>NC_140503.1:35616362-37007612 GCF_964339955.1 Pipistrellus hanaki | reverse complement strand
TGAATGTTTGTAAGGAGGGGAATAAAGTTTACTCTCCTTTTTTTTTTTTTTGTCCTATTTAAAAAAAAATATCCCTAAGGTCTCTGTACCAAAATAACACTTAAATTATGAGATTTGCTAGTTCAGCTGAGAGCTGGAATAGTGCTTAGTTAGACACTGTGACTTGATCTGCATGCACTGGGCTGAGTCAGCCCGAGTTGGCATTCATCCTTTGTGATGGCATGAAGGAGGGGTTCAATAAGATAATCGATAGAATATGAACTATTTTAAGATGTATATTTTAAGATGTATGTTTAATTCACATAACAAAAATATCAGAGTTGCAAAAGGTCTTAGGAACAGATTATTCTTCTGATCTCCTTATGTTACAGAGGTCTCATAGTCAGTTAACGATAGAGCCAGGACCACAAACCAAAAGGTTACCATTCATAAAGGAGTGCTTGTTCTAGGGATTCTAATACCCTGTCTACAGTGCCCACAGTAAGAAATACCTTATACCACTCAGTACTTAGATTTCAACATTTTCCTTACATGGAATGGATGGTACACAAGATAATATCCTGCCCTCAAGGAATTCAGGCTGATGGTTCACAGCCATCTTTACAGCCAAGTTTTAGTTGAAGACCTAATTGAGGCGGGATGGTAGCAAGCTAGGAAAATTCCATGGCAAGTGGCATGGGGAAACTGAGTCAGAGAGCTGATTCAAACTGGCCCCAGACTCATCTGCTTTCTTCTCTCTTACATGACCACTGCTTAAGCATTAAGCCCACAGGACAATGAGATTATGATCGGCATCAAATAATCATAGGAACAAAGCCATGAGTCTGTTGACCAGAGAGATACAAATTTTGGTCAAATTAGAGATAACATCTAGGCCTTAGTTGTGCTTCAGCTCCACACCCAAAATAGCAGCAAAACCAGACAAAATAACTGAGATCCTTCCCTCTGACCTTCCCTAACACTTTTAGAAAACAGACAAAAACCCTTAAGACAAAGAACCAGTATGTATGCACATTCTAGAACATGCCTGCACTTTCTTTCTTCAGGCATGTATCTTTGCTTGCTTTCTACCAAGCACTAAGGGTCCCCATAAAATTTGCAACCAGGGAAGCAGTGGGCAGCAGCATAACCCCGTGAACCTATCTCCAAGGGTCCTTCTTTTGCCTCTGTAACTTATTCCCAGATGGCTCACTCTTTCTGCCTCTATGACTTTCTAAAGGGCCAAGGCAGCTCTCTGAGCAGTTCACTCAATTTTTTTCTTTTTCCCACTCGATTTTTCTCTTCAAGAACCTTTTGCTTTGCTTGCTAAATAAACTTCTTTTGCACTAGAGTTCTTAGCTTTGAACTCTTTCTTTGCCAAATTCAAGGACAGAGGTCCAGTATCGTCAGCAATACCAATTATACTCATTTATTTTTTTTAAAACGTATTTTTAAATTGATTTCAGAGAGGAAGGGAGAGGAAGAAGGAGATAGAAACATCAATGATGAGAGAGAATCATTGATTGGCTGCATCCTGCACGTCCCCTACTGGGGACCAAGCATGCAACCTGGGCATATGCCCTTGACTGGAATGGAACCCGAGACCCTTCAGTCTGCAGGCTGACACTCTATCCACAGAGCCAAACCGACTAGGGCTCATTTTATTATGAAAAGTTTCCAGAAAATTATCTAAAAAAATCTATTGTATTGTTGATGAATAAAATTGAGCCAACTAAATTTGAAGATCTATTTGGCTTAGTTAAGATAATCATAAATCCAGGGTTATCCCATCCAGCAATTAGAAGGGTACTCCAAGGAGTTGTACAAAATGAAGGTGTTTATAGGAAGCAGGGTGGGACAAGGGAACTATTAACAAAAGAAAAGTAAGAATTACTTTTTAGGTTAGGAATTTTTTAAGGAAAGGGAATGACCAGGGTTTTTATCATGCACGTTGCATCTTATGTCTATTGGGGGTGGAGGGGAAAGGGTGGATGGAGGGGTCCTACATGACAGAGTAACTTACTAGAGTTGACCAGAAAAATTCCAGCCTGGTTGATTAATATTATATTTCTGGGCAAGGTTAAACAGCAATTAGGTCAAGTATTAAATCTAAGATTGGTAGATTTAGCACAAGAGATGCCATTTTGGGCCTGTGGTTTTCTCTTTGACAGTATTAATTAGAATTATTTTGGTTGCAAGAAATAGAAACCTACTTGGACCAACTTAAGCAAAAAGGGGTATTGATTAAGTGGGTTCAAGAAGGAATTTGATAAGCAGGTCTCAAGAGGGTGGAAACCAGGGCCTAGAGCACTGTACAGAGCCCGGGAAGTCCTCCTTCTGGGTTTCTTCTCCACCTACCTCTCTCTGCTAGCCAGGAACAGAGTGGCATCTTTGTTTCACAGGATGCGTGGGAGGAAAAAAGCCACAAATAGTCATGAGTTTCATGTTGCATGTAGAACTACCCAGTGAAACACTTGATAATTTTCTTTTTATAAAAAAACACACAACAGCTTTATTGAGATATACTTTTAAAATTTGCATACCACAAAGTTCACTTTTAAAGTGTACAGCTCTGAGGTTTTGTAGAGTTGATCATTCATGGACTCGTGCAGAGTGGTGAAGAATTTGAATTGCAGGACACACACATTGCTAGCCAATGTGGAAAGACTTTTGTACTAAAGACAAGTATCCTTTTTTTGTGGTCTATTTAGTATACAGTTTTGCATTTTTGTGCTTTTTTGGGGTGAGTGTGCTGTTTAAAAGGCCCCCTGTGTAGTGCTAAGGTGCTATCTTGTGTTTCTAAGCAAAGGCTGATGGAAAAACACATGTGTTAGACAAACTCTTTTCAGGCAGGAGTAATAGTGCCACTGGCTATGAGTTCAATGTTAATGAGTCAATAATGCAGTATATTCAGAAAAAGGAGAGAGAAAATTTGCTGATCTTTCCATCTGCTGCTCTGGAAAGTGCTAAACTAACATCCATAGCATGTGATGAAGTTATGGAGAAGATGGAAAAGCGGCTAACTTTGTTGATCCATGAGATAGTAAACAGTTTTTAAAAGGCACAAATATAGTTGATAGCATTGTTGTGAGGCTGAAAGCTAAAGAAATTTACTGTCACATTACACAGAGTGAAGATGTTCTTCAACTCTTCTTAGCCAGTGTTTTGGTATAAAGAAATATTGTATACAATTAATTATAAGAAATAAATATTAAATAAGCTGTTTTTAAACAGAAACACACATAAAACAAGGTTAGGTATGAATTAATGAGATGTTATGACCAGAAGCTAGTGGGAATCTTATCCTGTATTTCCCAATGCTGAACACTGGCTCAGTATTGACTAATTTAGTGTTTGTGACAACTTTATACAATATAATAAGGCTACCATGAAAAATGAGAATGTATTGTGTAGTCACAAAATTTCCACTATCTGATTCCAGAACGTTTTCACCATCCCTCAGAGAAACCCCACACCCATCAGTAGTCACTCCCCAGCTCCCTCTGCCGCCAGCTCCTTGCATCTACTAACCTATTTTCTGTTTCTATGGGTTTGCCTATTTGGAACATTTCATGTAAATAGAATCATATAACATCTGGCCTTTTGTGTTTTGGTTCCTTCACTTAGCATAACGTTTCCAAGGTTCATTCACCTTATTCCAAAGTGGCTGCACCATTTTCAATCCCATCAGCAATGTATGAGGGTTCCAATTTCTCCACATGTTTTTGTTTTTTATTACAGCTACCCTGGTGGGTGTGCAATGGTATTTCTTTGGGGCTTTGACTTACATTTCCTTAATAACTAATGGTGTTTAATATCTTTTACTGTGCTTATTGGCCATTTGTGTATCTTCTTTGGAAAGATATCTATTTAAATCCCTTTTCCACTTTAAAAATTGGAATTTTTGTCAAGTATCAGAGTTCTTTGAAAAATGTATTTTTATTGATTTCATAGAAGAAGGGAGAGGAAGAGAGAGATAGAATTACCAATGTTGAGATAGAATCATTGATTGGCTGCCTCCTGCACACCGCACACTGGGAATCGAGCACATAACCTGGTCATATGCCCTGACTTGGAATCGAACCATGACCTCCTAGTTCATAGGCTGATGTTCAACCACTGAGCCATGCTGTCTGGGCCAGAGTTCTTTATATATTTTGGCTATAAGTCCACTATCAGATATATGATTTGCAAATATTTTATTACATTTTGCAGACTGTCTTTTTTTTAATATAAATATTTTTAAAAATAGAATTTTGGAGAGAGAGGCAGAGAGAGGGAGAGATAAACTTTGATGTGAGAGTAAAGGAATGATCAGCTGCCTCTTGCACATCTCCTACCAGGTATTGAGCCCACAAACCTGGGCATGTGCTCTGACTGGAATTCAACCAGCATGGTATAATGCCCAACAAACTGAGCCATATATCTGATAATGGGAGGGACTGTCTTTTTATTTCTTGTTTTTTAAAAATAGACTTTTGACCCAGATACCAGTTTCACTGGTTCCAGTTTGCACAGGTGTCCACTGTTCAGGTGATGGGGCAACACTGGCAATTACTTCCTGTGTAACAATGTGAAGTAGGGGAAAAGAGAATTCCCAGAAAGGAGATTGGGCAGGAAACACAATCAAATAGGGAATCAGTACAATTATATAGAAATTGTGTTATTTTCTTTTATTATAGAAAGGTATAGCCAGTTGGTGTGGCTCAGTGGCTGAGGTCACAGTTCAGTTCCCAGTCAGTGCACAAAGGTATACAGGACTACACTAGAGATTACGGATCACTAATGCTTAGAGGACCAAAGATATGTTACTTAATGATAATGTTTTTAAAAGACAATACACATCTTAAATTTTAAAAATGATTTTAAAATGCCTGATTTCTTATGAAAGTATATAAACCCAGGACAGATTTAATATTTAAAAATTAACCATTTTCTTTATTTTTAGTAGAGAAAAAAATAGACACTTTAAAAAGTATTCTCTTCCTTAAATAACATTCCTTTTTCAAAGTTTCTAAAGATGCTCCAATAATTTCCTAAAAAGTAGCATTGTTTAGGTACAATGTACAATCATAGGCAAAAAACATTGGAGAAATTTCAAATTTGTTCTAAGTCTGTACTTTAAAGCTGACAACTCACAACAGATTTCAAAACAGACCTGTGTAGTGCCTTATCTTCCTTGTCCTATTAGGCTTGTCTAAGGAGAGATATAGCTTAATTTTATCCCTTTTCAATACAAATATCACTTTATTTTAATTTTCTTAATGTTATGAGTTGAGTTGTATTCCTCAAAAATTCATATGTTGAGGTTGTAACCCTCAGTACCTTAGAATGTGACTGTATGTGGAGAAAGGGTCTTTACAGACATAATGAGGTTAAAATTAGAGTGGTCCCTAATCCAATATGACTGGTATTCTTATGAAAAATGGAGATTTGACCTGGCCAATAGGCTCAGTGGTTGAGCAGCATCCCATGCACCAAGAGGTCACTGGTTCGATCCCCAATCAGGGCACATGCCTGGGTAGCAGGCTGGATTCCCAGTGTGGGTTGTGTGGGAGGCAGCCTATCGATGTTTCTCTCCCATTGATGTTTCTATCTGGCATGCGGGTTAGGTTAGGGTTATGGTTGCAGGAGGCAGCTGATTGATGTTTTCTTTCTCTCTTTTCCTCTGTAAAATCAATAACAAATATTAAAAAAAATAAATGGAAATTTGGACACAGACATGTACAGAGGGAAGACCATGTGAAGGTACAGGGAGAAGACACTCATCTGCAAGCCACAGTGAGAGATCTCTGAAGAAACTAACCCCAAAGACACCTTAATCAGAGACTTCTAGCCTCCATAAATGTGCAAAAATTAATTTCTGTTGTTTAAGCCATCTGGTCAATTGTACTTTTTGTACTAACAAACTAGTACAATTAGTGTTGCTATAGAGATTATGCTTTTAGGTATCAACTTTTTTCCTGTATCTGAAAGGGGTGTTATAAGGTGTTATAAGGGCTTTGACTCAGTTCTTGTTTATATAATATACTAACTAGAAGCTGGAGCACAAATTCGTGCATGGGTGGGATCCAGCCACCCGCCCCAATGGAGGCTGAATGGGGCCTGGCCAGTAGGGGTGAGGGGATGTAGGAGGTTGGCTGGCCAGCCCTGCCCCTGATCGGGGTGGGGGGACTGACTGGGGGCCAGGCTGGCTAGGGGGAGGGGCTGCAGAAGGTTGGGAGGGGCTGATCAGGGCCCCAGTTGGCCGGTTGGCTGCTGCAGTGTGCATCATAGTGACTGGTTGTTCTGTCTTTCAGGTTGCTTGGCTTTTATATATATAGATATCTACTAATTAAAATATATTATTAAGGCAGATTTAGAAGAAAGGCTGCCTTAACATGTAGTTAAATGAGTTGCTTTTGTAAACAATAATATAAATGAAGCCACTTTAAAATGGAGCTGGAGCCGAAACCAGTTTGGCTCAGTGGATAGAGCGTCCAGGTTCAATTCTGGTTAAGGGCATGTACCTGGGTTGCGGGCACAGCCCAGTAGGGGGTGTGCAGGAGGCAGCTGATCGATGTTTCTGTCTCATCATTGTTTCTAACTTTCTATTCTTCTCTGTAAAAGTAAATAAAATATATTTAAAATGGAGCTGGAGCCCTAACCAGTTTGGTTCAGTGGGTGGAGATGGGCCTGTGGACCAAAGTATCCCAAGTTTGATTCCACCCCAGTTAGGGTGTGTGTAGGAGGCAACCAATCGATGTGTTTCTCTCATATCGATATTTCTCTCTGTCTTTCCCTCTCACTTCCACGTTTTCTAAAAATCAATGGAAAAAATATCCTCGGGTGAGGATTAAAAAAATAAATAAATAAAAGTAAATAAAATGGAGCTGAAGCTGCCATGCCAGAGGAATTGCCTTGCACATCTCAGACCTCAAATCTTAGAATTTTAAAAACAGGTTCAAAATAATATTTGGACTGGATCTAAGCAACGTTATTTCTCAACGAACTGTTTGCAATGATAATAAGAAAACATTTATTGTGACTGCTGGACTAATGACTAACAGATTGAAAATTGAAAACATTATTAAGAATTAATATCACTATATGTTACCTGCACCAATAGAAATGCCTTCCTTCTATTGATGTAATTGTTCGCCTTCCCCTTCTCATAAATACTCACTGCCTTTGTTTCCTAACCAAAACATTATTTGGGTTTCTGTCTGAATCAATGATTCTCGAAAAGCTATTCTTATTGATCTCAAGTAAATGCTTGCTTGCCTCTTACTTTGAAAGGTTTATTTATTTATTTATTTTTAAGTTAACTCTATATATAAGTTACGACAAAACTCTTTCAAATTATCATGTAAATGTAACTTTTTACAGCTAGTTCTCCTAAATTAAAGTGAGTTGATAAAAGTCTAATTTTGCTAATTTAACTCGGGAATTTATTTTTGTTCAAAATTCTTCCTTTTATTCTAGCCAGTCTTTGACTTTTACATAGCCCTGACTATGGGTTGCACTATAGTCTGAATGTTTGTTTCTCCTCAACTTTCATGTTGAAATCCTAAGCTTTCATGTTCTTATCCTTTGCAAGACCTCCTACCTTTATAAGAGCTGCCTCCTTAAGAAGCATTAGGACACTCAAAAGTTCTTTAAGCTGCTGACCACTTTTAATAGAATTTCCTACTAAATTCAAAATCCTTTGTTGTATCCAAAGCATTCCAAAAACATGGACTTGTACAAAATGTGTATATATTAACTCCAGGCTAACTGACAAGCACTGGTAAGTGCAATGAGTTCCACCATGGGCACAGATTTTTGCTTCTGGCAAGGGGCCATAGTTTGGAGATGAAGGGAAACTGTTTTAGGATATCTTGCCTGGTATTTTTCTGTTTCAGTTTTAAGGTTCGACCTGTCAATAAACAATATTATATAGGACTTTTCTAAAGGGATTTTAGGAAATCTGTTTGGGGCATGAATAGTTCTAAAACAGGTTGATCAGCCACCAGTTTCTTTTTCTTCAGATAATGAAAGAATAGAATAATTTAAAGGACCATATCATAAATGGGAGAACACAATAAGATTTTATAAGAGGTAACCCTACTAGCTGAGAATGTTGTATATTTTTAGTGTTCAACAAAGATTATACAACATGAATGACCACAAGCTTTAAAGCAGACCTTAGAACAAGATCAAGAGCAACCTTCAACAGTTAAGCTGCTGCTGCTATTGCCCTTAGACAAGGCCTGTAGGTTTTGCCACTGAGTCAAGAGACTGTATTAAGTTATTGATGTTTGATGAATTCCAAGGACTCATCTAGATTTTTCAAGTAAAAAATGATAGAAAGATTTAAAATTAGGTAAGCCCAGGCCTGTTAATGTTTAAGTTCACAGGAGAGTGGCTGGGTTACCTATGATTTAGTTAACTCATATCATGGCATGGCAATTTCAGTAGCCAGTGAGATCCAGAAATCTTCTTACTTGTTTCCTATTTCTAGTTTGGGAAATTTTAAAATACTTTTATTGTCTGTCAAGAGTAAAGGATTTACCTCTGGATAAACCAGGTCCTAGCTAATGACAAAATTACAACTTCTCTTGGGAAATCTTACATCTTTCTAAGCTAAAACAGTAAGGTGATAGAAGGGTTAGTCTTGGAGCTTACCTCATCTTTGGAACACAACAAAAAGGTCATCCAAGTATTGCAAGAGAATAGAATCACAGATCCTGGTTGAGGGCTTGTGAAATATAGGAAGGTATCTCAATAAACCTCTGGGGCCTAAGAGTTCAGGTGCAGTGTTGATTTTCCCAGGAGATGGCAAACACAAACTATTTTGATCAAAAGGGACAGTAAAGAAAGCACATCACAGGTCTACAACTATAAAATATACTACCCCATAGACAACAAAGATGAAATAGTATTGGGGTTTGCTAGTACAGGGACAAACGTTCTGAGTCTTGCTTCTTAAAAAGAGCCAGCTTACAATAATAAATATCCCAAAAGGCACATTGTGGGGTATCAAACTCTGCTTCCCCCCAGACCTACCTTGGAAACCTTGAGTGAGAAATTTCACATTCCAGATGTTAAGGTGATAGATTGCTCCTTATTTCATGGAACCGGTTACTCAGTCCTGAACATGGGTCAGTTCAGTTGAACTGGAGTATCTCATTTCAGGAGGTGGTGATGTAGGCGGGTTCCCAAAAGTTAGGCCTCTATTGTGTAAGCAGGTGATCCAGTATTTAATAAGAGGCATTTCTATGGAAACAAAAGAAAAACCAAAGTTAATAACTAAAGCAAATTATAAACTAGTTTCTGAGCCTGGAGGGCTCAAAGCATCTTTTGTAGTTTGAACCATCTCTGATGATGTCATTGGTTGTTCAGGCAAATTTTTTAGTAGTTCTCACTACCTCAGGCATCAAAATTGCCTAAGCATGAACTATTGCGGCCATTTCTCTGAAGTTGACATCAAGTCATTGAGCTGCAGTTTGCAGAGCTTCAGGAAAAAGGATGATTATAGTACTCAATGACCCTAAGTTAAGATTGGGAGAAAATGGGAAATGTTGGTTCGGAGAGTTGCAGTCAAATGTTGGAGGAAACTAGAAGAATTCAGAATCTAATCCAGTTTATTTATTGAAGTAGAAATGAAGCTGAACATATTTTCGTATCTTTAGTGACTAGTAGTGTGTGTATGTGTATGTACATACTGCCTATTCATATCTTTGCCCATTTAAAAAAATTGTTCATTTTGGTAAGATTTGAGCTCTGTCTATTTAGGAAATTATTCTTTAATTAGTTGGGTGTGTTATAATGTTTTCTCACACTTTAAAAACTTTTATGTGGGAGTTTAATGTGTACATGTAGTAAATATTATTTATTACTTCAGACTCCTTTTCCCCCTGTATTTTATTCATTTATTGCTTCAGACTCCTTTTTCCTGTATTTTTATAGATTTGGTATTATACTTGAAAGTCTTTTCTACTCCAAAAATATTATTTTTAAAAAACCACCCTCAATCATGTTCTCTTACTTTCATAATATTTTTTGATTTTTGAATCTTTGACATATTTGAAAGTCATTTTGATGTAATATGTGAAGTAATGATCCAGTTTTATTTTTTCACTTTCCACTTGTACAATATTGACTATACAGAGATTGATTGGTCACTTGTTTGGAATCTTTAACTTTGTTTATCCAAGTCTTTGTTAATGAGTACTTCAATTTCACTTTAGGGTAGTCTTTAGCAATTCATTCTGTATATTGTTTTCCCACAATTGCTGGCTGACAGCCAATGAGAAAAAAAATCTTACTGAAGCTAGAACAGACTACAGCTGCCTTCACATAGTAGGGGAGTAGTGTGATTCACAGCGGCAAAGATGGCTTTTTGTTTTAAAAATATTGGCAGACTTTTTGGATGGGAACAGTGAAGTCCCTCTTTCTCCACCCACCTCACCACAGGGCACAATCTGGAATCTGTGGGTGGGTCAGAGATTGGTGGCTAGGAGAACTAGGGACAGGGAAAAGGATCCTGGGAGAGAGACGGGAGAAGGAGGCAACAAGCCAGAGACCAAGGGAGAATACAGTCAGCAAGAAACTGTCCACCAATACAATCAGCAAGAAACTGGCTTTTTAGGTCAGTGATTTTTCATATTCCATTTTAAGTTGTTGCTTGCATTTCATTATGCTATAATGTCCTTTTGTTACCCTTCCCTCCTACAAAAGCCTGCTCTATACACCAGCTAGTATTAGTGGTGCTCTATGGGGAGGGAAGAAAGTGAGGGTGGTATTTCTCACCAGGGCAGTGAGAGATGGCAGCAGCTACCAGAATACAGGAAACTTCAGGGCTTCAAATTAGATCCACCAGAACAGCCTACCCCCTCCTCAACTTCTCTGCTCCAAACACACATTCATGAGGATGTAAGCTCCATGAGGGCAGGATTTTTTTTTAACCTGTGTTTTTATGCTTTATCTCTAGTGCCTAGACTAGAGCTGAACACACAGTAATCTCTCAATAAAATGTTGCAATGAATGAATAAAAATCCCACCAGATATTCTGAACTGTCCACAGTAGTATATTTGGATGCTAAAACAAAAGGTGAACCCAGAAGGCTGGGGACTTGGGAATCTAGCTCTAATTTATCAGCCTGGAATCCTGGCTGCTTTGGCTCTTGTCTCTTTTGAAAGATGTCTGTGCACATGTTGGGATTTAATCTCACAGATAAACAATCTCTGCCATTTGCAGTGATGAAGAGCTCTTCCCAGTCTTCTTTATTTGCTTCCTAATCGGAATCTCAGCTGAAAATGGCTCTTTCACTGCGCATTATCATTACACTATCTATGTAACTCAATCCCTCAGGGGAGTTATTTCTGCAAGGGGGCTCAAAAACAGCCTTCTAGCCAGAAGTTTATGCTCTCACATGGGGTTGGGGGGCATTTAATTTTTGGAGGGGAGAAGACACAGGGAGTCCTTTTGTGACCATGATGAAGACATATATCTCAATAAGGAATGGCTTTTGTGAGTCCGGCAAGATGAGAATTGGAACTCTGATGAAGAATCCTTTCAGAATCTTAGGTGTCTCACTACAGCTGTGGTACGTGATTTGATACCTCTCTCCTCCTCCAAGCTAGGTAAGAGGCCATTTTTACTTTCACCGGAGCTGAAACAGGGCACAGAACAAAGGGCATGACTGTTTTCCAATTGCTAGAAATTTGTTTAAGAGGTAGATTTACTTTCCTGGAAGTGCCTCATGAGGTAAAAGAAATAGTAATGAATATTCAAGATGAAATGATAATTAGCATTTTGGATATTATGCATTTCATTATGCTATAATGTCCTTTTGTTACCCTAACTACATGTTAGGTCCTTTGCTGAGCCTCTCCTGACATTTTCTCCCATCCAGCACTTTCTTCCAAGTATCATCCTAAGAGATTCACGCTTTTCAATTCTGGTCCAGGAGATACTAGATGAGCTGGATTGAGGGGCTTTTTGTTTATCCTGTTCAATTCAATCTACTTAGATTTGGCCTGTTGGTGCATACATTTGTGACCTTTTCATGATCTAGTTCAGCCATTGACCATTATCTCTCTTTTCCATCTTCAAGCTGTCTGAAGACCATGGAGCCATAAATACCCTCATTCAAAGAGCCTATAGAAACATGAATAAGTAGGGGTAAAATAAAGCTCTACTGAATGCTTTTGGGAATTAGAACCCTCTCTCTGGGGTGACTTTGACTCATAACTCAGCATTCTACCTATACATTTAAGCAGACCACATTTATCCATCTTGTCCACAAGAATATCGTGATTGCTGAAATGCAGATTTATAATATTTATAGTAGCTCTGTGATTCCTACCACACCACCAATCTTAGACAAATTTTTTGGTCATGGGTGTTCTTGAATTCAGGTTAGTTCCTAATACAATTTCCTCTTTAATATTGTTTAAAAAGTTATCTTTTAAATAACCCAATTATAGCATTGAATTAATGATGGGCTTACCTACCACCCACTTTGGTTTTATAAAATACACATTCTTCCCTTAGTTGAAAACCAGGAATAAAAAGAGGTATTCTTCATATTTCTGGCACTTCTCTTTTCTCTGGGCTGTCAGGGGTGATGATCTTAGAAAAGTTTCAGGAAAGGGATAAAACTGGAAACCAGATTTTAAGGTGTTAACTAGAGGGAAATAAAAGCCAGATCTTAGATTCCTGATACTTTCTTAAAAATACATTCAAAGCTTCTTTCTGTTTTGAGTTCAGCCATAAGAATAAGAACCTCAGTCCATTACAAAACTTATTTCTGGCACTTCTTCCTATCAGGTGGTTATTTCATAACAACACAATTTATTGAACTTGGCACCATTCTTATTCTTTCTTATATTCAAGTCATGCTTTTCAAAGATGTCTTTAATAAATAAAACTGCTTTGATATTAAGATTATCAGAAAAGGAACTTCCTAAGAGTTGTACATAGCCCTGGCCAGAGTGGCTCAGTTGGTCGGAGCATCATCCCACACACCAAAAGGTTGTGGGTTTGATTCCTAGTCAGGGCACATAACCAGGTTGCAGGTTTGATTCCCCATTTGGGGTGTGGAGGGGAGGGAACTGATTGTTTGTCTCTCACATCAATGTTTCTCTCTCCCCCCTTTCCTCTCCCTAAATTTCCCCAAAAAAAACATACAATGAAGAGTTTCAACTGTTAGTCTTTCAAAGCTTTTCATATCAATCTTTTATTCTTAAAGAATAAGAGATTGGCAAGAGTCTCAATTCCCCACAAGAGGCTTTGATTTGCTCAAATGCATGACTGAGCTTCCCTGTGTCATTCTGAAAATCAGCTGCAGAACATTAGTATCTGGTGGGGGTAGACACTGCTCTAGATATTGGGAAACAGGAAAGCATGAATAAGATCTGGGCCTTCCTTTCAAGAGGTTGCAAAGGAACAGAATGGAATGGGATGGAGATAGACATGGTGAACAGACTCAGGACCAGAGCTGTAAGATGGCTGTAATATAGAGCTGTCTACTGTCCCTTGGGAGGAGAAGAGGAAGGGGAAACCCTCTCTCCATCTCATCTTTACCCAGGGAGTATGATTTTGAGCTGGGTTTTGAAATAGTTTAGGGGAAGGGCCAATGGTTCTTGAAGTATGGTTCCTGGACCAGGAGTGTCAGAATCACCTGGGAATTTATTAGATGTCCCAATTCTTAATCCCTTCCAGACTTAGTGAATCACAAACTTTGAGGATAGGGGCCAGCACTTTATGTTCCAATAAGCCTTCCATGGGATTTGATATAAGCTCAAGTTTGAGAACATTGGGTATAAGCATTTTCTAGGCAGAGGAGAGGGGAAAGAGCATTGCAGGAAAAACTGCACCCAAATCAGAATAAGGCTCATTTGCAGTGAATGAACTTTGCCTTGGCTTGAACATAGTGTGTTGACTATTCAGAGAAATTCCCAACATTTTGCTCAACATTTTGTTCCATGCATCTTTATTGTTCCATTAAGATTAGTCTTTTTCTTTTCAGGTCTTTTTTGGGTCATAAGTCATGTTATTGATCACATTTAAAGAGAGAGCTTTGTGTTTCATTGGATGGTTGGTTGGCTGCTTTTTTTTTTTTTTTTTTTTTTTTTAAAGTAAAATACTCTGCAAAAACTCTGTTATAATTAGAAAATATCATGATTTCTACAGAAATGTATGGGACATTTAAATAAACCTGCTTTAAATGGTTTTTCTTGGTTTGGAGCTGGACTTACATTGCTTATAACCTATAGGATATGGCGAATCTATAAAAACTAAAACCTCTGGGCCCAATCATCAATTCTAGTAATGTTAATTTTTCAACTTTTATATTTTATTAATAGAGGCCTGGTGCACGAAATTCTTGCGTTCTGGGGGGTAGACACGAAGGGTGTCCTTCAGCCCGGTCTGTGCCCTCTCGCCGTCGGGAGCTCCACTATTGATTGCCCCGCAGAGGGAAGCTTTGCCCACCGCCCCCGACCAGGTAGCCTGGGCCTCCCTCTTTAGGGCGATTGAGGAGCCCTTTGGCAGGTAGCCTGGGGCTCCCTCTGCAGGACGATCATGGGGCAATGGTGGGCCCCCCCCAACCAATTGCATAGCACCTGCCTTGGCAGCAGCAGTCAGTGCTGGGTCGCCAAGGCACCCGTGACCCAAGAGGGACCGAGAAGTCAGCAGTTCTGCCCACTTACCAGTCCCCAACCACCTGAGCCTGCTATGCATGCAGCCTGGCATTCAGTCATCTGTTCAGCCAGGATGTTACGGACCCTGGCTCTTTATAAATTGGATAATATCCAGGAAAGAAGCAAACATTTTTTTGCTTACCTTCCTCTCTCCATCTCAAGTTGAAGTGCTAATTAGGACCTTGGATGCCAAGTGGATGTCAATGTAGAGAGGAAAAAGCCTGGATAATGAACTATGAAATAGGGCTCAAAGAAACTTCCATTCAAGAGCTAGAAGGAATCATAAATATCTAATGGTTCAGCTTTCTCACATTAGAGGCCTCTGAAAGCTTAAATGTGTGCTCAGAGACACACTGCTAATGGGGAAGGTGGAACCAGAAACCACATTTGCAAACTCCTTGTTTGATTCTTTGTGTCTATTACACGATGGACACACAGCAGACCGTACCCCATGGGGGAAAACAGACACTGTATGTGAGGGGTTGTAGTACATAATGATTGATTTTTCCCTTCGCAGTCTGTAAAGGGCCAGTAAATATATCAGGTTACATTCAATTTGATGGCTTTACCTATATATTTGTTGTTATCTCCTAAATACTTGTTGGGAATGAGTTACAATGAGTAGATGATAAAAAAAAAAAAAAAAAAGCAAAAATGAAGATAAATCAGTCCAATGCTGACTTCCCTTCCAAGGCCCAGGTTTTATGTTCAATAACCTCCTGAATAGGTCCACCTGGACATTCCACATAGGCCTTAAAAAATAAACATTTTTCCAACTGTATGCATTTTCTCTCCTAAAACTTGCTTCCTGCCCACCCTTTATAGTCTATCATTATTCACTCAGAACCTTTAAGATCATCCTCAACACTTTCTCTTACCCACACATTCACTCTGTCAATTTCATCTCTTGTCAATCTTATTAAATATTTTTCAAATCCAGTGCTTCCTCACCACCTGCACTTCCATTGTCTTAATCCCGGCCAATCTTTTCCCTTATCTGGGCTATAGTAGCAGGCTTCATCTTGCTTTTCCTACCTCCAGCCTTGTAGTTGGAAGTTTCTTTTTCATACTCTTTCCAGAGTGATCTTTCTAAAGTGCAAGGTGTATCACACCACAACTTATAACAAAAACTTACAATGACTCCCCATCACTAGCAAGATACCCCTTAGCAAAGCACACACAACTTTCTATGATTTGGCCTCTGCTTACACCTTTATCCCCAACTCTGGCCACACTCTTTCCTACATTCCCATACTCCAGCAAGATCAGACCACTTGCAGCAAAACAAACACACTTACTTACCAACTTCTTTGACTGCCTGATGAAATCCTATTCATTTAGCACAACTCACATATTACCTTCTTATTGATATGGTCTCTGACATCTCTCCACTCTTCTTCATAGCTACAGTGAAATATCTTCTTCTCTGTATCTCTGAACCTTAAATATCTCCCATACTCTCATATAAACCCCGCAACATTTTATTATGAAAATATTTAAGCAGGCAGAAAAACTGAAAGAATTTTGCACTGATTTTACAATTAACATTTTACTATGCTTACTTTGTCATCTCTCTATCTAGCTACCAATTCATCTTTTAAAAATGCATTTCAAGTAAGTTGCAAATATCAATATTCTTCCTTCCAAATAATTCATAACACATATTATTCAGAGTTCATAGCATGTAGAGTTTTATATTTGTTTGCAATTTTTTGTTTTTTAAATGTCAGGTAAAATTTACATACAATATAATGTACACATCTTAAATGTTCTATGAGATCCACTACAAACTTACACATATGTGAGCAACCTAAACCCCTAACCTCACAGAACATTACCAACATCCTGGAAAGTTCACTCATGCCCCTTATCTGGAAGTCCCTACCTCCTATCCCTGTAGAGACAATGATGGGTCAGATTTTCTGTTATAGAACTGTACATGAGTGGAACTGTACAGTATGTACTCTTTTATGTAAGACTTCTTTCATTCAGCATAATGTTTTTGAGTTTTGTTAGTTTTATTGTATGTATCAGAAGCTCTTTCATTTTAAAAATATATTACTGAGTAATATCCCATTATAGGGATATTCCATAGTTTTTAAAAATTGTCCAATTAATACACACTTGGGCTGTTTTAGTTTCTGGCCATTATGAATATTCTTACACAAGCCTTTTTATGCATATATATCTTCAACTCTTTGGGCTAAATGCTAGACTTTCTAAATTAAAATTTCTGGGTCATAGAATATTTACATTTTTAAAATATGAAACTGCCAGATTTCCCCCAAAGTGATTTTATTTTTACAATCACACACAAAACATATAGTTTCACATTTTTACCAATGTTTGGTATTCTAAGACTTATTTTAAATTTATTTTTTATTTTATTTTATTTTTTAAAAATAAATCTTTATTGTTCATATTATTACAAATGTTCCTCTTCCCCCCACCCCCCCCCCCATTGCTCTCCTCTACCAGGTTCCCATCCCACCCTCTGCCCTTTCCCCACCCATCCCACCCTCTGCCCTTTCCCCACCCCCCATTGTCCTCATCCATAGGTGCACAGTTTATGTTCAGTCTCTTTCCACATCCCCCTCTCCCCTTTTCCCCAAGAGTCGTCAGTTCACTCCCCTTCCATACCTCTGATTCTATTATATTCAACAGTTAATATTGTTCATCAGATTTTTTTTTTAATTTCCTTGGTTTTTAGATTCACTTGTTGATAGTTACATATTTGGTGTTCATAATTTTTATCTTTATTTACTTTCTCTTCCTAAAGAACCCCCTTCAGCAGTTCATATAATACTGGTTTGGTGGTGATGAACTCCTTTAGCTTTTTTTTTTTTTTTTTTAGTGAAGCTCTTTATCTGACCTTCGATTCTGAGTGATAGCTTTGCTGGGTAGATTATTTTTGGCTGTAGGTTCTTACTATTCATCTCCTTGAATATTTCTTGCCATTCCCGTCTGGCCTGCATGGTTTCTGTTGAGAAATCAGCTGACAATCGTATAGGTGCTCCTTTATAGGTAACTATCTGCTTTGCTCTTGCTGCTTTTAATATTCTCTTTGTCTTTTGCTCTTGGAATTTTAATTATGATTTGTCTTGGTGTGGTCTTCTTTGGATTCCTTTTGTTTGGAGTTCTGTGTGCTTCCTGGACTTGTAAGTCTAATTCTTTCACCAGGTGGGGGAAATTTTCTGTCACTATTTCTTTCAGTATGTTTTCGATATCTTGCTCTCTCTCATCTTCTGGGACCCCCATAATTATGATGTTGGTTCGCTTGAAGTTGTCCCAGAGGTTTCTTACATTATCTTCAATTTTCTGGATTCTCTTGCTTTCTTGCATATGTGGAGGAGTGTCTTCTGGCTCTTTATGTTCCAAATCTTTGACTTGATTCTTTCGATCTTCCATTCTGTTTTTAGGACTCAGTATAATATTTTTTATTTCAGACAATGTATTCTTTATTTCTTGTTGATCCCTTATTATTTCTTGTTGATTCCTTATTAATTCTAGTTGACCCCTTTTCATATCCTCATAGGTCTTATTGACCTTTTCTAGGAAATTCTTGAAAAACCTTATAAGCGTAGATTTGAACTCTATATCCAGTCGTTTTTTGTCCTTCATTTCTTTCGTTTGTGATCTATTTTCATTGCCTCGGCATTTTCACAGCTTCCCTGATGGGGCGGAGTTTCAAGGTGGAGCCTACAGCCTTGGCTTCCGTCAGCACCGCCCTATGCGGCTCCTGAGTCTCAGTATTCCTCAGGGTCCTTCAGTACTCGCTGCAAGCACCTCTGAGAGAAAGGTGCCCTCGATTTTCGCCTGCTACCAAACAGTCCAGGCTCTCCCCCAATGAGCCCGGAACTGGGGTTCAGTCCAGTTGGAAGTGAGGTTGGAAGTGGCGTTCAGAGCAGTCTGGAGCTTTTGTCTCCTTTCTGCCAGGGCAATCCTGTGGCACAGCCAACCGTCCCTTCTCTGCGTGCAATGTGCACACCTCTGGGACCTCCTTTCGCTGCTCCCCCAGGGTTCCGCCTTACAGCCCAGCTCCCTCTGTTTGAGCCTGGGTCCCCAGGGTCTGGCCTAGACCTGGGGTTCAGAGCAGTTGGAACTGGGGCCCAGCACAGTCCGGAGCCTTTGTCTCCTTCCCGCCAGGGCAATCTGGCAGCAGAGTCAACAGTCCGTCCTCTGCGCGCAATGTACGTGCCTCCGGGGGCTCTACCCCTCGCCGCTCCCCTGGGATTCCGCCTCATAGCCTCGGCTCTCTCTGTTTGAGCCTGGATCCCCAGGGTCTGGCCTAGAATTGGGGTTCAGTGCTGTTGGGTCTGGGGTTCAGCACAGTCGGAACTTTTATCTCCTTCCCATTAGGGAACGCCAGCCAGGAACTCAGCCTCCCTCCTCTCTGGCTCCGTCCTCTCCGTGCGCCGTGTGTGTCCATACCTTAGGCTTTTACAGCTCCTCCGCTCTTCCTTCTGGTTTTTTCCTTGCTTCTCGTTGTAGAGTTTCCAGTCAGTCGACTTTCCTGTAGTTCTGGGTAATGTCCATTTTATATTTTAGTTGTATTTTATTGAAATTGTTGTGTGCAGCTGCGGCTAGGTGTTTACCTGTGCAGCCATCTTGGATTCTCCCGTATTCTAAGACTTTTTAATAACCATTCTCGTGGATGTGTAATGATCTCTATGATTTTTTTGTTTACTGGTCTGTCTCTATAGACTTTGACCTTCTTGAATTCAGGTGCTATACTCATCTCTATCTTTTCCTCTGGGTAATAATGTCTGACACAGTGTAGGGCTCAATGAATGTTTGTTGAATTGAACTGATTTGAATTGAATTCTCCTCTACACATAAAAGAAATCACCTTCTCTAATCATTTTATCTCTTTAGTCAAAGGGCAGAATGAGATCTTTTTATATGCAGTAACATTAACATTCATATTAAGTTTGTTCTTAATATTTCTTTTCTTTAATATTTGTTCCATTGCCCCTTATTTTATTTTAATAATTTCATTTCTTTGGGTCTTTTCAAATGGCTTTTCTGTTTTTATAGAGTCCTATTAGTGATAATCTATGTAGTAAAAATAATATTAATTAATGCTTTAATTACAACCAATAAAAGAGTAGAATGTAACTTTACTTTTTGACCCAAGGAATAGAAAGTGCATTTGGAGGGAGTAGAGAGAAAGGGCATAAACAGTTCGTTATCTAAGGAAGGTGCCAAAGTCTAATAGTCTGGCAAAAGGACTTTTTTTAGGGTGTTTCAGAAGTTCCATGATGGGCCTTTAATCCAGGCACTTTTTATCTTTCTCATCCCCTTCTCAGCTCCTTCTCTTTCTCCTCCCTCTCATCCTTATCCAGTTCACAACTATATTCCTGGAATCTGAAGGGTGCCAGGCAAAATCTAAGTGTTCCATAAATATTTGTTGAATAAATATAGTCTCTTTCCTGGGGTCTTTCAACTTTATAATGAAATGATTATGATAAATTTAGGATCAATGAAACAGCTAATAGTATTTACCCTGGAGATATTTGTATATAAGGTTACAAAAAAGGCAATAGAGTTAGCCATATCTCAGTTTGAATACTGGTTCTGATTGCACAATTTTACATGTTACTTGAGAACTTTTAATCTGTTTTCTTGTGGGTAAAATGAAAATAATATCGCTTGATGTTGCAAGATAGTTTTTGACATTTTTTTTTCTTTCCTCCCAGTATTACCTATTTTTCTCCCACCTGAATCACACAAACAAAAGGTTGGTTTTAGTTCTGTTTATTGCTTTGTTTTTCTATTTTATTTCTGGTCACAGAGTTTTGTTTTTTTTTAATCATTTTTGAAGCATACCTAATTCTTTTTAAGTTTAAATATCTTGAAAATTGTGGTAAAATTCAGGTAATAGAAAATGTACGGTTTTAGCCATGAAGCTGAGAAATGGCCTCCGCTTTTCCTAAGTGGGAGAAATGTCAACTGTTCAGAGAGTGTGTGGGAGGATGAGTAGGACTGGGGAGGTAATTTTGACAGTCCCGGTGTGAGTGGGAGAGTGAGAGGATCAGGAGCTGGGGGAAAGGTATTTCTGGGTGTCATTTCCATGGCTGCAGTGGGAGAGCATGCATTTATTCTGGCAGCAATCCACCTGGCTGCCATGTGTGGGAGCATATACAATGGATAATTGGATTGATCATTGGGTGAAGAAAAAGGGGTCTGAGTATTCGGTCAAGAGCATAGCAGAGTTGAAGAACCATTGGATCTAAGCTGAATATGGAAGTAGAGAGCTGATAAATCAGGTCAAGAGAGTGTGATTGTGGGATTGGAGCTCTGTGTGGGAGGTAGGAAGTAATGAGGTCAGAATAAAGTAGTGAAGAACTGATATCTATCTATCTATCTATCTATCTATCTATCTATCTATCTATCTATCTATTATCAGAGTTCAATAAGCATTCTGAAATAATAAATATTTTCAAAATAATAATCAGAAATGTCAGTGTTACATTTTAAAGAATTATTGTCTTTTCTTATTTCAGCTTCTGTAGAAGAATGTTAGTTCATTTCTTTCTTCTCAGAGATTTGTGTGTTTTCACTAGACAAAGTTAAGAAGTAGCTATTTATTTTCTACGTCTGATAATGAAAACTGGAAGATACTAAAATCCTACATTACTGAATTGAAAATGTGAAATAATCTGGGTGGTGTGGATCAGTGGCTGAGTGTCAACCTATGAACCAGGAGGTCACAGTTCGATTCTGAGTCAGTGCAGGAGGCAGTCGATCAATGATTCTCTCTCATCACTGATGTTTCTATATCTCTCTCCCTTCCTTTTTTTTTTTTTAAATACGGAACTCCTCACGAATTTGCATGTCATCCTTGCGCAGGGGCCATGCTAATCTTCTCTGTATTGTTCCAATTTTAGTATACGTGCTGCTGAAGCGAGCACTCTCCCTTCCTTTTTGAAATCAACAAAATATATTAAAAAAAAGAAAATATGAAATAGATCTTCATATTACATTGTTAGCACTGATCATAGTGAATGCTTTACTTGACATTTTAATATTAATACTTTATTCCTTTTATCCTTTATAGCATTCTGATAATTAGAATGACATATCATCTATTTTCACAAACTGGACAAAAAATTGGCTAATATATAGGTATTATAGAGGGAAATTTTGGCAAATATTTAACTATCACTAAATTATTTGAATTTGGTTGTTTATTTTGATCAAATGATTATTCTTGTTCTGCCCTTCCCTTCAACCTGAGTTTTTTTTTTTTTAAAAAAATACATTTTTATTGATTTTTTACAGAGAGGAAGAGAAAGGGATAGAGAGTTAAAAACGTCGATGAGAGAGAATCATTGATCAGTTGCCTCTTGCACACTCCATACTGGGGATGTGCCAGCAACCAAGGTACATGCCCTTGACCGGAATCGAACCCGGGACCTTTCAGTCCTCAGGCTGACGCTCTATCCACTGAGCCAAACCGGTTTCAGCTCAACCTGAGTTTTATGTATTTAGGCAGAACCCCATTTCTTCAGAAAGTAATCTGGGTTAGGTCTCCTGAAACTTTTTGATAGGCAGACTCTCCATGTTTACCCCATCTTCTCTCCCTACCAGCAGTGAGATGATGTTATTCCACCCAATGCTAGACTGACTAACCATTGAACTAGTGCAATCACTGCCACCTTTGACTCAGTCCCAAGCAATGCCATTTAATAAACACCCTTGACTTTATTAGCATTCCTTCTCCCTTATCTAAAAAGCTCCTGAAAACAAAGCTCATCCACAAAGCCTTCGCTGATGACCATAGAAAAGATGCCCTCATTCCATTTGAATTATCCAAATATCTTGCAGTCCAGTTAAGGTTTGGCTTGCCATTCATATTCTGCCTCCTGTGCAACATTTTAAGTTCCATGATGATAAGGACCAGGTCTATCCAAAGTTTTAAGAAACTATAATCCTTTCCCAGCAGAGTGGCTCAGTGGCTGAGTGTTGAACCATGCACCAGAATGTCCCTGGTTCAATTCCCAGTCAGGGCACATGCCCGGGATGCAGGCTTGAATTCCAGTAGGGGCTGTGCAGAAGGCAAGCAATCTATGTTTCTCTCTCATTGATGTTTCTATCTCTCTCTCCCTCTCCATTCCTCTTTTTCTAAAATCAACAAAAGCATATTTTAAAAAAGAAACTATAATTCTTAATATGCTGATTTCTGCAATAAAGCACACGCTTTTTCATAAAGTTAATGATGATAATGATAATATTGAGAAATAAAATTCTTATTTGCTTTCTACTGCTCACCTCATTCAATTATACCAGTAGACAGTTAGTAAAAGTATTAATATATTTTTCCGGTTTTAAAATTGGTCTTTAGGATGCAATATATGTTCCTACTATTATTTGCTTTTGGAAATGAGACTAACTTTCCCTTGAAAATGTAGAAGCTGAAGAGAAAAATAAAGTCTGTTTTTATTCCAACTATAGTGGCTTAATTATGTATCTTTTATTCTAAGATGTCTCAAATTCACTTTCTTCCCCCCCCCCATTTGTGCACCTATTTTATTTATTGTCTAAAGTTTTACATATGTCTCCTTTTCCCCCATTGTCCTCTCCTCGCCAGCCATTCCCACCCCAGGCATCCCCCCCCCCTCTCGCAAGCCCCCACCACCCCAGTGTCTGTGTCCCTTGGTTATGATAATATGCATGCATACAAGTCCTTTGGTTGTTCTCTAACCCCCTCAAATTCTCTATCTAAAATATACATTTACATATAAAAAGCTTACATAAATTCATGTAGAAAGTGGTAAAATTTCCCCCCAGGTCTCTGAGATTTGAATCCCTCATGCCTCAGGTCTCAGAAATCATATATCCTGGTTCTTTCTCTTTTTCAGAATGAGCAACAGATTAGACCAGGGGAGTAACAAATCTTGCTAACTTATTTTATTTATTACATTTGTAAATCTCAAGAGGATGATGACTAAAGGGAGAAAACATATTCATAATCATAGGTGATTATGTTGCATAGTTCAATTCACAGCAGAATTTTCTCTTAAGATGATAAAAATTCCCGTGATGAAACAGTAGATGAAAAAAATTAAACAAAAAGTATCTTTTAATCAAAGTACTTACGACAATTTTCACAAGGGATAAAAAGGAGACTAACTTATTGAAATGGAAATATTTCCTTGTTTCATAAAAATACTTATTTGGAAGCATTCAACAACTTCCTTTATAGTTTCCTGCACTTGTCATTAATCTCCCTTCTTTCTTCTTTTTAAAAAATATATTTTATTGATTTTTTATTGAGAGGAAGGGAGAGAGATAGAGAGCTTGAAACATTGATGAGAGAGAAACATCAACCAGCTGCCTCTTGCACACCCCCTACTGGGGATGTGCCCGCAACCAAGGTACATGCCCTTGACCGGAATCGGACCCGGGATCTTTCAGTCCACAGACCGACACTCTACCACTGAGCCAAACCAGTTTTGGCTAATCTCTCTTCTTTCTATGTAATTACATAACCCCTTCCCTTTTCCTATTCCTGAAGTTTGGCTTATTCTCACTTCACTTCTACAGGCTTTGTCCTAAGAATCAAATATCTATCTATGTATATAAAAGCATAACTGACCAAATGACTGAACGACTTGCCATTATGACATGCACTGACCACCAGGGGGCAGATGCTCAATGCAGGAGCTGCACCCAGGTGGTCAGTGCACTCCCACAGTGGGAGTGCTGTTCAGCTGACTGACAGGTACTAGATGCAGGGCTCACAGCTGGTGAGCACCGCTGCAGTGGTGTGAGCCTCTCCTGATCAGAACTGACTGGGTGCGAGCCCACATCAGGCACAATGGGGCCAGGATGAGTGGGAGTGGCAGGCAGGAGTGGCAGGTGGCTTTGGATGGCTGGTTTTGGCCCAAACCCTACAACCTACGCCGAGGGATCCCACTGGTGCATAAATCTGTGCACTAAGCCTCTAGTGTAAGAATAAGAAAATGAAAACCAAGGACTTAGTCTCTGTATATACACACATGTTGGGGATCTTTCTGATCAAAAGGGTCTAACATAAAGATGAATATTTTAAACTTGGAAGAACTATATTTGGACATCACCTTACAATTTAGCTTGTTTGAACTTCAGCCAAATCATTTAAACTCTGAGTCTTAGTTCCTTATCTAAACTGGGCATAACATTTGTCTAAGGATTGTTGTACCAAAGTATGTTAAATAAAACCCCACCTTGTAACCATGAAGTGCAGGACGAATATGTTATTATCACCACCATCATTTTTCATGTGAGAAAACCAAGACTGGTCAGAAAGGTTGAATATTTGCCCTGAGGACAACTACATTTGTTAGCAATAGAGCAGGAATTAAAAGCTGAATGTCCAAATTCTTAATTTGAATTATTTTCTATTGATTCCTCCTGAAGAGTCAACCTGGCAGAGCTGTGTTTTTCTCTCTCATTCTGTGTGACTGGGTTTCGCTGACCAGTAAATAGGCAAAAATTTAAATCATATCTCTGTAATTCACAATTTTAGAATTGGATTTGAGGTGCATTAACTGTTAACCAGGGAATTCCCTTTTTAATTACCCAACATATAACGGGCGCGTACTCTTTCACTAGGACTTGTCAGTACGTCACGCCCGGAGGATGTAATTTCATATTATTTTATTTTTTTTATACCTAAAATAAATGAAAAGACTATGAAATATATATTTTTTGTTTATTTATATATAAAGCAGAAAGGAAAATACAAAATTACAAAGAAATAGAAAAGAATACCAACAAAAAAATGGAAACATCGAATTAAAAAATTATAAATTTTACAATTATAAAGATTACAAAAAATATATATTTTTTATTTCGATACACAATAAAAAATATAAAAAAGTTAACAATTACAGAACAATAAACAAAAGCACACAAATAAAATAGAAATATTGAGTAAAAAAATTAAAATGTAGATATAAAAATTCAAAACTCAACTTCCGTGTGATGTATTTTAAAACAATTGTTGATACATAGTGCTACCTTACAATCCGGACACCAGTATGTAGATTCTTTCCTAACACCTTTTTTGTAGCAAATTCGGCATTTCCTGGATTTAGTTTTTCCTATATCGCTTTTCATTTGTTCTGGAAAATGCCTTTCAACTAAGCGTGATGGTTTAGATATAGAGCTGCTTGTTGATGTCTTTGGGTGGGTTTCCACTATGTTGTTATCTACCAATTTCTCTACACACTCCATCAAAAAGTGTAATAGGTCCAAATGACCTTTATCTTTTTTGTATATAATATATGCATTGAAGCAGCACATATCAATTAATCGTAGAAAAAAATTTTTTATAAAATTTTTTTACCCTATTACGGGCAGTCGTGTAGGCCACTATAACTCCATCTCCCAAATCTACGCTGCCCATGTTCTTGTTATAATCCAGGACAACATTCGGTTTTTCTTGCCTTCTTCCTCTCTTTTCAGTCATTGTCTTTTCGTCATTATGAATAGAACTGAGCATCAATATGTCTTTTTTATTCTTCCATTTTAAAACCATAAGTTTGTATTTGAATCTTACTATATGTTCATTTTTCTGTAATTTTTTTTGTTTTTATTTCACTGGGGATTCCAACTCTGTTTATCCTCATTGTTCCAACAATGTCTGTATTGTTTTGACACAAGAGTTCAGCCAAATGAATTGACGTATAGAAATTATCTAAGTAAATCCTATACCCTTTATTCAGTAAGTCATGTGTTAACTCCAAAACAATTCTTGTTGAACACGTCCACCACTCTCACTAGCGAAATTATACTGATTCCCTCCATGTCTTAACTTCATGTGGAGACATGTATGGATGACTAATACCTTTGTTGTTCAGAAATATATGTACCGCCGGTTTCAGGGCGCAACATATATTTCAAGGACGTATTCATACGTCCTACCCGTACCCTATATTGTTTACGTTTGACGTATTTATATGTCCCGCTCGGTTAACAGGTTAACCTCCTGAATTAAATGGAAAGTGAAAGAGAGTTCATAGGTGATTTCCCTTTTGCAAGGACTATTTGGTTGCAGGGGCCTGACTGCCCTTTTGAGGAGTGGGACATGTTTTTGTGTCTGGGGAACTCCCTCCACTATTGCTTCTCTGCTGCAATACTTGGTGGCAGAAGATGTGTAGAAGCTTGTCACGTAGTGCTTGACTGCATATCTCCGAAATACCCAACACAATCCTTAATCTGAAAGGTCATCAAAGATGGAGTCTTCCGAAGCATCTCCTTGAGGTTAAGACATTGGATTGAAACAAACTGTTCTTTACTCTAGAAAAGCAAGATAATGCCTTTTCTGCAGGATCTTCTGGCCTCTCCTGGGCTTAAGTGGGAGGAGAAATTAAATGGGAGCAAGGAGACCTGTGCCAGCGAGCCATGTAACCGGAGGGAGGAAGTTTGTCTTATGGAGGGATAAAGTGAAGAAAAGTAAAGTGTGTTACACAGACACTAAGTGGGCAGGACTGAAGGTGATTTTGGCAGTACAGGCAGTATTTCAACTATGTACTTCTTGTTACCATTTTAGAGTTCTATCAAGTTGCTTCCTTTATAGCAAAAATTGGAGGATATTAAGTGGGAAATAAAGGGGTGCATTGGAGAAAGTGTAGTTTCAAAATCAAGTATATACAGCGATAAAATATGTTGAATAAAGTGAAGGTTTAAATACAATTTGTGGAACCTGATAAAACCAAGTTATTTTTATTTTTTAAAATATATTTTTACTGATTTTAGAAAGGAAGGAGAGGGAGAAAGAGATAGAAACATCAATGATGAGAGAGAATCATTGATTGGCTGCCTACTGCATGCCCCTCACTGGGGAATGAGCTCACAACATGGGAATGTGCCCTGACAGGGAATTGAACTGTGACCTCCTGGTTTATAGATTGACACTCAACCACTGAGCAACACAGGCCAGGCTAAAATTGTTTTTAATTATTAGCACTTTTTATACAATCCTTTATTTTATTGAGGACATTTGAATGTAGTTGTAATCAGTATGTACTCCTTTGGACCTTACTTATATTTCTTTACTAGAAGCCTGGTGCATGACTTTGTGCACCAGTGGGGTACCTCAGCCTGGCCTGCGGGATCAGGCTGAAACCAACTCTCTGATATCCCCGAGGGGTCCCGGATTGCAAGAGGGTGTAGGCCAGGTAGAGGGACCCCACTGGTGCACAACTGGAGCCAGGGAGGGGCACAGGAGTTTGGCCAGCCAGGGAGGGACCCCAGGAAGGCTCCAGGGCATGTCTGGCCCATTTCACGCAGGCCTGATCAGCTGGACCCTAGCAGCAAGCTAACTTACCAGTCAGAGCATCTGCCCCCTGGTGGTCAGTGCAATGTCAAAGGGAGTGGTTGAGCTTCCTTAGCATATCATTTACATATTATGCTTTTATTGGTTGAATGAATGACTGGACGACCAGATACTTAGCATATTAGGTTTTTATTATATAGGATACTTATAGTGTAAGCATTTCTCAGTGTTTCCACAGAGTCTCAATAATACCACTTTTAAATTTTAACCAACGAGGTAAAAGACCTGTATACCAAAACTATGACATTAATGAAAGAAACCGAAGAAGACACAAGTAAATAGAAATATATTTAATAATCATAGATGAGAAGAATTAGTGTTGTTAAAATGTCCATACTATCCAAAACTATTTATAGATTCAATCCAATCCCTATCAAGATTCCAATGGCATTTTTCACAAAACTAGAACAAATAATTCTAAAATTTGTATGGAACCACAAAAGACCCCAAGGCAATCTGAAGAAAGAATTATAAAGTTGGAGATATGCTCCCTGATTTCAAATTATACTACAAAGCCACAGTAATTAAAATAGTATGGTATTGGCATAAAAACAGACACACAGGTCAATGGAACATAAAAGAGAGTCCATAAATCAATCAATACATAAATGAGCAGTTAATTGATGACAAAGGAGTCAAGAATATACAAGGGAGATAGAACAGTCTCTTTAATAAATGGTGCTGGGAAAACTGGACAGCCACATGCAGATGGATAAAAATCCATCTGCATGTGGATTACACCATACACAAAAATTGGATTAAAGACTTGAACCTAAAACCTGAAACAATAAAACTTCTAGGAGAAAACACAGGCAGTAAACTCCTTGACATTGAATTTTTGGATCTGACTCCAAAAGCAAAGGCAATAGAAGCAAAAATAAAGAAGTGGAACAACATCAAACTAAAAAGCTTCTGCACAGTAAAGAAAACCATCAACAAAATGAAAAGGCAACCTACCAGGTAAGAGAAAATATTTGTAAATCAAATATCAAGTGATTGGTTAATATCCAAAATATATAAGAAACTAAAACAACCCAATTGCAAAAACACCCAAATATGATTTAAGAATGTACAGATGTAGATAGGCAACAGGCATGTAAAAAGATGTTTAGCATTACTAATTATCAGGGAAATGCAGATCAAAACCACACTGAGACATCACCTCACATCTGTTAGAATGTACGTTGATGCAGCCACTAAATGCCCTTGGAGATGGGATTTATGATAGGTTTACTCCTGGACTTTCTCCTCCTGGGAATAGACCCATCCTGAAAAGGGAATTTATGGCAGCCTCATTTCTCAAAAGTTTCTGTTTTCAGACAGATTAGTGAAGCTCTGAGAGGGCTTCTTTCTGCATTTGCTGAATCTCAAACATATTCATCTTAAAATAATCTTTATATCAATTCTGGGTTCCGAGTCAGTCCCCACAGAGTCTTTATTCAGCTACGCAGACTCACAGATGCTGCTTTTGGAATCAGAAAATTTGGAAAAGCATCCTCAAATGCTGTATTACTCTCTCTTGGCTTTCTTCCCCTCTTGGATTTTGACTTTATAATCCTCACTGTCTAGAGAGGTCTCCAATGCCTTTCAGCGGATTTAAAAAAATATTTCATCTAGCTCTCCTAGTTGTTCTTTGTAGGAGGGTTGGTTTAAAAATGGCATACTCTGTTAACAAATATATGGAAATATGCTCAACCTCACTAGCTATAAAAGGAAATGCAAATAAGAACCACAATGAGATACCACTTCACACCTGTTAGAATGGCTGTTGTAAGTAAGAGAAGAAATCACAAGGGTTGGAGAGGATGGGGAGAAAAAGGAACCCTCATAAGCTACTGGTGGGAATGTTAACTGGTACAGCCACCTTGGAAAATAGTATGGAGATTCCTAAAAAATTAAGAATAGAGTTACCATAAATTTCAAAACATAATATTCATGAAGATATATGTACCCTTATGTTCACTGCAGCATCATTTACGGTGTCCAAGACATGGA
Source organism: Pipistrellus hanaki (assembly GCF_964339955.1). NCBI lineage: Eukaryota > Metazoa > Chordata > Mammalia > Chiroptera > Vespertilionidae > Pipistrellus > Pipistrellus hanaki. Next base: position 36,977,641 of record NC_140503.1, on the reverse strand, counting down.
AACAACCTAAGTGTCCTTTGATGGGTGACTGAGTAAAGATGATATAATACATGTAAATAGTGAAATACTACTCAACCATATAAAAGGATGAAGAGATGTGTGTTGTTTCAACAACAGTAAAGGTCATAACTGGGAAACAGTGGAAAAGGGATTAAAGCCCAGGTCTTTTCACCTCCAGAGCCTGAATACCTCTGCTATATTGCAAATTTTTAAAACTTGAACTTCACATTTGTGTTTTTCTACCACTAGCCTCATTGTATATCCCTCACTCCCCCCCACACATAGAAAATTGCAAATACAGTGAAGGAATCTTAAATAAAACACAGATCCAAACCACAAATATCAACAATATCCAAGGGGCAAAGAGAATTGACAGAATGATTGAGAAAACACCTACAATTTCAGAAAGCCCAAAGGAATCTGAGTATTTTAATAGTATTAATTTCAAAGGAGAAAAATTAAGTAGTTACTTTGATTACCTCAATGAAATTGGACAAAAAGAAGTACTTCTATGAAAAATGTATGGGCTATAATCCTCAAAGACTGTTCAAAACTTCAAAGGCATAATAGAAAAATGAAAATGTCATTGAAAGCTATAAAGGGCATAACTTATTCAGAAGAAAGATTAAATTGTAATAAAAATATATCTAAAGAAATATCGAGTCAACCCTGGCTGATTTGGCTCAGTGGATTGAATGTGGGCCTGTGGACTGAAGGGTCCCGGATTGGATTTTGGTCAAGGGCACATACCCAGGTTGTAGGCTCAATCCCTAGTGTGGGGCATGCAGGGGGCAGCCAATCAATGATTTCCTTTCATTGTTGATGTTTCAATCTCTCCCTTCCTCTCTGAAATCAATAAAATATATTTTAAAAAAAGAAATATCAAGTCACAACTAAGGTGTACAAAGATAATGCAAATAAATTGATTTATTTATCTAGCAGCTCTTTATTGAGTACTTTAAATCTTGGGTGTTGAGGATATCACAGCGAACAGCACAGCTAAAGTTTTGTCCTCTTATGGAGATTATATTCTAGAGAGGGAAGATAGATGACAAATAATTTAAATATACATATATCAAATGGTAGATGATTATGAATGATTTGTAAAAAAAAAAAAAAAGAGAGAGAGATTATAATGTTACCAGGAAAGGAACCTGATCCATAGTGGGTCTGATAGTATATGGGTTCTTAACTTCACACAGCAAAAATTTCACAACGTGAGTCCAGGTGAGGTTTAGAGGATGTTTATTTAAGCTGGGGACAGTGAAACGAGGAGGGGCATAGGATAACAGGAGAGGAAGTAGATGGGGGAAATGAGCCGAGGTTAGGCTGCTTTGGCTCACTAAGAGGTCAGGAAAAGGAGGTACAGGGTCAGGGGATTTGCCTGGATGAACTGCAAACTGCAGCTGCCCACTGACTGCTCACTGCTGCCCTGGTTGCAAGCCTTGCAGGTCCTTTAGATTTTGGAGATGAATGACTGTGGAGGAAGAAGGCAGGGAGAGGAAAGGCACAGGCATGCTATCCGGAGGGAGAGCACTTCCGGGACCTTTATTTTGAGGGATTTTAAAGGTTAGGGAGGATCTCTATAAAATATTAATCATCTTTATGCTGATGCACCATGAAATTTATTCCTTAACTTCACCTGTCTTTATGTAGCTGGCATATGGCATTAATTGGATTTCTACTATATGCCTCTCTGAGTAGGGTGATTTAAGCTATTTACCCTCTGGTTGGGGAGGAGAAGTGCAAACCATTTACTTTTAAGTGTCCTTGCTTTAGGGAAGATAGGATTTACCAAATGGCTGCCAACTGCTGTTTTAACTATCTGTCTCAGTTTTCCCATTCCACTTGCCAAGAAAATTTCCTAGCTGCTTACTTTTCTGCCTCATTGATAAGGAAAACAACTTTGGGGCGGTGATGAGGTTATATTTAACAAGTTTTTTTCCAATAGGTTTTTAAATTGACTTTTAGAGAGAGAGTAAGGGAGAGGAAGAGAGAGAAACATCGATTGGTTGCCTCTTGTACACGCCCTGACTGGGGATGGAACACAGAACCTGGGTATGTGCCCTGACCAGGAATTGAACTGGTGACCTTCCAGTGCATGGGATGATGCTCAACCAACCGGCCAGAGCAATCAGGCTATTACTTAGGGCATTCAGAGGGGCCTTGTGGATAATATGACCTTTGAACAGAGAGGTGAATGAAGTAAGAGACCGAGCTATGTGGAAAGTGAGGGAAGAACACTTTAACCAAGATGACCAGTAAGTGCAAAGCTTGTGAAGGGGGGAAGCATGCATGGCCTTTTTCTGGAACAACAGGAGAATTTACTCCTTTAAATGAGGGGGATAACTGTAGGAAGTGAGATCAAATACCAGCAACACATCCTGTAGGGCCTTGAGGTCATGGTAAGGCTTTTACTATGAGGAAGATGGGAGGCCTTTGAAGGGTCTGAAGCAGAGAAATGTCACATTCTAATTTATGCTTTTACACCATCATTTTGGCTACTATATTGGAGATAGAAAACAGAGGACAAGGGAGGATGCAGGAAAATCACTTGAGAGGCTATTGTAAAATTTTAGAGAAATGGTGGTTTGGGAGAGATAGAAATGGTAGAAATGGTGATAAGTGGTGAGATTTAAGAAATACTGGAGAACAGCACAGATTGCTTGTGGGGTGTGAGAGCAAGAGAAGGGCATTAAATACTTAAACTAGATCAACTGAAAGAACAGATTTTCCATTTACCAAGATGGGGAAGACAATAGGAAGAGCAGGTTTTGGTATTTGACACCCAAAAAAGAGATGGCTCTGCAACCTGGGAACCCAAGGTAAAATCAAGAGCTTGAGGAGACGTGTGAGAATTGTCAATATGCATAGTACATCATGAGGTTATGGAACTATATGAGATCATTAAGGGGTGAGTGTAAATAGAGAAGGAAGGAGGTCCAAGGCCTGAGTCTGGGGAATTCTAACATCTAGAGGTCAAAGAGAGGAAGATTCCAGTCAAGGAAACTGATCCACAGCCATCAGTGAGGTAGGAAGAACTAAGAAGATGGTGTCCTAGGAACCAAGAAGAGAAAACAGCTATAGAAAAAATGTGCCATCAATGGGGTCTGAGAATTGATCCTTGGACTTGCAATCACTGATGACCTTGGCAAAAGCAGTTGCAGAGGTAGGAAAAATAATCCTGGCTGGAATGGTTTCCAGGAAAAATGAGAGGAGAAAAGATGGAGACTATGATTATAGATAACTTCTTCAAGAAGTTTTCATGTAAAGGAGAGTGACAACAACTATAAGGGAAATTGGGGTCATTTTTGTGCCTTTTCATAATGGACGATATAGCGTATTTGTAGAAATGACTCAGTAATGGGGGGGAGGGAGGGGGCGGGACATTTCCTAAGGTGATATCCTTGAATAAGTGAAAGGGGATTTGACCTGGTACACAAATATGGTTAGCTATGAGCTGAGAATTGGCTAGGTAGGAGCATGTATAATTCAACCACAGCAATAGGAGGATAGTCAGAGTATAACTATGGGGAAATGAGGTGGTGAAATCATATGGAAATTCTCACAGAGAAGCTACTGAAATAGGTAGCAAGGTCATGAGCTGATTATGTAGAGAGAAGAAAATAATTTTAAGGTATTAGGATTAGGGTGTGACTGCTAGTAGGCAAATACATTATGGTTGCCTAGAAGCACTAATGGCCTACTTGAGGTTAGATCTCAAGAATTTAAATTGAGACTAGTTAACATATTTATGTGCTTTTTCCACCCACATTTAGTTGCAGACACAGAGTGGGTGGATAGTTAGATAAACTCACAGTCGGAGTTTAGTAGGTGTGATGGTTAATTTTATAAGTCAACATGACTGGGCTGAAGGATACATAGTCAGCTGTTGAAACATTATTTCTGGTTGTGTCTATGAGGGTGTTTCCATAATAGACTAGCGTATGAATTGGTAAAACCTGATATGGTAGGCATCATCCAATCTGTTGAGGATCTGGGTAGAACAAAAAAGACAGAGGAAGGGTGAGTTTACACACTCTCTGCTTAAGTTGGAAGATCCATCTTTTCAGACATCAATGCTCCCGGTTCTGGGACTTTCAGACTCAAAGGGGATTTACACCATCACTCCCATGATTTTTAGGCCTTTGGACTTGGACTGAATTACACTACCAGCTTTCATAGTCTTCTAGTTGGCAGATAGCAAATCATGCAACTTGTTGGCCTCCTCAACTGAATGTGTCAATTCCTATAATATCTCCTCTTATTTATCTACTAGAAGCCCAGTGCACCTAAATTCGTGTACTGGAAAGGTCCCTAGCAGCTGCTGGCTGCTAGGTGGGGCCTCCCTCCTTTCCCCCGGCTGGCCCTGCCCTCTGGTTGAGTTCCTGGATAACTCCTGGTCGAGGAGACAGGATATATCTATATTGCCTATTGGTTCTGTTTCTCTTGAGAAGCCAGACTAAAACAGTTGGAGAGCATAATAGAGAGATAAGGCTCTGGCTAGTGTGACTCAGTTGGTTGAGTGTCATCTGGGCACCAAGAGGTTGCTGGTTGAATTCCCTATCAGGGCTCATGCCCAGGTTTTGAGCTCAATCCCCAGTAGGGGGCATGTAGGAGGCAGCTGATTAATGATTCTCTCTCTCATCAATGTTTTTCTCTCTCTCCCTCTTCCTTCCTCTCTCTCTAAAAATAATAAAAACATATATATATATATATATATATATATATATATATATATATATATATATATATATAGAGAGAGAGAGAGAGAGAGAGAGAGAGAGAGAGAGAGATAAAGAGGTTGAGGGTGTCTAATAAGAAGTGATTATAATAATGGTCCATGGAAGCTAAGCTTGATAAGGGGAAGTGAAGCAATGCAGTGATGGACAAAGATGTGACCTAGGGCAGCAATTTTCAACAGGTATGCCACAAGAATTTTAAAACATATAATAGCTGACTCTTTAGTCAGGGGCACTGATTCCTTTTCCCTTTGATTTTCAAATAAAAAAAAATGACAACAGCCTTAGACAGTTTTGCTCAGTGGATAGAGCATCAGTCCTTAGATTGAAGGGTTGTGGGTTAGATTCTGGCCAAGGGCATAGACTTCAGTTGCAGGCTCAATCCCCAGCCCTGGTTGTGTGTGTGTGGAAGGCAATCAATCAATGTGTCTCTCATATCGATGTTTTTTTCTCTCTCTCTAGTTTGCAGACAGCATATCATGCAACTTGTCTTTCCCGCTCCCTTCTGCTCTTCTCTAAAAATTAATGGAAAAGTATCCTCAGTGAGGATTAAAAAAAAAAAAAAAAAAAAAAAGACAACAGCCAACACAATAGTAGCCATCCAGTATGAATAAATCAAAATTATATATATATATATATATATATATATATATATATATATATATATATATATATAATACATTTTTTGGTGTGCTGCAGAATTTAAGTAATTAGTTTATGTGTGCTATGAGATGAAAAGGTTGAAAATAGCTGGTTCCCAAGAGCATGTGACTGAGGTAGAGTGAAGAATAAGACTGGAAGCTAAGAAATGGAAAAGCTACAGATTAGAAGGGTTATCAACATGGATATTGAAATTGCCAAGTAACATATCAGGAATTGTATAGGAGAAGGTGATAGAGGCCAGATGCTAATATTCTTCAAGGCAAGTGAGGAATGATCTAGGGATTTGTAAAAGGCTACAACAAAGGAATAGAAAGTAATGGAGTCTAAGGTACAATTTTCAAGACAAGATCTAAAAAAACAACAACACACTATTTATACCATTTCCATTCTATTCTAGGAATTGTTCTAGACACTAGAAGTAAAGCAGAGAACAAAACAGAATGTACATTCTAGGGGTAGTGGTGGGGCAGACAATAAACAAAAAGATAAATAAGTGATGTAATGCCTGGTGGTGATATATGAGCCACGAGAGAAAACACACACACACACACACACACACACACACACACACACACACGACAGTGCTGGAGAGGAAGGCCTGGGTGTGACAGTTGGATCATCAGTAGGCAGTGCTAACCTTCCCACGTTTCCAACACATCCTTCTCTCTTTTCACCTGAGCTTCAACTATTAATTCTTTGTAGAAAGCCTTTTTTCTTTCTTTCTTAAATAAATGTGAGGGCTTCCCCCTTTCATGTCATTGAGCAAAATTCCAAGTTTAGACAGTTTATCCCTAGTCACACTTTCAAATATTTTTTTACTGCTCACCCTGTGGTCTACGTGGTAGGCATTGTGAAGTGACTTTTGAAAACCAGGTCCAGTGTCCCTTTCCGTGGAGGAGCACACAGCATTCCCGTATCTGTATTCTAGTAAAGATCTAGATTATCTACACTCCAGGATAGTTAGTGCTTTGTCTATAATCCAGACTCAGGTAAAAGGGCTGTGGAGAAGAAAACAGCCAGTACTTGGGAGGGCTGAAGGGAAAAGAGTATCCTTATGAAAGAGCCATTTCAATGAGAGCAACACGGCGAAAGGATTAGTCAGAGAAGAGACTGTGTTTCTGTGTGGTTCAGTTGATGTGATTTGAGCTCCAGAAGGCACAGTGGATGGTTTTTAAAAGTTGGACAAGGGTTTTAAGAGGAATTCAGTTAAGGAATGTTCAGAGCTGTGTGGAGATGAGGGTGATGGGAGATGACCTTGGGCTTCAAGTGATGGGAGATGACTAACATAGACAGGGGTATTGGGAATGGTGGCATTGGTCCTTGTGGTCTCAAAGAGAGCATGATGGTGAGGATCTGAGCATTGAGATAGAAAGAGGGTAGAGAATGTGATAGGTTGTGTGGAGCTCTGAGCATATTTGGAAAATACACGAACAAAGCAATTGAATCTTGTAGTTTCTCTGTTGGGAGAGTTTTTTTTTTTTTTTAATGTTTAAAATTGATTTTAGAGAGAGATGGGGAAAGAAAGAATGATAGAAAAACTGATAAGAGAGAAACATCATTGATCAGCTGCTTCCTGCATGCTCCCTACTGGGGATTGAACTCAAAATTGGGAACTGAACCATGACATCTTGGTTCCTAGGTCTATGGTCAATCATTGAGCCACACAGGCTGGACTTGCTGGGAGAGTTTTAATTATGAATTCAATTTCTTTAATAGATAAAGGACTACTCAGATTTAGTTTTGATACTGTACTGAAGTTATTTACATGTTTAAAAGATATGAAATGGAGACTGAGGCATTATTAAGATTTTTTTATTTCTTCTTGTGTCATTTTTGTTTAGTTTGTATTTTTTAGATTTGTCTATGTCATCTGATTGATCAGATGAAGTTACTGATTATTGGCATAAATTATTCATAATAGCCTCTTATTATCTTTTCAATACCCATAGATTTAATAATGATGTTTCCCTATTATTTCACTTTATTTGTAATTTGTGTTTTTCTTTGCTTGGCCAGTTTTGCTAGCAGTTTATCAATTTGATCAATATTTTCAAAGAACCAACTTTAGTCTTGGTTATTTCTATTACATGTATATTTTCTCTTTCACTGAGTTTTGCTCTTTATTTTACTATTTCCATGTTTTCCAATCAGATGATATAGACAAATCTAAATTTACTACTCTATTTTTTATTTGAAAGTTATATTACAGATTTTCAATCTTTCTTCTTTTTTCATAAATGTGTTTAGAGCTATCTATTTCTCCCTAAGCAGCAAGTTAGCTGCATTCCACAAGTGTGGATATATCACACTTTTTGTTGTTCTTCTGATCAAATTATCTTCTAATTTCACTCATGATTTCTTGTTTACCTTATTGGTTATTTAGAAGTTTGTTACTTAATCTCTGGAATATTTGGAGATTTTCTAGGTGTCTTTCTGTTATGGAGTTCTAATTTAATTCAATGAAGTCGGAGAACCTATGCTATATGATGTAAATTCTTTGGCTATTTTTGCATGGTATCTTTTCACAAACTGATATGAGATATATCTTATAAGTAAAACCATAAGATTTAGTGGTGGGCTAATTGGTTGGTGAAGGGTGAGGCAAATGCAGGAGTCAACTCTATAAAAGTCATGTTTGTTTTTTTAAAATATATTTTATTGATTTTGTACAGAGAGGAAGGGAGAGAGATAGTTAGAAACATCGATGAGAGAGAGTCATCGATCAGCTGCTTCTTGCACACCCCTTACTGGGGATATGCCCGCAACCAAGGTACATGCCCTTGACCAGAATCGAACCCAGGACCCTTCAGTCCCCAAGCCGACGCTCTATCCATTGAGCCAAACCGGTCTTGGCAAAAGTCATGTTTTTTAAGGTCCCTGGCACTTTCTATCATATATCAGACTCTGTGGGAAAGAGTCAGTGTTTCTAAAAGTTATTTGGCCATGGAATTTTTAGAATACTTTGGAAAACTCTATACGAGATCTTCTCTTTTACATATAGGGAGAGTATCCTATATTCTCCTAGTTTATATGTTAAATTTCATAGTTCTGAAAACCTTTTAAAGCAATATGTTTTTTATTTAGGGCAGAGTTTATATTTGTGTGTTTTTTAAACAATCCTTCACATACATATAGTGCTCACATTGGTCAGAAAAATCTGAATGTCAGTAAATATTGTTTAATGTTAACAATTTGGATATACCTTGTAAAGTTGCTTTATATTGCCCTAAATATATAAATATTTAAATATTTAGGGCAATATAACGTATTGTTCTATGTTGTTACATATTACATGATTTAATTTTATTACCCAACTAGAGGCCCATATTTTATTTCATGTTTGGTATAAAAAACCAAACATGAAATAAAATATGAATTATAATCTCTATTCAATGTAACAATTTATGTTTCTTAGTATCTACTAATTTGTTTGCATATTTCTGGTGTATAAAACCCTTAAGTTTTAAAGATTCAAGATCTTTAAATGGAATTTTCAGAAAAATTTTGGGAAATGCAGGCCTCATATTTAGGGAGGATATGCTACATTTAGAATAAGTAAAATTAAATGCCACAGATGTGGAAACCTCCTTTTAAGGCAATTTATTGTTTCCTTCAGCTTTTCTCTCTGCACTTTATCTAAATTAGTTTCCTAAACTCTTACATTTTAAATAAAATTTAAAGTGGCTTCTTGCTGCCAAATAACATTTTCTTTTTCACTCATAAGCAGTAGCATCATAATTAACAGGATACATGTGTATTTCTAATACTGTAATTATGGTGCTTGTTTTTTGAGAAAAGCCACTGATTGCGCAGTAAAATTATATAACAATAGCTATTTTCCAGCAGATAATGGGAGAACACTGTTTTTGTGTTTCAAGAACAAATTGCCCCAGATTCCTTGAAGTTAGCTTCCTCTTTCATTTTGATGCCATGATCAAATTATTTTGAGATATTGATAATAAAATACCTTTTTGCATATATCTTATATAAACCTTAACTGTCTGTACCCTATCAAATGTAATGCCACCATTACATTTTTCTCTTAAGCCCTCAGGGGTGCTAGCTAATAATAGGCACCTGTTTAGCCTCATGGTATAAGCAGTCACAGGCAGTTGAGTTGGAAATCAATTGTTTGTTGTAAATTCCTTTTTTTATGAAATAGATTTTTATAGTTCTCATATATCCAGTAGAGAGAAGATGCAGGAAGTTCCCTGAGCTCTCTGAAAGACAGGGACCGCTGTATAAATATTTAGGGCAATATAACATATTGTTCTATGTTGTTACATATTACATGATTTAATTTTATTACCCAACTAGAGGCCTGGTGCACGACATTCATACACTGGGAGGAGGTTTGGGGCAGGGCCCCACAGCCTAGCCTGCACCCTCTCGCAGTCAAGGAGCCCTTGAAGGATATCCGACTGATGGCTGACAGTGGGACATCCTTAGCATTGCTGCAGAGGAGAGGCTTCTTCTACCACTGCTGCGGTTGCCAGCCATGAGCCCGGCTTCAGCTGAGCGACACTCCCCTTGGGGTAAGTTCCTGCATCAAGTGTCTGCCTCCTGGTGGTCAGTGTGAGTCATAGCGACCGGTCGTTCCTCCATTTGGTCAATTTGCATATTAGTCTTTTATTATACAGGATATATGATAAGAAACCTGTTGTGGCTTGGCTTTTTCTGGGCACTTTATATTTCAGCTTGAGAAAGTATATATGCCAGGATTAGATTCTAAAGGCAACATGTAGGGTAAACTAGCAGGGGTTGAAAGAAATCTCTTCAAACGGTTGGTTCTCAAAATGTGATCTGCGGACAGGCAGCATCAGCAGTACCTGAGAGCTTGTCTGAAATGCACTCCTTAAACCTACTGAATCAGAATTCGTGGTGGTGGGGCCCAGGAAGCTGTTTTCAAGGAGCTTTCTGGGTCATTCTGATGTCTGCTCAAGCTTGGCCCTCTGCAGCCTTCTCCACCTGCCCTTCACATCTGACTGCTATCTTTATGGCACATTGCTTTGCAGCCCAGAAATCCAGATGCTCCTATTGTTCTGAAATCTCAAACTTGAGTGAGTGTAAGAATAAATTTGAATACAGGATTATATTCATGAAACCATGCTTACTACATTTAATGGGCAATTTAAAGACTTTTTTCTGTTTGGCTGGTGTGGCTCAGTGGTTGAGCATCAACCTAGGAATCAGGAGGTTATGGGCTCAATTCCTGGTCAGGGCACACGTCTGGGTTGCAGGCTCAATCCCCAGCAGAGGGCACGAAAGAGGCAGCCAATTAATGATTCTCTCTTATCACTGTTGCTTCTATCTCTTTCTTCCCTCTCCTTCCCCCTCTGTGAAATCAATAAAAAATATCTTGCCAAAACTGGTTTGGCTCAGTGGATAGGGTGTCGGCCTGCAGACTGAAAGGTCCCAGGTTCAATTCCGGTCAAGAGCATGTACCTTGGTTGCGGGCTCATCCCCAGTAGGGGATGTGCAAGAGGCAGCTGATCAAAGACTCTCTCTCACTGATGTTTCTAACTCTCTCTCTCCCTTCCTTTCTGTAAAAAATCAATAAAATATGTTAAAAAAATTTAAAAAACATTTTTTTCAAAAAGGTTTTTCTCCTAAGGTTCATTCATTACTTTCGTCATCTATGTTGTCTTTGCAATTTAATACTAATATAATCTATGATCTTTCTCTCTCTATTATTATTATTGCAACATCATGATTAACTAATATGTCTAGTCAAACTGAAGAATAAACTGAAGATGCTTTTATTTTTTTAAAGTACTTTTAAAAGGGTAGAATTAATATTTTATTGTCATTTGTAATCAGATGGTAGTTGAATATAAAGTCTTTATATTTGATCTATCTTCTTTTTTTTTGTAAAATAAAAAAATTACAAGAGCCGATGTTGTTTAACAGTATTAACTAATTCATTGACGATGCCTTCAAGTTTTTCCTTATTAGCTCCAGAAAACTCACCCACCTTTTGTTCTTTTTTAAAAAAACTGGAAGGATGGATGCATTTGACTTTGCACTCTGCAGCAATATCCTGAGAGTCATCCACATCTACTTCAAGGACCACCACATTGGAATACTTTTCAGAGAGGGAATGACAGAAGGGCTTCATCATTTTGCAAGGCCTACACCAGGTGGCGGAGACCTCAACTACTACGAGTTTATCTCCTGCACTGTTCCAGGCTTCCCGAAAAGCATACTTGCTCTTGATCTGTTTCACCATTTTGGCATCTGAGGTCTGACTAGTGACTGTAAAAAGCAATGCAAGTGGATGAAAAGTGGCAGACCGAGCTCTGAAGATGCTTTTCATGTCAACCATCATTATGGAAAAACTTTCTAAAATATTTGCTTTCTACTCAGTAGACTATAACAAAAATAACAGATACTGTCTTTGATCACTTGAGATCTAAAGATGTTTTAGAATGATCATTATGGATTTCCTTGTGCACTATGATTGGTAAAGATTATTTGTTAACGAGTGAGTTTGTATAGAATAGGCAGTATTTCAGGGATATGGTAAGTGACTTACCAAACTGGGGATGGTGGGAGCTGTTTGCTTAGCTGAGAAGAGTCTTCTATTATTGATATTGTTAGAATTGCTAGCTGAAGGGGATATTTAAAAAAAGAACATCTAGTTTGTTTTTATAATTCTCTGCAGAAAATATACCCTCTTTTTGCCTATACACATAGCAGACCACCCCCACTGCCTTACCCTTGTTAACACCACAGGGATACAGAATAACACATATTTATCTACCATCCAGCTTTTTCAAATCTTAATATTTTATGATATTCACATCAGATTGCTTTTATTATGTGAAATACAACATTATAGATAAAACTGAAGCCCCTTGGGCACTATACTTTCCTCTGTTCTCTCCCCAGAGGCAGTCACAATGTTAATTCACTCCTATGCATAGTTTAATCTTTTACTACCTATGTGTGTACCCCAAAACAATATGGTTTGTATATATCCATAAACAATACAGCTGAAAAACAATATAAATGGTATTATAACATTCATATCTATCTGCCACTTGTTTTTCTCCCATTCAAATTCATATTTATAGCATTTGTCCATCTTTATAGAAGTAGCTTTACTTCACTAATTTTCACTGCTATGTAGTATTCCATAATTTATACAACACAAATTCTCCTGTTGAGACAGGTAGGCTCCTTTATCACAAACAATGCTGCTATGTCCATGTGTTTTTGATATAATGAACAAGAGTTTCTCACTCAGGTGAATACCTAGGAAGGGAGCTGCTGTGTGAAAGGTGTGGGTATATTTAATTGGAAAGATATCACTAAAATCTGAAAGAGGCTCTGTGGTGGTGGGACATCCATCTAGGCATGATTACCATGATCTGCTGTAGAGGTGAGCATGCAATAGAGTAAATAGATGTTGATATAAAGTTGGACACCTGAAACTTATATAATGTTATTAACAAATCATATCCCAATACATTTAAATAAAAATTACAAAAAGATTTAAATATCATCTGAGACAAGACACTCATTTATAGACTTGGAAATTATAATTTACCTACCTATTCTCCTACTGTTCTAAAAGTACATTTTTATGTACGTATATCATTTTTTTTTTCATCTGGGTTATTTTCTCAAGATAATTTCCTGGGGGGAAAATTACTAGGCCAATGAGTCAATCGTGTCTATGATTTCTGAGGCTGTTTAATATTTGATTCATGCTTAGGAATGGGAGTGTTAACTAAACCATCCAAAGACATCAAGCATGATCTCTGTGCAGATATCTTCCTGACATCATCAATTTATTGCTTACAACAGATGTTCATTAGAGGTTTATTTATCTGTATTGACTACCTGGCATTCTCTCTGGTTGTTCTTTGATCAGTGTGGCTGGATCTGGTGTATGACCCCACAGCAATCTGAGAGTTCTGCTCCTTCAATTGCTATAATGTGTAGTGTGCATTTAAACACTGAAGGAATCATAGGTTTGTTTGTTCCTCTGGAGAATGATCATTTGCTAGGATTAGAACCCCGCTCCCCCCCCCCCCCCCCAAAACACACACACACACACACACACACACACAAAACAAAACAAAACAAAACAAAAAAACACAAAAAAACAAAAAAACAAAAAACAAAAACAAAAAAAACCAAACCTTGAGAGAACACAATCTGTTTAAAGAGCAGAAAAATAGAACACAGAGTCATGGACACAGGGTAGTGGCACAGCCTGCTTATGATTTCTGTCCCCACCCCAATGGTGCTGCTGACCACTGCGCTAATCCAGAAGGACCTTACAGGGGAGCGCTAAGTGAGGCATTCGTGATCTAGGGAACTGACTTCCAGGAGTCTGGATACCTTACAACTGCATTAGCTACATAAACATGTACCAGGCCATTCAGACCTCCTCTGGTTTTAAGTGGAATGGCCTACCACCCTTGTCATTTTTGCTCCTGCCCCTTTTCTGCCTTACCAGCAGGCCTTGAACCCCGATGCAGCACCCCAACGTGAGCTGCTGAGCTCTGGCGGCCTGCGCCGAGGCCCTCCTGATCTCACCGCCATGCCCTTGACCCAGGGCCTTGACAGACATCCGGTTCCTTAGAGCAGTGTTTTTCAACCTTTTTTGGGCAAAGGCACACTTGTTTCATGAAAAAAATCACGAGGCACACCACCATTAGAAAATGTTAAAAAATTTAACTCTGTGCCTATATTGACTATATATAAAGTAATTCTCTTGAATAGGAATCAAATAAACACAAAGAAAGTATTTTATAATTACTTTATTATGAAATATTAAGTAAACAAAATAGTGAAAAATTATAAAATTCTTGTCTTGTCTGCACCTACGGCACACCAGGCAACATCTCGGGCACACTAGTGTGCCGCGGAACAGCGGTTGAAAAACGCTGCCTTAGAGAACGCATGCTGCCAGTCGCTGTCACTGACCTCTCTCTCGGTGGGGGCTGCAGCCAATATCCCATTGTGTATTTCTTCAGTTGACCCTTGAATAACATAGGTTTGAACCACGGAGGCCCATTTCCTCAGCCCTTCCTAGCTTCAGGTGTGTATCCTGGGACTCCAGCAACCACTGCCGTAAAAGGCATCCTCCTATTAGCGACAGCTGATTCCCGACCTGCCGGAAAGGACTGCTTTGGATCTGCGGTTGGTTTGAGTCTCAGATGTGAAGAGGCCGCTGTAGTTAAACTTCTTGGGAGTCAGAAGTTATATGCAGATTTCCTAGGGTGCAGGAGTCGGAGCTTCTAACTCCACGTCGTTCAAAGGTCAGTTGCAGTTTTAGAGGCACCAACCTTCAGATGTTAACCATCGAGCAGAAGAAGCCGAGGGATTTTGGGCCCAGTATCAGCTGTTTCCTGGAGACATTCTGAGTGTGGGTGTTTGGATGTTCCTTCACGTGGTACCATGGGAAGGTAAGTGTCACATGTTCGCCGTGCTTTGCCTTAAGCCCAGAGCCCCTGTCCTTTGTTGGGTATCCAGCTGGGGCCCTGGCTGGATAGGACATGTCCTGGCCAGTCCACCTCCGGGACCTCTCAGCCCACATTGCTCATGACATTTAGGATACTTGTTTGGCCCATGACATTTGAGTTTGCAATGCAGGAACAAGCTCAGGGGCCTCCACCTGCATGCCTGCAGGCTCTGCCTACTTGGCAGTGTTTACCCTGAGCCCTCCGGACCGTATCTCACAGTTGCTTACTGTGTCTGGACTAGTCTTGGCACTCTGAGCTAGGTGCTGCCTACTGTGTGATCCTTAGCCTGTCATTTAACTTTCCTATTGTTAGCTTCCTAATTTTTAAACTGTAGGTAACGATGGCAACTTGATAGGATTCTTGTGAGGATTCATTGAGGTAAATATAGATAAAGAATGTATGCTTTTGTTCTATAATAAGTATTCTATACCTTCAAGCATGTATTGCTGATAAAGAAATACTAATAACAATTGTTTGTACCACAAAATAATATGCGATACATTATTTCATTCCCCTTATGTCTCCCTTTCACTTATTCCTTAAATCAGCTTTCTGGCATGGATGAGAAAACTGAACCCCAAAGAGTTTACTAGTAAGTTACTGGCCCAAGATAAAGAAATTGGTAACAAAAAAAGCTGCAGCTGAGGTTTGAACCAATATCAATCTGACCTGAATATTTCCCCCAGTAGCTAGGTATTCCACAAGATTAAGGACTGATAAAGTATTATTGATTTTAATGATTTACTTTTGGCAATTATCAATGACATAGTTTGACTAGGTTTTCGGCACAACTGAACAAACTTATAGTATACATCTGACCACCAGGTGGTGCTTGACTAAGTAGCTGCAATTACATTCACCACTTAAAATCCCTGAAGTAGCTACATTCTAAAGTGAAACAGTTTGCCAGGTTCCATGTAGGTGAAATAGCAAAAGGCAACAGTCCCTAAAATGAAGTAAATGCATTTATTTTTGAAATGGGGCATATTTTGTGTAGTCTATGTGGAAAAATATGGGAATAACCCTTTGGACTATTTTGGGACTTCTGTTATTAGGCACACTATTTAATGAATGTAATGCACTTTAATACATATGTATTAAAATAGCATATGGTTAATAATTTTTATGGTAACTTTCAGTTTAATATGATTTTCATGCACTTAGTTATAACATTGAAACTGGAGAATTAGCCAGATAGCCATTAATTTTGGTTACAAAGTGGAACAAAGGAATCTATTATATTTATTGCCCCTAAAGGAATAGAACAAGCATACACCTAAATTCCAAAGACAAATAAAAGCAGGGATGTTTTCATTTAATATGAAGTTTACACAGTGAGCACTTGTAGAGGGTATTATTTTCGCTCTATCAGTCTTGGTAATTTCTATAAATCTACAAAATCTGTTCTTTTAGGCACTTAATGAACCTGTAACACTTTGTGCCAATTATAATGACACGCACATCCAACTAATTTTTGACACCTGTTTAGAATTTGTGATTTAAATTTGCCTGTGGAGAAATTACCCTATAACAAAAAATAAATCTAAAATGAGAAGGATAAATTGTGTTATGAAGAATTGAATTGTTCAGTTTTTAGATTATGTGAATCCATTGGCTTCTCATTCACTCAACAACTATGAATTGGCACATCTATATTAATAAAAGGGTAATATGCTAATTCGACCATGAGACCTTTCAGATATCCTTCTGGAAAAAGCCATGGTGGTGGGCACAGGCAGAGGTGGTTAGGGGTGATCAGGCCAGGAGGGGAGGGCAGCTGGGGTTGATCAGGCTGGCGGGGGGATGCAGTTGGGGGCAATCAGGCCAGCAGGCAGAGCTGGACTAGACCATGGAGCAGATTGTTCCTAGCCTTTTGAATATCATGGTTAGGGTTGACCAAGCAGGCAGGCAGGTGAATGGTTAGGAGCCAGCAGTCCCAGATTGCGAGGGGGTTGTCCGATTGCCAGTTTAGGTCCAATCCCACAGGGGTCTCAGATTAGAGAGGATGCAGGCCAGGCTGAGAGACATCCCCCCTGCCCCATGCTCGAATTTCATGCACTGGGCCACTAGTAGTCTAATAAATGTTGAATGGGTAAATAATAAATGAATGAGTGCTTCTCACATGCAAGGCACAGATCTAGGTGCTGTGGGGAATATAAACAATAGCTTCCATGGCCTCTGATCTTTTGGAAGTTTATGATATGGTTTGGAAGACCAGTGGCAACCCCCCCCCCAAAAAAAAAAAAAAACAAAAAAAAAAAAACACCAAAAAAAACCCCAGAACAAACAAACAAAAAAATAAATGAGAAATAACATAAGTTAAGTAACAGTGAAAGGCATTAAGAAAAATAGATATAATTGTATTCCAACTGAATGCTACATAGGATGAGTGCCATGACTTTGAAAAAAAAAAAAGATTTTCTTGGACAGCTTTGGTCAGGGAAGGCTTTATGGAGGAGGCGGGACATAAATTAACCTTCAAAAGTGGGAAACTTGGAGGAAGAAGAGGGCAATTCTAAATGATGAAGGAAATACAATAGAAGAGGGAAAAATGAAGTGAACTAAAGCAGTGAAGATGGGACAACATAGCACATGGGTACAGCTGTGGTGTTAGAGATAGCAGGGATGTTAGCAGGTGTTTAGGCCCATGCTTTTCAAACTAGGGCACTCCCCTCCCTGGTGAGTATAAATGGGGAGAATTTCCTCCAGTGCCAATTTCAAGTTGAAAGTGTTTAGAAGAAATGGTGAACAATTTAACTGGCAAGTAAATGAAATGTTTCACAGGAGAACAATGTGGAAGTAGTCTAGAGCAGAGCTGAGGAGACAGAAGGCCAGAAGGTTGTGGCTGATCCAAACCGTCTAACTTGTTCAGAGGACACGTCCAGCTGGACTGGACCATGGAGCAGGTTGTTCCTGGCCTTTGAGTATCATTATCAAGTGTTTATTTTGCCTTTGTCCTACCATTATTATTTTTTATATTATCTGACTACTCTGCCAAAAGGTGGTCAAAGAAAATAATAAAAGGAATTTGAACCAACTTTTTCCTTCATGTTGATAGCTTTTATAATAAGGATAAGAGAAAATGACATAAAAGCCAAAATGAAGTTTGGAAATCATTTGTTAATTATAATCTTTTGTATGTTCCCTATTGTGACCAGAAACAATAGAGTTGGATATAAGTAAAAGGTACTGTAATGGCTACTAATAGGAAGATTATATATTTGAATTTAGGACCACATTTGAATTTTGGGAAGAGATAACTGATTCATTTGGCAGAAAGTACTGGATAAATACGGCCAATTCAAATACTCTCGTGGGCCCTGAGAAAAAGGCCCTCCATGTTTAACGATGACCTGGCTGAGAAAAGAGTCTTGAATCTCCAGTGGGTGGGCAGAATTTCTTTTGCACTCATAGGGCACATCTCTGAAGGCGTTTCCAGAAGGTCTCATCAGCAGAATGCTTTTAAGGGATGAACAGAAATCTAGAGCAAGTGGCTGAGAAACGCTGTTTTTGAATGCAAAAGATATGTAAATAGGCTTTGCTCTCAGCATGTAAAATGACTTTGGAACTCACTTATGGACATATGTGGTATTCCTTGCAAGCTACTCATAGCACAACTTGTCTCTCAGAAGTTCTTGAAGGGTAGGAGAGAGAGCAAGGTAACTCATGCTTTGGTTTGGAATCTTAGAATGAGGCATAAAGCAGATGTTGGTGATTTGAAGAAAGGTTCAAGATGAGATCTAAGATAAAGCGTTCTGCCAAGATAGCCAGGAGAGTAGAGCAGACTTGTGGGTCTGGTCTACACCCTTTACTCACACAGGCTCGGGGTGAGAATGGCTCCCAGTACTTCCGGTGGTGCTTCAGTCTGTGGCAATTTGAGCCTCCTTCTCCTCACAGATGGTTGTGAAATCTCTCGAAGGAGTCTATCACCAGTGTATTATTTACCCGCTGCTGTTGCAGCAAATTACCACACACTTAGTGGCTTGAAACCACATGCATTTATTATCTTATAGTTCGGAAGGTCAGAAGTCTCACATGGGTTTGGCAGAGCTCCAGGAAAGAACCTGCTTCTTTGCCTTTTCCTAGTGTGTAAAGGCCACCAGCGTTCCTTGGCGTGGGGCCCTCATCTCGATCTTCAAAGCCACTAGTGTAGCACCTGCAGATCTCTCTCTCTCTCTCTGACCTATGCTTCTGTCCTCCTGTATCCTTCTCTGACTGTGACGTCCATGTTCCTTCCGAAGGTCCCCTGGTGATTACACCGGCCCACCCACATGCTCCAGGGTGGTCTTCCCATCTCAAGATCCTTTACTAAATCACGTCTGTGGGCCCCCTTTTCCATGTAAGGTGCATGGGGATCAGGACATGGACATCTTTAGGGGCCATTATTCAGCCTTCCACAACCAGTTCTCTGAGAACTCGTTCTGTTGGTTACGACATGAGGCCTGTTATTTTCTTCTGCCTACACTGGGCCAGTGGAATGTGGCCTCACTTGCTGCTGCTGCCTCTTGCCCACCAATGGCAGGAGCAGCAGCGGTGCCCAGGTGTCTCCCTGCCTCCTAGGCCTCGTGTCTCTTTAGGCACTGCCAATTCTCAAGCCTGAGGGAGGTGGTGTCAGCCCTGACCCTGCCCAAGGTCACCGCTGCCCTTGTTACCACCACCAGCCACGCAGCCGCTCTCGTGCGATTGGGACCAAAGGTCCATGCCTTTCAGGGTCTTCTCCATCCCCTGGGAGTCAGATATGCATCTTGGAAGGGGAGCTACAAAACAAGCTGAGTGACAGGCACTGTGCTCTGTCAACAATCCCACCTCCCATTGTCTTGAACCAGCTCCTTTCCTCCTCTTGGGGTCGGTCCATCCCAGCAGGCTCCTCTGTCCCTCCTGCCAGTTTCCTTTCAGGCCCAGATATTTTGGAATCCTAGTGTAAACACAGCTGGGGCTCAGGCGGCTGCATAGCACATGCTTCTCTGAGGCCACCTTCCCAAGTGTTTACATTCCATTTTTGAGGAACTCTGGCTCCTTCAAGCAACTCAGGGCAAAAATCAGCCCAGTTCTTGATTTTTCACACTTTCTACCCAGTTTAGGGCGAAGCATCTGGATCCCATTGGAAGCCATTTGTCCCAATTTAGCACTCCCCATTCATTCTGTAAGGGATGACTATTGGAATACATAATGCAGTGACTTCAGATTATACAATCCACGTCAAGTGCCATACTAAACAGGGTTTGACCGGATTTATTACTGTTGAAAAGGAAATCTTTGATTTCGCTCCTCCTGACTATTGATTCATTTCGTATTAGAGTGTGTGAAATTGGAGCTCTAAAAAAAACGTTCCCTCTCCCCGCCTTTGATCTGATTGGAATAAATGTTTTCACTTCATGAAATAAACAGTGAAAGACTTTCGTGCATTTCTATGTATTTATAATGAGTTTTGTTTCTCATGATAGACTGCATTTATATTTTGCATGTTGTCCTCTCAGGAAATGGAAGAATCTGAGGTCTAATATCAGCTTCAGTTTGTCCAACAGGGATCAGTACTCATAATGTGCTGGTTGGTGGATAACCTCAGGTTACGGAGGTTGAGCTGACAGAGGAGGCAGGCTGGGCAGAGGTTGGGAGTGGTTGCAGTGAGGAACGTCCCTGCACATCTTCCAGCTTCAGCTCAGCTATGGGCCTCAGGTCCCTGGGTGACCTGGAGTGTGGGGGCAGGGCTGTAAGGAGCAATGCAGGGAAAGGGAAGAGCGCTGGGTGTGCCAAAAGGTTTGGGCTCTCAGAAGCCACAAGAAGTATATGAACAGGAGGCAAGTCCTTAGGCTGTAGTTCTTCCATCTGCCTTTTCATTAGTGGCCAAGATTTTAAAAGGTTGAGTTTATGGGAGTGACATGGTTAACAAAATTGTACAGGTTTCAGGTGTACAGTTTTATAATACATCTGTATACTGCATTGTGTGTTCACCACCCCAAGTCAGGTTTCCTTCCATCGCCATTTATCACCCCTGTACCCTCATCTACCTCTTTGCACCCATCCTTTCCCTCTGGTAATCACCATAATATTGTCTAAGAGAGTCCCTTCCCCCCCAACTTAATCCCGTCACCTTTTTCATCCAGTCCCCCCCTCCTCTGACAGCTATGAGTCTATTTCTATTTTGTTTGTTAGTTTGTTTATTAGAGTCCGCATATAACTGAAATCATATGGTATTTCCAAGATTCATTTTTAAATTCTTATAATTTCCTCCCTCAAAAACTGATTGGCAGCCCTGCCGGTATGGCTCAGGCATGATTTCTAGTAGGGCTGCATGCAGGGGTTGTGGGCTCGATGCTGGCGGGGGGCGTGCAGGAGGCAGCCAATGGATGTATCTTTCTCATGGATGTTTCTTTCTTTCTCTCTCTAAAAAAAAAAAAAACCAATAAAAACATATTTTAAAAAATGATTGCCAAGCGAGGTTTGGTCTATTCATGTTTGAATATAATTTCTAATATCCTGAAAAATATATATTTACATTCACATTTATAATTATACCCAAATATACTTCCATTAATTTTGGAGATGGAACCAGAGCCGAGTCTCATGAACTGTAACAAAGAACACGTCTGCCACCTCCTGGACACTCTGAGGAACGCGAAGGCTTTTTCCACAGGAAGGGGGGGAGTTTGATGAATTTCCTTTCAAATGTACTTCAACAGTTGAGAATTTAGCCCAGTATTAAACAGATTAATTTTTGCCTTTGTGAAGGCTCGCGCGCCTTTGATCATCCAGTCGTTTTAATGAACTCAACGTGGTTGTTTCCGACTTGGCCTTGAAGTCCTGGCCCTTCGCCGCGGTCTGAGTGGTGGAGCCTGGCTGCCTCCAGCTTGGGTTCCTCAGTCTTGGCAGGGCTTGCCTTCCCACTGATGGAAAGTTTACAAAGAGGAAAAAACACCGTTATATCTGAAACCCTGCCAGGACACATCAGCATATTTCCAGGCTGCCATCTATCGTGTCATTCTCTGAAGATTTGAATATCTTAAAAAAAAAACCCACAAAACAAAATCGCAGTGCACCTGTCCTCAGGAAACTACATTGTAATATGATCACCTGCTTTTATTAAATCAGCGAATTCTAGATTTTATTTATTAGGTTTACAGTGTGGGTTTCTTTCCTTAGGCTTCCTGATCTCTGTATTAAGTTAAGGTGACCAGACATCCCGCTTTTGGTGGGACAGTCCCAATTGGGGCTTTTTTAAAAACCATGTGGGACACGGGACAAATTGTTACAAATTGGGACTGTCCCGCCAAAAGCGGGACGTCTGGTCACCTTATATTAAGTACAATTTGCTTGCAAGGTCCTTTGTCCCCTTCCCCTCCATAATCAGCACAGAGATGTACCAGGGGCTTCTGATAGCAGCTTTAGCCAGCAAGCTGAGTGTGGCACACCTGGGATTCAGACCCTAAATGATTCAGCCACTCTGTTCTCTTTAGAGTCTTGCCTCATCCCACACAAAGCTCTTTTCAGACCCAGTTTGACATGATGATATTGTACTGTGGTCCTGCAGGGGCAGAGCGTATAATGTGGTGATTCATTATCTGTCTCATAGCAGAAAAGGGCATTCAGTGTTCAGCCAAAGGACAGGGCTGACGACAAAGAGAGTGCAAGGCAACCTTCAGTGGGCTCTGCCACTTTGTTTGGGTAGGAGTGAAACATCTTATTCTGGGGGGAAAAAAAAAAGGCTCCAGAAGCACATGAATTCTTTTCTATTGTTTTTTTTTTTAGCTTTTTAGTATCAGGACCTCAGAGCTAAGTTGGTTGGGAGGCATGTAGGAGAGCCTCTCTTAGCATCTCTTCCTTGAACTGTTTTCTGGCAAATCAACTGAAGCAGGTCTGCTTAAGTTGTTGAATATTAAAATTATGGTGGTGTGCTTGGAAGCTAAAGGCTATGACAGACTTTTACAAATTTTACCCTTTATTCATATTCATATTCTCTCTCTCTCTCTCTCTCTCTCTCTCTCTCTCTCTCTCTCTCTCTCTCTCTCTCTCTCTCTCTTACGAGTTCTTACCTGGTCCAGTTTCAAAAAGATATTTGTGGCAATTCCAGAAATGGGAATGATAGAGCACTCAAGGAAAGTGGGATATAGGTTTGTTCCATGGAATATTTCATATCCAGGGTAGTCATTCACTTCAGAGCTAGTTGATTCTGGATTTTTACTTAGGGAGCAAACTGACAGGTAGTGAGTATGAAAAAGTAAGTTTCTGTCGATGTGATTTTCATGTTAATGATTTACTTTTTAGGGTTAAAAAAAGAAATGGCCTCCAGGATTTGTCCCTTGCTGATGAATACACCATTTCTCACTATTATTGACAAATAGCAACAATAATAATAACAAATCCCACTTCTTACCATGTTCTCAGACCTGGGAAACTTGTGTTAAGTAAAACTTTCTTCCACTTTGACTGTCCTGCTCTGGACAACTGGAAAGGATGATGATGTCTACATTGTCTGGTTTTATTAATTCCCAAACTGGTATTTATTTATTTATTTTTTTTGCTTGGGTCAGATTGAGGAGTTTATCTTTGCATCATTTATGAAGATCTTGTTTGCCAAGCCATTTAATATTATCATTTAACCAATGTTAAATGGCTGATGTGGGACTAAACTATGGAGAAGTGCTTTCCTGGGTGTCAGGACATTTGAGACCTGGTTTCATTCTGCTACTCACCAATCCATGACCCTGGCCAAGGAATATTTCTTTTAAACAATTAAAAAAATATTTTTATTGATTTCAGAGAGGAAGGGAAAGGGAGTGATAGAAACATCAATGATAAGAATCATTGATCAGCAGCCTCCTGCATGCCCCTACTGGTATCATGTGCCTTGACTGGGAACTGTGAACTCCTGGTTCATAGGCTAGTGCTCAACCATTGAGCCACACCAGCTGGGCCAATGATCTTTTTAGCCTAAATTCCCTAATCGGGAAAGTAGTTGGTATAATGACTTCTGTGGTCTCTTCCAGTTTTAGAATTCTGTAATCTGCCTTTGAGCAGGATGAGTCATTTTTGAGGCACTTAGAGTCTATAGATAACATTCTAGCAAGTTAATCTATCTGCATACAGCGGGGAGGGGAGGAAGATCTGGGGGAGATAATAGATCAACCGAAGGACTTGTATACATGCATATAAGTGCAACCAATGGACACAAAACTCTGGGGAGGGAGGGGATGTGTGGGAGGGAGGGAGGGGGTAAAAAAAAAATCAATAAAATATATTAAAAAAAATAAAAAAAATAAACAGGCTTTGGAATATTATGTGAACAGTTAAAATATATTCTCTATCCATTTGTATATCTATCTTTCCATTCTTCCATCCACCCATACACCCAAATGTTGAGTTATCAAGTAAACCAATGAAGTTGTTCTTGAGCAGTGGTACCAAAAATGTTCCAGAAAGAATTTGATATTTGCTATATGAAAAAAAAATAATTAAAATTATCATCTTGAGAAAAATCAGCTTTATTAGATATTCTTACATTTATTTTAGGGTTTAATATTGTATATAATGGAGGTAGTGGTCCTGCAACTTTTTAGTTTTTAGGGTTTCTATAAGTCTTAAGTTGGATATTATACCTCTATCTTGAGTTCTTTATCTAGAGCTCTAGTTACACACATGTGCGCATGAACACACACACACACACACACACACACACACACACATTTGGCATTTACCTGCCAGGTACTTACTGAGCTCTTTCCATATGTTGAGTACTCAGATTAGCTTTGGGATATACTATGATGGATCTGGGGACTGTAATTATCTTCTCAATATCTGCCCTGCCCCGTTCCCATTATGTTTTGCTCTGATTCTCAGATCCATTCCTCTTGTCAAAGTGACTGGAGTCATAAGAACAAAGACGGTTCAGTTAAAGAAAAGTCCAGAATTTTTGTTAGATGCTAGGGAAGTGACACCTCTGTTTATTGAATATGAATGAGAAAACATGAAATCCCAGAAGCCCCTAGTGTCCACCTTGCCATCACAGTGCAGCCAGCCTTGGAATGACGTGGCTGCTCCAGAGAAAAGAGCAGGCAGAGGAATGAAGCTGGGTTTTTCGTAGAATTGTTGAGCCACTTGAGGCCTTCCCTACCACTGGACTCTTCAGTTAATTAAGACATGAAGTTCCCTTATTTATTTGGGTTTTAGGCATTCTAACTGATATAACTAACCATTCTCCCCCATTTTACTGATGAAGAAACAAGTTCAGAAAGGTTAAGAGTACCTAGATATACCGATCCTTTAGAAAACATCAAGGCCACACAGCTAGTGAGGGTGAAATTGGGATTGGCACCCAGACTGTCTGATTCCGAAGACCGGGCACTGGACTGCTACATTGTTTTTTCTCTTCAAGAAAACCATTGTATAATGCAGACATCAGCACTTAACAATGGTTTACCCTCTAGTTGAAGACTAAATCTAGAAACTTAAAGATGAAGCTACACAATATATGAGAAAGAGTGAGACTTAGGTTGCTTGGTATAGCGGCTACTGTTTCTGCTTGCCCAACATCTCTTCTTTCCCCTTATTCTGCTGACACCTTCCTACCCTCCACTCTCCTGTTGTGTGTATCAAAACATCCCAGGCTGTACTGATGGCAGTATTCAAGTCTCTGTACCTAAGACCATTTATACATTTGGAATTGGGATAATTTGTGAGCTAAAGGGCCATGCGGTTATTTTTACCTACCCACCAATAAGAAGATGGTCCCAGCCCAGCTGGTATGACTCAGTGGGTGAGTGTTGACCTATGACCCAGAAAGTCACGGTTCCATTCTTGGTTCAGTAGGGGGCATGCAGGAGGCAACCAATCAATGACTCTCTTATCATTGTTCTCTCTCTCTCTCTCTCTCTCTCTCTCTCTCTCTCTCTCTCTCTCTCTCTCTCTCTCTCTCTCTCTCTCCCTCTCTCCCTCTCTCCCTCTCTCCCTCTCTCCCTCTCTCCCTCTCTCTCAGCTGCTCTCTGAAATCAATAAAAATATATTTTAAAAAAGGAGATGGTCCCAGATGGTCAGTAGTTTATCACTTTAGCAACATTCAAAATAATTATTTTAAGAGGAATTGTGAAAAGATGCAACTGATTGAAAAAAATGCCAATTACAATGAGTAAATTATATATCTTTTATTTAATAACATAGGTGCACTTATTAATTTCCTATCCCCAGTTGTACTCAATTAGGGACTGGTAAAATCTTACTGCTATTTAAGTATAAAGAACTCTAATCTTCATCTTGATCTTGGACTTCTCTTCACATTGCTCTTCCATTGAGTTTCATGGTAAAGATATGAATGCTTTCTCTGTATTTGGCTCTCAGAATGTTTGGAGGGACCCTTTATCTTGTCCCCCTGGAGGTCGGGACCAAAAGAACCATTTTTGGGCAAAACATGGCTAAGTAAACTGAGCCCTTGGAAAACAGCAGGTTTCTTTCTCTGAAATACTTTCCCATTACTTCTCTATCTTTTTTTCATATTTCCCTCCTAGTCCCCAAGTCTAGGATGGTGTCAACTTACCCTAGTCTTTCTCACATGCCTGTACTGTGACCTACTGATGCTCAGTTCTGAAGAAGCTCAGGAAGTATAGCAATAGCATCAGCTGCCCCCAGGGAGGAGAGTGAGGTTTCAGGGGAATGTGCACTGCCACCAGGTGAGAGACCAGGTGAGCAGGGATGAGCTCTGAAAACATTCGCCTTCTTATTCACAGCATTACCTTGCTCTCTTTGCAGCTGTCTTAATCTCCTTCTTTCCTAGAGGATTTTTTTCCAGGAGGCTCGATGTTTGCCATCTAGCTTTACTGCCATGTAGCTTTAGAGCAGTGTTTCCCAAACTTCTCTCATGATGAGAATCACCTGGTGGAGTTGTTAAAACACAGATTCCTGAATCCCAACTAAGAAGTGCTAAACTAGAATTTTTGGGAACATATAGGTAAAATTGCATACCTAACTTAGTGCTCTGTATATAACATCTGTCTTAGAGCACTAGTTAAGTATACAATTTTACCTATATGTTCCCAAAAATTCTAGTTTAGCACTTCTTAGTTGGGATTCAGGAATCTGTGTTTTAACAACTCCACCAGGTGATTCTCATCATGAGAGAAGTTTGGGAAACACTGCTTTAGAGGGACCCTTTAGGAAGGGACCATCCTGGTCCTCCAGAGAGGTCTTCACCACTTTAAATCTCAGAGAGAAGGGTTTGGAGCCTGTCTTCTTTCTCTTTCAAAAGGTCCCTCTATTTCTACATAAATTATTGGATGCAAACTGAAACCTAGGTGGCGCAGCTCTGTTAAACTTAAGCTGCGCAGCCTCCTTTAAGAGGTGCCAGGTGTCTCCAGTTCTTGAGCCTTCTGTAGTCCAGATCTGCTAGCTTCTGGCGTTTCCCTGCTGCCATCTTAAGTTTTATTTATTTTTGTCAGGTCTTCTAAGTCAGTTATCACTAGTCCATTTGCTTTTCAGCTTCCAAATTTTAATTACTCTAATTTCTCCTATTGTCCTCTTCCTTGTGGGCTTATGTATTTTGTCCTCTTCTTACTATAATTTTTGTGGCATTTGGCAGGCAGTGAAGGTAAATAAACACATTCAATCTGCCATGCACAACTGAATGTCCCTGACAAGTTGTATTGACTACTTAGAATGGTGATGGTGATCGGGGACTTTGGATACAGAGAAATAATAGTTTTTGTGAGCTTTTTTTTTGCCCAGAAAAATATTTTTTCTGATTCTTTCACAAAGGTGGGAATTGAGTAGGTTTGATTCAGGGACCAAGCCTAGTTCTGATTTTGTTTAGGAACATTCCTGGGGTTGTTATAGTTAAGGGAACATACTAGATGCTGCAGCTGCCTCTGTGAAATCGGCTCTTGGTTGTCAAGGAAAGAAAGGACACACACACACACACACACACACACACACACTCACACTCCATTATACTTTTGCTTTTGCAATTGGGTAAGTTCATGAAGTTTCCAGAAGAAGAAAGCAGTGTGATGAGACTTCCTAATATCAAGACTGCTTATCATTCAAGTGTTAGCTCATTAAAGGGAGAGGGAGACATGGTATATCAAATATTTCCACAGGAAGGAAGAAATTCCGTTCTCAATTGGAAGAGGGAGAAAAGGAGAAACAAAGTAAAATGGGATTTTTAGACCATAGAAAAAGCTTAAAACAAAAACTCTGTCACCTGGAGAGTTCCAAGTTCTCAGGTGAAGATATGATAACTTCTCTGGCAATATGATTTAGGGTCCTGAGAGGAAAAGAATGAATCAAGCTTTTGTTATTTAAGAAACAACAAAAGCCTGCCAGTGTGGTTCAGTGGTTGAACGTCAGTCCATGCACCAGAAGGTCACAGTTCCATTCCTGGCCAGGGCACATGCCTGGGTTGTGGGCTCGATCCCTAGTAGGGGGTGTACAGGAGGCAGCCCATCAATGATTCTTTCTTATCAATTGAGGTTTCTATCTCTCTTCCTCTCTGAAACACACACACATACACATACACTCACACACACTGAATGGCCAGATTATTATGATCTATGAATATATACAGTGTATATATACAGTATATAGCGAGAGAGAAACAACCAAAGATCTGAAGTTAGTCTCTCTCTCTCTCTCTCTCTCTCTCTCTCTCTCTCTCTCTCTCTCTCTAATACTTTAAAAAGAGAGACTGAGTCTTCCGTTGATTTTATTTCAGAAAGTGCTTGACATTGCTGGTTGAATTATTCCACAGTACAAAACATTCACCAAATGAAGACATTTGCACCCCCCATTGTTATTAATTTTCTCTTAGTTCTCTGCAACGGGAAAGCTATCTGGCCCTTACTTGGACCAGAGCAATTTTAAACCCCAGTATTAGATTTTGAAGGTGTCATTTCTCAAGGGAGGAACAAAAGTAAAAGATTGTAAAGCAAAACCTAAAAGCAGAGTTTGAAGGAAACAGTGAGTAGGAGAGATTTGTGACATCTGAGGGTTGGGGAGCGGAGTATGAAAAGCAACAGGACATTTTTTGAGAAACCTTCTTGTTGGAAGAGCTCCAAAGGCAACAAAAAGTACATTCAATGACTTGAGGCAAATTCATTAGGAAAGAGTTGGGTGTGAGGAGCAGCCCCAGGGAGCTGACCTGGGGCTCTGCATACAAGAAATGAGAGCACCCCGTTGAGGAGATTTTGGTGAGTTGGAGATCCAGGGATCATTAAATGGAAAGGAAGAATTAGTTTCAAAGTACAAAGGAATTTTATAGATCCTAGACAATTCCCTAACTCATAGAGAGTTCTAAGTTTTATGGTGAATAGGAACTTCTCTAGCAATAAGATAAATAACTCAAAGAGGAAAATACTAATCAAATAACTATAACCAAACTTAAGGAAAACAGTATGGGGATAGTGCTTTATAATACCCACTTTGTGC
This sequence comes from Pipistrellus hanaki, assembly GCF_964339955.1. NCBI lineage: Eukaryota > Metazoa > Chordata > Mammalia > Chiroptera > Vespertilionidae > Pipistrellus > Pipistrellus hanaki. Next base: position 36,948,351 of record NC_140503.1, on the reverse strand, counting down.
TCAGATATTCTGGGGTTTTAGTCCTTGCTTCTTCCTGACTAGTCATGTGATTTGGGGCAAGTAAATTAAAAAAAAAAAAGTCTGAGCCTCAGCTTTATTATCTTTTTAAAAATATATATATTTTTTATTTCAGAGAGGAAGAGAGAGATAGAAACATCAATGATGATGTTTCGCTGCCCCCTGCATGTCCCCTACTAGGATTTGAGCTCACAACCTGGGCATGTGCCCTGACTGGGAATCAAATTGTGACCTCCTGGTTCATAGGTCAATGATCAACCACTGAACCACATTGGCTGTTCTCAGCTTTGCTTTCTTTTTAACAGTGGGCTAATAAAATGTATTTCATTGGGTTAATCTGAGGATTCAATGAGAAACTATTAGTTAAGCACTTAGCAGGTGCCTCGTGTAAATGGTAGCTGCTGCAACCACCAGTACTATCATCTTCACTGCACCCGAGCTTGGTTGCTTCCATAGAGAAATGTTTCTGGAAAGTGCCCAAACAGGAACTACATTTCCTAGTCACCCTTGTATTCAAGTGGACCATGTGACTGAGCTCTGGCCATAGAATGCCAGGCCTGGCCAGAAACACTTTTCTAGGGGACCTGCCTTCACTCCTTTCTCCCTCTGCTGTTTGCCAGTGACTAGGGTGACATTGGAAACCATGTGTGAAGACGGCAGAGCCTTTGATAGTCTGGTTCCTGAAAGATTGTGTGGAACAAAGATTTCAGAGTTTATCTGTTACAGCAGTAAGTTCTACCTTAGTGACACAAAGAACATCAAAGTGGCTCAGAATCCCAGTAGCCTGGTCAAGTTTTGGAGAAACCCACCAGGAAAAATAAGCTTTGGAGAAACCAGCCAGAAAGAATCTTAACTTACCAGTTACCAGGATGGCCAAGAAGGTGCTGTGGCTCACATTGGAAGACAAACTATAGCTGATTGGTGAACTTGTCAGTTACCACATTCAGTGTTTCATCATGGCATTTATTTACACGTGTCCTGAACTGTTGACTGGACATTTGCCTGGTGGGCTTGTCACTGCAGATGAAGCCCAGCAGAGGGTAGTGAGAGGAAAGACCAAGGTCTTTGCAGGAGAAAGCCCAGTTTCCTTGGTATTGGAGCACTCGTTGCTGGTAACAAATGCCAGGAAGGCTTTGATTTTTGGATTCCTCTTTGGCTGGTTTAAGCCCAGGCCCTGCAAGACTTTCTGCTACTCTGTTGAGCGTTCAGCTTCTCTCAAAAAGTGAGCAACTTAAAAAAGTTGTTAAGCGTGCAGATTCCATACCTAGGATCTAGTGAGGTCAGACTATCTCAAGGAAAACTGAGTGGCTGGGAAGACCAAGCCATTCAAAGTATTATATTGCCTTTTCCTCTTGTTATTTCTAATAGCTATTCTGTACTCATTACTTTCTGAGAAAAAGGCAAAAAACAAACAAACAACAACAACACACACAAAACAAACAAACAAACAAACAAACAAACAAACAAAAACCTACCGAAAGTACAGGCTACGTCGTAGATTCAAGTGCCCGATTATCCTCTTGCACAGTCTGATTTGTGTAGCAGAACAATCTGAAATTGTTCTCTGGGTGGGAGTGGGTGGCATTCACTAGCCTTCATTTGGGGAATGGTGGCGGGATGTGGGGAGTGGGTGGTAAGACAGGGAATGCCTGAACTGTGCCAAAGAGTTGTGGCATGGCTGGAAGTCTTTGAGTTTTCTCAGACTCCATTATTACTGGTTCCTCATCTTCCCATCCCTCTCCCCCAAATCTTCTCTACCTTTTGTTTTTTTCCTTAGGCTCATATGATGCTAGTCTCAATGGCAAAGCCATAGAGCTGGGTGGGAGGGAAGCAATGGCCCCGGAATCACGTACAAAGGCTCCCACTACCTGGTTCTAAACTTGGTCAATCGGAAAGGGGCAGAATGTCCCAAGAGCAGTGATCAGGATTTTGGAAGACTGAAGAATCAAGAAGTGAGCCTGTGATACCCTGACTCCTGAGGCATGAACATCAGAAAAGGCAACTCTATCCTTTGATCTTACATGAAGGCGAGTAGTATGATTGTTACAGCTGCTTTTCCTGCAGCACAGTATTCACCAGAACCCGAGTCTTTAACTAAGCTGGTAGTTGAGAGTCAGTGATTTTAGTGTCTGGTAGAAAAAAACACACAACTATTTTAAAATTAATTTCTTTCATTTGTCATCTTTTCTCCAAGTCATTATTTAATGCAGGCTTTGCTTTTGAACTCTGAGCAAAAAGGTTGGGGAAGAAAACACCTTTTAGTCCTTTAAGAGAATAATTATTGCCGGTTGTTTTGATTTACATGATCAGGAAGAAGGTAAAAAAGGACTGGGGCCTATTTGGGAAGCAACCAGGTGTGCAAGACACTTGACGGCTGCTGTGTGCTATGGTACTGCTTTGGACTTCCTTTCTCAAGTCAGGCATATTGGTTCATGTGAGACTCCATCTGGCAGGCCCCCTAATCAAGGTGGCTTCACACAAGAATTTTGTGTGAAGGCAAATTCTAATATGACCAATGCTCAACCACTGAGACACACTGGTCGGGCAGGGAAGTCCTTTGAAGGCACAGAGAATTCTACTCTGTTAGGGGATTTAGGCCATGAAAAGCTATTGGGCTAAAAGGAATTGAGTTGGCCATAGAGTCTTTTAAATGAGAGAAGATTAAGTTACCTTTAATGGGTAATTTAAAAATCCTCTCTTTGCTATTGCCTCTTCATCCCCATCCCCAAGGAACCAGGGAATGGAATTGAAGGAGCTCTTTGAGATTGATAATGGAGAATAAAAAAAGGCAAATTTTAATTATAGTGTGTACATTTGGACCCCAACACATTGCTAAACAGCCCCAGTCCCCAGGCTCTGCCTCGGGCAGTGAGGGCCATATGGATATTGTGTTGTCCTGTGCTGGAGCCACACACTTAGGCCCACCATTTGAAATTCCTTTGGCCTGGGTTCTGTTGATTCAGCAAATCACTTAGGAGAGGATGATCTATTGTCAAAGAGATGATTCTTGCAGGGAATGCATGTCTGGCAAACGCAGCCCTCAATTTGCAGATTGTTGCGGTACCTGTGGTAATGAGGATACTGTATCTTTTTTCCAATTTAAGAAAAGTTCTTGCAGTTTTTCATGATGATGATGTGTGGTTCTGACATCCAAATAAACTGGTATAATTCTAACAGCATGCTGCGTATTCCTGTGGTGCTGGCGGGCGTTTTGTACTATATTGCTTTACAGTTTCAAGAGGAACTTGACATCTTGGGATTACTAGCCAATCTGCTTTACATAACTGGGAATTTTTTCTAATATAGGTGAGAATTCTGGTTACTTTCTGGTTGTTCCTACAATGGCAATTTTCACGTGGAATATCCGAACCCTTCCTCCAGGGTGATAACTTCAAGTGTCCATCCATATCCTGCGGTAGGTAGTTTGTGAAGGATGCTAAATGAACATCTGGGTCGATTCTTTAGAAATTCCCAAAGCCACAGAGGTAGGACTTTGTGATAACTGATACAGAAAGTCCCTGGTACATTAGGAATGCCTACCAATAAGAAAAAGCAATGAGAGAGGTGAATATTGTCCTGTACTTAAGAAAACTTACTTCTGCTGCCCTATGTCTAAACGGAAGATGTGGAAATATTATTATGGACTCCTTCTCTCCCAGACCTACAATGGGACTGCTTCTTAGGAATTTGTAAATGAACCACTAAAATACTGTCAGTTTATTCTCTTAATAAAGTAGGCACTGTTCCCAGGAGAAATCTTAATAGATGCGGCACCTGAAAGCAAACTTGTGCTTGTGAGAATAAAAAAAGAAAAAGTGGTAAAGTTGTTTATTAACTTCCTGTCATCTTTGTTCCTTGGCAAGTCCAAGCCCTCTTACCAATTCAGTTTCTATGAATATGAGCTCATTTTTTCTGACATTTTCATAAGGGCTTTAATTTTAATAGTTGTAATTGTCTTGAAGAAGATAAAGGAAATATTGGATAAAAGAAGATGGGGAAGGCTTGAAAAGGGAGGAGAACTCCTCATCTCCTTGGAGCAGATGTTGTTCAGAGTGTTTATGAAGGAATGATAAACACCATGGCAATAAAACAAATAACGATCTGTACCCCGAAGGCTGCTGCATGTAGTCATGTATTAAACCATGAAAGAAAAAAAACCAACCAAATTTTTCCTTGGAAAAGCTTAAGAGGCGGAGGGAGTAAGGTCAGAATGCATTATAGAGCTCAAGGAAAAATACAGAAAGTATGAAAAATCCTGAATTTTACTACATCCCATTAAACCCACAGCAGTGTTGTATGGAGGAGAGAGCAGAGTGCGGGCTTCCATGTGACCTGGTGCCCAAGTCTGAGAGGAAGGGATGGTATGCGCTAGTCCATGGCAAGGCATGCCTAGCTGGAAGGAGTTCGGTTCACTCTACAAGAGGGTTAGAGATTTGAAACAATGTGGTCTCACAGGGCTGTGATTACTAGCTCCGCATCACTCTCCTATAGCTTCTTTCATCACAGATGTTCACCGGTGATTGAGAACAAAAATACTGTAACTACTTTGTGTTGAGTGTTTAACACTCATCAGATGCTGATCTAAGTGTTTTACATGTTTTTCTTAAAAATGAAAATTGGGTTGATTTCAGAGAGGAAAGGAGAAGGAGAGAGATAGGAACATCAATGATGAGAAAGAATCATTGATCAGCTGCTGCCTCCTGCATGCCCCCTTTGGGGATCGAGCCCACAGCCCCAGCATGTGCCCTGACTGGGAATCAAATCATGGCCTCCTGGTTCCTAGGTCAACACTCAACCACTGAGCCACACTGGCTGGGGTCCATGTGTTTCTTAAATAAGATATTAGGGCACTCTCCCTCCCAGGAGCATGCAGGTGCCTTTCCCTTTCTCCTCCCTCTTCCTCTGTCCCTTGGCTCTACCCCCCCCCCACCCCCCCACCGCCAGGTGTTACCATTAGCTTCCTCACTCCCAAGCTCCATAACTTATTTCCTAATCCCATTTCTTCTAGGAATTACTTATTATATCTCTGTGATTTACCAAATAAATGTTCTCTTACAGTTCAAAAAAAAAAAGATATAAGGCTATTAAAATGTGGACATGTTGAATAGTAACTGAGGATAAAGTTAGAATTCATATAGGGTCTTTTCTCCATTGGTTAGCAGGTGAAGAAAATGAGGTTATCAATGAGCTTTAGCTTCCGGGCTTGAATTGTCAGATCCTAGGTTGTTTATCAATTGTATTTCCAAAGGGATCTGAACTCTAAGGTCTACTACTTACTTGTATGGTAGTCATTTGACAGAGAGCAAAGAAATGAAACACCTGACTATATGGCCACAGCCACTATTGGGAAGTGGGGGGCGGGGGGGGGGGCGGGGAGGGGAAGAGACGTGAGCTGTCCACACTTCCTAGAGCAGCTGCTCAACCAGGGGCCAGCCACACTCCCTAGGCCACTATGCAACTGGGTGGGACCACGTGCCCCATGAAACGTGGGTGCAAGTGAATGTGGCACTTTCGTATGGATGTGGTTAAGAAGCACAGTCCCTATCTGCCAGCTGATGCTGAGGCCCAGGCTGACCTTGGATCCCTGTGCTGAAGATGGCACAGCTTCTGAAGCTAAAGTTCCTGAGAAACTGTAGAGCAGAAACTAGACTCTTGCACAGTGAACAGGAGCACCCAGTTTGTTTTATATATGAAAAACACAAAATACATTAAGCTGCTGAGATTTCTGGGTTTGCCTCTCACAGTAGCCAGGCTACTCTAACTAGTAAGGAAGACTACCTTATACTTTTAAAAAGAATACAGGTTTCTGTTAGTTTTCTAAACAACAGAACATTTGCTTGCAAAAAAGGCAAGTTGGAAAGCGTTCCTTTTTATATGAATAGAAGGCAAATTCTAGAAAACAGCAAAAGTCCCAGAGTAATCTTTTTTTTTCTCCTTTTCTTAAAGAACCCCTCACTTAAACATTTAATCATTCAAAAGAAAAGCAGTCTAGTACTGAGTTGTGGAATTTGAGAGTGAAAATCAATGAGGAGAAAAATACCAACTTTCATTTCCATAGTGCTGTATAATTTTAAAGTGTTTTTCTGTCCTGTAATGTATTTAATCCTCACAATAGTTCTGGAGAGTCATGTGGCAATAATAATGCAGGCTCTTGAGTGCTGTATTCCAGGCTCAGGGTTACGAGCTTCACACGTACATCTTATTAATGATGACAGCATCCTAGAGATTGGCACTATAATTATCCCAACCAAAAAAAAAAAAAAAAAAAAAAAAAAAAAAAAGAGAGAGAGAGAGAGAGAGAGAGAGAGCGAGCGCGCGCATTGAGACCCAGGGAAGTTAAAAAAAAGTTCAATGTCACATTCCAGTCAGTGGTAAAGCCAGGAATCAAACCTGAGGCTGACTGAAGCGGGTGCTCTTTAACTCGGTGCCACTTGGTCTTTGGTTTGGTGCCCGGCATTGTCCCCACTTGTGGGCGAACCTTCCGGGGCCCCAGGAGTTGAAGTGAGTAAGTAGCTCAGGTTCAAGCTGCCAGGGCTTGTCAAAGTCAGATTTTCTGACTCTGACTTCAGTAGTTTCTCAACTTGGAATACCATAAATTAAAGCAAACACTAACTTGGTTATGGGACAGACAGTCAATATTTTTAGAGTGTTTATAGAAAGGAAGTAATTTTGGCCTGGCAAAGGAGCAAACTGAAGGTAGTTTTACATTCCCATTTTAAAAGGAATCATTCAAATCGGGAAAATTCCCATGGTGCTGGATCACTCTGTGGGATATTCCGGGAGAACAACCCCCTTCTTGCTCCGGTTCCAGCCCTTTTAAAAAGCAAATTTTATAGATTATCTCACTGGGCCTGTTGCCTTTTGAGTCTGAGGCACAAAATTGGTTGGTGTTTGGCAAGATTGGACTGGCAAGGAAGCGTCTGTGTGGTTAGCTTTTGTGTCTGACCCTTGCTGGGAAGTTAAGGCCAGTTTTTGTCAGTACCCCCACATCCATTTACTCCATTCTTCTTGGCACAACAGGAAATGCATCCAGGAGGAGAGGAGCCAACGTGGGCTGGGCTGCACAATGATTAAAAGAGGTTCAGGTTCAGGTGCCATCTACATCATGCTCGGGTAAGTGACCTTGGACTCTATGCTTTCTTGCCTTATCTGTTAAATGATGTCTTAGTTTGGGCTGCTGTAACAAAGTACCATAGACTGGGTAGCTTATAATTAACAGAAATTTATTTCTTATAGTTCTGGAGGCCGGAAGCCTTAAGATCAGGGTGCTAGTATGGTCCGGAACTGGTGAGGACTCTCTTTGAGCTTGTAGACTGTCATCTTCTTGTTGCATCCTCACATGGTAGGAAGAGGGTGAGAGAGTTCTCAGGAGTCCCTTACATAAAGGGCACTAATCCCATTCATGAGGCCTCCACCCTCATGACCCAATGACTTCCCCAACGCACCAGCTCCTAATACCACCACATTGGGGGGGCGGGGGGTAGGATGTCAACATGTGGATTTCTGGAGTAACAAACCTTCAGTCCATTGCAATGAGGAGAAGGGTTTTGCTTTTTGTAGACCGACAAGGTAATGCACATCAGGGCATAGCCTTAGAAATGACTCACACCAGGTGGTTGGTGGGATTCAGTTATAGTTATTATAGGAAATGTCAGAAGGGTGGAGTGTCTAAGAAAAGGAGGGCAACACAGTGTTCTTGTTTGCTGTGAATCGCCTACTCATATTTTCATCAGCGCCTGACTTTGGCCTTGCAACAGTGGTTTGAGGAAACCAGTCAGCAAGGCTTTGAAGAAATAGGTCCAAGTCTAAGATGCAGAATGTGGCTTCAAAGTTCCAGGAAGCAGCAGGATCCTTGGATGGGGACAGTTCACTAAAGTGTAGTTATAACCACCCCTCCCTCTTTGTTGGAAAAAGCAGACAGGTGGCTCTGGGGCAATGTTTCATACCAGCATGGTTTTTCTTCTTTCTCTCCACTCCCATATTTTTCTGCTCAGAATTAAAAAAAAAAAAAAAAAAATCCTGCTGCAATTATGTTTATGTCACCACATTTTGGGGGATGGTGTTCATTCAGTATCATTAGTGGTGAGAAGCCAGCTGCTTCTCAAGGGATGGGGAGGAGAGAACGAGGCTCAGTGACCACCTCCCTCTCCTCCCGGTTACTAATGTGTGGTCTCTTATCCCATGACTGTCCAGGCCGTAAGAACCTCTGGGAATGGGGTGCTGTTGGAGGTGGTGGTGGTGGGGACCTGAGAAGCTGAAGGAGGGAAACAGTAGGCCAGACAAAGCTGAGAAGGCTGGTGTGAGAAGCAGGGTGAAGGACGTGAGTGATGGGGCCACAGGGTGTTGCCTGAGAGGCGGGTGAAAGGCGAGGCTACTCATGGGGCTAGGAGAGCACTTCTTCCCAGAAAGGACTGGCTAGAGGAATGTGGGGAGGAGTCAGCACTGGAGCTTTTCAAGGCAGGAATTTGGGCGAATCTCAGCAGGTCTTCTCTTATTCCCAGTTCCCCTTCCCACATCTATTTCTGGAAATGCAAGTTTTTGTGCCTTCTTTCCACCCCCCCCCCCCCCCCCCCAACGGCTGATAAGTTTTAATAGCAGCTCAGAGTCTCTGAGCCCTCCCTCAGGCTCCTTCCTAAGCTCACCATCATGATCTGACCCGATCTATTATTCTTGCTTTTCAAGTGTATGAATGATAAATAACCCTCCTGAGAAAAGAGCACTGGACTGGGAGGCGGGAGTTCCGGCATTGTCTGTAGTTGTGTAATTTTGTCTGCACCGTGGTGGAAGCTGAGGTGGATCACCCAGATCCGCTCTCCCCAACCCCACCTCAGGCCCTGTTTTCTCGCCTATTGGCTGCTGATGGGTTGCTGCTGAATCCTTTGGTAGAAATTGACTGGAACCTTTGACTTAAGGCAGTGATTCTTACTGGGGGTGATTTTATCCATCCTGCAGGGGACATTAGGCAATGTCTGGAGACAATTGTGATGGTTGCAGCTGAGGGGTGGGCCTCTACAGGGTGGAGGCCAGGGATGGTGTTAGACATCCTACAGTGCAAGGACAGAATCCTCCAATAAAGAATCAACCACCCCAGAATGTCATTGGTGCTCAGGTTAAGAAATGCTGCTTTAGCCGAAACCGGTTTGGCTCAGTGAATAGAGTGTCAGCCTGTGGACTGAAGGGTTCCGGGTTCGATTCCAGTCAAGGGCACATACCTTGGTTGCGGGCACATCCCCAGTAGGGGGTGTGCAAGAGGCAGCTGATCAGCTGATTGATGATTCTCTCTCATCGATGTTTCTAACTCTCTCCTCTCTTCTCTCTGAAAAAATCAATAAAATATATTTAATAAAAAAATATATAAAAAGAAATGCTGCTTTAAAGATTAAAACCCCTTCCCCAGAGGCGACCTGCATCCTATCACAGATCTATGGCAAAATTCTGGTCACTTGCTTCAATTTAGGGCCAGTTAAAAAAGTTGCTATTCCAGCTTCTGTCTCTATGGGATTGGCGAAGTCTCAGCTGTGGCTGCATCACAGTTCCACATCTCTCTCTGCCTGCTGGTTCCCTCAAGCTACAGACTGAATATGTGCCTCTCTCTCTCCCCCCATTCATATGGTGAAACCTAAAGCCCAAGGTGATGGTTTTAGGAGGTGGAGCCCTTGTAAATGCGATTAGGGCTCTTCTAAAGGAGACCCCACAGAGCTCCTTGGCCCTTCTTATTCAGTGTCAGGGTTCTACTACTATTCTGTGCTGAGGCTCAAGATGTCTCAGACTGTAGCTGTGGGGGAAGAAAGGATCTTTTCCCTCTATCCTCTTAGGTTCCATGGCTGGAGCACTGCAAGTAAAACCCACAAAAAGCAGGTTATCTGAAGAAAAGAAAAGAAAAGACCATCTATTTACTTGTTCAGCAGGCATACATGTGGGAGAAACTCAGTGCTGAGTAATTCAGTTAGGTGGCCAGAACCAGTGTGTGTGTGTGTGTGTGTGTCTGTCTGTGTGTGTGTGTTTTGGCGGGGGTGAGGAGGAGGCTAGGGGCAGCTTACTTACCATTTTAACAATAAGAACAAGGAGCAATAAAATTGTGGAGAAGTGTAAGACAATAGAAAAAGGGGTAGCACACTATGGGAAGGTAAATGTATGGGGGAAATAAATGGACCATAGGAGTTGTTTAGTAAGGTTTGTTATATAGATTCCTCTTAGTGCTGCCTCAGTGATGGTGAGTCTACAGTCTCTGGTGATTAAGATGTGTGTGTGTGTGTGTGTGTGTGTGTGTGTGTGTGTGTGTGTCATCAGCCCAAAATAACCCCCATGCCTAAGTGGCACATTTTGAGGTCACATATTCTGAGTTTTCACAGCCCAGGGGGCAGGGTATGGGTGGGAGTCCAGGACTTTGGGTTGGTCCTTTGGGGTGAAGCCCTTTCTTTCTTCTTAACTTCATCTTGCCACTTTTTTAGACTTTTTAATGACCCTACTGTATCCTTCAATTTTCTCTGTTACACATGCGTTATTATTTAGCTTTATCTCCTCTTGCTAACAGACCAAATCTTCCAGTAACTTAAGAGAGGGAAATTGGCACATCTAACTGTGCCAGGAAAGTCAGGGAACACTCACTAACTCCCCCATGGATTAATTGCCCTTGGGGAGTGATCACCTGGACACGATGGCATTCCCTCCCCCATTCTGCCTGCCATTTCCCTGGGCACAGGCCCAAGGGAGGACAGTATGAGCTTAGAACAGGAAGTTGGGCACTTCTAATGATACATACTGTTCCCACAGAAAGACATTCCCATTTTTCAGAAATCAAATTCCTTTGTGTCATGAAGAAAGCTATTTCTTAAAGAGTCTTCCTTGAAAGTATATGCAGTTCTATTAGAGGTCTGTAGAAGTTGTTCTTTCATGGAAGATGGTCTTTGGTGGTTTTGCATGTACTTATTGACTTCAGAGGAGATTTCTATATAATTCCAGGCCTCTGTTATGTATGAAGTCCCACAAGGGAAAGCAGGGCCAATTGGCCTTTTAGTATTTTAAGAATGTGGAAAATTAAATGGAAGAGGTATCAGAGTTGAAAAATTGCACATTTTAGGGATAAATATAGTTTCATGGGGTATTTGTGGTGATAAAATGAGGTAACTCATGTAATGCACTTAGCATTTAATAAATGATCAATATATGGTGGTCATTATTTCTTATGGGGTGTCTTCATTTCAACTATACTACTAATAAAGGAATATGCAAATTTTCTGGGATGTCATCACAGGAACAGTAAAGATCAGCAGGCTAGGCTGGTAGGGGGGTTAGTGAGGGATGATAAAACGACTGAGCAGCAAGCTGCATGGGACAACCAGGCTGCAGAGGGTGCAATAAGGAGCGACTAGGCCAGCAGAAGGTCATTTATGGGTGACCAGACTGGTGGGGGAGGCAGTTAGGGGTTATCAGGCAGGCAGGTGAGCAGTTACGAGTAAGTGGTCCTGGATTGTGAGAGGGATGTCCTGGATTAGAGAGGGTACAGGCTGGGCTGAGGGGACCCCCCTCCGTGCATGCATTTCATGTACTGAGCCTCTAGTAATAAAATATTTGAATATGATTGAATGTTTACAGTGAAAATATTATTTTTGAAATTGTAAAAATGACAGGTGTTAAAAACATGCAAAGCTATCTATTTGAAGCAAATCTGCTAAAATGTATACGGTGATTTAGCAAAAATAGGGTATTTTTGTTACTGACTTAAGTTTAAGTTATCTCTCCTACCACTTACTTTAGTGTTTCTAATATTTTGGCTTCCTCAGGCAATTTTCATTGCTTATTACTAGCTTTTCTGTTTCAGTTTACCCTTAGCTTTTAGAATACAAGTGTTAAATACCACATTATTTGCTCTTCTGCCTACTCACTTTCTACACGAGTGCTCCCAAGTTAGCAGTTAACTTTTCCATCTTCAGTCATCTGCTTCCCAGTCGCTGGGCGCTCCTCTCCTTTGGGATGGTTTTGGAAGGACTTTGAACAGTTTTAAGGACCCCCTTTCTCAGAAACTCTGGTTAATTCTTTGGTTCTAGATTGCTGTTCTCTGCCCAGAGCTCAGGGCAGTATTGTAACCCTCAAAGTTTAGTGTACAAAAGTTGTGGACACGGGCCTTTTAAAGAGGCACAATACACTGACTACTGGCAATTAAGTCATGCTAGTCCATCCAACCTCTGTGGATATGTTTCCTCACCTTAAAAGGAAGACTTTGGGTCGTATCAGTGGTTTTCCAACCTAGTGGCATGTTAGAATCACCCGCAGAACTTAACATTCTCTGATGTCCAGGCCCTACACTACACTGAATGGATCAGAATAAAAAAAGGACACTACTAGAAAATTACAGGCACATAACCCCGATGACTATAGATATAAACATTCTCAGTAAAATACTAGCAAACTGAATTGAGCAGCACATGAAAAGGATCATTCGCCATGATCAAATGGGACCTCACTTCATACCTATTATAGAAAAGACTATAAAAAGAATGGCTATTATAGAAAAGACAAGAGAGCCCAGCCTGTTTAGCTCACTGGTTGAGGCCAACCCATGAACCAACAGGGCCAGTGTCCAAAATGTCTGTTCCATGGTAGAACTGAGTCCAATGTAGCAATAGCTTTGAGCAATGTGGAATAATTCAGAGGAGCTCTCCCTGCAGAGCCAGGAGCCCAGTGAGAGAGAGAGAGAGAGAGAGAGAGAGAGAGAGAGAGAGAGAGAGAGGAATCCTTTGTCCTTTATCCAGGAGTTTATATATTCAGGTTTCTGCTCTTACAGTGGCCACACCTTTTTTGGCCACTGACTTGTTCCCAGGTGTTGACTCACAGGTAAGTATCTTCCCACATCACCCAGATCTTACTGGGCATGCATCCAAACTGCCTTTGTTCAGTTCCTTTCACCATTGATTAGGGGGGAGTATTAAATTGCAGCTTTTTACAAATCTGTATAAATCTGTCTATATTATCTAATCTTGACATTACTCCTTTCCTGCTAAATAATAACTAGATTATTACAACAGTATGAAGGATCCTTAAATTTGTATCAGTGCAAATTTCTAGTCACAAGATAAGTAAACACTAGGGATGTAATGTACAACATGATGACTATAGCTGACACTGCTGTATGATATATAGGAAAGTTAAGAGAGTAAATCTTAAATGTTCTCACCACAAGGAGAAAATTCTTTTCCTTTTATACTTTCTTCTTTTCTTCTTATTGTGTTGATATGGGAATATGGATGTTAGCTGAACTTGCTATAATCATTTAAAATTATGCTAAGTGACATAAGCCAGTTGGAGAAAGATAAATATCATATGATCTCACTCATTTGTGGAATATAATAAACAACATACTAATAAACTGATGAACTTAAGTAGATCCAGAGACAGAGAAGCATCAAACAGACTGTCAAGCTTCAGAGGGAAGGCAGAGGAGTGAGGGGGGTGAGAGATCAACCAAAGGACTTGTATGCATGCATGTAAGCATAACCAAAGGACAGAGACAGTAGGGGGGTGAGGGCATATGCTGGGAGGTGGGGGTGGCCGGGGAGAGGTCAATGGGGGGAAAAAGGAGACATATGTAATACCATATGTAGTACTTTAAACAACAAAGAATTAAAAAAAGAATAAGATTAAAAAATTTATGTAAATTGAACCATTAGAAAACCCCAAACAAATAATAATTGTCCTCGTCATTATGAGCTCCTCTATGGGTGGCTCCATTTCTTTGCCCCCTTCATAGAAAAACATCTTAACTGAGATTTCTGCCCTCCCCATTCTCCACTCACTGTTTCACTCACTTTAATTTGGCTTTTTCTCCACTGTAAGATGGAAACTGCACTTGCAAGGCCATTACCAATGACCTCCAAACCAGTGGGATACTCTTAGTCAGTTCATCTGACCTTTCAGCAGCTTCTCACTTTCTTTAATACTCTTCTCTCTTTTGGTTTTCTTCCCACCGCTGGCTGTTCCCCTAAGTCTGTTTATTGGCTTCTCTTTCTCAACTCCACGACTCAATGTTGAAGGACTTCGTTCTCTGAATTTTTGTTAGAAATAGAGGTTGAATATTCTGACTTGCCCTACCACATAAGCAGTTCAGTGGCTTAGCAGTGGCGTAGTTTTATTGCAATTTTTCAAATTACAATTGATTTTTTTCTGAACAAGAAGGAACATCTTCAGCTACTGTTATTGAACACTACCTGGCTTTGGGAATATTGTTGTTGCAGACACAATAATGTTTCTTAATCAACTCAATCTAAAATTACAAAGGCTAGACCTTTGTTACGTACAGGTGTGGTGTGAAGACTAGCAGCCTGGATTCCTCAGGGAGCTTGCTAGAAAGGCAGAATCTTGGACACTACCCTAGACCTATTCAATCAGAACCTGCTATTTAATAAACCCCGGGTGAATTTGTCATATTCAGGCCTGGATGCTGACTGTAGTTGCTGCTGCCATCACCTCTGAGGACCCTCCAGAGACCTCTGTCCATGCTCATAGCTGACTCCTGATGGTGACCACTACATCACTGTCATCAGATGGAAATCTGGGGCAGCACCACACTCCTGCCAAGTCATGCCATGAGTGGGACACAGTAGAGTCAATATGGTAACCATTATTAAAAAACACCTGCTGATTTGGGAATATTAGAATATCATAGAACCTTATTGCCTCTCTACCGTTCCTTGGTATGGCTGAATGCCTATCACTAGAGCAGTTCCAGGCAGTTCCCTGTCCCAGAGTCCTGATCAAACCAATTCCTGGATGTAGAAAGAGAAGAGAGTTTCTCTGCCTTCATCCTTAGGACTCCTTGTCAGATTCTCATCTCCTGACCCAGTACTGACCCTTTTCCAGGATTATTGACAGTGGGAATATCCATTCCCTTTAGGGTAAATGCCACCCCCACCCAGAGGGATGTGATCTGACATATAGTAGTTTGACATAAGCACATTCCTTAAAAATCCAGGTTATTTGGTCTTAAATAGCACGCTGGATATCAGGAACCCTGGAAACTTGATCATTTTCTTCTCATGGAAGTTCTGACTCTGGGAATTTCTAGTCTCACCCAGAGTTACCTGGTTATATAAGGATTCACTTGACATGTGTAAGCTTATTGAGAACAGTTTTTGCACTTACATAAGGACTTAAGGAGGAAAAGCTGAGATTAAGGAGAACTGGCTGATATATGAACAACAGTAAGTATGCTGAAATTTTCACTGGATTTCTCTAAACAAGAGCCTACCTGCCACTTTTGAATTACATATATCCTGACTCTCTAGAGAGTGACGGTATGTATGACTAGACCTTCTAGAATGACTTTGGATTGCTGAATGCTGTCTTGAAAATCCTACCGAATGGCAATTTTTAGCTTTTCTTTCCAATTTTAGAGCTTCTGTCTGAGCTTTAAAAATAACCCAGGTAGGCTGGTGTGGAGGCAGTCTTTCTGTGGAAGAGTTTTTAGGGGTTGGAAAGCAGAAAGAACAATGAAGAAGAAACATTTGGTGTCTCTTGAATTGAATAAAAATGCCTTATATATTTGGATCTAAGCTAAAAGACATCATCTTCTCATTTCATCATCTTATCAGCTCGGGGATAAGACAGAGCAAGGCTATTACTCCCCTTCTAAGGATTTGGAAAATGAGCCCGGAGAAGTTAGTGCCTAGAAAGCAGTGAAGTCAGGCCTGAAACCTGTCTTTTTAAATCGAATCCTCTACATCTGGTTAAAAAAACACTCTGAGTTCAAAGTAAGGCTATAGGTGAATCAAGATCAGGAGATGTGCCTGAGCTGGGGCCCGCGGAACCATCGGTTTATTATAACAGATCATCTTCCTAAGACCCTGAGAAAGCTCTCCAGACCGAAACTCCCACCCAAACTCCTTTTCTTTTTCCCACTCACCCTTTCTCTTCTTTATTCTCTTCCTTTCATGTACTCAAATAATTGCTTTCATTCCACTTCACTCCCTTTGGCTTAACGTGATTTTTAAAGGACTTTCCTATTAACATCCCGGAATGACTCAGTGTGAAGGAAACCACAGCAGCTGCAGAGAGGAAGCAGAGGAGGGGTGTGGAGGGAAGGGGGAGTCAAGGGCGATGGCAGGTGTGGAGAGCAGCTTAGCATAGAAACATGAAGTTCTGCGTCCAGACTGGTATTCTGAGATGTTCCCCACTGCTCTGGAATCTCTGTAAACACAGAGATTTGTCTGGAACGACTTTACAGCTCAGCAGGAAGCTTGCTGAGTGCCAGGACTCTCAAACTGTGAGTGTGGCTCAGAAATCCAGGGAGGAGGCGCTCTCCGCCTGGCACGCGCCCCCTCCCTAGGCCTGCCAGTGCCCATTGGAGCTGGGAGGGAGCCTCGGATGCTGTGTCTGCTCCAGGTCTGCCATGGCACCTGCCCCACTAGCAGGGAGGTAGGGCCGAAATGAACCTTGCAAAGACATCAACTACATCTTTGTGCTGTTATGGTGAGCCACACCTAAAAATGTCCCAGAAAGCCATTAAAAAAAAAACAGCCCTGTTCCTACAATTTTTTTTTAAAGGGTCGGAACGATTTTACTCAGCAATCCTTTTTCTTTTCAGAACTCTTTTTTTATGAGAAGAATTTAGATCTTTCCTGCTGCAATTTCATTCTCTTTCCTCTTTTTTTTTCTTCTTTCCTTTTTTCCAGAATGGCACATATTTTCAGAGAGCTGCGGGTAGTGTGTGTCTCACTGCTGTGACTGAGATCTAGGGCTTTGGAGCCAGAGCAGCTGTGGAGAGGGCAAGAGGAGGGAAATGTGGAGGACGTGTCTCTGGGATATGGCATGCAGAGAGTTTCACTGTAATCTGTATTTACTGTTAAAAAGGGCGCTGGAAAGTGACTAGGAACCCAGGGGAGAACCACGAGGAAGCACAGGGAGAGCCCTGCTGAGCTTTTTGCTCTTCCACGATGCCCAGGGCACGCAGGCCTGGCCTCTTCTGCCAGATGGCCACTCTGTAGTTGAGTGCTTAGATGCAGCTGGGTAATTTGTCTTATTTTTGTAATGGTTATGAGCAGAGGCTCTAGGAGATTCAAATCCTGGAAACACCAATCACTAGCTGTATTAGGGATTTTTAGAGAAACAGAACCAGTAGGTTATCTTTATCTCTATCTCTATACCTAATCAGAATATCAGTCTCTGTATTGATTGATCAATCAATTTGTTGTAATAATTTAACTCATGGAATTATGAGGGCTGTTTAAGATCTGTAGGGCAAGCTGGCAGGCTGGAGATTCGGGTAAGAGCTGATGCTGCAGTCCTGAGTCAGAAGACTGGAAACTCAGAACTTCTATGTTTTAGTCTAGAAGCAGAATTCTTTCTTCTTCAGAAAACTTCCATCTTTGCTCTTAAGGCCTTCACTGATTGGGTGAGGCCAACTCATATTACTGGACAGGGGAGGGAGGGCATTCTAAGCAGTGTGCTGTGTGCCAAATATTGGAAATATTTCCAAGCACAAACTTTAAGTTGCTTTACTGAAAGTCAACTGATTGTAAATGTTAGTCACATTTAAAAAAAACCTTTATCGCAACATCTAGACTAGCATTTGACTAAACAACTGGTCGCCATGGTCTAGCCAATTTGGCACACAAAATCAACCATCATTAGCTTTAACTTACCAGCAAGTTTACTTAACCCCTTTAAAAGGATTTTTTTTTTCTTTTGTGAAATGGAGATAAAAGATAAAGCTAAAATCAAATGATAAGATAAAGTAATAAGATAAAGTGGTCAATGCACGTTGGCTATATTATTAAGATTATTGCAAGTTCTTAAGTAAATTTACATATCAAGTCTCATGGGAGTTCTATGTATTGGAAATCAAATGGAGCACTCAACTCAATTTATTATGTTTATTGATGTGCCAATAAACTGCCTAATGTGAATTATCACAAACAATAGTGTGAAAACAATAAAGGTAAAATAACAAAAATTATATAAAATTATCTATCTAGAGAACTGTTCATTTTTCTGTTATCTCTGCCAATCCTATCCTATTCAAAAATAAACATTTAATGAGCTATATTTAGGGTGAATTAATTTTCACATCTTGCTTTTTTACAACAAATACAATAGATATTAAAGCAACCAAATAAATTACATGGTGGTGAAAAAATACAATTATCCTCTTGCCCACTCAGGGAGCCTGAGCTGCCGAGTCAGTGTGTTTTCTCTTGACGTGCCAGCTTAGCAGATAAGCTGTCTAGATGTTTTGCATCCCATTGTTTTCCTACAAAAGGCAGTCGAAGGACAAAACTCATTAATTGATTGTAGGTGTGATGTGTTAAACTGGAGAAAAAGTTAATCCAGCTCTGTGTTGTTATGGTTTTTGTCCTTCTTTCATCCACTGAAAGTGTACAGAATTCCTTCAGTGTGCTGTGTGCCAGATATTGGAGATGTTTCCAAGCACAAAGCAGACCACAGACATGCTTTCTCAGAGTTGCAGACTAGACGGCAAGACAGGTGATAAGAAGACATGGAAGGGCCAGGACAGAGGGAAACATCTAAGTCTGACTTGCTGCTGCAGAGGGGGGAGTTGGGGGAAGGCATCCTGGAGGGTGTTCTAAGATGAACTCTGCAGGATGAATAGGAGGTAGCCAGGTGAAAAGGGGAGAAAAAGGGGGTTAATGCCATTTCTTTAAAATATTTTATTTTTCTGGAAAACCCAGTCTAGATGTTTTTCTAGTCATTTAGGCAAACCTGTGAACCTCAGGTAAAGCTGTGGAAACAGCATGTGCAAAGATCTGTCTGTACACTATGGTTTGGGGAGCTGGATGTACTCTATTCTGGCTAGAGGAAGAGTTTGAAGGTGAAAGGGGTCCATATTTAGGAGATGAACTTCACTCTGTGCTCTGTGAGGAGCCTCTGAAATGTTTTAAGGTGGGGGGATAACATGACATGATTCATACTTTAGGAAAGCCACTTAGGGTACAGTGTAGAGAATCAATGGTTAGGGCAACACTGGGAACATGGAGACCATTGTCTCACCATTGGGGCAGTTCGGGTAAGAGATAATGGGTAACAGCAGTGCAGATGGAGAGAAATGGATGAAATCAGTAGGAAGTTAGAAAATAGAAAGAAGATCTGGAATTTGATTCTTAGTTAGGTGTGTGGGAGAGAGCAGCTAAGGATGAAGCCCACGGTTCTTCTATTGTGTATTTACATGTTCTTAGCAAGTAAGTGTTGTTGTTTTAATCTGAAACTACTTTGCCTTTAAGAGCAATTGCTGTCAAGTCCTCTAAATATTCTCTCATGATGCAGAGGGCACTGTGCATGGGGAAAGAGTACTCACCTGGAGGCCAGGTATAGGTCTACCACAAATCCCAAGTGGGATCTTGGCCAATCATCTCTTTATAGAATGGGTGAACAGCTACAATATAAAAGAATAGGAGTACAGACAGGGATGGGGCTTTGTGTTATGGCATGTGTACAAAATAAACACATTTACATGGTACTTAGAATAAGCTACTGATGCTACTTGTGTCTTGAATAAATTGGCCTGAGGTTTTGCCTGCTCTCTGTCTTGCCTGATTCTATCAGAGGGTGAGAAGAATCCCTTTTTTTTACTATATTTCCAACAAATTCACTATGCCGAAGAACACCTTTCAGGAAGCTCTGGAATAGTGGTTAAACTCTTGAGATAGGTAGTCTGAACTAGTGTCTTCATTTCATCACTTATTAGCTGTGTGACTGAGAGTATGATTTATGATTCTAAGCCTGTTTTCTCATCTATAAAATGGCAATAATAGTACCAATCCAATGGGGTTGTTGTGAAGATTAAAAAAGAGAATGTATATATAAATACTTCTTTACAGTTCTTAGTAAATGCTCAATACCTCCTAGCATTATTGTTTTGTATAATCTTTAAAGTCACAATTTAGTGGTTTTAAAAATAAACTTACAGAATTGAGCAGGCATCACCACAACCCAAATTTGGAACATTTTCATCTCTTTAAAAAGATGTGTCCATATGTAATCATATCCTGGTCCCACTGAACCCTAGGCAACTATGAATCTACTTTCTGTTTCTACAGATTTGTTTTTTTTCTAAATATTTTATATAAATATAGTAATACAGTATGCAGTCTTTTGTGTCTAGTCTTTTTCACTGAGTATTATGTTTTTGAGGTTCATCCATGTTGTAGCATAGATCAGTACTTTTATTCTTTTCATTGTTGAAAATAGTCTATTATATGGGCATACCACATTTTGTCTCTCATCCACCAGTTGGAGAACATTTGGATTGTCCCCACTTGGTGGCTATTATGAATAATGTGACTATGAACATTGGTGTGTAAGTCTTTGTGTGGACATATAATATATATTCTTTAGTTCTAAAAGTTCAAAATTCTAAGAAACATTGAACTTGTGAGGAGGATAACTATTAAAACAATCCTCCTACTTACAAGTTCTTAACCTTAGGCAATAACTATTTTTTGCCAGGATGTTTTGAAGAAGCACAATTATTGATATCTATCATAGAAATTTAATTTTAAAGTTAGAAAAAGAAAAAAGAAAAATGTTAATTTTAATAAAATAGTTAGTCAAAAGCTTGTAGGTTTGCTATTCTTGAACTTTAATTAAAATTTCAAGAAGAGTTAGACTAGAATGCAAAGGTTACAATGCTGCATAACAACAGTGGACATCCTTTCACTGGTCACATGGGATATAATGGGACTCAGCTTCCTGAGCTGTGTTGGAACAAAAGGCCATACTGTTAGTCCTCTTGAATGAATCCTCTGCACTCTGCCCCAGAGGTGGGCTGCTCTCAGCCCCTGGAGGTGGGGCCTGCTCTGCTGGAGGGCAGTGCCAACTCATCCATGGAACTGAGGCCCAGGATGCCACTCTGCAGACTGCTGTAGCTCCAGACTCTAGGGAGTCCTGGGAAGGGGGCTTATGTGAAGCCTAGTAAACCTCAGACTAGAATTGCCCATGGTACCCTCAAATTGCTAATGGGAGAGACTGAAAGCTCTTGACACCCATGGCTGAAGCAGTATCCTGCACCCTCCTGTAGGGAGAGATCTTGAGCTAGATGCTCTCAGGTTAATTGATACCTAAAAGATTTGTTCTAGAATGAGTTAGACCTGTGGATAAAGTTTGGGAGTAAAGGAAGTCAACTGGGACATAGGTCTTACTGGGACATGTGCTTGGTCTTATACTTCCCCTGAAAGTACTGGGCTGAACCCTCGCAGCAGAGAGTTGTGGAAAATTAGAGATGTTCTGTGGAAAGACCAAGTTAACGTTCAAGTCTCAGAATCTGATCTTAGGTCAAATATCTCTTGCTTTTGCCAGTAAAAAGAGCCCAGATGTTTTTCTATTTACTTAGGCAAACCCTTGAAACACAAGTTAGTGATATAAAACTTTATATTTGCAATGTGAAGAACCCATATTTAGAAAGTCACAAGCATAAAATATATGCTGTGAAATGGGAGGTCAGGATGGTGAACTCATTTTAGAACCATAGTTTTGACTCAAGAATTTTGATGGGGTCTTCACGTTGGTTGAGCTTCTTGGTCCCAATATCATTGAGAGAATTAAATCATGATATTAAAACATTGAAACACTAATGCTTTGTTTTTATTGGCAAGAACCAAAATGATCTAATACTAATGCCATGAAACATCAGTCACTTTTTTCCTGATGAATAAGATGAACTTTGGCTGCTTATGATAGTAAATTTAATAATGTCAGTGATTTGAACTGTTTCAATTCTAAATGTGCAGAAATGTGTTTTATTGCATATCTCTCTCCCCCCTACCTCTTCTCTCTTTCTCTAACTACTACTGTCAGGGACTTTTGTGGCAAAATAAGCCCAAATACATAGATTAGAGCATATCGTTCACATGTGCCACGTGTGTGCCAAAGTATGAGTGCCCACGAACAGGCTTCCTCTCACAGGTGGTCTGAATTTGCTTTCAGCTGGTTCTGTAAGCAGATTCAATATTTCATAAGCACTGCTCCATCTCATGCCTCCATTATTGACACCACATGGAAGTCAGGAAATTGGTTCTTTCTGGGAACAGTTTGCAGAAATATGCAGCCTGTCAGCCCCTTTCTCATGGGTGCATTAACAGAGCAGCTCACGATTACAAGTAACGAACCTTCTCCAGATGTGTAGCAACTCAGCTCCAACTTTATCTTCAGTCCCGAAGATGGACTTGACAAGATGGATTATTTGTGGCCGTATTGTAATAACTTTGTGAAATTGGAATTCCCAACGATTGTAATGAAGGGTGAGGAATCGGCAGCAGAGGACCAGAGAAAATTCCTACTCGCAGTAAACAATACAAAAGGACAACAACAATAAAAAGAACAAATCAGCTGTGGCATTTTTCTGCCTTGGACACTGACTCTTCCAGACTGTTCTAATTCTTTCCCTTTTATGATTCTGTTTACGCTACACACATTAAAGTTAAGTCATGTCTTTAATAAGATGGAAACTGGAAGTGAGATTTGGAAATGACTGAATCAGGCTTCTTAACTTTTTTTTTCTTCTCTTGGAGAGCTCAAAAACAACTGACAGAAAGGGATATACCAAAGAAAACAATTTTAATTGTCGGCTTCCATGGAAAATTCAATCCAGTCTTTCATTCATTCCCTTCTTGCTGCAATGTCAGCACACTTCTTTCTGTATGGTTAGGGATTTAATTTAGCTGACAAATTTCTGAAGATATAACTAAATTTCTAAGAGAAACATTTTTACTACAAATGATGCATACACTCTTCTCAGTCTCAAAAGACAGAGGATTTTCCTAGGATAAAGTAATTGCGGGTGGATTTCTCTTGCATTTTATTAGTAGTGATGATTTCAAGTGAGTATTCTCTTAAAACAAGGTTTACTTAAATCTTTCTTTTAAGACACATATCCCTTGAATGGATAGTGATACAACTGCATTCCTTTGGGGGTTATTTATCCATCTTCAAGGTTGGCATTCTTAATTGTTTGATGTAGATGTTCTAGATAAAATTCCTCAAGTCCAGCTGTTATGATTTAGCTTGATGTTTGTACAGAGGGATTTCCTTTGTCATCGAAGAGATGGAATCAAAACAGAATTAGTCATTCTTGCATCTTCTATTTATAGCCCATCCATTAGTCAGATGCATTGTAGAAGAATGATGTGAACAAGATTTTTTTCCTCTCTCTTTTTGTAAACAAAACTTTTTTTTTTTTTTTTTTTACCCTGTGGATTTAACTTCAGTTCCTAAATTAGACAGAGAACACTTAACAAACATATTTCTACTTAAATGAAAAATTATCTGAGTCATCTCATCTCCATTTGCAAATTAAGTGTTTGTAGTGTAAAGTATGTGAAATGACAGGAACTCATGGATGACTTTCATGGAAATGGCCAGAATAGAGAAGGTCAATATAAAAAGTTATTTGTATGGATTGCTCATGACTAACCCCGCAAAGCATTGAAAGAAATTCTACTCTATTTAGTCTAATGTCAACATTAAAGGGTAGACCCCAAATTTAGTGAGAATCATGATTTAAGGCATTTTTATTTTGGGGAAATTTTAATATATTAATTTGTTTTGAGGCGATGGTATGAGGGTAGACGCCTTGGGGGCTGTATAGAGAAAAATGGAGCAATTAGGTAAATTGGTTATAGAAACTGGTTGTCAGAACTCTCTGGACCACTCAGTTTTCTTATTTCCAGTACCCACACCCCCTTCTTTCTTTTGGATAGAAAGCTGAATTGAGAGGGATCTAGAATAGCTTTCTGGTTGCAGGGTAGAAGGAGGTAAGAAGCAAGACTACTAGCTTTCTTCTGATCTGATCTATAAATTACTTAAGTATGTATAATTAAGTAAGAGGCATCTGAAAATACGTTTTGTAAATTTTCAAATCCTCTACTGTTATAGATTACTGCAGCATCTGAAGCAGCCTCTGTTATATAATAGCCCCTAAGTCAGTGTTTACAGAATGATATTTAATGAAATCAGAGAATAGTTGGATAATAGTAAATATTAAGTACAAGTAGAAGGTTTGAGGAGGCCGACAACTAGTGTTCTTCATCTTAAACTTTTCTTATAGCAGTGTTGGATCAGCAGATGTCTTATTTTCATTGGCAACAGCATAGAAAAAAATTTGCCAGATACAAGAACAGTGTATTCTAACAACATGGTCTTGAAGTTTTATTCTTTTGAGGATGTTGGCAACCAGTTAAATTAACGAACGGTTGCCAGGTGTTGAAATTGAATGTCCCCATTGGTGATTATAGGCTGAGTGTGTCCTTGTTTCCTATGAGTGCTAAACTTGCACTAGGAGTTCCTTTATTTTGAGGCGCTATTGAAGCTTTCTCCAGTGCAATATGAAAATTATACAAATCCATTGTATAAGCATGAGACATTTGAGATGAAGATAAAACTGCCCTCCTATAACTGTTCAGAAATCTGTCCCAACCATAGGCAGTGGAGCTTCTTGGTGGTCTTTGGTGGGTATTCAATATTAGGTTCCCAGAGGGTGAATGAAGTTTCAGGGCAAGAATTCTCAGGTTTGGGGATACCCCAAGAAGACAGAACAAACATTTCTCTCTCTACCACAACCTAATTCTTTTTTAAAAAAATATATATTTTATTGATATTTTACAGAGAGGAAGGGAGAGAGATAGAGAGCTAGAAACGTCAATGAGAGAGAAACATTGACCAGCTGCCTCCTGCACACCCCCTACCGGGGATGTGCCCGCAACCAATGTATATGCCCCTGACCGGAATTGAACCTGGGACCTTTCAGTCCGCAGACTGACGCTCTACCACTGAGCCAAACTGGTTTCGGCCACAACCTAATTCTTGCAATTATTCTGAAGCTAACTTGGAGGAGAATAGGGCCTTAGGGAGCCCTATAACACCTCGATCAGAGAATTAGTGCCTGGGCAGGAGGAAGCTCTCAAGAAGAGCTTGCCCTCTGTGACTGGTGTGGCATGTTTCATTCCTCATGCTGGGATAGGTAGGCTAGACCTAGAGGAGATGGGTTAGTGATAATTAAGGCCCAAAGTCATGTAACCCCTGGGAAGAACATATGGCAGCCAGTAGTAGCCCACTGAGGCCTTTCTCAGCTCCATGAAGAGGGAGACCCGAGAGGACCCAGGGCCAGGAGATGCCGTGGGAAGTGAGTCAATGGAAGCCATGCAGGCCTTGGAGTCTTGGAAAGATCATGTCATGTGGACCACTATTATTAGGCACTGTGATGTGGCCCTGAGGCTTCCCAAATCATTACATTCCAGGAGTCCTCAGAAATGCTGGGTAGGCTCTAATTTGGCGAGTTAGAGGTCAATAGTAGAGATCCCTGGGAAGCAGCAATGCTCACAGTTCGGAGCTAGCATCATTTTCAAGGGTGGCCTGTCTGGAGGCCTGAAGGAATAGTGACAGCTTCCAAGGCCCTTGCTGAGAGGTGCCTAGTGAGGACCAAGTCAGCTATAGACACCCACTCAAATATGGGTCAGAGCAGGAAGAACTAGAGTTCAAACTTGGAACTGGGGAAGAAAGCAAAGTCATATAGATTGCGGAGAGTGTCAGTGGGGCCTGGTAAGAAGACTACAGTAAACAGACTTGTGGGTACCATCAGCTACCTTTGGGGATATAGAATATCATGTTTGCAACAGCAAATCTAATCCTAGGACCTACATATTGGTGAGAGTGGGACTGTTGATAAATCGCCATGATGAGGGGTTAGAACTAATTCAGGGTCTAGCTGGGGCTGTATGTGCAGATTAAATATTTAACACATTTAGCTGGATGGATTTGAAGCAGGTGCTCTTTTCTTGGAGGTAATAAAAAGTCTTTGTGACAGGATAGCTAGTGCTGATATGGAAAGCATTAGATTATTATCAAAGGTATATTTGTGATATTTCTGGGTGGTTCTTAAGTAAGAGAAGTATGATAATGTCCCAGAATAAATCATGGGTTATTTATTTTGGGAAATGTATGCTCTGAACCAGAAATTAGAACACACTTTGTGACAAATATGAGCAGACTGATGAAAATAATTGGATAAGAAACCTGCAATCAGGATTTTTCTTTTTTGAAAATGGGAGACCATGTGGTCACCAAGATATGCCTTATAGTTAGGGGGCTTCCCTCAGAATAGGAGGGAGAGTGTATATACAGGAGAGTAATGGAGGCTAAATATGATAGGTGCTTGTAAGAAGAGTTTATGAAAGGAGAGAGCTCATCTAGTTGGGGTAATCAGGGGATTCATAAAGGGGTCAGCACATAGATTTCAGTGGTTGCATAGGATTGCACAAGGAGCTTTCAGTTGGAGGCATTGAATGAATGAAACCCACAAGCAAAACCTGTAGGAAGCACAACTGTCAAATCATTTGGGGAAAGGTAGATTCCACTGTCTTGTAGATCGTGTTGAATGGAATATTTGGCACTGTACCGTGTGCTGGCAATATAAAGATGGAAAAAATAAAAAATGAGGATATGTAGCTGGGAAATTCAGATTTAATTAAAATTAATATAGTTACTGTAGTCTTTTAGAGAAATAGGCAAGAAAGTATTTTTAGAAAGAGAGAAGAGCTAAGGACCAAATCTTAGGTTTCTACGGATGTAAGAAGATACTAAAGATTTATTCAGTACTCTAAAAGGAAACTCTGGGTGGTTCAGCATTAAGGCAGTTAAGAAAGGAGTGGGTATCAAAATAAAATATGG
Organism: Pipistrellus hanaki; assembly: GCF_964339955.1. Lineage (NCBI taxonomy): Eukaryota > Metazoa > Chordata > Mammalia > Chiroptera > Vespertilionidae > Pipistrellus > Pipistrellus hanaki. The sequence goes on along the minus strand of NC_140503.1, from coordinate 36,921,663 downwards.
CTGAGAGATCATGAAGAATAGAGATGAAGAGAAAACATCGGGAGTTGCATTTCAGACCTCTGAAACTTTAGGAATGTGATTTTAGGTGAACAGAGTTAGGGATAAGGGTGAGGATGAATCTCTAGTACAGCAGATTATAGCAGTGGTTCTCAACATGTGGTCTCTAGAGCAGTAGTGTTATCATCACTTAGGAACTTATTTCTGAAAATTTTTTGGTTCTCCTCTAAGACCAAGTGAATTAGAAAATCTGAGTATGAGGCCCAACAATGTGTGTTTTATCAAGCTCTCCAGGTGATTCTGATGGCTGCTAAAGTTCGAGATTCACTGTGTTACAGGGATGCTTGTGAGCTATTGAGCCTTGGAGCCCCCAAATGTTAAATTTGATTGTTAAGGATCTTAGACATATGGTACAATATTCTCAAAGGCTTCCTTATTTTATTTTCGCAAACATAGTATACCTCTTTATTAAAATGGTCTGATTTGAGGGAAGAAATGTTGACCAATGCAACTTGTTATTTTATATATTACTAGAGGCTCAGTGAATGAATTCATGCATGGGTGGGGTCCTGTGAGGTGGCCTGCAGGGATTGGCGAAACCTGCAGTCCAATGCTGCCTGCAACTTCTACCTGCTTCTCCTGTTCATCCTGCCCCCACTGCTCTGTGTCTGGTGCTCTCCCTAGGGGAGTGGCCTGCGGGATCAGGCTGAAACTGGGTTTCGAACATCCCCTAAGAGTTCCTGGATTTTGAGAGGGCACATGCCAGGCAGGGGTATCCCACCAGTGCACAATCAGGGCCAGGGAGGGAATGCAGGAGTGTGTCCAGCTCATCTAGCTCAGTCCTGATCAGCCAGCAAGCTAACTTACCAGTCAGAGCATCTGCCCCCTAGTGGTCAGTACATATCATAGTAAGCAGTTGAGTGGCCTTAGCATATCATTAGCATATTACTCTTTGATTGGTTGAAAGTCGACTGGTCACCAAACGACCAGACACTTATCATATTAGGCTTTTATTATATAGGATTGTCTATCTATTGAGTCATTGGAAACTTTTGTGATTCAAGAGTTTTTCCTTCAGGCCAATTCTTTTGGATTGTGATGATACCAGAAGCCAGGAGGAAAAATATTTTATCTTGCATACTATGTTTGATTGGGAGTGATTGTTTGGAATTCTGTATTGAGATAAACTGGAAAGCCATATCCACTTAGTGAGAGAATCATGATTAGCAATGTCTGCCATAGTTACAGCAGGCAAAGAATAGGATACCCATGTCTTGTGTTTACCATTTCTTCCATGAGCCTTTATCAGGATGCCTAGGACATGGGATTCTTTGGAAGAAACTGAAGCCTGGAAAAAGGAGAAAGGTGTTGAGGAGGTGCTGAGGTGTGGGAAAGCATCTCACAGTTTTTCCTAGGGCCTACCATGTTGGCTTCTAATATACATTCCTGATACTTGACACCAACAAGAATATCCACACCTTGGCAAAGTTTAGGAAATGTAAGAAACCTTGGGGCTTAGAAAAAGATAGGAAAACCCTGCTATTGCTCATTAGAAATATGAGAAATTGTATAGTTAGGATCTGCAGTTCTCTTCTGGAATCGAGCTCTGGCCTTTTGTTTTGCCTGCTGCACAGACATAGCATCCAGATGAGATGGTGGCCAGGAATAATAGTAACTGTTCTCCTGCAAGTCCTTTGGGCTCCCCAAGACACGGCAGAGCAGCTTTGTACCCGGGAAGCTTTGTGTATTCATCCACTTACATAAACAGTGGAATTGGCTCATTGAGTGGTCTTTCTTCATAGACAGCCTGTTATCCTACTTACCATCCTAGTCAGGGAAGTTAAGTATAGCTATTTTACATATTTTTATTTGCCCTGTGGTAACATATTGACCATTTTAAAGCAAAAATATTAGAGGATATCATGAAGAGTAATTAACTATGACACCTGGCATAAAGAAGAACGAAATAATGCTATGTAAAGCATAAGATTTAGGCTTCCTTTGAGTTGGATGTGAACAAATGTTTTTCCTATTTAAACTTAAAAAAATCTGAGTCAGTGACAAGTTTTTGGGTTTGTATGGAAGATCATCCACTCAATTGGCGACATAAATAATGAACCTGGGACATAGCTGGAAGAGCACGGGGTTGGGGGACAGGAAAAGTGTGTTTTATTTTTGGCTTTAGTATTACTTTTGTGTTACTGGACCAATTTTTTAACCTTTCTTGGTCTCAATATCTGGATCTGGAAAATAAAGGATTGAACAAAGTATTCTGTATGGTATCCAGATATTAGCTGTATATCTGGGCTTGCCATTTACTTGACTTGAACATATCACTGTTCTGCACTCATTTTGTTGAGTAATCTTGCTGCTGATTCTACTTAAAATAAATAAATAAATATATATATATTTCAGGAAGAGGAAAGGAGATGAAGAGAGAGATAGAAACATCAATGATGAGAGAGACTCACTGCTGCCTCTGCATGTCCCCTGCTTGGGATGGAGCCCTCAACAAGGGCGCGTGCCTGAGGGGAATCAAACTGTGACCTCCTGGTTCATAGGTTGACATTCAACCACTGAGCCAAACCAGCTGGGCTCTACTTTATTTTTTGGCCAGGAATTCTTTATTCTTTAGGTCCAGTTATCTGGGCCAATTTCTTGTTCCCTAGTCTTTTAAACATTGCTCTGTGATACCGTGCCTGTGGGAGAGCAAAGTAAGTCTTTGTGGTATAATTAAAAATAAATTTAAAAGTCCCACTCATTTCAAAAGGTCATCCAGAATGCCTGAAATTTCTATTATTTTTTCCTTTGGTTTAAGGCATTCAAATCTTGCCTGTACATTAATTTGCATCACTTGAGGCTATATTATATGAAATGCATTGTGCTATGAAGCTCAGACCCAAACTCTGCTCTTAGGGGCTTATAATCTAACAAATACTTTACCTGAAAGGAGTACCATGGTGATAACACTTCTAGAGTTATTTGTGAGCATAGGAATAACCACTCAAGGCAAAATGCTAAGTGAAGGTAATCTATTATAGTATAGCAAGACTAGTATAGTAAGAGCTGGGTTCCATTCTGGGATCCTAGCTTTGCGTCTGTGGTTGGAACTTAAAGAAATGACACACATATAATTTTTCCAATGCTATAGGAAATAAAGAACAATCTGAATTCCACATGAAAAGAGATAGTCTTCTCTATTTCATATGTAACTCAAATTAAATTTTAACACATCCTTTCAAGCAGAGATGCTATGAGCCTACTTTAATGAACATGTAAGAACAAATAATTTGTGTGTTGCAGTTCTCAGGCACCATTATTTCTTAGAGGTGCCCAATGTACCATCCCTGCCCAAACAGTATTTATTTGCTTAGGAAATCTTCATCCATAGGGGAAAGATAAATGTTAGCTAGGCAACATTATATTCTCAATTAGTGGAATTCAAATGAAGATGTCAGTATATTTTGCTCATAAAAACTCAGTGGATAAGAACCAGTGTAATATGCTTATTCATCAATAGTCTTGAGAGGGTGAATGTGTGGATTTTATATCCTGTGTTAATACTAGTACTTACTGTGTACCAGTACTTCCTTGCACTAATGCTTACATACCATTGGAATCCAAGTACTATTGAATCATTTAGAGAGCAGCATTCTAAAAATTAGATAGAGACTATCTTACACTTTCAGCTGGATTTTTTTTAAAGCATACAAAATAATCAGATTTTGTGCTTGTGAATCTGCCGAGCCATTGGGAGGCATATGAAGGTACAGATTTGCCCCAGGGATTCAGAAATAGCCAGAGTACACTAGCAGGACTCTGGGAGAACTTGTGCACTTGTAAACTTGGCAGGCTTGAGCTGGGAATATTTGAGCCAGACTAGATGAACTGCTGGGACTACTGAGAGAGCCAGGGAAAGAACTTGCTTATTTCTGCTGCCCAAAAGAGGGAAGAATAATCCAATTGACAGACATCCAGCAGGATGGTGGTTCAGTACTTGGAAAGCAGTGAGACTGAAAACCACCTGTGGTTGGTAATGGAAAGCAAACGTCTTTATTTTTAAGTACTATTTTGGGCTCCATAGGTCAAATAAAATGCCAGGGGTACAGAGGTAGACAGTTGCTTATGTGACATCAAGAGCGAGTCCTTATAACGCACACACAGTTCAGGGTCCTCAGGAATTAGAGTAAATTTACTGGACTAAATTCAAAGAACAGAAATTCAAAAGTATAATAGCTGGCTTAAGAAGACAGATTAAGAGGCCTAAATATGTTTGACTTGGACGAAGAGTGTAAAATGAGGGTATAATAGCCTTCCACAGGTCCTTGAGGAGCTAAAACTCAAACTAAATAAGGAGGGGGGTTGTTTGGGGTGGTGTACAGAGGCACAGCTATGCATGACATGATGAAATTGAGAAAAGGAAAACTCAGCCTGAATGTCAGGAAAATATTTCTTATTCAAGTTCCATAAATCTGCCAAGGGCAGTGGTAGAAGTCTTGTTATTTGAAATCACTTAAAACTAGATTGGAGAAACCACTCATGTTTTTTACTTCTCTCCCACCTCATCTGTCTATCTAAAAAACCTATGATGTCTTTGTTCTCACTGGTATTTGTGAGTTCTCTAAATCTAGTGTTCCCTGTGAAAATCTTTAAGGTATTATGTATATATTTAAAAATATATTTAATTAATTTTTATTTATTTCATTTTTTCCATTACCATTTATCCCTTCTATGCCTTCTTCCATCTCCCACCCACAATCACCATATTGTTGTCCATGTCCATGAGTTACCCCTCTTTTGCTTAATCCCTCCACCCACCTCTATTAGAACTGTCAGCCTGCTCTCTGAGTCTGTCTCTATGTTACTTAGTAGTTCTGTTTGTTCATTAAGTTCCACACATGAGTGAAATCATATGGTTCTCATCTTTCTCTGACTGGCTTTTTTTCACTTAGCATAATGTTCTCCAGGTCCATCCATGTGAGACTAGAAACCATAACAATCTTAGAAGAAAACATAGGTAGTAAAAATCTCAGACATTTCTCATAGCAATATCTTTTCTGATATATGTCCTTGGGCAAGGGAAACAAAAGAAAAAAACAATCTGGACTATATAAAACTAAAAAGTTTTTGCACAGCAAAGGAAACCATCAGCAAAATGAAAAGACAACCCACTGAATGGGAGAACATATTCGCCAATGAGACATCTATTTTTTTAATATATATTTTTATTGATTTTAGAGAGGAAGGGAGGAGAGAGAGAGAGAGAGAGAGAGAGAGAGAGAGAGAGAGAGAGGGAGGGAGGGAGGGAGGGAGGGAGGGAGAGAGAGAGAGAGAGAGAGAGAGAGAGAGAGAGAGAGAGAGAGAGATATCAGTGATGAGAGTGAATCATTGATCGGCTCCCTGGTGCACGCCCCCTACAGGGGACTGAGCCCACAACTCGAGCATGTGCCCTTGACCGGAATCAAACCCAGGACCCTTCAGTCCACAGGCCGATGTTCCATCCACTGAGCCAAACTGGCTAGGGCAATGAGACATCTACTTTTAAATTTTAAAATAAGTAATAAGAGTTAGAGTTACTGGGGAAAAAAAGTCACCAGGATGCTTATTACATTTTTTTCTCCTTCCAGAGTTTGTTCCTTAAATTGCTTTATTTAAGCTTATTTGGGTATAGGCTTTAGTTGTTTGTTTTTACATTTAGAATGAAATTGCAACAAGTGTAATTTTGATCGGATACTTCAAGGTACTTAAAAAAAACAAAACCTCATGGAATTAAATCAGGACTCAAGGACAGAAGGGAACTTGAAAAATTCACCAATATGTGGAAACTAAACAACAGACTCCCAAATAATCAATGGGCTCAAAAAGAAATTTCAAGAGAAATTAGAAAATACTTTGAGATAAATGAAAATAAAAACAACACAGCAAAACTTACCAAATGCAGCTAATATAGTGCCCAGAGAAAATGTATACCTGCAAATGCCTATATAGTTAAAAAAGAACATTTCAAGTCAATAACCTGACTAAACAAAAAACAAGTGAAAGGAAGAAAAAAAAGATCCACTAAGTTGATAAACTTTTAAATAGTTGGGCTAAGGGGAAAAAAAGAGATGACTAAAATTATTAAAACTAGGAATAAGACCTTATAGAATGAAGAGGATTAAGGGGAATTCTGTGAACAACTGAATAACAACAAATTAGATCATTTAGAGAAAATTGACAAATTCCCTGAAAGATACAAGCTAAGAAGGAATAGAAATATAAATAACCTGCCGAAACCAGTTTGGCTCAGTGGATAGAGCGTCGGCCTGCGGACTGAAGGGTCCCAGGTTTGATTCTGGTTAAGGGCATGTAGCTTGGTTGCGGGCACATCCCCAGTAAAGGGTGTGCAAGAGGCAGCTGATCGATGATTCTCTCTCATCGATGTTTCTGACTCTCTATCCTTCTCTCTTCCTCTCTGTGAAAAATCAATAAAAACATATGAAAAAAGAAATATAAAAACCTATAAGTAAAGTGATTGAATCAGTAGAAAATAAAACCAAACCAAAACAAAACAAAAAAAACCTTCCCATTAGGAAGAACTCAGAGCTAAATGGCTTTACTGATGAATTTTACCAAACATTTAAAGAGTAATTAATACCAATTCTTCAGAAACACTGAAAATAAAAATAAAAAAGAGTACTTTAAAAAAAATTTCTTTATTGATTATAGTATCACATAATTGTCCCCCCCCCCCTCCCCCTGTTCCCATCCCAAATCTCTCCCCACATATTGTCTCTCTCCCCGTCCGCCTCTCCCCACCTTGTCCATGATCACTGGTTAGGCTTATATACATGCACACAAGTCCTTTGGTTGATCTCTCCTCCTTGTCCCCACCCTCCCCTACCTTCCCTCTGAGGTTTTACAGTCTGATCTGTGCTTCTCTGTCTCTGGGTCTGCTTCTGTTCATCAATTTATGTTGTTCATTATTTCCCCTAGATGCATTAAATCATGTGACACAAGTAATTCCCTTATAAAAACCTAAACTGAGACAAGCCATAATGGTTATTCTGAGAGGCAAATGAATCAGTCTGTAGTGAGTTCCTTTCTGGGCCAACAGTTCTTTTGAGTCCCAATTTCTAACTCATTCTAAGAACAGGCATTTCAGACCAAACAAGGCAAAGATACCATAAGAAAAGAATACTGTGTATCAATATAGATGCAAAAATCCTTCCCCTTAAGATTAGGAACAGAACAGAGATGTTCATTCTTATCACTTTAAAAGTAATTGAAGTATAACTGGCAATAATATCCTATTTGTTTCAGGTATACATCATAGTAATTTGATACTTAGAAACATTATGAAATGATCACCACAATAAGCCTAGTACCATCTATCACCACACACAGCTATTACAATATTATTGACTATATTCTCTATGCTATACATTACATCCCACTATATCCTCATGACATTTATTTTTCTCACTATTTTTTTTCTATTTATCATTTATTAGAGGGCAATTAGGCAAGAAAGAGAAACAAAGGGTATCCAAATTAATGGGAAAAAAAGGTAGAAACTATTTGTATTTATAAACAATATGGTCTTGGAATCCTCTGCAAAAAAAAGAAAAGAAAAAAAAGACTATTAGAAATACTAAGCAAGTTTAATAAGGTTGCAGGATATAAGATCAATATGCAAAAAATCAATTGTATTTATATGTGCTAGCAATAAATATTCCAAAATGAGATTAAGAAAACAATTTCTTTTTTTAAAAAAAATATTTTATTGATTTTTTACAGAGAGGGAGGGAGAGAGATAGAGAGCTAGAAATGTCGATGAGAGAGAAACATTGACCAGCTGCCTCTTGCACACCCCCAAATGGGGATGTGCCCGCAACCAATGTACATGCCCTTGACCGGAATTGAACCTGGAACCTTTCAGTCCGCAGACCGATGCTCTACCACTGAGCCAAACCGGTTTCGGCTAAGAAAACAATTTCATTTATAATAGTATAAAAGAGTAAAATAGGTATAGAATTTTAAAAGTATAAAATGTATACACTGATAATTGGAAAACATGTTATAGAAATGAAAGAAGAACTAATACATAGAAAGGCACCCCATAATCGTGGATTAGAATACCTGATATTGTCAAGACAAAAATACTTCCCCAATTGGTCTAAAGACTCAATGCAATCCATGTCAAAATTGCAGTTCACTCTTTTTGAGGGCAGAGGGACAAGTTGATAAGCTAATCCTAAATAATATGTGGAAATGCAAGATACCCAATATAGTGAAAACAATCAAGAGAAAGAAGAGCAAAGCTAGAGAACTCACACTTCCCAATTTCAAAGCTTACTACAAAATATAGTAATCTAGGTAGTGTAGTATTGGTATAAGGGTAGACAGATGAATGATATAGAATGAAGAGACCAGAAATATACCCTTAAATTTATAGTCAATTGACATTTGATAAAGTGCTAAGGCACTTGATGGGGAAAGAAGAGTCATTCCAACAAATGGTACAGGGACATCTGGATGCAAATGAATAAAGTTGGACACCTACCTCACAACATATACAAAAATTAACTCAACCATCACAGGTATACAGATAAGAGCTAAAACTATAAAGTTATTAAAAGTAAATCTTCATAGGTAAATTAGACTTCATTAAGATTGGATTGTCTGGAGCCACCTGGCAGCCACTTTTATATCATTTCTTCCATGTCGACATCTAGGGAAGGGAAGTGACCACAGTGTCTGAGGCTGACTTCCAGGAGGGTGGCGGCATCAGTTCGTAGGTGCCTAGCCCATTCTCCAGAGATTGGACCTGCAGGACTACTGAGGGAGTGAGTGGCTGCCACCGGGCTGGTGGGCTGCCAGGATGGGTCAGCCAGCTGAGCAGCACTCACGCTGTGGGAGGGCACTGACCACCAGCTCTTGCATTGAGCATCTACGTTCTGGTGGTCAGGGTGCATCATAGTGACTGGTTGACCAGTTGTTCAGTCATTTGGTCATTTGGTTGCTTAGGCTTTTATATATATAATTAGAAAATTCATGCACTGGAGGGTGGGGTCCCTAAGCCTGGCCTGCCTCCTCTCACAGCCAGGGAACCCTTAGGGGCAGGAGGGGACCTGGCAGTGCCTCCTTCACACCTCTGCTGCTGCCACTGCCAGCAGTGCAAGCCTTGGCCGGCCCTGGTTACCTGAGTCTTGGGCGGCCCTGGGAAGCTGGGGGGCTGAGGAGACTGGGGGTCAGGCGTGTGGAGTGGCCAGACCCGCCTGGGGGTGGGCCTGGCAGTGTTGCGTACCTGCTGCCCCAGCGGGGCTGAGGGGACTGGGTGCTGCCATCTATGAGGGTGTGGCAGTCAGTTAGCATATTCCCTCTTTATTGTCTATGGGTGCCACCATCTTTATGAGGGCGTGGCAGTCAATTAGCATATTCCCTCCTTATTAGATAGGATAATAGAATTAGAATTAGAATCCTAGACTGGAGTCCTAGAAGGGAAAAGGCGATTATAGTCCTAACACCCAGCACAAAGTCTGATATGATAGACACTCATTAGGAAATTATCAAATAAGTGAATAAATGCTGTGAAATATAGCATGAGTGAAAGTGAGTCAAGACTGCAAGCTTAGGGAACAAGGAGGTAATGGAAAGCATGGGTCTGTTTGTGGGAGAAAATGATGAATACCCACATGCTAATTTCGGACAACAGGTGGGGACTTTAAGGTCGTGGAGAGGTACCCCACCCTCCATGCCTCCTGTCTGGCACTGACTATGAAATGGAAAATGGCCCGGTCCTGTTTACATTACCTATGTACTCCCAAGGACTCAGATGTATGCTTTCCCCAAAGGCAGCATATAATTTTGCGAATTGCAATCATTTTTTCCAGGCCCTTTGAAGGCTATAAAATAATTTTAGATGCAATAGTAATTCTAGGTCCTTGTTTACCCTTGACCTTTGAAGTTTGATTCAAAACATCACACACCTCCCAGCCCAGATGTTGGCAAGTTAATGATATATTGCTGTAGGAAAGAGCTCTGTCCTGTTTGCACAAGGAGCTGGAAATTTTTGGTAATGTTATCTTACCTCGATTTTTGGGGGAGAGGGGATATGACCAAAATATAATTTTGTCAGTATAAAGGCACAAGATTAAGAATCAGGAGAAATAATGAAGTTTCCTAGTGTGTCTGAACTGAGTATTGTCACCCAGTGGGTGTAAGAACTCTTTAAAACTCATAGTGACTCTTTTAACCCAAGAATAAAAAGGATAATTTCCAGCTAAGTGAGTCCAAAGGCTTTTTTTAGAGTCTGAGTTCTTTTTACCCATTTCCTACATATAGTCCCCATCCTTGGTTTCTAAATGATAGGATTCTCACAGAACTAATTATTAAACCTGCCCCGCTAACCACTCTTAAAAACTCTTTAGTCTTTTAACTGGCAAACTTGACTTTAGAAGAATAATGTCTTTATAAGGTAAGGAGTCACAGTCTTATAGAGTCATAGTGATTTGTGTATATTTCTTAAGATTCCCTACTGGGTAGTAAGCATATTGAGGATATGAGGCTTTTAGCCTTTTCAGCTCTTGAAGCGATATTTGTACATGGATTAGTGCTTCATAATTACCTGCGAAATGGTTAAATTAATCTGTGGCTACTTTCTGGTTGGTCAGCTGGTTGGTGTGCAGTGCCAGACATTTACAGCTCTGTGAATGCTGGAGAATTAAATGTAATGATATTTCCTCCTAACACCTTCCTAGTATTTATTTTTATGGGGAAGGGCAGCTAATCATGGACTGGAGAGTCTCGGGCACCAAGGCCTGGCAGACTGGGGCTGGAGGCATTATTAGCTTCTCTGAGTGAGTGGAGAATCTCCTGTTCAAAGAGGCTGAGGCTGCTCTGAGATTCCATGCAGAATGGAGGCCAGAAACCTTTCTGACTTCTTGGAAGCAACTACTACAGCCACCTTTTTCACGAGCAGACATTTTCTTGCATGAAACATGGCCTTTGTGTTTTCTAAATTAAATTAAATTTTATTATTATTTTAAAAAATGTATCATTGAAGTATTACAGATTCTGTGCCCCCTCTCCCCTTTTTCTTCCTATGGGAACCTCTGCTTATAAACCTTCTGCTCTTTTTTTTTTTTTTTTTTTTAAATAATAGTTTTCCAGTAAGGTTTCTTCATCCTGGGGATCCAAAAACCCACACTGTACTCTATTTAGACTTCTGTCATCGCTCCCTACCTCCTCTCCTGCCACACACTGCTCACCCTCAGACTGCAAATTCCCAGCTGGGGGGAGGAGCTGTTTCATCTGGGTGTTTGAAGATAGCATCCTTTCGTGCCATAATAGTTTAATGCTTCCTCTTTCTCTCTGTGATCTTTTATGTATGACTTTCTCAGATTCACAGAAAGCTTTTCTGATTCTAAAGCATATTTATTTGGCGTGTGTGTATGTGTTCTCAGTGATGAAGTTCTTTTGACTGAGAACCCTTATGAGAAAGGCCTTCCCAAACCCTGATTAGGCATTGATGGTTAAATAAGCTCCCAATATCATACTTCAGCTCTTTTATATACCGTGTTTCCCTGAAAATAAGACATCTTCCGAAAATAAGACCTAGCGCATGGAAAGATAAGACATCCCCTGAAAATAAGATCTAGCGCAACTTTGGGAGAAAAAATTAATATAAGACACTGTCTTTTTTTGCGGAAACAGGGGTAGCAACACAGTGACAAGCCACATTGATGTAATCACTGCCCAAAGCTGAAGATCTGTCCATGTAATATTTTCTTGCACTCTCTTACTCTCTAGAGCACCTGGAGCAGCAGCCAGCACCTGCAGTCACTGGCAAGGTGTGCTTGGCAGCTCTACCAGCCAGACACCAAGTTTTATCCCGTTCCAATAATAGCGTCTGGGTGGCAAGCTGGCTTCCTGCTGACATATAAATCTGCCACTGCCCTTGGTGTGTTCCTGGAAGCCTGGATTAGGGCTGGCTGCTAACCTCCCACCTCCAGGGAAGGCAGTGGACTACCCTGGCCCTTCCCTAGGGTGTAGTAACTGTGGTGAAATTATCTTTCAGGATTGGAGACATTTTCTGAAAGCTGAATTCCTACACCTTTTGGTGATTTCTGTGCGTACTCAGACCACCTTGATTCTTTCCTAGGTACCATTCATCATCTCAGGCATAGTGTCCTACAAATCTAAGCTGATGCTCCCATATTCCTGCCTTGTGATGGGAACAGTTGGAGCCAAAGATTCAACTGGCTTTGGGAGGGCACATGGTTCTATCTCATTTTTGGTACAGCTCATGTGAATGCCAAATCAGCATGAACAGTCTAAATTTTTCACTTCAATGACAGTGATTTCTCATGCTTAATAGGTACACAAAAGTATTCCTATCTAGTTCCTTTGCAAGTAAGCACTTGTCCAGGCAAGAAGGTCTTCTTTAAGTAGATGGTAAATGAGGCTGTCTCATAAATTCTACTGTGGTTATAATGTGGGGAGATTGAACAGATGATAGGAAGTCTAACCTCAGACTGCAATTTCCCAGCTGGAGGGAATTTGATAGGAAGTCTAACCCTTTAGTAAAGAAGTGTAAGGCTTTGGAATCAAGTGGATTGTTTCTATACTTACTAGAAATAATATAGATATTCATGCTATAAATAATATAGTTATTAATGGAATAATATAGAAATAATGCAGATAATCATAATCGTTGAGAGCACTACCTTTGAAGAGCAAATATAAAAATGCATGGAATGCAATTATTATAACACAGCACCTGACATGAAGTTAATACTACTCAATGATTTAAGGATAGTTTTTCTGGCCCTTTTGCAAGTCATCAGCATGGATGTGTGTCTAAACTCTTCAGTGTTAATGGCAGTTAGCATGGAAGGCAGATGTGCCTTAAGTTGCTTTGAGGCCCACCTTCCTTGCTTGAGTGGCTGCACAGGCCTATCTTACTATTGAGTAACTGATATTTTTTCAGCTTCCACCTCGATGACAGGTTTGTGTAACATGCCACAAGCCTCCCTGTAATTGTGGTTAGAGGAAGAAAATATATGGGATAATGATATGACTTTCCCCCAGCCTTTGCTCAACACTGGTACAGAAAGAAGAGGCCCCTTCAGAAAGCACTTTCAGGATGGTGAGAGCACACGTGTTGGTTTGTCGTAGAATAGAATGTTCTTGCATTCTGCTCCTGGTGGATTTGGTTAGGCCTTTTAGGCTGAGGTTCTCTATAGGAGATGGTAAGAACTCAGTGCTATGCAAGCCAGTGCAGTTCACAGCCACTGAAGATTTTGCAGAAACTGAATGTTTGTGAAGTCCTCTAAAGTTCATATTTTCCGTGCATCTGGAAATTCCAGTTACCAAAATTGATTTGTCGCTCTTTGACTAAAATTTCCATTCATTTAGTGGTAACTAGTCTGGGACTGCATTTAATTTAGGGCTCATACCTGCCTTCCAAATTTCTTCTTCACCAGTCTTAATTTGCCTAACAAATTGAAGAGCTTCCTGGATTTTTGTTGAAATCTAAGAAGAGAGTTTGGTTGTCTGTGAATTCTCTATCATAGTTTGGTGGTGAGCTGGCCACCATTTCCTTGCCTTTCACCCACTTCATCAGTGATGCTTTTAAGAGAAAAAAAAAAAAAAAAAAAAAAAAAGCCCACATAGAGCTTCTCCAACTTCAGTGCACAAACAAATCACTTGGAGTCTTTATTAAATTGCTGATTCTGATCCAGCAGGTCTGGAGTTGGCCTGAAATTCTGCATTTCTAACAAGTTTCCAAGTGATTTGCAAGTTTAACTTCATCCCAAGTTATATACAAGGTTATTTTTTTAAATTTTTATTTATTGATATTAGAGAGGAAAGAAAGGAGGGAGGGAGGTGAGGGATGAGAGGGAGGGAGGGAGGGAGGGAGGGAGGGAGGGAGGGAGAGAGAGAGAGAGAGAAACATTGATTTGTTGTTTCATTTATTTATGCATTTAATGGATTTTATGCATTTAATGGTTGATTTTTGTATGTGACTTGACCCCGGTGATTTAACATGAAACCTTAATGTATTTGGATAATGGTCTAATCTACTGAGCTACCCAGCCGGCGTATACACAAAGTTCTATAGGGATTCAGTTCTCCAAACATTTACTGAGCCTTTCAGCAAATCTAGCCATTTTCTCTCTCTGAATCCTCAGGTGGAAGTTTCTGATCATTTTGTCTTTCAGCGGTACTAAACACTGTAGATTTATGCAGCCTTAACTTAGCTCCATTTCCCTCGGTTAGTTTATCTTATGTTGATATTTATCATCCACTTAGATTTCAATCCTTATATATGTAGTGGTTGCTGTAACAAGCAGTACATACGTGAGTAGAAATGTATAGTCAGCTGCAGTGACTCTCTTGGGACCATTGACTTTTGTTATACTTATTCCCCACTCACAGATTCTTTAAATCAATGACTAACCTGAGCTTTGGTAACTGAGCTCTTTACTACTCCCCCAGGTTTCTGTATCCTAGATTAATGGAAACTATAGATTTATCCCAAAGACTCAAGGAAAGAGGATGAGTGGCTCCAAATCCATACCTTGGAGGATCTTAAAAATATATCTAGATGATATTCGGAATCCTACTACTACCACCACTTCCACTGTTATCTCTCCCCAGGATTACTGCTGTTGGCTTCCTTGCTTTTGCCCTCTGCTCTCTACATTTTATTTAATTAAAAAAATACATTTTATTGATTTTTTACAGAAAGGGGGAGAGGGGTAGAAAGTTAGAAACATCGTTGAGAGAGAAACATTGATCAGCTGCCTCCAGCACACTCCCTACTGGGGATGTGCCTGCAACCAAGATACATGCCCTTGACCGGAATCGAACCTGGGACCCTTCAGTCCGCAGTCTGACGTTCTATCCACGGAGCCAAACCGGTTTTGGCATTCTCTCTACATTTTAATCTACATCCAATGGACAGGGAGATCCTTTTTTAAAAGTAAGTCAGATCATGTCACTCTTCTACACCACTCGCTTCTCCATCTAACTCAGAGTAAGAGTCTGAGTTCTTAAAACCCGCAAAGCACTACAAAATCTTCTCTCTCTCACATCTCTGAGCTCATTTCCTATCCTTACAATTTATCCCCTGTACTCACTCACTCTAACATATGGGCTTTTGCTGGTCCTGCATCATGTCATCACGAGTGGTCCAGCCCCAGGACCTTTGTACTTGCTACTATGACTGGAATGCTCTTTCCTCACTCTTGCTTCAGACCTTTGCTTCAAAGGTCATCTTTCTTGGACACCTTTCTTTTTCTTTCTTTTATTTTTATTTTTATATTTGTCATGTTTATTCTCAGTGAGTTGCGCATCTCGGGGAACCTCCCAGAGCCTGGGACACAGGGCTAGCATCACCATTTATTTGATTCGGCCAGGGCTTTCTCTTTCCTGAACTTCGTGACCTGTTAGTCATCATCATCGTCCTCTGGGGCAAAAATGTCATGCTGCTCAAGTAGGGCAGCGAAGTTCTTGCTGATGAGCATCCCCACAAAGATAAAGGGGATCACAATGGAGAACACACGGAGGAGGCCGAAGGGCGTTCTCACCGGTTTGGGCAAAATGGCGCCGGTGCGAGTATCGGTGCCTGACCTCGACGGTACCAGGCTCTGACCTGAGCCGCCCCGTCCGGCTGAGATCGCTCCACCTTTCTTCAAGCTCGGTCCCCTCAGGAGAGCCCCCAGCCAGCGGGCCGCTCTGGACGCCATCCCCGGCCCCCGGCCCCCAGCGCCTGGCTCAGAAAGCACGGGGCCCCAAGCATCGCGAAGCTTTCCCCAAGCATCGCGAGGTTTTCCCTAAGCATCGCGAGGCTTTCGGAGCAGACGAGACGCAGGGGTGCCTAATTCTGGACACCTTTCAATAAAATTTAGTGCTCCTGCCCTAAGAAGACATATGGCCTTTTTTCCATTTTATTATTATTTTTTCTATAATTCCGTCTGATCATTGGACAAACTATATATTTTACTTGTTTATTGCCCCATGAGGACAGGGATTTTTTTGCTTGTTTTGTTCTCTGCTCTGTCCCCGGCGCTTGACACATAGTAAGTCATCAATAAATGTTTATTAAAGGAATTGATGAATGGAAAAAATGAATAAATGAGGTAAAAGGGATGTGTTAAGGGTGTCCTGGATATCCAGGTGGGAGTATGCATTGGAAGGAAGAAGGAACGCATTTAAATTCCAACATCTGTGTCCTCAGGCTTGTCTGGCTCAGAGGGTGGCTTGACTTCTATCACCTGGCTCACTGACAGCTGACACCATAACAAAGCAATGTGCTGGAATGAAACGGGTTCTGGGATTCTGGAGAGCCTCCACATGTCAGGGTGACCTTGAGAGCAGGATCAATGACACCTTGTTGCATATTTCCCCCAAATGATTAACTCGAGGCTAGAGGCCCTCTCTGGTATTATTCCCAGCTCTCAAGGAATATATATGAAAAATGGTGGATTTCCAGAAACATCTCACTGGTGGAGCAGAGTCGACTTCTCTGTTTCCTGTCTTTCTGGAAGATGCTATTGCTGGCTTGAAGAAGGCAATTGACTGTGTGAGTTTACAATGTTCCTTTAAGAGTCCACTATATGTCAGAGAGTGAAGAAAGGATTAATTAAGCAAAGTAGAACTTGGAAGGTGATTTGACTGCAGTTAGTCATCATCTGTAACCTTGGTGTTTTCATCATGCTCAGGAAGCATGCTTCTCTGGGTCCCTTTGTCTTGTGATGGCTCACTCCTCATGCCGTTATTCCTAACCCCAAAGGAAATGGGCAGTTGGCTCAGATCAGCAGTGTTGGACTGCTTCCTTCCTTTGGAAAATTTCTCTTCTTTCAGAGCTGCCTCTGGGAGTGAGGATGATGAATCAGATTGCAAGCAAAAATCGGAAAGAGAGAGATGGGGTGGAGTTCGGGAAGAATCACTTCCTAATTTAACTCTACTTTCCCTTTCCCTGAAAGAAAGACTTTTGTGGTTTTTTGGAGGTAGTGACTGAGTCTCCTCTGGGATTTTAGGACCCACTGGGCAGGTTTTTTCTCTCTCAACCCAGCTTCTACTAGATGTGCTCTTGGAATACCACCTTCTCCAGTTGGTCCTCTGGCGCAAGGAATGGTGGTGCCTTCCTGCTTTTGCTCGTCTTAGAGAAGTCTCACCATTCTTTGTTTGGATTCTCAGCTTTTCCATGATCTATGTAACCAATTCTCTGTTCCAATTTAATTTTCTTTCAAAGATACTGAATGGCTTTTATTTTCTAGACTGCACCCTCACTGTTCTGCTCAGCTCAAATAATTTTTAGTTTTATGAAGATGGAACTGCTGGTCACATTGTTTTTAAGATTTTTAAAAAATGTATAAAGCTAAAAATGTTGACTTTGATCTGAACAGATATATGTACCTATTCAGGTATGTCTTTGTTTAATATTTTTATACTCCTCTGTGGGTTTTATGATCATTGATTTTCTGTTGTAGACTGAATGTGTGACTTTTTTTCAAACTTAGTTTCCTATTATATCATCAATTGGCTGCCACCAACTAGAGGTATGGTATTTGAAATTTTGTTTAACTTCTGTAGTCCTCAATTTCTTCATCTATAAAAGATGGAAGCTGCATTTAAGTGTCATTTAAAAACTTTAATTTAGTCTCAAAACTGTGTGTGTGTGTGTGTGTGTGTGTGTGTGTTTTAATAAAATTGACTGTTTTTATTAGAAAAAGTGCCAACAGAAAAGAATCTTTTTAAAAAGTAAAATTGGGCATTCACTCATGAGTATATTGAAGTTTCCTGAATTCATTATCTCACAGACATTGTCAGGGGCTTCCCAGCTCCCTGACTCCCTGGCCACAACACTCCTCCTTATGCTAAGATGACATCTCAGTCTCATCCTGCTCTACCTCAAACTCTGGATCAAGTCCTTGGTGGGACTTTCAGGGGCTGTAGCTTAATACTCCATGACTTAACCTTAAGTCATTGCTGCTACTATTCCGCATTTGGCTTTGCTCTCAGTTTAGCTATGTCCCTGACACCAAGCTCCCCTTAACCTGGATATTGAAACAAAATTTACCCTGTTTCCCTGTGCCTAGTTCCCAGTCCTGATAACCATTGAGAGTCCCAGCCCCACTGGTAAAGGGATAATACCAGGGATTTGGGGGCTAAGCCTTGAAGGATTAATAGAAGCTCATCAATGGTGGAAATCCAAGCAATAGTGTCAAGGCATGTTTGAAGAAAATCATATTAGTGGGTGTGACTATAGCACCAAATAGATGCAGGTGAGAAGGTAGAAAATGAAGGCCTTGTATGCCAGGCCAAGGACTCTGGGCTATATTGTTCAGCAATTAGAGCTATGGAAGAATTTGAGGTAGTAGATCATCATAATTGGATTTGCATTTTAGGACGATTCTTGTTAAGAGGTATTATTTGGAAGGAGCTTAAATAGGCGGTAAGAAGACCTGCTCTAATATAAGAGTTTAGGTAAGAAATGATAAGTACTTGAATTAAGACAATATCAATGGAGATGGGCTGGGGTGGGAAGATTTTTGGTGTTTATGAAGCAAAATAGACAGGATTGGTGGTCAGTTGAAAAGAGAACTGGTGAATGGAGGGAGCTTCTCAAAAAATCTGGATGCTTCAGAGAGAAATTCCCAGACTTGTGTTTTAGGAGTGGGTTAAAAATGGGGAAACCATTCCCTACGATGGAGAATGCAAGAGGAGGTGATATTGGACGAGTCATGTGAGAAGCATCTGGGGGTGCCAAGTAGAGATGTTCCGTAGACAGTCCACAGTCTGAAAATCACATGCAGCTCAAGAAAGACTTTTTGGCTTGAAATTAATTTCAAAACTACAAATGTATATATAGGATGATCATAAATTCTGAAAACATAGATAATATTTTATCATGTGTTTTAGTATAGTATCAATAAATCATTTATTATGTATTCACCTATGTTTCCAGATTTTATAACCATCCTGAAGAAATTTATAAGAGACAGACAGAATACAGTTCAGCTAGTTAGCTAGAATATATAAAGTAAGAAGAGAAAGGGAGTAAACATGGAGTCCTGGGAACTGCAATATTTATGGGGCAAAGGAGACTGAAAAGAAACATGGGGGAGGTGAGATTTAAAGCATAGAGAAAGCCCAAGAGGAGAGCAATACTTCCATGGAGTGGAAGGAAAAATGGTAAGGATGAATAAGAATGTGCAGATGTCAGCCTGACTTGCCATCAAAAGCGTTTTTAAACCTTTTCCTCCAGTGGCCAAATGTATTACTTTCTCTAGAACAGTGGTTCTTAACTTTTATAGGGTAACAAGTTCTTTGAGAATCTGATGGAAGCCATGGATGCTCTTCGACACATGAATAACAGGAGTGGAATGCAGTATAAAGGGGTCACAGACCTTCTGAGGCCCAACACCCAAGAATCCCAGGTTAACTCCTAGTATTTTATAAAACAACTTCTAAATATTCATAGGGAAGGTCTTCGTATCCCTGCACTTTGGGAAAATGCTGGGTTATTTTCTTCTGAGAGAGCAGAAGAAAAAGAATAAATGTTATGCAGCATTATGATGTCATGCTTATCAAAGCCCAAATGACGTTTTTCCCCATTAGAGGGATTTTTTCCCTTTATTTTCCTGTTGTTCCTTACTCAACAACTTTAAGTGTTTTGAAATTGGCTTTAACTTTATTTCCATAGTTTTTGTTGGTTGTTGTTACTATAAATTGCTTCAGCTTTTAAGTTCCAGCAACAATTTTCAGAAGATTTATAAGGATCATATTCCTTTCAGAGAACATTTTGAATCACATTTCCCACCAACAGATATAATCACATTTCCTTATATTGCTTCTTTTCATTTGACACTATGACCATGCCTTTTAAATATTCCTTAATTTTGACTTTCTTGACACCATGCCTTCCTCTTTCCCTTCTTCCTTTTTTTGCAATTGTTTCTCGGTCTCTTTGGTTGACTTATTTTCACAGCCGAGGACATCTTTGAAGGCTCTATTCTTAGCTCCCTGTTCTTGTTTATGCTTTACCTACTTATTTTCATTCAATTTATCTTAACAAATATTTATTGCATGTGGACTATGCTTGGGGCACTTACTAATCCTCATGCCTGCAAAAATCCTCTCTGTGAGGATTTATGCCTCCACATCCTGCCAGCTCTTGGGGTGTGGCAAAGTTGAGGTCAGAACCCATTCCCTGAACCTTCTAGACCAGACTGAGATATTCTGACAGAATGCACACACAATCAGCACATTAAGGGTTTGATGGACTGAAGAGGGCCAACTTTAGAAAAAGTGAAAAATGGTCTACAGGTGAGTCTGGTTTCATCACTTACTTTGGCTTTTGAGTTTTCATTAAGCATTTTTTTTGTGTGTGTGTGTCCCCCCCCCCTCCTCCCCGTGAGGGTATTTATCATAATAGACATATGTTTTTAATGTATCATTCAGGAGGGTGTGTGGTCTTGTTTATTCTTGATTAAAAAGCCTATGTCAAGTAAGAATCTTTTCAAAGTTGCAGTAATAATTGGAGCAATAAGATGGTAAGGGGTAATGAAAGGATGCGGCTTTCTTTCAGAAACAAAAAAGAATCTGGTGACCACATGTACTCTCCTTCTCTTCCTTAATGAGTGTGATGAAAGATGTCAGGGTAAGAAACTAAAGATTGGAGATATACCAACTGCAGGCTAACGTGTCAGATTCCCACATTTGACTACATTCAAGAATTTGCACCTTTGACATTGTACACTAACCGGCAATGTGCACACTTCATACTATGCGGATGCCTGGCCATAGTACCACTGTTAGTGCAGATGTCAGCTCTCCCTGTAGCCCTCCATCCCCCCTTTTGGATGGGAAAGATAGTTTCTTACCCTCCCCATTTTAAACTCTTGGACTATAAGCCATAAATTACTCAGGGTATTGCTTATGAATTATAGCCAGTTAGGACTTTGTATTTCAGCTGGCTGACTTGGAAAACTTAGATAATTGAGAGAGAGAGAGTATCCTGATGACAAACTCTTTTTACTACACTCAGTGCTGATTCCTTTTGCAAAAATCTAGTTGGGGGAGAGAAACCAAGATGGCAATATAGGTAAACACCTGAACTTGTCGCCTCGCACAACCACTTCAAAACGACTTCAAAACTACAATTAAAAGAAAAAACAGACATCATCCAGAACCACAGGAAGGCTGGCTGAGTGGAAATTCTACAACTAGAAGGGAAGAGAAAAGCACTCTGAGACTCAGAGGAGCTGCGGAAGTAAAGTCCAGAGTACAGAGGCATGCACCCAGAGAGGGCTGGCAACTGAGGACGTGGCTGGCTTTTTTAATCCTCATGGAGATATAAGCTCCTGACTGCTCTGAACTCCAGTTCTGGGCGAGACTCTGGGGAGAAACTAGACTGTCTGGCAGTGGGCAGAACTTGAGGGCGGCTTTCTCTCAGAGGTTCTTGCAGTGGTTACCACAGGACACTGAGACCCAGGGCCTCTTAGGGCAGGGCTGATGGGAAGCCATTGCTGTTTGCTTTGCCCTGAGACTCCGCCCCATCCAAGCTGTGTGCAGAGGCTTTTGCATATGAATGGCCTGGTCCTTGGAAATCTAAACTTACCTAACAAACTGCAGCTGAGTCAGAGAGACCCAGAACATCCAAAAGAAGGCTCAAGGCCCCACAGCAGCTTGCATTGCTACACAGCTGGGCCTCATCTGGGCACCTACAAAACCCAAACAAAGAAGAAGAATCTGCAGATCTCTCTGTAGCTCCTGTTGGGTGGCCTCAGGCAGAGGCTAAGTTAGCACCTCCTTGGAGATCCAAGAGCCAGTGTACCCAGGGTCAGAGTGGGACCATTCAGATTACAATTCTTCAGATCCATAAGGGGGACACTCAGGGGCAGCCTCAGTGAGTACCAAAGCCCCACTGAAGCAAGTCTTGCCTCATAAGGGTGTCTCCAGCACAAAAATTCTCCCATCATAGACACAGTTGATTCTCACAGCCAATTGGCCTGGAGGTCAATTCCTCCCACTGATACCAACAACAATTAAGGCTTACCTACAACAAGACTGTGCATACAGCCCACAAAGGGGTGCACCAAGAGTTTCCACCTCAGGTAGGTGGGGAGGCTGAGCCACCCTAAAGGACATCTAGCACACAAAGCCACTCTATCAGCTCAGGAGACAAAGAAACAGATCACAAATAAAAGAAATGGAGGAAAGCAAACTACTGGACACAGAGTTCAAAACCATGGTTATAAGGTTTTTCAATAATTTCCTAGAAAAGGCTGATAAATTTAGTGAGACCCTCGAGGATATGAAAAAGGACCAACTAGAAATTAAGCATACATTGACTGAAATAAAAAATAATATACAGAGATCCAACAGCAGACTAGAGGCTCACAATAATCAAGTCAAAGATTTGAAATATAAAGAAGTAAAAAACACCCAACTGGAAAAGCAAAAAGAAAAAAGAATCCAAAAATATGAAGATAGTGTAAGGAATCTCTGGGACAACTTCAAGTGTACCAACATCTGAATTATGGGGGTGCCAGAGGAAGAGAGAGAGCAAGATACTGAAAACCTATTTGAAGAAATAATGACAGAAAACTTACCCTACCTGGTGAAAGAAATAGACTTACAAGTCCAGGAAATGTACAGAACCCCAAACAAATGGAATCCAAAGAGTATCACAGCAAGACACATCATAATTAAAATCCCAAGAGCAAAAGCAAAAAGAGAATATTAAAAGCAGCAAGAGAAAAAACAGTTAGTTACCTAAAGGGAGCTCCATAGGACTTTCAGCTGATTTCTCAACAGAAAATATGCAGGCCAGATGGGAGTGGCAAGAAATATTCAAAGTGATGAATAGCAAGAACCTACTACCAAGATTACTCTGCACAGCAAAGTTATCATTCAGAATCGAAGGTCAGATAAAGGGCTTCACAGATAAGAAAAAGCTAAAGGAGTTCATCACTGCCAAACTAGTAATATATGAAATGCTGAAGGGTATTCTGTAAGAAGAGGAAGAAGAAGAAAAAGGTAAAGATAAAAATTATGAACAACAAATACATATCTATCAACAAGTGAATCTAAAAATCTGATTATCAGAATAATCTGGTGAATATAATAGAATCATGGACATAGAATTGTTGGGGCAGGGGTTTGTGGGGATTGTGGGAAGAGACTGGACAAAAATCGTACACCTATGGTTGAGGTCAGTGAGGCAAGGGGTAAGGTCATGGGATGGGGTGGTAACTGGGTTGAGGTAGCTGGGGTGGGGGGGGGAAGAGGAACAACTGTCATAATCTGAACTATAAATATTAAAAAAAAATCTTGTTGGGTAAACAGGATGAGGCAAAAGTAGGTTTGCAGTTGTTTGCATGGAAAATAATACAATAACTTTACATAATAGAAGGGTAATATGCAAATTGACCCTAACAGTAGAACCACCTGGAATGATCTGTCACTGTGATGTGCACTGACCACTAGGGGGCAGATGCTCAATGCAGGAGCTGCCCCCTGGTTGTCAGTGCACTCGCACAAGGTAAGCTCTGCTCAGCCACAAGCCACCTCCTTGGCAGCACTAAGGATGTCCAATTTATGGCTTAGGCCCGTTCCTCACTCCCAGAGGGTTCCTGGGCTGCCAGAGGCATATCTGACTGCCAGCTTAGGCCTGATCCCCTGGAGAGTGGGCCTAACCTGGCAGGTGGACACCCTGGACTGTGAGAGGGCACAGGCCAGGCTGAAGGATGCCCCCAAGTGCATGAATTTTCATGCACCGGCCTCTAGTTAATAAATAATAATACAGGAATAAACATTGTGTTTTGCATTATCACACTGTAAACCTATTTTTTCCTTACCCTGTAAGAAAAAAAAAGTCCTCTTGGTTATTATTGAACAATTTTGACCCCATGTCTTTGTGTCTTTTGAGACTTGTCTCTGGGGTCCATCATAGCACATTAAACATCTGCTTCTCTGTGCTATTTTGTGCCTTATTGGCCAATTCCCATTGGCTTCAATAGTGTCTGTGCTTCTAATAGGGCTGTCTGTGTGTATTAATAGTCATAAACATAGTGATATGGTGATAACAACTATCTTCTATTTTGAATTTGGTTAATTTCAATTGCACTTGAGAAATGTGCTCTGAGTTCTGATTTAAGGGGAAAAAAAGAAAAAAAATGTGATGGTCTGCTTAACCTTTCACTCATTGAGAAAATAAAATATATGAACAAAAAAAGTAATTCAAGAAAAATATAAACCATGCTCTATGTATTATAGGAAAGAAATGCACTGAGAACAGGAAGAAAGCAGTGTGTATTCTTTCTGGGAGCCATACAGGAAAGGTTGAGAGTAAACTGCCATTGCCCCAATGGGGAAAGGATTTGGGGAACCTTGGTCTTCTCTTCAGAATAGAATGTTTGGCCTCTGACCATTTGCTTAGGTAAAGAGGCTACTAAGCTATAATGTTTCTGGTTAATTATTCAACCAATTGCCTAGAGAACACTTTTAACTTAGTTATAACATTTATTTTACCTAAAAAACTTTAAAAATTAATCTAAGGCATGTGCTTTTATTAGAGACCAGAGGCCTGGTGCATGAATTTGTGGCCAGCAATTGGGGCTCATCATTGGCACAATCACAGCTGGTTGGCTGGGGAGTTGGGGAGGAATCACGGGAAATTGGCTGGGTGTGGGAGCACACTGACCACCAGGGGGCAGCTCATGCATTGAGCATCTGTCTCCTGGTGGTTAGTGCGTTTTCATAGCAACTGATCAACCGGTCGTTCGGTCAACTGGTCATAAAGGTCATTTAGGTTTTTATATATATAGACGATGTTTATTTGAGATGTTTCAAGATAAATTATCTGACTCTGTGGAAAATAAATACAAATATATATATTTAAATATATTTTATTGATTTTGTACAGAGAGGAAGGGAGAGAGATAGAGAGTTAGAAACATCGATGAGAGAGAGTCATCGATCAGCTGCCTCTTGCACACCCCCTTACTGGGGATATGCCCGCAACCAAGGTACATGCCCTTGACCAGAATCGAACCCCAAGCCGACGCTCTATCCATTGAGCCAAACCGGTTCCGGCTAAATACGAATATTTTTAATGGGACTTATAGACTGTGCTCTAAGGCTTTAGATGTTACCTTTTTATTATGATTCATTGCACTATCATAAGCAGAAAACATCATGATTCTTAAATGTGTGAAGATGAAGGATGGGGATCATGTTGCTAGATTTTAGACTCCCATGATAGACATATTGTTGTATGAATTCAGCTGTTGTCCAGATTGGCATGTTTAAACTCTCAGGCTCAGTTTTCCCATCTATAAAATGGAGTTAACATACTACTTTGCAGAGTTTAAGAAAATTAAAGGATGTTTGTGTTTGGAAAATGGTAGATGGTCTAAGAAGTACAGCTACTCTAAAACAACAGCAACAATAACAATAAAAACAACAACAAGAAAATGGCAAACACTGCCAGAGTGCTCACTGTATTCTAGGTACTGCTCTAAGAGATTTACTTGTGTTATCTCATTTAATCCCTACAATAGCTTTATGGGATATCCATTGGCACCACTTTACAGATCAGGCACAAAGAGTTTAAAGTAACTTGCCACATAGTTTACCCCCATAATGAAGCATAATTTCAAAAACACTAGGTTAAACTAATACTCAAGGTCTGTATTGAAGAAAGTTTACTGAAACATTTTAGAAATGATGTCTATTAATAATACTCAAGAAGATTCTCAGTTCTTTTCCTTTGCTCAGCCCATCAATTTTCAGTGCATAGCCTTTGAGAAGACATATTTTAACATTTGGGGACATGTTTCAACCTCAGTTGCTATGTTTCTTAGGTAAACTGTCTTTTTCTAGCAAGTACACCGTTTGTCTTTGTAAAACCTAACAATATCTGAAGCTAGTGGTTATCAAAGAATTTGTTTAGAATTTTGAGGAGAGGCAAATAGGGTGACTATTTACTGATAATACAATTTTTAAATAATTTTTAAAATGTTATGCAAATGACATTTAAACCAGGAGCCACAATTCTTATCTGCTTCTTTTGTTATAAAACAAAACAAAAAACACAAAACCTGGATTAAAAGTGAAGGCATAGACCATTAAGTAGTTGTAATTTTTGTTTATTTTCTATTGAAATATAATTAAAAACACAGTTACAGAGTCAGACCATTATGCATTCAGCAAGGAACTACTTTGACTAGGTAATGATCACAGTTTTATAGCCTAAATCATTTAAATTTTCTATAATAAAATTTAGATAGGTTAATAAAACTTTCACAGTTTTATAGTGATTAAGTAAATAAATATGATTAAGATTACAATAAGGATAATGAAAGTACAAAGGAGGGATTTGTCTAAAAAATATACTGAGAAATTAGGTATGCTGTCATTAAATTCATTAGTAGGTATAGTGAGTTTTTATTGTTAATAATGTGCACATTTTTTTTTTAACACATAAGCAATTTTTAAATCTCCTGGAAGTGAAGAAAACAAAAGGTTTGATATAGTTTTCTCTTTTGAACTTTCTGGGAAATATAATCACTGGAAACTGTAGTATTGTAATATTATAATGTTAGTAAACAAAGTTAACAAAATAATTTTTGATTTGTAGTGTACTAATGTTGGTTTACAATATTTGTTCCTTCATTTTATTTTTATTTTGATCAGTCAGAAGCTTAATGATTTTAAAAGGGTTGTTTTATTTGTAATTTTTTTGGGGGGTGGGGTGGGGGGGTGGGTTTAAAGGCTCCAGGATACATTGTCTCCTGGGACTTGGAAGTCTAGGTTGAGATAAGTCATCTGTCTTGTTAATTACCAAGTGTGCTGCGATTGGAAGAGGTGTTAGCAGAGACCAACTCCTCCAAGAAGGATCTATCATATCAATGTTTTACTGACATTCCAACTTGTGGTTTTATTGCAGGGGAAAGGGTTCAGGCTGTGTGATCTTGACTTTGAGGGAAACACCCTCAATTCAATAAAAGCTTGTATCAATCTAACATAAATGCCACTTCTAAATTTTTTGAGAGGAAAAATGACAGCATATACCAGACGACTGACTGAACTTAAATATTTTGTAACTAGAGGTCTTATACATGAAATTTGGGCACTGGGGAGGGGTGTGCCTCAGTCCAGCCGGCACACTCTCAATCTGAGACCCCTTGGGGGATGTCTGACTGCTGGTTTAAGCCTGATTTGGACATCCCTCCCACAATCCAGGATTGTTGGCTCCCAACCACTCATCTGCCTGCCAGCCTGATCACCCCCTAACTATTTCCCTTCCAGCCTGATTGATGCCTAACTGCTCCCCTGCTGGCCTCGTCACCTCTAACTGCCATCCCTTGCCAACCTGGTTGCCCCTAACTGCCCTTCCCTGCAAGCCTGGTTCCCCACCCCCAACTGGCCTCTCCTGCCAGCCATCTTGTGGTGGGCATCTTGTGATGACATGGGGGTGGCCATCTGTAATGACATGGGCACAGCCATCTTGTGACCACATGGGGGTGGCCATGTTGTGACTACATGGGGGCGGCCATCTTGTGACCACATGGGGGCAGCAAGCTTGTGGGAGGGTGTGACAGTTAATTTGCATACTACCTCTTTCTTATATAGGCGGATAGGTGAATTATGTATATCTACATGCAGGCATTATCAGTCTCTAGCTATTAGATTTTATGTTTCAAATTATTCAAAGCTTTTTGTTTTCTTTTTAATCCAGCTTTAGTGAGGTGTAATTACATAGAGTGAAATTCATCCTTTTTATGTGCACAGTTCAATGAGGTATGACAAATGAATACAGTTATGTGACCAGCTCCACAGTGAAGATTCAGAACATTTCCATCACTCCGAGGAGTTCCCTCAAATCCCCTAGCAGTCAAGCTCTTCCTCCTCCCAGCCTCTCTCAACCACTGACTTGATCTCTCTTCCTATAGGTTTTTGTTTCCAAAATAAATCTTACATAAATAAAATCATGCAGTGTGAAAGGCTGTTTAGTTTCATCAAACAAAACTACTAGAAATCCCTGCTTCTTTTTCTGCTTGTGTTATGTTCTTATTCATTTCTTGATTGCTTCTGTTTTGGGTGACAGGAAAGCATAAGAAAGGCAATAAAAAGGAGATTTAAAAGAAGAATTGTTTGCATCAGAGTTGAGCTGAGTGATACCAATATGGGAAGGGAGTGAATGGTAAAAATTAATTCTATCTGCTTCACCTGTGTAAAAAAGTATATGCCCATATATATATATTTTTTTTGCAATGTCCACCCAATAGTATTAGCTTCTTCTCTATTGTAATAGCATATTTTCTTTTTCTCTTGTTTGTATAAAAATGAGGCTCTGAGTTATCTGAGGATTCCAAAACATTTGGACCTCTCTAGTTGGACTAATTTCTTTCCTCTGTAATAAAGGGCATTTATCATCTTTGAATCTTATCCAAGGGAGACAGGGAGGGACAACAGAAGAATCTTATCCAAGGGAGACAGGGAGGGACAACAGAAGAACTGTGTTATTAACTGTGTAACCTTGGGCATGTCTCTTACTCTCTATGAGCCTTAATTTTCTCACCTGGAAAATGTGAATTAGTAATACTAACATCTCCCTCATTATACTGTTATAAGCCCATTATGAGATAATGTAAATAAGCCCTGGGAATAGAAAGCACAGACAATACTATTATTTGTCCTTTTCTTCTTTTCCATGTTGTTTTAAAGTAATGTGTGACTCTTGTTGGTATATCATAACAGCAATAAGATGACAGTATTTTTTCAGGTAAAAGCATTCAGGGTGTGAAAAATCAGTGCATCCACTTTAACAGAAAAATAAAGCCTCCTAAAATAATTAAAGAATGTGATAATTTGGTATAGAATATGTAATATAAGACTGAGAAAATGTGGCTAAAAATAGGCATCAGAAATTTGTCTATTACAAAATATTGTTGGGACGTGAGGGCGATCTGGCTGCGACATCTGTCACCCCATTGATCTCCAGGGTTGATTCGGCTGATCTGACTGGCTAGGCGGGTGTCCCCCTCCTCCCTCACCGATCCATGTGCGTCCCTCCCGAAGCTGCGCGCTCGGTCGAAGAGGACGACTTTCCCCCAAGAGGAGAGGACTGGTCTTCGGTCAAGGGTATACGAGTAGCTGTGCTCCCCTGCTAGAACCTCCAAACAAGCTCTCAAGGTCCAAAATATTGTTGGATATTAAACTTGAGTATTGGAGGAGAGGACTGGCCCAGACTGGCAGCAGTGAGTCCACGGAGAAGGGATGGCATGAGTAGGGGAAGGAATTGGGAAGCCTTAAGGACAATAGAGAAATACTGTGGAGAGCCAGTGCCTCAATAGAAAAGAAATTGAGAACCAGATTGGGAAGGGGAGAAAGGGAGGAGGTAGAGGAGTTAGCAAATGTAAACAACTGATACAGGACTAGACATAATGCTTATGGTTGATCTGAATTGCAATTTGGAGCTACTTTCAATTCCGGAACGGGTAGAGGCATGATGAGATCTGCGTGAGAAGACGGTACTTCCATCACCATGCAGAGTGGTTCAGGATACGGAAGCCAGTGAAGCCAAGAGAAGAGGTGCAGCACATCTGGAGCCACCCCAGCCTCCCTTTCCCGCTGCAGACATCAACAATCAGTCAGGACTCCCATTCCAGATGCAGCCTCAGACCCTTCTCCACACAGCATTCTGGAACTTACAGTTTGTTGATCAGAACTGGCAAATGAGATGAAACCCATTTGCCACTTCAGACACTCGTACTCAAGTGCATACAGTTAATGAAGCATCATTGGGTAAGTATGTTTTGCAGGTCTTGGAGTCACTGACTATTTGGAATTAATTCAGTAGCAAGATCTCCATCAGGACCTTGGCAGAGTCTATCACCAGAAATGTTCTTGAAGGGCATTATTTGAAGTATGATATGACATCGCTGCCTCTAAATATTTTACAATCTTTGTAAACTGAGAGGATACATTTACTAAACCCTGTAACGTTTGTTTCTCATTATTTATGTTTTTTTTCACAGTCATTAAACATTCATTTGTTAAAGGCTTAACACATTCCATTACTCTACAGAATTTATATTTGCACCCAAACTGTGTTTTAGAGCAATTCAGGATTAAATTAATGTGACAGGTCCTATTTATCAATATGGCAGTCCAACTGCTGGAAGACAAAAATTAATTACGCCTAACCGTGCACGCACACGTGTGTGTGTGTGTGTGTGTGTGTGTGTGTATACACATCTTGCATTAACTTGTAGACTCTATCCTGATATTTCAAACTAGAGGATTTCTGATTAAAAAAAAAATCCTCTAAATACCTCAACATATGGTTTAAATCATCAAAGAGAAAAAAAAAACCAAAAACACTTGTAAAAGCACATAGAGGGCACCCAAAAACATGTACAATACATCTTACCAGTTAACTCCTTTTGTAGTCACTGTAAACCATTTTGAGTCAAATTTCAACATATGTATATTTTCAAAGTATCCTGCTAGCTTGAGTTATGGGAGGAACCCCAAGTAAGGACAACATGGGGAAAGCATTGGGCTTACACTGTGTGCTTATAATTAGAATATTTTCTGACAAAAGGTCAAAACTTTTTTTTTTTTAAATATATTTTTTATTGATTTTGTACAGAGAGGAAGGGAGAGAGATAGAGAGCTAGAAACATCGATGAGAGAGAGTCATCGGTCAGCTGCCTCTTGCACACCCCCCACTGGGGATATGCCCGCAACCAAGGTACATGTCCTTGACAGGAATCGAACCCGGGACTCTTCAGTCCCCAAGCCGACACTCTATCCATTGAGCCAAACCGGTCCCGACAAAACTTTTTTGAATGCTTGTGTTGCTATAGATTTTGTTTGTCCCAAGACTTGATAAAAAGAAACAAGAGGGCCCATCATTTCAGATGCTTACGTGTTTCTATGACATTCCCGTGGCCCGGAGTCACAGAAAATATTAAGAATTAAATCCAAAGTTCAGTAGGTGGTGGCAAAGTTGTTAGTACTTTTAGCATTCTTTTTATAATAGAAATGCGAAACCACCCAATTTTAGGCCTGGAGAGGCCTGAGAGTTGATCACTTAATATCCTCATTTTACAGATGTGCACACCAAGCAGCAGAGAGAGTCACTCAGTTAGTTAGATTAGAGATGTTACAAGCATCCATGTCTGTGGATTTATAGTTCTTTTTTTTTTTTTAAATAGATTTTATTGATTTTGTACTGAGAGGAAGGGAGAGAGATACAGAGTTAGAAACATTGATGAGAGAGAGTCATCGACCAGCTGCTTCCTGCACACCCCCCACCGGGGATGTGCCCGTAACCAAGGTACATGCCCTTGACCGGAATCGAACCCGGCCCTTTCAGTCCCCAAGCTGACGCTCTATCCATTGAGCCAAACCGGTCTCAGCTGGATTTATAGTTCTATGTCTTTAAGTATTTACTTGTTTTGGGTGTTTTCTAAAAAAGCTTCACCCTTGAAAATTCTATAGTCACTGGGAAATTGCACCTGTGTTGATGGTCCTGCCTGGACTGGTAAGCAGAGCTAAGAGGTGGCGAAAAAAATAGGTATCCAGGATCTCTGTGGTAAAGTGGCATATGGGGGCAAGCAATGAGGGGGGTTCCCCTTTACTGAGGTTAGAGCGAGGGAGGTGGCAGAAGGCAGGTGGCTTATTTTCCTGAACATGTCACTGCTCGTTTGGAGTTCAGTCATGGCATGACCAAGCTTGTTCTATTGCCTGACATTGTTGATAAATGTTGTGATTTCCTTTTTATTTTTATATATTTTTAAAAAATATTTTAAAATTAATTTTAGAGAAGGAAGGGAGAGGGAGAGAGAGAGAGAGAAACACCAATGTTGAGAGAGAATCATTGATTGGCTGCCTCCTGCATATCCCCTACTGGGAATTGAGCCTGCAACCTGGGCATATGCTCTTGACCAGAATCGAACCCAGGACCCTTCAGTCTGCAGGCTGACACGCTGTCCACTGAGCCAAACTGGCTAGGGTGTGATTTTTTTTTAAAAAAATGTGTGTTGTCCTGTTTATACAACACAGCAGGGCTGGGCACTGCAGAGCCAAGAAGACTGGTGAAGGGGGCTGGTAAGACTCCCCTTAATGGACTCAGAGTCTGGTAGGCTGGGGTAGGACAGGTCCAAGGAGATATTATTTTGATGTCATTGTGATGGTTTCCCCTGCCTATACCCTCCTTGTTTATCACTTTTTTCTTCTCAGAATCTTCCCAACTTGTGTCTCTCATTAGTTGTCCTAGTACTGCTTACTCCCAGTGCCAGCTTGACACTGGTTTGAATCAGGATTAGGGGAAATTATTCTTTCTTGCCACATCACTGGAAGATGGTTGCTTGAAGATGCTGGGTTAATCCTGCACATCCAGCTGGACTTATGTCACTGTCTCTACCAGCTGTGCTCCTTCTTTGCCTTTCTATAAGCAGATGACAAATGGGGTTGGTAGTTTCAGAGCTATTCTTCTTTCCTCTCTTCACCATTCTTTTCATGAAATGTGTTGAAAAATCTGATAGCCATCCCTTCATTATTTTTCTTCTCTGGAGAGACGTATTTCTTAGGTTTCCAGTCTCCAGACCCCATTCCATCTCAACAAACGCCCCCCCCCCCCCCCCCCCCGCCACACACACACACTACACACACACACACACACACACACACATACACACACACACACACTAGGGCATATGAGGAATCTATAGTTCTCTCTGCATTATAACTATTGGCTAGAGAATGGCTGTGGAGTCTTCAGTTTAATTATTTGTGATCACCCTGAATAGAAAATAACTCCAGCACTCTCTATACCCATTTTTGCTTTACCCTTTCTTCTTGGTGCTTATGCCAAACTGACTGTGATATATATATATATCCTATCTAATAAAGAGGGAATATGCTAATTGACCATCATGTCCTCACAAAGATGGTGGCGCCCATAGCCACAAGATGGTGGCGCTCAGCCCCGCCTCATCCAACCTCAGTCCCCCAGTCCCCTCAGCCCTGCCTCATCCAGCCTCAATCTCTCAGGCCCCTCAGCCCCACCTCATCTAGCCAGAGTCCCCCAGTCCCCTCTGCCTGGCAGGGGAAGGCAGTTGGGGGCAATCAGGCTGGCAGGGAGGGCAGTTGGAGTCAATCATGCTGGCAGGGGAGCAGTTTAGGGAGCTATCAGATGGCAGGCAGAGTAGTTAGGGGCAATCAGCAGGTAGGCAGGCGAGTGGTTAGGAGCCAGTAGTCCTGGATTGTGAGAGGGATGTCCAACTGCTGGTTTAAGGATTGGGCCTAAATCAGCAGTCAAACAGGTTTAGGGGTCCCAGATTGGAGAGAGTGCAGGCTGGGCTGAAGGACACCCCCCTCTGCCCCATGCATGTATTTTGTGCACCAGGCCTCATATATATATATATATATATATATATATATATATATATATATATATATATATATATTACTTCTTAACTCTCCATTATGACTAGAATTTAAAGCCCAGGAGAATAAGGACTTAGATGATTTTGTTTGCTGCTAGAGGCATATCTGGCATTTAATAGTTTTTTTTTGTATATGTATTTTTTATCCTCATTCAAGGATATGTTTATTGATTTTAGAGAGGAAGGAAGAGACACACAGAGAAAAGCATTGATATGGGAGAACAGTTGTCTCCTGTATACTTCTCAACTGGGGATAGAACCAGCAATCTAGATATATGTCCTGACTGGGAGTTAAACCTGCAACCTTTTGTTTTATAGGATGATGCTTCAACCAACTGAGCCACTAGGCCAGGGCTATAGTAGGTTTTTAATAAAAAGGTGTTGAATGAACAAACCCTTAGTTCCCCTTAGCTAATTATCTTTTACCCACCACTCACTCCTAAGGAACTCAGCCCAGAGTTGGGAGATGGAAAGGATGAGTGGCAAAAAGAGGCAAAGCCCCAGATAGGTTGAGGGTGGATCTGAAGCAAGAGGAACTTGGTTCTTATTTCCTGTTTGGAATGCAGAGAGAAGACTGTCTTCCTGAGACTCTCAGGTTGATATGGCCACTGTCACCAGAACTGGCTACTTAGGGTGTTTAGGAAGGGACTTGATGAGTGAAGGCCTCTTAGTTTTTCTTGTCCTACAGAGTGGAAAGGACATGGAAGGGACCTTGCCTGCCATGTTCTTGTCTGCCATGGTGAGATGCAAAAGTTTTGAGATCAGGATTAGGAGACCATACAGAATCTTCAACTGGAGTCTGTAACAGGAACCCAGGGCTTTAGCAAAAGGTGCCAGCTGGTGCTCAAAGAACCATGTGGAACCACCTGCACCTCCAGGCACATGATGAGCCACTTCTCTGTGGAGAAGGTCCATAGCCCTCAGATCCTTCCTCTCAGCTCCCCAGGGAGTTAGAGAACTTTTCCTCCACACACAACTTTGAAAGAAGGAGGATGAAGGAACATGTCCCGAGACATAATCAGGCCTGCTAGAGAGTTTGACTTAAATGAATATTTAATTCACTAGAAGCTGAATCAGACAAAAAGAGGCTGAGATAGCTTTATTGACAAATTCAAGTTTTTTTTTTCTTTTGACATTTTTGGGCATATGACTTTAAGGGTGAGATGAATTCAATTGGCGATAGTAAAGATAATGCCCTTTAAAAAGTGTATCTAACCACGGAGTAAACTTAAGCTATCTCTCCTCCTTCCCTACCACCATCAGCTCCAAGTGATGTTTTAGAAAAAGGTTTAATGAACAGAGATTAGGATCGATAAGCCTAGACCTGCAGATTGCATAAGGAGACAGAGTTTCATAAAGTCTAAGAAAGGTGATTATCACTCAGTCCCTAAGTAGGGACAGGGGCGCTTTCTGACTTTGGGCATCTTAAGAATCTAACATCTTCTCTGCTCCAGCACTCCTAGCTAGGAGACCTTCCTTTTTGCCCTCCTGCAGTGTGCTCTCCACAGACTTGAATCCCCAGAGTGAGGGCCTCCACC
Organism: Pipistrellus hanaki; assembly: GCF_964339955.1. Taxonomy (NCBI): domain Eukaryota; kingdom Metazoa; phylum Chordata; class Mammalia; order Chiroptera; family Vespertilionidae; genus Pipistrellus; species Pipistrellus hanaki. The sequence goes on along the minus strand of NC_140503.1, from coordinate 36,886,664 downwards.
TCTTTAGAAAACATGCCATTGACTGGGGACACAAAGAAAATACTGCCCTAGGGAGACACTTGCACTCTCTTTGGTTCTTTGCATATTGTAGCGACAAACTTTATTATCCTAACACTTGAACCCCAAATTCCTCTTGATTGCTTTGTGTAGGAAAACATATGATAAATCCTCTGGGGGGAAATACTGACATGTGCAGGTTCTCTGTAGATGAGACCCTGAACGAGATAGATGGCTGGCCTGTACTTGAACTGAATGAAGCCATGGCTGAAATGGGGTGATGGGTAGGGACCAGGGGAAGCAACTTGGGAGGTTGACAAAAGACTTTAAAAAAAGCAATTATGTGCACTTTATGTTTACAGACTGCCACACTCACCAAGCCTTGTGTGAGTGTTTTTGCTTTCACTTGTTTGTTTAGTGTGGAAATCATGAAACGTGGCTGAATAGTCTATCTTGATTGGAAGATGAGAAGATGATCCAACGTGGGAAGGAAAACTTGCAGGTGATCTTGAGAACATAAGGAGCCCAGGGGTTCCTAGCAATTTGGGGGGTAGCACTGGACTTTCCACAAATGATGGCATGGGGGTTTCAAGACAATCTTAATTAGATTTTAGAGGAACATCTGGGTTACATTAATTGAAAGTGTTGGCCAAACCTAATACCTCTCCCTCCTCTCTCTTTGCCAATCTCAGCGAGCTCTTGTTTCAGAGGCATTTTAAGTTTTCATTCCTTAGGTGGAGCTGTTTTCTATTCTCTTCAGAAAACATGGAAGGAAGGAGGAGGGCCCACATTCTCTACTTGGGTTTCTCATTTCCAGGGTGGAACCACTGACCAGTTCAAAGGAGGGTACATGAGAAACAGAAACTTCTCCACACAGCTTCACATTAAACTCACGTTTTATCGATTTGGCAGTGAGGATATTATGTGCACAAATATTGAGAGAATTCTCTAATTGAGGGGCCAAGAAGTATAATTTTAAATCTGGCTGTCCTTTCCTCATTAAACAGATGTGTCTGCTGAACACCCTCACCAATTGCTCAGCATCCAGATTGCTGCAGATTTGATACTCTCTGAAAAAAAATAAAATAAAAGGCACTTGTTTCTGTCTCTCTTGCAAGCCTTTGAAGCGAGTGTGTTCCATTCCACAAACCTTTCCCCATGTCACCCTGCATCTGGTGGTCTTTAGTGATCCTGTGCTAGAATAAGGAGTTTTTAAATGTAAATGGCCCTGGGATAGAGCCCTGCTTCAGAGAGGGCTGTGTCTAATAACTCAAACCAAGTTGGTCTATGTAATAGATCAACTTAAATTAACTTTAAGTTGATCTGTTACATACTTAGAGTTAAATAAGAATAAACATTAAAAATCCCATCAGAATATTCTCCCCCTCCCATTGGCTTATGCATGTATCTTCCTATTTCTTCACTATCTGCCTCCAATTTGTCTATTGTGTATGAATAGGACACACACACTCTCTTCTGCTTGGTGGAGTTACTTGGGAGTTGCTCACAGATCTGTGAATTAGTTGGCCCAGCTGGTTTAAAGTCCATTATAAATGACTCCCCCCCCTAAAATGCAATAAATCCTTATGCTGATGTACCGAGGTGCTAGTAAAACTTTTTCCCCCAGGAGTTGTGCAATTATCCTATATAATAAAAAGGTAATATGTAAATTGATCATCACTCCAACACACAAGATGACCACCCCCATGTGGATACAAGGTGGCCGCCAAAAGATGGCCAGCAGGTTAGGGCAGTTGTGGGAGATCAGACCTGCAGGGGAGGACAGTTGGGGGTGGGGAAAACCAGGCTTGCAGGGGAGGATAGTTGGGGGGAAAACAGCCCTGCAGGGGAGGGCAGGTAGGGGTGACAAGGCTGGAAAGGAAAGGCAGTTGGGGGCAATTAGGCCTGCAGGGGAGGGCAGTTGGGAGTGACCAGGCTGCAGGGGAGGGCAGTTGGGAGTGACCAGGCTGCAGGGGAGTGCAGTTAAGGGTGACCAGGTCAACAGGGGAGGACAATTGGGGGTGACCAGGCCAGCAGGGGAGGGAAATTAGGAGTAATCTTTTGTCAATATAGTGAAGTGCAATTTTTATTTATTTATAATAAAAATTTTCAATTATAGTTGATATACAATGTTATATTGATCAAATGTACACATAGTGATTAAACATTTATATAACTTCATGAAATGATCACCCCAATAAGTTTAGTATCCATCTGACACCATTCATAGTTATTACAATATTATTGACTATTAGGGGCCTGGTGCATGGATTCCTCCAGGGTATGTCTGGGCCCATCTTGTCCAAGCCTGATTGGGGGTCAATGCACATCATAGCGACTGGTCCAATGGGCAAACAAACAGATGGACACTTAGCATATTAGACTTTTATTATTAAGGATACCCTCTTTGCTTTACTTTATATATAGTGACTTTTTATAACTGACAATTTTTACTTCTTAATTCCTTGATAAATGGATGATATTATGATGGTAGTGGGAAGTGGAATCACTGGCATGTCTTGTCATTCTCTTTTATTTATACAGAATCATTACTTTTATCTTTTTTTCACTTCTCCAAAAGGGTACGTTCTCCCCTTCTATTGATCTTTTTTCTTCTTCTACAAGTAATGCTTTTTCAGGACTACCACTGCCAGTTTTGCTAAGTTCCCTGTAACTGGTGGTATGCCACTGCCAGTTTTGCTAAGTTCCCTGTAACTGGTGGTATGCCACTGCCAGTTTTGCTAAGTTCCCTGTAACTGGTAGTATGACCCACAAAATTCCAGATTTGTGTTTATTATTTTACAGCTTAGTGTTGGATATTCTTTTTATGGGAGTGGTTTTGTCTTCGCTTTATCCATGTCTTCTATTCATCTCTTTTCCATAGAGTGTTTAAGATTGCCTTCCCACTGTTTTCTACCCCAATGGTCTTGTAGTTGCAGCAGAAGATCTCATCATATTTCTGTTGGAATTTGGTTTTTATTTCTCTATAAATATTTTGAACTATTCTCTGTTAGGATGTGTGAATTATGTGGTCTTCCTTTCAATTTTATGGCTTTGGAGAGAATGTAGGAAGAGATTTAAATCCAGACAGTTGCTTTTATCTTAGTGTCAATAAGAATTCCTGTGAATATCTTATTGTGAAAAACACTCTCATAGAATATCAACACTCATATAGGAAATTGGGCATATTCAAGTTACAAGGCGAAAAATTACAATGGCCAATAAGTATATGAAAAATATTTATTTTCACTAATAATTAAAAACAAATAAAAACCATCATATTCTCGATATAAAAAATATCCATTAAAAAAGTCTACTCTTGACAAGGAGTATAAAGATCTTATTTACTGCTACTGTAGTATAAGTTGACACAGTCTTTCTAGAGAGCAATTGACATATAAACAAAAAAATCTTTAAAATGGTACATATTCTTTCATCTAGCTATTTCACTTTTGGATATAAATTATATATATATATATATATATATATTTTGCAAAGGAAATAGTTATCAATCTACAAATAATTTAAATAAGCTATTTATCAGATAATGTTTTTGATTTATAAAAATCTGTTATCAACCTAAATAGCCATCTACGGAGGCTTGTGGCAGATTAAAGATGATGTGAATCTATGTTTAGTGACATGAAAATGAGTTTTTATAATTCTATTGTTAAGGGGAAAAAACATAATTACAAAATAGGATTATGTATTCATTTTGTATTTAAGTAAATGTTTGAAAATTCACACATATTCATATACAGAAAAATTCTGAAAGGAAATATACCGAAATTTTAACTGTGATTGTTTTGACATGGTGAGATTATGTGTTATTTTTATTTTCTTTTTTCTAAATACTTTTTTGAATTATTTTCTAGTTAAAGATACTTGGCATATATTCCTTCTGCATGAAAAATTACTTTTATTAGAAAATTATGCTGAATATCTTGAAATCAGCGTCAAATTATGCTGATGCAATTCAAGAACAATCTCTGAGGCATGGCTATCTATACCCCATTTATCTTTAAAATTATCTTAAATGGATCCTTAAGGCAACTTTTTGACCCTAATAAATCCCAGAAGATTCTTGACACATTTAGGGTTTGGGATTAGTTATATGTCTCTCCTTCTTCCCCCACTCCCATTTCTCTTACTACGTGAGCAAACTAGTTGACTACAAATATTCCTAGAAAGTGGCTACAAGCACAGCACTATAATTCATCAACACTAGTACTTCTGGAATGTACCAGAAGTAACACTGTGCTTCCTCAATAGTAAAATATAATCTACCAAACCTAGCCCCTAAAAATAAACATCATTTTTTGTGACATTTTACAAGCTAAGATTTTTCTCCTTCTAGTTCAAAAAACATTGAGTCAGCTAAAATCAACGCTAATGAAATAACCCTGTCTTTCAACTAATACCTAGAAAAGTAGAAAGTGCTATCAGGCTCTCTATGACACAACTCACTCCTCCATTCTCCTCGTGGCTTCTCTCCTCTTCCCTGGTGCACGGGAAGGAGCTCCAAATGGGAATCAGGAGGCCTTTCATCCAGTAGCCCTGACGTGGTGTGAGACTTGGGACTAAGCACCTGATTTCTCTGGGCTATTGCTTTTTTTTTTTTTTTTTTTTTTTTTTAATGAAGGAGCATATAGGAGGTTGATGAGGACATGTTTTAAGACTTTCCAACAATCGAATATTCTGTGAGTCAAAAAATCCTTTTTATTTACCAATGTAAATCCTATACTCCAGGGCAGTGACACCAGTTGGATTTCTTTCTTTCTTTTTTTTTTTTTTAATTTCATCTGTGTGGAACTTAAAGCTGGTAAGCATAAATTATCTTAAAATTACTTTTAAATGTATACTTAATTATTAGATTATATCAAATATCTAAAATGCTTTGAAAAGAGCTTTCAAATTTGTTTTAGTATCATTTTTATATTTGCAAAAGAATTAAAGTAGAAGCAACAAGAACATATGCTGATTTCTTTTTCTGATAATTCTTGCCAAGATAAAGTGTGTGGGTACAGCTGAGTATCTAAGTTACCACTATGGCAGGGGTAGGCAAAAGAAGGAAGTAGATTTCCTGACTATACAGCATCTTTTCTAGAATTGTATCCCCATTTTCAGGCTGGAATGGAAATGTTTGGACATAATTTTGAAAATAATGACTCAGTTTTTGTATTGATTTTTTTCTAATTATTGTTATGTATAAAAATTTTGTGTTCCTTTTAATTATTCTCATTGCTTCCTTGTGTATCTAAGGGAAGTTATTTGACCTTATGAGGTTTGTTTTTGTCTGCCATTAAATCTAAGATAACTTCTTGCACTAAACTCTTTATACATAAAAACCAGTGATATTGGTAAGATGGAATTTTTATCTTTGTTCTTATTGCATGTTTTCATTGTAGGAGAACTAGAAAATAGAGATAAGGAAAAAGGAAATCTATCCATAATTTTGCTACTCATTGGTAACCATTTTTAATATTTTTGGGTATATATTTTTTATGCATATTTTTCCAATGCAACTCATAATATATTATACATGCTATTTTATGACTCACTGTTTTTTTAATAACATATCAAAAATAGTTTTGCATATCATTTAATATCTATGACACTATATTATTTTGGGCATATTAATTACACAAATTGAGATGTCTTTCATATTTATTTTATCTACCTTCTGAAACATAAAATTGAATACCCTCACTTATTAAATTTTTTATTGTTGTACTTTGTAAGCAGTAAAATTCATCCTTATTTGTGTACAGATTTTTCAAAAGCATTTAGCCATGTGACCACCACAAAAATCAAGATATAGAGCATGTCTATTAGCTAGGAAACTTCTGTCATGTCCCTTTTTCATCTATTTGCACCTGACCCACAGATCCTGAAGATCACCAATCTTTTGTCTGTTCCTATAGTTTTCCTTTTTCCAGAATGTCATAGAGTGTATAGTCTTTTGAGTCCAGCATCTTTCACTCAGCACAGTGCAGCCACCCAGTGGCTTTGGGTTCCATCACTTTGTTCTGTCTATTGCCAAGTGTTGTTCCATTGTTTGGTTGCACTGTGGCTTGTTGATCTGTTTACCAGTTAGATGACATTTGACTTGTTTCCACTTTTGACGATTACGGGTGAATCCACTATAAACATTTGCATTCGGGTTTTTGTTTGAACATATGTTTCCATTTCTGTTGTGTCTAGGAGAGGGTTGCCTAGGATAGGGTAGTAAGTGTATGTATAACTTTCTGAGGAATTGCCAAAGTATTTTCCAAAACAGGTGAGCTATTTCTCATTGCTAACAGCAATGCATGGATATTCTAATTGCTCTGCATCTACATTAGCATTTGGTATGGCCTCCCCCCGCCAATCTAATAGATGTGTAGTAGTATTTGATGATGGATTTAATTGGCTTTTACCCAATGCTAATTAAGTGGAGCTTCTTGACATGTGTTCATTTGGCATTTGTGTATCTTTGGTGAAGTGTTTAATCTTTTGTCCAATTTTTAAATTTGATTGTTTTTTTTGTTATTATTGTATTTTGAGATGTCTTCCATATTTTGCCCTTCAACAGGCAAAATGACTAAGACAATTTTTTAGTGAAGTTCCTTCGAAAGTTCTATACAAACTAACTGCATAGTGAAATATGAGCTTATGAAGTTTCTCATTTTGTACTATTCTAACATTTCTTGCAATGTAATTAAAATATAGTAAGAGGAAATAGAGAATACTGTTTTTAAAATCGAGATATAAATGACATACAATACAAAGTTCACATAAAAATCTCTGCAAGCCTCCATCTACTTGCTGATTCTTCATGTTATAAATGTACAATATTTCTTCTTCATGATGACTGAATCAAATATTTATGGGATAGCCTGGGTATATAACCATCATTTACAAACACTATTTCTATTGTAAAAATGTATTCTAAAATTCAAAGAACTATAAATTGGAAATTTCTTCTAATTTGGGTGAGAATTTTGAAAAACTTTAATGTAAGTGAACTGAATGGTAAAGAGTACATTTGTTTTCTAATGGAGGCCAGAACTTCTAAGTAGGTCTTCTCGCAAAATAGAGTGGAATCTATTTGCTGATACACTGAGGAAAATGTCAAAATTCAACTTGCTCTAAAAAGCACTGAGCATCTTCGAACATTTTTTGTCATCTCAGGTATTATAGACACTGATTATGTAGTAGAACAAACTTAGCCTAAAAATATGGCTTCCCCTTTTAAAAAAATTTAATGACCTGATTATTTTATGTATTACCATGAAGGCATCAAAATGATTGATATTCATTAAATATCTTCTAATCTCATTCCTATAATAAATCTTTGAAGTAGGTAATTCATCTCCATTTTATAGATTTGAAAACAGATTTAGAGACGCTATGTAATTTGCTCAAGATCTCACAATTAATAAATGATGGATCTGGAATTAAAATCCAGTTCTGATTCACTCCAAAGCCCACTATCCCCTGATGATGAAGTTGACTTTTTTACTAGTAAAAGAAATGATGAGTGGGATAGATAGCTTCCTTCAAACCAAGAGAGGAGGAAGGGAATTAAAGGTGGTGAATGTATTTGAATGAAAAAGATTATTTAAGGCAAAATTGAATGAGCTATGAGTGATAACTTTAAAGAGGTGAATATATTCTTCCAAAAAAACTCTTAAAGAGGAAAGGAAAGTAAGGCATAGAAAAGGGACATTAAATATATGAGTTTCTCTTTCTGACCACTAGATGACACCATTGACAGAAAACACCTTGCTGCTGTGGGGAGGTGGCAGTGATGGTGGGAGCTTGAGGCAGGGAAGGTGGGAGGACACTGAGGAAAATTGTATGAGAAAGTGGCAGTTCTTCTCCATATAGACATTCAAAGCAGTCAGAGGTCATGTCAGTCTTCTGGAGAATGCCTTATTGAGCAAAAAGCACAGCATATAGTCTGTTCAGGGGTCACTTTTGACCTAAATGGGCATCATTGATATTTTTGACAGACCACAGAATTTTGAGTTTGGCTTTATAGGTCTAGAGTCTGATTCAACCATTACTACTATTTGTGTTGTATCAGGAAAGTCACTTAACCTTTCTGAGCCTCAGTTTCCTTCTCTGTTAAATGGGTATATATACCTCAAAGAGATATTGGGAAGAGTAAATGAAACAATAATAGAGGCAAAACACTAAGGATAGTGTCTTCCTCAAAGTTCTTGTTAAATGTTACCACTGTTATTATTGTTATTAGGTAGAATCTCTAAAGAAAGGCGGATAAATTAAAATCTAAGGCTAATGAGTTAACACAGTTTCAAAATAGTAAGAGAGATACTTTTAGTTCAGATAATAGATTTATTTTGCTTTTGTTGAGTGTAGACAAAATGCAAGCTTAAATGAGCTCTGCAGGTTATCCTCCTATATGCCTTTTAACTTAGCTGGAAAAAAGTTTGTAGCCTTGCATATTTTGCTAAGAAACCATGTAAATACTGTAATATTCATGGTCAACTCCAGGCAAAATATTTCAAGATGACAAAATTTATCTTGGATGCTTTCTCAACTCTCATTTCTGTATTGGTGCCCTTTATTCTTTTCCCCTTCTTCTTTCCTATCCTGACCATTCCTTCTCCCCACATTTCCAGAATCTGATTCTGCTCTTTAGCTACCCCCAACTACTCTACAAAAACACCCAGCCTGCTTCTCCTCTCACGTCTTCTCAATCCAAAAGTTGCAGAATTACTTCCTCCTCCTTCCTTATTCCCCATGAAATTCCAATTTAGTCAATCCCTCTATCTCTTGAAATTATAAATTGGACTTAATAATTCATAATAAATTGAGAATGGATATTCTTACTATCCCCATGAATGTTTGCATTTTGTAAAGACCAGGTGAATTAATCCAATTACTGTGCCAACTTTGTACTTCTGATTTCTGGAAGTTGGACATAATAGAAAACCATGTGTTTTATTTATTTTTAGTTCAAAATTAAGTGACTACATGTGGCTTGTGGCTATTGAGTTGATGCATCCACAAATTCCCTTGATTTGAGCTATATTTTACGCAAAGAAACTGAGTACTGAAAATAATCAATGGACTGCGAGGCCAGTTACAGCTAAATGAAGCTACATTTTAGAAAATTGAAGGAAGGTCAAAACGTTCCTCCCACTTGCCCCCACATTAAGAATATGCCCCAACATGTTGACCTTAAATGTATCACGCTAGAATATTTTAGGATCTTAAAACATGGAAGGTAGAAATACAGATTTGTCTCTTTTGGTAGGAGCCTTCAGAAGCCATAGGTGGTGTGTGGTTGACTTTTTCCTTGTCCACTCCTCAAACCCCTCCCTTTCCCACCCCAGGTTGACCCTTGACCTTGTGCTGTTGTTTCAATGGCTCCACTGGTTTCCAGGCTCATTCGTTCATTTCTGGTGAATAACAAGGCTTCTTCCTGTATCTCAGGTGCGCACTGAGATTACCGGGCTCTGCCTACAGATGGCACAGTGTGAGCGTGGCTGGGTATTCGAGAGCCCTTTCCATCCCAGCCTCCTTGCATTCTTTGTAAAACTCTAACTGGCTAAAACAAATACCCCTTGCCGGTGGCTTAATTGTCATGTGTTCTATCAACAGCCCTCAGAGTCAGGGCAGATATGAGCAAGGTGGACCCTGCTTATTTTCTAACTCTGCACTAGAAGCACAAGGTTTGCAACAGATGGTGAGGGGAGCCAGGGATTTTGGCTTTCAAATGTATATTAGGAAACCTGTCTTTAACGACTGCTTTCAGAAAAGAATTCTTTTAGAAAAGAATTTCAAATCTTACTCAAGATTTTCATTGAGACCACACCTATTATATGCACAAAAACACATACACAAACACTCCCCTTCCCCTTTGTGCTGGATGCTATAATTTTCTGAGCAAGTAGAGTTTCTGATATATGAACTATTTAGTTGAGAAGTTTCCCTGATTCTCTGCTTCGATTCTAGATATTAATGATTGACATATAAGGGGGAAGTATGAGTGGCTCTGGTTATCTTCCAAAAATGAAAATACAAGGATTGATTATATGGTTCAGAGCAGGATACTACAGGTAAGGTATCACCACCTGGAAGTTTTTTGTTCCTTTTGTGGGTACAGAAAATGTTGGTGCCATCCAGACTTAGGATCGAATCTTGATTCCACCACTACTAGTTGCGTGATTTTCGGCAATTGTTTCTAACTTATTGGTTTACTCATCTATAAATTTAATAAGGTTAATAGTGTTCCTGCAACATAGAATGTGTTCAGTAAATGGCATTATCACTATACTATTTCAAATTGTGAACAAATACATCTTCATTCTTTTCATTAAAAAGCAACAAAATCTTCACTTATATATATTCTTTTAAAAAAAATTTAAATTTTTATTGTTTAAAGTATTATATAAGTCTCCCTTTCCCCCCTTGATCTCTCCCCAGTTGCCCCCACCCCCCAGCACATGCTCTTGCCCGCCTCCCTCTGTCTGTATCCTACCCTGCCCCCTACACCTCCCCCCCCACCTTCTCTCATAGGTTGGAAAGTCTGTTCTATGCTTCTGTGGTGCCTGGTTCTATTTTTGTTCATCAGTTTATGTTCATTATATTCCACAAATGAGTGAAATAATGTGATATTTATCTTTCTCTGACTGGCTTATTTCACATAGTATAATGCTCTCTAGTTCCATCCATGCTGTTGCAAATGGTAATAATTCCTTTTTTTTTTTTTTTTTTTTTTTTTTTTTTTTTTTTTTTTTACAGCAGTGTAGTATTCCATTGTGTAGATGTACCACAGTTTTCTAATCCACTCATCTGCTGATGGGCATTTAGGCTTTTTCCAAATCTTAGCTATTGTAAATTGTGCTGCTAACTTACATATATTTTTATTCAAGGCATACATAGTTGCTGATATAGAACCATAAAAATAGAGTACATTATTCTATAATTCAAATTTGTTGAGATTGAAAAAGGTGGGGATGTTCATTTAGAAAATCACCTCATAGGAGAAAATCAAGGTTATAGAGTAACAGGGGAATTTGCTGTTTTGAAGGAGCACAAACCAGGTCAAATGCATTGTTCAGTACCAGGAATACAGCAGTTCCCTCTTATATGTGGTTTCACTTTCTGTGGTTTATTTCCCCATGGTCAACTGTGGTCTGGAAATATTAAGTAGAAAATACCAGAAAGAAACAATTTATGCCTTTTTAAATGCATGCCATATTTAGTGCGATGACATTTCATGCTGTCCCAATCCATCCCGCCCATCACATAAATCTTCCTTTGTCCAGCTGTATTCACACTGTATATGCTCCCCACCTGTTATCACTTAGTAGCCATCTAGGTTATCAGATTGGCTGTTATCAGATTGGTATCACAGTGCTTGCATCCAAGTCAGCCTTATCCTATATAATAAAGAGCTAATATGCTAATGGTCATCACACCATCACACCATAATGTCCGATCAGCAGGACGCTACATGTGGGCGGGGCTGTATGTTTAGTGAGGCACAAGCAGGGACTTGACACTGTGTCCTTTGAGATAAAACTGCAGCAGCTGCCTGAGGCTCAGGCAAGCTGTGGATGGTGGCTGCCACTGCCCAGGGCTGGCCTGAGGCTCAGACAAGCCACCGATGGTGGACAGGCCCAAGGCTCAGGAAAGCCTTGGATAGTGGCTGCTGCTGCTTAGGGCCTGAGGCTCAGGCAAACTGTGGTGGCTGTGAGGGCCAAGGCTCAGGCAGCTGCACAGCTGGCAGTGGAAGCAACAGAGATGTGATGGGGGCATCACCTTTCCCTGATCACTGGGTTGCCTCCTATAGAGGGAGGCCAGAGACAGCAGCAGTGAGGGGGTAATGCGGGCAGGGCCTTCCTCTGATCGGCACTGGGGAGCGGGCCTAAGTTGATTCGGACACACCCTGGAGCCCTCCTGTGGCCCCTCCCCCAGCCAGCCCCACTTCTGATGGGCCCCGATTGGGGTGGGCGGGCCAGCTGGACCTTAAGCATGCATGAATTCATGCACCGGACCTCTAGTGTTTAATATTGAATCCAAAGCACAAGGGGAGTGGTGCTGGCAAGTTGGATATGTCAAAGAGAAGCCATAAAGTGCTTTCTTTAAGTGAAAATGTAAAAGTTTTCAACTTAATAGAGAAAGAAAAAAAAAAGGTTGCTAAAGTCTATGGTAAGAAAAAAATCTACCTATGAAATTGTGAAGAAGGAAAAAGAAATTCATGCTAGTTTGCTGAAAGAGAGCAACCACATTCACGTAACTTTTATTACAGTATATTGTCATAATTATTCTATTTTAATGTTAGCTATTGTTGTTAATCTTTTACTGCACCTAATTTATAAATTAAACTTGATCATTAAGTGTGTATATATGTAAATAGGAAAAAACAGTATATATAGGGTTTGGTACTACCCTAGGTTTGAGGCTTCCACAGGGCATTTTGGAACATATCCCTATGGTTAAAGAAGGGACTACCATACAATAATATTTTCTCCTTTGGAATATGAATAAATTCCAGCTGAAAGGAATAAGGACATGCAAAAATTTGAATTTATACACTTAAGTCTGGTGAGAGAAAAACCTGCTCAAAAGAGGAATTACACTGGGCCCTGAAAAATGGGGGACAATGGAACAACTCTCTCCTGGTACCCAGGGAACTATGGGAAGCATCAGCACACAGTGTCAGAGTAGGGTGAAGGTCAGTCTCAATGTAGAATGATTTAAAGAAACAGAAGACTAAGAAACCTAGTTCAGGAGGATCCCAAATAAATGTTGGTTAAATGAAAAATTTGGGGTTGCCTACTAGTATGATAGATTAATACTAATAAAATATATCACATTCCTCCCAAACAATGGTTTAAATTAAGGTAAACAGTTATTTCTCTCATGTAAATGAAGTCTTGAGAAAGAGAATTTATGAATGCTTTAGCAGCTCTATGATGTTAGGGATCCACTTTCTTTCCAGCTTACTATTTACAAATAGTAAATTTGTCCTCATGGGCCAAGGTAGTGGCTAAAGGGCTACCCATTCCAACCATGTTCCAGACAGTAAGATGAAAAAAGGGAGAAGAGGCAAAGGGTACATGCCAGCTGTCCTTACAGAAAATTTCCTGAAATCTGTCACTTAACGGTTCTGCTTACATTTCACTGGCCAGAAACTAGGCCTACATCCACACTTAGCCATAAGGGAGGATGGACTGTTAGATATTTAATTATGTCAAACAAAATCTGGAATTTCATTTTTAAAGAGAAAGAGGAAAATGGATATTAGGTTAGGCAGCTAGCAATCTCTATTAGCATCTGTTCATTCTAATCCTACATTCTAACAGAATCTAGACTTTGCTCTTATATGTGTTGTGTAGCAGCCTTGAAGTTTGGGCACTTTGAGCTCCAGCGGTAGATCCTGATTGAAAAGTTTGACTTCCCTGCTGTTTCTGAGCATTTGTGTTCATAATTTTCTACCTGCAAAAAGAGACATCTACTAATTGACCAAGGAACCCATTCTACCTCCAAATCACTGAAAGATGTGTATAACGTGTATTAAGTACATGTTTATATAACATATATAATATGCAATATATCTATATCTTTGAGATATATTACATAAATATGTCTCAGTGGAGGTTACTTCACCACTTAACCATGTGTCCTTGAGCCATGAGAGGTTAAATGCAAGATTTGTCAGAGTAGTGTGACACTAGCCATAGTGCCTAGGCTTGGAGCTGGACATAGTAACTACATGAGGCATTTCATTATTCCCCATTGAGTGAATTCATTTACAAAGGTGTGGACAATTTTGAAAGTACTTGTATGGGAAAGTGAATGTGTATAAATTTAGGTTGCCAAAGGGGTAAACTGTTGAGAAGATTCATTGGTTGTCAATATAGCACTCAGCCCTCTTTTGATCCTTCCTAACATGCTCCAGATTTTTATTTGGGGAGTTACACCTCCACGATTGTGTCATAGGTATACAGAATGAGGTGGGTTGACTTAAGACAATTTAGATAATCCTAGCCCCTTGGCACAATTATTGGATTAGATAACCTGAACCTAAGTTATTCAATGCAAAGCTTATGATCTTCACTCAAAGGTTTTGACATTAAATCCAATTTTTTCCCTCCCTCCCTCCTGCCCTTCCTTCATGCCTCCTCCCCCCATCTATCCCTCCCTCCCATTCTTCCTCTCCCCTTCTCTCCTGCTACCCATCCTCAACATTTCTTGGATATGAACAAGGAAGTTGGAATCTGAATTTCTACTGACAATCATCTTTCAATTAGGAGATGAGACAAAGAAACTATCTGATACAGATAAGAATAAATTGTAGAGAAGCAGAGCCAGAGTCCTGATCAAACCATACCTGAAGGACACTTTACTGCTGGCCTTTTCACATGGCCAATAAATCCTTTTTATTGTTTGTCTATTTGACTTGGTTCATCTGATACTTGCAGCCTAAATTGATGTATGAATGGATAATCAACCAGTTAGTACACCGAAGCTTGAGGTCAGGTTGAAATCAAGGGCTCAAAAGAGATATAAGGTCCAGAGTATGGAAATGGTCCAGTGCTCCTTGAGTAAGAAGCTCTCCTCCAAATGGTAGCTTTTATGTAACAGAATCAAAAGACAGTCTTTCAGGGATTGGTCAGCAAGTCTGAAAGCTCAAAGCATGGCTGTGTTGCAAAATACTGAGTGGGCCAGTGGGGAGCAGAGATTTTCATAGAAAAGTCTGGCATTTGGATTCATCCTCATGCTGTGGGAATCAATTTAAAGACTTTATAGCAGGTGCTAAGAGAATAAGGAAAGAGTAAAGAAGGAGAGATGATCAAACAAGAATCCTCAATTACCCTCAGAAAAGAAGTAGTAAAATAGTAAAATATTAAGATTCAGAGTATGGACTTGGCGGTCAGACCTGGTTTTAAATGCTGGCTCTGCCATTGACTGGCTGACACGCTGAGCTTTATTTCCTCATTTGTAAATTGAAGGAAAAAGACCAACAATTTTTCTGACGGTTGTTGCAAATACTAAATGAGATATTTTATGTAAAGCCTAGAACATGGAGAAATTCAGTTAATGACAAACTATTGATAAGATTGTACATATTGGTAAAACTTTTTTTTTTTTTAATGGTAGAACTTTTGATAAGCTTTTTTAAAAGTTGGGTGGGCTGCAAAATTTTGTGACTATCAGGAAAGCTGTCCTGGTGTATAATAATAATTTCTTGGTAATTTTTATAACTCTCTTGCCAACCTTCAGGTGGAGAGAAGCCATCCTTAGTTGAAGTAGTTTGTAATTTCCATTTGACCCAAAAGTTGCCATAGTTGTTTTACTGGAGTCACACTTGAGTTCTCTGGAGAGAAACTGGGAGGCACTACTGAAATCACAGTGCCTGGCACATAGTGGGTCAATAAATGCTATCTGAAGTTCAAGTGCAGCCAGTTGATTGTTTTCCATCAGACAGAAAGATTAAAGGATACTTTGGAAAGGGCACTGAAATATATATAAAAACAGCAGACTTTCTTATTGTCGCTATATTTTAAGATGTTTGGTCACACAGTCCCTTTATGATCTGGAAATTGGGTCTAAACCTAACTGGGGGAAAAAGATAAATAATTTGGCTATAGCCCACCTCATCTAGAAATGGTTCTGCTCAGGGAACTGATCTGAACATTTCTCAGCACTCAAGGGGGCGGAGGGTTAGTGGAAAGTTTTGCCATTATTGTTAGCTCGCTGCTCTGTGGCCCAAGGCAAGCCATTTAACCTCTTGGTGTCTGGATTTCCTCATCTGTGAGCCAGGGATAATAATACTCCCCTGCCTCACAGGTGTGTTGGGGGCATTAATTAATGTTTGTCTAGTGCTGGGGGATCTGTGATGAAAGGCAAGCATCATTATTGTCGGTTTGCTGCAGGCAAGACTAGATTATAGTCCTCCAGGTGGGTTGCATATGGGAAGTGGTTTTAGCAAAAGATTTTCCCAAATGAAATGCAGGCTTTAAGCTTCGGGGCCACTTCAAAAGGAAAGGTGCCAGTGGGACTTCATCCTCTCTTTCTTGCCTTAGTTGTCACAGGTTTTATTATCATGCTGAGTTAGACACCAGCATCCTGGCATTGTATCTTAATTTATTCATCAAGCAACATTGAGCTGGTTTGTTTCAGAGGTTTCTGCTTTACATAGATTCTTTAAGATCCCGATGAAGTAGGTGAGGTTATTGCAGAAAACTGGCAATTTCTGGTGAAGGTTGTTCAGTGTGTTGGGGTCACTTAGTGTGTCTCTCTCGTGGTAAGTGGGATAGACAAAGGCCTTGTGCTCTAACAGCACCAAGTGGACAAGTCAAATAGGCAAGAGGTTTCAATCTTTTCATTTTGTTTTGTTTAACTCCCTCCTCCTCCTCCCCCTTTAAAAATAGCTTTTTACACTAAAGAGCACTGGTATGTTCTTGAAAGCTTTTAAAGAGGAACATTTTGAGAAAGGACTTCTGGGCAAACAGACAACAGAGTCTGGATATATTAAGGCCTGGAGAAAAGGGGGAAAAAAAAATCTCACTTTTGAGTACTAAACAAATTCTGGTTTTCTAAAAATCAGAACAATGGTTTCAGTTAGTATACCGTCAAATTAAAGGGCAAAGATAACAGTTCTTTCCCTACCAGCAGAAGTGTATTTTCTCTATTTATAAATGCAGAGGAAAGTATAATGAATTGTTTTATTAATATTATCAACCCAGGCAATAGGAAAACAAATAGAAAGAATTTTGTAGTTGTTTAATTCATGCCATTGCAGAACTACTAGGACAGATATTCTCAGGCAGAAATGCAACTGATGATAGGCTGTTAATCCATTTTGATTCCATTACAAAGCAAGCAACACATTCATTCATTCATTTAGCAAATATTTATTGAGTGTAATCTGTGCTGGGCATTGTTCAGAACCCTGGGAAATCATTGATGAACCACACAGACAGGGTCCTTACTTCATGGAACTTGCATTTAGGTGGGGGAATGCATGAAGAAATAATTGCCAACAGGGATTTAAAATGAAAATGGGTAGAGTTTTGTGGCGATGTAGTGTGGATGAGCAGGGTGCTCTCTCCAGGAGGTGCCTTTAAGCTGGTAAGGACCCACAGTGGGAGCAGGTGTAAGTCTTACTTTTATAAAATGACTTTGTTATAATAACATAGTTTCAGTAGGTACGGGATGCAGCTCGTGATGTCCCTCCAATATAGTGTTCAGTTATTTCTTCTATTTATTTATTTCTTCTATTTTATTTATTTATTTATTTATTTTATTTATTTTATTTAATATACTTTTTTTCTTGATTTCAGAGAGGAGGGGAGAGGGAGAGAGATAGAAACATCAATGATGAGAGAGAATCATTGATCGGCTGCCTCCTGCATTCCCCACACTGGGGATCGAGTTGGCAACCTGGCCATGTGCCCTGACCAGGAATTGAACCATATTCTCCTGGTTCATAGGTCGATGATCAACCACTGAGCCATGCCGGCTGGGCTATTTCTTCTCTAATTTAGATTCCTCCATTATCTACTGTACATAAAGGAAAGTGGAGTATGTCTGGAATCATAACACTAGCTGGCCAGTGTTTGGGAAAGCATTGAGGACCACACCAGGATTGTTCTTCCAATACCCTACTTAGCTGGTCACATAGTCAGTCTTTTTATACTTCTGTTTCCTTGCCTTAAAAAAAAGAAAGAGCCGGGACTGGTTTGGCTCAATGGATAGAGCATCGGCTTGGGGACTGAAGGGTCCCGGGTTCGATTCTGGTCAAGGGCATGTACCTTGGTTGCGGGCATATCCCCAGTAGGGGGTGTGCAAGAGGCAGCTGATCGATGACTCTCTCTCATCGATGTTTCTAACTCTCTATCTCTCTCTTCCTTTCTGTACAAAATCAATAAAATATATTTAAAAAAAAAAAGAAAGAAAGAAAAAAAAAAGAAAGGTGAAGTCCTTTTCAGCTCTAGTTCTAAGAATAACATAGAAACATGATTCAATTATTATAAACCCTTGATTTTTATAAATCTACCAAGATTATAAAAGAAAGTGGCAAAAATCTCAAAAGTGCTTATATTGATAGCTCAAAAATTTGGAATAATTAGGCAGACAGCTGGGTGCAAAAGTTAGATATCATGAGTATTTGGGAATGAGTCTTTTAAAATTCCTTATTGTGTTTTTAGAAAATGAGAGTTAAAAAACAAACAAAAACAAGCTGTAGAGTTTTCAAAACATTAGAAAAGTAAATAATCTACTATAACGTTTGTGGTTTTGTTACATTAGTTTTCCCAGACTTCCAGAAATGAATAGAAGTGAAATGTCTTCAAGTTTTGCAGTTAAAAATTCCACTTGAAACAAAAATTATGCTGTTAAAAGTAAATTCAGTAAGTAAATTTAGGAGGAATAATTTGTACTCTAATATCTCCAACTCTTCACAAGGAATTAAGAATTTCAACAATAATATTATAAATGCAATTTTATGAGCAAATGAAATTATTTATCATATTACCTCCAATGGTGCTCAACACTTTTTAAAAACAGTTTCATGTTTCTTACTTCATTTGAGCCTTCAGAAGTAAATTGGATAGAATTTATTATTCCCACTTCACATATAAGAAAAAAAGAGGCACAGATTTGGGATTTTCCTGGAATTGTGTAGCTAGTAATTCTAGCTGGAATCCAGGATCCTGTATCCTGTCTAGGACTTCAGTATTCCCAAAATGGGTGCACACACAATCTGAGTTTCTCTTCTGTGCGTCACAGTTTTGTTTGTTTTGTTCTGAATGAAGGACCCCAAGTTCTTTCAAGGATTTCTAGAAGACTTTGAGGCAGTTGGGCAGCTCCATGAATCTGCAAGTCTACCCCCTTCTTTTGCTGTGACCCTGCTCCTTTATGTCATGCTTATCTGTCAGGCATGACTATTGCTTTTGTTGGGCCACTCTTATCTATTGCTATAATGATATGTTGATTGTATTTTCCTTATTTTAGATAAAATCTGAGCAAGAATGGGCCACCTCATTCTGAATTAATTTTAACATAGTACGATGATGCAAAACTAAGACAAAATCCGTAACGTTTTTTTCCGTGGAGTAGGAACTATTATTTATTTAATTCTTCTTTTCTTTCTTTATTTTTTAAAAAAATATATTTTTATTGATTTCAGAGAGTAAGGGAGAGGGAGAGAGAGATAGAAACGTCAGTGATGAGAGAGAATCATTTATTGGCTGCCTTCTACATGCCTCCCACTGGGGATCAAGCCTGCAACCCATGGGTATGCTCTTGACTGAAATCAAACCTGGGACCTTTCAGTCCTCAGGCCCACTCTCTGTCCACTGAGTCAAACCAACTAGAGCATCCTGGAGTGGAAAATTTTAAAAATCTGACTTTAGGTTTCTAATTATCTTTTGTCTGACATCAATTTATAAACGCTATGTTTGGTATGATGAGGAACAAAGAACTTCTGAGTTTGTGCCACTCTCTAGAACTTTACTGGGACACAAAATATTAAGCCTTTCTATTAGAATGTAGTAAAATGATCATATGAAATAGTGTGCACTATTATTTTGAGAATCTGTTATAAGATCTGCTAAATACATCTACAGGTCCAAGAGACTGACGGGGGCAGAGTAACGTAGGTGAAGGCTATGGAGAAAAGATGGAAGAAACACAAGGGAATACAAGTTGAGTTTAGAGAGAATAACCAGGCATAATTTTGTTCAAAATTTTACTCTTTATTAGCAATAAATTAAAATAAGGTAGATTTTTTTGATGACTCACAAGATAGATGTTGCATGAAAAGGTACTGAATTCAACAGGCACAAATAAGGCAGCCAAACATGGAAAAATGATCATAGGTAGGCCATTTGTTCCACTTGCCTTTTATCTTTTACACCTGTGTTTGAATTCATCCAAACTTGCATAAATCCTTTGCACAGCTGTCGAAATTGCACCTGAAAAAAGGCTGAAGTAGTCTCAGATGGGCTAACATTTCATCATTCTGAATACTTAAATCCAAACAGGTTTAAACACTTTGCCAAACCCAAGGATAACGGGCTTCCCATTGATCTTTGCTCTGTTCAAATGTTCAACGGTGAGTGCCAAAATGTACGCTGCAGATTGCATTGGATGGGCTCCCATGATTTTTAGCTGCATAACAGCTCAAAAATAAGATTTTGTGGATGGCAGGTCTCCTTTGAAATCTACATAGAAACACATACTTTGATATATGTAATGAGATAAAGAGCAGTTGGCTGCTTGGACAAACCCATGTACTGAATTTAATTTTTCTTTTCCTGTAAACAAGAAGTTGATATAGTATATTTCTGAGAAGGGGTAATCAAGTTTCTGGTATTTTCACTAGACCATTTCTGATCTGTATTCTGATGTACACAATTTTATCACTTTTAACTTGGGTCTATCGTTAAAGTTTTTAAAATTAGAAACATATACATTGCCATTATAAAAAACACAGTACAGAAAGATATAGACTGAAAGGTGGAAGTTCTTCTGTACGCTTTTCTCCAAACTCCACTCCCCAGAGATAACCCTTTAATAGTTTGATATATATCCCTCCAGGTCTTTTATAAAACGCATTAGTGTATATATAGGTAGTCCTTGGGTTACATCGGACTCCACGTATGTTGTTTCATGGTTACATTGCCACCTCCCATTCATATATGTATATATATTCCATCATTTGACGTATGTACATATGTGCTTTATGGTTTTGATTATTTATTTACCACAAGTAAAGGTCAGGAATTATCTTTCTTTTAAATTTTTTTTTTTACTGTTTCACTTCATTACTGTGTATGTGCTCCATGTGAGTGATGTAGGTGCTTATGTAGGTGGGTTCTGACTTATATCACACCATAAGAACGGATCTCCAAAGTAACCCGAGGATCTACTGTAATTATAAATATACGTTATCATCATATAAATATTGAAATGGCACTCTCTTTCTCTCTCTCTCTCTCTCTTTTTAATATTACCAATGTTTTAAAACTTTGGAGACTAGTGAGTGAAAATGGTTATTTTTAGGTATAGGATTTGCCCTGGGTAAGGACTGGATACATTCAAACTATACTTCCAACTTAATTCTAGACTCTCTGCTCCTTGTTTACACTGCCAAGAGTTTGAAGGCTTGGTCAACATAGTGCCATGATGAAATGAGTCTGAAAGTTGACCTTAAAGAAAATTTAGGGCTTGTCTTCATGGATAGGAATTAAAGAAAAAAAGAAAGAAATTCCAGTTGGTGGAGCTTCTGAAAACAAAGCCATAAACACCACCCGAGTCCCTGCTTATTTTCTTGGTCCAATCTATCTGTGGTTATGATAGAGGACAAGCTTAGGCCATCTTCATGGCTGATTTTGTGAATGTCTGGGCTCCCTATAGGACTGCATTCGGTTCTATATGCTACTATACTTCCCATTTAGCATATGTCCACAACCACACTCAAGTGTTTACTGCTCTTCCTCCCGGGAGCTCCTTTCTAAGAGGAGGATTTTCATCAGAATGTCAGAGGCAATCTCAGAGTGGGCTCTTGCTTGAGCTTTATGAATTGATTTGAAAAGAGCTACAGAGTTTTGACTGCTGGGAGATCTGACTTAGTTGGCAAGATGATCCTGAGGCAGCTGCAAATGGCACTGGTGGGAAGACAAGGGTTACTGGGTAAAATAGAGTCAAGAGACAAATTGATTCCAGCAGAATGTCTGTGGTGTTGAGTAGTGAGGTTGGAAACATGAAAGGGAACAGGGTTTTGCACTTGGACATGAGCCAGAAGAAATTAAGAAGATGAGAGTCATGATGAGATGAAGTGACCTTCATTCATTATGTCATCAGGTGCTATTTCTAGTCATTTAGCCTGAAGCCTGCCTTTCTATACTCCCTTCGCCAGGCTGGGGCTGGGGCTGGGGCTGGGGCTCTGCAAACAATCCAGCATTGCCAGCTGGCTCCCTGTGAGGCCCTGTCATTCCGGGATGCTGATGGAGAATGGACGACTTGCTCCTTCCTGTTTCCTGTGGCTTCCTGTTTGCTTCCTGTTCCTGGGACCATCATCCAGCCTTGCATTTGTACAAAACCTGGTAGTTGGTTCCAGGAGCAGCCATTGAATCCAGTTAGCCATGTTTCCAACATTGACAGGACCTGCTTGTTGTAATCCTACCTCTTACAGCACCAGCTGCAGCCAAGAAGCATTCCCAGCTTAGAGGTCTGGTTTTCCATCTCACAGTCCCACTTCTAATGCAGACACCAGCCCCAGCAACCAGAGCCCCTCCTCACAGGTCTGAGGTTTTCATCTCAGTGCAGCCCCTCTTTCTAAGTTTTAATAGTTCCCGCCTCTTGCCTTCGATTTTGCAGCCTTAGGAACTGTAGCTGCTTCCTTGGATTGTTACCTCTGTGATATTTGGAAGTTTTTGAAGTTGCTGGCCTTTATGAGTGTTCTGTTCTTCAATGTCTACTCAACAATTCTTTATATTATTTCTGTCTCCTTATCAGACCTTGACTGACACAAGATCTCCCAATTTATTGTGAAAATAGGAGAACTCGTGAGTTCCTGTGTCATTCAGCAGTGGAGTGAGACCTGCATTATGTGGGGGCGGAGAGAATAGAGGGGAAGGAAGGGCTACATCAGACAAACTGGTGGTGGGAGGGAACCAACAGGGGAACAGGGAGTGACAAAAGGAGCAGTAGAATAGGTAAGGTTTCTCTCCTGCTGGTGGAGAGAACAATGAAGCCATAGGAAACTGGGAACGTTGGGGAAAGAAATGAGTCCAGGCACGGGGAAGGGCAAATGGAGATGTTTCAAAGGCACCTGGCAAAACGGAACTGAAATTCAAATGAGAACGAGAGTGGTGGCCTCAGCAGTGAGGATGGTGACTGTGGCTGCATTACCTGGGGATGTGAGCGTGCAGGGACAGGTGGTGCTGAGTAACTTGTAACAAGAGGCTTAAGGCAAAATCCAGTATGAGACTGTGTGCCCATGGCAAATAGGGATGGCCTCTTTATAATACCGGCTCAGGTTAAAAAGGGTAATTCCTCTGTTTTAACCAGAAGAAGCTAGTAGTGATTATTTTAGACACGGTTACCCTTCACATATGTAGATTTCAGCTCTGGCTGATGTAATCAGGCAGAGTGTCAATGAACAATATTGCTTTTAATTTTTTAAGATGGAAGCAGATGAGCAAGCTACAATACATAAACTGTAGAGCAGCAGACTATGAATACTGTTGTCATCAAATAAAACACACAGCAAAGCCATCCCGACACATTTAATCATATTCACAGTCACTGTTGTGCTACATTATAGTTAGGCACAGGTGATAAGCAGTTCTTTTTTTTTTTTTTAATTTTTAAACATTTTATTTTTTTCCACCACCATTCATCCCCTTTATGACCTCTTCCACCCTCACCTTTCTTCTGAATCAGTTTTCTCTCTCTTTTTCCTTTTTTGCTCAATCTTTCCATTCCCTCAATGTTCCCCCACCAGAGCTATCAACATTCTCTCTCTCTATGAGTCTGTCTCTATTTTGCTTGGTAGTTCAGTTTATTCATTAAATTCTACATATGAGTGAAGTCATATGGTATTTGTCTTTCTCTGATTGGCTTATTTCATTTGGCATAAGTCCTCCATGTATATCCAAGCTGTTGCAAATGGTAAAATATTTCCCTTTTTATGGCAGAGTAGTATTCAAAATATGTTTTTATTGGTTTGATTGAGAGGAAGGGAGAGGGAGAGAGAGCTAAAAACATCAATGATGAGAGAGAATCATCGATTGGGTGCCTCCTGCTCACTCCTTCTAGGGATCAAACCTCAACCTGGGCATATATCCTGACTAGGAATTGAACTATGAGCTCCTGGTTCATGGACCATTGCTTAACCACTGAACCACACTGGCCTGCTGTACCACATTTTTTTTTTTTAATCCACTCATCTACTGATGTACACTTGGGTTACTGTAAGCAATTCTTATAAAATAATGTAATTCATAATGATAAAAGAAAAATCAACCTTTTTTTTTTCTTTTTTCTTTCTTAGTTCATTATCTAAAATGGATGTCAGCAGTTTTCATTGCTATTGTATATCCCCAATTAAAATTAGCTTATCAAAAATTTATTGAGTTTTATTATGTTCTAAGTATTGTGATGGGCTCTGGGGGATATAAATATAATAGGTGTGGCCTTAAAGTTGAGAAGTTTACGTGTACACTTTAATCTGAATCATAGAGATGTAACAGAGTGACTCATGCATGTTGCTGCATAATGCTCTCTATCCCATATTCTGTGCTCTCCTAGATTAAAAATAGGACTTACTTGGAGAGCCTGCCCTTCTTCAGTGGACAGCCTCACGCCCCCTAAGGCCTGCCTGCTTCCTGTCCTCTGTTGAGCACAGAGGGTTGGTTCTCTGCCAGAATTTCTCATTCTGAGTATCTAGAATGGTAAACGTCTGAACACCAGGGAACTCTGGTGCATGGCCCTGGACTATCTTGCCCAGGAGAATAGACACAGGTGGATGGCATATGGAGGGAAGGGCCCTTTCCGTTTTGGAAACTTAGGGAAGGGAAGAGAAGGTAAAGGTGAGGAGGAAGAGCTCATATTCAGGCGGGGAAAGTCAAAGGGTCCTGCCGAGGAAGGGGAAATGCTTGAGTAGGAAGGTTTCTAGGGACATTCCTCATCCAGCAACTTTAGGGAATGAGCCCGGAGTAACAGAAGCTGGCACAGTCCCTTCCTTGTAGGACAGAATGCATATGTAAGAGAGAGACTAAATAACATTTTACCCTTATGCTGGCCCCCTTAGAACCAGTCAGGATAGATTAAGTGATGTTGCTGTAAAAAGCAACCCTCAGATCTCAGTGGTATAACACTACAGAGATTTAGTTCTCCATTTATTCCGCGTGTCCATCATGGGCTGGCTAGGCACTTTTCTCTATGTCATCCCATCTCTATGAATGATTTCTAAGCAAAGGGGAGGGAGAAGAAAGGCAAATTTCACACTGGCTTTTAAAGGTTCTGGCCGGAAATCACATAAATAACTTCATTCAGATGTCGTTGACAAAGGCAAGTTACACGCCCATGCCTTTCTTTAAGGTGGCAGAGCAACCAGAAAGAAGAGGACTGGAAACGTCCTGCCTACAGTACCTAGGCACTGTGCAATGATTCTGGTCATACTTAAGGAGCAGCTGTACAGGGAAGAGTAGTGTGAGCTCCCAAGGTCACTGGAATTAGAATCCTATACTGTCCCTGAAATGTCTTTTTTAACCTACTCAGTGACACTTGAATTTCCTTTAAGGAACATAAAATTGTGTGCAATTAAAGAAAGACTAAAACATCTAATAAAACTGCTCATTGGCTCTCACAGGCTCCCAACTGCGAGGTGATGGCTAGAGAGGATGAATGAAGGGCGGCCTGGGGCTAGGCTGCTCCTCAAGCATGCCCCTAGTGGTAGAGGAATTAGGTCCCATGATCCACCGTGATGTGCTAGTTCTCCAGGCATGGCCCGCAAATAGGGACCTGAAGCGGGATTGAAGCCACTCCTACCAGAAATAAGGAGAAAAAGGGGAGCGGGTTGTCCCAAGCTGCAACATCCTTGATTGGAGATTGGAAGGCTTCATTATCCTGTTCTGAGAAACTCCTGACTCAGATCAGCCCAGAACTGACCTATGAGGCCTTGTTTATTGCTGGCTACCACGTGAACCTTGTGCCCACCAAGGAAAAACAAACACAAGACCAAGGGAAGATATACAAACGAGAGTTCTTCACTAAGACCCAAGGCATCGACACTTGCACTTGACAGGAACCATACCTGCACCAAGGCACACCTCCTGCCATCCCCTCATGACAAGGGGATGCCTAGCCCCACCCCTTTTGGTGCTGCTCTCAGCCTCTCATGCCCTCCCCATTCTGTCCCTCTACATTGTCTACAACATGCCTCAGAGCTCCTCTTCCAGAACTCATTAATCACTTCCATTTGTGGGGGACTCCTGGTCATGAGCAGCATCACCTCTGAAACCTCCAATATGTTCTGGATTCATCACACACCTCTCCACTGGCAAGGACACCACCAGAAAACCAAGGTTTTAATAAAGAGACAGAAATCTTTCCCTCTCCTCCTCCCCACTCCCCCCCCCCAAAAAAAAAAATCTATTAAACTAATAAATCCCTTTCTTACCAAATTACAAATCTGGACCTTAAAGGGCAAGAAAGGGATATTCTTGTAGGGGGCCTCCTGGGAAGGCACATGGGCATTCTTTAATTATTGTCAGCTGAACCCAAAGGCTTCAGCAAAGCCACGTCCTGGGAAATACGCCTTGCCAAAAGGGCAAGGGTGTTGTCAACTTGACCTTCATTTCAGCTCATGGTGTGAAAAAGTGGGTTTTGATATCTAAATCCAGCCTAGCACCAGGAATACCCAGGGCCTACTTAAGAATGCAGCTAATCTCCTTTGTCTTGACCTCTTGGTGAAACTTCCTGATATTTGATGGTATAAAATAAACATGTTGGGTCACTGTCTCTCCATCAGAAGAGGGCAGCGGTCCACCAGGCCCCAGCTTTTCTTTTTTATCTCTTATTTCTCAATCCCCAGCTGCCTCTACTCAGGAATTGGACTCTCTCTCTAGCCATGCTGGATGCGGAAAAAAAGAGAGAATAGTTCCATATGCTCTAATGCATACTGGACCTCTAAAATATACCAACATGCTTTCACATAAGTTGCCTGATTAAATCCTCTTATAAGTAAAGGTAGTTTAGTAGTTAAGAAGGTAGACTCTGAGCCAGACTGCCTGGGTTTGAATTTCGACTCTACTAGGTAGCACTTGTGTGACTTTGGCCAGTTCCTTTCTTAATTTATCTTTGCCTCAGTTTCGTTATCCTTAAAGTACAGATAATATAGTATCTACCTCAGTGTATTGTGAGGGGGAATCAATGTTTGTAAAGTGCTAAGAACAGTAACTAGCTAAAGGTAAGATCTCTATGTAAGCATTGTTAAATATGTAAAATAAACTCTCTGAAATAACCCTTAGAGGAAACTAGAGCTCATACAAGTTAAAGAACTTGCTTGGGGAAGGGAAAGAGCCAATATTTGTCCACTTGTCTCCAAAGTCTATGTTGTTTTTTTCTTTATATCATATTGGGTGGTAGATAATATCTAAAGGAGAAAGGGGCATGGAAATGAAGGCATGAAAGGCAAGTGTTTCAGCTTCTCAACATTACCTTTCCTTGTATCCAGAAGATTTTATGTTTAAAAAAAAAATATTTTATTGATTTTTTTATAGAGAGGAAGGGTAAGGGATAGAGAGTTAGCAACATTGATCAGTTGTCTCCTACACACCCCTTACTGGGGATGTGCCTGCAACAAAGGTACATGCCCTTGATCAGAATTGAACCTGGGACCCTTCAGTCCGCAGGCTGATGCTCTACTGAGCCAAACCAATTTTATGTTTTGAATGGCTCTTCAGTAGAAACTGGTCAGTGAGCAAAACTGATTGTCCTACATAAGGCAGATACCATATTGTGCTCTGGGAGAAGGACACTGTCACTGATATTCTTTTTCTTTTTTAATCGTTGAGGTGTAATTGATATACAATATTATATTAGTTTCAGGTGTACAATGTAATGATTTGATATTTGTATATATTGCAAAGTAAGTCATCACCATACATAGTTATAATTTCCCTCCCGTATGATGAGAACTTTTAAGATCTGCTGTCTTTACTGAAATTTTCTGTGTCAATGACCTGTCTAAGATTCAGGGGCCATTGGCCAAGTCGTGAGGATTTTATAATCTTACTAGAGGCCCGATGCATGGAATTCGTGCATGGGAAGGGTCCTTGGGCCTGGCCAGCAATCAGGGCCAATCTGTGGGGCAACCAGCAGGGTGATTGAGGGGCCCCTCTGGCACCTGCCTTGGCTGGCCTGGGGCCTGTAGGCTGGGGACAGCTCCTGTGTTGAGCAGCTGTCCCCTGGGGATTAGTACACATCATAGCCACTCTTAGTTCCCTGAGTTGTTCCACTGGTTGTTCCACTAATCAGTCAATTTGCATATTAGACTTTTATTATATAGGATTGGAGTAAGCATAATTGCTTTAAATATAAAGTGTATGGTAAGAGTGACACATTTTCTCCTTGAAGGAAAAGTCTTTGTGAATATCAGTGGGACAATAGAAGAGTAAGGTAAATTTAGTGTGGTTCAAATGTTAGATGTTAGAATGATTGGAACAAAGTTTGACCTTCCCATGATAAGCTACAAAGAGCCAAGAGATGTACATTCTGAATTTTCACTCACTTTGGGATGGTCAGTTTTCTCATGTAAGCAACAGAGACATAAAATTATAGTTGAGCTCCATAGATATACCATCTCTCCCCCTTTGTGTAACAGGTGCCTTGGGTGAAATCGACCCCACCCCCAGATTCAGGAGTGGGCTTGATTACTCAGCCCATCTTTGTACTCCCACCCCTTTTTCCAGTGATGGTAACATATTAGGGATGTACAGACTTTGTTCACTGGTTCTTGAATGTGAATGAGAAAGCACATAGACCTGATTATTGATGGCAATCTTGTGTTATTGTGAGGGGAATGGGCCTAATAACAGATCCAACACATGGAGGAGAACAGGAATGTGGGATTATACAGAAATGGATCCAGAGCACTGATCAAGCCATGCCTGAAGCCCATAGTACCATCAGACTCTTCAGTGATATGAGCATTAATTTTTCTTATTTGTTAAACCAGTTTATTCCCCATATAAACCAGCTTGTATGCTTACTTCTCGGGTGGTTATGTGTATATAAATATCTTAGCAGAGCCTGGTGAGTTCTAAGACAACATTTATCATGATGGTGCAATTATTGTCACTTGGGAGGGGGAGAAGTGGGAGTGCTATAAACAGTGACATGGAACCAAGCCCCAGGGATAGGGTAGTGGTGAGTTTTGGTGTAGAGAATAGGAATTAAAAATAGAAACAACCACTTAAAACTTATGTTTCATCAGTCTCTCAGGCTAATTACTAATTAGTTTACTATCTAATTGGTAACTACAGCTATTAATTATGTTAGCAAATAAAAATTTTTATAAATATGCAGTCTCATATATTCTATAATTTAGAGTCATGAATCAGAAGGAGGTACATGATTTGCTTGTCAATCAAGAGCCTCCCCCCACCTCCCCAAGGACTTCGAGATGTAATAAGGAATGGAATGTAGCAGGGATCTTAAATATTTGTCAACATTTGTATGAATAAGAAAGAAGATTAAAAAAAAAAAAAGCCTGAAGCAAAATCAGCTCAGATGGAAATGTTCTTTCAAAATCTTTTTCTGAGATGCCAAGTGATGCTGGTGAGCACTTCTTCAGCTGTGTTGGAAGGTGAGGGCTGAAATCGGCCTTTCTGTAATATGGAGGTGATTACTTTGTACAGCCTTGTGCCCACCTGGGACCGCCAAGGGTTGGAGCCTAAGGAGAGCGTGCTGTTGACAGTGCCAGAGAAACGGAGAGAAGGAAGGGGGCGTGGAGAGATAATGAGCTTCGTTTCTGACATGTTTAGTTTTAGGAGGTGGTGGGACACCCAAGTAGAGATATTCTGCAGACAGAAAGAAATATGGGACTGAAGAAAGGGTGAGAGGTCAAGGCTGGGGCTGGAGATTTGGGAGTCATCTGCATTCAGGTGGTAATTAAAGCCATCTGAAGGGGAGCTTCCAAGAGGAGTGTGCTGTGAAGGAAAAAAGCCCACGGCCCGAACTGAGCCTGATGGAACTGAGCCTTCCTGAAGGAAAAGAGGGGAAAGCCACTGGCAATAGGTCAGGAAAGAAATTTTGAAAGGTGAAGGAAGAAACCTACAGAATATGGTCCTTATAGCCAAGAGCAAAGAGGAAATGGATGGAGATCCACTAAAGCTATCAAGAACGATTAGGAAGTTGGAAGTTTCATCATTTTACAAATGCTATTCAAAAGGAAGCTGAGGTCACTTACCCTTCAAAGAACCAGAGAATCATTGGTATAAAATGAGTGACTCGGGGAGGCTGAATTCTCAGTGCTTTCCTTTTCTACCTAGAGAGAAAATAATATTTATCAATTTGGGGGGATTGAGAAAGCTGCTAGTCAGTACTCTCAGTGGAAAAAATAAATAAATGAGAAGTCCTCACCCACCCACAATGCCATGAATATCATCACAATAATGTTATTAATTTTTTTGAAGAAAGTTCTTGAAAGATATAGGAAAGGGGAACGAGACAAGGGCTCACTGGGGTCAACAGTACCCTAGGAACCAAAGCAGTAAGAAAAAAAGAAAACTAATTGAGAAATACTCTTCTCTAAGTGTAATGTCTGGTGAAGTCATCCACTGCAATGGAGCTGCTGAAAAGTAGCTAAGCCAACTGAACTATAGGAAAGGCCATGGATTTATGGGCTAGAAAACAGATATGCAGACATCTATTTTTAGTTTTCTCCGTGACAGAAGTCAGTGGGGAGTCACATTTTATGCCCTGATATATCTTAATAATGCCAGGTGTGATAATCTGCTGATTTGCTCAATTCATAGTCCCTAAGGAATTCCACAGTGACAAAGAGCTGAGAATCATGTCTCTAATAGCTTGGCAAATTCCTTCAGGCAAGGTGGTCATTAATAATGGAGCGATGATAAGATCATTTCCCTCAGGGTCTCTAGAGCTGGCCTGTTGACTAAGGTGGTGCAGGGTGGCTAAAATGACTGCAATTACAACTCTTGCCCAACCATTAAAGCAGAATATAACATGTTGGATCACAGCCCTGCTCTGTCAGGCTTAGCATTAAACCCAGTGGTCACCAGTAGCTGTTCCTGGGGAGGAAGGCAACCATATTTCCATAATAAATCTAAATGGTTAGGTAAGAATGACTATGGATGCTTGGAGGGTTGCAGGCATGGACAGATGGCTTTCTTACACATTAAAAGTATGAACTTTTGCTCTGAGGCATGAAGTTTGCTTTGCTCTATTTTTTTTTCCCATTTATAATTTAATATAGCATTGATTTTCTAGATCCCTTTAAAATCCCATTCATTGAACTTGATTGGATTTTGATAAAATTTAGACTGCTGCATGGAGGCAAAAAGAACAACATGACCAAATGAGACGTGTAGGGGCAGAGAAGGGGAGAGGCTGAAGAGTGGGAGGAGGGTCGGGTGGTTGAGAAGAAAGAATCTCTGCCCACCCTTGAAGGTCACAGCAATCTTTGTTGTATTTCAGAGACAATATGGAAAGTGAGGAGGGAGGTGGACCTGGTATTTACTGAATGCCTTTCCTAACCCAGACTTAGAGATGTTAATTCATAAATTCTCACAACTCTTTATGGTATGCATTGTTGTTCTATTTACCCATAAATGAATGGAGGCTCAGGTTAGTGTAATAACTTGTCCGAGATAGTTCTCTCCTTCCCTTTGTCCCTTCCTTCCTTTCTTTCAATTTGTTTATAGTCTCCTTCACCTGTGTGTTTGTTTGTTTTTTCTTTATTTTGTGTTTTGGCCCCTTTATGAGTAACTCATAGGCAAGAGCTTGAATTTCCCCAACTGTCTTACCTGTAGCGGACACCCACTTACACACTTGTGCTAACTCGTTTAACTGTATCTCCCTGAACTAGCAAAGCAGCATAATATGCAGGTGGCAGTGGAGTACTCTGGAGGTGCCCAGGCATCTGCTGTGGTTCCAAGTGATTTGCATGCACTATGCTGCTCTATGTCAGCATCTATGGGGGAGATAACATGTTCTTAAACCTGACAACACCAGATGGAGTCTCAGGCCACACGTCTCAGATTGAAAGTTGTAATTGAACTCCAGGCCTAGGGAGAATGTCCAGAGGACCAGGCAGAACCTGGTTAGAATTCAGGAGAAGATGGAGCCAAGGTCCAGTTTCCCAACTAGGCCAGTATAGGAGTGGGGGTTGGAGAGGGAGGGCTATGCCTGAGGCTTATGCCTGGCCTATTAAATCCCAATTCTGGTCATGGCAAAAGGATTGGGGGTTGAGCACCTAACACAGGGACTCTGGGACAAGGTTGGTCCTGGGATCCCAGGAAGTGGGGAAGATATTGAATACAAAGACATGGAGATCAGGGGAAGAATGAGTCTGAATATTTTTAAAATATATTTGTATTGCTTTCAGAGAGGAAAGGAGAGGGAGAGAGAAATAGAAACATCAATGAGAGAGAATCATTGGTGGGCTGCCTCCTGCATGACCTCTACTGGGGATGGAGCTGCAACCTGGGAATATGCCCTGACCAGGAATCAAATGGGTGACCTCTTGGTTCCTGGGATGATGCTCAACTGCTGAGCCACACCAGACTGGGTGAGCCCAAATTTTTATTGTAAGCAAAGACATCTGAAATATAAGGCAAATTAAATGGAAAGTGAGTAATTAAGAGGCTCATGCTTATCAGCACCAAGAAGAAAGATCAAGGGTTTTCATGTCCCTCAAAGAGGATTTATTGAGTTTGGCACAGAGGATGAGCAATATCTGAAGCCAGCTGGATGGGGATGTGTGTGGCATCAGGTGAGATGAGACAGGTGGATCCTCACCCTACACCAGTTTGCTGCCACAGGTCTGTCTTTCCCTTTCTCTGCCTGGTTGGAGCATTATATAGGGTTTCACCATAGAGAAAGGTGAACCTTCGGCCCTCCTGTCTACTCTCTCAAATGCTCTGTCTCAACTGGGGGTGATTTTGTCTTGCAGGTAGAGTTGCCAGATAAAATTCAGGATGTACAGTGAAATGATCATTTCAGGTGAACAGCCAATATATTTTTCTACAAGTATGTCCCAAATATTGTATGGGATATACTTATATTGAAAAATTAATCCTTCTTTGAAATTTAAATTTAACTGCATGTCCTGCACTTTTATTTAATAAATCTGGTCTTGCTATGGCCAGAGGATTGGGGACATTTTTATTGTCATGACTGGGAAGGAGGAGCTGCTGGCATTTAATGGGTAGAGGTCAAGGATGCAGTTCCAAATGTCAATAGTGCTGAGACTGAAAGACAAGCTGCCAGGCCAGTATCTTTGTGTCTGGTTCCAGGATTCTATTGGGTCGGCAACTAAGTAATTGCGGATTTTTTAAAGAAAATCAAAGACAATTTTTTCATGGAACTAAATAACTTTATTCTGTAATGTATTGCCCATTTTGATCAATGACCTTTTGCCATCTTTCAGGCAGCATCATAATCCCACGTTCAAAAAACTTCTGGTTTTTATTAGCAAAAAACTGAATCAGGTACGATTTGACATCATCATCATTATTGAAATTTTTACCATTCAAGGAGTTTTGTAAAGATCGAAACAAAAAGTAATCAGATGGTGCAAGGTCAGGACTATATGGTGGATGTGGCAAAACATCCCAACCAAGCTCCATTAATTTTTGCCGAGTGACCAAAGATGTGTGTGGCCTTGCATTGTCATGATGGAATACAACACCTTTTCGATTTGTCAATTCGGGCCGCTTTTCTTCAACTGCATTGTTTAATTTCATTAGTTGTTCAATGTAGACATCAGAAGTGATCGTTCGGTTGGGTGGTAAGAGTTCAAAGTAGACAATTTCTTTGTAATCCCACCAAACTGATAACAAAACCTTCTTTTGATGAATATCAGCTTTTGATGTTGTTTGAGTTGGTTCACCTGGCCTGCTCCACGATCTTTTCCGCTTGATATTGTTGTAAACAACCCATTTTTCATCGCCAGTTATCAGTCGTTTTAAAAATGGGTCATTTTCATTACGTTTCTTTAGCAAATCGCAGCTGCTAATGCGTTGCGTTAACTGTGATTCTTTCAGTTCCTGAGGAACCCATGTATCGAGTTTTTGAACATAGCCAAGTTGTTTTAAGTGATTTTCAATGCATGTATGTGATACATGAAGCTTCTCTGCAATCTCACGTGTTGTACTGTGACAGTCTGAATTGATTATTGCTTTGATTAGGGTGTCATCAATTTCAACTGGACGACCAGAGCGTTTTTCATCTTTGAGTGAAAAATCACCAGAACGAAATTTGGCAAACCAATTTTGACACTGCTGTTCTTTTAAGGCTTCGTCACCATAAACAGCACATAACTTTTTATGAGCTTGCGATGCGTTTTCCCTTTGCGGAAATAAAAAAGCAAAATATGACGAAAATGTTCCTTTTGATTTTCCATTTTTCAACGAACGCCAAACGAAAACTACAAAACAGATCAAAAAACTTTTTTTACTGATTAACAGCTGAATAGCCAACTATCAAATAACAAAATGTGTTTTACATTTGTACTACGTCTGCAAACTAAAAATTCAACTGAAGCCATATATGTGTGAAACCCGCAATTACTTAGCTGCCGACCCAATAATACACCGAAATTGTCTTCTCCAGCATCATATGTTTGTATTTAGGTGGAATTTTTAATTAGCTGCTAATTAGACTAGAGTGAGAGAAGTACGCATTCTTTTATTCTGACCACCACTTGCTATGTGATCTTGCCTAAGTTACTTAACCTTCCTTTTCTTGAATGTTCTCATATGTGAAACGAGGAAAATATGAATACCAACTTATTTTGTGTGTGTCTGCGATGACTGAATGATTCATTATCTATAAAGTGCTCAAACATGAAAAACTCTCAATAAATGTTAACTACTGTTAACTAGTGTTATTAAGTTAAAAAAGAAAAATCTCACTATTCTAAAAATGCTTTGAGTACAGTCCACGATTTCCTTCATTATTTTTTATGAATGCCCCACTTAAAGGTTGACAGATAAAATATAAAATGTCCCAGGAAAGCTTGAATTTCAGATAAACAATGAATAAATTTTTAGGAGAAGTGTATCCCAAATAAGTATGCATGGGGGTATACCGTGTTTCCCCGAAAATAAGACATCCTCCGAAAATAAGACCTAGCGCATGGAAAGATAAGACATCCCCTGAAAATAAGACTTAGCGCAACTTTGGGAGAAAAAATTAATATAAGACACTGTCTTATTTTCAGGGAAACAGGGTACTTACACTAAAAAAAAAAAAATTCATTGTATTTATTTATTTTCTCAAAATTAAGTTTCTCTTTATTTATTTATTTTTTTTATTGATTATGGTATCACATAATTGTCCTCATCCCCCCATTCCCATCCCAAACCCCGCTCCACATATGCCCCAATCCCCCTGTTGTCCATGGCTACTGGTTAGGCTTATATGCAAGCACACAGGTCCTTTGGTTGATCTCTCCCCTTTACCCCCACCCTCCCCTACTTTCCCTCTGAGGTTTGAGAGTCTGATCGCTGCTTCTCTTTCTCTGGGTCTGTTTTTGTTCATCAATTTATGTTGAAAAATTCATTGTATTTAAAATTTATATATAACCGGTCATCTTTGTTAAATCTGGCAACTCTGTCCATTGTGCAGTGGAGAGGATGTGTGTGTGACTTGCCCTCTGGAGGGCATGGTTCAGGTGGTCAGTTCAGGAGGAGGTTCCCAGGTGTGAGCTGAAGATGTGCAAAGGGCCACCCTCCTTACAGACAAGTGGCAGAAACGCATAGCTGCCATTTGTGATGCTGCTGAACAACATTTTGTCACCAAGCTCTGGTTTTTCTTCCCACCAACTAATAAAAAAGGTGTGGTACTTGAAAGAATAAAC
Organism: Pipistrellus hanaki; assembly: GCF_964339955.1. Classification (NCBI taxonomy): domain Eukaryota; kingdom Metazoa; phylum Chordata; class Mammalia; order Chiroptera; family Vespertilionidae; genus Pipistrellus; species Pipistrellus hanaki. The sequence goes on along the minus strand of NC_140503.1, from coordinate 36,851,077 downwards.
AGACATGCAGAATATTCCAGAAAACCAGTTTGTTCTCAGAGTGTAATGATATTCTTCTACTTTAATATAAGGGTTGGCAAACTTCTGAAGAGGAGCAGATAGTAAATACTTTAGGCTTTGAGTGTCATATTTGATCTCTGTTGTATATTCTTTTCCTGCTCTTTCTCCTTTTCCTCTCCTCTCTCTCTCTCTCTTTTTTAAACATAAAAACTATTCTCAGCTGCAGGCTGTACAAAAATAAGCCAGGGCTTGGGTTTGGCCTGTGCACTGTAGTTTGTGGACCCCTGCTCTAACAGCAGGATAGCATGGAGGCATCATGTGAGGGTCTGGTGTGTGATTTAAAAAAAAAATTTTTTTTTTTAAATTTATTTCACAGAGGAAGTAAGAGGAAGAGAGAGATGGAAACATCAATGATGAGAGAAAATCATTGGCTGTCTCCTGTATGCTCCCTACTGGGGATCCAGCCCGCAACCTGGGCATGTGCCCTTGACTTGAATCAAATCTAGGACTCATCACGCCACAGACTGATGCTCTATCCATGAGCAAAACCACCTAGGGCTGGTGTGTTTTTCTTAATCACAGTTATTATGTTTATAATTTATGAGGGAAGACATATCTGATTTTTATTAATTAGAACTTATCTAGCATTTACCATAAGCAAGGCATTGCTATAAGTGTTTTACACTCATTAACTCATTTAAACTGAATGATCCATTTAAACTTAGATCTTGAGAGATTAGGTAACTGGCCCAAGGTCATATTGCTAGTAAGTGAGGGAGCTGGGATTTAAACTCAGTTAAGTCCAGCTCTAGAACTCACAGTCTTAACTATGATACCACGTTGTCCTTTATGAATGTATAATCTCATCTTCATCTCATTTAATCTTCTAAGTAGTTTAATAGTGAAGATTTCAAACTTACTACTAAAATGACCAAAGAAGAAACATTCTTGTTTTACTTTACCTGATATTTGGAACTTAAGGATTTTCTGACCCTTTGGAGAAAATCAAATTGGATGGTATCAATTGTGGGTAAGGATCATATAATATCCTGACACAAACAAAGCAGCTACATAGATTTCAAATACTAAATACTATAACTGTGGAGTTTAGGACTCCCCAGACAAGGGAGAAATTTCTATGGTTCAGGATCCTAAGAAGTGAGGTTTTCATTGGATTTCCTAGAAGCAGGAAAGGATTAATGTATAAATGAAAAGGGAACAGCTAATGGAAACCTCTTGCCCAACAAGATAGTATTATCAGAGGGGGTCCAGAGAATGATACTTAGGAATATTCTCTCACTTTGGCCTCTGGTGAACCTCAAAATATTAACCAGATTGAATGGGGCAATTTTCTTGTTCTCCACTAACCATATCTTGCAAGAACTCTTGGAAAGAGTACATTTTCTTTTAAAGTTTGAAAAGCAGAAAACATTAAAAAGTTAAAAACAACATTGTTAGCTGAAACATGAAGATGATCAGTCTTTCCTTCCCAACCTTCCCAAACTTTGGATGCTCTTCCCATTTTTGTACTTATTGGATACTAGAGGCCTGGTGCATGAATTTGTGCACAGGTGGAGTCCTTTGGCCTGGCTGGCGATTGGGGACTATTGAGGGGAGGGGAAGCGACCTACAGAAGAGAGGGGCCAGGAGGCTGGCTGACTGGGGGGGGAGGGGCTGTGGGAGGTAGGTCATCTGCGGAGGTTGGCTGTGGAAGTGCACTGACCACCAGGGGGCAGCTGCTGCATTGAGCATCTGCCCCCTGGTGGTCAGTGCGCATCCTAGCTACTGGTTGACCAATTGTTCCATTTGTTCTGGTCGTTGGGTTGTAAGGGTTGCTTAGGCTTTTATGTACACCGAGTGGCCAGATTATTATGATCTCTGAATGCATAATAATCTGGACACTCAGTGTACTTCTCTTGAGTACCTCATTTATTTGATATTAAAGATACTATAAATCGTGTACTTGATCAGTTTTCCCCTTTGCACTGGCTGATAGAAAGCTCAGGGCAAATATGTCTAGAATACTCCGGCAAAAGTCTAGAATACTTTTGGTACCCATTTGAGATACAAATACACTGAGTGGCCAGATTATTCTGCGTTCAGAGATCATAATAATCTGGCCACTCAGTGTATATAGATGTGGAGTGTCTTCTGATTTGGGTTCCACTGCTTCTGCCACTTACTCCCAAACATCTGGGATCCTGTCATGACAGCCCAGTGGGATTGCAATTCAGCACAGCACCTGTATCTTTCTGGGATCCAGAGGCTATTTCATGGTGCCTAGCAGGTCCTCCTGGGTGTTGACTTTCCTCAGTGGAGCTCAGGATCACCTTGCAGACCCAGCATTCATAGAGGGTGAAGAGGCAGCACCTTAATCTCTTTCCCTTACCAAATTCATTTATCTTTTCTTTTTTTTTTTTTTTTTTGATCAGACACCTCCCTATTTTCTGAATCACCCCTTTAGTTCATGGACTATATATTTTTTTCTTTTAAAAAAAGTATTTATGTATTTATACTCGAAGAAATACCCAATGAGAGGAAGGCAGGGGGAGATAGAGAAATAGATAGAGAGAGAAAGAGAGATAGAGAGAAAGAGAGAGAGAGAGAGAGAGAGATCAGTCTTCCTCTGCTTTCACCGCAACTAGGGACCAAACTCACAACCCAGGCTTGTGCCTTGACTGGGAGTCAAACTGGCAATCTTTAGGTGCACAGGATGATGCTCAACCAACTAAGCCACTCTGGCCGGGCCTTGGACTACATTTTCTATTTTGTTTCCTCTGTGTCACTGGGTCCCAATAATAGAAGACCCAGATAAACAATCAGATTGCTACAATATATCTTTGGTTATTCTTAATGAAGTAAAACATAAATGCAGAAAAGCACATCATATAATTTTGAAGTGTGCTGTATTTATGGAATAGTACAGTTAGCCTATTCCTCAATAGAGGTTGTTTTAGTTTTATCTATTTCTACCCTTCTCCCCACCAGGACGAATCTTGTGAACTCATAGAATTTTAGAGTTGGTGTGTGTACTAGTATCTTTGGAGGTTTCTTTTAAAGTCTGATTTCTCTTCAAGTGCTAGAGTACAGTTTAAATAACTATGTTTTGACTGAAGAAATATTTGCTTTATTTAATGGGTTGCTGTAGTGATTTAGCTGCATATTTAGAATTATCAAATGATGTCACAGTCTCAAGTTGCTGGAAACCCTAAGTGTTTATAGGGTGATTCTTTTCCTCTGTGTCTGTACTTTAAGTAAAGCCTTCTCCATTTATCTTGTTTTCCTCTTAACAGAGTAGTGTTTAACCTTTGGCCTCTGAATGGTCTAAGTGTGTGTGTGTATGTGCTGTGCGTGCAATCCCACTGGACTGACATGAGAGTGTTGGTGGGGCTGGAGTATAAAATAACCCCATGGCCCTTTGTGCACTTTTATTTGCCATTGGAAGCAAATTGCATCAGAAGTAAAAAGAAACATTAGTACCCACAGATGTCCCACTTCATACAATAAAACTATATGGACTCTTGTAGTTTTGATATAATGCTGTTAAGAATTTTAGGCAAGAAAATTAAAGCATTATTGTAGAGGGCCACCTGGGAAGATACATGGGCATTTTCCTTAAATATCGTCAGCTGAACTCAAGGCATAAGCAGAGCCATGCTTTGGGAACATGTTTCCCCAAGATGGGCAACATGTTGTCAGCTTGGCCTTCATATCAGCCCATGTGTTGACAGGGGCAGGACTAGATATGTAAATCCAGGCATGCTAGGGCCTACTTAAGAATGCAAATAAGTTGGTGTTACTTCCTGGTATTGGTAATATAAAATAAATACACTGCGAGGGGTCCGCTTCATCATCTTCCTGCCTCTCCAGCAGACAGAATGGTGGCATACCAAGCTCCCAGCTTAAAATCTAGCTCTGTGTCTTCTCTCTTTATTTCTAATACTTCTCAATCCCTGGCCTCCTCCATTAGAACTGGTTCGTTCAACTCTCTTTCCGTGCAGGACACAGAAAAGAGAGATCCCTGCCATGTCTGGGCCCTGCCACATCAGGTCCCCACAAGTTAAAGCATTATGATTCTAGAACTTAATTAAATGTAAATGATGTGCCATGCTGAAGATTAATTAAATATAGAAGAAACCCTAATATATTTTTTTTTGTTAACTTATTAATCTATTTTTGTGTATTTTCCTGCCCTTATCCACATCATATATTCTGTTTGGTTTTAGGTAAGTAAATCTACATATATTCAGTGTGATGCTTTTTTTTAAAGGTCATCACAAACCCTGAAAGAAAAGCTAAAATTTAAATGAAATCACTTTGTTTTCAATAGACTCACCTTGTATAGTGCTAACAATGAGTACTCAACGCATACAGGTTGATTTGATTTGTAAGAAAAAGCCCAGAAAATATTTTTGAATATTGGGGCAGAGTGCATGCTCGGCTCTCAGACTTCAGTGCTTGTCCAGATAAGAATGAACTATAGACAGCAGGAAGTGATTAATTTTTTTAGGTATGTAACATGGCCCTTTGAAGGGGATCAGCTTTTGAATCTTTAAGATTACACTTATTGCAATGGTGCTTCCCTTTTCTGTTTAGACATGAAAGTGAATGTCATTGTTGAACAGTAAACACAGGGGAATGACTTTGTGAGAGAAGTATGTAAAGTATCTTGTAATTCAGTAGGAGAATCAAAGTCTGCTTCAGTTCTTTGCATTCTCAGGGATTCTGAAAGGATTATGTTAACAATAGCTAGAACCTATGCAAGAGAGTAACTGAAGGATAGCATTCCTTGAACCTCAGAAACCTGGGTGAAAGGAATTGGGCAATTAAGGTCTTTAGGAAATCTAATGGGGTCATTTCTGAATGCCTTCTTCATGGAACTTGGCAAACTGTCATCTCAAAGATCAAGGAAGGTCACTGGCTTAAGAGTTGGAGGAATGAAAGTGGAGTGATTGTTTCCTGCAAAGTACGTTTAAAGACTCTTAGCTCTTGTCTGACGGTAGCTACGGGGATTTTTTTTTTTTTTTTTTTTTTTTTTTTTTACAATATCAGGGAGCTAAAGATACAAAGCCTCTGTTAAGTGACTTCTCTTGGTTTTCTGCCTATGTTGTATCATATCCAAAGAGTCTACATTTGCTTTTTCTTTCCATACATCTACTCAGCCACAGTTATTTATAACTAATTGAAGTTAGCCAATTACCAAATATTAATTAAATGTCAATGATGTGTCATGCTGAAGATAAAAATATAATATAAAAAGAAAATTTCTTGCATTAGTTTAAGTTCTCAAATACATTCATGCTATTACCAATATATCAAAAATCTTTTTTTTACTGTACTGTTTATTTTATTTTATTTTTTTCCATCACCATTTATTTCCTCTAAGCCGTCTTCTACTCTCCCCTAAATCATTGTACTGTTGTCCATGTCCATGAGTTCTCTCTCTTTTTTTACTTCCCTCCCCACTCCCCCATTCCATCCCCCCACACACCCCAGAGCTGTCTGCCTGCTCTCTATGAGTCTGTCTCTATTTTGCTTGGGAGTTCAGTTTGTTCTTTACATTCCACATATGAGTGAAATTATATGGTACTTGTCTTTCTCTGATTGGCTTATTTCACTTAGCATAATGTTCTCCAGTTCCATCTGTTGCAAAGGGTAAAATTTTATCATTATTCTGGGTAGGCATGAAGGAATTAGAAAAGAGGAAAAGCAAAATTATAATATTCAACTCAAGAGTGCTGTACTTTTTAAATGGAGCTATAACAGTGGGTCTAAATGAGGATGATAAGGGATTGGAGAAAAATAAATCAACTGAAAAGAGGTTCAAGGAATTAGGTTGAAGGGAAAAAATATTAGACATATAGGAGTTGTTTTCAAATATTTGAAGGATTATCTGGTAGAAGAAAGAATTAATTGTTCCTCTTTGTAACAGAAACAAATGGGTAAGAGTTATAGGGAGGGAATTGATTTTATATAGGAAACAGTTTGATTTGGCCTGGCAAGGTTCTTCACACTTTTTTAAGTATGCAAGGATGCTTCCAGCCATTAGAGACTTAAGATAAATTAGCAATGTGTTGATAATCTTTTTTAGATAATGTTTTACCTGTACCTGCATCAATTTCAAATCTCCAACTGACTACCAAGACTTCTACTTGGGTAGTTGCCAAAACTGACATATTAGAAGCAAACACATCCATGCATACATCTCCCTTGCTTCTACTCCACTTCATCCTCTGTTTCAGAAATACCTGAGATGGCTGACTTATTTCACTTAGCATGTTATTCTCAAGGTCCATCCATGTTGTGGTAAATGTCAGTGTTTCATCCTTGCTTATGACTGAGTAGTATTCCATTGTATATATGTTCTGCATCTTCTTTACCCAATTATCTATTGAAGGACACTTTAGTTGTAGCTATGTCTTGGGCACTGTGAATAATGCTTCAAATGATTATAGTGCATGCATCTTTGCAAATAAATGTTTTCAAAAATTTCTGGTAGATACCCAGTAGAGATTGCTGGGTCATATGGTAACTCTATTTTTTGAGGAACCTCCATAAGTCAGTCAGAATAAGCTACGGACCGTATGATTTTGCTCATATGTGAGATATGAAACTGAAACTCATACACATAGACAGTAGTGTGGTGGTTACCAGAGAGAAGGGGTTTGGGGAACAGCAAAAAGAAAATGGGGCCAAATATGGTGATGGCAGATGACTTGACTTTGGGTGGTGGCACACAATACAATATACAGATCATGTATTAAAGAAATGTCCACTTGAAACCTATATAATCTTATTAACCAATATCATCCCAATACATTTAATAATAAATACATAAACAAATAAATATAAAAAATACATGAGATAATATATCTCTCTCATTTGGCTTTCCTGACACTGTCAACAGAATTACAATCTCTGAAGGTTTGGAGCACAGAAGAGGTTGGCATGAGGGCGGCTACCTAAAATAATAATACCTTTTTATTATTATAGAAGATTATATTGGAAGTTTTGACAGAGTCCTCTTGTTTCAAACAGAGACTAAAACAACAATAATCCCCAATTTTCCATTGGGCTGGGGTGCATCTGAAAAATCATTACTGTTATTAATACCTTTATAATAATTCTTGCTTTGCACTCTTAACAACCCATAAGGGGAAAACATCACTTCAAGAAAATCTTACCTTACACACAACATCTAACAAATACTTGTGCTGTTTCATCTAATCTGAGTAGAAGATAAGCACCTGCTTCTGTATATTATCCTCACAATTTCTCAGCAATAGAGGAGTGACAGCTAAATAAAGGGTGGACTTTATTTTTGTTACTTTATTATTATTATTTTTAATCCTCACCTGAGGATATTTCCCTATTGATTTTTGGAGAGAGTGGAAGAGAGAGGGAAAGACAGAGAGAAACATCATTGTGAAAGAGACACACCGATTGGTTGCCTCTTGCACAGGCCCTGACCAGGGACCAATTTGGAGAGGAGCCTGCAACCTAGGTCCATGCCCTTCACTCGAACCGAACCCAGGACTTTCAGTCTGCAGGCTAACGCTCTATCCACTTATCCACTGAGCCCAACTAGCTAGGGCTATTTTTGTTATTTTTACCCATGAAAATTCAAGTACATTATTTTTTTAAGTGACTGACAAATGGCATAAATGGAAACACATTAAATGTGGGGAGGATATAATATACAAATACTCATTTAATTCTAATTCCTATTGCCCCTGGCTATAACTCTGTCCAAAGGATTTTGGATATGGAAACAAACTTACCCATAAAATACCAACTGCCCTTTTTCACTTGGGGTATGTCCACACTGGTTTCTTCATCCTACCATAAGCTACATTCTCAGGATTGGAGCAGAAGTGTTGACTAAGTGTTGAGCAATTGAAAGCCATTGTTTATAGCATAATTTTACCTTGGGGACTGAAAACTTCTGTTTTTCATGTTTCTGAATAATCATCAGGTGATTAGCAAAGCTAAACACATTCCAGTGAGTTGATTTACTTGTCAGCTGGGCAGATATGGGCCATGCTGGTTGGGTAATGATGGATTTAGAACAGCAGGCACCTCCCCGACAATTTAGTAAAAATGATAATTTCAGAAAGCTCCTGTTCTCTCCACAGAAAGTATAAACATTGAATCCTGTGGTGGCAAGATTTCTCAAAAGTCTACTTCAGTTACTCAAAATATTTATGAATGTGTACAGCCTGCCTTAAACTTGTTTTGAAATATAATTCTTATAAGTTACTGTAAACATAAGTCTTTGGTTCAAGCACCATGAACTTTCCGATTAGTGTAAACCAAACTGGAGCTGTTTAAAAAGAAGACTTTTCTGTTTGCAACAACAGGTATTTTTGTTTTTATCACAAAAACCCATTCCGGGTTCTTCAGGAAGAAGAGCAGCAACAGTTGTAAACTCTGGGACCAGGTGGCTAAACTATACATAGAGGGGATGATGGTCTTCCTCCTCTTGTTATCAAAATTATCTGCAAATGGACTTGTTAGAGGTCATCTCCACAACTGGGAATATCCTGGTTCACATCTGTAACCACAGACGAGTATTAGTCCAGAGGAGGCCCCAAGCGGTGTTCTCCGTCTCAGTGAGAACATAGCTGCCCTGCACTCTAATATTAGCTCAGAGGACCCGCTTTCCCAAAGAGAGGGTGATTTAAGGCTCTATCTTTGTTGTTCAGCAAATGCTGTTAGAAGTAGCAGAAGGTTACCCTTTTCCCATCACCTTCATTCCAGAGATACTCACAGACCTGACATGAGGCTGTTGGCTACTCGTCATGAGACTTCTCTGTCACAGTGAATTCAGCTGATGAACTAGGAACACGCTTACAGGCAGATAATAGATGAAAGAGCCTCAAGATAAACGAGGTGCTTATAGAAAACCTGGCCGGAGTTGTTTAAAAGAGGATGGCAAAGGCCGTTAATTCTCATCAGGCAGTTTCAAAAGGCAGTGGGTCCTTGACTTCTTACGCGGAGAGCACATTATCTTACCTTTTTTTTGCAAGAGGGGGGCCCCAGATGTGTGTTGAAAGGGAGAGCGTGCCTTTTGAAACTGACACTAAACACCATGTTCTCCAGAAGGGAGGAAGGGAAATATCCCCCCTCCCCTCGCCCCCCTGCCAAGTATGATAAAGGACTTCGTAGTCACTTTTGCAGGCTAACATTTTGACCAGGTTATAGCACACAAAACCTCCTGTTTCTCCACGCTTTGTTTCTCTTTCTTTCCCACCCAGAATGCTACAATTATATCTATGGAAGATATCAACACGAACATTTTCTTTTCAGGAGCGGATCATATCAAGTTTCAAACTGAACACTGTTCTTAGTGATCTCTTATTTCTACCTTAACCTTTTAGAAAGTAGTGTTCAAACTGCAGTTAGAACACAAGTTGTCCGCATTTTTTTCATACAGAAATAGAGCCAAATGCCTCCATTTATAAGTAAGTTGTATTTTGGATTGCATTATATCTGTTAGTATAATTTATTAATAACACTAAAATTTTAAAAAATTTGAAAACTCTAAAAATTGAATTAGGGCATTTCTCTTATCTTACAAATGTACGTTTATCTAAAGTATGCCAAAGGAAAGACTTTATAGCATTTTTCTTTTCCATTTTGGTGCATAGTTGTGTTTAAAGCACAGAAGAATGTTGTCAGGATCACATTTGAAAGATAATAAAGGAAATAAATTAAAACATAACTGCCCAGGGGTGTGTGTGGGGACAATAAATGATAAAGGCGGCCTAATATATGGTGACAGAAGTTGATTTGACTTTGGGTAGTAGGCACACAATGTGATATATAGATCATTTATCATAGAAATGCACACTTGAAACCTATATGATCTTATTGACCAATGTCACCCCATCAAAATTAATAAAAAATGAAAAAACACACATAATTATCCAAAAAGAAGAGCAGAAATCCATATGTAGAGATTCTAGATAACTCTAAATGCCTTGCATAAGAGATTTTCCGTATATTCATCTGCTTCCTCCTATTTCATCATTATTTATTCCTTCATCTGGCAAATATTTACTGAGTGTTTTCTGCACGCAGATGTTGTGCTACATGCTGGAGTTACAAAGAAGGCTCGGACACTACTTTCAAAGAGTGTATGGAGAAACGGGGTTAGGAGGTCTAAACACTCAGGGAATCTGAACAAGGTCTAGCCAGCCCAGGCAGGGGAGTCAGAGAGGGTGTCCTGGATGAGGCACACGTGTATTCCTGGAAACTTGGAGACCAAGTGCAAGAACAAGTTAGCTGTGGAGTTGAGTGAGAGGGCAGTCATTCAGGCAGAGGCTGCCGGGAGGGAAGGCAGGAAAGTGAAGGCGTGAGAAAAGGAGCCATCAGGGAAATGCAGCTCTAGTGTGAGGCAAGGGATGGCATCGGAAGGATCGACAAAGTCTTGGAGTCAGACCATCAGACAACTGCGTGAAACCTTCAAGAGGCTTCCCATAGCACTCAAAGAGCAGAAATCTAAAAGGCCCTCCACAGTTGGCACTCTGCCACCTCTCTGATCTCTCCGTCCACTCCGGCTGCCTTCAGCTCTTGTCATTCATTCCTCAAACCCTCCAGAGTGTAAGCACTCAGCTCTTCCTTCTCATAGGAACAATCCGCCACTGGGAGCCTGGCTCACTCTCGCACCTCCTTCAGGCCTTTGCTCCATGCCCCCTTCTCCGCCAGGCTTTCTCTGAGCACCCTGTTGGAAACTGTCGTCCTCTCCCTTCTCTACCCTGTCCTCCACAGTTTCCCCTCTGCCCTTTCTCTGCCTTAGTTTCCCTCAGTAGCACTTACTGCTATTAGCCTTCTAGTATTTATTTATTGGCTGAGTGAATGTACCCTCCTTGAGGGCAGAGGTTTTAGTCTGTTTTGTTCCTTGATGCAGCCCCAGTGCGAAGAACAATTTCTGGTATATAGTATATATTAATAAATGTTGACCAAATACATCCTAATATATAGGGTGTCCCCCAAAATGCATATATATATATATATATATATATATATATATATATATATATATATATATATATTTTTTTTTTTACAGCGGATGGCTCAATTTTGAAAATGAAATATATTTTAATAAGTATGGCCTTTATAATTATTCAAAGTGTGTGTGTATATTTTCTGGGGACACACTATATTTGTCCTTCATACAGAGTTGAGTAATTGGCACATGCTACTTAAGAATTTAGCTTTGAACATGAAGTAAGACAAAAAATTAATTGCAATACTATAAAATGTATTTTGTATATTTTCATTTCATATATAATAGTTATATACATTATATATTTATACATACTTTCTCATATATGGGAAAATATTAAATTATACTCTCTATATAGATATATATGTACATACATACATATACATATATATCTACACACACACCCATACACACACAATCATGTATATTGTATCTTGTTGCCACTCAAGGAACTTTCCAAGATGCTTTTGACTATACTTAATTTATGTTTTACTAGTTACTTTTATAACCTAATTCCCATGTAAGAGGTGATTTCCTATAATTCTGAAGGCCTCTGAAGGATTTTAAACAAAAGCTTGGAACAATTAGATTGATATGTTTGGAAAGATCTCCCTGTTTGCAGTGGAAGAATACTTTGGAAGGGATACTTAATGCAATACTTAATGCAATACTTAGGCATTGCATTAGAATGTTGCCAAATTCTCCAAAGAGATGATTATGACCTGCATAAGGTAGTGGCAATGTGGATGGAAAGAGAGAAGTAGATAGATCTGAGAGATCTGAGGAGATATGTTACAGAGCTTAGGGATGGACCTGGGCACTTTAGCTGGCTATACCATAAAGGCTTACATTAGATATATATCTGTTTTTGAAAAGGGACCTGAAACATAATTTAAAAAATTGTGCTTATCTATAAATAGTTTATGGTTACATAAATGCAAATGTTGGCTAAAACTAAACAGGTTTGAATAGAGAATGAAAGCAAGAAAGCAGAGTAAATTTGAAATAATGTTGTGACTATAATTAGAACATAAATGTTAATGAAAGATGCTTTAGTTAACTTAAGCTTGTAGTAAATCATCTATTTAAACTAAGGAAGGTTATGCTTCCAAAATAAGTCTGGTTTTATTGTTTAGGTATTGGAATGTATTTCCTAAAGGTAGGAAGTTCTAAGATGTGGTTAGGTTTATCCCAATCTATTTAAGCCAAAATGTAGCTAAAAAGCTATGTATTAACCCAAACAAATAGCAAAAAGACTACTGTTGTAAAAAAAAAAAAAAGCTAATTAAATAATACAGAAAATATGAAATGCCAACAAGATATTTAATGACATTAATTTTTAATGTAGGTGCTTGAAGACTAGCAGACTTGATTAGATAAAAGTAAGGACAAACGGAGATTGGAGATTATGAAGTGAATTTCTGGGTTCTTTCAGATGTTATACCACTGGAACCTCAGCTTACATAATTTAGAAGATTAGGAGTTTAGTTATGCAATGTATGTCAATGAGTGACATTGCTGCCAACGAAGTTAATGTTTTTATTTTTATTTTTAAAATATATTTTTTATTTTGGAGAGGAAGGGAAAGGGAGAAAGAGATGGAAACACCAATGATGAGAGAGAATCACTGATTAGCTACCTCCTGCATGCCCACACTGGGGATCAAACCTACAACCTGGGCATGTGCCCTGACCAGGAACCATGAATCGAACTGTGTCCACCATGGCCAGGCAAGTTAATGTATTTTTAGACTATATTAATAAAGGTATTGTAACTAGTATAAGGAAAGTGCAATTCTACTCTACTTACTATGCTCTGGTCAAATTATATATAGACTATTGTAATCAGTATTGGACACCACAGTTTCAGAGGGACAGAGACAAACTGAAGTGTGTTCAAACTTGATAATTAAGATAAAGTTTGTTGAGTAACCAGAATATACTTACTAGTAGCTTGGATGAAATGAAACTAAAAGATATAAAGACTATCATGTGCAAGAGTAATTAAAGGGTTCTACAAATCCCCAGGATAAAATTAGAATGAAGATAAACAATAGGGAGAAAAACAGGGTAAGAAAAGAGGGCAATTCATATATGCATCATCCAGAGAGCAAAAGAAGCTGGTAGTGGAGAAATCATGTAGAATGGTATTAATTCTCATGCTAACCACTGGATGGAATCATTAGTTCAGAATAATGTGGTTCTCTTCAGAGTAAGATTAATGACCTTAAGTGGTGAGAGAGCTGCAGCTTAATAATATGGAATAGTAATGAGCTACCTGCTTGCCACTGTAGTCAATCCATACATTTCTCCCATAGATTGGGTTGCACCTCAACTATTTCAGGAAGTTAGGTACTTGTCACATTCTTCAATGTCTTCAGGAAACAAAATCTAAAGTTTTGGGCCCAGGTGTTAGCATTGGACGACAACTTTCACAGTTGCAAAGTTTTCCATGTATTTAGCTTAATTATTTCTTTTGTTCCATTAAGGTATTTAGGAAATCTAATGGAATCATTCTTGAGCACAATTTTCTTGTAGGTTGGTCTTCAGTGTGGGAGAAAAATTACTGATCATTTTCAATCAAATGGGATGATGAAGATGAAAGATATTTGAAAAGTATTAAGGGCTATAAAAGTACAACCTATCATTATCGTTTAGATTATATGACTATTAATTATTAATTTGTTCTTTTTTTCTCTGTGATTCATTTGTCCTTTTTCATCTTTCTGTTTAGTATCTGTACACCCCCTCCCACCCTTTAGAATACATTACAAGTTCTCAAGCTGACTAATATTAATTTGAAACAAAAATGATCATGAAATATTACGTTCCTCTCACCATCCAATTCTGGTTTTTTGGGACTATTTTATATAAGGTAAACCTAACAAATATAACTTGAGTTTTTAGTAAGTATTGACTATGTTCTTAGATATATAGTAGTAACATGTAGTGTAGAAATATTCATACTCTTGAATTCTAAGATAATATGTAAATAAATACAAAGAACAAGAAATATTGTAAACTCAGTAAGTAAAAAAGATACAGGCATTTGCTAAATCCTGTTTTGTTTTTCATTAGGCTAACTATGTGTAGGGTGGGTGACATGATGAGAGATGGAGTTGGAAGAACTTAAGGAGTGACTGAATTGAAAGATGAAGTTTACCAAAAGAGATTAATGGGGCATAAATGTGGGAGGGAATAACTTGCTAGAGACATGTGAGGGAATGCATGAATATTTCTAGCCATTACTGCCTCTAAGAGCAGCTCCCCTTGTGTTCTCTCTTTATTTATTGTTTTTAAAATTCACTTTATTATTTAGTTTCAATCAATCCAAGATATAAGGGAGTTGTTTTCAATTTAATGGGATGATTATGAGTCTTCAACTAAAAATTACAGTTGTGCTTCTTTTTATATTACTTTTAAATAGTTTAATAACAGATTCATTAAAAATACAGTATGAGAAAACACCTGACTTTCATTATTGAGTGCATATTGAATTTATTTTCTTGATCTTGATTCATTTGACGGATGGCTTACTCTCCTACCATGCAATAAAAGTTTATAACCACATCTTAGGAGAAGGGTGCCATCTTGATTCCCAAGCCCTGAAAGAATGTCTTATTCTCTGAACACTTTTTAGCAACTGGACTGACTCAGCAATCTCTGCTCCCAGAAAGGATGAAAAATTAATCTAGTGACTTTATTAAGTAAAATAATACTTTGTTCTGGTTGATCTCAAGTGCTTTGGATTTGAACATGAGTTCTTGCAGTTCCAAGTTGGGCCTAACTTCTGTACCACAGGCTTCTTCAGATGTAGTTCTTGGAAGGGCCTTACATCTTTCCAGAGATGGATTTTCTCACATGTTAGAAAAGTCCATAAAAAAAAAAAGGCTTGGGAAATTCCATCCATGCCAAATTCCTCTTCATTTGCTTCAATTTCCCTGGGAAGAAGCAGTTTGAGACTAAGATGTTCTTTCTTAAAGGGATGCTTTTAATTGAGTAACTCTTGGCCTTTCATTGCACTGAATCCTGTTAACTTGGAACTGTCTGCCTGCACCAGTTTGAAGCCAATAATCTCCTCCGAACATGCTGTTAGAGGATCCTAAAGGGTGCCATGTTTGCTTACCAAGGCTTTATACATGTGACAAGAACATTGAAGACTCAGGAACAAAAAGTTTTAAGGGAGGAAGAATAGTAGTTTACTCATAAAGGAAACTAGAATTCATAAGAAATGTCTTCCTAAAGGATACATGGCTAACTAAGGCATAATACTCTCAAAAATTTTAAGGTTATATATAGTTTGTCTGAACATGGTAGAAAGAAAAAGAACATTTTCCTCACTGGATTGTCATATTGTATCCATTACAAAAGCATCAGAGAAAAAGCTGTTTTTGTAAAGGAGATAGTAACTTACTCAAAAGGGAAAGTTTTCTCTATTTGGAGGACTAGAGATAGACATGGTATTCCTGTTTTTGTTTTATTTACTTCATGTGCAAAGTGCTTTCCCTCCCTCCCTCCACCTCCCTCCCCCTCCCCCCTCCTTTCCCCCCTCCCCCCTCTTTTCCCCCTCCCTCCCTCCCCCCTCCCCCTTCCCTCCCCCCTCCCTCCCTGCCTCCCCCCTCCTTCCCTCCCCCTCCTTCCCTGCTTCCACCCCTCCTCCCTCCCTCCCTCCCTCCCTTCCTCCCTCCCTCCCTCCCTCCCTCCCTCCCTCCCTCTCTTCCTTCCTTCCTTTTTCCCTTCCTTCCTTCCTTCCTTCTTCTTTCTTTGACTATGGGACATGGTGTGATGTGCACAATTACTCAAAATGGCAGCAAATTTACTCTCTTAATGGAAAATTGAACCTTTGCTTAGGAGAAAGAAAAGCTCAATTCCTTTGAATTGCAGACTTAGAGTGAAACCAGAGAGGAAGATGTCTCTTTACCCAAATCCCATAGCTCCTCCATTTACCTTAAAAACACTTACTAGACACACGTGTCACTGTGGTAACTAACCATTTCTATCCATAGGCCCAAGTCTTCTTTCCTCTTTCCTGTGATTCTTCAGATATTCAACAGCATCTATGCTGGCTAAGGTTACGTCCACACCCCAGAGAGCAGGCTGATATTGTTCAACACTTGATTATATGCTATGTAGTTTTAAAATTAATTTATGAGGGAAACATTTCTTTTTAAAAAATATATTTTATTGATTTTTTACAGAGAGGAAGGGAGAGGGATAGAGAGTTAGAAACATCGATGAGAGAGAAACATCAATCAGCTGCCTCCTGCACACACCCTACTGGGCATGTGCCCGCAACCAAGGTACATGCCTTTGACCAGAATCGAACCTGGAACCCTTCAATCCACAGGCCAACGCTCTATCCACTGAGCCAAACTGGTTTCGGTGGGAAACATTTCTTTAGCAGTATGACAGTGTATCCCATACATAAGTAAATATAACTGTTTATTTCCAACAACATGAAAGTGATCAAATGAAGAGGCGAGGTGTCTATAGCTAGCTGGCATGGGATTTGTGTTTGTTAATATTGCCACTGGTTAACCAGTGGTTAGAAAAGGACCTATAGCCAACCACTGAGAATTTGCCACCATTGTCTTACACACAAAGGAGTCACTATGGTAGTTACACCACAGCAGTGAACTGCTCCAGGAGGCTCTCTAATGTCTCTACTTTAAAAATTGTAAAGACTGTAAGTTCTGGCCCATGATGGAAAAAACACTGCTGATATGACTAATGGCATGAATCTATTGCTCATTAAGAAGGACTTTGAAAATATTTATTTTCTATCTAACCAGACAAATGATTAACTTTTGAATGGAAAGATTAAAAACATAGTTCGGTGACACCAGGGCAGAGAATCTGAATCAAAGTCATTATTCTGAAACTGCTATTGCATTATCTCAATCAAGTTTTTTAAAATTAAACTTCTAAGTTGTGAAATATTAAGCTCACCTCTTGAGTGTCCTTAGCAGTCAGCCCTAGTGTGGGAAACACAATGAACCCTTTGGCAGCTTACCCACTAGTATGTGTAGGAGTTACTTTTAAACATTCAATTGATCATTTGTTCTTATAAAATGTCTTTCACAGACACTTGCCTCTATAAAAATGCATTTAACATCAAGAGTCTGACTTTCATCTGGAATTTTGGTCTTAAATTGGACTGTTGTGAAAGAAGAAAAGGTGGGCGGAAAGAGAAAAATAGTTAAGTTTGGTTATGGATGTGTTATGTCTATGCTACTTACTCATAAAAGGAATATATCTTTCTCTCACTTATATGAACTATCAACGAGCAATAGAAAAGATAATTAATGGATTTCACTGCTCATAACATTAATATGATTTAGGAGGGACTTACCAGAGTGAAACTGGCAATATGGAGTGTTGGGTGGACCGAATGCTCAATTAATAATTTGCAGCTGGAAAATTTATGTATTTTAGTTGCCATAGAAACTGAGATCAAGGAATCTTGCAGCTTTCTTGATGACTGGAAGGGAGGGAAGCCTCCTCCTCAAGCAAAAGGATAATTAATGTTCACAAGTACAAGATTTCATGAAGAGAATCAGCCTTTGATTTTTTGATTCGAAGGTTTTGTGGTGATGGGCAATAGTCATCAATGAAATTGGGCTCATCGTTACCTCACTTGATATACTCACTTACTGTTTCTTAAGCATGTGATGTGTGAGATACCACTGAAGACTGAAATTTCAAATATGACTAAGATATGTTTGCTGCTAATCTGTTTGCAAGGAATTCCTTGTGTAAAGTGTAGGATGAGGATTTGTGGGTTTTAGTTACACAAGTAGTTTACCTGTTGCCTTTGTTAAATGGATTTTCTAAGTTAAGACAAAAAAATTTGCAAAGGCTCCCCTTGGGGTTGGTTTACTCAAGTGAGTAAGGATGCATTTTGCACATTTTTATGAGTATTTAGGAAACAGAAGTCTGCTCCCTTTGAAAATGCTGCTTTAGAACATCTTGGCATCCCGGAACTTGGCTGTATTCAGGATTGTAAAGGTAGAATAGTTGCCGTTCAAGCATATATTATTGCCCATAAAAAGAAATCTGTGCTATCACCTCCAAGCCAGCTGGCACCAAATACAGGTTGGCCACTTTTCTATCAGTGTGCCCTGGGAAAGGTGAGAGGCCACGGAACCCGCTGGGAACAGCAGGATAAGGCAAGCTAGTAGGATACTGATGCCGGTGTCATCCAGTGTGAGAACTGGTCTAATGCAACAGCTAATCAATTATGTGCCACTCAGTACAACCCGCACTGCTTCTTGGATGACTTCTAATTAAGGATATTAGCAATTATGCCACAAGCATGTGCCAGCCACATGTGAAGCTGTTCAACCATAGAATCAGAAAGAAGGTAAGGCAGAGAGGCAAACTCTGGGCACCCCCAGCACTGCCCAGAGGCCTGTCCATGAACATGACTGCCTGGTTCAGGCAGCAGCTGGAGCCTGATGATGCAGGAGGATGCCGCAGCCCACCATAACTGAATGATGGTCAACAGAGGAACTGCCTGGTGAATGGCCTTTATCATGTTCACTGAGCCCTTGAAGTATTGGAGTTCCAAATAGTAGCTCTCTTCTTACTAATGCCAGTGTTTCCTAATGGCTTGGGCCCGCTGGCCATTAGGTGAACATTCCTCAGAGTTTCATTTGTTGGTGAGCACTAGGTTTTCTGCTTTTGACCCTGAATCTCACCCTTCTCCCACTTTTCAAGTCTCCTTCCTAGTGCTAGGTTTTCTTGTAAGATTTTTCCCCCCTGAGGTTCTCTTTGCTATGTCTTCTGGCTATCCAAACACCTACCTGCTTCAAATCCTTTTATAAACTAGGCGGGACATAAATAAATAGGCCACTATGGGCTTCTATCACTCACATTCCTGCCAGTTTATCACCAACTTTTCATGCTTAAAACATGGCTTCCTTCTCTCTAGTTTCCCATTGACTTTTGGCTAAAAGACATTGGCACATTTTATATCAGTTGACTAAATATCTCATAGGCAGGGTGTACTTACACACCTACTTTTTCTTTATTTTTAAAAATTGCAATACAAAAGCATGTAAGGATATAAAGTAATTAAAATATAAAAATGAAAATTCTTCCCTTTTATAACATCCCTTTTATACCTCATGGGAGGTATTCACAGTTGACTGTTGGATGTGCATACTTTGGACCTCCTCATGGACCAACAAGTGGCATATATTTACATCCATGTGTAACTGAGTGGGTTTTCTAAATAAGCTCACATATGCTATTAGTGGGGAAAAAATAGCATTATTAATTCAAAAAATTTTAAACTAATTTTCTCAAAATTTTTGTTGTGATTCACAGTTAAAATACAACTTACATCACATTGTATGCATGCATGAAAACTGAAATAGTGTATTTATGAAACACATTTCCCCTTACTAGTTTTAATTTACTTAAATACTTTGTTTTGCTCTATTTTATTCTATTCTTTTAAATTAAAACTTTTTTCCAGTGGCAATTCTCCGGATTGATGTTATGACCAGCCAATGGATTGTGACCTACAATTTGAAAAACTGATTTAAATGGTCATCTTAGAACTTATTTCCACCCCCAAAATTCTTTGCTTTTGTATTTCTAAATACCCACTGCTTTTATTTAGATAATGTCTGAGGGTATGAAAGTGGTTCCCAGGATTTCGGGTGGTGGAATGTAGAGCTGTATAGATCATTGCTGAAGATTTTGAGCATGTAATTTTTTATATTGTGTATTTCTATAGGTTGTGTATTGCTAACGGGGTAAATGCTGGACCAAAAAGTATATACTTTAGAAACTCTGATTTACATTATCAGGTTACTTTTGTAGAAATCATCTTTATGTATATAGATGCATGTGGAGTCTAAAGAAGCCCAAGTAATAGCAATGGAGCATTAAAGCAATACTCACTGTCACATTTGGCTTAACAAATTCACAGATATTTTTTAAGCATCTCTAATATAGACATTATTATGAAATAAATATTGAAGAAGATATAAAGAGGTGGCAACCTTCTCCTTTCATATTAACGTTACTAATCTTGGGCAAGTCTGGATGGACACCCGTCATGTTATGTGTGTTTCACTGATGTGTTCATTTTTAGAACAGAATTTTATGATCTCACATCTCTCAAAATGACTTTAATGTGGTTTTTAAGTAAGTACTCATTTTCTTTTTTAATGGTAGTATGAGGTAATATTTTTTAAGGGATAAATAACAGTGTGGAGAAATGTTTACTTTTGTTGCATGTCACATGCTTAGTGGCTAATTCATTTGTTTTTGATCCTTGGTATAGAACCAACAACCCAGGCAGGAGGCAAAGGACCCTGCAGCCAACACCAGGCATACCCCTTGATCCCACAGCTCCAAGACCTGGAATTGGGCCTTGGGTTGTGCATAGTAAAGCTCCCAGTTTACTTAGAAGGCATCCTATTTTGCTTTCCAACTTTATAAAATTCAAGGGGCCCAGTGCACGAATTTGTGCACCTTGAAAAGAACTGTGGGTCACAAGGCTATGTTGGGCACAGGGACATGTCCCAGCCCATCCTCTGTGCCCCCGCCTGGCCCCTCCCATGTGCCCCCCACTCCCCTGTCTGCAGATAGCCCCATTCCTGCCACTGCCACTGCTTCCACGTGTTAATGCGCTGGCCCTGCTCACACCTGCTGATAGCATGGAGCACTTGGGGCTGGCACCAGCAGTGGGTGTGAGTGGAAGCTCAGATGCTGGCTCAGGTGTGAGTGGGGCAGTCACCAGCAGTGGGTGCGAGAGGTGGCTGCTGACCCCGATTGCCTCTCAGGAGCATGGGAAGGTGGAGAAGCCCTGAGGGGCAATTGGGGCTGGGCACCAGCATTGAGTGCAAACAGGGCCAGCGCCAGCACCAGCAGCAAGTGTAAGTGCTGGGCAGGACCAGGGAATGTGGGAGCAAAGAGTTTTCAGTAACCACCAGAGGCTCACCCCGATGACAGTGACTAGTGCCTGCCTTGGTCTGGCACCCGTGCTCACCTGCTCCAACATCCCACTGCATTAGACACCCACCATATTCAGTGCTCTGCCACCTGCTGCTGACGCCCATCATGTTCTGAGCCTGGTGGTTAGTGCACGTCATAGCAAACAGTTTTTCCACCGTTCAGTCTATTTGCATATTAGGGTTTTATATATATAGACTAGCGGCCTGGTGCATGAAATTCATGCACAGACGGAGTTCTCCTCAGTCCACCTTACCCTCTCCAATCTCAGACTGCTGGCTCCTAACTGCTCGCCTGCCTGCCAGCCTGATTGCTCCTAACTGCCCCCCTGCCAGCCTGATCACTCTTAACTGCCTCTGTCTGCTGGCCTGGTCACCCCTAACTGCCCCCCCTGCTGACCTGGTCACCCGTAACTGCCCCCTGCTACAGGCCTGGTTGCCCCTTGATGCCCCCCCCTGCCGGCCTGGTTTCCCCTCACTTGACCCCGCCCTCCCCCTGCCAGCCTGGTCGCCCCACACAACCTGCTGTTTGGTTGTCCATCTGGTTGTTTCAGTGATGACAGCCCCTAGCTTTTTATAAACTACGATTTTTGAAAAGTCAGGAAATTACATACATCACACACACACACACACATACACACACACACATCCCTACCTGATTTTTCTTGAAAAATTAAAATATGCATGAACAGATGGAGCTTGAACTCTCTTCTGTTTGCCATTATCTGGACTCCCTGTTGTTTTTTTATTTTAATTATTATTTTTTTATTTTTACCTCCATTCCCTCTAGATTCGAATTTCAGATTCCCAGTCACTGGAATTTATTGGCAAGCTTTTACCCTTTCTAAATTTACTACATTCTAAATGTTGTAACAAAATTCATTGATTTTATTCCCATCCCTACATTATCTCCACATGCTCATTCATTATTCCACTGCCTGGTTCTCAATCCTGGAAGCTCTTTATTATGAGCTTGAATCACCTGGCAGCTCTTTATTGTGCTGGGACCCAACATTAGAGATTTTGGTGGAGACCAGGCATCCTATCTAATAAAAGAGTAATATTCAAATTGACTATACCCCACTACACTCACAAGCCATGCCCACCAGCCAATCAGGAGTGAGTATGCAAATCAACCCAACCAATATGGCTGCAGCCATGGAGAGAGCAGGAGGCTTGGGTTTCCCCTGCAATGGAGGAAGCCAAGCTTTCTGCACACCCTGGCTGGCCTTGGTCTTTGCTTAAGGCTACAAAATTTCAATTATAGAAAATAAATAAATCCCTGATATAGGGCCTCCACTTGGGTCATCAGGGGGCGTGGCTAGCCTGCAAACCACCATAGGCCCCTCGCCCAGGCTGCCTTATGCCCCAAGGGAACCCCCACCCTGATCTGGGACACCCTTCAGGGCAAACCAGCTGGCCCCCACCCATGCACCAGGCCTCTATCCTATCTAATAAAAGAGTAATATGCAAACTGACTATCACTCCAAGACACAAGGTGGCTGCCCCCATGTGGTCAAAGATGACTTCCCCCATGTGGACACAAGATGGCCACCACAAGATGGCCAGTAGGGGAGGGCAGTTGGGAGAGACCAGATCTGCAAAGGAGGGCAGTTGTGAGTGATCAGGGCAGCAGGAAGGGCAGTTGGGAGGGACCAGGCCTGCAAGGGAGGGCAGTTGGGGGTGATCAAGCCTTCAGGGGAGGACAGTTAAGGGTGACCAGGCCGGCAGAGGAGGGAAGTTTGGGGTTACCAGGCCTGTAGGGAAGGGCAGTTGTGGGGACCAGGCCTGGAGGGGAGGGCAGTTAGGGGCAAACAAGCTGGCAGGGGAGCAGTTAGGCATCAATTAGGCTGGCAGGGGAGTGTTTAGGGGATGATCAGGCTGGCAGGCAGAAGTGGTTAGGGGCAATCAAGAAGGCAGGCAGGCAAGCATTTGGGATCCAGCAGTCCTGGATTGTGAGAGGGATGTACCTAGATCGGGTCTAAATGAGCAGTCAGACATCCCTCAAGGGGTTCCAGATTGGAGAGGGTGCAGGATTAGCTGAGAAACACACCACAGAGCAAGAATTTCGTGCACTGGGCCTCTAGTACATTTTATAAAAATCTTCCCTAGCCTGCCCAGCATGGCACAGTGGTTGTGTCGATCTATGAACCAGTAGGTGATGGTTTGATTCCTAGTCAGGGCACATGACCAGGTTGCAGGCTCGATTCCCTGTGTGGAGCATGCAGGCGGCAGCTGAGCAATGATTCCCTCTCATTGCTGATGTTTCTCTCTTATGCTCTCTGCCTCTCCCTTCCTCTCTGAAATCAATACAAATATATTTTTAAAAAATCTTCCCTAGTGTTTGGAATGTGCAAGTTGGGTTGAGAACTGCTTGTCTAGTTGGTACTAGTTGGCTTTTATTTTACTGAGTAATTCAGCAAACAAAAACAGTGAAACACTAGTGTGTAGGCAGATGAAACCAAAAGGATGCACTTATCACCAGAAATAGCTTGATCAAAGCAGGGGCTGGCGAGCAGACAGCCTCTAAGCGATAAGCTGGGACCCTGTATGACACTGCCCTGCAGCAGCCTTGAACTCTGCATCAGGGTTTCCAGCTGTCCCAAGACCTTTGGTCATCTTTGATTAATATTAGAATGAAGAGCCCTTGACGGCACTGAAGAATGTAGTTGCCTTTCTCTGAGCAGGGACCTCTTTTCATACAATGCACAAATACATACATTTCAACACTTGGAGGAGAATTTGCAGAAGTTTTCACTGTAGTTTTCCTTTAAATTGCCAGCTCCTCAAATATTTTAAGTTATATTTAGGTTACATATTTTGCTTATGAATTTTTGGCTCTTTACCACTGTCGACAGCAAAGATTCTGTGAAATTCTGTGCTTGTGACCAGATGTTAATTTTCATGGTTGATATTTATTATAGATAAAAAGCTAACTTAAAAATATAGTTGACCCTTGAACGACATGGGTTTAAACTGTACAGATCCACTAATATGTTGACTTTTTTCAATAAATACTGTAAATGAATTTTATCTTTCTTATTATATTCTTTTAAAAATATTTTTTATTGATTTCATTGAGGAAGGGGGAGGGAAGGAGGAAGGGAGAGAGAGAGAGAAACATCAATGAAGAGAGAGAATCATTGATCAGCTGCCTCCTGCACACCTCTCAATGGGGATTGAGCTGTAACCCAGGCATATGCCCTGATCAGAATTGAACAGTGATCTCCTGTTTCATAGGTCGGTGCTCAGCCACAAAGCCATGCTGGCTGGGCCCTTATGATATTCTTAATAACATTGTCTGTTCTCTTGCTTACTTTTTGGTGAGAGTATAGTATATAGTATATATAACATACAAAATGTAAGATAATTGACTTTTTGTTATTGGTAAGGCTTCCAGCCAACAGTAGGCTATTAGTGGTTAAATTTTTGGGGAGTCAAAAGTTATATACGAGTTTTTGACTGCACAGGGGCAAGGAGGAAATGGGGAGCAAGAGGGACTGGCAACCCTAACCCTTGTGTTGTTCAGGGTCAACTTTAGTTACTTTTCTTTCAGGTTATTATAAGAAGCTATGTTAGATCAGTATATGCTAATAAATGTCCTACCATTACATCCTAATTCTCAAAATCACACATTAAATAAATTTTATGTTGTAATTCTAATCTCTGGAAATATAACTGAGTCATTCAAATATGCAATAAACTTCTATTAATTGAAAACCATAGTTTAATATCAGTATATTTCCATAACAAACTGTGATTTTATTAAAGTACTCTAAAGTAATTTCAATTCAAACTTTCTTTCTATTAATCAGTGTAAATGGCTCAGCAATTCCAGTTTCTGCATTTATTATTTTTTTATGTTAAATAAATTTTATGCTTATGATATATTATGATATGATTCTATTATAAATTTTTTACTTTGCCTTTAAATTATACATTTACATTTTAATTCTGCCTTAGACAGTATATTGAAGAGTATTTGAAATTCATGTAATTTTAAGAATTTTATAAATCATATTTGCCACTTAGACCAGTCTGCCTCAATTACTCCAGTTTGTTGAGCTTTTGTCATTTTTATTAATCAATCAATAAATAAATATTTGAAGACGATTTTATGCAGACACAAGCAACATAAACTTGTGCCTTCAAAGAGGATAATGTCAAAAAGCTGTACAGAAAAAGATATTATAATGGTATGGTAAGCAGTGAATTAGTAAAAATAGAATGTTCTTTTCTTGGATTTTGTAATGCTTGTGGCATGTCAGCTTTTCAAAATTTGTCATTTCTTGTGATTTCCTTTTCATTCTAAATAAATATTCATACTCAACTTTTATCTGTAATTTTGTATTTGTTTTCTAATGTGATCTCTGCCCCCTCCTTGCTTTCTCCTCACCTCCCTCCCCCAGTGTGTAAGCTTCAGGCCCCACTCAACCTAAATCCACTCCTATCCATGGTCAGATATGTTACTCACTCCGTGTTACTGAAGAGCCTGAGGCATACTCTTCCTAGAGATCCTCACCAGGATGACACCAGATTGAGTTCAAACAGCTAAAAAATAACCTCACAACACTATCCCACATCTACCACATACCCTCATGGGTGACATTATGGGAGATTTGGTAAAATCCAGTATTTTTTGCTAATATCCTTACACTTTGTATAGTTATCTTAATGTATAAAGCTGGTGCTACTAAAGGAAATTAAATAAAATTATTGTAGAATGACTTGCATTCTTGTTAAGCTATTGTATTAGCAAACCACACATTACTGTAACAGAATTTTGCTAAGGATTGACATCTGAACTGTTTATCAGTATTTATAATATATAATCTATTTATTTAAAAAAAGAAAAAAGTATAGCAAATTAGAAATCTAAAAATACTGCAGTATATAGGAAGATAACATAGCAATTTTATTTGTAACTTTTGGATACATCTTCATAATATCCTTTCCCATTTTTTGGCTGCTTACTCTTTGTCACTTCATATGGGAATAGTTTTATAATGTTTTTCCAGCAAGAGAATGTAAAGATAATTATCTTGTCTCTAGCATGGCTAATTGAAATTTATTTTGGTAATGCAATGTAAATTTTTAGAATTGTCAGAACTGGAAAAATTATGTTTCGTTCCTAATGAGCTGTGAGATTTGGGAGAATTTTCCACAGATTAACTTTTGGCCCTGTATATTTCACATCTTATTTTTCCCACGTACTTCTATGTTGAGCACCCTGGGGCACATGTGACAGAGGGGAAGATAGGGTGGAAAGATCAAGAGCTGATTACAGTTAAAATGCCTTTCTTATACTAATTCAACAAAAACTTGGACACATTGCTAGGACCTCTCCCAGTTGTCTTAGAAAGTACCTGTTCAAGAGAGAACACCTGACAGCTTAAGTTCTACTGCCTTTATTGTAAAATTCCCAAATAACAACAGAATTAAAATTAGAAAACAATTTCAAAATTCTAGATCAAATCAGATTAAGTAAAAGTAAAACCAAATAGTTAGGGTCAGAGTATTAATTTCCCAAGCATGAGTTAAAAGGCGTGTGGTGATGGGTCAGAAATTTTAGTTGACCTCTGGTTTATTATGAATTAACAGTCTGATGCAAGCGTAGAAATGGCTAGCAGAACAGGCCACATAGTAGAAGTAGTTTCCAGATCACGAGGTCTACTAATTCCTTGAAGACTTGCCTTGGTCAGAAAGCAGCTGCAATATTCTATCCAATTCTGATGCCACTGTTTAGGAGGCATAGTGACTGACTCAATAGTATCCAGAATAGGCCATTCCAATGGCTACAGACAGTTTCGGTTCATGGTACCAAATGAGTGGTTAATGAACCTGAGGATGAGTTGTCATCCTATGAAACTTTTATACAAAAGTTGTTTTGAATTGCCAAAGTGGGCAAGGAAGAACACTAATTTGCATTTTATCTCAATGGAAGAAATAGTTTTCTGATATTACAGTTGCTTGCAATGGACTTGGTCATCCCTTCTACATCTGAAGTTGAAGTATAAAAAGTGTGACCAGATAACCATATCAAAGAAGGGATTTGTATAATGAAAACACTTAAATAGCACTCACACCTTGCCAGGTACTGTTATAAACACTTGCAAAGGGTAAATAGCGGGAAGAGATGGCCCTTTGCCTTCTCTCTCTAATATTTGGAGGGTCAGAGGAAGTGATTTTAAAAAGCATTTGCTTTGGCTGACACACTAAGACATTGATATTTCCCCCCTTAGAAATTCCATTTTCATGCCTTTAAGTGAGCATTTTTGATTGAAATGACCCACCCTAGTACTTTAAAAATGTTATACATTCAAGTCTATTTTTAGGGAGAGGAGAGTCAAAGTTCCTGGAACTTTTCACATCATCAATCTTAGTTTAAGATTTCCATATAATGTGTAAGGGTAAGCGTAACTCTGAAACCAGACATTCTGCTTCTTAACTCCACCACTTAAGCTGTATGTCCGTGCCTCAGTTTCCTCATCTATAAAATGGGGATAATAATAGGACCATTTCAAACAGACTGATGGTTGCCAGAGAGGAAGAGGGTTGGAGGATTGAGTGAAAAAGGTGAAGGGACTGAGATGTTTAAAACAGTCATGAGGACATAAAGTATAGCATAGGAAATATAGACTGTAATATTGTAATATGTCTGATGCCAGCTGGGTACTGGAAACATCAGAGTGATCACTTTGTAAAGCATATGATTGTCTAACCACTATGCTGTACACTTGAAACTAATACAAAATAATATTAAATGTAAACTGTTACTGAAAACAATTAAAAAGTTTTAAAAAATAGGACCACTTCATAGAACTGTTTTGAGGATGAAATGACCTATTCCATGTAAACTACTTAGATGGTGTTGGGCACATAGTAAGCATTTCATAATTTGCTTTAAGTTCTAAAATTCTACTTGCTTCCAATAATATTATCTGTTTTCATTCATTCATTCATTAATTCATTCATTCATTCATTTCACACACATTTGTATTGAGTGCCTAACTTGGATCAGCACTGTGCTAGAAGTTGAGAATCTAGTTGTGTACACGCCAAGATGGTGTCTGACTTCATGAATTTATAACCCAATGGATTTTTATGTAGCCAATGTCAAAATCAAGGAAAGATACTCATCTCAGCAGAAATTAAGCATGACTACCCAATCTTTCTGTGACCATCCAATCTCTGGTTGTTTTTGTTGTTATTTTACTGATAGGTGAAAACTTCTGGGAAAGTATAAATTGGGAAGATTGGGCTCTGGAGCTTTCTCCTTATTGGTGAACTTATACCAGAGAATACTGTTAGTTATAAGCAATCAAGTGAACTGCTGTGATCTATCAACAGTGAAAGATATGTGAGTAATAATGAGAACATTGGGGTTCATAGCTTATTGGTTAACTGAAGTCTTTAGCAAGCTCTCCAAGGGCCATCTACTTTTTAGTAGAGACTGAATCTTTTCCCAGACTTTAAAACATGATGGAGTCTTTAAACTATTATTGGCAAGTTAAGGGATTTTGAGATCTTCTCAAAAAAAAAGTTACATGCTGTTAATTGGACTGTCCACTGTTAACACTTTAAGTAGAATAAATAGACTTATGTTCCTGGGATTTGAGCTTGAAATTTCTTGGACTTGGGTAAATGTTAAAACAGCTACTCAGATCTTAGAGCCATTTCTTTTGTATTCCCAATTCAAATTGGAAGCTCAGCCCCTAACGTGCCTTGGCAAGGCTCTCTTCCCTGCAATTAACACGTTCTGTTTAACACCAGTTAATCAAATGTCATATTTGCTATTAACTTTGTTTTGCTACATAACATGAACATATGTGCTTAACATTAAATTTGAATTAAAATGTTATTTCAGAAAGAGTTTTTCCTCCCCCCCCCCATTTCTTGAGCAAAACCATGATTTTGTGACAAAACTACTATGACAAACTAGTGATTTTCATTAAACATTTTAGTGACAAACATTCTTTCTTAATTTTAAATATAGAGTGAGTGGGTCCAAGAACTTGTGTACCAATTTCAAAATGTCAGCTACACCCTTGTTTTTATCTTGTTTGCTCAAGCCAGTTGGATTCTTTAAGATCTTGAAAGAAACACATTTTCTTTTGATTAGTAACTGTGCATCAGACTTATGTGCAGTCAATCAACTAAGCATATCCAATTCAGACCCCAACTCCAGAGCACCAATGTACATATGAAGGGGTTTTATAATTAAAAATAATTATTGTGGTAAAGTATATACAGAACATAAACTTTAGCATTTTAACCATCTTTAAGTGTGCAGTTTAGTGGCATTAAGTACCTCCACATTGGTGTGCCACCATCATCACCATCTATCTCCAGAACTTTTTCATCTTTCCAAACAGAAACTCTGTACCTTTTATTAAACAGTAACTCCCCATTTTTCTCCCCCTTTCAAATCCTGGCAGTCACCATTCTACTTTCTCTATGACTTTGTAACTTGAATAATATCATATTTGCCTTTTGTGTTTGGCTTACATCACTTAGAATGTCTTCAGGGTTTATCCATGTTGTAGCTTGTATCAGAATTCCCTTCCTTTTTAAGGCTGAATAATATTCCATTGCAAATATCTATTCATTTGTTGATGGGCACGTGGGTTGCTTTAGTTTTGGGCTATTGCAAATAGTGCTTCTCTGAACATGGGTGTATCAACATCTGCTTGGATCCCTGCTTTCAATTTTTTGGCGTGTACACCCAGGAGTGAAATTGTTGGGTTATATGGTAACCCTATTTTTAAAGTTTTGAGCAACCATACTGTTTTCCATAGCGGCTATACTTTTTCTTTTTACATTCTCACCAAAAGTGCACAGGAGTTTCAATTTTTCATCTTTCCAGGACTTGTATTTCTTATTAATAGCCATTCTAATGGGTACATATGAAGGCTTAAAAAATATCGGTATCCTATTGTTGCTTTTTATAGGCAGACACAAAAGATATAAAATTAAATATTTTATTGGATATATGCAAAACCATAAAATGTTCTAGCTATATGTTCCTGTTTTAAAATTAACTTCAAATATAGCATATAATAAATAACACCTCTTAAATATAATAGGATAGTAGACACCTTTACTAAAAGTGTCTAACCAGTGGTGGAAAGAAAAAGTAAAGGTGGACAGTGGAGGACCGCCAAATGGAACTAGAAAACTTCCCAACTGGTATTTCCAATGTACCAATTAATGGTTGGGGTGTTTGAGTGCTTTTCAAAACACGTAAAGTATGTTATGATGATGAAACTTTGTAACTTATATTAAATAAAAAGGGAAAATGCTTAATACCACACTTTTTTTGAACTCAGAATATATACAGCAATGTTGTGTGTTGTTGTTTTTTATGAGCTATAGTTAAAACTCCATAGCTTTGGTTTTACAAATACACTCAGTATATGACAACACATTCCTCTGTTTATACTCTTTTCTCCCTCAGGCTTTTCATCGTTTTCAAGGTTCATTACCCTGACCCGAACTCCCAGTTTTGCCCTGGTAGAAAGTGGATTACTTCATTAGCAACCCAGAAGTGCCAGGTGAAAATCTATCTAACATTTACCTCTCTGGAACAAATATGCCCAGGTTACTGGGAATATACACATGTGGTATCGTTTTTCCATTATTTGGAACATACAGAACTAAATTAATAACAGTTCTTACAAGACCCTGGGGGTTTGTGTGAAAGAATTTTGATCTCCTTAGGAAGGGCTCACCAGTACTCTCAGGAGAGATGCACTTGACTTTTGACCTCTTTTCAAAGGCACCTGTGTGAGCTTTTAAAATCCACTACCACCAATTATCCACTTTCAACCTGAAGTGTTTAAACCTAGGGCCACATTAACTGAGCTTAGCACATAGCCATGTCATTGTAGACTTCCTGATGTGAGGCGATGTCTTGACATAGTTAAAAGGGAGTTTAGGGATGGGGCATGAGATTAATCAGGTCCTCCTACTGACAGCTTCAAACAAAGAAGCCTTTTAGCCACCTGGGTTGTGTCTCTCACACCTGCATTCAGATTGCTGGGACAAAGCTTTGTGCCATTGCCTTGATCCCATTCTTTTCAGGTACTTGTTTGTAGCTGCTTCTTCGCTTAATGGCTCTTAGGAAAAGACAGCATAGAAGATGCAAATAAACAGCTTCCTCTTTCAGAAAAAGCAGTACTGATAGAATTGTAGCCATTTAGAAAACCAATTCCTAATGGATGTATGAAATCCTGTGTGTACTTCTTGAAGACTTTTGGAAAGGAGGTATATTGGAGTTGTACACATAATTCTTTCTTCTATCATTTTCTAGCAAATTTAAACCAGGGTGAATGTAGATTTCTCTTTCCTTGCTCCACATCATTGTTGGTTGGCTTCTTTGTCAGTAAATGTGGCTTTGATTTTCATCTCTGAACTTATTAAATTTCATATTTTCACTCACGGTGCAGAAGACTTGAGCATTGGAGGACTAAGTTATCCCAGCATGCCAGGGGAGTAACCCTGTGAAAGTGAGATCCCAGTGGGTCCTGCACAGCCCTGCAGCCTCCGCATTGCTGCAGAGTTTCAACAACAGCCAGTGACTGCATTGCTCACTGTAACCAAGTAATGCAGAAATATTAGAAGCCGAGTTGAGTTGATATTCTATGCCTGGTTTAAATCACTGATGTTGTAAGGTCTGGCCATGGACTAAAAAAAATTCCAAATGTTTTCTGGTTCTAGTTTTTGATATATTTTTTTTCATACGAAAAGTAAAACCATACAGAATCTCTTGATTGCACAATGAAGCACAGTCCCAGGGCCATGCTAATAATTTATCCCAGTTTAGCCTAACAGAGTTATGCAATGGCTATTTCAAGTACACTCATCCAACCCATTTGATCTTAAGGTTCAAGAGTCATTTTGCCGAATAAAGAGTGGAATCTGCTCTCCAGTATGTATTTGGCAGGTGAGGCAACCTGTTACTCTCCTACAGAGAACTGGATTTCTTCAAATTTCTGCTTTCGATTATTTAACTGCTTGTATTTCCCGACCAGTTGCCCGGTGCTCCGTCACTGGTGACTATCAATCATAACAATGACAACAGCAGCAGAAACAAAACAAAGAATATGTCAGTGTGTGCTTTGTGCCAGGTACTACGCTCTGAATTTCTTTTTTTTTATTTACGGTATTTTTATTTTTTTAAAAATATATATTTTATTGATTTTTTACAGAGAGGAAGGGAGAGAGATAGAGAGTTAGAAACACTGATGAGAGAAAGTCATCGATCAGCTGCCTCTTGCACACCCCCTACTGGGGATATGCCCGCAACCAAGGTACATGCCCTTGACCAGAATCGAACCCGGGACCCGTCAGTCCCCAAGCCGACGCTCTATCCATTGAGCAAAACCGGTTTCGGCTACGCTCTGAATTTTATATACTTTAGCTCACGTTCTTCTCTAAGTCACCTTCTATGAGATATAAGACCCAGCTTGATGATGAGGAAACTGAGGCTTAGAGAAAAAAGTAACTTGCCCAAAGTCATGTGCCTCCTAAGTGGGAAAGCCAGAATTTGAACCCAGGCACTCTAATTCTAGAATTCGTGCTCTTAATTAGAGTTCTAAAAGAAAGAAACCCCACATCAGAGCTAATTTTTGAAAACTAGAACTGTTTACAGTGAGGAAAAAGGGATGTGATATTCCCTCCCTCCCCACATATGAGTATACCCTTGATGATAATATACATTATACTTGAATTAACATAAGTTATTATTATTTTTTTTTTGCTTTAAAAAACTTCATTGTTGAAAGTATTACTTATGTCCCCCCTTTCCCTCCATTGACCCTTCTATGCATTTCCTTTCCATTGATTGTAGAAACACGTGTTTTTGTAACCTTTCATGGAGCATAGGCGATGTTTTTTAAGAGGCGACCAGAGTGATGTTTGCATATGGGTGATAACTATAAGATATTTTTAAGTTGGTGATCTATCTTTTCTTGTAGATAATGTCTCCCATATCAGTATTGGTGAGGCGTCTCGGCACTGTGTGTTGGAAGGCTGTTGAGAAATAGGCTTGGTGCGTGTGTGTGAACATCAATCTGTTTTTAATCTTCAGGCCAGGGCTTGGCTCTTTCTACTTCTGTTTCACAAAGAAACTGTCGTGGTGGTGGTGGTGGTGGGGGTGAGGGGAAACACTTAGTAACAAACAGGTGCACCATATCTGTGGCCTCACAACCCTCTGAGTCATTTAGCAGATTTGCCTCGTGACACACTGTTCCTGGTGGAATTTTTGTGCAGACACTCAATAACATCAAAGGGACACTACAGAGATTCCCAAGAGGGGGACACACACCAATTTCACCAACATGATGCTCCAGGAAGCCAAAGGAGCAAGGAGACCATAGCCATTTCAGAATTGCCACAGATAGAAACGGCTAATCCAATTTATCCTTCCATCTCCCCCTCTGCCTGCCACGCTCACCTCTATCAGCAAATTACTACACCACCGAGGAAGGATTTTAGAAGTCAGAGCTGGAAAGACCTCTGGGTCAAGTCCTCCATTCCTTTGTCAGTCTGGGTCAGCTTTACCCCCTGAGCCCTGTCTAGTTTTTCCTCAACTTGAAATGTCTCAAGCCTAAATTTCCTTTTCTTCCCTTTATCCCATTAGTTCTAGTTACAACTTCTTTTGTCATGCCAACTAATTCCCCTCTGTCCTTCACAGACAATTATATCATCTTTAGTCCTTCCTTACATTTCATTTCGTTTATTTTCCCCCCTCATAAGTCAACCCCTCTGGCCATTCAGTAATTCTCTCTGACTTGCTCTGAACTCTACGCACTGTGCATCTTTCTCGCTGGGAGGTCCCCGAAGCTTGAATGGATCCTCCTGAGTGTGATCTCACCCTGAACTAGATAATATGGGTTACTTTTGTCTGAGCCTTCAAAAAGGGCTATATGAGTTTACTTTGTCTATGAGATTGCCTTTATACAGAGAATTCTTATTTAATTATTTATAAACTTTCCTCTGTGCCTTGAGGGCATCCAACTCTAAATCAGACTGTCTAGTAGAAACAAAATATGAGTCACAGGTAATTTTAAATGTTCTATTAGTCACCCTTCAAATAGTAAAAAGATCATGTTAAGTTAATTTTTAATAATATTTAACTTAATATATCAAAATTATCATTTTGGTGTGTAATCAACATTTGCAATTATTAATGGGAGATTTGAATTCTTTTTTTTTTTTCTTGCTACATTTTGGAAATCTTGTTTTATAGCACAACTCAATTCAGATGCTACATATTCATCAGAAATTCAGTACCAGATCTGTATATACATTTCATAAGATTTACTGTTGAAGAAGTAGATTTATATACCAAGTTGTTTTGAACATACTTTTTTCCAATACCCAAAATGCTCAATTTTTAAAATTAAATTTTAAATAAAAAGGAAACGATATTAAACTTTGGCTCCTCAGTTTGTACTAGCCACATTTCACGTGCTCACATGTGGCTAATGGCTACCATTTTGGACAGTGCAGCTCTAACTCCATAATAATTCTGCGTGCTTCCATCTCACATGTTGTTCACCTGCCATTTCCCCAGGGTGCATGTTGTCTTTTGGATCACATGAACTTTTGAGGGGGAAGAGGTAGTATTTTTGTGTTACCATTTGAGTTTTAATGAGGCATTCACTTTGTTGAATATTTTTATAACTAAATTTTTACATGTCAGGATGCAGTGGTATGATTTTTACATGCCTATGCAATAAGCACTACAAAATTAGCACATCACCGGTGTGGCTCAGTTGGTTGAATGCCGTCCCATGCAATGAGAGGTTGCTAGTTTCAGGGCACATGCCCTGGCTGTGGGCTCTATCTCCAATATGGGGCAAGCAGGAGGCAGCTGATTGATGTTTCTCTCCCTCCCTCTTCCTTCCTCTCTGTCTCTAAAAATCAATAAAAACATATTTATAAAAAGGAAACGATCTTAGAAATCAGAAATGAAAAGCCCTATAGGACATGTGGGCTTAAAGATAGTTGCTAGGTCATGGCTTTATACTGAAATACAAATGTTTTTTTTCTTTTTTTTAAACTCTGTCATAGAAATGTTGCTGAAGCAGAATACATTAGGTTATCTCAGAGGATTTACCAGTATCTGTCAAGTGGGCCAATGATGCTGAATCTCATTGTTTTGTTAATCTTTGCATTGCACACTTAGTAAGTTAATTCAGACTGTGCTATAGGACTTCTAATCATGAAGGGCAAGCCTCAAGCATGCCAAGCAATTTACTTCAAACAAATTCTTTAGAAAAGAGATAATTTTATATGATGGGGATTCTTAGCTACTACAAAGGTAACTCTGAAATTTGTATTATAAAGAGAAGAGGCAGTCTCCAAAAGTGGGGGTGGGCACAAATTTGAGTTGATTAATGCTATTAACAAAATAGCTGATTAGCGCTCTCTATCATTCAAAGAGACTCTGTGCCCCAGTCCTTTCCAGAACTTGAGTCCAGCTTTTTCAAAGAACTTTTACTCCATGCAAAAGGGAGGGAAATGTTTAGCTTATATATTTTCTTAAGTACTATTTCCTAACTCCTCTGATTTTTCCCTCTCTCTGCTCCTGCATGCAAATCTCCTTCCTTCCTATTACACAAGTGCACACCTTGCAAACACTTTTCCTAAAATGATATTTTACTATTCTTGCAATTTGATGGCTCCTATAGTCTCCATCTGCTTCACATTTTAGATTTTAAATTTGATTTAAAATTAATTCACAAGGTTGTCTTGATTAAAGCTCAATAAACTAACATAAAAAGAAAATAAAGGAAGAAGGTGGCTGGAGGTCACACAGATAATTTTGTTTGTAAGTCTCTATAAATACATTTTGGAGAAGTGTGCACTATCATAAAGTACTCTGTAGCATTCAGAGTAGGAGTTGGACAGGAAGATGTTTCTTTTACAAGGACAGCTCAATCCACATCTGAGTCTTTATTTATTTATTTACTTATTTATTTATTTTAAATAGTTTATACCAATCATTTTCAAGATGTCAAAAAAATGTGACTTGTTCTAATCACTGCTATAAACTAGTAAGTGTTCTCTCTGTGCTTTTAATTCAATATGAACGTCTGGATACATATGTATTATATTTACTAGCAGATTAAAAGCACTGGCTTCTATGTACTCTGTAGTTCTTCCCATAAGCAACTCAGATTTGTATAGGTCATTGCTTAATAGGTCATCCCTCTATATTTACATCCATTTTAGTGCAGCGAATCACATGACTTAAGTTAAATTTTTGTTACCCTGACTTCTGTGTAAAATATGGAACAAAATTCTTAATAATTTTGAGAATAAATCCTGCCACTTTCATTGCCCAAGAGGCAAGGGCCACTCAGCATCTGCCCTTAGTTGATATATGAGTCAGGGGGCACTGGGCAAAGTTCTCTGAATGAAACAGGATCATATATGTGACAGTGATTTGCACACTATAAAGAGCTGGCCAGACAGACACATTTGAGCATCTTTGTTAAGGGAGGTGACGCTTTTAAGGGAAAGTAGACAAGGAGTCATATAGATTTGACATTGATAAATTAATCAAACTTCTTTGAGCCTTAGTTTCCATCTGTTCCACCTTTCCCCCCCACATTAATGTGTGATAAAAATAACTTAAGTGCTCATGATTCAGCAAGTCACTTGGAAGCTGCAGTTTTTATTTTTATTTTTAATGGTTTTATTCTCTGCTTATTTATTTTTGTTGTTGTTAGGTGATTTCTTCTCTCTACCCACCAATCTCCCATCTTAGTTCCTCTCATTTGTAATGTATCATTAGAACAATATTCAGTTATTACTTACCTACCACTTACAAAGTTTTCCCAATAAGTCAGCTACCAGGGATCTATGAGAATTATTTATTTGCTACTTTGCAGCTGCTTGGTTTACTGCTCAGAGTTAATGTCACATTAAGATTGCTCCCTAAACCTGAATTACGCACAATGAATTCAAGGGTGACATATTTGATATCTCTTCCATTCTTTCACATAAAAAGGAAATATTTAAAAAGGCTTTTGTAAAATTATTATATACCATGACCAAGTGAAATTTATTTCAGAAGTACAGGCTGGTTTGATTTCCAACAAATTAATCAATATAATGTAACAATAAGGAACAAAATTGACATGCTTATATTAATAAAAACAGAACAGCACTGGACAGAATCCTACAACCTTATGCAGCAAAGTCACATAGCAAACTAAAAACAGAAGGAAATTTCCTTAAGTTGTTAAAGAGTATCTGTTAAAAGGTAACATCATGCTGAATGGTGAAATACTCTCTGCTCTTGCCAATTCTATTCACAAGTACTGGAAGACCTACAGTGTTTCCCTGAAAATAAGACATCCTCCGAAAATAAGAGCTAGCGCATGGAAAGATAAGACATCCCCTGAAAATAAGACCTAGCGCAACTTTGGGAGAAAAAATTAATATAAGACACTGTCTTATTTTAGGGGAAACAGGGTAGTTAGGCCACAGTAATCAAGGCAGTGTTGTAATCACATAGTATAGACATATAAATCAATAGAATAAAATTGAGAATACAGAATTAAACTTTTACATGCATGATTTTTGACAAGGGTACCAAGTCTTCAATGAGAGAAAAAATTTTTTTTTCAACAAATGGTGCTGGTGCAACTGGATATTCACATGCAAAACAATGAAGTTAGAGTATTTCCTTACACTATTCCATTTAATTTCACTAAGCCAAATCAAAAGAGATAATAGGCCTAAATGTAAGAGCTAGACCTATAAATTATTAGATGAAAACATAGGAAAAAATATGCATGACCTTGGGTTCGGTAAACCCTTCTTAGATCTGAGACTAAAAATACAAGTGACAAAGAAAAAGATGAATTGTGCTTCATCAAAACTAAAAACTTTCATGCTTCAAATGATACCATAAAGAAAAACAAAAAACAAAAACAAAAAAACACAACACACATCTTGTGAGAAAATATTTGCAAACAATTTACACTAATAAAAGAGAAACATGCAAATGACCATCACTCTGCTATGCCCACCAGCCAATCAGCAGGGAATATACAAATTAGAAAGATAAAGCGGACAGGACACCTGCTATGAAAGGGAGGGTGGGGAGGGTGAAGGGATCTACAGGAGCGGCACTCTGGCCGCAGTGAAGATGAAGACAGGAGTCTACAGTGAAGATGGCAGACTCTAGACAGAGTCTGCAGTGAAGACAAAGGCAGCAGACTCCGGCTGTAGCCTGCAGTTAAGGTCGTAGACTCTGGCCGGAGTGAAGGCCTGGGTCCTGGGTGCCAGAGGAAAACTGGTGCTGGAAGCCAAGGGAAGGAAGACCTATTGTCAAAAGTGAAAACAACCCAAATGTTCATCAACTGATGAATGATTAAATAAAATGATATAGAAGAGCATTAGGAATAATTTATGAATCTAGTCATTTTCTCAGATGAATTTTTGGGTAATAGAGGCCATAAAACAATGAAAAAGAAATTCCAAATAGATCCAATAGCTAGACAAGAGGACCACATTAGAGGAAATACATGGAAAGGAGGATAAGGTGCTTATATGGCTGAAGGACGATGAGGGAGAGAAATCTAAAATGGATATGAATGGCCCTGGCTGGTATGGCTAAGTTGGTTGCCAGTTTGATTCCCAGTCAGGACACATGCCTGGGTAGGGGTGTATGCAGGAAGCAGCAAATTGATGTTATGGTCTCTCATTGATGTTTCTCTCTTCTCTCTTCCTCTTTATCCAAAAAATCAA
Source organism: Pipistrellus hanaki (assembly GCF_964339955.1). Classification (NCBI taxonomy): domain Eukaryota; kingdom Metazoa; phylum Chordata; class Mammalia; order Chiroptera; family Vespertilionidae; genus Pipistrellus; species Pipistrellus hanaki. The sequence goes on along the minus strand of NC_140503.1, from coordinate 36,812,327 downwards.
CAAACTATCATTTAAAAAAATGGTTATGAATACTTGCAATATCAGCTCCCTAAGACTCTTGAAGTTGAGCTGCCAAGAAGAAGAGAAATGAATCCTTTGCTTTGGACAAAGTGCACTAAGCCTGTGAGAAAAAAAAAAAAAAAAAAACATATGAAGAGAGTATAAGAATGTTTTCTGCTTATACATTATTACATTTTTTTCTATGGCCACCCTGTTTTTCAGCTTGCTTCTAGACTGGCATTACCATCTCTGTGGCCTCTTCACAAAAATATGGACCACTTTGGAGGGGGTTGTTCTGAGAATATTCCTGGGGAAACTTTTTGTGACAATGCTCATATATAACTTGAGAAAACTGTGTTTCATCAGCAACACTTTGAGCACCCGGGTACAAACTATGGATAGATGTTGTGCAAATGTTTGGCAGAAGTATGGACTTTCCTTACTTTTAGGCGTATCTGTGGCTTTTTGATACTGTAAACAACTGACACGGCCACGAAGGAGTAGTGTATCTGAAATTGTTTATACAAAAGAATTCCATCTGTCAGTCTGTTTACAGTTCACATGTGAATGGGTAAAACCTTCATAATGAGAGACCCAGAAAAAAAAGAAAGAAAAAGAAAGAAAAGCTGGGATATGCTGCAAATAATTGTTTCAGCAGGGTGTATTGAGAGTTTTCCTTGTCCATGAAGAGCAGTTTGCATAGAAATTATGCTCCCTGCGTGATGAGGCTGTGGTAATTCAGTGTCCATTAAAGTCAAAGATTGGAATGCTTGAGCTTGCATTTGGTGTTTCTCTGTGTGTGGTTGTGCAGAATTCTTTAAGACTGGGTAAGAAAATGGGACCAGAAAAGTGTTTTGCCCGAGGCAAGATCAGATATTGACCCTGGCACCAGAGATGATGTTCTTTTTAAGAGCATTGAAATATCTATACTAATAAAAGGGCAATATACCAATTAGACTGAGAGACCTTCTGGACGTGGACAAAGCCATGGTGGTTGGGGCCGAGGCAGAGGTGGTTAGGGGCCATCAGGCCAGTGCAGGGGGCGGGGGAGTGCAGAGGAGGGGCAGTTGGGGGCAAGCAAGCCAGCAGGGGGGGCCACTTGGGGGTGAGCAGGCTGGCAGGAGGGGCAGTTGGGGTAAGCAGGCCAGCAGTGGGGGTCACATGGGGGTGAGCAGGCTGGCAGGGGGACAGTGGGGGGCTATGAGGCCGGCAGTGGGGGACACTCGGGGGCAATCAGGCCAGCAGGGCATGGAAGTTGGGGTGAGCAGGCTGGCAGGGAGGCAGTTGGGGGCAATCAGGCCAGCAGGCAGGTGAGCTATTAGGAGCCAGTTGTCCCAGATTGCAAGAGGGATGCCCCAGATTGGAGAGGGTGCAAGCCAGGCTGAGTGCCCCCCACCCCCCGCCCTCTCCCTCGCCCCATGCATGAATTTTGTGCACCTTGCCACTAGTATTTACCATAAAAGACATTATGAATCTCTGGCCTAAGGTAACCTTGCTTAGTTTGTTCTTTTCTCTTTTCTTTCTCTCTTTGAGTATCAGTTTACTAAGACTTTGCAGCCTTTACACACTGTAGCCCAAGCACTTCATTTGGTTCATTCGATGGACAAGGCTCGAGAGGTAGGCACAGATAAAACACTGAGGTAGCAGGAATGTTTGTGTGGTGATGTGTTAATGTCCAAGTTTTTATTTTGAAGAACATGTTCTTTTAGACATGCTCCATAGTTGCTGAAAGTACAATCTCTTGATTTCAAACTTCATTTGGTACAGATTTTTTTTAATGAAAGCATTCTATGAATAATATATAAAGGTTTTCAATTTTAAAAATTGGTTTTAAAGGATGAATTTAGTGTAGTCAGAGTTCATAATGATAATCATGAACCACAGAAAAAAATCATCAAAGAAATAATCTTTCCTGAAAAATGAGACAAAGGGGCAAGCCTGCCTTCAAATCACCTTCAGTTACTTATCTCTAGATATCATACCGTGTTTCCCCGAAAATAAGACATCCTCCGAAATTAAGACCTACTTACAGGTTTCCTTCTGAGTGAAATATAAGGCATCCCCCCGAAAATAAGGCCCCCCTAGATTAAACATGAGAGATTTGGTCCACTGATTCTGAAAGAAATGGAGTAACAAGAAATTCACCAGGAAATTCAGGAATTGGATTGTTATGATGATGTTCCAGAAGATGATGACATGATTGTCATTGAATAAATGAGTAAATTCTTGATACTGTAGGATTCACAGTTTGGTATGTGTTTACAACTACCGTACTACCGTACTATATACAGGTAATAAATTTCCTTTATTTTCATTTAACAATAAATGTGTACCGTATTCTTCTTCATGGAAAAATAAGACATCCCCTGAAAATAAGACCTAGTGCATCTTTGGGAGCAAAAATTAATATAAGACACTGTCTTATTTTTGGGGAAACAAGGTAGCATATATATCTGTGTGTCTCTTTAATTTTTCCTTTTGGCTTTTCCATGAATTCTGTACGTAGACTTGGAAACTTCCCTTGGCGATGTTTTCTAGTTTGTTAGTATTTTCACCCCAGGGCAGTTTCACTGGTATCTAATCTAATAACCATGCGCTGCCTATTTGACCATTACTCTCTTCTTTTTGTCAATACAAAAATAACTTCTCAAGTTGTTTAATTTATATTGGTCTAAATTTTTCCTTCTCATCAAATTGCAACCTTGGTAGATCATAAATCTTTAACATTTTAGCATCGCCATCATAGGAGAAATTTAGGCAGACAAACTTCATTTAGGTTAATGAGTTTTTTCTTAAAAATATCATTTGAATTAATTGGGTTGTTAGAGTGTCAAAATATCTCTATCTTCCTCTCATTCTTCTTTCTCTATCCTTCATTCTCCCCTTCCCTTTCCCTCCTTCCCCATTTACTTACTTTCTTTCAACTGTTTCTTCTCATCATCTTACATTTCTTCCTTTTTCAATTATATATTGAGTCCCTACAAGGTGCTAGGAATTCAGAAATAAATCCAACCAAAGCTATCCTCCAGATATTCTTGTTTGATGCGTTACACATTCAAAGAACTTGGATGATTAAAAAAGCATAAGTGCATCCACGATACAGGTGGGAAGAACACCTAACCTAACTCAGCCAGGAGGGTCAGGAGAGGCTCCTAAGAGGTGGTGAACTCTGAAGTGAGACTTGCAGGAGGAGTAGGAGTTGGCCAAGCAGATGAAGTTGGAAAGGGAATTCCTTGCAAAAAGCATCACGTCTTCCAAAGACCTGAAGGAAGAAATTTAGTTTTCTCAGTAAGCTGTCAGTAGTTGCATTTGCTAGGAGAACAGGTTGCAGTGCCTGTTAGGGTTGGAGATGGTGGGCCATTGTAAAGAATTCAGACTTCATCTATAAGGTAATGGGGAACCACTGAGACATTTTAAGTAGGGAAGTGGTGTAATCGGGCTGTGTGATGGATGAATGGAGAGAGGGATAGAAGAGCAAATATTTGTTGAACACGTATTACATGTCAGCTCTAATGCTAAGGACTTTGAGCATGTATATTGCATTTAATCATCTCAACAATTTTATAGTTGGATATGATAATCTCCATATTATAGAGGAGGAAACTGAAGTTCAGAGTGGGTTTTGTGTGTGTGTGTGTGTGTGTGTGTGTGTGTGTGTGTGTTACTTTTTATTTTTATCTCTCATCTGCTAAGTGTCATATTTGGAATAAGAACCATGATCCAGAGAATTTTGCGTTTATTTTAATACTGTTTCCAAGCCCGAGGGAAAACTGTAAACATTTTTAAAATACCACTTTCATTAGGAAATTCTTTTATTTTTTAAAGTACTTTTATATCTATTCTGTCATTTGGAAGGAGCAAGATGAAACAGAATTTGGCATAGGATTAACCGAGCAAATTTAGCATTTTCAATTGAAAGTAAGATAATTAAGTTTTATTTATGGAGCGTTTTTCTCCAAGAACAAATCAGATCCCATTTGCAATGCTTTTCTTCATCCTTTCAACCTTGAACTTTATTAACCATCTTCTCCATGTGCTCTTGGGGTGTAATTGAAGGATTATTTTTTCCAGTTTAAAATTCAGGATATTGAAACAGAGAAGAAAGTGACTTTCTGTATGCAATGGAGCACATAGTGTGAATAACTTGAATTCAATCATTTTCCCCCTATGAAATCACATTCCCTCCTTCCCTCCCTCCCTCTCTCCCTCCTTCCCTCCTTTATTCCCTCCCTCCTTTCCTTCACTTCCTTCTATCTCTATCTGTCTGTCTGTCTGTCTACCTGCCTACCTACCTGTCAAATATATATAAAACCCCAAATACCATAATGCAGCCTACTAGCTGGCATTAAATGAGAGATGATTTCAGTCAATGTACATTTAACCATTACAGTGCTGCATGAATTATAAAAAGCCTGCCAAGCTTGGTGCTTAGCAAAATGCATTGATTCTATGGAATCAAAATCTCTGTAATTGGAAGAAGTCTTAAAGATACCTAATTCATGCCGAAACCGGTTTGGCTCAGTGGTAGAGCATCGGTCTGCGGACTGAAAGGTCCCAGGTTCGATTCGGGTCAAAGGCATGTACATTGGTTGCGGGCACATCCCCGGTAGGGGGTGTGCAAGAGGCAGCTGGTCGATGTTTCTCTCTCATCGATGTTTCTAGCTCTCTATCTCTCTCCCTTCCTCTCTGTACAAAATCAATAAAATATATTTAAAAAAAGATATCTAATCCATCCCCCTCATTTTGCAGAGAAAAAAAAAAATGAGACCCAGAGAATTTACATGACTTGCACAAGATCATACAATTGGTTTATGGAAGAACTAGAACCAGAGCTTGGGCCTAGTAATCACAGTTGAGGCCAGGTTTACAGGTTGAAAACAGATGTTAGTTTTGTAAAATATACCTTACCTCTGTCCACATTCCAGAACCTTTAAGGTATTCTGAATTTTTTTAAAAAATCACTATAAAAACTAGCATCAGAATAAAGGAAAAGAGGCTGTGTGGGGTAGAAGAAAGAAAAAAAGAAGAAGGAAAGGAAATACATGCTCAGTGAGGAAGGAAACACCTTGCCTTGTTGATTGGCTAAGCTGAACTTGTTATCTTCTCTCCTACTGGTTCCTCCCCAGCATTAGTTATTTAAGTGGGTGGTACCATCTCCCCTATTGGCCAAGAGGTTATGGGGTGCCATCTATGACTTCTTGCAGCTTTCACTGATCTATTAGGAATATTAGGAACATATTATTTTTAGAGTTTTTCACTAAAGTTGCTCTCATATGAAAAATAAAGTAAAATTACTTTAAAATATTTGTTTACAATTTATGAGGTAAACTGGAGAATTTAAGAAATTGCATTAAAAAGTTAGAATATATCTATCTATCTAGGCTATATAATAAAAAGATAATATGCAAAAGGTCGTCATGCCCTCATGCATAACTACTGATCAGCAGGAGGCTGTGTGCGCAGCAAGTGCACATGGGTGGGCGGGGCTGCGTGCCCTGTGAGGCGTGTGCAGGTGAGCAGGGCTGCCTTGTGATTGGTCACCAGGAGATGCATGGAGCTCCTCTTAGCTCCTCACACCTCACTCCTGTGGAAGCCACATGACACACTGCAGCTCTTGTTGGCTCCCTCGGAAGCGGCAGGCAGCCTATTGTGCACTATTTCACATGCTGGGCTACTAGTATATATAAAAGCCTAAACGACCATTACAATCACTCCACCACTCCACCAGTTGATCAGTTGCTATGACAATGCACTGATCACCAGGAGGTAGACATTCAACAGAGGAGCTGCCCCCTGGTTCAACAGCCTACCTCCCATGGCTGGCCAATTTTCTGCAGTTCTTCCCCCTGGCCAGCCCCAGCCCTGGCCCTTATGGGGACTGGATGAAATTGCCCTGATCAGCCACGATCTCCAGCCAGAACAAGGGATCCCACCCATGCATGAATTCGTGCTTTATGCACTAAGACTCTAATATATAAATTAGAAAAATTCAAGAAGTGAATGTTTCTTAAAACACACGAGTGACATATATATACGTGTGTATATATATACACACACATATATATATGTCATTCATATGTATATATAATTTTAAATTAAAGAAGTGAATGTTTTATATATATATATATATATATATATATATATATATATATATATATATATATATCTCACTCATGTGTTTTAAGAAACATTCACTTCTTGAATTTAAAATAATTCTAACTAGCAGGAAACTGAAAACCAACAAGAAAAGTAGACATTAAAGAGGTGAATTAGGAGTGAAAATTATGTGTGTGCATGTGTGTGTGCAGGGGTTTATTTAATAAATTAAATAAACACGCAGGGGTTTATTTAATTTATTCAATTAATTTTATGTATCTTATTTCAAAATTGTTCTCTGCCCTTGTCTTCCAGACATGTTCACAGATACAAATTCAACATTAAAAAAGTATATCAAAGCAGTTAAAAAAGACAGTCGCTTTGAGAAGATGACAGGGTTGTCCTTAGGGAAGGCCAGAAGAAGGTCCTGGGCTGTCTATTTCCTCTTCCTAGAGAGGTCAACCCTCAGACTGGGTTGTTATCATTGTCTAATGCTACATAGGAAGGGGGGTGTGGATGCTGGCACCAGTTTCAGGAAACCGGAGCTCTCCCATGATGAGTGATGAGCTCTGAGGGATGAATGGTTTGGAGGGGAAGGGTGGGGGCAGTCATGGGGGTTAAGGGAAGAAGGGACAAGGTGAACTTTCCAGTGCTCAGCGTGAGCTGTCAGTTCCTTCCACTGCAGGCACTGTGTGCTCTCAGGCTTCCTCTCTCCCTGCCTTCCCAGGAGTGCTGGGCAGCAGCTTCCCTCCTCCTGGTGAGGACCCTCCCTAGCATACTCATCAGGAAATCACAGCCTGGGTGCATTACATCAGCACTGGGTGGGGCTTGAAGAACAAAACAGCCCCTTACTGCTTTGAGTGGAAGGATTCAACTCCATTCAGGAAAGGGTCAAGGGGGGAAATCCACAGTTCTAACCTAATAACTTTTGCCCCTTGTTTACAAAGCGTTTGAAATGTGAGTGACGTAGAGAGCCAGGGCTGTTTCAGTCTATTGCTTTAAAGGTGCTTCTGAAAGAGAATGTCTTTGATATTCTTTTGGAATACTTTTTGCTTTTCTATACTCATCTTTTAAAAAAACAAAACAAAAAAACAACCCCAAAACCTGCTTTAGTTTTTAATAGTCCTTGTCATGATGGAAAGGGCCAGACTCCAGCTGTTCTTCTCAAACCTCTGGGAGAGGCCTGGTTACATCTCGTTCTCATAAATCTTGAATCCAGTTCTAGCAAGTCCTTAAGCCTGACCCTGACATGCCCAGGCAGTGGATGATTAGAAACAGGAGAGGGGGAAAAGCCCAGTGCCAATTTGTGTCCACTTAAAGAATACATCATCTGGCAACGGCCATTTCAGCATGTGGAGTAAAGTGGCACATGTCTGTCTGTATCAAGCAAGTCAAGGTTAGAGACTTGTAGTTTTGCTTTCATATTTTTATACGACTATACCAAGAAGACCAAAGTCAGGGCAAGCCTGATGATTTGTTGACAATACCTGGGCTCATTGAGAGAAGTCTCTGCTATCCATAAAAGTATTTGGTGTGTTTTGTGGCAGAGATATAGTTTAATAGATATTACATGGATTATTTATCACTTTTACATACTTACCAACTTATATTGTATGCCTATATCAATTATTGAAATATGTGAATATTAAATGCTTATTGGTATTAGTTATTTAATATTTAGTAAAGTTAAAACATCTATACAGTATATAAAACCCTAATATGAAAATAGACCGAACAGCAGAACAACCAAACAACTGAACAATTGGTTGCTATGATGTGGGCTGATCACCAGGGGTGCACGCCGAACATGATGGGCACTGGCAGCAGGTGGCAGAGCATAGAATATGGTGGGCATCAGCTGTGGCGGGATGGTGGAGCAGGTGAGTGGTGGTGCCAGACCAAGGTAGGACGCTGGTCGCTGTCATCAGGGCGAGGCTCTGGTAATTACTGAAAATTCTTTGCTCCTGTGCTCTACGGTCCTGCTCAGCACTCGCACCTATTTCCAGCACCAGCCCTGCTCATACCCACTGCTGGTACCTGGTGCTGGTTCCAAATGCTCAGTGCCATCAGAGAGTGCAAGCAGTGGCTGCCAGCCCCGATCAGCTCTCAGGGTTTCTCCATCTCCCCTGCTCCTGAGGGGTGGTCAGGGCTGACAGGTGCCTCTCACACCCACTGCTAGCGCCAGCCCCACTTGCAACTGCAACCAGTGCCAGAGCTGCTGCTCACTCCTGCTGCTGGCACCTGGCACTGGTCCTGATTGCCCAGTGCTATCAGCGGGTGCAAGCAGCAGCTGATGGTCTGGATTGATTCAGAGGGCTTCGCCAATTCCTTCTGCTCCTAAGGGGTGATTGGGGCTGACAGCCACTACTTGCACCTATTGACAGTGCCTGCCCCACTTGCACCTGATGTTGGCACAAGCCCCAATTGCCCCATGCAGTCAGAGGGTGCGAGTGGGGCCAGCATCATCAGTGCGTGGGAGGCCACAGCAGGAAGGGATGGGCAAGGGCACAGAGGATGGGCCAAGACCTGCTCTTGTGCCCGCTGCAGCCTTGTGGCCCACACTTCCTTTCAAGGTGGATGAATTTGTGCACTGGGTCCCTAGTTTAATTAATAAGTGAATGTTCACCAAAAACATTGGGTGGGCTACATGACTTTTTCTGGTCAAAGTATGTTCAGGTGAAATGATGGTATGTCAGTTCCTGGCTAAAGTAGTTGAAAGCTCTTACTCAACCCTTCAGCTCTCTTGTCCTCTCATACTTCAATTGAGGACACCACATGTTGAACTGGTGGAACCACCTGGTAGAAGCAGATGGCCCTGAATCACCATGGGAAGAAAAGGTATTATGGAGAGCCTGAATGGGTTTCATGTGTGCAAGAAATAAGTTTTCATGTGAAAACTATTGAAATTTCTAGTTGTTTTTTTTGTTTTTGTTTTGTTACTGCAGCATAACCTACTCTATCCTAGCTAATACATCTTTTGCCATCTCCCTGATGAAGAATAAAATCTGTACCAAGTAGGGAAATTAAGAAAAATATCTAATGATAGATATCACATCTTAAGATAATCAAATACTGACTGGGAGAGTTAGTGAAACAACACTGGGAAAAAGGCCATGAAAAGAAGGTGGCACCATCCCAATATTTCTTATGTCATGGAAAAGTGAAATATCAAAACATTTTAATATTTAGTATTTGAAGTATTAGAAATTGTTGAGAGGTAAATTGCTACAACATTTCTGGAAGGCAGTTTGGCAACGCATATGAATAATTGTGCAGAACTTTTGGCCCAACAATTTTATTTGTAGAAATTGACCTTCTAGAAATAATTGGAGAAGTATGAAAATGTATACTAGTATGTCCAAGTATGTTCATTGCAAAATTAGTGAGGAATTATAAACATCCTAAAAATCCCAACAATAGGGGATTGCTCAGTTAGCTAATTATTTTATTTCTAAATTAGAATACCCTATCTTTTTAAACAACAAATAGACTTATATACATTGATATGGAGTGATAGGCACTCTGGAGGGCAGTCTCTGAGATGGCCCCAATGATCCCTACCTCCTGGTATTCATATTCATGCCCTGGTTCAATCCCCTCCTCTTGAATTTAGTGACTTGCTTCTAATGAATAGATATGACAAATGTTATGGGATGATACTTTTGAGATCAGGTCCCCAAAAGGCTAGCTTATGTCCTTCTCTCTTTTGCTTTCTTACTTATGTACTCCTAGAGAAATCAGTTGCCATATTGTGATTTATAATAACAACTAGAGGCCTGGTGCATGGGTTCATGCATTGGTAGGGATCCTCGGGCTGGTCTGAACCCTCTTGCAATCCAGGACCCCTCAGGGAGTATCGGGTAGCCAGTTTCAACCTGATCCCTGCAGGCCCGATCCAGACAGGAGGGAACCAAATACTGTGCATTGAGCAGTTGTCCCCTGGTGATCAGTGTGTAATGCAGCGACTGGTCAACTGGTCGTTCGGTCACTTAGACTTTTATATATATAGATAAGAGACATTTCTTTGGCACAGAGCTCCTAAAATGATTGGAATGTCCTAAGTGGTAAGAACAATTAGGATTCTTTTGTTATATTAATGAGGTGACTTTTTGAATTCATCACCTGGATAGGATCTGTTTGCCAGGGGACCCAACCATGTGATTAGAGGGTTGGAACTTTCAGTCCCACCCCCTGACCTCCATGGAGGAGAGAGAGGCTGGATGTTGAATCAATTGAAAGTGGCCAATGATTTAATCAGTTATAACTATGTACTAGTAATAAAGCCTTCATAAAACCCTAGAAGGACAGGGTTCCAAAACCTTCCAGATTGGTGAACAAGTGGAGATTTGGGGAAAATTGCTCACCCAGAGAAGGCATGGAAACTCTGTACACTTTCTACATCCCCTACTTTATACATCTTTTCCAGCTCACTATTCCTGAGTTATATCCTTTTATAATGAATCAGTAATCTATTAAGTAAATGTTTCTCTGAGTTCTGTGGGCCATTCTAGCAAATTAATTTCAACCCAAGTAGGGGATCTGTGGAACCGACAGTCTATAGCTGTGGATCAGAAGTAGAAGTGACAACCCAGACTTGTAATTGGCACCTAAAGTGGGGGTAGTCTTGTGAGACTGAGCCCTTAACCAGTGGAGTCTGATGCTGTCTCTAGGAAGATAATGTCAGAATTGAGTTGAGTTGTGGGACACCCAGCTGATGTCAGAGAATTGTTTGTGTGGGGGAAAATCCCCGCACACATAGAATTGAATGCAGAATGTAACCTATGGACTGTCCACATGTCTATCATCATACTTGGCACATATTAGACCTTCAAAAGACATGTATTAAATATATTTTTTTATATTCACATATTCAGCAAATATTTACCAAACACCTATGCCAGGTATTGTGTTTTCTCTGTGGATACAGTGTTGAACTAGTGGACACTTATAAAGAGTACAGTTTACGGAGGGAGACCAACATCAAGAGAGCAGAGAGAGCAGCTTGCGGGAGAGTTCCAAAATGGGGATGGTCTGGGAGTGTTTGGGGAAATGAGGAATGAGTGAAGCAGACTGACGGGGGTGGGGGGAAAAGTGGGGATAGGTAAGGCTGCAGAAGTGGACAGAAGCCACATGAAGATTCTCAGTTTTATCCCAGGCACCACATGAAGCCATAGGAAGGGTTTTTAAATGGGCAAGAACCACTTTATTTTGAAAAATTATTCTGACTGCTTTTTGGAGAATAGGTTGGCACTGGACTAGAATGAAAGCTGGTTACGAGGTGATGGCACTGACCTGAGTGGCCGGGGGAAAGGAGGGAACAGTGAGTTTGGTATACTAGTACATTATGGAGACAGTATTGACAAGATTGATGATGGATTGGGTATAAGAGTTTAAGGAAGGGAAGTGTCAGAATGACCACAATATTTCTGTTGTTATAACACCATTCACTGAGTTGGGGAACCCTGGTGCTGCTGTCTGAGGAAAGATGACGAATTCACATTAAGATGCCTGAGAAATCGACATTCAAGAGGAGTTGCCAACTAGACTGTTAGATATTGGGTCTGGAATGCAAAAAAGAGGTGTGAGAGATAACAATCTGGGAATGATTAGCTTATAGATGGTTTCTAAATCCCTGGAGGGATAAAGAGAGGGGAAATAAAAGGAAAAGTCAAGGCTGGGACTTGTGCTAATACATGGAAATATACTGAGCACTATGTTTGGTACAGAGGAACCAATAAATCTAAGTCATCATTACAACTTATATCAAATACTAGAGGCCTGGTGCATCAATTTCATGCACAGGGTGTTGGGAGGTGTGGGTCCCTCAGCTCAACCTGCACCCTCTCCAATCCAGGAGCCCTCAGGGGATGTCCTACTGATGGCTTAGGCCCACTCCCTGTGGTTCTCTGCTCTTCATGGGGCCTGCCTGCTTGACACCGCAGTGACAGGCAAGCAGGCCCTGCTGTCTGTTGTCTGTGAGGCCTGCTTTGCCTGTTCACCACCGGTGGGAATGAAAGGACTGGGGAACTCCAGCGGCAGGCAAGTGGTACATCTGGACCTGTCTGGAGACTGCTCTGCCCACCTGCTGCCCCCAGGACTGGGGGGCTCCGGGGGGGTTGAGGGGACTGGGTGCCTCCATATCGTGGTTATGGGCGCCACCATCTTTGTGACAGAGTGATGGTCAGTTTGCATATTCTCTCTTTATTAGATAGGATTGTTGTTGGCACTGCTGCTGTCATTAGAAACAAAGATAGAAACCATGAGAACATGGTGTCACAGAAGCTAAGAGGAGAAGATATATAGAGGATGGGGCCAAAGCCACAGAATCAAGCACTAGACATGTTGCACTGACTGTTCATAGAGTGATGTGCCCATGGAGATCTAACATTCTCTGGGCTCTGAGAGTACAGCATTATTTTGGACTGACTTACTACCATTAAACCACCAACAGTCCTTTGCCACTTAACCCAGGTTTAGAAGAATCCCAGGGTTCTCAATCATCTGGGCAAGAGAGTAAAATGACTTTTTTCTGATTTTGTTCAGGATAGAATTAAGACCTTATCACATATGTCAAACACAAGGCCCGCAGGCCAAATCCAGCCCGCCAGGCCTTGCAATGTGGCCCGCACCGCGCTGTCATCACTGCACTCCGCTGTCAGTTTATGACATTGTCAGTTTATGACTGTTCAGTAAACCATTCGGCCTGCGATTTAGGCTGGATTTTAGATTTTGGCCCCTTCTCTGATTGAGTTCGACACCCCTACCTTAGATGGACTAGGGCTACTTACAGAGTGTGCTTTGAGGAGCTCAGAGAAAGACCTCCCACTTTGCCTCTGATTCTCTCCTGATTGGGGGAGGTAGAATGAAGTCAGTGAGTACCTAGAGAATGGACTGATGCTGAACTCAGTAGAATGAGGCCTCCCTATGGAAGGCCTACGATAACCAAGAAGTGTAGCCGAGACATTGGGAACTGTGTAAGTATGGTGTGTGTGTGTGTGTGTGTGTGTGTGTGTGTGTGTGTGTGCATGCAGATGCTTCTTTATGTATGATGAGTGAACAGAGGACAATACAGCATGGGAAGACAAAGGAAGAAGAGGAAAAATGGCTACTCAAGTTTCCTTAGTGGCTACTCAGTCCTAGGCAAATCACCTTTGCAAGTTGGATGGTCTGCAGTTCAGCACTCTCAGTTATGAGGAAGGAGTGGCATTTCATCACAGGATCTCATCGAAGGCTTCCTTGGCACAAGGTGAGATTGGGACTTCTTGGATACTATATATTGTACAGGTGGCCTCATTTTAAGAAAATTCACTAATAGAAAATCTAAATTATTGAAACAATTTTCTGGAATTGGATTCTGATTGAGGGCAAAGATCGTGTCTTATATTTCTTTCATCCACTAGGCCCTCCATAAGTACACATTGTTTCTGTACTAAACAATTCATCTCAGGGTTCTTGGAAATAATGAGCTCCCTAGTACACTATTTTCAAAGATTTCCTGGCAACTCTTTAGGGGTGTATCTATTCTGTAGTCAAAAATAAATCTGTAGACAATTTTAGTTCAAGTGCATATATAACCAAACAGAATCAAACTCATGCATTCATAGTGACCTATAATGACATTGCTCAGTTTGGGAGTTTTATTTTAATAGGCAAATATGTACTTTATAATCAATAATAATTCTATTCCTATGTGCATAGGATGAAAAAAGAATGCAAGACACTGCTTATAGGAAATAGGTTACTTACAATTTGAATTAACTTTTCCAAGAAAATAGTTATAACCTCTTAAGTATTCTCTTCTTGACTCATAAAAGAGTAAGCTTGTGGGGCCCTAGGATCCACTCAAAAGAGAAAATGGATGTCTTGAATCTGAAGAACCTGCATAATTACAGGTGACCAAATTACCCTTCATGCTCTTCCTCTGTTCCAGGAGAGCAGGGAGACTCATATGGTTGTAGTGGTCCTCAATTTCCAGTGGAGGCCTGGAGCCTGCTGAGGGCTGTGCTGACTTGCTCTTCTGCAGTTTCAGAGCCTGATGCACACACCACTCCAGCACCCCTGCAATGCCAATGGGAGCCTTCCTCCTCCTCCTCCTCCTCCTCCTCCTCCTCCTCCTCCTCCTCCTCCTTCTTCTTCTAAAAATATATTTTATTGATTTTTTACAGAGAGGAAGGAAGAGGGATAGAGAGTTAGAAACATCGATGAGAGAGAAACATGGATAGCTGCCTCCTGTACACACCCTACTGGGGATGTGCCCACAATCAAGGTACATGCCCTTGACCAGAATTGAACTTGGGACCTTTCAGTCCACAGGCCTACTCTCTATCCACTGAGCCAAACCAGTTCCAGCCAGGGAGCCTTCCTTCTTCAAGTCTGAAAAGGATGTGAGCTTTCACCTCCAGAGGAATCTTTATTTTGTGGAATTACCCCATAAGTTAGGAGGCCCCTTTTCAAAAAACCTTTTTCCCTCCTTCCCTCCCTCCATCCCTCCCTCCCTCCTTCCTTCTCTCCTTCCCTCCCTCCCTTCTTCCTTTCCTCCTTTCCTTCCTTCCTTCCTTCCTTCCTTCCTTCCTTCCTTCCTTCCTTCCTTCCTTAATTACTTCCTTCCTTCCTATTGAATTTATTGGGCTGATATTGGTTAAAAAAACATAGAGGTTTGAAGTATACAACTCAACAAAACATCATCTTCACACTGCAGTGTGCCCCCATTGCCCCAAGCAAAGTCTCTTTCTGTCTCCATCTTCCCCCCTCTTTTGCCCAAGTCTACCAACTCCTCACCCTCTTTCCTTTTGGCTATCACCACACTGCTGCTGTTTCTATGTGTATGGAAATCTATATAGATTTTTTTTTGTTGCATAATCCCTTTATTCTTAAGTTTAGATTTTAACTTCTGCTACTGTCGGGCTTATGGTTGAGTTCACAAATGTAACCTTTCTTTTGACATTTCTGTTGAATTTCAAGTTTCAGAGGCAAGAAGGGGAGCTAGAGGATGTTATCCTATAAAGAGCTGGATTTATTTGGCTCTTTGGTTTTCTAACTTCTCTCAGCGTGTCTCCTTGTACCTTTGCTGTCGTACATTATGACCACAAATATGCCTCTCCCTGATGGAGTGCTGTGAAGCATGTTCCCAGAGAGACAAGTTGTTTGAAGTAAATTCCTCCTCTCCTTGAGTCATGCTAAGAACAGACTTTTATGCACTTATACCTGTGTGGCCACCCAGGTTGTAAGTGTCTTGGAACTTTGGGGCTCATAATTCAAGGAAATCACTTTTATGCACAAATGAGAAATACATCCCTGGTTTGTGCACCACCGAGGGCTGGGCCATGAGGAAATGGCAGCCCCAGCACACAGAGGAACAAGAAAACCACAGCTTTGCCTGCAAAATTGGCTGCTTGAAGCAAAGTGTGCTAGCACTTTGGACAGGTTGTATGTTCAAATTTGCTAAATCATTTATAGGAATCTCTTTTAAAAAACAGAAATCTTTCCTTAAGCGTCTGCGTTCTGAATTAGACACATCTTTATTTAAACTCCTTCAAGTTTGATTATTATGGCAAAGTGCAGGTGCAAGTGTGGAAAAGCAAACATTTGAGAAAAACCATGGTCTTTACAGAGCAGCAGGGCTAAGGTTTCAATCACTTGATGCTTTCCAAGGGGTGAGCAAAGAGCTTAAAGAATTGCATTCTCTTTTGGACAACGAGATTGTAAAATAGTCCTTTATTTTGACTTGTTAAAACAAGTAATGGAAAGCAATTGCATCAATTCTCTCTAGGCACAAGGGTGTCATGGAAGTCCATTCAAGTGGACTATTACTCTGGAGTATGAATGAAAGCTGGCGGCAGTTGGCCAGGAAGACAGTCTTGAAATCCAGTTTAAAAGGAAGATCTGATCAATTTCCCCAGGTCTGGGCAGGTGAGGAGTCAAGAACAGAGAAGGCTCCCTAAGCAAATAGAGCAGGTAGATCTCAATAAGAAGGAGTATAGTTGTTAGAGAATTGAATGCTGGTTCTTGGATGAAGGTCAAGTTTTCTTTCTTCTTCTTTTTAAAACCTTTATTGTTGAAAGCATTACATATGCCTCCCTTTCTCCCCGGTTGACCTCCGCTAGGCTGCCTCCACTCCCCATTCCAGAAGGTCAAGTTTTCTTTGCTTGCTTTTCTGTTTCCTACTGGGTATGGATAGACCTGAGTTGATACATTTGAAGAAGATGATACATTTGTGAGTGAGGATAATGAAGATGTTGTTGACAAAGATAGCAAACATTTACCTGATGATTACTGTGCTTACTCTTCTAAACATTCGATATATTTTAAATTCTTAATCCTCAAAGTGACTCTGTGACATAGATGATAGCATATTTCTGTCTTCCAGATGTAGAACATGAGATAGAGAGTTTATATAACTTGTCTAAGCACAATAAATGATGGAGCCAGGATTTGGACCCAGGCAGTCTGTCCCAAGAGTATAAGTCCATACTCATAACTCTGTTTCTTGGCATATAGTGTCCAACATAATTTGGCTTGCCTGTTAAATGCTTTTTCTGATGAACCCACTATGCGAGTCAACTTGGAAGCATAATGGTTCAAAATACCAATGTTCTTTCAGCAAATATCCCCAGCAGCTGGGAAAATATAAAAATAGTCAGTTTCTATGATTTTATGTATGAATTGAATCTATTCTTATTTGCCTCAAGGATGTCCTTTGAACACTTATTTTGCACTCCCCTTAAGCATATGCTGATGCTTAGGGAAAAGAGATCCCTCGGAATCTCTTCAGACATTTGATTCTTAGATAGTTAACGCTTAAGACTCCATTGAATGACCATAGAATAACTTACTAGTATGAAGCACTAGCCACAAAATAGGCTCTATTCTATCATTTTATCTATATCATCTCCCTTACTCTTTGATCTGGCTGACAAGGGAGGTATTATAATCCCCATTTTACAAATGAGGAAACCAAGGCATAGAGAATTAAGTAATTTGCTTGCTCAATGTTATCAAACAAGAAAGCGATAAATCCTGGATTTGAACTTGGGTCAGGAAGACTCTAACGTTCTTGTTCTTAACTGCTGCAGTACCAGTGCTTTAGAACTTAGTGACATTTGTATGGATAAGAATATGAAAATTATTGTCAATTTCCCAATCATGATCAAGGAATTTATGAATTTTCTTTTTGGTGTATCAACTTGTCTAGTCTGCATTCCATTTTTCAGAAGTGACTTTCTTGTACATTTCTGGTGACAGGAGAACCACAGGACAATTCTTGGGAGATTTGGAGAAGAAAGGAAGCAGCTGCCATTATATATATATATTTCAGAGAGCAACAGACAGGAAGAGAGAGATAGAAATATCAATGATCTGAGAGAATCACTGATCAGCTGCCTCCTGCAAACCCCCTACTGGGAATTGAACCCACAACCCGGGCATGTGCCCTGACTGAGAATCCAACCATGACCTCCTGGCTCAAGCACTGAGCCACACCAGTGGGGCAGCAGCTGCCATCTTGTAGTTCACAAACGTTGCTGATCTGCTGAGTCACCTAGTGACTGGTGTGAAACTGGGCCTGTAAATGCTCTATTTCCCCTGGACCCTGCTTCAGGTTCTTTGAGGCCAGGTGTGTGCGAATGTTTAACTCTGTGGTGAAGGGTCCAGCTTCTGTCTGTCGCCAAGGTCATCACAGGTTTTATCCAAGCTCCAGGGATCCCAGCATGTGCCTCTGGCTTTCATCCTGCCCTTGATATCCTCTGCTTTACAGCTGTCTTCCACTTGACTGCCTGCTCTGTGTGGATGTCCATCTTCAGCATCATATATGGAGACAATAGCCTTACCGAGATTGTTTATCTAGCCACCGCAATTGTACAGAGCCAATTTCCTGGAACAAACCCCTACTGGATGTGATCCTCTAGTTGAATCCTAACTGATTTGATCCTCAGCAGGTTATCTCTATCACATGAATCGTGCCCCAGCATCAAGGCCATTACTTGGGCTCTGTATTCTATAATGCCATATATATATATATATATATATATATATATATATATATATATATATATATATATATATATATATATATATATATATATATAAAATGGAGAAATATGCAAATTTGTCCAGGACTGCATCACATCAGGACCTTTCACAGGGTGGGCGTGACTGTACGACAGAGGGGCAGCACTCTGGGTCTAAACGTGATTTCCTCCTGCCCAGGCAGACTCCCCTGTGGCCTGCAGCGGAATCTCAATGCCGACCTGGAGTTTACTAAACTTTACTGGAGCTGCTCCCCACACCCCCACCCCCTGCCCCAGAACCCCACTGCCCGCAGCAGGGTGCCCTGGCAGA
This sequence comes from Pipistrellus hanaki, assembly GCF_964339955.1. Lineage (NCBI taxonomy): Eukaryota > Metazoa > Chordata > Mammalia > Chiroptera > Vespertilionidae > Pipistrellus > Pipistrellus hanaki. The sequence continues at coordinate 36,793,895 of NC_140503.1, read as the reverse complement.
GAGCTGAGTGGAGGGGGACTGCAGGGAGCCATGGAGGGGTGGGGTGCTGGAGCCAAGCTCCAGGGGTCTGAGGAGAGTGCCTGAAGGAAGAGGAAGCTTCAAGGAAGCGGGACAGGAAGCGGGCTGCCCAAGAGAATTTGGACACAGAGTGGTGCCAAGGCGGGGTGCACCCGTCCAGAGGGGGCTCCAGTCAGGGCAGGGGACCGGCGGGTGGGGGTCTGCCTGGCCTGCGGAGAGCGAGGTTGTGCAGTGGCCCAAGACCGGGAAACAAGAGGCAATGACTGCCTGTGTGGTAGGAGTCCCTGGCGGAGGTTGCGGGGGACACCCATTGCGGCTGTTCAGCGAAGCTCCTGGCGCTAACAGGGCCTCATCGCAGCCTGTGCGCTTGAGAGGCCCTGACTCCTGCTCCTGCCTGCCCCCAGTTCCCACCCTGCCCCCCAGTGGTGCACCTCTGCGGTGAGCCAACCACCTGCTCCCCAGAAAGGGGGTGGGGGGAGAGAAAAGAATGTGGAGCATCCACTATGAAGAGGTGCTTGGCTTGGAAGCCTCACAGGGAGGTTTGTTCTGTTTGCCCCCCTGCTGTCCCTTAGGAAAGGCGGAGAGCGCAGTTGTGAGGGCTCCCTGCGAGCTAAGTCAAGTTCCACAGCCAGCTGGAATTGGCCTCAGTTTCCTGGTCTGTGAAATGGATTAAGCATTTCCCAGTGCCTTCACTGAGCTTTGCGGGCCAATTGAGATACTATATAAAGAAAATGAGGGAAGAAGTGAGAAAGAAAAGGAAGGGCAAGCAACACAAAAGAAAGACTGGAAGGAACCTGTAAATGGATTGTCACCTATATAGGGAATATAGTCAACAGTGTTGCAATGATGATATGATGCCAGGTGGGTACTGGAAATATCGGGGAACACTTTGTAAAGTGTATGATTGTCTAACCACTATTCTGTAACTAATATAAAAGCTGAAACTAATACAAAATAATATTGAATGTAAATAAATGAAAATAGGAGTGAAATTTTTATAAATTACAAAGTTTAAATAAAGTCTGTAAAGGAAGGAAGGGGGAGAATAAAAATAGTGCTTTTCATTTTACCACTTTATTGTCTTTTCAGCATATGAAAAAGACAGTTGTCTTTATTTTTATTTATTTATTTTTTTATTAAATTATTATCTGTTGTCTTTATATGGTCCTTTTATACTTTTCTAAATCATTATCTCATTTGATGTTCAGGGTAACTTAAAGACAAGATAATTATGCTCTCCACTATTCAAAGAAAGGAAATCTTGGTGTCTGGCTCCAATGATTCAATCGTCAAGTTCTTATTGTAAAGCAGGGTTAGTGAAATTTTCTGTGAAGGGTCATGTCTATACTAATAAAAGCCTTTAGGGAGATTAGGTCAGCAGGGGAGTAGTTAGGTGGCAATCAGGCTGGCAGGCAGGCAGGCGAGCAGTTAGGAGCCAGCAGTCCTAAATTGTAAGAGGGATGTCCAACTGCTGATTTAGGCCCAATCCCTGTTGGACATCCCTGAAGGGTCCGAGATTGGAGAGAGTGCAGGTTGACTGAGGGACAACACCCCTCCCCCCCCTTGCATGAATTTTGTGCACCGGGCCACTAGTTGTTATATTTACCTATGAGAGACACAATGTAGGAACTCATCCCATTTTACAGAAGAGGAAGCTAAGGTTCTGTGAGGTTTGGGGACTTTCATACAATTTGCACAGGATTAGAACTCATACCATATGAACAGGAAAAGAGTGGGGGTCACATTGAGGCTTTGGTGCCACAAGAATGGGGAGAAAGAGAGAATTAAGGAAGGTATTTTAAATATCTCCCCTAGGTGAAGCCACCCAATAGACCTTCGATGATAACAATCCTCCTTAAAGTTTTAACAGTGGAATGGGAGGGAAGGAATTTTTTTTTTTTAAATATATTTTATTGATTTTTTACAGAGAGGAAGGGAGAGAGATAGAGAGCCAGAAACATCGATGAGAGAGAGTCATCGATCAGTTGCCTCTTGCACACCCCCCACTGGGGATATGCCCGCAACCAAGGTACATGCCCTTGACCGGAATCGAACCCGGGTCCCTTCAGTCCCCAAGCCGACGCTCTATCCATTGAGCTAAACCGGTCCCGGCATGAGGGGGGAAGGAATTTTTGAGAGACAAGGGTCAGGACCACTCTTGGTATGATATGTGTGAGCATAGAGTTTTTAGAAAGGCAACTCTCTTATAAAGGAATAATTTTGAAAATTTGGGGGTCTAACTAGTCTCTTTATCTCATTGTTTTCATTCCCTCCCCTCCCCATCTGCACCCATCTTCTCTACTGTTTGTTTCAGCTCCTCTGCTTTCTTGCTCATTTGCCATATTACTTTGGTCATCACACACAGAAACCATGAGCCAGAGTCCAGCTCATGGAGCCCAGTGGTTCTCATTTGTTAGAAATAACAAGGGCTTCTAGTGCTGTTATAAAGCTTATCTGCTCATGTTATTTTTCAATATCAAATCACAGTAGAAAAACAGAATTCCCCCTGCTTAACACAGGTAAGATTACACTTGGGAGCGTTGATGACTTAAGCAAAGATTTTCCATGGACAGCCAAGTGATTGATGGCTTATCCATCTGCACATAAAACCAATGTTTGAATTTTGGTTTGAATGGGTCATATCACCTGCAGTTTCCAAACAACTGCATATTTTCTCCCAAAGTAAAATACAAAACAATGAGGATAAATACTTACAAGTTAGCTTTTCCTTTCTCCCCTGTTGAACAAACGTGGAGGAGCCCATCACTGGTTAATTGTTCTGTGTGACTCTGACGGGACATGGGCGGGTCTCCCGATTCAGTCTATGGCTTGTTCTCCTGTTGTCTTCCCACAGCTGAAGAAAGATGTCCATCCCAGCAGGTATCAAACACCAATTTCATTATCATTTAGTTCTAATTATGTAACTAGATAGAATGAGTTTTTTACTTCCCTTGGAAAACAGTGTTTTTGTGTCAAATAAAAATATACTGATATGTATTTTTGTGCATTTTTTTATTGCTAAATTTCCATCAATTGGATCTTTGAAGTATCAAAGACAGCCTATATGAAGTATACATAGACATGTGCATACATATATAACTATAAGCACATACAAACTGTTAAATCATTTCTGTTTTGAACAACTTTCTAATTGTGCCATGTGCAAATGACTAAAGAGTAGTAAACATGCTATTTGAATTATGCTACCTCTAGAGTCCTCATTAGTGCTCACCTAGATCGCTGTGATGGATTCCTAATCAGGCATCCTGCTTTCACCCTTGACTTCTGACAGCCATTTTCTATAGCAATAGCCAAAGTAATTTAAACAAGTAATTCAGACCATATCATTCCCCTGCTTACCACTTTCTGGTAGTTTTCCACTGCAATGGGAGCAGAATCAAAATGCATTATCATAGTCTCCACAGTCAATACATGACATGAATCCTGCCTTTCTCTCTGAACTCATAAGGATACTTGGCCTTCATTCTATTTTTGGATCAAGACCCTTTATCCCTCAGGAGCCCTTCTACTGGCTCTTTCCCATGTTTGAACCTCTCTTTCCCAAGATATTAGCATGGCCATCTTTTTCTTTTCATTCAGGTCTTAACTCATGTGACATTTCCAGGAGAGGACCTTCCTGTCCAACATTGCTAAAGTAACTGCCTTCCTCCACTCCCTGTCCTATTATTTTATTTTCAAAATAGAATTTATCACTGTCTAAAATGATCTTTTGTATTTTTTTTAAAATTAACCTTTATTATTGAGATTATTACAGATGTTCCTCTTCTCCCCGCCTCCCACCATAGTTCCCCTCCACGCTGTTCCCACTGCACCCCTGGCCCTCGCCACCCTATTGTCTGTGCCCATGGGTAATGCATACATGCATATAATATCTTTGTCTAATCTCTTCCTGCACCCTCCCACACCCCCTTCCCTCTGAATTGTCAGTCTGTTCCATTTTCATGCTCCTGATTCCATTCCACTCACCAGTTTATTCTGTTCATCAGATTTTTTATTCATTTTATTTTTAGATTTAATTGTTGGTAGATATGTATTTGTTGCCAATTTGTTTTTTTATATTTTTTATTTCTCCTCCTCCTCCTCCTCCTCCTCCTCCTCCTCCTTCTCCTCCTCCTCCTCCTCCTCCTCCTCCTTCTTTTTCTCCTCCTCTTCCTCCTCATTCTTCTTCTTCTTCTTCTTCTTCTTCTTCTTCTTCTTCTTCTTCTTCTTCTTCTCCTCCTCCTCCTCCTCCTCCTCCTCCTCCTCCTCCTCCTTCTTCTTCTTCTTCTTCTTCTTCTCCTCCTCCTCCTCCTCCTCCTCCTCCTCCTCCTCCTCCTCCTCCTCCTCCTTCTTCTTCTTCTTCTTCTTCTTCTTCTTCTTCAATACCCTTCATCATTTCATATAATACTGGTTTGGTGGTGATGAACTCCTTTAGCTTATTCTTATCTGTGAAACTCTTTATCTGACCTTCAATTTGAAATGATAGTTTTTCTGGGTAGAGTAATCTTGGTTGTAGGTTCTTGCTATTCAGCACTTTGAATATTTCTTACCACTCCCTTCTGGCCTGCATAGTTTCTGTTGAGAAATCAGCTGACAGTCATATGGGCACTCCCTTGTAGATAACTGTTTTTCTCTTGCTGCTTTTAAGATTCTCTCTTTGTCTTTTGCCCTTGCCATTTTCATTATGATGTTTCTTGGTGTGGTCCTCTTGTTTGGGGTTCTCTTATAAGTCTGTATTTTTTACCAGGTAGGGAAAGTTTTCTGTCATTATTTTTTCAAATAGATTTTAAATATCTTGCTCTCCCTCTTCTTTTGGAACCCCCAACATTTTGCATAGCATGTGAGTCACTTGGTCATGTTGAAATGGCTTGAATACATTCCAAGAAACCATTGAAGGAAACAAACAAACAAACAAGTAAAACCATATTTAAACATTTTTATAAAGTTGGCCAAAGAAGGCTAATGTATTTTTCTGTTCTAAATGGGAGGTTTTCTTAATATCAATTTCTATATAGTCAAGTTCATTTTTGAAAGCCAAATACTTTTAATTCTCTTTCCTTGAGTGGTATTGATTCTTTTGTGAGAAAATAGAGTTCTTCAATGAACAAGGAGTCTTCTATAAGCACTGTTGTTCCAATAATTGGGTAAATTGATTGTATGAAAGTCCATGGCTTGGGAATCCTTCTGATGTTGGCATATGGGCAGGGAGAGAAAAGGTGGCTTCACAAGTCTAAAAATGACATGGATATATTTTCAGTCACTGAAGTACTCATTGCCAGTGTCTTATTCGGGGCATACAGTTGGACAACACTTTCTACTTTCACATCCATCAGTTGGCTGGCCTCTTGTGACTTCTTTCCTATCCAGCATTGTCCTTAATCTCTATTTCAACCATATAAGATGTTAAAACAGTAGTGCTGGCAGATAGAAGCTATAAAATTTACCAGAGTGATGTTCTGATTACCTAATTTATCCAGTTTTACTAATAGATCACTTCCAGCTCTCCTGGTACTTCCTTGAAGATCTGAAGATCAACCAGTATGAAACCCAGACTTCACTGAGCTAGAAATTCCAAATGGATTTACTTACTTTTTTTTTTTTTTTTTTTTTTTTTTAACCTTCAGAGCGGTTCCTCTGTCGCCATTGTGCAGGAAAAGAAAGATTTCCAGGCTTCTCATTGATTATAGACATTTGTGTTTAATGTTTTTGGAATGGATAATTTAAATATTCTCTCTCTCTTTTTTTCTGATGGTCATGGTATAGTTATGTGATCAAGGATACTCCTCTGTGATTTTTTTCTAATGAATTATCCTGGATGGAATGCAGGGAATGGGGAGGAGAGGTATGCAAGAGGAGAAGTAACATGATGGTGCTGGACCCAGTTATGTTCTAGAGACTGGAATGAAAATTCAAGGAGATGAACTATGAAGACTGTTAAAGTCTGAGGAAATTATTGTGTCATCTGTTAATAGTCCTCCAGGGAAAGGATGCACAGTCTGCTAGAAGATAATCCAGGGAAGATTTATTTGGTAATGTGTGGCCCATCTTCCATTACTGGAGAAAATTAGATCTAAATCTATGAGGTAGAGCTAACAAATGTTTGTTGTAGGTCTTCTCTTCATTACTGTAATGGTAGTGCTCATTGTAAAAATCGGAAGCTCCTAAAGTCAGTACAAAAAATCAGAGATATAAATATTTTAAAAATCACATCTCTTTGTTAAAGATAATGGGCTTTTCCAGGAGAGTGCTTTATCATTATTGTTCATATAGAGATTTTTTTACTTCAGTGTTCTTGAAGACTCTATATAAAATAAGAAGATAATAAAAATGCAATAGTTGTAGTAATTGATATTTTGTGGTTAAAATCCTTAAATTGAAGACTTTATCTTAAAATCAAAGAACTAGTCTTTTGTTAAGTAGCCACTGATGTTTGGTACCCGTTTAAGAGATAGTACACTAGAAGGAACTTAAAACAGAGTAAAAGTTACACATGGAATCAAAATTCTGTTATCTTCATTAGATAATTTCTTTTAAAATAAATCAAGACCACCAATAATTTCAAGATAGCTTGTGTGATAGAAAGGTGTGAGGCAGAAGAACTGATAGCTTTAATTTTCCTCTGGTTGCAGATAGCCAGAATTATAAAATGTGACACTTGTTCTTCTGGCTTTGGACTAGTCATTTCTTGTCTAGGGATTTTGACAAGAAATGAGTAGAGCAATGCCTACCATTGTTTCTTCATTAAAGTCTGACTCTTTCTTATGTCTATGGCTACCTTTCGTAGTTGAATTTGGCTTCGATTCAAATTCCAGCTCTGTCACTTCCAAGTCGTACAGCATTAGGGGTGTCACTTATCTTAGCCAACTGTTAGCTTGGAAAACAAGGTTCAAGGCTAGTTTTATGTGTTATCATTTTAATGGGAAGAGTCATCCCAGAGCAACAACACTGAAAGAAAAAGAGTGAGACAGTGGAGGAGGAAGAGCAAATACAAAGTGGTACATTCCCAAGCTGGCCACAGCTTTGTAGCCAATGCTGTTGATCACTCATTCTTTAAAGACATCTTGAGAGAGGACACAGGAATTATCATCTCTCAGAATAGTCCACCTGTGGGAAGAAAGAGGGAAGGACTTTTCCACCAGTTCCTATCTCCCATTGGTCAAAGTTTGCCCCACAAACTCTGCATTTCTGAGTTATACAAACTGGACCTCTTATAGCCACTGTGGAAGGTCAAACCCAGGATAGCGCCTGTCTCTTGATGAGCTACGGCATACAGGGCACACAGAAAGTAGCAACAAGTCTGCTGGCCAGCCTTCCAGCTCGCTGCAGATTCAGGTGAAACACTCCATATACATGAACACCAAGAGGGTCTCATGGCATCTCCTACCACAGTAACTAAAACAAAGCCTTGGCAAGAATCAGGAGACTCTGGGTGGGAGGAGGGAGGAAATACGCTTTCAGTCATGTCCATAAATGACCTCATATTCCAGGGGAAGCTTCGGCAGACTGCCCAGATGGCCCAGCACACAGGCTGCCACCACCAAGACAGAGATGAGCCTTCCTCCAGCAAACATCAAAACCTCTCCCTGTGGCCTACCAGACTGTGTTTGGAAAGCTTCCTGAAGGATCATGAGCAACAGGAAACCAGTTCTGAGTAAAGCCAGGGCAGGAAAGTAGCATGACCTGGATCCAGAAAGGAGGTAGCATGCTCATCCTTTCTAACTAAACCTTATTATTTCATTGTATAATGAACAGTAGCTACTATTATTTTCTCTTCTTCCCCACTACATGCTTCCTTCCACGTCTTCTCTCTCCCACCATCTGCTCTGCTCAGTTCTAAGTCTGACTACTGGTGAGTACTTGGAATCTCCTCTTTTGCCAGACTTTCTAAATTGCTTCATTTCTAGTTTTCAAGAATCCTTTTGTAGGATACTTTTTCTGATAGAAGGAGAGCAACTCTTGCATCTCCCTCACCTTCCATGCAGAATATATGAGCATGTTATTTAGATTCTCCTAAAGATTTATTTGTTTGTGGCCTTGGCAATGACTAAAATATTATAGAGATTGTTATTGCCAATATTATCTCATGGTAAGCAGATGATGTTTAAAGTACTCTTTTTTTTAACTTTTTAAAAAATCAATTTCAGGGAGAAAGGGAGGGAGGGAGGGAGGGAGGGAGGGAGGGAGGGAGGGAGGGAGGGAGAGAGAGAGAGAGAGAGAGAGAGAGAGAGAGAGAGAGAGAGAGAGAGAGAGAGAGAGAGAGAAACATCAATGATGAGAGAGAACCAGTGATTGGCTGCCCTCTGCAGGTCCCACACTGAGGATCCAGCCTGCAACCCGGCACGTGCTGACAGGGAATTGACTGGGAACTCCTAGTTCATGGGTTGATTCCCAATCACTGAGCCACGCTGGTTGGGATAGAGTACTTTTTAATGAATAGCAGAGTTCTCTGCACAGGAGCAAACATATCACAGCTTTTGGTTATTCATAATGAGGAGGTGGAAATAGTCCTCACTGCTACTGTTTTCATTAAAAAAATATATATATATTTTATTGATTTCAAAGTGGAAGGGAGAGGGAGAGAGAAAGAGAAAAAAAATCAATGATGAGAGAGAATCATTGATGGCTGCCTCCTGCATGCCCCCTACTAGGTAGGGATGGAGCCCACAACCCAGACATGTGCCCTTGACTGGAATAAAATCTGAGACTCTTCAGTCCGCATGCTGATGCTCTATCCACTGAGCCAAACCAGCGAGGACCTCATTATTTTTTAAACTAAGATTCATTAATGTCACCTTATTTCCTCTGACCTTCTCACTAAAGAGGGTACTCTTTCTGCTTTATCCCATGACATGAGACTCCTTAATAAGCTAACAAGATGCTCCACAGTAGAGGAATAGATGATTTGTGCCACATCTCCCAACCCCCAGCTCTTAGGGGACTGAACTGTGACAGGTCAGGGTTGCAGTTTGGGTCCCAGGAACCAGAGCTGGGCAAGGGGAGGAGGAAATTACCATCTAAGTGTCCAAAAGTGGAACAAGTCAGACAATGATTCAGATCCACTCTCTTTTGGGAACATGGAAGCTTAACACTAGCACACCCAAGTTCTGCCTGTAAATACATGGAGCTGCCCTGGGTGGGCCAATGGGAGGCAAAGCCAGGTTTGAGGAGCTGGGTGGAGCCAGAATGGTGCAAGATCAGGAGCAACAGAGGGAAGTGTTGGATAATTGCAAGAGTATAGCTGGAGCATGACGACCTGCCTTTAATGGCCACTGGCTAGACAGGAGTCAGCATGCCAGTGTGGGGAAATCAAAAGGATAGCATCTGATTGGGGGAGATCAGATGTACAACGGGGACTGCCCATGTGGAAGGGACCTGCCCTCACGTCTCTAGCTACACACAAGCACTGAGTCATAGACTGACGGGACATAAACATATGTGTAAATAATTCCAATTTGGTCAAGGAAATGATACAGCAGCCTGTGACATTTTCCCTCTCACCTTGGCTTTCTCCCTGCTGTGACGCACACATTTCATAATAAGTAAAGGCAGAGGCATTCACTACCCCTCCTCCATGTACACCTTGGCCTATTCTTGCTGTAGAGAAGAGTCCTTGTTTCACACTGTCACAGGGTATTTCATGTGCCCTTGGGTAGAGACCCTCCTTTTCCTGTTTGCAGCATAAGGAGTTTTTAGCTCACAGACTGGGTAGGGAAGGGATGTTTGGGTCATGTCAAATTTACTTGGGACTCTGCTAGCCTCAAAGTTCATGTCCTGGAAACTGTAGCTCTTCTCATGGTTTGGATATTTTATATCTGCACATTACAGTCAGTAAGCCAGGGTTTCAACTCATGGAAAAAAATAGCTAAATTGATGACTAATTTTACATCAGAAGCTTTTCAACCAGAGAAATTGTGTGCTACAGAGTAAGCAGAGCCACCCCGCCCCTGGCTCCCTGCCCTTCGCTTGAAGGGAGATTTTCAAGTGTGTCTTTATGAAAGGGCAGAGGAATAGCAGAATGGAGGCCCCGCTGCCTGGACCCACCCAGCAGATGGTCCAGCAGAGTCACAGGTGGCCAGAGGCTACTGTCCAATCAGGCACTACTGACTGCGGCAGCCACTTGTTTTGGCTGAAGGGGGGACTGTTTAGAGGGCAATGGGGTGTTTTTTTCTTGCATTAATATGTCCATTCTAGAAGGTTGTGACCCATCTTTTATATTCTCCACATTTTTATTTATCCACCATAAGGAATAATTTCTAACTCACTCTCCCCACTTCACTCCTTCGCCAGAACATATAGAAAAATCCATGCTCAAAATGAAAGGCTCTTGTTTTCTTGGCTGAATATCAAGATTTTTCCAGATTGTCAACTCCTTAAGAGGGGAGAAGCATAAAATCCAGCTGTAGAAACTCAGAAGTGACCTAACATGAACCAGGTGTTTCTAGTTTTCTTAGGAAAGATGGCCAATGTATATGCAATACCCGATGGACTGTATTGACAGGATACTGCCTGATAACAGTAGGATGCTGATCACAGTTTGGATGGTGGGTCATGAGTGAGTCCACAGTGTGTGACAGCTCTCTCTGATGTATCAGGGTTGGTTTTGCAGTGGTATTCTGAAAGTTTGTGACCTTGCGTTTATGCTTCCCCCTATCTTACTCGATGCTCATAAAAATGGATTTGAAAGCAGTAAACTTGCAAAGACAACATGGGAGTGTGGAGAATGCTGGGAGTGAGGAGAGATAGGTTTTAATCTCAGTTCTGCATCTTGTCAGCCATGAGACTGTGGGAAAGTCTTCAATTTTTTGATTTTCATTCTTTATCCATAAAACAAATGAAATAATACTTTCCCCTAATGCCCTATCATAACATGAAAGCATTGTGTTGGGGACAGATTTAGTCATATGAATAACTTAGACAAAGCCATGGATAAATGTGTGTTGTAATGTTCTGCAGGCCCATCTGTTCAATCTGTAGTAAAATTCTGACTTTTTTTTTAATTTAAAAAAATATTTTATTGATTTTTTACAGAGAGGAAGAGAGAGTGACAGAGTCAGAAACATCAATGAGAGAGAAACATCAATCAGCTGCCTCCTGCACACACCCTACTGGGGATGTGCCTGCAACCAAGTTACATGCCCTTGCCCGGAATCGAACCAGGGACCTTTCAGTCCGCAGGCTGACGCTCTATCCACTGAGCCAAGCCGGTTTTGGCAACATTCTGACCTTCTATCCATTGATAAGATATAATTTACTATATTTTTAAATTATATATTTTTTTAGTGATTAAAGTTGAGCTCATTTGGCAGAATGAATTAATTCTCCTGTACCGTTCCCTGCCCCCCTTACCTTTCAGAGTGCCACACATGTACATATGCAGCGAACACTTTGTGAGTTGAATCACTACATTTCTTTAGTAGGGTTTGCATGGGAGGGAAAATGGTAGTGACTGCAGAAAAGCATCTGTTATCGGTGGAGGGCACCATAGTGGAAGAAATCAGAGTAAGAGTAAGAGAACTGGACTGTAGTCCAAATTTTGCCACTGCATTTTTGTCCATGGTTTTGGATGCATCACTGAACTCTGAACCTTTGTTCCCTCCTTTTTATGATGAAAGAATAGGATGAGTTGGCCTTCAAGGCTCCTTACAACACTAAGATTCTAACATTTCCTGTGGTATGCTACCTTCATTTAAGCCTAAGGTAAGGTGCTGAGGACTTCAAACAAATTGAGCGATGTTTTAAAATAGGAATCACTCAACAAGGAGGATATGAATATATTCTATTTTGAGTAATAAGGATTAGTTTACATAAATATGGGATTTAGGGTAAGGAATTTGTCAAGTTTATCTGTGGGTGGTTTAAAATAAAAACCCTAGCATTAGAGGAGTAATCCAAGATTATCTCCACTTGGGATGCTGTACAGATTGCAAAATATATTCTGTACATTAAACATAGACCTGGATTTGAATTTTAGTAAATTTTGGTGATTATTATTATTATTTTAAAATCTTACCACACACACCCCCTTTACTTTTCATATTAGAGTAATTTAAGTTATCCCTGAAACTTGAAGTATCTTTTAAAATAGCATTGTATCAAATGTACCATTTTTGTGGATAAGGATAGAACTCTTTAGCATGCATTGAGTTAGTTTTGGTTTCAAGCTGCAGAATCTTCTTTTATAGAGTGAAAATAAAGGTCATTGATGCTTAATTGTATCTTTGGGTATTATGTACTAAAACAGATGATTTTATTGCCAGGTCCTTTGTAATTTATTGAGACCATTGTAATATGATCTTGTTGTGTCATACATATATAAACATTTCATTTCCCTCTCTATTTGTTGTACTGAATCTGCAATATAAATTTGGCAATCTAGTTATCTTTACAATCCTTTGGTTAAGATTGACTTTCTGTCTATCTTCTAGAGGACCAAGAAAGGAACTCAATAGATTTCAGGGTTCTTTTTCTTCTTTAAAATGCCATGGAATCTTTACCAGAGGAGGCCAAACCTTAAATGAGTGGACTATTTCCATTGTCCAGTTGTCCAAGGAAATTTTAAGCAGAGGGTGTTTTTTTGACAGCTTTGTTAATGTAGTTTTTTTCTTCCTTGTTGGTAACTCAAGCATAGTTGAGGTCTAGTGTTGAGCTTTAAATATATTCTTCAGACTTGAAAAGGAAGCTTGATGAGACGTGTACTGCAGCATAACCTCTCAATTATTCACACATTTATATGGCTGTAATCACCAAGGCCTCTTGTTGTAAACATTAGGAACACTTTTATAACCAGACATTGATATGAGCTAATAGGCAGTGAAAAGATGGAACTACAAATAGTAATCAGGATATGGTCAGGGTCATCAATCATAATTAACATCATCTTTGTTCATTTCTAAAATGTCTGATATAAGTCACAGTATAGGTATTAACCTAGTAAATCCCAAAACGTCAACTCAGAAAGGCAAATATGTTTGATAATGAGTCTAAGCCCCATTGCTACTCACGGGCTTAGTTGAGGACAAGTTGGATGCCATTTTTGTGGCTTGCTCCTTTAGATTCAATTAACTTAAAAGGTCTGGGTCTATCATTCAGCATGATCTAACAGCTGTGTTCATTAAACTGTCCAAACTTAGATTCTTCTAGTATAACATCTAACAAGATGGGAGGAAAATCCTGTAAAGATGTCATTAGTGACCCTTACCTCCCTTTGTCCTTTACTCCCTTCCTTCCTACTATCCATTAATTAATTGAATCATTCAGCACAAACTAATTGAGTCATTATCTTGGGCCAAACTCTGTGCTAGGCACCAGGGGAACAATGCAGGCATGCTCTCTGACTGCTCTTAGAGACCTTAAGTTCCAGTACTGGAAAGGTAGATTTTGAATATCTTTGAGTTAGTTTATACTAATTTAAACATTACCTCTAAGTCATAAAAAACAAACAAATAAACAAACAACAAAACAAAAACCAAAAACCAAAAAAAACACAAAACAAAAAAAACACAGCAATGAATTAAAAATGTATTCTTTTAGAATAAAGTCTGGGTGACTCACTTTCTGTTCTTTCTATGGGGGATTGAGAATAGAGTTGTAAACTAGAAGATTGCTGGCCTTTTTGTTCCTTTCCTTGAAACAGTTGGGGAAATGGCTGAGGAGATAATAAGGGACTAGGCAATTGCTTAAAAACAACATTTTGAAAGAAAAAGCTCCACTCAGCCTTGCTGTGCAGTTTTCATATTTCTTAAAACCTCTTGGGATGGGCAGTGACAGGGGTATCTATTTAAGCCACAGAGGTGCTTAAATTCTACTGAGGATTGAAAATCAAATATAATTTGTTATACACCAATTAGTATAAGTGTAATTATGAGTAACAAATGATCAACAAGAGCACAGCTGGTTTGGACATTCTTTTCTAAGTTCCTCCTCACTAAGGACTGTTAAAAACCCAGACCAAGGATAGCTAATAACACATTAGTAACAGACCCTGACAATAATGACATACTAATAGTAGCAGTATCTTCTCCACATTGTGCTTCTCCTCTAGGTTCTCTACTGGCTGCTGTTCCTCTTCAAAGTGTCACTCTTTCCCTTCTACAGACGAGTCTGGCATGGTCATTTTCACGTAGCAGAGCCCTGTTGTTATTGTTGTCATTTAGGTTTAATCAGTTTTGTTTCCAAGGATACCTTCCTCCACCCACTTTAGTCTGAAAAATGCTTGCCTCTAATTATTAGCAGGGAATGCCTCTTTTTTATGTGCACTCTTATAGTCTAAGATTTTTTTCTCTTAACAAAAAACAAAACAAAACAAAACAAACAAACAAAAACACAAGGGATAAGACTTTTGCCTTTGAATTGCTTCCAGACTAAAGTGAAAAAAAGAGTCTCCCATTAGTTGGAAACACAGTGGCCATCACCCATCCTATTTCTGCTAACCCCTGGCAGCAGCTTCCTGGGGTAGTGTTTTGTCATTCTCTCGCCCTCGGTGTTGTGAGATGTGTGCTTTCACAGCCAGCAGAGGCCCTGCTACATCAGTGACTCCATGGCCCAGCAAGGCCAGATTGGATTGATGGGGCACCTGTGGTCTAAAGATGGCCTATCAGGCTTGTCGTGACCTCCAGCAGGTGTGTCTGGGTAGACAAAAGGAGACATCCTCTCTCTGTTCTGCTGCAATTTAGAACTGAGGAAATTCAGAGCCTGAGCAGGTTAGCTTTCTTTAGGAACTGAATTGAAATATCATGAGGTAGACTTGTGTCGGGGCAGCAATTATGGGCTGAAAGGATGAGGATGAGGACCAAGAAAATGGGGAGAACAAGGCAAAACTGCACTAAGCAAATGTGCATGCAGTCCCCGAGAGAAAGGGAGAAAGGCAGGCAGACAGACACACACAAGTTCATGCACAGACACAGTGCAAAAGCCACCTCAATTCATGACTGCGTTCTGCTTTCAGTTTCAGTACACCAGGCCTCTTCCTATGGGGCATCTTGACTGAGCCATCTTTGCCCCTCATGACAAATGAAGTTTGATGAACTTTCTTTGAACATTATAGCACTATATATATATAAAAGCCAAGGGACTAGCATGACCAAAATGAGCAGTGCCAACTAGCCAACCTCTGGTGTCCCCTTTCCCCGCACTGGCCCGGCCGGATCAGCCCCATCAGGGTGGGCCCACCGGACCCCACCAATGCATGAATTTGTGCACCTGGCCTCTAGTAATGAATAATATCACAGCAACCAAGTGAAATTAACTTAAAGACATTGATGTAATTGTTGCCCTCTTGCTACTACCTGCCAACTGTGAAATTTTTTTCTAAATGCCTTGACATTAGGCTATAGTTGGAAAAATACTGGAAATTGTTCCTTTTTAGTCAGTGTTCATTAAAAAAAAATCTGATAACATCAATAAGCACTTAAAGGTCTATGTTATGTAATCCTGTGTTGTTTCATTTTAATAAATGCTTGAAGGACCTAGGCAGTTGTTATACACGGCATAAAATACCCTGTTTTCCCAAAAATAAGACAGTGTCTTATATTAATTTTTGCTCCAAAAGATGTGCTAGGTCTTATTTTCAGGGGATGTCTTATTTTTCCATGAAGAATACGGTACACATTTATTGTTAAATGAAAATAAAGGAAATTTATTACCTGTATACGTTACGGTAGTACGGTATTTGTGAACACAGACCAGACAAACTGTGAATCCTACAGTATCAAGAATTTACTCATCTATTCAATGACAATCATGTCATCATCTTCTGGATCATCATCATAACAATCCAATTCCTGAATTTCCTGGTGAATTTCTTGTGACTCCATTTCTTTCAGAATCAGTGGACCAAATCTCTCATGTTTAGCGATAGCATTCTGAGACAGAGCCTGGGGGGGGGGGGGGCGCTTATTTTCGGGGGGATGCCTTATATTTTACTCAGAAGGAAACCTGTAAGTAGGTCTTATTTTTGGAGGATGTCTTATTTTCGGGGAAACATGGTAGGAGATGATGAACTTTTGTGCTATATATGCTCTGAAAACCACAGGACATTTGTGTTTCATTCTCATGGTGTTATGGTTGCCATTAAACTGCTGGTGGGAGGAATACCCATTCTGATGCAGTTGAATGTAGACCTCTATCTCCTTTGGGGTAGAGTGAAAGAAGTTCATTTAGGAACATTTACATATATAAGTACTAGTATCTTAACTGTTCATTTGTGTGATGGCTTCTCTCCGTAGGATTTGGTTTGGCAATGGGGTGTAATAAAGCTTTAATTTTTGGCAAGTGTAGGATATGACTCCTTAGTAAGGTAAATCTTCCCCAACAAGTTGCTGTGTAACATTTACAGCACCCATGCTCCCTCGCGTATTTTTCTTATGCAGTGTGCTCATCATTTATTAGCTTTCCCAGCTTTGGCCATAATTGTTCTTTCCTCCTGTCATCACTTAGTTGTCAGGGAAAGAGGGCATGACTTAGGCTGGAGTGGAACATAATGCCATCCCTAAACATGAGATGGTAAAGAACTTTTAGCAACTAACAGGCATATATGTGTAATTATCAATATCCATGCATTTAACTGTCTTTGGTCTATATTCCCTACTCAGCCCCTTCAAATACACTCACAGAGACACACAAACACACACAGGAAAACGCACACCCATTGGCATTAATGGAGTTAGAAAGTGTTTTTTGGTGGTTGTTGTTGCTCAGACAATGAGAAGGAAAAAGTTCCTGGGGTGGGATTATTCTAATGGTATTTTTTTCCCTTTAGAATTTTTAACAACAGCAGGCACACTGAATTCAGTGCTGGAGGCAGCCCCATCCTGTGAGGAGATATTGTTTGTCTCATTAGCACAGTGGGAGTGCCATGAAAGGGTCCATGACCTAGAGCTCATCTTGCTTTAATAATGGCTTAACACTCGTAAAAGACTTTTAATGGCTACATGAGACATATTTAAATATTAAATGCCATTCCTCTTTGTTGATTCACAAACCCCAATGAATAGGACTCCTTCCTTGCTTCCAAAGAAATGTGCTTGGCTTCTCACGCCAAGGAGTGAACAAAACAAACTTGTGAAAAGAAATACTTAATGGCTTGTCCTGCTAACCCATTTGCAAACCTGAGAACTTCAATCACAGGGGCTCAGTGGATGCCTTGAGCTCTCAGACTCAGACTTATTTTCCTATCTGTCTGATACCTGTTTCCAATCCTGCTTTAGAGAACAGGAGCATGTTCACGTATATGAGACTTTCGCCCAAACACCATGTTTTTGGCTTTCATCACAATGTGCTTCGTTTGCTCTGGCCCCCCAGCCACAGTGTTGATTCTGCTCCCGTGGATCATGTCCCTCCTTGAAGCTCACTTGGTGCTTATATCTGAATTGGAACCAGCCCACACTCCTGGGTTCATCCGTGTATGTAGATTTCAGTAAGAACTTATGAGCTTGGTACCAACATTGCTATGTCCCCAAGGCCTGTAATTGGAGTGTAATATCACTTGAGAATCAGTGCTGTTCCTTAGAAAGAGTCCCCCAAGGTCAGCACCTGTCATGCCAGTGGCCTAATTGTGTGATAATCCTGTGGCAGATGACAAGACCTGAAAGAATTGTATTCGCCTTTCTTTTGGCTACTGGTGTGGAAATCAGGCTCATAGGTTTGGAGATGCCTATATTTACAAAAGAGAAAATTGAATTACAGATTTCCTGTTGTGAGCAGAGATGCTTGGGGTGAATGATGATGGAAAGGGTATTCTGCACTTGAGAGCTGGGCTATGAGAGCCCAGAAGCTCTTGGGGTTTGGCAAGCTTTGCAATGTATTTTAAATAGTTGGGGTACAGCAGAGCCCCAAATGTATTTTGCTCAAAGCACCGTTTCCCTTTCATTTTTCAAAACCATGTATATTCTGGGGGAAATTTAATCTGTGTGTTTTGGAATCATAGAACCCTTGTTCATTCAAATATCGTAAGGTAAATACGAGGTCTGGGTTCAAGAAATCTCTTGGGCTCTCCAATAAGTGGCTTTTCCCTTTGAACTCAAAAGTAAAATTTTGCCAACTTTGAATGAACCCCGAACCCAGCCAGTCTGCAGATGTTTACATGTGTCCAAAATAAAGCATGATGGGAACAGGGCTTGGGGGGGACAGGCCCATTTGTGAGCTTTTCCATGAAGGCCTCCTGATACCCATTGGACTCTGCCAGCATTAGATTCTCCCTGCTGCAGTTGCAGCCCCAAGTCTGACCTAATCCTGCCCATGCCTGGTGCTTCTGAACCCCATGATCCTATCTATATTTCAGATTATATATTTTTTATCATGGTGTTTTATGCATTAGTTTTTGTTTTAAGACATTGCTTTGAAATGCTGTTTATATTTCTTACTGAGTTTAAAAAAATTTTTTTTAATTAAGATATTATATGTGTACATACATTACCAATCCCCACCCCTCCCCCATTCCCAAACGTGCCCTCCCTCCCCATAGTTTTTCCTCCATTGGCTATGCTTATATGCATGCATAAAAGTCCTTCGGTTGATTTCTTATCTCCCCCATATCTCCCTACCCTCCCCGCTGTAATTTGACAGTCTGTTTGTTTCTTTACTGTCTCTGTATCTATCTTTTTATTCATCAGTTTATAATGTTCTTTATTATCCATAAATGAGTGAGGTCATGTGGTGTTTTTCTTTCATTGACTAGCTTGTTTCACTCAGCATAATGTTCTCCAATTCCATCCAGGTCGCTGCAAATGATAAGAATTCCTTCTTTTTTATGGCAGCATAGTATTCCATTGTGTAGATGTACCATAGTTTTTTGATCCAATCATCTGCTGACAGGCACCTAGGCTGTTTCCAAATCCTAGCTATTGTAGATTGTGCTGCTATGAACATAGGGGTGCATAAATCTTTCTTGATTGGTGTTTCTAGTTTCTTAGGATATATTCCTTCTTACTGAGTTTTTTGGCATTCTTTAAATTTTGTGCCTGAGGCACATGCCCCACTAGTCTCACCCTAGTCCTGGCTTCACCTCCCACCTGGGGCTTTCCTGTCCTCTTCACTCTGTTGCTCACATTAAAAAAAAAAGTATATGGCGTCTGCACAAACAGATGAACAGCTCTGACTTGGAGAGGTTGGTGAAGGGCAGAAAGGGCTTGGGAAAGTGTTCTGTTCATCCGCAAGTGTGCCTCTAGTCCAGTGTTTTTCAACCTTTTTTGGGCAAAGGCACACTTGTTTCATGAAAAAAATCACGAGGCACACCACCATTAGAAAATGTTAAAAAATTTAACTCTGTGCCTACATTGACTATATATAAAGTAATTCTCTTGAATAGGAATCAAATAAACACAAAGAAAGTATTTTATAATTACTTTATTATGAAATATTAAGTAAACAAAATAGTGAAAAATTATAAAATTCTTGTCTTGTCTGTACCTACGGCACACCAGGCAACATCTCGCGGCACACTAGTGTGCCGCAGAACAGCGCTTGAAAAACGCTGCTCTAGTCCATTCGAAACACCCCAGTGTGCAGCGTGGGTGGGCATGGTGGTTCAGAAATTCTGCTCTCACCTACCCTTGACTTTTGGTTCAGCTGGGCTTTCTCTTCCTGAGGACCAGAGGGCCTGTATCTAGTGTGTCTGGTCACGTGACCCTTCTCTGATCTGTCCGAGTTAGTGCCGAGGCCATAGAGTTTGTAATCCCCCTCTTGTCAAGAAGTTATCTGAGTAGCTCAGAATAAGAACTGAATAAAGACACTAGCTCCTAGAACATAGTATTTCTTCCCCCAAATGATTATTTTAATCTCATACAGATTGGTAACAGGAAACTCTTATTATTATCCCAATGATGACACCTAAGGGCAGATCCGGAGCCAAAGGAAAGGGAATAAATTTGAATCCACACTATTGTTAAGATTAGCTTTACATTCAAGGTCTTCATATTCACAGTTGACATAACTATTGATGATAATAGTTATTGCCAGTAATGACTGCATAGTGCTAGACCCTCTGTTGAATATCTTCTTAGGTGCATTGTGTCAGAACTATTAGTATTCCTATTTTATGTATTAGAAAACTGAGGCTTAGAGAAGGATTACCAGGTAGATAATAGTGGGATCCAGACCTTTCTAACACAAAGTACTGGTTCTTACTTGTTCTTACCCATCCTTCTGCATGTTTCCTCTCATACAGCACACACATCGGGAAAAAGTCAGTTTCCTTTTTTTTTTTTTTTTTAAATACATTTTATTTATTTTTCTTACAGAGAAGAAAGGAGAGAGATAGAGAGCTAGAAACGTCGATGAGAGAGAAACATCAACCAGCTGCCTCTTGCACACCCACTACCGGGGATGTGCCCGCAACCAACGTACATGCCCTTGAGCAGAATCGAACCTGGGACCTTTCAGTCCCCAGACCAACGCTCCACCTCTGAGCCAAACCGGTTTTGGCGAGTTTCCTTTCTTTTATGGGGCATGCTGATACCAGTGTCTTTCACATTAAGACACTGAGTAAATAAAATGCTAGCTTTCTTTCATTAATGTTTCTTTCTTTTCTTTCTTTTTCTTTTCTTTTTTTTTTTTTAGATTATAGAGAATGAAAAAATTCTCAGTGTCTAAATTATAGCAAAGCCAATTCCTTTTTATTTCCCCTGTAGCAGCCCACACAATGTATTTCAGAAGCCAAGGTCCCAATCTAAATTCCTAAACAGCTGTCCTGATCCAGTTTCTGCAAGTCTAGATGGAATTAGACAGAAGCAATTTACTGTCAACATTTTTGGGATGGGTCGGGGGATAGGAAGCTTTAAAGAATTCACACTCACCTGGCAACAAGAATGTCTGTGCACTCTCCTTAAAACCCTGGGTGTAAGGAGACTGTATATATATATGTTTTTAAAAAAAACAAATACTTTTTTTAATTGATTTTAGGGAGAGAGGAAGGGAGAGAAAGGGAGACATTGATGTGAGAGAACAGAAACATTGATTAGCTGTTTCCTGCACATCCCCTACTGGGGATTGAATCCACAACTTCAGACCCTGATGGGGATTCGAACCTGCAACCTCTTGGTGTACAGGATTATACTCAACCAATGGAGCCGCACCAGCCAGGGCAACGTACTGTGTGTTCTTTACTGGCTCCTGCTCTGAGCACACTATGGACCCTGTGAGGAATTCCCCGAAGCTCTGCTTCAGTCATTCTGTTCTCGGAAGGCTCTTAATCTTGCCTTCAAAGCTCGATTGAGAGCTTTCCCTAGGCCATTTCTCCAAACAAGGGCCCAGTCTATAGACTTGGTCTATTTCTTGGATATCTGATTTAGGGGTGCCCATGGTGCCATGGGAATTGCCAGGTCCCGCCCTCATGGGGGACATCACCCTTCCCCCCAACCCCGTAAAGTTCAAATGAGGAGGCTTTTAAGGAGGAGCTCTTTATTTAGCTCACAAGGAAGCTTCATGGGTCTGGTACTGAGAGCACAGCAGCATGTGTCCAGGACTAGTTATATAAGAAAGCCTCCTAGAGAGGACAGAACATGGTTTTCTACAAATAAATAAGGCAAAAGGCAACACTCACCAGTGCCACAGCTGGGATGCAACTATGAGCAATGAATTTCTCATGCTAACAAATCCAAGCGCTTTTGGAAAACAGATGCTGAACCCTGAGCCTGGCACTGGATCTCCCCTGGCAGGAGCTGCAAGGCTCAGAGATGGAAGGGTATCTAGAGACCATTTGTTCATAAACACAGCTGAGGGCCAGCAGCCGGCTTTTATGCCCTGCCCAGGGCTGCACCGGTGGGCCCCTTCCCCGCAGCATTTGCACAGCGGAGAAGGCAGACATGCAAAGATTTCTGCAGCTCATGCTCTAGAGAAATAATTAAACAGTTTCTCTTAACCTCTTGAACTTTTCATTTATTATTGCCATCCATTATGTCTACCTTCTCAAATCACAGAATCACGAAACGGAGCTCCGGGGTCAAGGGTTTATTGTTTAATGGAGATAGAACATTTTGTAAATTGCACGAAGTCACAATGTTTATAATAGAAGCTTCTGGTGTACTGAATCTTTTCCATTTAACAAACAGCGAGCTTTGACATGTGTTCTTCCTACATAGCAAGAAATTTGGGGTAAGTGCAGTACTGGCATGAACACATTACCAAATCTTTCCTGTAAACCAAGTGACATCCGCAGTCAAATAAAAACATTCCTTCCACCAAATACCAGGAAATGCTAAAAGTATCCCTATTCTCCTAAGGTCATGCTAAAATGAAGTTTTGGCTTTTAGAACATAGAGTAAGGACGAAGAAGGCCAACATTTTTGTCTAATACACATTTGCTGCTACAAGTCCTCAGGGACAACCCTCCTGGTTCAACTATGAACATGTGTATGGAGACGTTTCCCTAGGATTTAACCTTCAAATGAAAAGTGTAAATATTTTTTAAGAAAAATGTACAAATGTTAAAAAGTATTCCTGTTGTCTTTGTTTTTACTAGCATTTGTACTTTCAAGTCAGAAACCGATTTGCTTAAAACAAAGCAAACATCCTCAAAAATGGACCCAGCCAAAATAACCAATGTATAAATACCTAGGATTAACAAAATATGAATATTCTTCAGTAAAGAAACTGAACCGGGAATCGGAGGTCCTTGGGAAGTGATAGGAAAGGATGTTTTAAACCTAAACGGTTAACCCTTTGTGGTGGAGGCCTAAGCAGTATTTTAAAAGGAAACAAGTGTGCATGCAACACATTCCCATGTGTTTCTTTGGGGACTTTATTAAATTAATGCTACATGAAATCTTTGGACTCTGAGCATAGCCAATAAAAACCAATGTAAAAAGCGACTTTCCATGAGTAATTAGTAGAACAATTTTCTTAAGGCTTAATCATTGGTTTGTAGTACAGGATGTATTTTGGGCTCATTTTTATGAGGTCAAAACACTTGAAATCCTTAAATTTTATGTTTGTAATAGTTCAGGCCAATTTCCCTCCAAAGTTCCCCCCTCCCAAGCTGTACTTGGAAGGCAATTCTTGTTCAATTTTTTCCTCACCAAGTTTCTGAGAGAATTTTAGAGTATTTAATGTTTGTTTCAATATACTCTGTTGCTTACCACAGGCCAGGCAAGGCCTTTGCAGGGACTCGGTCCCGCCATTCCCGATTGGCCAGCAGGTGTCACTGTGGGTTTGGTTGGTAACCCAACTGACCATGGTGAAGAGTGACTGATGGGGGGTTGGTGGGAGGGGGAATAATAAAAGGAGAGAAAGGAAAATATAAAAGCAGGTTTTTAAAGGAAGAAAGGTTAATTAAAAATTCCTTGTAAGTACAGGCACCTTTTCTTTGGGAGCTCAGAGTTCTTTGTATTCCTTCCCAGCTCCTGTAGACACTTGCATTGAAATGAATTCACTTGAATGAAATCTGATGATGCTGAGTTAGTCAGTCATGGAAGATAACTTCACTGGCTAAAACAGTCATAAAAATGGGCAAATTGAGAAGTGGATTCTTATAGTCCTTTTCTAATCTCTTAGGGTTTCACTTCATGCTTCGTGGTTATATATCTTTTCGAATCATAGGTACCTTTGCTTAACGTCAGAAATGTACAAAGTCTTCCAGCTCTTTAGTAGGTCGTAGACTCATGGCCCAGAACAAGATTTTGGCTATCACTAAACTCAGTGGCACAATAATTTCTGCTATTTTATTAATTGAAGGGGCATCTTGGTCTGAAAAATTGGTCCTTATATCTCCACAAAATTTGGATTGCTTATTTCAACAAAGCTAGCCTATACAAGTCATATATCTTTCTGAGTACATGGAATTTCTTAATAAATAAAATTTCAATTGGTAAAATTAACACATATTTCTTGAACAACTGTCAACTTTAAAAATGAATGGCCATAAAACCTCCCTGCACAGAGAGGAATTCACAGCTGGTCTAATTTGAATAACAGGCTGTAAATTGATTTCTTTTTTGGCTTGTTACGTGAAAATGACATCCATGTTGTTGCTGGTGCAGAGAGCAAGCAATTTGTTAAGAAAAGATACATGACTTGAATTCTCCAAATAAGCCTTAACACATGTGTGAAACATCCTAATTATAGTATAGTTCTGAAGAAAACAAAAGCAGAAAAGGGTTTTGAAGAAGCATAGAAATCTTTCTAAATTCTGGACAGCTTCTGTGTCAGAGACTAGCACATACTCTGTGCCACCCATCTCAGATCATGGGCTCTTGTCTCCTGATGAAGATGTAGTATCTCATTGATGGAGGTATTACAACCCAAAAGGGTTGGAGGAAAACGTTTCAGTTCTGTTATGATCATCCTAGAATTTCTATCTGATTTTAGTTCCCTTAACTTTACGTATATATAAGGCTTTCAATGATATAATACACTAGAGGCCCAGTGCACAAAATTTGTGCAAAGCGGGCGGGGGGGGGGGGGTTGTCCCTCAGTCCAGCTTACACACTCTCCAATCTGGGACATCCCTCTCACAATCCAGGACTGCTGGCTCCCAACTGCTCACCTGCCTGCCTTCCTGATTACCCCTAACCACTTATGCCTGCTGGCCTGATAACCCACTAATCACTTCCCTGCCAGCCTATTGATGCCTAACTGCTCCCCTGCCAGCCCGATTACCCCTAACTGCCCTCTCCTGCAGGCCTGGTCCCTCAAACTGCTCTCTCTTGCAGGCCTGGCTCCCCCCAGCTGCCCTTCCCTGCAGACCTGGTCACTCCCAACTTCTTTCCTCTGGCGGCCTTGTCACCCCTAACTGCCTTCCCTTGCAGGCTTGATCAGCCCCAACTGCCCTTCCTTGCAGGCAAGGTTCCCCCCCAACTGCTCTCCTCTGTAGGCCTGGGTCTCCCCCCCCCCCGCCCCCCCCCAAACCCACAACTGCCCTTCCCTGCAGGACTGGTTCCCTCTAACTTCCCTCCTTCCCTCCCTTGCAGGCCTGGTCACCCCTAACTGCCCTCCCCTGCAGGCTTGATCATGCCCAACTGCCCCTTCCTTGCAGGCCTTGTCCTTCCCAACTGCCCTCTCTTGCTGGCCTTCTTGTGGTGGCCATCTTGTGTCTACATGGGGGCAGCCATCTTGTGTGTTAGAGTGACAGTCAATTTGCATATTACTCTTTTATTAGATAGGATTCTTCTAGTGCAAGTTCTAATTAATAATTAACATAATACCACCCAGGTAAAAAAAATTGATTAAATGTGCAAGTTCAGAAATATTTAGAAAACTCAACTAGAGTATGAAAACTTTGTTTTCACTTAGCTTAGTCATCTATGCAAAACAATGAATTATTCTTAGGTCAGCTGATTTAGTTCCATGGAAGATAATACAAACAATGGCTTATAACTCTTAGTGAAAGTTCTTCAGAAAATTAATATATATATAATATTAATATATATTATTATATAATATATATATTCCTTATATATAATTAATATATAATAAATTAATATATATATATATATATATATATATATATATATATATTCCTTTTCCAACTCTGAAAAGGCCATTTCATTGTACATAAGAATTTAGCATTAATGTAACATCATTTTCTCTGGTACTCAGAGGTTAGGACTTGTGCTTAGGATTTCTGGCAGAATTTGTAGGAATCATAGCAATAGGCACTATCAGCATAAGCAGCTGATGAGAGTGGGGTGGGAGAAAGTGAAAAAGGAAGAGGGATGTTAAGATACAAAACTATTTATCAGGGTAATGGAACATCAACAGAATGCTCTTTTCAATTAGATGTATACATCTGTAAAGAATGGAATCCTTGGCCATTGGTTTATCCTTTAGAAAAATGCCCACTAGTTCCACCAGGGCAACTTCTTAAACTCTTAGAATTAAGAGTTATCACTATTTCCACTGAGCCACTATGTCCTTTGTGTGTTGTGACTGCTGTTAAAGCTTTGACCACATATCTCTGGGTATTTTGTGTATGTGTGTGTATACATTCATACTTGTGTGTTTTCCAACTGGAGTCTAGTTTCTCTAGGACAGGAGCTGCACGTTATATATTTCATATCCCTTAAACCTTCTGCCTTGATACAAAGCATTTGGTAGGACATCAAGCAATCTTTGTTGAATGAATGAAAATTATGAAGGATACTTTTGTTTGGCAAGCATTGCTATTAGTAGATTACTTTTATGTAGTTCATATAAATAATTCACTTCTTGTGGTTCCATATCCTGATGTGAAAATTATGCATTTACTCTGTTTTCATATATATTAATGGGAGCTATTAAAAACTGGAAATTGTTTCTAGGTTGGTGGTCTTAGGACTGGTATTGAATGAAAAGGACATGAGGTAAATTTTAATTGTGAAAAGAATAAAACTTTATACATTGCTTTGTGTGCATGGTTTTCTATTTGTTTCACAAAGAACAACAATAAGATACTAATTTTCTTTCATTTTAATATTTAATGTAAAAAATGGAGTGAAAAATAAAGGGATAGAAGTAACTAATCTGACATTGTGATATTTCCCTTTCTTACCATTAAGTTTTTTATTTAAAAAGTGTAGCTTAAAGATGAAACAATAATTACAATGACTTAAATTTAAAAGAATTAAATAAAGGAAAAGTATTTTATTTATGCTTTGGTATATCAAGTTCAGTTATTATAAACTAGATGATATTATGTTTCTGTTGGAACACTATTTTTAGTAGTTATTTAAAAAATTATAGAATGAAGCAAATCATTTATAATATGTGAGGGAGAGGGCAGTGTAAAGAAAAAGTGGAGAAAAGACTAATGTTTATATATAATGATTTCATTATCATATTTCTACTTTCTTTGTCATCCAGGGTAAACTTTAAGGATATGTCATGAATTCCTGAGACACAATAAATCTGTAAATGTCAGACTCTGTGTGTGGGTAAAATGGTTAATTTTCTGACCTTTAGTTAGCTTTCACTAGAGCAAAGGAAGTCCCTTTACATAATGTTTCCCCACTGCACAATGTTGGCAGGAAGCCAAAGAATGCCCTTTGGCAAATTTCCAGTCTGGAGGGCTTTCCTGGAGCTAGAAGACATTCATGAATCTGCCCAGCCCTGTGATTTTTTTTCTGTCCTCATGCAGAAAGCCTCTGGAAAGACCTTTCCAATGTGGAACCTGCTGAGGCAGATGTGAGAACACATTAATCATGGATTTCTTCAAAAGAAACTTGGGCTGTCCTACCTTAATTCTGCAGGTCCGTCTTCCTACTCAGTGTGGGCTGCAAAACTGTCGCAACAATGCTGGCAGATAACTTGGACATGGATCCAGCCGAAACTAAGGTTATAATTTAAACAAATAATTTCATTTTTTGACCCTTGGAGATGAGATCAGCCATGGTTGGCTTCACTTCTGAAAGACAAAACTGATAGTAATCCTATCTAATAAAAGATTAATATGCAAATCTACCTTACATCCGCTACACACACATGCCCGAAAGCCTCTGGAAGTTGACCCTACCTGGATTGGGCCTAAACAGGCAGTCAGACATCCCTCAAGGGGTCCCAGATTGGAGAGGGTGCAGACTGGCCCAAGGGACACTCCCCACCCCCATGCACAAATTTCCTGCACCAGGCCTCTAGTGAATATATATTAGTAAATATATGATTCATTTTTGTTTTCCTAAAGTTTATCCCAAATCTCAAATTATTCTCATCACTGTTTATAATTAAACCCATTTTCATTTAAAATAATCATAAGATAGAGCTACCATTGAAAAATAATAGGTGGATAATGTAGAACTTACCAACCTTATATTTCTCTTTTGCCTTTATTTCATCACTTCTTATACTGTTGGTTGGTTTGACATTGTTTGAGAGTAGCTGTTGAGTTATTAGTGGCCAAAAAAAAAAACTTTTCTGAAAGTCTCCTCTTTCTCAGGTATTTAACACATGACTCCTCACCTCCCAACACCAAAAGAAAAAAAAAAAAATAGAGACCTTCCAGAAATACGTAGGTAATAGTTAAGCCTTTTGTGGGTTTAGGACATTTCAGAATCACCTTGGTATTATAATAGTTTCACACATACTTAAGGATAATCCCCTATCTTTAAAAAATGAAATAACCAAGTAAAAAACAACCAGGTTCACAAATGAATTATTGGCTTAGAATAGACCTACTACTGGATAGAATAAGATGAAATAATTACACTAATCAGAGTGTTTTTCTCTTGAGACTCAGGTGACTGGGTAGTTGAAACTTGCTTGGACATTTCCAGAAACTGACTATAAACCCATATTCTAGCGTTTTCTCTTGCTATTCCACTAATTTACTCCACAGTGCAACTACTTCACAAGACTTTCTCTTCCTCTGACCATGGCATTCCCTTAGCTTTGAACATCTCACTGACTTTACCCAAGTCCAGTTCATTCTTCAGAGCCCAGATAAAGTGGACACTCTCCCCAAAACCTTTCCCCACCCACGGTCTCATAGAAGCCCAAGGCTCCCAACTCTTGGGGCACTTTGGGTGATTTCACTGAGGGTGACGCATCCCGACTTGTATTAGAATTATTTATTGTTTGACTTACAACTAGAAGGCAAGTTTCTTGACACAGAGGATAATTTCTCATTTGTGTTTGTATCCCTAAAATATTTAGTACAAATTACTTAGCCAACATGTGTTGAGAGATTCTAATGTGAAATTATCTCAAATGTTGGCAATGAAATGATCAGATTCCTTCTTTCAGCATAAACAGTCCTGTAGAGAATATAAATTATAGTCATGTTTCACTCCCTTTAATTACTAACTGTTCATTTGTTTATTCATGCTTTCAATAAGCATTTCATTGACTTTTAAGGACTGCACTTACTCTGGGGCCAAAAGGGCTCAAATGAGTAGAAAAAGACTGTAATTAAAATTAAGATGATAAACAAACTTTAAACAATGTGAGTATTGCTGATAACATAGTAGCAAAGAAGTAAACAGGTATTCTGGGTACCATGCTCCAGATCTGAAGTCCTTATTCTCTCACCCAATTCACAACAAGTCTGAAGGGCCATCCCATCTTCAGAACTCTCTGCAGTCTTCTGAGGCTTCCATTGGAACTGCATTGAAGCTCACTTCTTTCCCTACCCAATCCTATTTCCTTCCTTTCCCCCCCTTCCTTTCCACAGGTGTTGTTTCCCTCAACAACTTCCTGTATGCCTATTGCTGTCTCAGAGCCCACTTCCTCAGGATACCCACTTTGCTGCCTTGCCCTATCCTAGTCTACTTCTTTGATTTTACCATCACTCGCAGGATAAATAGTTCTACCAGATTCAACACCCCTTCTCCCCCCCCCCCCCCAAATCCCACCAGCCAAGATGTAACCTTACCACAAACTACAGATAATGGGAGCCAGCCAGGTGTTCCAAGTTAGGAAGAAAAGGAATGAGCAACTGAGCAGGAATCAGGAATTTAGCTGAGGAGCTGGCAGAGTGTACAAAGTGATATCATTTATAAAGGAGCTGGATTGGGTTCAAGTAGGTCAACAGGTTAGAGGAAGAAGCCATTGAGCCAGGCTGTTACTGGCAACCTTTGAAAAAAAGATGGCCCCAGGATTAGTAAGCAATGTGTTGGTTTTTTTTTTTTTTTTTTAAATGCGAGGGACCTAAGTGATAGCAGATTGATTTCTAAGGTGGTAGTATCTTTTGGTCACACTGGAACAGACTTTGTGATACTACCCAGAGTTAATTCCTAATAGAAAAAATGATGGGCAGGAGGAATAGGGATTTGTGGGATGAAGATGTAAAACTAGATGTAAAACCTTGTGGTGACTTGCTTAGAAGCCCACAATATGGTTTACCTTCAGAACATATATCCTTTTAAGATAAACAGTACCTGTAGTATGACCTTTGGGTATTGGCTGAAGTATGAAATTGCCAATATTCAACTGTATTTGACCTACAAAAATGGCAATTTATTTATTAAAATATTTACTGACTGTGTTTCCCAGTCCAATATAAATATTATTTTGTTTAATTTTGTATCCTAGTACCCTATATAGTGTCTAGCACAGAGCAGGTACTCAATACAACATGTGGATGAATTAATTAAGAAGTGAATTACTTTGCCCCAAATATATTTTGGTCATAATTTACTGTATTACTTAGAATTCATTCAATTATAAATAACAGAATTTAAATTTATATTAGTTGAGCAAAGAGAGAATGTATTGGCTCCACATTTGGAGATTCCAAGGGTATCAGGCACTGGTTTCAGGAACAGCTAGATCCAGGGGCTTGAATAATGTCATAAAGATTAGATCTCTTGCCTTTGTTCAACTTGGATTTTACTCTGTGTTAACTTTATCCTTAAGAAGAATCTCTCTGTTTGATGGTTTCTAGTGGCTACAGGTTTAAAGATATTAATCAGCTTAGCAAACTAAGAAAATAAAAGAGTCTCTTTCCCAATAATTCGAGTCAAAACTCCTAACCTTAACTCTCACAGAATCTACTTTGGCAATATCTGAGGAGCTAAGGGAGGAAGCCATGTTCACCTCAGTCATTTGGACCAAGAATGGGAGAATGGGCTGGTTCCCTGAAGGAGAATCATGGTTTTGTTATCAAAATAATAATTATAGTAATAGCTGACACTTAATGAGCACTTATCTCCCAGGCACTTCTCTAAACACAATTCCCTCAACAACACTATTATCTTCTCTACTTTACACCTGAGTAAACTGAAGAATAGAGAGGGTCTAATAACTTGCTCAAAATCACCTAGCTGGGAAGACAGAGCCAGGATTGAAGCATAAAGAGTCCAATTTATAGTTATTCCCTTAATCCTGTGGTTGGCAAACTGCAGCTTGCAAGACACATGCGGCTCTTTGGCCCCTTGAGTGTGGCTCTTTCACAAAATACCATAGCCTGGCTAGTCTATTTTGAAGAAGTGGCATCAGAAGAAGTTTAAGTTTTAAAAATTTGGCTCTCAAAAGAAATTTCAATCGTACTGTTGATATTTGGCTCTGTTGACTAATGAGTTTACAGACCACTGCCTTAACCAATACACTTTGTGTCCAGAAAAGAAGTTCAGGGATAAGGAAGAACATGGATTTCTACTCTGATTTTTAATTTATAGAATCAATGATTTGGTAGCATCTAATTCATGGTGGCAAATGGAGAGTTACTGGTTTACTTGTTGTCGGATTGTTGCCCGGGAGACAGTTTTCTCTAAGCTGGTCCCAGAAGTGCTGCTTTTGGTTGCTAGGAAAGTGATTCCCAACAATCATGGGACTCTGTTTTTTAATCTCCCTCCCACATCCTTTTCTTCAGCTTGATGACTTCCACCAAGTCAATTTGATTTTGCACAAAAATGATATTTAGAGTGTCTTCAATGTTATCAAACAAGAACACATTCTGTCATTTTAAAATATTATTAAATTAAATATCTGAGTTATGTATGTTTAGATCCTTTCTAGCTTTGATATTTCAGTAGCTTCTGGATATGTATTAGTCACCCACACTCAGGTTGACCTTATGGGTGCTGCAATTGACTCCCTGGTAAATACCATAGCTTCTTTGCCTCTCCAACCCTTACCCATCTTTTTGAGAGTAATTATTAAAACTTATTTCTAACAAGTAAGAAGTAGTAGGGCTACTACATTTTCCTTTAAAAAAATGGTAGATGATGTTTGATTGAAGGGAGCTCTGGAAAACGAGAAAACAAAGATCTGCAAGTCAGTCCTTTTTTGTAGCGTTGATGAGGGTTGTCTTTGAGGGAGAAGGTCTGATTATCTTCATCGCTCATGAGGTTAGGAAGGACTCAGGTCAAGGTTCTCCCAGTAAGGCTCCTGCTCAGCTGATGCAGGCATTCACAGTCTTGGACTGGTGGTTGTAATCTCTGCATCTCTCTGCAGTTCAGGATCCTCTGCAGCTTTTTAGTGTCTGTCTTCTCGTCTTGCCCTCTTGCTGTCTTTGGCACTGACCATGTCTAAGTGACTCCATCTCTGTTAGTTCAAAGTCATAAGACTCTCACGGGCTCATTCATAATTATGGATGAGTTCAATATTAGATCAATGAATTTCCTCATCTCCAGGGGCAGGATCATGTGGTACTAACATGGATCTAGGAGCACTGCACATGGTGGAGAGCATTTTCATGGAAGAGTGTGCAGGCATGAGAGTGGAATGGAGGAGCATGGAAATCATCAATACACTATCTAAATTATCTATTACATTATCTAAAATTTTCCTTTTTATAAAGTCATTTCTTAAAGGCTACATCACAAGAAAATGCAATGAGAGCTGCTTTTTGTAATGATTTATATATCTCACTTAATCCTGAAGTGACTTCTGAATTCTCATAGATTAACTAGACTTGTAGGAAATATTACAGTAATAGGTAATTTGTTTTCTGCTTTTTTGGAAGTGGTAACTGGGGTATGCCACTTGGATAGCTCTCCACTAATCAGGACATTGGGTTATTCCCACCATCTAGTCTAGTTGCACTAAAGATGTCCCTGTATTTGTCATGAAACATAATTTCATGAAATAGAAAAATATAACATAAATATAATAATTTAAATTGCCAAATCAAAAACGCTGTTATTAATGGGGAGGGAATCATGGTTGGCAACGATTAAAAAGTCATATAACATCAAGTGCTAATGAGGATGTGAGAATTCATCTGTATTGCAGGTGGGTATATAAGCTAGTGCAGACATTCCAAAGAGCAATATGTGACATGAAGTGAAAAAAATATTCATCTTCCTCGTGATTTAGTAGTCTAATGCAGATACATTCCCCAGGAGAAATTCTTCCATTGTCTAAAGCAGTGTTTCCCAAACTTCTCTCATGATGAGAATCACCTGGTGGAGTTGTTAAAACACAGATTCCTGAATCCCAACTAAGAAGTGCTAAACTAGAATTTTGGGGAACATATAGGTAAAATTGCATAACTAACTTAGTGCTCTGTATATAACATCTGTCTTAGAGCACTAGTTAAGTATACAATTTTACCTATATGTTCCCAAAAATTCTAGTTTAGCACTTCTTAGTTGGGATTCAGGAATCTGTGTTTTAACAACTCCACCAGGTGATTCTCATCATGAGAGAAGTTTGGGAAACACTGGTCTAAAGCACATGTGTCAAACACAAGGCCCGCGGGCCAAATCCAGCCCGCCAGGCCTTGCAATGTGGCCCGCACCGCGCTGTCATCACTGCACTCCGCTGTCAGTTTATGACATTGTCAGTTTATGACTGTTCAGTAAACCATTCGGCCCGCGATTTAGGCTGGATTTTAGATTTTGGCCCCTTCTCTGATTGAGTTCGACACCCCTAGTCTAAAGAGTGCATATATGAGAATGTTCAGTGTAGCATTACTTAGAGTGGCTGAGACTGGTGGCAACCTAGATATCTATCACTGGAAGTAATGGATAAGTTAAATGTTAGGATGCATTCTACATACTAATACGCAGCAGGCTGAGGTAATAAACTAGATTTAAATCCAGATGTTCTGGTAGTTCTCAATAAAAGAGTATTGAATGAAAAAGTAACAAACAAAATGGGAACTGAATGCAAAACCACTGACTTAATGCAACACTCAGTTCTTCAAGGACACATGAATATCCAAGGACATACAGTAAACACATTGGAGGGGCTGCCTAAGGGAGGGAAGGCAATGGGAGTGGGGATAAAGGATAAAGGGGAAAATAATCATTTTTTTTAAAGGAGAGGGCTTTGCATAGCCAGGTGATGGTCTTGAGCCATAAACAGAAGAATATAATAATTCTCAATATTGTACACCTGAAGTCCAAGAGAGACAATAAAAACAGTGGAAGGGGAAAACATTTAGCTGGTTAGTAAGGAGACCCACTTATATCAGGGGGGCGGGGGGAAGCTACATACCAGTGCTCTCTTGTTCAAATTTACCCCTTCTCCTACTCCCAGCACTAACTCTGCAGCAGTTTGTTTGGTCCTTGTTACTCCACTTTCTAGCTGTCTGACACAAAGGGAGGAAAAGTGGAGGTAATTGATGAGATTGTGTGTGCACCAGAACAGTGATTTGAGATATGAGAAAACCAGGACTCTAGATAAAAACCAGCAGGAAGTGACTCCAATTCTGACACCTCTGACTCTTTAGGACCTTGGTTTTCTCCTTGGAAAAGTGAAATGGTCTAATCTCAGCTCTTCATTCCAGCCCTGATGGTCTCTGATTCTCCTTCTCAGATGTCATGTGGAAAATGGTGCTCAGAGAGTGTGAGCCCTCTTTTCACTTGTGACCTGGCTAAGGAAACAGCATGCTGCCCTCCAGGACTCACTGGCCAAATGCACGCGTGATCTCATTTGAATCACCTTCCTGTTAGAGAAGACAGGCAAACACATTTGTTTTGATCCTTTAGAAAAAATTCCTCCTTGGAATTCTCCTAAGGAAATGTGATATGCAGAGATAGCAGATAAAATTGGCACATTTAAAGATACCATTTTGGGGGCTGTTTTGCCATTCCTTTTGGTGATTAGTTGTGCAGGATCATCTGAAGAATGGGAAATAAAATGGAATTCACACTTTGTATAGAAACCTTGTGGGGAAGTCAGCTCCTCTTTTAAAAGGCTCAAAGGACAAAAGGCAGCAGCATTCTAAAAGAAAGTGCCCTTTACATGAATGACTTTTGTTTTGTTAGGAAAATATTAAAACTTCCTTCCTCCCTTATTTCTTCTGAATATTTTTGTTTTCTCCTTAGGACTTTTAACATTCCCTGCTAAACAGACATGGGCATTTGTTATATAAGTCAAAGTGTTAAAGCTAATTAAGATTATTATTAACATGCATCACCTCCTTTTCTGATGGCCTCAGCTCTAAGTTGCTTTCCAAAAAGGTCAGTGTCCACCTCCACCATTCACAGTGAGAGGTTTCGTTAGAGGAAGACAATCAATGGCTTATACTCGATATGTAGCATGATTATGTTGTCCCTACAGGGGAAAAATGTCTTTTGAACCCGTGTCAAATTGTACATTTTCATTCTGCTTGATGAAGAAAGGCCCCCGTTTATTTTTCTGAAGGTTTCAGAGCATTTCCTGCAGGGACAGAAGAGTCCTCCCCCAGGGAATCAGCACTTTATGGTATGTTGTAGAGTCGGTGGTCAGTTGGGCTGCTCTTTCTCCAAGGAAGATCCACCTCTGTATTGGTGATTACTGCAAAGGACCAGATGTTTTCCTTTAACCTCCTATTGGTTCTAATCTCTCTCAATCTTTGATCCCAGCCCCACTTGAAAGTAACCCTTCATTTAGCTCCTCTTGGGTGGTCCTCAGTGGAGATTTAGTTAATTCTAACTTCTTGTACAGTTTTCCCCCATGTGCTTCCATGCTAAAATTCTACCTTTCTAATTGCTAAGAGGAAAATTGTTAATCCTTTTGATTCAGGGAGCAGTGTAATAGCCTTAAAATTGGCAACTTAATTGAAAAACTCAGAAATTGCTGACTCCTCATGGTATTTCTTTAATAGCATTTCCTTCCTCATTCTTTTCTTTCTTTTTTTTTTTCAAGATAAAGTTTATTTAAAATGTACTTACAAAAGATTATCTTCTTGTTATCTCTCTATTCTAAGATTCTGTTTGGATTTCCTGCACAGTCTCCGGTATTTTATTGATTGTTACAGATCAGTTTAATGGGTTCTTATAGAAAATACTCCCTGGAATACAGAAGGGACATGTGACACTGACTAATGGGAAGTAGAAATTTGTCTCATCCCTCCTTTCTCCTTATGTAAGAATAAACAGCTCCTAGATTCCAAGGCTATGGAATCTATGCTATATATATCAAACATCAGTGTGAGTTTTGGAGATTAAGTAATTTTGCATTGCAACTGTTATATGTTAGTATTCTTTGACTTTATTATCCAAAGCTAAGCAAGAAAGATCGTTTTTTAAAAAGAGATTTTCAGCTTTGCTTTGGGTTCATAAAAGCAAATTCCTCTTAAGAATTCTGAGAATAAAAAGGTTCCTGGGTGCTTGGCATATTCTATTGATCTTACTTATGAATAGGGAAAAGGTCAAGGATTTTGCTTATTTGTTTTCCATAGGCACTCTAAATTTTAAAAGATTTGGAGACTTTGAAGGGACTTTTAAGAGACAATTTGTTACAGATGCATTAACATTGAATTTATGTGAAAGAGTGGAGGCAAGGCAAAAGATATTGGGTTCATTATTTATTAATGGAGCTAGTCAAAACTTCTCTGTTTTAACCACATGATGGTTTGGCCCCTATTCAAGAAGCCATCTCTTAAAATTGCTGTCCCCAGCAATTAATGTACACTGAGTATACAATTATACTCAACTATATGTATATGCATGTCTTACTTGCCTCTCTTCAGACTGGACATGATGCTTCTGGGTAATTATCTCAAAGTATGTACTATATTTGCTTTCTACTCAAAATGAAGCTCAGCAGTGAATTCTATAAATTGTGCAGAATTTGAGCCCCTCTTCCTATTACATCTAATTTCCCATCATAACGCCTTTGTTCAGTGCCTTTTACCATGTTCCCTCCTCCTGCATGGAAAACCCATTTTTCTCATGGTCATATGCTCTACTCCTACTTAGTCCCCATCTCCTCATGAAAGTCTTCCCTTCTGACTGTGTTATATTTGGTTATGAAAAGCTCTCATGTTACCATGTCTTCATATCACAATATCAATTCCATATTTGTTATATTTGATTGCCTTTCTACTCCACTATTTTGAGAGCTCTGGGATGTCAGAGATGAGGTTGAGTATTCTGCACTCTTATTTCTCTAGTGCTTGGGAACAACTGTAGAATGAATGAGGGATGAGTGAAGGAATGAATATGTAACATTAAGGTTCACTTGACCTGCACCTGACAATTTCATGTATGAACTAAATGTATTTATTCTGAAGCCCATACTTTTGTGTGTATATGCATCTCCTTTCTTGTATGGTTAAATTTCTAGAATGTAAAGAAAGGCTCTTGGTCTTCTGAGACAAATTTCTCTTGCCCAGAATTCAATGTAGTCTCAGTCCAGGGGTTGTGGATAGGGCCACCTCTATGGCATTATAGAACAGAAAATACAATAACATGTGTTCTTCTTTTTCCTGTACAGAGAAGTATGCTAAGATTAAAGAAGTGGAGAAGAAGCAGAGACAGCCAAAAAGGTAAAAGCAGCTTGAGAGGTATGTGGATATGTGGACCTTGGCTCATGACTCATTGGAAACTCAAGGCTGAGTTAGTGCATCACAAGTCTTGGTTTTCTCTGAGCACCAGGCTGCAGTGGCCACCTTCCTGCTTTATCCCCCTAGGGGAGAACTTGTGCTCTGCCTCCATTGGAATCATAACATAACATAACATAACATAACATAACATAACATAACATAACATAACATGTCAGTCATATGGAATTAACTATGCACACTGCTAACTATAGACAGTTCTGTGTGCAATAATATAACTCAAAATGGAAAATTAAAGTTTACCATCCCATGTTCCAGTTGCCTATCCTCCCTTTTATCCTCAAATTTAGTCTCATGGAGCCTCTGCTCCTTTTATTTTTTGAGTTCACATGCCCCTAGGGTGGTCCTCATGGGCCCTGACCACAATGGCTGAGCCCAATACACAGCTGTGGATAAGTGACTTACACTTAAATAATTGCTCAAACCTGTAGAGTTTCTTATCAGATTATCTCTGGCAGAATCCAAAGTTTCTTTTTCAGATTAGTCTTTTGGAACAGAAGCTAGAATCCAGAATTAAAGCCAGTTTTATAACATTTTCCCACTTATTTTTGCTATTATTTTGCATTTTAAAATTAATATTTATTTTAAAACTGTTCTCTAGTCATTTAAAGCAAGGATCCAATTTACTGTGTTTTCTACCAACATTTATCTGTGTAAAGTTTGTATTGCTACATTCAATGAGACAAACTTAGCCTTTAAATAAGAAAAGTTCATCTTTCTGCTGGCAACTACCAAGGAGAAAAGATACTAGTTTATAAAGTTATTTCTCCTCTACTCTACCCAATGCTTGTCAAATATAGAAACAAAAGTTGGAAAATCTTACACTTTTCAAATGAATTCTGTGGTAAATAGAACCATAGCCCTATTTTACCTCACTGCATATGATAGTGGTTTGAGAAAGCATTTAACAGAGGTAATAATATGTCTCAAAGGCTGGGACTATTGATTTATAAAGTTAGGTGTGAATAAAATCTAAAGATAAATACTGTATCATTAAAAAGTGAAATAATATTATTTTGATTCATTCTTGACAATTTTTGAAAGAATGTTAAGCTCTTATATAAATATATGGCCTTCCCAGCTGTTCAAATAGTATGATTAATTAAATGGATTCTGTCTACGAACCAACACTGGCTCTTGTTCTCAAGTTGCAAATCTGTCCAATGTAAAGGGAAATGGAAAAGTAGTTCTCTGGTATCTACTGCATTTGAGGCAAATAATTAATATTGTTGAAATTCCAATGTATTCCTTAGTATGCATTTGTGGTGTGTGTGTGTGTGTGTGTGTGTGTGTGTGTGTGTGTGTGTATGTATGTTGTATGTTTTTTAATAGCAGAAAACTTCACCTTTAAGGAACTCAGCTATTCGACAATCTCATTAACCCAGAATAAAGCCAAGAATTTGTTAAAAGCTAACAAGAGAGACTTCTTAAAAGCCCAGACAGAGGTGATCAAAGTCTGCTCACTACATCACATGCATTTAAATATAGAAAAAAAAGTCATAGACCTTCAATTAGAATATCACCTTTTTAATTTTACTATAAATTACATAACTTGCCTACAGGGTACAAAGCAAGAAAGGGTTGTTGGGATCGATTATGATTGTTGACTGGGACTGGAGAATGCAATGCCTAATTCAGTATATATTAGGGAATCAACAAAACTTACTGAGTAAACAAGAGATATTATCAGACACATTCTTTAGGAAAATTAATCTAAGTGCATAGACTATATTGCAGAGGCTGGAAATCAAAGGTAGTTATTAGACTGTTGCATTAGTCCAGAGACTATGGCATTAAGTCCAGATAAGATTCTGGACAAGAAAGTAAGGTCTTAAGAAATGTTGCAAAGTTGAATGAAAAGGATTTGGTTTTGTTTGGGTTGAGAAGCAAAAAAGAGAGAAAAATAAAAGACAATTTAAAAAAGTCAAGTCTGTAATAGTAAGTTAGTGCAAATGGCAGAATCAAGAAACACAGGAGGAAGAACAAGTTTGGGTAGAGGAAGGTGATAAATTCAAGGGTGCCCTTTGAGGTAGGAGTGGAATAGCGAGGAGGCGATGTCACATAGCTGCGAATGCGGAGGTGGACTATCTCTAGGACCAGGCATAAAAACCGTCATGGCTAATATTTACTGATTACTTAATAGTAATGAAGCACTCCCCTACACGTTTCTCATGTATTTAATATTCTCAGCTATTCCATAAAGTACTATTTTTAATGCATTTTAAAATCCATTTTTAGTTAATAATGTAGAGTAATATAAACGCCATAGAAATTCAAATCACACATATGCGGGAAAATTCAAAAGAAAGAATACATGAGGTAAGTTAAGGAAATAACAGGTTTTTCTTTTCTAAACAATGTTTATAGCAAATTAGAAGCAACTTAAAACCAAAGGCACTTCAAGAGGAAATTCATAGCTGCATAGAAAAGGAGAAAACATGAACAAACACACACACCATCAATGACAATAAAACAGAAAAACTGTAGCAATGACAGCCTCTTTAGGAGGAAACAGTCTTTCCCACTTTACTAAGATCTCTTTAATTGCCTATTATGTAATTGAGGTTAAAATCATACCAGAAAAGACTTAAATGATATTTCAGGTAATCTTTCAGGAAGGCAAAAATAGGTAATTCTTGTCATGGTTAAAATCAAAGACCTTTTGCAGAGTGAATTAAATTGTAGTGTGATCAATAAAGTCCGCAGGTCCATATAAATGGACCCACACTATGGAGTTTCATGTTACGTTTGTAACAGTGCGGTGGCAGACCTTCCTTTCTAGGCAAGCAGGGACTGGGCCCAGCATGAAATTCTACTGGCAGGGACTGGTATTGGAGTGGGTGTGGTTTTCTGCACTTTGAGGGCTCTAATTAAAGGGGAATTAGAATCAAAGTCTGAGATGAGGTCTGGAGTGGGCCCAGGAGGAAGCAAGGGAAGTTCCAAAATATCTAGTCCAAGGGTGAAGGATGAAAAACAACAAGCAGATTTAAAGCAATAATATCGGAGGATTGCAGGCAAGATGGAGTAATGGTTTGAGAGCAGAGGCCTGAAAGATTTCCCGAGAGAATGGGATGTACAAAAGGTACAAGATTTTTCTAGGGTGACTAGGGTCATTCATCAGGCAGGGGGTCCTGAAAAGTGGATAGAAACAAACAGGATTCAGGAAACAACCCAGCAGTAAGATTTCTGTGTTGTGGTGGTGGTTATTGTTTTTCCTGCTATAGATTCAGGGTGAATGTGGCCAGAGGCAAAAATAACTTCCAAAAATGGAATAGGAAGGGGTCACTTCTCAACTCCCTTTATGAGGTCAGCATTATCTTGATAACCAGATTGTGACATTAGTACAAGAAATGAAAATTTACGGACCACTATCTTTTATGAACAAAGGTACAGAAGTTCTCAACAAAACATTAACAAATTGAATACAATTATATATAAGATGTATTATATACCATCACTGAGAGGGTGTATCTCAGAAATACAAGATTGGCTCAGCATTTAAAAATCAGCCAATGTAGTCTACAGTCCTAAATGCACTCGCTCTCATCTGATCTCTGAAACTAAACAGGATTGGGCCCAGGAGACCACCTAGGAATACAGAATGTTGTAAGCTTAAAAAAATCAATCAATGTAAGTCACCATATTAATATATAAACAAGAAAAACCCCCACATGATCTTATCAAGAGATGAAGAAAACACATTTGGCAAAATTCAACAATTATTCGTATTTAAAAACTCTTAGCCAGAAGGATATCAACTAGTTCTACAGCTAATACGATACCTAATAAAAAGAGATTGAATATTGCTCAAACCGGTTTGGCTCAGTGGATAGAGCATCGGTCTGCAGACTGAAAGGTCCCAGGTTCGATTCCAGTCAAGGGCATGTACATTGGTTGCAGGCACATTCCCTAGTAGGGGATGTGCAGGAGGCAGCTTGCCGATGTTTCTAGCTCTCTATACCTCTTCCTTCCTCTCTGTGAAAAATCAAAAAAATATGTTTGTTTGTTTTTTTAAAAAAGAGAGATTGAATATTTTCTCCCTAAGATTTCAAACTAGGCAAGGAGGCTATTGTCACCACTCCTATTCAATATTGTATTAGACATCCTAGCAAGTACACTAAGGCAAAAACAATAAATAAAAGGCATTCAGAATAAAACTATAATTATTCATAGGTGACATTATTGTACATAGAAAATCCTAAGAAATATACATCTGATCATGCAGATGGCTTCCAGCTATGATATTTCATAGCATTTCACCTTCAAGGAGAATAATATAGACATTTTCTTATTTTTGTGTCTCTTGTCTCACATTTCCCCAGGCTTTTCTTATAGCCATAACAGCATTTGAGGTGAAGTATGTTTCAAAGCTACTTGGAGTATTTGTCAATGATTGGGGGATTCTCTCGGTTATCCTATTGTATAGCAGGTCTTTGAATAAAAATATCAACTCCTGTCTTAGGCCACTGTTTGTGTGGAGTTTGTCTGCATGCATTTTCTCCTGGAACTCTGGTTTTCTCCCACATCCCAAAGATGTGCACATTAGGTTAATTGGTGTGTTTAAATTGCCCCAGTCTGAGTGAGTGTAGGTATGTGTGTGAGCATGTCTTGCAATGAAATGGTGTCCTGTCCAGGGTTGTTATCTGTCTTGCACACTGAGCTGCCAGGATAGGCTCTGGCTACTCATGACCCTGACCGGAAATAAATGGGTTAGAAAATAATTATCTTACTTGTTTTTATTAATCTTTCTTAAACATGTGTATAGCTTACAATAATTTTAATAGTTAATAGTAGAAATGTTTGGGGTCTTTTAAGTTTGGTGATGTTTTTGTGACCAGAAATATGCCATAGGAATGGAACTCTTGTTTATATTAACTAACTTATGGTAAAATTGGTTTCATTACAAGTCACTTTGATTAAAAATCATAGTTTCCAAAAACCCATTGATGATATTAAGTGCGGACTTACTATGGACAGTCCCTGATTTATGTTCGATGTATGATTTTTTAAAATTTTTAAATGGTGCAAAAGTGACATGCAGTCAGTAGAAATCATACTTTGAATTTTGATCTTTGCCATATGATACTCTCTCATGGTGCTGGGCAATGTCAGTGAGCAGTAGCTCCCAGTTAGGCATGGATCGTGAGGATAAACAACTGATATTCTACAGTGTACTGTGTTGTCACTGGTTTTTGGATATTGTATTCTGAGCATGTTCAAGGTAGGATAGGCTATAGCAGATAATTTGGAAGGGTAGGTGCATTAAGTGTATTTGACTTACAATATTTTCAGCTTACAGTAGGTTTATTGGGATGTAAACTCATCAGAATTCAAGAAGTATCTGTATTTGTACCTACTTCTACTATAACTACTCTGGCCCTGGTGCTAGCTTTCATAGGGCTATAGGCCCTGGCCAAGTAGCTCAGTTGGTTAAAGCGTTGTCCCCATATGCCAAGTTTGCAGGTTTGACCCCAAGGTTAGAGCACATACAAGAATCAATCAACGCATGTATAAAAAAGGTAGAACAACAAAAATCAATACTCTCTCTCTCTCAAATCAATCAATAATTTTAAATTTAAAAATAAAATACAAAATAAATGATTTGAAATATCCTACTGTAAATAAAGGGATACAGATGGAATTCACCTGCCAACATTTTTAAATTATATTAACTATGTTCTTGGACCAGTGTAAGGAACTGGCCAAGTGTAGTGATTAAGTTTACAGTTTAATGAGGAAGACCAAGGACAAGTAATTATGAGTATGATGAGTATAACAACAGCAAGGTGTGTTCAACAGAAAGAGCTGTCCTAGAACTGATCATGGCCTGAGCACAAGAAGACAAATTGTATTGGAGTAAAAGCCCCATTTTATAATAAAAAAATTTGGCTGGACTTTGG
Source organism: Pipistrellus hanaki (assembly GCF_964339955.1). Taxonomy (NCBI): domain Eukaryota; kingdom Metazoa; phylum Chordata; class Mammalia; order Chiroptera; family Vespertilionidae; genus Pipistrellus; species Pipistrellus hanaki. The sequence continues at coordinate 36,750,860 of NC_140503.1, read as the reverse complement.
TCACTGGGAGATAACCTCTAAATTCTTGGAATTTCCCGAGTGATGAGTATCTTTGTTGTTCATGGTGAACCCAGGACTGTGCCTGAGTTTATGCTAATGAGAAGACTCAGGATGGGACTAGCTACTCTGAAAGACCAATCATGTGATTAGAACATTGGAACTTGACCCAGGAGATAATAGCCTGATTTGCAAGGAAGGGAGGGGTGCTGGAGAGTGAGTTCTTTTATATGGCCATTGGTTCCATCAGTTGTATCTATGCAATGAAACCCCAATAAAAACTATAGATACCTATGACTCAGGTAAGTTTCCTGGTTGGTGTTATACATAGGTGTGCTGGAGGGTGTCAGATTCTGAGGGCATGGAAGCTTTGCATTTGGGACCCTCCCAAATCTTGCCACATGTGTCTCTTTACATAAAACTATAACCCTACATATAGTTCTTTCCTGAGTATTGTGAGTAGCTCTAGTGAACTACTGAACCAGAAAGGGCAGTGGGTATCCCTGAATTTGTAGCCAGTTAGTCAGAAGTGCAGAAGGCCTGAGAGCTCCAAAGCTTGTGGCTAGAGTCTGAAATGAGGGGAGTCTTATGGAGGACTTTGCCCTTGACCTAACTCTGGATAGTTAGTGTCAGAATTACATTACAAGGCCAGAAATGGGTAATCCAGTTGGATCAATAAAACTGGGCCAGACTATGAAAGACTTAGACATCAGGCATTAGACTTGGAAAGGGAACATGGTACAACATAATTTATTAATTGTTTGAAATGTGTCAGGGAAAGTTCTAAGCATTTTTTATGTATCTTCTTACATTTTTATCTCCTCTATCATAGGAAGTATTATTGTTTTCTAGATGAGTACTAAAAAACAAAACAAAACCACAAAAAATAATAAACACTGGACTCTTTGCTAGTCTGAGATTTGCCATCCATGTGCTGTTGTCCTTTGAACAACCATGCCTTTGCATGACCTCAGTTTTTTCGTCAGTCTGTCCATCCCTAAATTTTATGATTCTACATGGTTAAGGTACATTCTGAAAAATTATATGTCATTAAAGTAGTCTCTAAGAGCAAATTTAACTTTGGACATTCATTTGTATTTTTAACCAATGCTTATTGAACAACTGCCATGTATTATACACTAGGCTATGCTTTGAAGATATAGGGATAAACAAAAGCTAATAGTCATTCCTTCTAATACCAGTAGTATTGGGTAAATATACCTTTTCATTTCAAACAAGATTATGTTTAAATGAGCAACCTGTAGGGAAGAGGGCAAATTACAAAAAGAAAGCATGGGGGTTGAGGAGACTGGGAATGAGCTTTGCCTTGCTGATAGAAGAATGAAAGATTAAATGGAGATGTGCTGCTAGGGACAGGCTTTGGGCATGTGAGAGTCAAGTGATTTTTAGCATTAGGTAATGATTTGGTGGAGTAAGCCCCAACAGTAGTACTTATTTGGATTTTGTACATGAGTGACAAGGGAGGCTGGGTGTCCCCCTCTACATACTCTCACCTGATTATGCAAGGAATACCACACCAGTTTCACTACCTAGAATAAGAAGAGACTTTCAGATTGGGATTAGAGAACTCAAGCAGAGAAAGAGATGAGACTGGCTGGGCAGGGTGACATTAAACATGCATAAAGACTACCAAGAGTTGAAAGCTTGGTAGACCTCCAGAATTATATGGGGTACTTTGTGAACATACAGCTCCATCTGAGATTTTTAAAACCAGAATTTCTAGAGAATATATACAAATAAGTCTTCCAAGATGATTCTGAAGCGCTGCTGGACTTGAGAACCACTGGTGTACCTGATTGGCAAACAAGGATGGTGTATAAGACTCAAAGAGACCTGTCATTAACAACAATCACTTTGTTTTGCTTTCAAGACATTATTTTTTTTTCTGAATGGATCAGTTCGGTTTCTAAAGCTATTAATTTATTGATCCTGCTTTTCCCTTCTTCCATATGTGGATTTTTATTTTCAGTTTCTTTTATTGGCATCTGAAATCTTGAGAGTTAAAGAGATGTGTTTTGAATTTTTTGGTGGGGGGCATTTTTGCCTTGTATAGTAGACGTAATTGGTGAAAAAAAATCTCAAGGATGGGATGGAAGGTAGATTTTAGCCATCAAAATCATTTGAACTAACCAAATCAACAATAAATCACAAACTCCAGATTTTTGTTTAAGGGGGAGGAGACCAAGGCAGTGGATGTGCAAATTAGCCAGGCCACGACTTGCTGGCTCTGGTTCATTTTGTAAACAAAAGCAGGCCTGAATTCAATCAAACATTACTTGTTAAAGTAAACTAGCAAAAAGCTGGTGAAAATTAAAGTAGAACAGAAGATGGTTTCAATAATTTTATTCTCCGGCTTTTAGCTAAAAAAAAAAAAAAAATCTACCCACCATTCCATTCTATGGCACATGTCCTTCCTTTCATGAAACCTAAAGTGTTATAGTTATGCTCCTATTGAAAAATGTTACCGGTAGTATTGAGTAAGTTGCCTTGAGAATAAAATTCGGAATACTATCATTTATAGTTTTGACAGTATTTTTATAGATTTTTAGAAACTTTTTAAATGAGAGAAATGAGACCCAATAGGTTGGGTAGCTGAAAGACTAAATTGTTTGATGAATACCATGTGTCTGGTATGCTATACTTGTTTAAAGTGACACTGAGAGATTAGTTGTTTCTAGACATTTTTTGGTTAGGCCTTTAATGTATACAGAGCTGTTGAGTTTCCCCTCAAAACTGAACAAAGCCTGAGGGGTTTCGCCCTATGGGGCTAGAAGCAAGTGGACCATTGCTTTGGCCTGCAGTGAAGTTTTCCACTGAGGTGACAGGTTTGAACTTTCTCCAAGGGGTTAGCAGGGATACCATCAACATTCCTGGATGAAGGGAAGTGCTAATTATTAAACCTTCACTTAAAAGTTTCCGTAGGAATTTTCTACTTCGCATGTAGAACTGTCGTTTGGGGGGTTGCGTGGGGTCAGGGATGCAGAAGATCATTTCTAAGAGTTTTGGGACTAGGTGTTGCTGTCCAACTGTGCACCTAGGCCAAAAGTATCCTGAGTCATTGCCTGAAATTCCCTCCACTTGTGAACTTGCATTGTGTTCCAGCAACTGAAAGAGGTGTTGATTCATTTCAGGCCTCGTTGGTCTATGATGAAGTTCAACCCACCACAGAGGGATTCAGGGGAACTGCACTGTGGATTGTAGGCCTGTGATTTATGTTTTCCCTGTGTTTTTAACTGTTTTCTCTGCATTATCCACAATGAAGTAGACATTAGATGTATTTAGCCCAAAAGATAATGCACAGTATCTTACAACGAAGGTGGAAAAGAAGATCTGGCAGGCACAAATCAATTGTTGTCAATAAAAACAGTCACCAAAGTGAAACATTGACAATGACAATACTCCTCTACTCTGGAATCAGATCCCAGAGGCAGACATGACCTCCCTGAAGACAACTCACCATCATCAAATCACGGTGAGGAAGAATTTGGGCTTCTTTTTCTCCAGGGACATAGGCTGATTATAGATTATTGAACTTGCAGTGAATTTGCCTGCCCTGCCCACTCAGAGTTCTTATGTACTAAAAAGGATTTGTTTCATGCTTATTGCTGCTTCAGATATACAATAATTACCAAACTACTCGGGTTTAAGGGTTTTTATTGTGGGTCCTCTTGGAGACATGCACAGGATACAATGACCTGTTGTCATGATTTCTTTTCTTCTGGCCTAAAAATGACTTGTTTGAATGACATCACAGGGTGGAAACCGTTTTCTCCTGGCCCTTTAAATATCAGTTTTGGGAGGAGCTTTTTCTACTTCAGGGTTGCGTCATTGCTCTGGGAGTTGATGGTTCTATTTTGAGAAATATTAAATAATTATCTTCCACCCTGGTACCCATCTATGTTATTCACCCAACAGTCATTTAGAAAAGGAACTGGGCTTGCAAAAGGTCCTTGGGGGAAAGTGTCCTGGATTGTAGTCTAATAGTCCTAGGGAATAAGAACAGTTTCCTAGCACCCTGACCTTGATGCCGCCCCCCTGGGGTGATCAGGAATGATGTTTGCACTGTCTTATATCTCAGCTTTTACTCTTTTGTGTTTATTCCATCGCTGAAAGACTCAGCACATCACTTTTTTTCTAGCACACATTGTTTGTCTGAAAATACACCTGGAGAGCTGCCCAATTTGGAAATGACTTAAATTACAAAAAAAGCACAGCTGTCTTTAACAGCTCTAGGAGTTCATGCAACGAGCCTACAATTTATTGAGTAGGATTAGATGCTTATTGCCTATGACACTTTAAATACCATTACATTGAAGTTTATACAAGAAAGTCCAAGTTTAAAACTGGAATCTTAGCAATAACAGCTGGGCCATTTGTTTATGTGATAGGCAGGAAAGAATGACTTCTGTAATCTTCGTCTTTGGCTTCGGGATTCTGCTTAGGAAAAAAAAAAAAAAAAGAAAGAAAGAGAAGATGGGAGGGGGAAGAAAGAAGCTAATTTCAGATTGTCAAGCTGAGCTGAACACTGCTGGCTAATCTGTCCCTCATGTGAAGACCTCTGCCAAGGTTCCTCTTGTATCCTCTTGCTCTCTCACACCTGACAAACCAGCATTTGAAATACTGTAGCCCACCTCTCTGACAGCAAGGGGTATGTCGCTAGCTAGCTTGCAGCTCTCTCCCCCAGGCGGCTCACATTCCGCATTTTGTTTCTAGCATGAAAGACTTTGTTTTAAATCATAATAGCAACCAGGCTGTAATCACATTAGAGCACACATGGAGAACTTGCAAAAAGTCATGTGTTTTGGATTTGACATTCTGATTTATGGTTGTGTGCTCCAGTTACACAGCTGCAATCTCATTTTCCAACAAAGATGTTTTCTATTTTTCTATTACTCTGCTTCACCCTGTCTTTATGTTGGGGAAAATGAAAGCCACCAGGTGAAGTCATAACATAAGTACAAATGTTTTCATGTTTGGGTTGGAGAGTGTAATAAAGGGTGTATACCGGCATTTCAAGCACAGCTTGTTATTTTTGAATAAAAGTGTAAAGCGAATTGCTTACTTAAGGTAATCGCAAATTAAAGAGGTACATGGAAATTTGTAAAACCCAGAATTGTCCTACAAACTTTCTGTCTCCATCACCTGATATCAATTTCGGAGGAGGGAAATGAACGGTAATGCTCCATTTTAGGTATTTGGGTAAACTAAGCTCCCTGCTTAGTATGTTCATTTCACAAAATTCTGAGAAGTTCAGGGTTGGGGACATGTAAAGACAATTTCTGCCAGCCTGTTTATTTTGCAAGTGAGGAAAGTGAAACCCAGACATGGAAAATGACTTGCCCAAGGTCACACAGCTGGTTAGTGATGGAGCTTAGACTAAAACTGAAATTGCTTTCACCCCTCCACCACTTTTTTCCACCACTCCAGTTAAATGCAACTTGAACAGCGCTTTTTGTGGTAAACTGACCACCACCACAAAGAATAGTCCAAATAAGTCTTCTGAAGATGCCTTTTACTTTGTTGGTTTTTTTCCCCCCCAAGGTCTAAATATTTTGTTGTTGCTGTTAAGTATGGTGAAAATTCAGAGCCATCCCTGGTTCAGTATATTGTACATGGCAGAATATTCTTTCTTGGTCTTATACTTGGGGTACATTATTGATAATAAAGGTAATAATATTGAACTCAGATGTGTTGAGATTGAAAACATTTCAATTCTTCTCAACACTTGAACAGTTCCAAATATAGTTATGTTTTTGGCAATTCAGTAAAATCTTAATAATAGGATAAAAGGTATTTGTATAAGAAAATTTAAAAAACCCTGGTCGGGTGGCTCCATTGGTTGGAGCATCATTCCATAGACCAAATGAGGTATCTTACCATCATTCAATTCCTGCTCAGGGCACAGACCAAGGTTGCAGGTTTGAATCCATGTCAGGCGATGTTTCTCTCTCACATCAATCTCTCTCTCTCCCTCTCCCTTTCTTTCTCTCTGAAATCAGTGAACATATCCTAAGGTGAGGATTAAAAATTAAAAATTAAAAATATATAGTAGGAACACCTTTATGGGCACAAGCAGTCAGATTAACTTGGAAATCTCTATAAAAATGGAAAGAACATTAAAGCTCTATTGTCTAGATCATTATTTTGGTGCTCATTTCCTTTCACATAGATTCAGTGAGAGGATTGGCTTTATGAGAGGATTTTGGATTCTATAGTCATTAAGTCATGACAGTTTTCCCATAGGGAAGAAAATCCATGTACACAGTAATTAATTGTAATATTTCTTTTTTTAAAAAAAATATATTTTATTGTTTTTGTACAGAGAGGAAGGGAGAGAGATAGAGAGTTAGAAACATCGATGAGAGAGAGTCATCGATCAGTTGCCTCTTGCACACCCCCTACTGGGGATATGCCTGCAACCAAGGTACATGCCCTTGACTGGAATCGAACCCGGGTCCCTTCAGTCCCCAAGCCGACGCTCTATCCATTGAGCTAAACCGGTCCTGGCAAATTGTAATATTTCTTGGTAGGACTTTCTAAATTGCATATAAGAATTAAAAATTTCCCTCTTATTAAGGGAGTGAGAGAGAATAAGGGACCACCAATTTTATTATCTTTAGTTAAATGCATATGTATAGATGCTATACCAAAGTTTTAGATGATCTTACCCATATGGGAATAATACTTGTAGGAAACCTATTTTTGGTGCTGAAATGCCTCTTCCCCGCTTCTATTCTCCCCCTTTTTTTACTAACAGCATTAAGATTTTCATTTTGAGGAGTTTAGTTCAACCTCATTCTCATCCATGAGGTAAGCATCATATCATCTTAGCCTGAGCTTAGAGGGTCAACTGAATTCTTAAGCCATCACCTTATCTCATCTGCTCCTCTATGATGGTGATGGCACATGGATGGGCACATGACATGTGGGCCAAAGAGATTGGATCCATGTGCTTCTGAGGACACTGCCATTCAATGTGCTGTGTTGAGAATGTGAGGCTTTCTTCTTTTTTTAATCTCTACGGGAGAACTTGGAGCTTCTAGGGCAGTTAACAGTGAGGAAGATAGACTAGAGGAAGAGAGAAAAACAAATTTCCTATTACATGGTTTGAGCTTCTGGATCAAGCTTTTGCTGAAGGTGGTCCTACCTGGATTTTTATCCATATGAAATTTTCCTAAGTTTTTATTTTAATGTTTTTTTTTGTTTTTTTTTTGTCACTTATGATTGGAAGACTCCCAACTGATATGCCAAAGAAGTGGAAAGACAGTGATGTTCAATATGGGCATAGTTATAAAAGTGGTCTTTTAGGAACATGAGCCTTGTGGGATCTCATCTATCTCCTAGTGAGAATTGCATTTATAAATGGAAAGTTCTGCAGAGTGACTGACCAGAGTGGGAGCTCTATGAATTATAGTTATTATGATGATGATGATAGTGGTGAGTGATACCTTATTGTAGTTTTAATTTGCATCTCCCTGATGATTAGTAACCTTGAGCATTTTTTTCATATGTTTATTGACCATCTGTATGTTCTCTTTAGGAGAAATGTCTACTCAAGTCCTTTGCCCATTATAATTTTTTATTTATATTTATTTTGTGAAGAATAATTTATTGGTTTTTAGAGAGAAAGGAAGACAGAAGAGAGAAAAATCAATGTGAGAGCATAACATTGATGGGTTGATTCCTGCATGCTTCATTCCAGAGATTGAGCCTGGAAACCAGGCATGTGCCCTGACCTGGAATCAAACCAGCAATCTTTCGGGGCACATGACGATGCCCAATGAAATAAGCCACAATGGCCAGGGCTTGCCCATTTTAAAATTGGACTGTTTGTCTTGCTGTTGTTAAGTTGTATTAGTTCTTTATATATTTGGAGATTAACCCTTATCAAATGAATCATTGGTGAATATGTTCTCCCATATGGTGAGTTCCCTTTTCATTTTGTTGGCTTCTTTTGTTGTGAGGAAGTTTTTTAGTTTGATGTAGTCCCATTTGTTTATCCGCCCCCCGCGGCCCCCTCCTTCCCCCCCCCCCCACACACACACATGGTGTTTCCCTTGCTCTTGGAGACATATCGACAAAAATATTGCTCTGAGATTTTACTGCCTATATTTTCTTCTAGGATTTTTGTGGTTTCATGACTTACATTTAAGTCTTTTATCCACTTTGAGTTTGTTCTTCTGTATGGTGGAAGTTGGTGGTCTAGTTGTATTTTTGCATGTTCCTATCTAATTTTTCCAATACCATTTATTGAAGAGACTATTTTTACTCCAGTGTATGCTCTAATCTCCTTTGTCAAATATTGACTATAAAAGCATGAGTTGATTTCTGGGGTCTCTGTTCTGTTCTATTGATCTTTATGCCTGTTCTTGTGCCAGTACCAAACTATTTTGATTACAGTGACTTTGTAGTACAATTTGATATTCCATATTGTGATTCCTCCAACTTTGTTCTTCTTTCTCAAGATTGCTGAGGCTATTTGAGGTCTTTTCTGGTTCCATATAAATTTTTGGAATATTTTCTCTAGATCTGTGAAATATGCCATTGGTATTTTAGTAGGAATTATATTGATTCTATAGATTGTTTTGGATAGTATGGACATTATAATGATGTTCATTCTTCCAATCCATGAAAATGGTATGTGCTTCCACTTGCTTACATCTTCCTCTATTTCTTTCCTCAAAGTCCTATAGTACACGTCTTTTACCTCCTTGGTTAAGTTTATCCCTAAGTGACTTTTTTTTTCAGTAGTAAATGGGATTGTTTTCTCAGTTTCTCATTCTGAGAGTTTGTTATTGGTATATGAAAATGCCTCCAATTTCTGGATATTAATTTTGTATCCAGATACTTTGCTGAATTCATTTATGAGATCTAGTAGTTTTTTTGGTGGAGTTTTTAGGGTTTTCTATGTACAATACTATGTCATGTGTGAATAATAATAGTTTTACTTTCTCCTTTCTAATTTGAATGCCTCTTAATTTTTTATTCTTCTCTAATCTCTATGGCTAGGACTTACAGTACTATGTTGAATGAGAGTGGTGAAAACAGACAACCCTATCTTGTTCCTGATCTTAAGGGAATGATTTTAGTTTTTGCCTATTGAGTATGATCTTAGCTGTATGTTTTTCATATGTGGCCATTATTATGTTGAGGTATCTTACCTAATAAAAGAGTAATATGCAAATTAACCATCACTCTGCTACACCCGCAAACCACGCTCACCAGCCAATCAGAGCAAGTATGCAAATAAACCCAACCAAGATGGCTACAGCCACAGAGAGCAGGAGGGAGGCTTGGGTTTCCCAGGCAATGGAAGAAGCCAATCTTTTCATCTGCTCTTGCCAGCCTAAGCCTCCACTCAAGGCTACAAAGTTTCAATTATAGAAGGTAAACAAATCCAAACAGAAAAGGCTGCTGACCATTGAGCAAGCAGGGGGCTTGGCTCCGCTCCAGGCTACAAAGTTTCAATTGTAAAAGGTAAATAAATTCCAGATACTAGGCCTCCACTTGGGTCACCAGGGGGCGTGGCTGGCCTGAAAACCACCACAGGCCCCTTGCCCAGGCCACCCCATATCCCAAAGGAACCCCTTCAGGGCAAACCAGCTGGCCCCCACCCATGCACCAGGCCTCTATCCTATCTAATAAAAGAGTAATATGCAGATTGACCATCACTCCAATGCACAATAGCTGCCCCCATGTGGTCAAAGATAGCTGCCTCCAAGTGAATACAAGATTGCCACCACAAAATGGCCAGCAGGGGAGAGCAGTTGGGAGGCACCAGGTATGCAAGGGAGTGCAGTTGAGAGGGACCAGGCCTACAGGGAAGGGCAGTTGGAGGTGATCAGTATGCTAATATTTTATTGAGGATTTTAGCATCTATGTTCATCAGGGATATTGGCCTATAATTTTCTTTCTTTGTAGTGACATCGGCATGCCTGATTCTAGGGCTTTCAGCTCAGACTGGGACTTTTAACACCATTGGCTCCTCTGGTTCTCTTGCCTTTAGGTTTGAGCTGAAACTATACCACCAGTTTTCCTGGACCACAAGATTGCAAGTAGGTTGTGGGACTTCTCAGCCTTCATAATGACATGAGCCAATTCCTCATAATACATTTCTTTCTATGTATCTACATATAGGCTTTTGATTTTGTTACTCTGGAGAACCTTGACTAATAAATATGTAGATTTGAGAGTAAAGTCTTCTATAATTTGTCATTAATTCTGGGACAGGAGAATAATAACACAGGGCAAATATAACATGTAGGCATAAGGACATTGGGAAGAAAGCCTATGGAAACAGGAAGAAAAAGAGTATAACCAGACCAAACAGAAATTTCTGTTTTCAATAGGCTAGTTAAGTGTCTGTGTCAGTCTTTTGTGAAAGGGAATTATATGTGACTTTCTCAGGGGAAGGTTACAAAACAGAATTACTGGGTCAGTGGATCCTTATACTTTACATTTTAATAGAAGCTATTAGATTGTTTACAAAATTATTATTCTAGTTTACACTCTAACCAAAAGCAAATAGAGTCCAAAGGTTGGATGGTGCATCATGCTCTGTGGCCTAATATATGTGTGCACGTGTGTGTGTGTGTGTGTGTGTGTGTGTGTGTGTGTGTGTATGCAATGTGCACACATTAAAGATGGGAGGTGGGAGTTGATGATGGAAATAAGCCTGATAAGTTAGTTGGAATGGATATTGCTCTGTAGGACAGTGCAGATCACCTACATGTAACCTAGTCAGGCTGCTTAGTCAGACCCACATCCCCAGATTTATCTCAACGGGATTAATATATCTGGGGTGTGAGGTCTCGGGATTTTCATTTCTAACAATATCCCCTGAGGATTCTTTTTTTGTTTTTGTTCTAATGTGCATTAAAATTGAAAATTATTCTTTCAGACAAGGGTGAGCTTTTGAAAAACTTTGATTCTTCTTTGGGGAGGAGTCTAAGGAAATCAACCACTTTGGGAACATCCTGCAGGTGGTTGGGGGAAAAGAAAAGGAAATGACCCTGAAAAAAATCCTACTGGTTAGGTGCCCTTGGGACATACTGTCCTTGGGATTGCTCTAATATCAGGATGTATGTTGGTCAGAATGTCCCAGGTCAGAAGCAGAGATGCATTTAGGACCATTTAAAATCAATATTAGCCTTAGTGCTCTTTGAAAAAGGCATAATTAAGAATGTAAAAGTCAGGTCACCTCTGATTAGTGAGGGACAGAGTGAAGGGTGAATCCATTAGAAGCTACTTGTAAGACATTCACACTTCAAGAACATTGCTTTGATGACTTTGAAGGGGCTCTGCAGTGGGGAGAAAGGCAGCAGAACCAGTTCCTACTTCAAAGACTTATTATAGTGTTTATCTTTTTAGGGAAATACTCTTAAATGTTTTGAATGGCACTAAAAGGCTCTTTTCATTTAAATATGGCTGATTTGGCTACTTGAAGGTAAATTTTGATTAATCCTAAGATTAACTCTGTATTGTGAGACAACTAATATTTTTGAAATTATTTGAATTTGCCTGCACATAATTCCATGTGCTTTTATATACTTTTAAATTATATGAAAGACCCTGATCCTTACTACTTTGAGATATTTGGGTTAGGGGTCTTTATTCCCTATCTGGAAATGGGACAAAGGTTAAATGAGTTCTTTCATTCAATACTTAAAACCAGATTTTCAAATTCTAGTCCAGGATTCTTTTCTCTAAACTCCTTGAAGACAATTAAAATATGATGGATATGCACTGTGGCAGATATGGAAATAGTTTTCTGCCTCTGCAGCTATAAATACTTGGGGAAACACTGCAATCTGAGAAATGGGAGAGAACCAGATTGAAAAGATCTTGATAGGCATGGCTATGAGGAGGTGGATATGGTAAGCAGTTAGAGGCAAACTGCTAGGCAGCCTTAAGATAAATGTTAGAATTGGATTTGGGGTTGCTGTGGCTGAAGCAGGAGATGCACTACCAAAATATCCTTCAGTAGGGGATCGTCTTATGTAGAATGTGAGACAGTGATAATAGAAAGGAAGGACTGAATAAAAGTGGGGAATAGGTTTAGAGAGAGTTTAGAGGGAGAGCCAGGTTCATGGTACAATAAAAGGAACCAAGAGTTTAACAATGTACATGGTATACCTACCAAGTGCGGGCACTGGTCTATTTACACACTTGGGAATTGAAAGTACAGATAAAATTCAATAGATGTAAACTTACAAAAGTTGTCTCATTGAAGGTGCTGCCAAAGTTTCCATTAGCTTTTTAAATGAAGAAAAGGATATGGGAATGTAAGAAGCATGGTGACAGTCCCTAGAGATGGCATATGTGGGCTCAAGAGATATATGAGGATCATGCTGGGGTTGTTTTCAACGTTCTAGCCCTAGAAGCTTAGTATTTTTTCATGACTGCCTTCAGTATCTTGACATTTGAAAAATAATCTTGGCTCCCTCTTTATACTCTTTTCTGAATATTCATATAGACATTACTTTGGGCTATGAACTCATAAATGAAATAAGATCTATGCTTGATGAAACTTCATGAAGACATCCAAGAAAAGTCTGCTCTAGGAAATGATTTGGTGATTCAATATGTTGGCACTCTTTCATCTGAGCCAGGCTTGTGCCAACCTTGGTGTCAGGGGCCCCTGTTGGAAGAGCTAACTCTAATGTGAGTCTTGATCTGCTGTTGTCACTAAAAGTCCAGTAGCTTTTCTGTCCATTTAGAAATAGATGTTCAAGCACTTGGCCAAAATCCAGTTTGGGTAATCTATCAAGTCAGAATTCTCCACTAATTTCAGTTGGGTAAGACATTGCATTTTTTTTTTGTCTCTTTGACCCCAGACTTGTGTCATGTTACATGCTATTAAACATGCTTCACTCCTAAGTGGACTGAGGCAGCAGGTAGCATGATACATGTGTTTGGCACTTAACAACTCTCTTTAGAGGCCAAGTTTATAAACCACTTGCCTATTTGGCAAGAATGCAAAAGAAGGGTCTTTCATTCCATTCTTCCTCATTTCCTACTTCTGAATTGGCATTTGTCTGAAAGAATTCCACAGGTAATAAATGGGCTTATATTAGGGCAGTTTATAATAATAATTTGATTTTTTTTTTTTTTGGTTAAAATTTGTTATTAGTCTCTATGTTGTTGGATCAGGGAAATTAAAACTGGATCATGTGACTATGTAGACCAGTTAGAGTTTGCTTTTGAGAGATATCTGTCTAGGAAACAAATCTTGAAAATAAATAATATAAAATTTTAAAGTACTCTTCCTGGAGTTTTTAGTGAATGTGTAAAACACATTTAACTTATTTCCTTTTTAAAAAATACGACTAAGTCCATATTTTGGTCAGCATCCTTAGTTCTTAGCACCATCTTGGGGTTTGTTGAAGACAAACTGAAGAAGTTCAAAATCCTATACTTGCCTCTAAAAACAACTGCACTCTCACTGGGGAGACTGAACACATTTAAAATGGTGATACCACAGATAGAACAGCTAAAAGACTATAGGGAGAGGTGGTGGATAAGTTACACTACCTGGATTTAAATCCTCTCTCTTCCATTTCCTACTTGTGTGATTCTGGGCAAGTTACTGCACCATTCTATGCCTCACTTCCCCATCTGGAAAATGTGAATAATAATAGTTAATTAACACATACAGAGTTATTAGGACAGGAGATCAATGATGGTTAGTTCTTAAGTAAAAAGATGCATGTCAACAAAGTGAGAATTTTTAAAGGCAGAGATTACTTTGACTTAGAATACTTAGGGGGAATGCTGAATGGATCAGGTGGAATTTGAACTTTGAGTTTCAAAACTAGTGGAAATATTACTGTTTTTATACTTACTGACTCCTGAAGCCAAGTTTATATTCCACTGACCTGTCTGACAAGAATATATCAAATAGTGGGTCTTTTATTCTGTAATCAGAATTTTAAAAAATTACAAAATAATGTTTATCATAAAACATTTAGATAATATACATGAACAAAGAAAAACTATATTCTCCTTTATCCCCTGTTGATATATTCTTGCATTTCCTTCCTGTCTTTTTTTTTTTCCTCCTATGCATGTATTTTAACCAAAATATGATTCTGGTGTGTATATAGTTTTTCACTTCACTCTATAGGATAGCATTTTTTCATTGTCATCTGTTATTCTTTAAAAACATTGCTTTTATTTTTTTATTTTTATTTTTTAATATATTTTATTGATTTTTTTTGACCCCCTCCCTCCCTCCCACACATCCCCTCCCTCCCCAGAGTTTTGTGTCCATTGGTTGCACTTATATGCATGTATACAAGTCCTTCGGTTGATCTATTATCTCCCCCAGATCTTCCTCCCCTCCCCGCTGTAATTTGACAGTCTACTTGTTGATATACTGTCTCTATATCTATCTTATGGTTCATCAGTTTATAATGTTCTTTATTATCCACAAATGAGTGAGGTCATGTGGTGTTTCTCTTTCATTGATTGGCTTATTTCACTCAGCATGATGTTCTCCAATTCCATCCAGGTTGCTGCAAATGATGAGAAATCCTTCTTTTTTATTAATGATGACATCATATTCTATCAAATAAAATCTTCTGGTCATTCATTGTTATAATTTAGGTTTACAAGTTCCCACTATTATATTAAAACTACAATGAGTATTTTTCAACATAAGATTTTGTGAAGCTCTTTGATTATTTTCTCAGGATAGACTCCTAGAAATGAATGTCCTAGGTTAAAGACTAAGGATGAAATTTCTAAATATATATTTTATTGAGTTTTTACAGAGGGGAAGAGAGAGGAATAGAAAACTAGAAACATCAATGAGAGAGAAACATCAATCAGCTGCCTCTTGCACACCCCCTTCGGGGGATGTGCCTGCAACCAAGGTACATGCCCTTGACCGGAATCAAACCTGGGACCTTTCAGTCCGCAGGCTGACACTCTATCCACTGAGCCAAACCGGTTTTGGCTAAGAGTGAATTTTTAAACTTTTAATGTTTGTGATTGAAATAACTTCAAAAAATTTAAACTAATTTGTAATTTAGCTAGCAATATTTAAGAGTTTCCATCTCACTGTAGATTCACTAAAATTGGTATTATCATTTTTAATCTTTGTCAATGTAATAGATTAAGCACAGTATTTTCCTTCAATTTGTAATTATTGGCTTACTAGTGAGGTTGAACTTTTAAAGTACGTTTTTTTGCTTTGGATTTCTCCATCTGATAGTATCGCTTGTTCAGTTTGGCAGGGTGGTGTGGGAGGATGTTTTTGTTGTTCCTGTCTATTTGCACGTGTCTTTACACAGCAGTGACAGTAATTTTTGGTCACATCTGTGCCAAATTATTTCTATTTGTTTTTAATGCACATAAGTCTTCTAGTCTTATTCAGCCAGTTAGTCAATTTAATAATTTTTTTTTCACTTGTGATTTCTTTCATTGCTTTATAAATTTAGAAAGTCTGAAATTTTGTGTGTCCTAATAGACAAAATTTTGTTTGTCCTAATTTTAGTGTAAGAAATTAAACTTTTGGAGATGTTGTTCATTTGTTAGAGAATTGGCCCGAAGTGTCTTGGATTCAATTCACAGTCAAGGGCATGTAACTGGGTTGTGGGTTGCTCTCCCAACGCCCAAGTCGAGGCATGTGAAGGAGGCAACCAGTCGATGTGTTTCTCTCACATCCATGTTTCTCTCCCCACCACCACTTCCACTCTCTGAAAAGCAATGGAAAAAAATATCCTCATGTGAGGATTAACAAAATAAATAAATAAATAAATAAACAAATAAATAAATAAATAAAGGAAATTAAACTTTTAACAAAGTAGAAGAGGTTGAAGAGATATTTCTTCATCATCACAATTTCTTTTTTCCCTTTTGTTTTCAAAAGAACCTATGTTAATCAAAGGTAATTCATGTTCATTTTGGGAAAGTACATTCATATAATTTGCAAACATTCTACTATTGGTTTGTACCAGTGTTTGTAAAGTCTGTCATGCAGTTACCATGTTAGGCAGATAATATTTTCCCAGGAAGTGGAAATAAGTCATGGAGCATTGCTTGACATAGATTCAAAGTTTGGAATAGAAGTGTTTTAAAGATCACATTTTGCTCTTGACTCAATTTGTTCGCAACTCAGCAGAAGCCAATCCTCTTTGTTGAGTTGATTGTTGTTGGTTAAACCCTGCTCGGGGAGAAATCTAAAAATGCACATTGTTTCAGCATTTGTTTTCCTGGGGAGGCTGATTTCTACCCTCTACCTTGCTTTTCAGCAGGTCCACTGTAAGGGGGAAGCATGAGGGGAAGGAGCTTATATAATCATATCTCATAGGAGGCTGGATGTAAAAGACATTAAATCTTAGCATTGTTCCCCAAATTATTTTAAACATTAGCTTAAAAGGCTTTTAAGATTTTTTTAAATTTTATTTTGAACGGAAGTATTAACTAGAACTGCCAGGGGCATTTAGTTTGAGAAAAGCAATACCGTGCATCTTAAATTGAGTAGAAATTTTTATGACTGAAATTCTTCATTTATTATACCCAGATGGTGGGAACAGGCTGCTGTCTCTGATGCTCTGGTGGAAATAAACCATTAATGGATCTTTTTCTAAGATGGAAACCTCACTAAGAAGTTCAAGTATGGCACCAGCATTGCCCCTTTTTGTTAATCAGCTTAACAATAACCCACAACCTTTGGACCAACTAGCATTGCCCCTTTTTAAAAAAACTTCTTGACTATTGCTTCATATTGGAGCATCTTTAACTTAAATACAAGTCATTGAAGTCTCTGAAGTTTCAAGCTCTTCCTGAAAATTGCTGTTGTCTCTATATGCATTGGCTAAGAAATTAACTGCAAGTTTCTTCACCAAAGTATCTACCCACCTGAAAAGATTAAGCAATCCTTTGTTCATTCAACAAATTATTTTTTTTATTACCCATAAGTTACTGTATAAGATATTCTAATGGAGTTAGGAAAAGAAGTGGCTGTAAAAAAGTTAAGCATAAAAACTGAAAAAAAATATTTTAAAGCAGAATTTATAAATTAAATCTTCATGGAAAATTCTTTCATTTTGAGAAAACCTTCATTTAAAGATTAAACACACTTGTAAATGTGCATCAGTATTAGCTTAACATGCATAGCACTTCATAATGATAAAGTACATTTAATATGACATCTCATTTAATTTAACATCTTGTTGTGATAAGAAGGGAAGATATTATCATCTTAATTTACACACCAGTGAGTTGACAGCTAAAGTAACATGGCTGGTAAGATCTAGAGTCAAAAATCAAAAATATATCTTTTAGTCTTAGGCTGACCTTATTCCTTCTCTAGTATAATGTTGGAAGAGAGGAAAATGATAAATAGCTGCATTGGCCCACATGACATGTTAAAGGTCAGCATTTGAGTGGTAATTGGTATCACAGTTTTTAATTTTAAATATGAATGTAAAACTAGCTATTGCTAGGATTTTATCTCAGTAAAAATGGAAGAGTAGTTATGATTTAAATATATTAAGACTGCAGAGAAATTTTATATTTTAAGTTTAAACATGGAACACTTATTATCATAATTGTTTTTAGAAGAGAGAAACCCTACGTTATATTCCATGTGAGCATTATACCAGGATTTCCTTTGTTTTTGCTTTTCTCCTATTGTATTTGATGCTACCATTTATCTGGAGATGCAAAGCTGAATTGCCAAATAGTTGTAATCACAGTCACTTAACTGTGCTGCTTCTTAGGATGAAGGTTTTTCTTTCTGAGCGTGTGTGAGTAGTCAATGGCGGGCTGTGTCCTCTGCTGCTGAAACCAACAGTGGTGTTGGAAGAATGAGCCACAGATCTAGAATTTTGGTTGTTTGACTTCTACTAAACCAAAAGCGTAAGAAAATTTTAGTAATGGTACCCTTGCTCAATATAAAACAGATGGGAAGAGTACTGCCGTCATTTACACTTGTGATACAGTGCAGCATGGCTGCAGACCTGGAAAATAATTGTTTAAGAGTCATAAAACCAAGGAACTTGAACACAGTCAATTCAGTTCAACAAATGTTTATCAAGTGCCTCCTCTGGGTCAGGCACAGTACTGTGACCTAAAACTATGGTAGGAAACAAGTGTAATACAGCCTCTAGATCCATGGAACTATAAGCTAGGGGAATTACTAATATTAAACATGTGATTAATTACAAGAATGATGAATGTTAAGAATAAGAAAGAACAGAAGACTATGGAATTCAACCCAGTTTAAGGATTGAAGGAAGACTTTGGTTTTTAACAAAAAATCTTAGAAATAAAACAGAAGGATAGAGGAAAACCAAGGTGTGATGGTTAATTTTCTGTGTCAACTTGACAGGGCCATTGAATGCCAAATATTTGGTCCAACATTATTCTGGATGTATCTGTGAGGGTGTTTCTGTCAAGAAAATTACCCTCCCTTAGGTGGGGGACCCTCTTCCAATCAGTTGATAAATTTATAAAATGTATTTCAAATGCTTTTATTTTCTAAAGCTTTGGGATATACTTAGAATTAATATGATTAATCAAAGGCATGAAGTTACTTAGTATTAAGCTAAGAGTTTATTAAAAACTTAAAACAGTTACTGAACTAAAGCAATATTGATTTCATATTGCCATTCATTGATTAAAGAATCTATGTATCTCTTGTTCACTGCTGAATCCCCACTGCTAGTAGAAATGCCTCAGCCTGGTTTGTTCTTAATAAAAAAAGTTTTGGGTGAATTAACCCCACCTGATTCTGTGCATTCTTATACACACACACACACACACACACACACACACACACACTAGAGGCCCAGTGCACAAAATTTCTAGTGCACTCCATGGGGGAGGGGGTGCGCGGGTGTCCCACAGTTCAGCCTGAACCCTCTCACAGACCAGGAGCCCTCAGGAGATGTCTGACTGACAGCGGGAGGTGACTCCGTGGACTGACCAGGCGATGGTGCTGGTGGCAAGCATCTAGCCCTGTCGCACCCCTCCACCCCCCACATCGCCCCTCTGCCACTGCAGGTCACAGCAGCCTCCTAATCACCACGATTGCATCCCCTCCTCTGCCCACTGGCACCTGTTTTGGCTGGCCTGGCTCCGCCTTCTCACTGGCCCCGCCCCCTGCTGATGGGTCATTCTGCCATTCAGTTGATTTGCACATTAGGCTTTTATTATATAGGATGTGTGTGTGTGTGTATACACACACATACATACACACACACACACACACACACACACATATATATATGATCTTATATGTATATGGAAGAATCAACTCTATATAACCATAATTATATAAAGAATTGAATATTGTAGATAAGATGATTCCTGAAGACAAGTAAACAGTTGTCCAGGAAGAGTGTGAGTTATAAGCCAGCCATTAAACATTAGTAAATGTGATTTCATAATATTAGGGGTAGTGAATAGATAGTGAGAACAAAAGAACTAGAAAATGTGGCATTTTTTCATATACAGCTTACTACCTAATCCTGAACCAGATCAAGTACCCTGAATACAACCACAGAAGGACTAGTACAAATTTCAGCTGTGCAAATTGAAACTCACATGGGAAGGAAGAGGATTGGGGGGAGGGCAAGAATGCACAGAATCAGGTGGGGTTAATTCATCCAAAACTTTTTTATTAAGAACAAACCAGGCTGAGGCATCCCTGCCAGCAGTGGGGATTCAGCAGTGAACAAGGGATACAGTTCCTCCAGGAGTTTAGGTTCATGACACAATTGGGAACTAGTGACCAAAAGTCATCCCAAAACTATTCAGGGATGCTTGTTATAAGTGTCACAAATAAGTTTGGGTGCTGTGAGGGTGAATGAGGAAGGTTAGGAAAGCCTTCTCAGAGAAATGGTTTCAACTTTGATGAAAAGAAAGAAGAGGAATTGACCTAATTAAGGAGAATGGAAGAGGTTTGTTATGAGTAGAGAAAAGACCCCATGTAGAAAGGAGATCAACACCTTTCAAGAATTGAAAGATTAGTATGTGTGATGAACTAGAGGGAGAGTGAAACAAAATATGCTGGATTATAAGGGTTTATAGAATACTAAAAACATTGGAAGGCTACAACCAGGCTTCAAGTAAAATGATGACATGATTAGATTTTCGTTTTAAGAAGATGGTTCTGTCTACTGTATGGAGAATGGATTGTAAGAGAGAAAGAGTAAAAATCAGTTGAGACTAAAAAGTGTTATAGCCATGCAGAAATAGTGGATTTACCTGGAATGTTAGTGGTGAACAGGGAGAGAAGAAGGTGGATAAACACATTTGTTGTTGAGGTGAAATTAACAGAGATATTAGATGCTGGGGATTATGGAAAAGGAGAAACAAAAGTGACTCCATAGTTCTGGCTTGTGTGTCTGGGAAGGTGAGAAAGTCATTTATTTACCTGTGGAGGGAGGTAGAGTGATTGATTTTTGAGAACAGAATATGACTTAAAATGAGGATCCTTCTTGAAGGAGATGAGATGTGAGAAAGCACTCCATAAACAATAGAAGGAAACGGTAAAGAAAGGCATGGAGGCAGAAGGAAGGCCTCAATAAATATGCAGAGGAGTAAATAGAGAGGAGGAATCTATTGAGATGGAGAGAAAAAGAAGACAACCTCAAAGGAAAGCCAAATATATTTGAATTCAACCTGAATCCTTAATACAACAGAGTTTGCTCATCTCTCATTATATTGAAGACCACTAGACATTTTTGTGTGAAAACACAGAAGAGATGATACTGAAGACCTTTGCTTAAAGGTTAGGTTGAAGACTCAGTGTTTTTGCTCAGGATGGATCATGTGGGCAGGTAGGAGTTGACACCCTGAAGAGCTCCAATAGCGACAAAGTAAGGAGAACAAAATGCTATTTTTGAATATTTGGTCCTATCCAAATATTGGAATGGCAAAAAGGAATTATAAATAGTGAAGGGAAGAACTCTAGGTCTCAGAAATCCTATAGTAACAATTACAACTTCCATTCATTGTGCTTGTAATATATGCTTACTAAGCACTTACCATGTTTAATCTCACTTAATTTATTTGTGTAGTCACTTGATAAGTATATTTCTTAATCTCTAATTACAGTTAGAAAATAGAGCTCAGAGATATAGTTAACTTTCAAAGATTCAAGCAACTAAAAAAGTGGCAGAGGCAAGATACAGGCCTAAATTCGATTAACTCTAAAGTTCTTGTGCTTTATCACTAATCACTCCAAATCATTCTGGCCTCAAGAAACATCAGGAAGCTCATGGTTTATATATGCTCCAGGAAGAATCTGGAGACGGCTCTGAGAGCCCCAACCTTCTAGAACTATCTGGTGTCCCATTGTAGTGGAAGTAGCCTCTTAGAGATAAAGGATACTTGAGATGGGCTAGACACAATAATAGGGAAAGAATTGAAACTTTGGCATTCTCTAATCACCAATACTGCCACAATATCTGGATCAAAACTCTATGCATTGATCACTAGTTTGGTATCATTTTCTGAATCTCTAGGGTAGTATTTCCCAAACTTTTGACATATGTGCACCCCTTCTATAATTTTCGTAACGCTGAGAACCCCTCATACTCATGAGAACGTAGAATTAGGCACAGCTAAGCACGGTGCCATGCATATCCCCACCAAACTCCAGTGCAACGTGTACCCCCACCAAACTCTTCCCGTACCCCTGGGGGTACGCGTACCACACTTTGGGAAACACTGATCTAGGGTAACAAAGATTCTTTGTTTATATAGTACTCCCCCATCATCCCACATGCCTTCCAAGAAGTGGTAGCTTTGGGATTTGAACTCAGGTCTGGTAGAACGTACACGGGCTTCCCTACACATCACACAGACCTTTGTGAAGCTGGGAAAGACAAAGAGAATAAGGATGAGGACTGTTGAGGGGCTTTTTAGCTAGAATAGCCAGGAGACAGTGGCTTCATGGAGGGTGTAACTAGGAGCTAGAAAGTCTAGAACTTAATTTTGTACTCCACTGGCCACAGACAGCAAATGACCTCAACTCCTTCCTCTCAATGGAAATCCAGCTTTTATATCACAGGAATGTTAAGAATGATTGTTTTGTGGCTGCAGTGATTTCATTGTTAAAAGCCATGCACCAGAGAATAGAATAGTAATTATGGGAGAGAAGATGGGTTTTTACCAAGTTTAACTCAATTTAACATTGTGTCTTACAAATCTTGAATTTCAAACCAATGCCACTCATTGCGGATTCAAGTTCACATGTCTTCGCAACATACAACTTCCTGCCACTATGGAAAAAGGGCTTTAGAAGACACAAGACTTCATAGACTTCAAATAAGTCTTATGAAACAACATGTTCACGTGTTAAGTGTAAATGAGTCAGAAACATAAGGATTAAATTTCCTTTAAAATACACAGGGGTTTGAAAATGAAGGGAAAAATGCTGAGGGCAAAACGTGTTTTGGATTTTGGCAAACCCAAAACATTTGAAAAAAAAGTGGTTTGATGTTTGATGAACCCTAAATACATTAGAGTTTGCTCATCTCTCATTGTAATGAAAACCACTAGACATTTTTGCGTGAAAACACAGAATCCCACTGGAAATGCCCATGGACCCCTCACTACCGTAGAACTTGACTGATTTTCATTTTACTAATTCATAAACTTCCTTACTCTATGGTTGGTGGTCTCCCCCACACGAGTTCTCAGCAAAGCCATAATAAGAGAACACTGGAGAAGACGTCTGGGGTTACTAAGACTTCATTAGTTTTATAAAATGCACTTCAGGGCATAACCACTGTACAATAAAACATTAGCATAAGTCATTAAAATGGAACCATGCCTTGTCAAGATAAATAAGAGGAGTGTGTTTTATGTGGCATTGTCCTCATTTCTTTAAATTGGTTTGTTCACTTGCTAATTTGCAAAGCTGAATAATAAGACATTCTGTGGTATGAATTAAGGCAGTAAGATTCTTCCATTCATAGATTTTCCACTTAATACCCTGATTTCCATTGAAGTTTCTAAAGTCATAAAGTTGGAAACAGGGTCTGATGGATGCTTTAGGGGCCATGACAGTAGCAAGGGAAGAGGGAAGGAAGATGACAATACTTTTTTTTTTTGTCTTTTTTCCTGGAAGTGCTTTCTAAGTGAGATCGGATGTAGAAATGTCATTTTAGCCCCTTCAGTCTCAGATCAGTAGCTCCCTCTTTTTTTTTTTTTTTTTTTTTTTTTAATATATTTTATTGATTTTTCACAGAGAGGAAGAGAGAGGGATAGAGAGTTAGAAACATCGATGAGAGAGAATCATCGATCAGCTGCCTCTTGCACACCCCCCACTGGAGATGCGCCCGCAACCAAGATACATGCCCTTGACCGGAATCGAACCCGGGACCTTTCAGTCCCCAGGCCGACGCTCTATCCACTGAGCCAAACCGGTCCCGGCAGTAGCTCCCTCTTTAAAACTATTCTCCTGAATTATTTAGGTTGGCCTTTGATTTGAGCTGGTATATTTTTATCCTTATAATTCTTTGGTACTCTGATTTATGTGACAAAGCATTCATTTTTTAAAGAACTCATAATGTGTATCAAGATACGTTACAAAGACAGATTTGCAATAAAAATAGCAACAAGAGATACCATGGATTGAATGAGTGCTATGGCCGGCCCTCATGCTAAGTTCATTGTACACGCAACATTGTAGAAAGTTCTATGAGTGAGGCACAATTATCTTCATCTTGCAGATGAGGAAATGGAGGTTCAGTGAATCAAGTCATTGTGGTAGAGTTATATTTCACTTATTAAACATTTGATTTATGTCAGCTTTTGGGTGTATAATGATGAATAAGACTAGCCCCTGTCATCACAGAATTTACATTCTAGATGGACTAAGATCTAGGCTTATTCTTTCTGGTTTTGATATATAGAGGGATAGTAGTAAAGACTTAATATTGATTTCTTTTGAATTTGTTTCATTTGAGAGTGTTTGGTTATAGGAATAAGGCTATTTGTGACATATCATGCTTCAGATAAAGAAAAGTTTCCAAAGCAGGGGAGAACACCCCTCATGCAAGAAGTCATCCTTCTCCATTTGGCAAATTAGATTACTTGAAATCATTTCTAAATACACTTGAGTGGAAAACAGGTTAGAGATTTGAAATATACACAGCTCTCATGAGAACAGGCGTGGTCTAAGCCTCAAATGAAAGAAGCAATGCTCATCTTTCTAAATTACGTTTCACTGATTACTCACAGGCCCTTTGGAGCTACGCTTTCCCTTAGGACTTAGATAATACTACATAGAATCTCCATTCCATGTCCATGGGAAGTTGAGCACCTTTTCCAAGTTTCTGCAAATGTCCAAGGGCTCACATTTCCTTGCCCGTCTCTCGCTTCAAATTCCAGCTGTTAGTTCTGTTTGTGGGTGGTCATATAATCCTTCGCATTTTAGTCCTGTTCTATGGTGTGATACCTATATATACTTGAAATTCAGAGGTTTTACTTAATTGCACCCTCTTACATTCAGTAACTGACCCATGAAAACAGACAACGAACATAAAAACAAACAAACAAAAAACCCCTACCATTTATATAAAGTCTTTATGTATTTATCATACTTCAGAGAGGATTTAAGATTACAATATCTTAAAACTGAATACTGGGTATCTTAGTTTTAAAATTATCCTAGTCCTCTTCAGTAAGAAAGGCTCAGTCTTCAACTATGTTGCCCCATCAGCTCCTTCTTTCTCCTGTTCCTGCTTTGTTTTCTGTCTCCATCCTCTTAGGAATAAGAACTAATTTCTATGTTCTCTATTATTTTTTTAATTGAAATACAATGCACATAGCATAAATTTTTATCATTTTAAAGTGAATAATTCAGTGTTTGTTTGTTTTTATAGTATATTCACAAAGTTGTACAATAATCACCACTACCTAATTTCAGCATATTTTCACAACCCCAAAGGAAACTTTATACCCATAACAATTCTCATTCCTCTACTGCCTTCTGCCCCTCCAACCAATGATAATCATTAATCTACTTTTTGTCTTTATGGATTACCTATTCTGGATATTTCATATAAATGCAATTATACAATATATAGTATTTTGGGTCTGGCTTCTTTGACTTAGCATCATGTTGTAGCATGAATTAGTACTTATCCGGTTTTGACTAAATAATATTCTGTTGTAAGGATACCTCATTTATTTATCCATCCACAAGTTGATGGACATTTCATTTGTTTCCAACATTGGGCTAATGTGAATAATGCTGCTATGAACATTTTTGTAAAAACATATATTTTAAATTTTCTTGAGTATATACCTAGGAGTAGAATTTCTAGGATAAATGATAAGTCTATGTTTAAGTTTTTGAGAACTTGCTAAATTGTTTTCTAAAGTTGCTGCATCATTTTACATTCCTACCATCAATGTATAAGGGTTCAATTTATCTACATCATAACTACATGTTACTTATATTATTGTAGCCACTCTTGTAGATATAAAATGGTATCTCACTGTGGTTTTTATTTCCATTTCCCTAATGGCTAATTATGTATATTTTCATGTGATTATTGACATATGCATATCATCTTTGAAGAAATGTCTGTTCAAATCTTTTGCCCATTTTAAAAATTGAGGTTTCTTTTTTATCCTTTTATTGTCAAATTGTAGTAGTTCTTATGTGTTCTGAATATTAGACCTTTATCAGAAATATAATATGCAGATTTCCCCCCATTTTATTGATCATCATTTCACCTTCTTGGTGGTGTCCTTTGAAGCACAAATGTTTTGACTTTTGTTGAAATCCAATTTATCATTTTTCCTTTGGTTCCTTTGGTCATATGTAAGAAACCTTTGCCTAATCCAAGTGTATGAAGATTCACACGTATGTTTTCTTTTCAAATTTTCTATTTAAGTCTTTGGTTAAGTTTGAGTTAACTTTTATATAGAGTGTGAGGTAGGGGTTTAACTTTATTCTTTTGCATGTGGATATTCAGTTGTACTAGCATCATTTGTTAAAAACTTATTCTTTTTTCATTGAATTGTCTTGGAACTCTTGTTGAGAAACCAACTAACAATTAAATTATGGGTTTATCTCTATGCTATTCAGAGGAGTAATTCTGTAATTTCCAGCCCTCACCTCAAAATTTAGCTCTTAGATATCTCTTTGTGCTTCCAAGGATCTAGCTTGTATGAAACACTGCTCTCAAATGTTCATCTGATTAAGATCTTAGATTAGAATTAACCTCCAAGGTACTGGGATTGGGAGTGAAGAGGAAGGATGGCTTGTCCTGGTTCACAAGATTAACAATACAATATAATAGTGTAGGGGGATGATCAGACAATCAAACTAGT
Source organism: Pipistrellus hanaki (assembly GCF_964339955.1). Lineage (NCBI taxonomy): Eukaryota > Metazoa > Chordata > Mammalia > Chiroptera > Vespertilionidae > Pipistrellus > Pipistrellus hanaki. The sequence goes on along the minus strand of NC_140503.1, from coordinate 36,724,532 downwards.
TGTGTGATTTGGGGGAATAAGTTAATTTCTTTGAGCCTCAGTTTTAATGTCTTTGTAGGTATTTCACAGAAGTACTTCTGTGTGGGAATTACATTTTAGGATTTCTCAGGCAATTTATGTTTTCTTGAATTTTGTATCCTATGAAAAATTAGTTGAGAAATCAGGAAAACAGGACAAAAACTATTATAGCTTTCCTGTGAGAATGAATGCTTAATAATTGTATAGAAATGTTATAAGCTTTAAGATAGTCACTGATGTCACTTTGAAAGCAAAACCAGGAACTGATGACACTCAGAATGAAAGTTAAGGTATATTTTTTCAGAACTGGGACAGCACCATGTAGCCACAAGGTAATCCTGCTCAGCCGAACATAGCATGTATGGATATTGAGTACCTGAAATGAGACTAGTTTGAATTGAGATGTGCTGTAAGTGCAAAATATGTGTCAGATTTAAATACTTAGTATGAAAAAAGAAGGTGAAAAAAATCTCATTAATAATTCTTACACTACTTACATATTGAAATTATAATATTTTGAATGTACTGGGTAAAATAAAATATATTATTTTTAATTTTTAAAACCCATTTAAACAAGTTCACTTATTCCCAAACCATCCCCACAACTACCAATTTTTTCTCTGTATCTATGAGCTTGGTTTATTTTTTATTTATTTTCCTAAACTCCACATATAAGAGAGATCACATGCTATTTGTCTTTCTCTCTCTGATTTATTTCACTTAGTGTAATGCCCTTGAGGTCCATCCATGTTGTCACAAATAGCAAGATTTTTTTTTATAGCTAAAGAATAGATACATATTTTAAAAATCTATTCATCAGTCATTGGGCACAAGTTATTTCCATATCTTGGTTATTGTAAATAATGCTTAAATAAACACCATGAACAGCAGGGTGAATGTATTTCTTCAAATTAGTGCTCTTATTTTCTTCTGATAAATACACAGAAGTGGCATTGCTGGGCCACATGGTAGTTCTATTTTTAGTTTTCTGAGGAACCTCCATATTGTTTTCCATAATGGTTGTACCAACTCACATTCCCACCAACAATGCACAAGAGTTCCATTTTCTCCACATCCTCACCAACACTTGTAATTTCTAGTTTTTTGATACTAGCCATGCTAACAGATATGAGGTTTTGATTTGCATTTCCCTGATGATGAATGAATGACATTGAGCATCTTTTCTCATTCTTGTTGATCATCTTTATGTCTTCTTAGAAACATGTATATTCAGATTTTTTGCTAGTTTGCTATTTTTTTTCTGTTGAGTTGTATGAGTTATTTATATATTTTTCATATTAGCCCCTTATCAGATATATGATATATAAATATTTTCTCCCATTCAGTAGGTTATCTTTTAATTTTGTAGATGGTTTCCTTTGCTATATGGAAACCTTTCTGTTTGATGTAATCTTACTTGTTAATGATGCTGTCAGGCTAATAAGAATAATAGTTAATAAATTGATTGGAAAGAAATCTTATAAAATAACTTTTCCTGGTTCCTTTTCATTTTTAATGAGATTTCTAGAATATCTAAATGACATAGGTGGTCAGCATATGTGGCTCATGGCTATTGTCATGTGTGGAGATAATTCTAACATAGCTCTCAAGTTTTCAGGACTGATGTACACATACTGCCTCCCAATTATTCAATCAAACACAATCTAGGTGCTGCTGTGAGGGAGTTTTAGAGATGTAATTAAGGCCTCAAATGTGTTTGTTGACTTTAAGATAGGGAGATTATTTATTCAAGTGGGCCTTACCTAATCACACGAGCACTTTAAAAGCAGAGATTTTCCTCTGGCTGGTCACAGAAGGGAAAGTCAGAGATAGTGTGTTAGCTGCCTTGGAGGGAAAGAGGGACATCAGGTTGCAGGGGCCACAAGGCAATGTATTTCTAGTTGTTAAGAGTGGTCCCTAGCCAAAAGCTAGCAGGGAAATGGGGACCTCAGTCCTGAAACCACAAGGAAATAATTCTTTCAACAACCAATGAGCGTAGAGAGGAACCCAAGCCCCATCAATGAGAGCTATGGCCTCAGTAGACACTAAGATTTCAGCCTGGTAGACCTGATCTACAGAAATGGTGAGATAATAAACTTGTGCTGTTTTAAGCTATTAAAGTTTGTCTTAATTTGTTACACAACAATAGAAATTTAATGAGCTGTGTTTTAAGAACTTGTTTGTGGCCTTCTCTGTTAATCATTCTTGTGAATAAAATAAATATCAACAAGTTTGTATACATAGTATAATTTATTTAAATTCCATGACTCATATTTTAAGAAAGAACATGTTCAAAAGAAAACTAAGTCCTGAGGTTAACAATTTTGACATACGGTTTTGTGTACTGCTGTTACAAGGATATCTATTTTAGGCTTTTGTAGCTTTGTCCAATAAATTTTGCTGGCATCTTCTAGTTTTTTAATATTCATATAAGGTTTGGTTCTTTGTAAATACTCCTAAAATACTAAAATAAAACAAAAACAACTACTAAAATACAGCTTTCTCTCAGCAAATAAAACTAAAATCCAAAATAACTTATGATTTCAGGAATTCACAAGAGTTTCCGAAAATTCTGATTTCTTATGTCCAGTTCCTAAGGATTAATATCTGTTTGAAATTTGGAAATACTGTTTAGTGTTGCAAAAGGATTAAATGAATTAATGAATGCAAAGGTTTTAGGCCAGGGCCTGGAGTGTGGAAAGTGCCCAACACATAGTAGTCATTAATAGTCACTATCTTAGACACTTACTACAGTAATATCATATTGAATGTGAGTACTTGAGTTTAACTCATAGGATTTTATTCTGAATTTTTATACCATAGATAAGAGAAGGGTAAGGAAATTTTAAGCAATTGGTTACTGAAAAAACCAAAGTGATTAGTCTTAAAGGTGGATTAGCAACTTTTTTTTTTTTTTTTTTTTTTTTTACCTTGTAGGGTATTCTTATCTATTAAAGAATTTATTGAAAAGACTCACCATGATAAGTAGTAGAGGTACTTGCTGGAGCACAAAGAAAGATGAAACAATAAGAAAGCAAATGATAACCTTTCCCCTAAAAGCCCTGTCTATCTTCTTACCTTACAAAAAATGTGAATTGAGTTTGAACAGTTTGATCTGATTTTATTAGTTTGTTGTAAAGAAAAAAATACTTTGTAGTACCTAATTGGAATTTTTATATCTTAACCATCAAAGCTGTATCTATCTACTTTTTCTCTTTTTAGTAGGAGGAAGGAATGTGGTTGCAGTCAAGGTTGAGGGAATAGAACAAAGAGATGACATGGATGTGCTTCAGGGTCTTAACTTCATTACCACTCTCCATCCTGCCATGTTATCCTCTCAAATCTGCCTACAACCTCAACGTATCCCTGACCAACCTTACTCATTCTCATCAGTTTCTATTCAGACTTCAAGGATGTTGTCCCCTGGTTGTGTGCTTTCACTTGGAATAGCAGTCTTTCAGATTTTGAGTGTTTTTAGATCCATGGGAGCTATTTCCCACACCCTATTAGATTATAAGGTCCTATGACAGACAAATCAAAGTTTATTGTTTATTTTTAATTCATAGTGTTCTACACACAAGTATCATTTAACTTGAACACATCTAGTAACTGTATATGTGTCCCAGATAAGGAGGAATGGCACATGGAGAAATGTTAATTTAACAAGTAGAGAATTTCTTTCTGTCAAGTCAAGATTCTCAGTATAGAGCTCCCACTTTTCTGTGTAACTTCAAAGAAGATGTTTTGCCTTTTCATTAGTAAATCTTTGGTGGTCTCAGACTCCCAAGGTCTCCTATTACCCATTATATTTCTAATACAAATGAGAGCTGAAAGGTAATGTAAATTGATAGACTGGAAATACTCCAATATATTTCAACCTTGTTTTTAGAAAAACATGGCTGTCATATTTCACTGAACAAGTGATGGGATTCAAGGATTCCAAAAAGATCCCTTTTGTGACTAAGTATATTTTGAGAATTTTTGAGTTTTCTAGCTCCTATGAAATGGAATAAGTTTGATGGATTTTCACTTTAGGCACTTTAGGTTCTAGGAGTTCATTATTCTTTCTCTGCCACTCTTATATCCTCCATGCAGGATACACAGTGTACATTTTAACAGGTTTCAGCAAATCCCACACATGTGGTTTCTTCCCCCTACCCTTTATATGAACAAAAACTCTTTCCATTCATATTAATTCAGTCTTGAACTTATTTTAGAAGCAGCTGGAAAAAGCCACATTTATCTTTGTCATTATGCAACTGGCTAAGAATTAAGGAAATTGTGTGGTTAAGATGATTGCCGAAAAGACCCAGCTCATTAGAGATGGGCAAACCTTGAAAGGATTGACTGGGTACTGAGAGGGCTACAGAAGTCTGGCTACTTCCCTGTAAGGTAATCAAATTAATAACCTGTACACAGTGGCACAGGATCTCTCAGGCGGTCACTGCCTTGTGAGGTTATCATCCTGTTGCGTGTAATTGTCTTTTCCAGGTAGGGCTCCGTCATGGGAGAATTCAGACTAATAGCATTAGGCCGTAACTCCTGGCAGTCCCCTTCCCACCCTACCCCGCCCCGCCTTTTCTTTCTCAGAATGGATGGGCCTTTTGTTGGAGGAAAAGCAAAAAATTCAGAATAATAACAAGCCCACCAGGGTCAAATCTTTCTTGCTGTATTATGGGGATGGTGCTAAGCGGAGCGATGTAAATAAACTATGATGATAATGTTGATGATGACTACTTCTCTGGAGAAAACCATCCAGGTGTCTTTCAGAGCAAAGAATTAGACACAGTTTCTCGTGAGTGGATTTTCTAGGCCCATCGCTGGTGGGAACTTCAAAGTGATGTCCATGCATAGAGGGAGGCATTGAGGACATTGGAGACCAAAGTGTTATTTATACGAACCTCAAACATTTCTCTTGCTTGCTTTCTCTCTTTTTCTCTTGATCTTTACAAATAGCTTTGGGAAAGCCAGTTTCATTAAGGAAGTTCAAGAACGGATGGATTTTCCTATTACTGAAATACTCTTTCAGAGTTATTTACAGCCATGGGTTACACTAGAGTAAAATGGGTCCAGAGTGGGAAGTAGCCAGAATGCAAGGAAGCCCATCAGGTAAGACTGTTGTGCTTGTCCTTCATTGTCATGTAAAACTGTTCATAATTTTATAATTTTACTCTCATAAATGCCAGTGTCAGAAATCAAGGAGACTTTTTTTTTTTTTTTAGATGTAATTGTCTTGGGCTTTATTTCCAATTTACCTGCTTAAGTCTTTGGATGTGTAGCTATTTGTGGCCATGAAACTTCAGGTCTGATAATTTGGAAATTTGGTACCCTTAAATATAAAGGACATGCAAACAACAATGAAAACATTGTCCAATTCTATTCACAATGAAAATACCCCTCAGTAATTTGATTTGTAGGAAATGAAAAGTATAATCAACAGAATATGCTTTTCAAAAATTTATAATCCTTTAATCAGGCAAATCCTTTCTCCGGGATTAGTAGCGTGGTTTGTGTCCTAGGAGCCAAATCCTATTCTCTGATTCAGTCCTCAAATCCCTTCTAACAGTGCCTATATTGATTTCTGACCCAGTTTTGCTTAAGAATCCCAGCACAGAATTTGGTCCTGGGTTTAGAGATCCTTAATAAGGATTTCTTAAAAAAAAAAAAAAAATGGAGTTTATCTAAAACATAGCCGTTAGTTCTACCAGCTAAATTCTGATGTCTCAATGAGCGTAACAGATGCGCTTAATTTTTAGGCCATCCCTTGTTTCCCCATGCCTCGCTGGACTCATACTTCCTTGATCTGGAGGAACAACCGAGAAGGTTGATGCTAATCTCCAAAGGTTATTGGCAACTCCAGGTGTTTCCTTAATCTCTATAGTTGATTTCTCTACTATGTTTTCAGTGTTCTGGGGTCTTGATCTTTTTGAACACAATGTGCATGTAAATGTTCCTCATATATACTAGTATTCGTAGAAGTCATATGTCTCTGTGACAAGGAGTGTAACTGGTGTTCTGCACACACTCTAGAGCAGAGGTTCCCAAACTTGTTTGTGCCGTAGACCCCTTGCCATGTTTTTCGGTTTTGGGTAGACCCCCTACTTACCTGATATTGATTTTTTTGTAAATTTCTAACTGTAGTGAAGTTTAGTGTTAAAATTTAATAAAACATAATGTACCTACTTTTCTCCGGCATTCTCAAACAAAATAACACTGATTCACTATAAGTTGTATGATAAACTACCAGTTTATATTTTTTTAAATATTTTCTCAGCATTTTCCTATTCAAGATTCAGGAAACGAATGAACGTATTTTTCTCACATTCATATTTATAGAGTGACGAATTGAACAAGTCGGTGCAAGTTTGCGAAGCTTTGAGACAAAAATTGGCAAGAATGTTTACTGCGCGTATGCTTGTAACAAGATGATACTGGTATATCATTATGTGCAGGTTTTTATCCTACAACTTACACAATTTTATAAACATATATAATAATTTTTTTACTTCATAGGTACTTTTATAAATAATTTATATGTTTTTATATTATAAGATAATATGATGTAAGTAAATAGGTACTATCAGTGTATGTTGAGATCCACTATCGTGGACCCCCATTTTCATTTCATGGACCCACAAATTTTTTTTTCGCTGACGTAGACCCCTTGCAGGTTGTCATAGACCCCTAGGGGTCGATATAGACCACTTTGGGAATCTAGAGTCTAGACTAGAGGATGATAAAAATAAATGTTCATACCGGTGATGTCTAGAGAATGAAGACAGTAAAAACTTTAAGTTGGCCTTTGGAGCCACTAACGAATGCTTACATTATGATGAGCACAGTTTTAGTAAATGTGTTCTATTATAGGTTAGTAATTATTTGAAAAACCATCACCTGTATATGGTACATATGATAGCTCCTTATAAACAAGGACATTTTTTAATCAGGACACATCATTCCTACCTAGAGTAGGTAACAGGATTTGCTGTACCTGTCTCAATGTTTTGTCTGAGAAACAACAACTCATGTACAAGGTGGGGTTTACAGTTGTGAGTATGTGAAATACAGAGTTTATTCTTGTATTATTATTTATTAATTATTGTATTATTTTCCATAGGAACAACTGCCTGACCCTATAACAAAAGTGATCTGAAATGAGCTACATTAATCCAGTAAGCCAGAGAGTAGAGAGGATCATCATAACATAACTCTGTCATAAATGCCTAGGTAGAGGATAATTTTAAAAAGAAAGTCAATGCCCTGACCGTTGTGGGTTAATTGGCTGAGCATCATCTCATGCACCAATTCTATTCCAGGTCAGGGCACATGCCAAAGTTGATCCCCAGCAGAGTGTGTGCAGGAGGTAGCTAATTGATGTATCTCATTGATGTTTTTATTTCTCTAAAAAGAAATCAGTAAAAACATACCATATTTTTCCGTATATAAGACAACCCCCAGTTTTCCAACATAAGATTAAGAAATCAGTATTTTAAACATAGAACAGAACACATTTTTATTTAGTAATTACCGCAGGTAATGTTTACATACCAGTATAATAATATTATGCAGCATATCACTTTATTCAGCCTCTGTTGCATTGCTGTTCTCTTCTTCAGCACTATCAGTTCCAAACATATTTATTTCTTCAACTTCTATTGTATCACTGCTGTCTTCCGAATCATTATCTATATATGTGAGATCATCATAAATTGGTGGCATTTTATGAGCTAACTTTGTTTATATTCTCATGGCCAACCCTTCTCTCCTTATGAAATTGAAGCACCATTTTGCCTTTCCTGTAAAATCAACAATGTTCATTTCACTTGCAAACATTCTTGCATGACATTGAATAAGCTTGGTTGACACACATACTCCACTCTGGCGCTTCTCTATAATCCAAATCTTAAACCTCTGCTCCAAGTATGCCTATTTTGCTGGTTTTCTTCGTAAAGCTTGCTTCACCAACCTCAGCTGAAATGAGCAAATGGTGACCTTGCCATGTGCCTCTTTTTTCTATACTTTTTCTTCCATTGGTATCAGTGGCATCACATGGTTCCATCTTCTTAACTGGTTCTTCTTCAATTTGGTCTAATTTCATTCAATAAGCATTTAGTCACCATTTACTATTTCAGCTGAGGTTGGCGAAGCAAGCTTTTTTGGAGGCTAATTCTGCCAGAATGAAATACAGCAGATAACAGTGTTGATACCAAATTATTAAGCTTTCCCATCTTTCTAAAATGAATTAACTAAAATAATGAATTATGTCCTCTCTAACTCCTGGATTTGATGAGTTGGTTGATGTAATGATGCAATTTCTCTAAAATAAACTCACAAAAGCTGAGTTGTGTATCATGGTTATGCCTGGAAGACCTTATTTTAACAAATACTACATAATGTATGTTATCTGCCATACAAATAATAGTTCACTGAATGCTCAAGGCAATCCTATCAAGTGGGTATTATGATGAATTCCACTTTACAAATGAAGAAACTAAGGGACACTTAAATAACTAATCCAAGGTTAGACAGCCACCATGAGATGGAGATGGAATTTAAACCTAGGCAGTATGATGGTTTTAGGTTAGAGAGGTACTCAATAAATGATTATTGGATTAAAAAAAAAACAACACTTGAAGTTATTTTCTATTTTTGAAAGCTGATTTAAGATTTTATACTTTCAATTAAATTATTTATTTCTAGTATTTTGCATATTCTGGCTACATCCCACAATCACTTATGAAAAAGTTGTCCTTCAAATTGGATATAGAAATTTGTCTGTGGGACAAAGTAATCGGATCTTCAGATAACAAAACCATCCAGATCTTTTTACTGCATTTCTGTTCCCATTTTAGGCACAGCCTGGTATGGAATGATAGGGGCACCCTTGGAGGATGTACCATGTAGGACCATTGCCCTCCCCCAGCACCTCTGTATCTGCTACTTCTTTAGCAGGTTTCAGCACACAAATGTCTTCCCACAGCTGACCATGGTGGCAGTAAATCTTGCTGTGTTGGGGCTGCTATCTGTAAAGTAAAAGGTTAAGGCATTCTTTTTGTCAAGAAGCCTCTTAAATTTTTTTTGTATTAGCTGCTATTCCATCTTGTTTGTTAAGTGCCTGGCAATTCTCAAATTCGTGTGCATCATGTTTATCTATGGCTAAAAGAAGACTCATTTCATCTTTCTGCGGAACACCAATTATTTATTCGGTTATATTATTCTGTCCTAGAAATACATTTGAGCATACTCATAGACAGTAGGAACAAAACATCTCATACTGTATTTTCAAAATCATTCATAGCATCTTAATGTTTGTTGCATTGACAGTGACAAGTGTGTGACTCCTTCCTTTCTTGATTTTTCAATTTTATACATATTTCTTCAGTAAAATTCACTGTGGAAATCACTGTTTAAGATCCAGAAATCCTTAACGAACCAGGTAAAGCAGAAGTCTAGCTGAATTAATTATTAATCTTAAAGGCTCTCAAACTTAAAAATAAGATTTCTGGTAGTTTCTACCTGTCTACATATCTGCTATATGAGATACAAAAGAAGCACATTCAGTAACATCACTAACTTTTGGTTAAAGAGTAGGATAGAATTTAAGAAAAAGTTTTTTTCCAGAAGTGTAGTAAACAATTATATAAAGATTAGGATTACAATAAACCTAATTACTGTTATTTTGTTTTGTATCATTATTTTAAATTTTTATAAACGTGTACAAGTTCAAAAAGAGTCTTTCTAATATATCTAGGAAACACACATTCTCTTCACGTTTCTGTTAGCTGTCAAAGTTTATTATTTAGTTACTTATTAGTAAGTTACTAGTTTTTACCCAAATTATTAGCAATTATAATTATTATTATAAAGCATTTAACTTTTATAATCATAAACATATTTTTATATTTAACACAAAGCAAATAAGGTATTTTTTACTCTAATTATATTTAGAATACTGACCTATAGACAAAAGTTAATACTGACATATTAAATCTTTCTGACTATGTCCAATTTACTTTTTTGATGTCAAAATATCTATGAAAGATTGTAAGTGTTGTCTTTCCTAATGCAGTTAGCAAAATAAAAACCTGGCAACTTTTAATCCAAATGTCATGTTTTGGATGAAATCTTCCTAGTGTTGTTATGCTCATTAGATATGTTTGGAAAATGTACAATCACATAATCACTGATCAGTTGCATGTTCTGGGACACTAACAAAGATATCCAGCAGACGTTTAGCTACTTGACCTTCTAGAAGTTGAGGCTGAAGCTATGACAAAGTATTAGATTTAGTCTGAATCTGAAATTTAGTGCATATCTATTATCTTTTTCTTCCCAATTCCATTACTTCCATCTTATTGTATGTAGGCCTTGATCCTCTTGGCCTTTCATTCCTAGGTGGTCTGTTTTTTTCCTGAGCTACTATAGAATTTATATCAGGTCCTACTCATTTGCCATTTAGTCATTATATTTATTTTTACATTTCTGGGCCCAGTATCTTACATGTCATTTAATGTTTGTGTGCATACTTCTAGTATCTCCAGCTCAATAATAAACTACTTGAGGTTAGATTTGAACTGCAGTAGAGTACTAAAACCCTCAGTACTGTGTGTCTGAGAGACCTGTGCCTTTGTTAATGACTAAATGACTAAATGAATGACATAACTCTACCTTTATTGAGCACATATCAGGAAACAGTTGTTGAGTCTGTCTTGGAGAGGCATATTGTAGTGCTGGAGGATTCAGCAAACTTGTCCCATGAATGAGAATGGAATGAGGAAGCTGGTTTGGAGCTGAGTCACCCATGACATGACCATGTTATTAGATCTTGTGACACTGGAAATCCACAAATTTTAGTGACTGTTTGGTCTGTGCATGTAAATACTTCTCAAAGCTCTCTTGATAAAGAAAATGTATATGGGTTTATGTGTTCCAATTAAATGATCTAAATGAAAGTGTCAGAACCACAATTTGAGCTTAAGCAGGCCAGCTCTATCATCATCTAACCCTCATGAGCCCTAATAGCTAGGAAGATCAGCCTGAAGTCTTAGGCAGTGCCCCTGCACCCTGCTTAGGGCCTAGCTACTCCATTTCTAGATCACCTTGAGGGAGAATGATGTGCACCCTCTAACTGACATTCTGGAAGAAGATAAGCTGCCCTCAGGTATGTGAGTAGTTTCAAGTCTGCCTGAAAGCAGAACAGAAAGTTAGCCTGTTCTGTCAGTCAAGTGACCCTATAATTTACTATCCAATTCAAGTTACCATTCAGAGTGAAAGAAAATTCTATAATAATTATGCTGAAACTACAAATGTAAACTAGAACAGTCTTTACTGACTGAGTATGCCAAAACCTCCAAGGAAAGGGGGGGAAATGTAAGCAAACTTGGCAAATGTGGGAAGCCAAATATCTGAGAGAGGATAGAGTTGGGGTGAGGAACAGAGATAGAATCAGTTAATGATGTTTAGAAAAGAAGTGAGCAGGTATGTATGACACAAAGAAGCAAAAAAGAATGTACCTAAGAAGAGCAACATGGTAGTTTGTGTGAGAGTTTAAAAAAAAAGGGGGGGGGGAGAACAAAGGAAGCTGAATATGGATTTCAAATAATTATTTCAGAGGTGAGGCCAAGATTGAACTAATACAGTTGGGGACATCACTGCAGAGTAGTTCAGATTTGCGGCTACAGCAGTACCTCCTTGGGGCTAGAATTATTGGCAGATGATGTGCAGGCACCTTTCCTTGATGAGTTTTCTGAAGCCTCCACTGGCCAAACAAATGTAAGAAAACTTGGGAAAGTTAGGAAGCCAATTATCTGAAAGAGGATAAGCTTTGGATAAGATGAGCATATCTAGGAACAAAAACTAATCTATGCTGTTAAGGAAAGAATTGAGTGAGTACATCTGACAAGAAGAAACCTAAGATTGAAATGCAAGTTGAATGTGAGTCAGTGGTGCATTTCCAGATCAAAATACTGGAAATGGCACATCACAACTCAGAAAGGAACCTTTCGTTGCTCCAAGCCTTGGCAAAGATCTTATGAGACCAGTATGTACTGTTCTGACTCCTGCATTTTTTAAATGATGCAGAGAATTAAAGTCCAGAACAGAATTACAAGATAGAGCATAGTGGTGAGGCCATGGGCCTCTCACAAAATTTAGTGTGGAGAGAGAGAGAGAGAGAGAGAGAGAGAGAGAGAGAGAGAGAGAGAGAGCGAGCGCTAAGGGTTGATTTCACTGTTTTTGCATATCATGAATAATTTGGATATTCATTATTTTGCTTTCCATAGTAGACTGAAAAAAAAAAGGAAAGAAAAAAAGAAATGTGTTGACACTGTAGTAAGAGTCATAGTAGTAATGTTTAAGGAAGACCTTCTGAACCAAATACCAGGACAAGGAAGAGCTGAAGTGTCTGACCTTGTAATCTTGTTACGATAGAACAGGAAATCACTAGTTCTAACTTGTTGTTATACAAGGTGTTTGATGTAGGAGGTGCTAGAAGTTAGTGGAGGAATCAGAGAGAGTATAAGGGTACCTCTTGACAGATCTGGAGTTCTGAAATTGATTGGAGGAGAGAAGGCAAAGGCAAAGTCAATTAAGCATCAAAATGATAAAGTGGACTCTATTCCTGGGCCATGGGTGCATTGGGATGATTCCTTGTACAGGGGGACCCAGCTCCCACTTCTGAAACCCAGATGGTGACACTCTGAGATCGCCTGTGCCTTCACCAGTGCAGCTCCTCTTTATCCTAGTTCAGTCCCAGGTGATTCGCCAGGGTGGGGACCCTGCCTCTGTGAGTTAAGCATCACTTCTCCCTTTGGAGCTGGGAGGAGCAGCCATCCCTCCCAACACTCCACTCAGCTTCCGTAAGCCTCAGAGGCTTTTCTCTGTTGGTTAAGAGACCCAAGACAGAAAGTTCACTGTGGTCTAATATGGTGCCTTCTATTAAGAGAAAAGGAACACCCTTGCACCAAGGTAGCAGCCAGTATCAAATCAGCTTCCATTAATGTTCAAGCTGACATAGCAGTACGCCTGACATCTTTCTTGCTGCTGCAGAAGACCATTTAGAGCGCAGCATCCAGACTCTAGGTGGCCACTAGACTTGGCCTCCCTCACTTAGATCCCAGAGCCCAGAATCTGCAGTGGAGGTGCACAACTGTCCTTATCAATAAGGAGCTGGTCCCCTTAGCTGGACAGGCCATTGTCTGTGTGTGAGGCAAGTGATATGAGTGGCCAAAATGTCAGTGAAGATTCACAGCTTATCACTGAGAGATAGAAGGTCAGCAAGAGAGAAAGGACGCACAAGCCTGTGTCCTGTGATGTGGGTCTGTGTCCTGTCACCCTGACATTGGCTCTGAGACCACTAAATGGAGTAAGGAAGGGAAGGTGTAGCACCAAGCAAACCCGCTGCTCCCTGGTGAGCTCTCAGAAGCAAATCCTCCTGCCTTTAGATCCTAGGCACTGCTTTTGCCTCTTTTGAAAGCCCTAGACTTGCTGAGCTCAGTCACTGCTCTGCTCTTACACAGGCACTGAGATACAGAGAACAGAGAATGTCTCACTCTCATGGGGTTTATACCTAATGAGAGGAGACAGACTATACACAAACAACCAAAAAATAAATAAATAAGGAAGCCAGATGGTGATAGGAGATAATACATCAGGTGATGAATGGGGTGTTAGTACTGGGGAGGGGGAGAATGGTTTAGCTTGAGATGTTGAGGACAAGCTCACCGAAGAGGTCACTGAAGAGGTTGGCCAGTTACTTGAATGATAGAAAGAGCCAACTGGGTAATACTGCAGGGAGAGTGCATCCCAGTACAAGGAACTGCTAGTGGAATTGCTGGAGGGAAGGAGCTGAGTGGTTTTGGAAAAAAGAAGGGAGGCCCATGTGGCTGGACCTAAGTGAGGTAGGGCTATAAGAGAAGTTTGGAAAGTTTGTCAGGATCCAGATCACAAAGACCCTCATGGGCCAGGGCGAGAGTAGATACAAAATGGCCCTAGGATTGGATTAGACCCTAGAGACTACCTTGTCTGCCTTTCTTATATCAGAAATGAGGAAACAGAACCTTGAGAGGTTACATTTTTGTCACTGCACCTCCACCAGTTGACCATAGTAACACTGTGAGGTCTTCCAACAGGCAGTCCTTGCCACTTGCCGCTAAACTCTTCCTGAAGGCTAAGAAAGTGGGACTCCTGATGTCATCAAACACGTAAGTGCCCAGTGTTTAAAGCAGGCCACAATCATCTTGTCTTTTTGACTCATATTCTACAGCAACTAGAGGATCAAGGAGGCAAAGTTAATCTTGTAGAGTCTTTTTTTCTACAGAGTGAGATGGTTTGAACATTTGCTTCTTATTAAGAATTAAATTTTATATGGGAAATTATTTTATTTTTCACCAAGCGTTTATGTTCAGCTGTCATACTTGCCATGAAGGATTTTCCTAGCCAGGATCACGCTTCTGAGCTCGTGGTATAGATCCATCAAGTGTGGGGAGGACCTGTATAAAGGACAGGATGAGCATGGGGGGAGGGGAGTGCCTGTGGGTGAGTGCACACGTGGATGAGGGGAGTGCCTGAGGGGAGTGCACAGGTGGATGAGGTCGGTCAGTTATGAAAGCCATTGAGCTGCATGGTCTAGTTACTGAACATACAGGCTGCAGTGCCGGACTGCCTGGCTCTTAATCCCAGCTCTGCTTCTAACTAGCTCTGATTCTCATTCGCTTTACCTGTCAAGTGGGGATGAACTAGTACCTTCTTTATAGGGAATGAAACAACTTACTATCTGTCAAAACATTTAAAACCATGCTTCTTACATAATTCTTGTTATGTAATAAACCCTAAATGAATGTTTCAAAGATGAAAAAAAAAAAGACATAAGAATGTGGAATTATCCTTCATCTACCCTGTGAAAAAAAATAGGGGAGCTTATAAACATCATTGTAGACTAATTATGCATTGTCTCAATGGTGAGTGCCTAGTTTGACTATTTCATGTTACAGATAAATGCAACCCTTTTATTCCAGGATTGGGACACATGCCCACTACAGGGCCATATGGTGCAGCTTCTACATCTGGGAGGAGCTAACATTCCACTGTACATACAAACATTCGGAATCAGAAAATTGTATTGTGAGTTATGTACACACAGGACACATGTGTGTATATAATCTTGGTTTTTCAAACAGCAATGACATTGCCTAAGGGAGCAATAGCTTTCACATCCTCCTCTGTGTTGAAAAGAAGGCTTCACTGAAGAGGACATATGGATGGAGATTCATGCTGGAATAGCTCAGATCTCCCGTTCTAAAAGAATTTGAGGCTGGCTTGATTCAACACAAACCCTAGCAACAGTCGTGCTGGTGGACCAGGAGCTTGTTGTCACTGCTCTGGCCATTATTCGGGATTTGTAGCCCACACATATGCCACCAGCCAGAGGTGATGGCAAGTGACACCCTCATTCTCTGGCCTGAGTCTTCCAGATTTCATGCGACTGTTATTTTTGCTTTTCGTGCTTCACTACCATTAGCTAATTGGTGGGCGCTGACTTTCTGTTTTCTGTCTTTTTGGTCCTCTCCCTTGGTCTCTCTCTCCTTGAGGGAGAATATAGTGGAGCAAAGTCCCACTCCTTCCACTAGGAGATCTTGAGTGAACAGGAAGAACACCCTTGTCTTTATCTTAGGACACAAGTATGAACGAGGTGATGGTTTTAAATCAAAGATAACAGGGCTGGAAGGAACCACAGAACCCATTGGAATACTTCCTTACTTTCTGGGTTTCTATTGCTTATGTAGAAGAACTTAGTGTTTGTAAAATGCCCTTAGGTAAGTGGAGGAGAATGCTTACAGCTGATGGACCCACCCTGGGGGCTCCAGCTGCCTTGTATTCTGCTTGGTTATCCTGAGGGCTGAGGGGGGAGCAAGCTTGACAGGAGATCTACCATCTTCAGTGCCAACCCTGTGGTTACTATACAGATGAAGGCAAGGAAAAAGAGTGTGGAGGATCATCAAGAGGGGTTACGATTCTGGCCTGGTTACAAATTGCCTGGCCTTAGTCCTCATTCTGTTAGCTGGAACTTGTCAAATGGACATACTTGACTGTGAGGAAGGCTGGGAAGTGAGTTTAGCTGTGCACCCAGAAGGGAAGAAAACGGGTTTGGTGAATAGCTCACTGATCTCTGCCATATAGAGTATGTGACCAGTGATATTCCAGGGACAGTGGCAGAGTGGAAACTCAGGCATACATTTCTTAACTCATAGCACAGTGCCCTCCTTCATTACCAAACCACATGTCACCATATATCCCATATGTCCTCTACCTTTAAAAAAATCACAGCCCACAAAAGTTGGCAAAAGAAGGGAGCCAAGAAGAAATGGTGGGCCCATTTTCTAAGACAGATGGGTACAATGTGAAAACACCCATTTTGTTCAATGTAAGAAATACAGGGAGACATTGGTCTCAAGTTCTCCAGGAACCAAAATAGCATCTTATGACCCCAAGAGTCATGTTTTTAAAGTGAGGCTTGTTGCTCTGCAGAATGATGACATTAATTTGGAAAATCTTGAGGCTATTCAGGGCGCAAACTGCCTGACACACTTTCATGACATGAATCTTACCCATGGTGGGGGGGAAGGGGGGAAGGCAGATGATGATTGAAGCTCATGTCGATGTCAACATCCCCAATGGCTATTTGCTTCATCTGCTCCATGATGACTTTGCTTTAAAAAAAAGCAACAATCGGATTGGAAGACATCTAGACATCTTACACCTAGCACTGACAGATCCTCAAAATCTGAAAGAAAATGATGGAAGTCATGACCCCAAAAAAAGTACAGACAAATAACTTGGAGAAAGCAGGCCAGTAGATGGATTCCAGACTGCACGGGAAGGGCTCAGGAAAGCCGTGCCAGTCAGTTTATCCTCTGTGCTCATTAGAAAAACCAAAATGCTGAAGAAGCCCAGGTCGGACTGGAAGACTCGTGGAGCTTCAGGATGAGGGTAGCAGTTCCGAGAAAGCTCCTGGGACGAGACAGGTGTATAGCTAAACAAGAGTCAGGTGATGAAGTTGAATAAGCTGAGGGAGAGGAGCCACTCCTCCTCCAAGAACCTGCTGAAAATTCAGACTTTTGATGGTGACATATAAACAGTCTCACTTGTGGGAAAGAAGGAAAAGCAGGCCGGTGCATACACGTCTGGTGACCTTCAGTCCAATTCTACTCACAAAAAGCCTGGTGCAACATGTGCGATCTCGCCAGGGGTCAGCCTTGCCTTCGGACATGGCAGAGAATTTCCACTGCACCACGGACTCTTTGTATGGAGATTGGCATCCAGATCCTGAGCCTTGCTTTTTCTTACTTCTTCCTGTCCTTCCCTTACGGCCCTTCCCCACTTGGCTGCTTCCCGAGGACCAGGAGGCGAGATGAGAGTTATTGCACAGTTCACTGCAAACACCTGTCTCTCTGTTTTACCTCAGCCTTTGATTCAGATGTTTTCACTTCCTCCCCTTCTTACATTGGCCCCTTTGGTCTCTGTTCCCTGAGCTGACTTTCATCCTCCAATTAGAAATAGCACCCTCTTCTCGCCACCAGCTTCCCTGGATACCTTAGGCAACTTAATAGTTGCCTAAGGTATCCAGGGGGTGAAGCCCAAGCCTCCTGCCCTCCCCAAGGGCCAGCAGCGCTTCAAAGAGTATGTCGGTGGCAGCAGCGACGGCACACCTCGTGGCTGGGACCCCTCTCTGTGTGAACAGCTTCCACTGCTCACTGCTGATCAGTAACTCCGTGATTCATTAAACGCCCCAACAATGAGCGAATCTGTTCCATTAGCGAGGCCACCTGTTGATCTCAGCCATTCTCCGCCGAACTGGGGACCGTGAACAACAGAATGCCTACATCCGCCGTGTGCCCTGTCCCTATTTGATGGCATGTTGGAGCAGGAAAAAGCAGAGTCCCAGCTTTGCCGGTGCTTTTATGCGCCTCCTTTCATCTGGTGGCGGGCTGCAAGAATATCCCGGGGAATACAATGCCCCTCTCTATAATCAGCTGGAGAACTCCAAAGGCTCCGTCATTATCGTCTTCCTAGGTTTTCAGGATCAGACAAAGGGGAGAGTGGGAATATCCGCACCCTATTGCTTGCAGGTGCCAGGGCAACAGAACTCACCAAGCACCAAACAAAAAACAAAAACAAAGCAAAACAGAAAAGCCAAAAGAAAGCAAAGAAAACGATCTGTAAAAGCAATCCTATTGACTGCAGTGACATCTTCTCTCTCCGGGAAATAATACAGTTTCTTTGTTACTTATCTTCTGGTTCCTGCAGCTGCTCGGGGCCTTTAGGGGCTGCTCTCCTAAAGTTTACCAGCTTATTGTAAAGCCAGATCACTGACAGCCTATAAAGCTGACCGAGGTAAGCTTCTAAGGTAGGCATCCCTGTCAGTAAGAGTTGATATTTTGTTATTTAAAAGTCAATATTTTGTTACGTTATAACTAACTCCTCTCAGTGTAAGAAATAGGCCAGCTTTCATAAGGCGGGCGATATTTGTTTGGAGCCTGAAAGCTGTATCATAGCAGGCATAGGAAGACACCCAATCTTTCCTCAATTGACTATTAAGTTGCCTCCTCAGGGTGGACTCAGATTTTGAATGCAGACTTCAGAATTGGTAGGTTTAAGCTTCTCTGTGGTGACACTCTGATGAAAACACTTGATTTCATATCTTAGTTTTATGTTTATGATAGATTCATTCTAGATGATAAGTAAAAACTTAGTTGTTCTTTGGTTGTTGTAAGAAAATGAAAGAGGAAATAGTGGGAAACAGCTCTTCAAAGAAATTTTCAGTTTCTATTAGTTGAACATGTAAAAAAAATTAATCCTCATTGGAGGATGTGTTTTTATTTATTCTAGAGAGATAGGAAGGGAGAGAGAGAGTGAAAGAAATATTGATGTGAGAAACAGATCAGTTGCCTTAATTACACAGTCTGACTTGGGATTGAACCCACAACCTAGGTATGTGTCCTAATTGGGAATCGAATCCACAACCTTTTCTGGTATAGGAGCGCTGCTCTAACCGAGCTATCCAACCAGGGCAACATGTAAAGAAAATTTTTAAATCACGTTTTAAATTTCATGATGGATTTCAGAGATTACTGATGTGAGTGGCTGTCTTACTTTCATTTTTGTAGCCCAGAAAGGGCAGAAAGCCATGTAAGAAATTACATCTGTGCCTCTTTCATGAATGAGGACATGCTCTGAGCTACGAACATTCAGAATGAACAAGGTAAACAGAGACAGGCAGACCCCACAACTTGTGTTATCTAGGCAGGTGTGAGTATATTCTCCCTCATCCCATCATCCCATACATAAAAGGACCACATTTTCAAAGGGGGATCTGCAAACATGGTCTTTTGACAGCCACCAGATTGCCAAGTGCAGGTGGTTGTGCAGAGACCCAGTTGTGCAATCAAAAGATTCCTCAGATTCTTCTGTAAAAAAAAGAAAAGCACAAGAAGTAACACTTAAAGAAGACTAAATAGAAGGGGGTATAAAGTACAGCATAGAAAATATAGTGGATAATCTATATATATAAAGAGCCAGGGTCCATACCAACCAAGGCTCCACCTAACACTGGAGGTAAGTGCTGGATTGCCATAGCAACCCAGCGCTGACTGCCTAGGGGCTGCAGATCAGGCCCAGAGAAAGGCCTGCAGAGAGAGAGGCAGGAAGAGGGGGAGGAGGAGGAGGAGGAGGAGGAGGAGGAGGAGGAGGAAGAGGAGGAGGAGGAGGAGGAAGAGGAGGAGGAGGAGGAGGAGAAGAAGAAAAGTAATAAGATGGGCGCCCTGGCCAGGTCGCTCAGTTGGTTGGAGCATCATCCCATACACCAAAAGGTTGCAGGTTTGATTCTGGTCAGGGCACATACCTAGGCTGCAGTTTTGATACCTAGTCAGGGCACATATGGGAGGCAGCTGATTAATGTTTCTCTCTTACATCCATGTGTCTCTCTCTTTCTCTCTCCTCAAATCAATAAACATATTCTCAGGTGAGGATATATAAAAAAAAAAAGTCAGATGGGCTACTCCTAGCTTTCACTTTGGTCAAGTAGCTGCAGGAAATTACCTCTAACCCCAACTGAGGGCTGGCAGTGAGGGCTGGCCTTGGTCAAACCAGAGCAGCTCACACTGGATCACTCTCACCACTGCCAACATAGGAAGACAGGCCCCCTGCTCTCTTCTGCCTTTACAGATATCCTACAAATGATTTTTTTTTTTTTGTTTTGTTAAACAGGTCATATCCAGAACCTTGCTGGAAAGGAAGTCTGGGATATATAGTTCCCAGGCCTCTAGCACCTGGGATAAAGGGGAACCTGTAGGAGGGGGTGAGAGTGGGGATAATGCTAATTGACACTAAATCATACCCAATATGGCTCTTCAAACTCTCAAGCTCCTTGTAAGTCACCCTCCTGGTAGGAGTTATTATTTCCATTTTACAGATCAGAAAACTGAGGTTCAATTGGGTTAACTATCTCTCCTAAAAACCTCATAAATGGAAAGTAGCAAAAACCAAGATGAGAAACAGCTCTGTTTCTTCCAAGCCTACATTTTTTTCTGCCTTTGCTGCTGCTGCTGCCCTTGAAACAGCATCTGTATCACTGGCTGGTAGGTGGACCCGTGGCTCGACTGAGGAGGCAATGGACGTGGCAGCCATTTCCTTAGGTTCTTGGTAAGAGCTGCTGTTAGTCTTCTGTTGGAGTCTCTCTGGCTTAGCTCCATCCTCCCCTTCCTCATCCAAACTGCCTTTTTGATCTACAGCTCTCGATTTTGGACACAGACCTTGCAATGCGTGCTCTCATTTTGGGGCTTATTTGGGGAGGAGTCCTGCCTGCGTTCATGGGCAGTCCCTGGCCCTCTCTTTGTCTGTGAGTACACAGAATTGACCCCTCTCCTCTGTGCTCGGGGTCTCCCTACCTCCCCCCCACTGGAGGCTGGCACTGGACTAAGGAGCAACTATTGTATAAGGGGAACACCCCCTGGGAAGGGGGCATCACAGAGCATTGCCCCCAGACAGCTCTGTCTTCCCTGCATACCAATCCAGTTACAAACAAAGTGGTCCCCAGGATTCAAGCATGAGAGCCTTGGCCCTCTCCCTTCTCTTGCTGACAGTTTTTAAAAAAATATATTTTATTGATTTTTTGCAGAGAGGAA
This sequence comes from Pipistrellus hanaki, assembly GCF_964339955.1. NCBI lineage: Eukaryota > Metazoa > Chordata > Mammalia > Chiroptera > Vespertilionidae > Pipistrellus > Pipistrellus hanaki. Next base: position 36,703,335 of record NC_140503.1, on the reverse strand, counting down.
GAGAGAGGGATAGAGAGTTAGAAACATCGATGAGAATCATCGATCAGCTGCCTCTTGCAAACCCCCTACTGGGGATGTGCCTGCAACCAAGGTACATGCCCTTGACCTGAATCGAACCTGGGACCCTTGAGTCCTCAGGCCAATGCTCTATCCACTGAGCCAAACCGGTTTCGGCTTGCTGACAGTTTTAAATGGGCTTTCTTTAAGAATCCAACTCTGGGAAGAGATTTTAGCACCCACGCTCAAGGAGGCAGGGACACACAATTATCTCAAATATTGGGTGTCGTGCAGCTCAGAGGAGGATAGTATTTTCTAGGAAAAAATGTAAAAATAAGAGACACATGCTCAGGGATTTCCCTGCGACTGCAGGCTGGAGGCTGGCCTTTCCAGCCTTCCTGGGTACCCCCCCCCCCCCCCCCCCCCCCCGGCTGGCTGCCTTTTCTCTCCTGGACTTTTCCTCAATGGTGAGGAATTCATTCCTGGTTTATGGAGGGAGAGAAGGAATGCTTCAACTTTCTTTAATATGCCTTAAAAGATATAGTTTTGTTTTGAAACATATGCTCACAGTTGGATGCAACTGAACTCAAATGAAAGTAGGGCATCTGTGTCCCAGATAAGTGGACAACTCACCTCGTTAGAAAGTCTAGGATCAGCCAGACTTCTCTGCTCAGGGATCCCATGGGAAAGCTGTCAGAAGGGAGGCATGTGGAAGAATGCACTCCTTCTGCCTTTTTTTTTTTAATAAGTTTTTATTGTTCATATTATTACAAATGTTCCTTTTTTCACCCCCCCACCATTGCTCTCCTCCACCAGGTTCTCACCCCACCCTCTGCCCTTTCCCCACTCCCCATTGTCCTCATCCATAGGTGCACAGTTTATGTTCAGTCTCTTCCCACATCCTCCTCTCCCCTTTTCCCCAAGAATCGTCAGTTCACTCCCCTTCCATTCTTTCTGCCTTTTAAAGTCCATTTATTTATTTATTTAAAATATTTTTTTATTGATTTCAGAGAGGAAGGGAGAGGGAGAGAGAGATAGAAACATAAATGATGAGAGAAAATCATTGATAGGCTGCCTCCTACACGCCCACTACTGGGGATTGAGCCCACAGCCTGGGCATGTGCCCTTGACTGGAATCGAACCTGGGACGCTTCAGTCCACAGGCTGACACCCTATCCACTTAGCCAAAGTGGCCAGGATTAAAGTCTATTTAAATGCACTTTAGCCCTGGCTGGTTTGGCTCAGTGGATAGGACTTCAGCCTGTGGACTGAAGGGTGTTTGATTCTGGTTAAGAGCACATGCATGGCTTGCAAGCTCAATCCCCAATAGGAGATGTGCAGAAGGCAGCCGATCAGTGATTCTGTCACATTGTTGATCTTTCTCTCTCTCTCTCTCTCTCTCTCTCTCTCTCTCTCTCTCTCTCTCTCTCTCTCTCTCCCTCTCCCTTCCTCTCTGAAATCAATAAAAATAAATACATAAATTCACTTTAAATTAAAAACCCAACTTAGCTAGAAAGGAAAGCAGATACAAAATAGTTTTACATTGATGTTTTAAAAATCCGCACCCAAGGATATATTTCTATTGATTTTAGAAGAAGGGGGAGAGAGAGAAAGAAGCATCGATGTGAGAAACATTGATCAGTTGCTTCCCATAAGTGTCCAGACCAGGAATGAAACCCACAACCTTTTGATGTATGGGACGATGCTCCAACCAACTGAGCCACCCATCCAGGGCTACCTATAGTTGTTGTTGTTTTTATAACAGGTTTTCCTGGTGGCATTATCCTGAGTTACATATGGACATTGATTAAATAAAGGCTGCTCAATCTGCTTCCATTTGCTTATATTTTTGAGAAACATTGCAGGTCATTTAAAAAATATATATTTTATTGATTTTTTACAGAGAGGAAGGGAGAAAGATAGAGAGCTAGAAACATCGATGAGAGAGAAACATCAACCAGCTGCCTCCTGCACACCCCCTACCAGGGTTGTGCCCACAACCAAGGTACATGCCCTTGACCGGAATCAAACCTAGGACCTTTCAGTCCGCAGGCCGACGCTCTATCCACTGAGCCAAACAGGTTTTGGCCATCGCATGTCATTTTTTATCACCACACCACTCACATGTGTTGCATGAGGACCTGCATGGGGTTTCTGGTGAAATCTAGTGCACTTGAGCTGCAATGGCCAGCCAGCAGGGAGCCTGAGACAAACCCCTGATCACGGTCCCTTCAGGTGAGCCCCTTCAACATCACTCTTCAGAAAGATGACTCAGATGATTTCCAGGGTGATTCGGAAGATCTTATTGAGATACTTAGAAAGACACAGTCAAAGAACACAACTAAAGATGGGCTTGCACTCTACCAGGCAGTGGAGAAATACGTTGATGAATTGGGGAGATGCATCCTTTGTTCCCAAGTTGTCTAGAGTCCCGTGGGGGAAACAAAAGCGTACAGGTGATTATAGTGAGAGAAGTGCTAAGATGAGGAGGAGAGTGTCTTGAGAGCACAAAGAAAGGATATATAGCCATGACTGAGCAGGAAGACATCCCAGAAGAAATAGTGATCATGCATAAGGATGTTACTGACATTGTCACAATCTGTGTGATGAGATCTCAGAAACTGACTTGAGTAGAAAATAGAGGTATGTGCCACTGAGGGGGGAGTTGCTGGGGGGTCCGCGGGGAAGAGTACCTCAGTTAGAGCCTCTTGGATGGACTGCAGCAGTATCGTGGCCATGGCAATGGATTCTGCAGCTGCACTTTGATGGCCTTCGACTTTCCATCACTAAGTCAGTCAAAGAGCCAGAGCTCCTCCTCCTTTATTTCCTGCCTCTCTTAAACAACAGCTGTGTAACTTGGTGCCTCTGGAAGGGGGGAAGTGGAAGAGGAGATAGGAATCCCAAGAGGAATGTGTGGTGAGGGGAGTGGGACTCGAGACTGCCTCTCCTCTCAGCTCAGTTATGGCACCTGCCTCACCTCATCTGAGCTTTCAGCCCTCAGGTCATGATGAAAAGAAGATGCTGGGATCATCCTGTCAAACTGTCAAATTTGGGGGTGAATGAAATATCCACTAGGGATCTCCAAGAAGCCAGAAAACTCATATTTACTTTCAACTAGGGAGAATTTGAACCTATGTCTCCAAATTTGAGAGTCTAGGATATTAATTCATTGTGACATCTGGCCCTTCTCTTTGATATTTTAAAAAATAGGCTAGAAACAGAATTGTGAATCCATGCTCCAAAGAGCTACTCTCAGATTCTGGGAAAGAATGCAACTCTGAGTTTATCTTGTTTATCCAACTAGTCTCTGGTCATTTGTGTAACATGATATTTCATCCATTGGATGCTGTAAGCCAATTTCCAGCACAAGGTTTCCATTTTGTTTTAATCATCCATGAAAGAAAAGAATGTGGGAATGTCTGTTTGGCCATTTTCAAGGACTGTGGTGGCACCAGTAGCTGGCTGCTGGCTTCTAGTCTTTTCTGCAGCCACTTGAGAATGTGAGAGATTCTCTAAGAATCCTAGAATTTTGGAACTAGAAAGAAAATTCAGCAGTATGTAATAAGAACCATAATGATGTTCATACTCTTTGTTCCAGCCAATCCACTCCAACAAATTTCAAAGAAATGTCACTTTTCAACAAACCCACAAATATACATTCCCAAAGATGTTCATTCTAGTAAAAGTAAAAAAACTAACAAGCCACCAAGATGTTCATCATTATAGACCTTGTTTTGAATGTTGGGGTGCATTACCTTGAAGAAATAGTATGCAGTCTGAAAATAATTATAAAAGCTATGTATATTCACAAATATTTATTGAATGCCTATAGTGTACCAGTGCACTGATATAATAAAGGAGCATGTAGATTTCAATCCGTGTACCCTGTGGTGTTAGCTATGTGAAAGATGCATGCCTATGGGAGAACATTTGCAGAAAGGTTTTTAGTTGGTAGGGTAATGGATAATTTATAACTGCCTTTAAAAATTTTTGTCACATTGTCTGGTGTCTGTTAACATATGTAAAAATTATGATAATAATAGGAGTACAAAGGTGCTACTAGCTTTTGAAAATACTTCTCAGAGTGGAAGAGTGACCATTCTTGATTCATCTATTTATTGAGGAACTATATATATATATATATATATATATATATATATATATATATATTCAGTGTTAAAGACCATTTTTAGTCAGATTTGTGTTTTACTTTAGTCTTTTATTTAATAAATATTTGAAATTTTAAAAAATATCTTTACAATAATCTATGCTAATTTCCCTCTTTCCAATCTCTTTCCTCAAAAAACACTTGTTAACAGAGGTAGAATTTATGTTACAGAGATAGTAATTTGCCTGAGGTCACACAGCTTATTTGTAACAATCCTGATATTAGAATCTATTCTTGGTTTTCCATCTACCTCCACACTTCTCTCATAGTCCTCAAATTGTTCTTAGAAATAAAATAATGGAACAACAATGGAAGATCAGATAAGTCTTTAGGATCACGATTTAATGATATTGGGCAGAAAGTAAGTGAGATATAGACCTATGTTTCTCAAATTCTATTGCACATAGGAATCACCCAAGTGTCTTGTCCAAATGCAGATTTTGGTTCTGAAGTCTGGAGTGGGGCTTGAGATTCTGCATTTCTCACAAGCTCCCAGGTGATGCTAATGTTACCTGCTCTTGGGTAACAAGAATTTAAAGGATTGAAGCTGTCCAAGTTTAGAAGAAATACAAGTTTAACTTCTAGCCAGAAATGCAAGTTTAACTTCTAAATGTATTAATGGGAAAGTACATAGAGATGTCAAATTTTTACATAGTCTGTGTTTCCCATCACTAACTGCTGATGCCTTTTCCCTGTCTCAGCACTCATTCCAGAGCTGAGTTTCTCTCACACAATGTGGCCATGAAGGGCAGGAAATTTTCCTAAAACCTTAACACTGAGAGATAATGGAATGGGAATTTGCACCTAACTCCCAAGTCCTTGTTCTTAACTGATGTGATTCACAGCCCCATCCCGATTACCAAGTGGTCAAGGGCCAGGTCTTTGTGGAGTCAACACCAGACCTGGACGGAAGCCTCATTAAGCATTTAATATGAGGGCCAAGTTACTTCATTTGTTTGTGTTTCTTTTCTTTTTTCTTTTTTTTTTAATCTATAGAGATAGACAATAATAACAACAATCTTATTGGATGATTGTGTAGATTAAATGAGATAACATACATAAATCTATTACTTCGGTGTCTGGGATGAAGTGAGTGCTCAATAGAAGTAGATATTATTGTGGTTAATTGAGTCTGAATCTCATTCTGAATTCCTCTCCTAGGGGAGTTTACATAAGCCCAGTGCTTGAGGCAAACATGGTATTAAATAATCATATTTATTTTGAGTTTAATATTTAATTGAAGTACTCTAAATAGAAATATAATAAATATAAATATATGAATAAAATGATCTCTCTATATAAAAGGCTAAGCTACCGTTACTACTGGAACTACCGACTGAACATTTGCCATGATGTGCACTGACCACCAGGGGGCAGATGCTCAATGCAGGAGCTACCCCCCGGTGGTCAGTACACTCCAACAGCTGGAGCGCTGCTCAGCCAGAGGCTGGGCTCATGGCTGGTGAGCAAAGCTGCGGCTGCGGGAGCCTCTTTCACCTCTGCCATAGTGCTACTGAGCAGTGGCAGCAGCAGGGTGAGCCAAAGCATAGTGGCTTTGGGGTCCTCTCCAGCTGCCTGCTGTTTAGGCACTGCTACATTCCCATAGGGTCCCGGATTGCGAGAAGGTGCAGGCCAGGCTGAGGGTCCCTACTCATGCATGAATCCATGCACTAGGCCTCTAGTAAATAAATAATAATGAAAATATACAAAGCATATTATATATGTGTGTGTGTGTGTGTGTGTGTGTGTGTGAATTTTAATTTGAACATGTATATAATTTAAATAATTAGTGATTTAATTAAATCCCATCTAATAAAGAGTGAATATGCTAATTGACTGCCATGCCCTCAAAGATGGCGGTGTCCATAGCCACAAGATGGTGGTGCTTAGTCCCTTCAGCCCCACTGGGGCCTTGCCACGTGCCTGCCTCCGGAGTCCCCCAGTCCCCTCAATCCCCAGCTGCCCAGGGAGAGCCCGTGGTGCAGGCAAGCCTTGGATGGCAGCTGCTCAGCTGCTCAGCTGTTCAGTTGCCCAGGGCCAGCCCGAGGCACAGGTAACCAGGGCCAGCCAAGGCTTGCATTGCTGGCAGTGGTAACAGCAGAGGTGTGATGGGGGCGTTGCCTTTCCCTGATCGCTGGGTTGCCTCCTGCCTCTGAGGACTCCCAGACTGTGAGAGGGGGAAGGGCGGGCTGAGGGACCCCCTTCCAGTGCATGAATTTTCATGGACTGGGCCTCTAGTATTTACATAAAACTAGTGGGTGGCAACTAAGTAATTGCGGATTTTTTAAAGAAAATCAGACAATTTTTTCATGGAACTAAATAACTTTATTCTGTAATGTATTGCCCATTTTGATCAATGACCTTTTGCCATCTTTCAGGCAGCATCATAATCCCACGTTCAAAAAACTTCTGGTTTTTATTAGCAAAAAACTGAATCAGGTACGATTTGACATCATCATCATTATTGAAATTTTTACCATTCAAGGAGTTTTGTAAAGATCGAAACAAAAAGTAATCAGATGGTGCAAGGTCAGGACTATATGGTGGATGTGGCAAAACATCCCAACCAAGCTCCATTAATTTTTGCCGAGTGACCAAAGATGTGTGTGGCCTTGCATTGTCATGATGGAATACAACACCTTTTCGATTTGTCAATTCGGGCCGCTTTTCTTCAACTGCATTGTTTAATTTCGTTAGTTGTTCAATGTAGACATCAGAATTGATCGTTCGGTTGGGTGGTAAGAGTTCAAAGTAGACAATTCCTTTGTAATCCCACCAAACTGATAACAAAACCTTCTTTTCATGAATATCAGCTTTTGATGTTGTTTGAGTTGGTTCACCTGGCCTGCTCCACGATCTTTTCCGCTTGATATTGTTGTAAACAACCCATTTTTCATCGCCAGTTATCAGTCGTTTTAAAAATGGATCATTTTCATTACGTTTCTTTAGCAAATCGCAGCTGCTAATGCGTTGCGTTAACTGTGATTCTTTCAGTTCGTGAGGAACCCATGTATCGAGTTTTTGAACATAGCCAAGTTGTTTTAAGTGATTTTCAATGCATGTATGTGATACATGAAGCTTCTCTGCAATCTCACGTGTTGTACTGTGACAGTCCGAATTGATTATTGCTTTGATTAGGGCGTCATCAACTTCAACTGGATGACCAGAGCGTCTTTCATCTTTGAGTGAAAAATCACCAGAACGAAATTTGGCAAACCAATTTTGACACTGCCGTTCTTTTAAGGCTTCGTCACTATAAACAGCACATAACTTTTTATGAGCTTGCGATGCGTTTTTCCCTTTGCGGAAATAAAAAAGCAAAATATGACGAAAATGTTCCTTTTGATTTTCCATTTTTCAACGAACGCCAAACGAAAACTACAAAACAGATCAAAAAACTTTTTTTACTGATTAACAGCTGAATAGCCAACTATCAAATAATAAAATGTGTTTTACATTTGTACTACGTCTGCAAACCTAAAAATTCAACTGAAGCCATATATGTGTGAAACCCGCAATCACTTAGTTGCCGACCCAATATATGGACAAAATATAAATTAGAGTAATAAATTATCTACACTAATAAAAGAGAAAGATGCAAATTGACCATACCTTGTGATGCCCACAGCCAATCAGGAGTGAGTATGCAAATTAACCCAACAAAGATGGAGGGTTTATTTGCATGCACAGGCACCAAGTGGTGGGGGGTGGGGCAGGATGCTTGCATCATCATTATGGTGACAACACAGGGGTTCCACACCACCCCAGCTGCTCAGGGCCTCTGGGCAGTGTGGGAAGGTGGGGCCAGAGCAGAAAGAGCTGGCTCCAGGGCTTGAGCAAAAAGGTGGTGCCAGCAGCCAGGGAAAGGAAGGCCTATTCTTGCACGAACTTCATGCATTGGTCTTCTAAAAACTATATAAAGTTTAAATAACACTAAAAATATAATGAAAATATAATATAATTTAAATGATTTGACTTTAATTAGTATAGTAAAATTATTTAAATATATATATATATATATATATATATATATATACACACACACACACACACACACACACACACACACATATATGAATGCAACAATTGGTAATGTACAAGTGTTTTTGACTAATATGAGAACACAGGATGGTGTAATTAATTTTCTGAGATGATAGGAGAGACTTTTGAGCTGAGTCTTGAAAAATTAGTTTGAGGTTGGGGAACAAGCATCTTGAGTTGAGGGTTTGGGGTCAGGAGGGCAGTGGTCAATAGGCTATAATGAAGACTGGTACTTGTTGGTAAAGAGCCCCTGCATCCTGGCATTTATCTATGGACTGTGGGGGTACATGAGAAGGTGGTTTTGTGCAGACTGGGCATGTGACTAGATGTATGTTTTAGCAGATAGATGTGTAGGGTCAATAACTTAGTTGGAAATCCTTTGGTTTGTTCTCTGCTTCCTTCTAGAGTCTAAACTCTTTCCCAAGCATTTCCAAACCCTGCAATGGCTTTTCAAGATGGTTTTAGCCATTGGAAAAGTAAGGGAAGAGCAGTCATTGTGTAACTGGATATTTTCCAATCAGTGTGTCTCTCGGCATGGAAATTACACATTAGGTGGTAAGGTTTGAGGCATTTTCCCTGAAGAGGAAAGAAAGCTGTGGTGGTGGTGGTGGTGGTGGTGTGTGTGTGTGTGGGGGGGGGGGGGGGGGGGGCGGGGGGTTGGTTTGAGGAGGTCAAAGATGAAAAAAGGGGTAATCACACGTTCCTATTGTTACCTACTAATTTCTTATCCTTAGGAATCCTTTTGACCTTGAAAAGATTGAACTCTGAATGTTGCAGGAGTGTTTATAATTGAGTGACAAGTAAAGACTAAAGTAGAATGTTGTATTGATGGAGGGAAATTTTGATTCTCTTCCTTCTTCACTGACTAATTCATGCAGGTGAAGAAAGAATGGAAACATTTTCTTAAAAAGGAAACATTCTAAAATTAGAATCTGATGAAATCCCTCATATCTTTTCCATAGGGAATCACTTTATAGGCTGTTTGTTGGCAATCAGATGCATATCTGCATGTTTTTATTGGACTTTTCACAGGAATAGCATCTTAGTCTTATTCCGTATGCAAAAATGAATGATAATTACACTTGATAGTTCCTTTCATCTAAGGATCCTAATCTTCCAAACATTAATTAATAAAGACTCACAACACCCTGTGAGGTAGGTAAATATTATTGTGCTATTTTATGGGTGAGGAAGATGATAATAAGGAGATTAAGCAATTTGCCCATAATAAGGTGAGTTTGTAGATATGGGAAGTCAAATTTTCACCCTGAGAGACAAACAACAATAATTGCTAAGCCAGGATAAAATCCTTTACTCAGCTTTTTTAAATGATTGTATAAAATTGAATCCTGGCTCTTTCCCTCTCAAGTTATCCAAGAATCTAGAGATCATAAAAAAAGATAATGTATTTTTCAAAAATGAGAGACTTTCATATTTACGTGTATGAATTTGCTTCTTCATCAGTTAACAGAACCCCAGGATAGTAGTGTTTCCTTCCATAATTCATTTGTAACTGCATTGCAGTCTTCTCAAAGAAGACATGGAGCATACTAGTATTTAGAATACTCTGTCTTCTAAATCTGTCCTGCATTTCATATCTTGTAGGATACTCCCAATGCAACATTTTGCTGTCTTAGATGAGAATGAATAAGTTCATACATTTATTAGACTGTAGGGTTTATGGTATATTTTCTCTTGTAATACTAACTATACTTTATTGGGTGACACTTTGCTAAAGGCTCAACATAATTTGCATTTGTTCCTTAAACACTGTGAAGGATGTACTATCTCCATTTCACAGATAAGAAATCAGAAGCTTCAAGAGTTTAGAAAACTTGCTCAGTCAGGATGACATAACCAGAGGGTGGTAAAGCCTGTTCTCTGTACCAAGATTGTCTGAACCCAGAACCCAACAATTCTTAAAATCAATCCTAAGCACTAGAATCCACAGCTCATTAGAATTTTTTCCTACAGAATAATAGAAGTTTGCATACGTATCTTTTTCTGTACTTTAGCTTCTTTTAAAATGAGGTTAAATATTTGAATCGCATTTTTTTTTTAACCTGACCAAAAAATGGTAATGGAAATATATAAGGTGGCCACAGGCCCAGATCTAGAATATGCTATAGTTGTAAGCAGCTATAGCAAAGCATTAGCTTTAGAATGTTTCATGACCCCCGAAGTTCTCATTTTTCTTCCCAGAATGGGGTAAGTATTCTACTCTTCACTGGTACCTGCTGTCTCCCCAACCCACCCAGCATCTCCCCCAGAATACATACTTGTTGGTAGCTGTCAAACGTTCATTTTGTTGTTTCCAAACCTCTTCTGTCCACTATTCCATCTTGGTTCCCTTTCCTTTTTTGACTCCTCTATAAAAAGTTGGCAATATCTAAAACTTCATTCTCTCCTGATCACGATGACATTCCAACTCTGTTACTATTTACCGTGTTGGTTCCATGGAGGGCTTTTCTACAGGCTGTTTGTTTTGCTGGAGGATTGGTAAATGATGTGTTTCAGAAGGGACAATTTGACTTGCAGGGGCCAGGCAATCTGGACATGGAGAGAATTTCTATAACTCCCACATGTTTTTCTGTATTTCAATGCTGTCATCTTAAATGCAGCATCTGTAGCATAAAACTGCCAAAGAAGGTCATATTTTTATTATTACCAATAATTCTAAGTGACCTGCTTTTGCCCAGATCCAACAACTTGGATTATTTACTGACTTTTCTGTAAAAACTGGGCCATTCTTCCTGAACATTAAAGATTGGACGTAGTATAAAATATCTCCTTGGCACTACCACTTACAAATGTATATACATGCTGCTTCCAGAAAACAGTCTTCTTAAAGAACAAGATGGAAAGTTAATGGCAGCTTTAATTTTAACTTAAGACACAATATTACACCAGCAAAAAAGAATTCACCAACAGCTGTGTGTCTGAGAGACCAAGGGACTGATTACATCTGTCACATGGACAACATCTAACTCTTTGAGTGGAAGGTGTGCACTACAGCTTGCAATAAGTCTCTTACCAGATGAGTCAACTTCAAAGATAGTGGTGGGCGGTGCACAGGATAGTAGGAGGTGAGGAAGCAACAAGGCTTCAAAGAAAGTTGGAATTAGTTTTAAGAAAACCATTTAAATTCACTGAACACAGATCTTTTGAGGCATGTTGATAAGGACCTAACATTTATTTTTCATTTTTTGTGACATTAGTATGCAAGGACAGATTAAGTCAATAATGCACATTAATTGCATTTATATTTTAAACAGAAGAGTACTTCAAATGCAAATAGGAGACATCCTGTCTACCAGGATATTTAGCCAATTGCTTGATGCATGTGGTTGCAAAGAATATTGAGTATTGTCCAAGAGGCACAGATGGGATGATTTAGGCACAAACAACTTTTATTTTGTTACTTCTGTGCAAACTCTTGGACATACCTGCCTTTATAAAAATTATATTCTTAATGTACATATGAAAAACCTTAAATATACATCAAGAAATGATATAGGAAGCAGTTTCTTGGCTAATAACTAGGGTTATTAAACTTTAATATATTACAGATCCATATTCTTTACAGATTTGTTATAATTTAGGAGCTAAATGTTGACAGTTCCTAGTTACAGAAGTTTTATTTAAGATTTCTATTAAAATAATATTTCCCACCTGATTTGAAGCAGCAATTCCTAGGATTGCTTCCTTTTTTATTATTATTAATTCACACATATTGTAAATGCACTAGATGATATAGTCAACTTAAAGTACTTTCAATACCAGGAAACTCTTATGCTTTTTCCTGAGCCCTCCAGATGCCCACTGAAGCTTTTGTTTGCCTCTTCTAGTTACAGAGTAGGAGGCTTAGAGCCTTAATAATCAATAGGATTTTATGACCTGCATATTTGTATACTACCCTCACTTCCGGTTTGAACTTACGTTGCTACTCTCGCTTTCTTTTTAAATTTTCTTGAAAACGTTAATATTAAATTTTTAAATTGTAAATAAGTTTCTTTTAACTTTTAGCTAATCTCATTATAAAATGTAAACCACTTTAAAAAGTCTTTCTTAAACGAAGTAGTAAAGCAATGAGTAAAACAGAAAATACCAATGTTTTCACACCTACAGCTAACACATGAAACAAATGCCAAACCTTTAACTCTGCTCTTTTACATGAAGGCCAAAGAAGTCAGATATTTGCCTAGATTTCCAAGGGTAAGTGGCATTAGAAATAATATTATTATAAATGAATAACTCATCCCAGTCATAATGAGGATAATTATTTTTTGTGTATCTTTATCCCTCTGGGATATGAAATAATTGCTTCAGTGCTCTGCCAAGTTAACATTTAGATATTGTTATTGGTTGAAACAAAAATGCAAATCTTTATCTGGCCTCATCCAGGATGTCCATATGCAAAGAAAGATACAGAGAAGGTTAACACCCACATGCACATTTACTAAGGGATTCCAAATAATGCCCTAAATGACTATTTTGGAGCTCAGTTACATGCAGGTGCTAGGAGGATTTATGCTCTGAATGCCTGAAATACTTTCTCCACCGAGGGGAGATTATTAAGTACTAGTGAGCCTGAGTGTTTGGTGCCAATACTAACCATTAACTTTTGGCTCTGAGCCATGACTGTCTACTCTGCAGTGGATTCTGCCACCACGGGGAAGGTCATTAAGGGCTGTTCTTTATTCTCGTTAGTATGTTCCAACATAATTAACAGAAGTTGTTCACCAGATGGTTTCCTTCCTGTCAGCAAGTACCTCCAGCTTAATGGGCTATGCAGGATTCTTTACTTTAAGTGGGTGAGGCGGGAAGCAAATTTAAAATATATCATCTTTGATCCTCCCACTTCTAATTAGTTCTAAAGGTTTTAGATAATAATGTAAAGGGGGCAGGGAAATGAAATCATTCTAAAAACCCAAGAATCACAGAAGGCCAACAGGAGTTTTATACATACCAGGGGGTCTTGCTTCCTCCATGCTCGGTCTGTGCCCAGCATCAAGAGAAGTGCAGAAACTATTGTCAGCCTACATCTGAAACATGTTCACAGAGCCTTAGAGCTGAAGTAGATTTAAAAACTCATTATAACATTCAATAAGTGCTTCCTTTGTTCCCACTTGATCTCAGAAGTTGAACTGGGTGCTGGGGATGTACAGCAAGACCGTGCCCCTCTTGTTCCAGAGGTTAGAGGCCTCCAGACACATAAATAAGCAATTTACAGTACAGCTGGTAAGAACAGAACTGCATCAGACGCTGTTGACTTCCAACCCCAGAGCCATTTCCCCTTCCTGTGAAATAAACTTCAGTCCTGTTCAGTCATGTCCTCTCTTGCTTGTGACATCGGGTGCAGAGCGAGTCTGCTCTAAGCCAATCCTAGCGGTTCCATTCCCCTTGCTAGTATTTGGTTTATGCGTTAGACACGTGAGCCACTTCTGGCCAATGAATCATGAAGGGAGGCTTGTTTGGGAGCTTCTGAGGAAGACTTTCTTCTTGCTCCTAAGAAAGTGCCTACAGATATGGCCTCCTTTTCTTCCATTGTTAAGGTTGCAATACTAGGAACCATTAGCTATATGGTATAAAGCATAAAGCAATATGGTATAAACTACATCCTAGTAGCTTGAATTTAGTGGTCTCTCTCTAAGCTTGTTATGTTTGGGAAATGATTCTACTATAAGAAATATAAGACTTCTTATTCATTATCTCAAATGATCATTATAACAGCCTTGCAAATCACTTGAGACTGAAACCATCCTTTTTGCAAGAGGAAACTGAGATTCAAAGAGGTCAACATGATGGGCTGTGACAAAGCTGCTGCCTTCTGAAATGAAGTATCCTTTCCACCACAGCATGTGGACTTGTCCTTCAATAGTAAAGGCAAAAACTCAATCACTTAGGCCAAGGATACAGTCAAGGTCATTATATAACTCTTCTGTTTTGTTTTGTTTTTTTCTCCTGAAAAATAATTAGCTTTTTTTTTTTTTTTGCATTTATACCTTGGAATTCTAAATTTGGTTGTCCTTCCTCCATATTTTTACATGGAGAAATATTTGAAATAAAGTTAGGTGAAAAGGGCTTTCTAATTAGATAAAATGTCATTAAAATCAGTCTAGATTATTGATCAGAAATGGTTTCAAAATATTTTGGGGAATAGCAAAGGCCTTCTAGCTTCATGCTTTGCACGTCATCACGCCATCCAGGAAGGACTGCAACAGTGAGGAATGGGCTAGAAGGCTGTGCTATAAAAACTCTGGCCAGGGGAGTTGCAGGCTTAATGATCATGTGCTGTAGCTCACTCATTCACTATAGCTGTTAGGACTCCTTTGTTTGCAAGTGACAGAAAGCTCAAGTCAATTGGTTGAAACAAATGGGAATGATTATATCCGATGATTGTATGCTGGGTTTCTCCATGTTTCTTTTATCTTTGCATAAAAACAACTTACATATAAGGCATATTCTCCTCCTAACAACAACAGGGGCCCAGCAGGAGAATAAGCCCAATTGTGCAAATACACCCAAGCTTCTTCTTGTTTCATGTAACCATCCACATAAAGTTAACACCATCCAAGCCTACCCTTTGTCAGCCCAATCTCAGCCTCCAGCAGAAATGTGAGCAAGAAACAAATGATTTTTGCTATAAGCCACTGCGTCTTAGAATCATTTGTTATGTGGCATTTTAGAATAAGAGCTAACTCATACAGTCCACTAGCCTACCATGCCCATCCCTAGGCCAATGATGAAGTCAGTGGGTTGGAATGTGATTGGATAAGCCTGGATTGTGAGTTCGGCTGCCAGAACCCAGTGGTGGAATCTAGCTCACCTTTGGTGTAAAGGCTGTAAGGGCAGAGAGGTAAGGACACTGTTAGCAAGAGGGGGTGCTGACAAGCAGAGACCACAGATGTCTGTTGCACCCACCATCAGCAAAACCTGCATTTGGAGCTGGCTGCATCAAGCTGCCACACTCCCCACACTGAACCCTTGTAAGTAACTGACAATCTGACACGCATGTGGAAACAACTGATCAGCGAAGGGCTGATGGTAATGAAGGGGGGGACCATCCTTCAAAAGCAGCATCTTTACATTGAAGCCTTGTGCCCAGAACCGAGCAAGTAGGAGGCTTACTATACTCTGTGCTAGTTGGGACACGCCGAAAATGTGGGATTTGGTTCTGGTCGTCATAGTTTAAGAGATACCTTACTAAATTAAAACATTATTAAATTGAAACTTTCCATGTGTTAAGAGATCCAGAAATTTAAAAAAGAAAATACTGGTATCTGTTGGCAGAGCAGATGTGGGGAAGATGGAATATGAACCAGGGTTAGCAAGAGCAGCAATGGTAATTATTTTCAAATAGCAGCAGGGCTGACGTATGGAAGAGAGATTGTACTTCGTGACCTGCAGATTCATGTTGTTGTGGAAAGATGTGGGCTCTGCGATCAGGGAGACAGAATGTGGTTCCAATCCTCCTCTGCTGCTTCCTCGCTGTGTGTCCTTGGCAGGTGACATTCCCAGTCGGTGTCTGCTGCCTCATCTGTAAAGTCTCAATGGATGCCTAGCGTTACTAAGTGGAGTTGTTGGAGAGCTTCAGACATAATACATGTAAGGCCTGGCCCTTTGTAGGTGCTCAGTAACTCGTGGCTATTTTAATATTGGTGATGGCGTTTTTATTGGAACTATTATTAGTAGCAATGTGTGGAGCTGACAGGAAGCCACTTTTAACTAAAGATAATAAGGAAGAACACTTAGCACTGTCCAAAAATAGAACAGGCTTCTGCATGTCATAGTGAGTCCTCTGTCCCCGGGAACTGGTCCAGCAGAGGCTGGACTTGGGGAATGGAGTAGCGAGAACTTCCCGGGGAATGCCGAGAGGCTACCTTCTATGAATTCCTAGGGTCCCCTGGCTCTGAGATCGTAAGTTCAATGAACTGTGAGCTAGCCTCAGTAACACTAGCCCCTGGCTCATTGAACACTGGAAAGTATTATAAATGGGAAGACCAAACATCTGAATGTGCCTGCAAGGGTCTTGGTTTAGACCTCTTGTCCTGGTGCAGTTATGAAAGGATCTCCTTTCTCTCTCAGCAGTTGTCCCAGTCTGGATTTATGTAGTCACCCTGATTACAACTAATTTAGTGAATAGAAACCAAGGGTATTACTGTTATTTTCTAAATAAGTTACCCTCCCCTCCCCCAAGCACCATAATTACTGCTCTCCTGGGTTCTCCTTCTCAGTGTGATAGTGTGACCATCCTCCTATTAACTGAGCCTCACACCTTTGGAAGCCACTTCAGCATTTCTGCCTTCCTCTCCCTGCACCTTAAATCAGTTGCCAGACCCTTTTGATCCTATCTCCAAAAGGCCTCCCCTCTCTGCCCCTTCTTTTAAGTCTTACCGCTTTAATTCAGGTTTTGCTACCCCTTGCCTGGAGCATTCTAAAATCCTCCCATCAGCCATGACCCTTTCTGTTATCCATAAACCCACTGGCACAGAGTGTGCCTTTTAGAGTATGCCACGGACCTTGCTGATGCTTTTTATTTACCTTGATCAATAAAATTAAGTTTCTGTTGTCTGAGCCTTACTACATCATGTGAAAATGGATGGATGGCAGGGTTTCCATCAAATGTTGAGGATATATTTAGGATGGTAGGATTTAAAATATAGAGTTATTATTTTTTTTGCTGGCTGAGCCAATCCTTATAACTGTATGTTCTAAAATATAGAGTAATGTCACAGGGCTATGTAAGTTCCTCAGCAGGCACTCAGGAGGGCATCTCAATGTGTGGGTCCTTAACCTTCAGAGCAGCTGGGACCTGCCGCTGGAACCAGTGTGGGTGACTCCTGCTTGGTAACATCAGCCATGGGCAACAAACAAATAATGGTTTCCAATTTGAACCCAAATTGAATATTTAAGGGCAGAATCTCTGAATTTCAGAAGCTGATTTGCAATATATATTGATTTTCCATGGAGTTGCATCTCTCATGCACAATTTGATATAGCATTTCCTGGGGTTATTCATACAACGTTGGTGAATGATTCCCTTGAGTAATACCAGACAGCCCAACCAGAACAGAAAAAAACTGCCAACTTCTTAAATAGACATTTACAGTTTTGATGTGGCCCCTCCGTTTCTACCAATGTATTCCCCATGTACACTGTGCAGACCACTTTCTGGCTCTCACTTGGGTCTACATTCTCCTTCTCCCTGAACTTGGTGGGGCTCAGGTATCTCCTTCAGGTGGAATACTCTCCCATCAACTCTAAATGTGGGAGTGCTTCAATCAGTCAGGGCTCTCCTCAAAGCCACTTCCTCCATAAGACTGCCAGATTATCCTAGGATCATTATATCCTCCTTGACCACTTTTTACTGCATATTATCTATTTTTAGTATGGCTATTTGCTATATATATATATGTGTGTTTGTTTTTTTTTTAATTGATTTCAGGTAGGGGAGGAGAGAGAGAGAGAGAGAGAGAGAGAGAGAGAGAGAGAGAGAGAGAGAGATCATTTGGTTGTTTCACTTATTTATATATTAATTGTTTGCTTCTTGTATGTGCCCTGATTGAGGATTGAACTTGCAACCTTGGTATTCGGTTGATACCCCAACCAACTGAGCTACCCGGCCAGGCCTATATATGTGTCTTTTAACTTATAAGCCCTAGAGAAGATAAATAAGGTCCTATTCATCTTGGTATTATCTTTAGTACTTTTCACATAGAGACTTTCAATAAATATTTGTTGGATTAAATTGTATTTTAAAAGAATATCTTGATTGGGTTGGGCAATCATGCAGAAATGAAGTCTGTCCTAGAAAGGAGACCATAAATGCAATACGCTACCATTACTTGATCATGTCAAGAGAGCACCCCTCTCTTGCTGGAGAAATCTATTTGTTTTGTAGTTAACAAATGATAAGAGGACACAACCAATTTTTTGAATCGAAGTTTCAGGAATTTTTGAAAAGTTATGAATGCCAGAAAACACTGAGTGTAAAATGAATCCTAATAATTCTTGACTATCCTAATACTTAAATTCTTAAGTTTGGCCTGCAATGTGTGGAATATGCTAAGTGTATGACTGCTGGAGCAACTTGTTACTCTACTCACCTAGTTTGGGCAATAACTCTAGAGAGTATCAAATCTTCAGCAAAGTTGTTGGCCTCAATCTAAGCAATTCTGAATTACCTTATGGGTTCCAGTCAGTGGGATATCAGATTGCTTCCTGTGGAGAATGCAGGTTTAAACCAACAATCACAAGGGCCTATCTTTGAAGTATAATACACTTGGACATTAAAACTTCTTTTTGGCACCATGCCTGGGGTCAAAAATCTGCATTTTCAGCCCACATCACCTGGGATTTCTCAGCACACATGGCCCGAGTTCCACCTTCTCACTAAACTTCCAAGCATGCAGTTCTGTTAGAAAGTGACAGACTGGTTTGGGAGTTTTTAACAAAATGAGAAGCAAAAAATGGGACCTCAATGGGGGCGACCAGCAAGAAAGAATCTTCTTGGAAAGAGAGATTGTGGAGATCATGACGAGAGTATCAAGAAACCATCTGAACTGCTCAAGTTGTAATTCAGAAAGGCATTAGCATTTAGAGGAGCACAACAGGAATAGCTTTCATGAAAATAGTAAAGATCAGACATTGGGAGAATGTTACAGGAAGAGAGGTGAAAGGGTTGTTCCTAGATTGAATTCTGGCATAGAAGAATCCCAAGGCAAAAAGAGACCCCTAATTTAAAACTGACAGAATGAAAGAGAAGAAATAAGTAGGAAAACATTCAGCCCTTGAAGAATCCTGGAAATATATGATCAAACATAATACTTGGTCAATTTAAAAAAGGAGGTTAGGCACTACCATTTGCTTCTTGGCGAAGTGTGAAATAGGGTGAGAGAGAGTATAGGGCATTGTGTGGCATGGGTAGAGGACCAAGGACTGCAGGAAGTCCTCAAAGGGGCCAGCAGAGTTGCTGTGTGCAGATATAATTACATCCTCCTGCAAGCTTTGCCTGCATTGCCCAGAGTTGTCAATTTCTCCTCTGAAAAATTAGTGTTCAGTCTGACCTGCTGGTTACAAAGAAGAGGCTAACCATAGGGAAAATGAGTGGTGCTCACTCACCCAGTTCACAGAGCTGGTTCTTAAATCTAATTGTTAAGTTCTTCACCTATGCTTTTCCCCTTGGGGCATGTGTCCTGGATTCAGAGAGTATCTTGAAGCAAGCCCCACTTCCTTTCTGTGCAGAGTGCTCCCCAGTGCTTTTAGATTTCATACAAATGATCCTAAAAGGTGCCCTGAAAGAAGGCATGCACTACTTTGTCCCATTGCCTTCAAAACAATCCCAAGAGACAGTGGACATTGAGCCCATTCTGCAGGAAGCTCAGGGAAGTCAAGGATCTTGTCAAAGGCAGCAGAGTAAGTACATATGGGAGGTGACAAGTCAATTCTGTCAACCTGACTCCAAGTCAATGCTCCTTCATCTCCATGATGAAACCACCCAGATTTCACCCCCAGCCAGTTTCTGAACAGGTTTCTTGGAATTATGGAGTGTCTGCTCTTCACTGTCTACTGGTCTGAACCCCAACTCCTAAGGTTCCCAGAATCTCAGCCCTTGAGGGGTTCAGTATAACATTCTCAAACTCACTTAGCAGGCAGTTTCATTTACACTGGATCCTTTGGTGTAGGGTAAGATGTCTGGCTTAGGGAGCTCAGCTCTGGACATCTGAAGTCTCTTTTAGGTTGATCTTGGGAGACCATTAAGTCAGAGATACCTAGACACAGGGCAGCTTAGGGTGTAGGGCTGTGTATACTAGAGACAGGAAAGATTAAGGGGAGTGAAAATCACTATGTAATATTGGAAAGTGACTACAGGGAAGACAGTGCCATCCTACCTTTTTCCCGTAAGAACAAAATACCAGGAGGAAGGGTTGAAGTGCAGCAAGAGAGACATAGCTAGGGCTAAAATCTTTACAGCACTTAAGAGCTCACCTTTCCCAATATGTCCCTAGTCTTGGAAGTGCTCAAGCCAACATCACATGGAGGATTTTATAAATGAGGATGAATCCTTTCACAAGTGTGGTAGCATTTTGAATTATGACTATTGAACGGTTCAAGGATAAGGCAGCTGAGAAAAGATTGGGGTTGGGAATAAAGCTTCTTCATCTTGGGGTGTTGGGGTTGTGAACATCAAGTCCTGGTTGGGTGGTATGGAGACTGGAAAAGAGACTCTGGAACTGGAGAAGTAGGTTCCTTTTGCATGTGAACATAGTTCTTTCTGAGCCCTTCTGCATTAGAATGCTTTCAGTTATAAGCAATCAAAAAACCAATTCAACGTAGTTGATACAATAAGGTTATTCTTCAGCTTACATATGTGAGGGAAGTCAGAAATAGGGGTGGGCTTCAGCTTTAGTAGATCCAGAAGTTCAGTGATGTCATCAAGGACTTAGCATCTTTTCATCTTCCACATTGATGTTTACAGTGTCAGTCTAATACTAAGGCAGTTCCTCTTGGGGCTATGGGATGGCTGCCAGTAGCAATCAGCAGGGGAGTGTCTGCCTTCCTGTTGCTCACTCTTCAGAGTGAGAAAGCAGTTCCTCGGAAGCCTCCAGAAAAATCTCTCTGGTCTCCTGCCCATTCCAAACTAGTCACTGTCATGGGGTATAGCATAATCCTTCCAACCCATCAGATTCACCCTTTGAGCTATCAGCAATTCCACAAACTACTTTGATACCACCCAAAGAGGAGGGATGGCATGGATTCTGCCTATCAACCACACATCCATCATACATTCCATACACCTGAATAGTAAGTTGCACATAGCAAATGTCCACAAGTCTGTTGATTGAATAGAAGGCTAGATTGTGAACTGAATTTCCTATGTATAGAACTGGGTCCAGAAAGACACCAAAGAAAGACAAAGACTAAGAAGGTCACTGGGCTGGGCACTAGAGGCACTACATTTTATTTTTGACTATTTTCTACACTAACTTGTTATGCAATATTTGAGTATTCCATACACAAACATATATTTAATTCCCCTCTTTGCATAGCTCCAACGGGTTCTTTTAAGATTAAGTAAGATATATGTCAAAGTGCATTAGCTTCCTAGGAAGGAAGAAAATGTGCAATCTATTGTTATTTCATAACATTTTGTAACAAGATGGGAATTTTCCAAGTACATGAAAATCATCTCTTATTAAGATAAAAATCTCCTGCTATGACAGGTGACCAGAAGTACTACTTTTTGAACTGAGCCAAAAAAAATAACGAAACACTAAGCAGCATGGGGGGAACCACCCATATCTCTGAGCCGGCACTTGGCCCATCTTTCTTAGGCTTGGACTTCCCTTTTGATTTAATGAGGGCTCGATTAGAACCTCATTCTTTAGCTTTTCTGCCTGCTCTTGGGGATTTGAGCTCATGGCAGCCTCAGTATCAGATAATACAGCCCTTTTATTAAGTTCATCATTCTGCAGACTCTGTCCTGAGGGCCAGGATGTGTTGGTCTGTTATCATGAGTCTGTTCCAGTTCTTCTCAGAGCAGCTGTTTTCAAACACATTCTTGGGCTCATACTTAAAGTATGATATTAATCCATTTGTTCATTCAACTATCTGTTGATGTAATCTTGATCACTATCAAACCCTAACATATTAGTAGGCCTAGATCCAGGAATAGCATTGAGCTATGCTTTGATCAGAAGAAATTACTCAGACATGTTGCCTCTGGGTGTGATCCTCAGTGCCCTGAGGGAGCTCATGCTGTGCTTCATTCTTTCATTACTACATTTACCACCTGCAACTCCAATTTTTCAGTGCTCTTCATTACATCGATGATGACCCAGTTAACACAAATCACTATTGAACTTCGTAACCTCCAGCTGTCCCATGAGCTCTTGGAAGAGGATAGCATAAGCATTGTGGGTACTTCACAGGATTGGGAACACCTAAGCCCAACCACAAGGAAGTCAGTTCTATAAGTCTATTCCCTACCCACCTACTCTTCACCATGGCTCCCCAGCTACTGTGTTCAGCAACAAGTCTAAAATTTCTAGATCATGTCCTTCCTCCTGTTCTATTATGATTCTTCTTGTATATTTCATAGCCTATAAATTACCAGGTAAACTTACCACCTAACAAGGTGAAAAGAGAGGAAGAGAAAAATTACTTTAAAAATAGAAATTATATAGATATACCGTGTATATTATCTATAGAGAGAAACATTTTCCATTTTAAAAATCATATATTTAAGATTAATAGAACATGTGCAGAGTTTGGGGAACAAGTATATTGAAGCATGAATTTAAATATAATTTTCTCCTATATACAAAAACTAATGTACACATTAAAAAATCATATATTTATTATATGATATAACAAGGAAAAAATAAAATATAGGTAGATGTTTTAGTTCATATATATGCAGCTGGTTAAAAAGCTTTAGTGTTTATGATTTCCTTATTCTATTTCTCAGTCTGTGTTCTCTTTGCTTTCAGGTAGTTTTTTCTTCAGTGGATTAAATCTTACCTTCATACCTGGAAGTTCTGAGACCTTGATGGTCTTGCTTATTTAAAGTTGTAATCTTCCATTAAGTTTTCTAATCCTTGGAGACTAGTACTATTTATTCCATAAATATTAGAGGAATTCATTAGGGATGACATCTGGGCCTGAAGGTTTTTTTTCTGAAGTACTACTTCAGAAAAAAAGTTGTGGTGTTGTTTTTTTTTTAATCTTCATGTGAGGATATGTTTTCATTGATTTCCAGAGAGGAAGGGTGAGAGAGAAACATTGATCCCGGTTGCCTCCATCCAGTACGTACGTACTCAATCTACTGGGGATTGAACCTGCCAACAAACTGAGTCACCAGGTTTCTTTCTGAAAAGTTTTAAATTATAGATTCAATTTCTTGAATATATATAAAACTATTCAGATTTTTTATATTCTTCTTTAGACTATTTTGGTAACTTTTTTTCCTAGAAAGTCGTACATTTATCAGAATTTTCCAATTAGTTATCATACAGTATTATCTTTTTTATGTTTGTAGAATTTATAGAATTAGCCAGTGCAAGGATCATAAGTTGTATTGAGTTATTATGATATCACAAGTTTTGGAATGCTATCTTTCAATTATCCTCCAGTTTCTAATTTCCACTAAGAATTCTTTTATTCATTGATTATTTGTAAGTGCATGCTTAATTTTCCATTATCCTATTATTACTGATGTCTAACTTAATTCCAATATAATCAGAAAATATATTTTGTTGTTTCAACTTTCAAAATATATTAACACTTATTTTATGGTCCAGAATGGCCAATTTTGGTAAGTGTCCCAGGTGCTCGCATCTGTTGGGTAAAGTGTTTCTCTCTCTCTCCCTCTCTCTCTCTCTCTCTCTCTCTATATATATATATATATATATATATATATATATATATATATATATACACATTTTTAAAGATCTTCTATACCTTTACTAATATTTATTCTTGATCCTGTCAGAGGTTTATTAATGTATCCCACTTTGATTATGGATGTGTTTATTTCTCCTCTTAGTGTTATGAAATTTTGCTTTATATTCTGGGCTATGCTCTTACATACAAACAAATTTAAAATTGTTGCATCTTTATTTATAAACTTATTTTTAAGTTTAATGTAATTACTGGCATGTTTGGGATTTAAATCTATCATTTTACTTTTAATCCCTATTTCATTCCATCTTTTTTATAATCTCTTTTCTCTCTTGCATATTTTGGTTAGTGAGCACTTTTAATTTTTTTCTTCTCTATTAGTTGGTTATGGTTTAAAAGAGTCAATATTCAATTAGATTTATTAAAATCATTACTCTGCTTCTTGATCTATTTCTTCCTACATTTCCATACTTTTTCTGATACTAAATTTATTTTGCTTAAACATTTATTGAATTATTTCTTTGACTGCTAGTCTTCTAGTGATGAATTCTTACATCTTTTGTTTCTGAAACTGCCTTTATTTCACCTTTATTTTTTTCAATTTTAATTAATTAATTTTATTTTCTAAGTCTTTACTTTTTTAGAGCTGCTTTAGATTCAAAACAAAATTGAGGGAAAGTACAGAGATTTCCCATATACCTCCTACCCCTACAAATGCATACCTATCAGCAAACCAGAGTGGTGTATTTGTTACAATTCATGAATCTACATTGCCACATCATGATCACCCAAAGTCCACAGTTTATGTTACCATTCACTCTTGGTATACATTCTATGGGCTTGGAAAAAATATGTATATAGTGACTGGTACCCACCATTATGATATCATACAGAGTATTTTCACTACCCTAAAAAATCCTCTGTTTTCCACTTATTCATTGTCCTCTTTCCTCAAGTCCCATGAAACTACTGATCTTTCTATTGTCTCCATCGTTTTGCCTTTCCAGAATGTTTTATAGTTGAAAGGTTATAGTATGTAGCCTTTTCAAATTGCCTATTTTCACGTAGTAATATGCATTTAAGTTTCTGTCATATCTTTCCGTGGCTTGTTAGTTCATTTCTTTTTAGTGCTGAATAATCTACTGTCTGGATGGACCATATGTATTTATGCATTCACCTACTGAAGGACGTGTTGGTGGCTTCCAGGTTTTAGCAATTATGAATAAAATTTCTATGAACATCGTCTGCAGGTTTTGTGTAGACCTACATTTTTCACTTCTTTGGGTGAATATCAACAAACATGATTGCTGGATCATATGGTAAGAATATGTTGGGTTTTGTAAGAAATTACCAAAGTATCTGTACCATTTGACATTCCCACCAGCAATGGATCAGAGTTCCTATTGCTCCAAATCCTTACCAGTGATGTTGTCAGTGTTCTGGATTTTGGCCACTCTAATTGGTATGCAGTAGTATTTCATTGTTGCTTTAATCTGCATTTCTCTGATAACACATAATGTGGAGCATCTTTTCATATGCTTATTTGCACTTTGTATATCTTCTTTGGCGAGGTGTCTGTTAAGCTCTTTGCCTATTCACCTTAGGTTGTAAAGGACATTTTCATTATGCTTAGAATTCCAGGGTGGTGGTTATTACTGCTCCACTTTAAAAGCTGTCATTTCTTTGTCTTCAAGTTTCCATCTTTTCTGTTACTTTTGGTCCTTTGAAAGTAATACAACTCCTCCCTATCTTGGCTGCTTTGAAGGTTTCTTGTCTTCAAACAAGATTTTCTTGCCTTTGTTTGCTTTCAGCACTTTTTACAATAATTTACCTAGTATGATTTTCTTTGTATTTATCATACTTGGGATTCTTAAATATTCTTGAATCTGTAGCTTTTGTCCATTTTGAAAAATTTCAACCACAACCTAATTACATCTTTCTTCTGCTACATTTCCTCTTTCTTCTCCCATAGCTCCATTACGTACATGTTAAGATCTTTCTGTCATGTTCTACATTGCCATTATTTCTTCTATCCTGTCTTAATCTAGGTAATTTTTATTGATCTCTTCACCAGATCACTACTTCTCTTTTTTTCTTTTTAATATAATCTTCTTTTATATTTATCTATTGTGTTCTTAATTTCACTTGTATCTATAATAAATTTATTTTAATTCCATTTGGTTCTCCTTTTAAGTAGAAATAATCATATGGTAAAAGTTTACATTTTGCCTTTTATCTTCTGGGATATATTAATCGTAGTTTAACATCTTCTTCACACAACATTATTATCTGGATCCCTTGTGCAGCTACTTCTAGTTTTTCCTGCTAGATTCTGTTTCTTGATAAATTTTTACTGAATGTTAGACATTGTATAGGCTATGTTATAGGGGATCTGTATGATGTTATTTTCCTTCAATGAGGATTGTCTTTAGCTTTTGGCCGCAATTACAATAGAAATAAGTCACTTAATCCAATCGGAGACTGATGTGATTCAAGGCTGAGCTTCAGTCATTGTAAGGTTTGATGTTTTTCCAATGTGTCTTAATTTCAAGGGTGTAGTTTTTTGGGAGATCCAAAAGCTTTGAGTGTTTATCAGAGAGCTCTTCTTTGGTGGGCCCTGAATTCCAATTTCAATCTCCTCAATGAAACTACTGATAGTTCTGTTTAATGTCTCAGCCTCTAAGCTCTACTTTCAGCTTGAAGTCTTCACCAATAGGCTTGTGCTACTTCTGAAAGCCTTCAGCAGTAGAATGCCTGGCTCACTTCAATGTGTTTTCCTCTCCTCTAGGATTTTTAGCTTCCCAATCTGGCTGCATGGTAATCCTGACATCCAATATTTCACTCCCCATCCTTGTGAGACAGCTAAAGATCTATTTAACTTTTCTGACCCTTAACAACCACTTTTTACTGTTTTTCAGACTTTCCAGCCCATTGCTTAGATTTCAGCAAAGGTATCAAGAGAAAAATTGCATAGAATTTCTTGGCTCACTTCCATGGGTTTACATTCCCTCAGGTCCTGGCTGCCTTGGTTACTCTCTGATCCCTTAAAACCACTTTTAAATGTTCAAGACTTTCTAATGGTCAATGGGGGGATTAATGTACCAGACAGGCTTCATAACCTGATGTGGAATTCTCCCATTAACCTTCTTGGGCATGGCAATGCTAAGAGATAACCCAGATACTTTCTTTCTACAAGCCCTTGCCACCATTTTATATATATATGGCAATAATCTTGGTAGTCTCAATGACCTCAGTTAAGACTCAAACTCCACCTTTCCTTTAGAATGTTTTTCCCCCCTAACAAAAGGAGCAAGATGGCGATCTCAGTTTCCGGTCTAATGAAACAATGGTTTTGTATTCTTATGGGAAAAGTCCTTCCTTTGGTACCAAGATCTCTAACTCAGCAGAATCATTGTTGTGGGGATGGTGAATCATTAGATATAATAATGAGAGATAATACCCATCTTCCATACCGTGGTTGCCAGACCAATGTATTCTGGATAGAGGAGAGTCATAGTAGGGTGCTTAGCATCATCTCTGTCCTCTCCTCACTAGATGCCAGTGCATAGTAGGGTGCACATTTCTTATTGGATATTGATTGAGATAATAAACCACATCCTAAAAACATACTACTCCAGCCTAACTAGGTTTGGTGTTGTCTCCCAGCTGATGCTGTAATTGACTCTAAAATAAGCCACCCAACTATTCAATACAGCCAACTATTCTTTGTGGGAGGTTTACAGTACATTATACCTTAAATTGTTGGTTCTTTAGAGGGGATAATTTGCCCTCTAGGGAACATTTGGCAACTCCTGAGGCATTTTTTATTATTATGACCTGTGTGTGTATATTACTGGCATCTAGTGAGGAGAGGACAGAGATGATGCTAAGCACCCTACTATGCACAGGACAGACTTCTACAATGAATAATTATCTCATCCAAAATGTCAACAATGCCACTGTAAGACACCCTGCTTTAAAACTTTCACCATAAAATGAGTTCCTTGGTTAGAAAGTGTTGTGTAGCTTAAAATCACTGAGAAAACAGTGATTTAGTAAATCTGGCCCATTTGAAAATTATTTTCTACCTTCCTTGGTCTAACACCTCAAAAGTCATTCCCACCCTGACTGGTGTGCTCAGTGGTCAGAGTGTCAGCCTGCATGCTGAAAGGTTGTGGGTTTGATTCCCAGTCAGAGGCACATCCCTGGCTCCAGTCAGGGTGTGTGCAGGAGACAATCAATGTATCTCTCTTAATTGATATTTCTTTCTCTTTCCCCTTCCTCTTTCCCTCCCTCCCACTCTCTATCAATCAATAGAAAAAATATACTAGGTGAGGATTAATAACAACAACAACAACAACAACAAAAGACATTCTCTCACACATCTCTACATTTTTGCTCATATACATTAACAATATCTTTTATGTATCTTTCTGGATTTGAGGTATAATTGTTCTTCTGATTCCAGTCTTAGAACTGTCCAGGTCCCATAGGAAGATCATTTTTCTTTTTATTGATTTGAGAGAGAAAGAGAGAGACAGAGAGACATTAATTTGTTATTCCACTTATTTATGAATTCATTGGTTGCTTCCTGTATGCACCCTGACTAGAGATAGAACCTGAAACCTTGCCATATCAGGATGATGCTCTAAACAACTGAGCTACCTGGTCAGGAATGGAAGACTATTTTCTTCACCTTTCTGTGCATGTTCTATTTTTTAGTTTACTTGGTACTGATTAGTCACAAAGTAAAAAACTTGTTTCCCTTTTACTTCCCAGGAATTTGTTAGACTTTTTGGTACACTGATGACTGCCCCTCCCTTTTCTCAATACTGTTATAAGGTTGGACTCTTGTAATTCTTCCAGTCATCTTGGAAGGATGACAAGGGAGCTAGATGTGTGTACTCAGTCTGCCATTTTGAATTAAAGTCCCTCATTCAGTTTCCAACCCAATAATACAACTAAAACTATTCTGATGAATCTGCAGATTCTCAAATCTAACTGTCCTTATTTTACTTGATCTTTCTGGAACTTGGCATTGTTGATTATTTCCTTCTTGAAAGCCTGTCAACCTTTCCCTTCAAATACTTGATACTTGCCTGGTTCTTTGACTTCTTTTCTTCTGTCTCTTTTGTAAGATTTCATGTCTTCTTTTTAACCCATAAACCACTGGTGTTATTAAGTTTCGTTCTTTGTTCTTTCTTGTCCTCTTTCAGTGTTCTCCCAACGGTGGGAGAAAAATCAGAGGACAAGGCTAAAATAGGAATTGGACACACACCAACAGGCCTGATTCTAGAATGTGAATCAATACTTCAAACCTGTAATTTCCACTTATAACCCTATGCCCAACCAAATTAAATAGCTCCATCTAGATATATCAAAAGCTCCCTAAACTTAGTATGTTCAAAACAGAATTAAACAATCCACCTGATAAAATTTATTCCCTATATTGTAACTTTTATTTCAGTAAATTATACCATTATCCACCCACTCAATTTTCAATCATTGTTCATTGTTCCTCTCTCCTATCACCAAGAGTAGTAAGTTATCAAGTTCTCAATTCTGCCTACTAAGTATTTCTCATGGCCATTTAGTTCTTTATTCTCTCACTGTTTCTCTTAGTTCTTTATTCTCTCCTTAATTTGCATTCTCATCTTTTCCTATCTGATCTTGACTCTATCAAGTCCACACCCTGTACTATGGCAAGAATAATCTTTCTTCAAGGTAAATATGGTCATATTCTCCCCTGGTTCAAAGATTCAATAGTTTCCCAATTCTTACATTAAAACCCAAATTCTTTAATTTTATGCTTCTTTCCTAACCATCTTCCCTTCCTTACTTCTTCCTAGTCCCCACTTTACCTTTTTTGCTCCAACTGTAATAAATCATACTGTACCTGTTTCATGCTTCCATATTTTCACTTCCCTTATTTTCTCTGCCAAAAAAAAGCTCTATCCCAGTGTTGATTATAGCCTAATCATGCTTCAAGACTTAACAGAAGCATTGACTTTCCTAAGAAAACTTTTTGGAATCACCATGCAACCCTGCCAT
Source organism: Pipistrellus hanaki (assembly GCF_964339955.1). Classification (NCBI taxonomy): domain Eukaryota; kingdom Metazoa; phylum Chordata; class Mammalia; order Chiroptera; family Vespertilionidae; genus Pipistrellus; species Pipistrellus hanaki. The sequence continues at coordinate 36,673,673 of NC_140503.1, read as the reverse complement.
TCTGTAGAGATATCCACTTACATTTTGAATGTCCCTAGTAGGCCCTGGAAATACCTGCTTACGTGCCTGCTCTCTGCCAATCTGGAAATTCCTTAAAAGCATGGACATGCCTTATTTATACTTATATAATCAGTATAGTAAATACTTATAAATAAATGGTAAATAAACAAACGAATGAATAAAACCTTTATTATCCTCTCTTCTGGAAAACCCTTCTCCAAACTTAATATTCTTAAGCTATTGCCTAATTCTCTCCTTCCTTTCATAGACCAATACCCTGGACTAGAGGCAGGGACATAACTTCAAGATAGGTTTAAAAGGAATCTGAGACTATCATGACATGTGCTGTTGTGTGTGTGTGTGTGTGTGTGTGTGTGTGTGTGTGTGTTTTAATAAGCCTGCAAGTCATGCAAAGAAATCCAGTCCATAGGATTGGAGCAGTAAAATAGTAAGGTCTCAGGGAAATGCCCTGGAGGTAGATTTGGGCAGCTTCCCAGGACCCCACCTACTAAATAGTGGTACAGAGAAGGAGGCTGAGAATTCTCAGGCTCAGAAGGAAGTCAGGGATACAGAAGGGTAAGCAAACTAGTATCTCAGAAAGGATCAGGATAGGAGGGGAGCACCAGGACAGGGCAGAGGTTATTTAGTCTGGGTTCCAACCTGACACTCCAAACACCAGGCAGATGACAGAATACAGAAGATCTGGCAAGGGAAGAAGCCAAAACCAAGACCAATTGAGATGAGAAACCCAGACCAGGAACCACTCGGGTTAGAGTTCCTTCTCAATGCTAGGACAACTACCCAGAAAATTCGGTTACCTCCCAGCAGGAAGAGAGGAGAAAAGGAAAGAGTGGATAGAAGCCCTGGATAATTGTTATCTAAATCAGATGTGACAATTAGAGACTGGCTGATATAATAACACTCAGATTGGCTGTCAATCATTAGATTTGACTCTACATATCTCCATGGAATAGGACAACTTGTCTGTCCTAGGAAGACAGAAAAGAGCAACAGGAAAGTGGTCAGTTACAGAAAGTAAAAAGGTAATCTTTCTCCTAACGTGTACATTTGCCTCTCCGTGCTTCTACCCTCAGCTGTCCACGGAAACCACACACCCCAAACCCTCCAGGAGAGCCCTAACTTTACAATTTGTGTCTTTCCGATTGCACCCAACCTTCTGTGTCCATGTTTCCCCAGACTGGCTTAGAAAATACTGCAAACTCAGTTCCATCATTGACCTGCCCCCACCCCACCCTCACACCAAGGGAAAGGCATAGGAGGTAAGTTGCATTTTGCTTTCAAGTCTCTTTTGCGTGGCACATGCTGAACAGGTTTGTGAGCATTGATATTTGAGAACCAAGAGACATTTAAATGTGCACGTTGGCCCTTTGGGAGTGACAGTCTGCAGTGTTTCTCCACTTGTTTCATCATTTCATTAGTAACTATGCATAACGAATATGACCCTCCAGTGGAAAATGATGATAGGGATAGAAGCATGTTATTAACCCTGCAGGGAAGCTTTTTGAAAAGTCAAGGTTAGTTAAAGTTTTTAGTCAAATTAGCCTCTGGAAGTTTACATATAAATAAAAGCAGGGAAGCTCAAGCACCTCTTTGGTTGGTTGGAAGTAGGAGGAGAGGAAAGTTATAATTAAGTTCCCTTTGTCATCAACCACTTCTCAGATTACTAGAATGTGGCACTTTAAAGCCATAAAAACAAAACAAAACAAAACTAATCTCTATCTCTTGACTTGATTTGGAAGTTTGGTGAAAGAAATTGAAAGAGTAGACTCTGGCCAGTGTGGCGTGGAAAGGTGGCCAGTTTGATTCCAGGTCAGGGCACATACCAGGTTGTGGATTAGATCCCTGATTGGGGCATGTGCAGGAGGCAAATGATCAATGTTTCGCCCCCCCCCCCTCACATCAGTATTTCTCTCTCTCTCTCTCTCTCTCTCTCTCTCTCTCTCTCTCTCTCTCTCTCTCTCTCTCTCTCTCTTCTCTCTCTCTCTCTCTCTCTCTCTCTCCCCCCTCTCTCTCTCTTCCTCTCTCTCTCTCTCTCTTTTTTCTCTCTCTCCCACTCCTCCTTACTCTCTCTAAAAAAAAACACAATGAAAACATATTTTACAAAGTGAAATGAAAAAGTAGGCATTTTTAGGATCAAACCCCTGGCTTTTTTAAACTTATTAATAAAGCTTCTAAACTAATGGGAGTAGATGGTGCTTAAACTAAACCACACGCTGGCTTAACTCTCTTCTCTGTCTCATTTTTACTGGAAGGAGAAAATAGATTTTCCTTCATATTTATTTGATCATATTTAATTTCATTAGCTACTGTTGTTTTTTTGGGAGCCTACTTATAACACATGAAGATAAACATTCTCCCTGTGATAAGGCAATGTTTATAAACTGTGTATAGGATGAAAGAAAACCCTGCACTGATGTGTTTTCATTGTGGGGTTAATGGTGCTTCACTAATCCCCTCTCTGTGGGCCAGCAAGGCGCAGGCATTGGGGCATGTTGGTGACTCTCACGTGCTTGCCTTCTTAAGCACTGTAATAGGAGGAAGCCCTTTTTGGCTCAGGAAGGCTGAGATGATGCCCCTCCTCTTCCTGGAATGGAACTTCTGTGCAGGAACAATGAAAATATTCAGACTTTTAAAAACTTACGAATGAGGGTGAAATGAAAGATCTTTCCCCCTTTAAGAACTGACCCCTTTGCGCAGGAGTCTCCTCTCTTCTTTTCTCTCTCCCTGCTATGGACACGAGGGAGGAAAGGGAGTGGTCTCTATGTGGTGAAGTGGCCAGCACCAGAGCAGGCTTCGACTTGTCTTCCCCAGAAATAACTGAAGACTGAAAGAAACTATATTGTTAAGCAATCCACAGCTACAGGAAGGTGTAAGGAATGACATAGTGAACACTCACGCATATACTACCCAGGTAAAGAAGTGAATCCTTACATGTATACTTGAAGCCCCTATGTACATCCCATACTCCACCCTTTTCCCCTTCCAGATACAAATCTTTAGATTTTCTTATACATTCATGTGTTTCTAAACAACAACAACAAAAATATTATTATTTTACAATTTTTAGACTATATAGACAGGATCTTGCTATATAGAGGTATATACTTATATATTCAGATGGCAGAATCCATAGCAAATGTCACATCCTCATCTAAGTAGAAAAGAGAAAATGTAAATAAAATAAATGGAGGATGATGTTTTTGTAGTTCCACTTCTGCTTTAATTTAATTGTATTGCACTTTTGTTTTGTATATACACTGATGTGTATTTCTACAACTTGATGAGGTCACTCTTTCTACATGTCACATTGAGTATTTTAAATGCTGAAATAAGAAAATGGTCATCGGCTAATGTTGCTCAAGGACCCAAATCTTCCAGTAGATAAAGGCATTCCCGGCTACTTGTCTTAGTGTGTTCTTAAGACTCAGAGGAGGCAGGACACTTAGGTGGGATTATTTAACAAGGTCAGAAAATTCTGCCTTGTGAAGTGGCAGGTCCAGAAAATTTTAGAAAATCTGATAATGACAGAAACTAGAGTACCTTTTTTCTTTGCATCTTAATCCTTACATGATGGCAAAATGCAAAAGTATAGCAGGTTTCCACAATGCCGAGGCTGCCTCCTGATTTTAAGGAATGAATTAACAAGTACACTGGGCAAGGTCCGGGTAACTGACTCTCAGGTCTGGCTTCTATTTCTTAGGCCTTCTATCTTTTGCTCTTTACGCTAGTGTTATTCATTTTCTTATCTCTTCTGTTGCAGACTCAGTAAGCCCAGGGATTTTGATCTACTGAAAAGTGTTTATTAAATCCTGCTGGGTCTTCCTTTGAAATGCCTCTTACCCTCACCCCTTAACTTCCATCACCTCCCCCTCTCCCAGCCATCACTTCACACCTGCATGGCTGGCCTGGACTCAGAGTTGGCCTAGGTGAGGCCTCTTCTTCCCAACTCATCCTACATGGCAAGGCTATTCATCTTCCTTAGACACTCTTGTTCCACAGTTCATTGGTCCCCAAACCTTCAAAGACTCCCTATTTTCTAGGATATCAAATCTAAGTATCTTTTCAGGGTTTTCCAGACCCCCCAATTTCTCTTGCTGATCCTTTCTCCTATTTTATGGTACCCAACGTCGGCTCTAGTTTGGCTAATCTCTCTCAGATCCATCAACATGCCATTCTCATGTCTCTGCTCATGTTGCTTTCTTACCTTAGAATACTTTATTTCTTCGACCCATTCATTGATTCAGTACTTTATTTCTTCAACCCATATGGATTGAAGACTTCTTAAAGTTCTGGAATCAAGATTTTTAAATTGGATTTATTACTACTTCATCACTTTAATATCTTAACCAGTTTGTAATATAAAATAATATCCTATATAATAAAAGCCTAATATGCAAATCAACCAAACAGCAGAACAATGGGTTGCGATGATGTGCACTGACTACCAGGGGACAGATGCTCAATGTAGGAGCTGCTCCCAGCCACAGACCCTGACCAGTGGAGGTGGGGGGTGGGGCTGGTGAGCGAGTGGTGCCAAGCCAGCCAAGGCAGGTGCCAATGGGGGCCTCCCAGTAGACCCCCTGGTTGCCCCACAGATCGGCCCTGATTGCCAGCCAGGCCTTGGGACCCTACCCATGCACGAATTTTGTGCACTGAGCCTCTAGTATATGTATATCAGGCCCAGTGCATAAGAGCAAAAGCAAGTGGGAGAATGGACCTCTCTCTTCAAGTTGTACCCACTTAAACAGGAAGAGCAATGTAGAGAATTTTAACCTCAAGAGAAGGATTTATATAAGGGACGATATGAGAATGAAATGGAATGTGACTAATGGAGCAATGAAGTAGAACAAAATTGTGTATAACCTTATTTTGTGTACTTGCTTCAAATGGGTTTCCTGTTGGAAGAGAAGCTATTTGAGGGCAGAGGCTAAGCCTCCTTTGACTTGCCAGTGTTAGATACTAACTGTATTTTCTCTTGACTTCCACAAGAGGAAGTCCTCCCTTGCCCGTGTCCCCAGGAACACGACTGATGGAAAGAGTATTTTAGGGTGCAGTCACCTTCATAGCCTTATCTTTGCTTTATTTCCTTGAGGAATAGAGGCCTGTGGATAAGCAAGAGCAAGCGGTGATGTAATGAAAACAGGGGGAATCTGGCCACCCATTTACCTCCTCTGAGGTTCTATCCTCATAGATCAGCAAACAGTTCCTTAGAAATGTTTGTCCATCTGTTTGTTCACATTGTTTGATAGACTCCCTATCTTAGATGTGCTTACATTGTTTTAGTCATTCCTGCTGACATAGCATGACATTTTTACTGTTCCCTTAAACCACAAATCCTGTGAGATGGTAAGATTATAAATCAGGGAAATGACAAGGAAATTCAAAGGAGGCTTAGCCGCCTCAAACCACTGTAGAAGAATCTAAAATGATTTTGGTTGGGTGTTAGATTGGAGATGAATTTTAAGTCACCCCACTACCAGTTCAAACCACAGTTGATGGCAAGGGCATGAGCTTGTAACTTTGCTTTCTCAAGACCTTCACTCTCTGTGGTGAAAATTCTTTTTGAATAAGCTCATAGTTTGGATTTTTTGGAATTTAATCAGTTGTGCTCTATTGTGAGTCAGCATTTTAGTGTATTCTGTTTCCCCCTATCCTACTGAACTGTCTGCTGTGACTTTTAAATTTAGAACATTGGGTCTGAACAAATAATGAATCATGATCTTTCAGAAAAGATGATGAAACTATTTTTTTTTTACTCCAAGGGGAGCAAAGCTATAAATTATAAAGAAGGCAGTGATTTATGACACCATTTTTTTTAAATGGAGAACTAATAATAAATAGAAAGTACAGTGATGTTGCAACAGGGTGGCCATAGGCAACCCAAATAGTTCTATCACAATGTAATGTAAGAATTAACTTAATGGTGCTTCTGAATGAATACAAAGGGAGAAAGAAAGAACAAAAAAAAGAAAGAAAGAGAAAAAGAAAGAATAAAAGAAAGAAAGAAAGAAAGGAGATTCCTTATCAATGTTTCTGATTACTTAAAGAGGGATAGTACTATGAAAAAAACTGAGATGTCAATATCCATTTAGAAATTGGAATGTGGTGGGGTAGGAGAGACAGTGCTATTTGATGAAGACATAAAGATTTTCTATAAAATATCTTAGTTTAAAAAAAAAATACAGGATGTATCTTTCTTTTTCCTCCACCTGCCCCTCCCCCCACCTCCATATGTTGTTTTAATTTACGTTTGGCCTAGAAGGGCATATTGTTGTAATTTCCATTTTATGGGTAAGGAAATTAGGACACAATGGCACAAGAAGAACTCAAATTCAAAACATCAGCTAGAGAACTAGAAGTAGTGATGTTGTTCTAATGACACTAGGGCATATCCTGAAAAATAGAAGGATGACATCATTGGGATGCTGCTATGGTCTCCCCAAAATTCATATGTTGAAATCCTAACTCTGAAAGGAGATGGTATTAGGAGGGGGCCTTTGGAAGATTATTATGCCATGAGGGTAGATCCCTCATGAATTGGGAGTAGTGCCCTTATAAAAGATATCCCACAGAATTCTTCAGTCCTTTTTGCCAAATGAAAATATCATAAGTCTGTGACCCAGAACAAGGTCCTCACCCAACCATGCTGGCACCCTGATATTGGACTTTCAGCCTCCAAAACAGTAATTATTTCTGCTGTTTATAAATGACCCACTCTGTGGTATTTTGTTCCGAATAGCCCAACTGGACTAAGACAGACATACTTCTATGATCTGGACAAGTTTTTTCCAGGACCACAATGTCCGCAGCCTTAGTGCGTTAGAATAGGATGAAGGTCTTGGAGAAGCTTTGCTCTAATTCTCCCTTTAAGAGTAAACCTGTCACCCACCTGGTTTGGCTCAGTGGTTGAGTTTTGACCTATGAACCAGGATGTAATGGTTTGATTTCAGTGAGGGCACATACCTGGGTTGAGGGCTCGATCATCAGTAGAGGGCGTGCAGGAGGCAGCCAGTCAATGATTCTCTCTCATTATTGATGTTTCTATCCCTTCCTCTCTTAAATCAATAAAACACACACACACACACACACACACACACACACACACACACTAAAAAGAATAAACCTGTCTCTGTAAGTGAAGGTAGGTGACAATGTATTCAGGATCTGTTGCAACAGTTGAGCTGAGACTACCCTCTTCCTGGAAAAGTCTGGCCAATGACAGAGAATGGCAGAATTAATAGGACCTGGCCATTTCTGCCCAATGCAGGACTCCTCTATGAGCAGTCTTTGTATTAGAGCTTCCTATTGGGTTGGCTGACACTCTCAGAGCTCCAGGACAACCTGGGCCTTTTCCTACATAATACTCCTTCCCTCCCATCCCCATGTATAGAGGTCAGAACAGTCTAAAGGCTATCCTTGCCTATGCCTGCTGGCATTTAATTTACACTTTATGGTTTCACCATCCCAAATCTCTTGCACTATTAACTCCATCATGGTGTCCACTTCCTGGATAACCCGAAGTGACACAACCTGCCTACAGCATCATTAGTTGGCAGAGACCTATTTATATTCACTACTCTAATACCACTTTTATGTAGCTAGAGAGGTAGACCTAAGAGCTTGTGATGCCCACATGACCAAATACAGACATTACCAATTTATTTATAATTTTTGTCAGTTTCCGTATAGGGGTAATTGTGATCTAAGGTAGAGAGCAAACATTTTTTTAATTTTATGGCCCAGTAAATTAAGCAAAATATTTGGAAATTGACATAGTGTTCCAGTTTTCTTTAGTTTACCAAAAAAATTATTCAAAGGCATTTACATATACTGTCATAGTTGCTTCATAAAAGATAAAAATTTTAACAATAACAAAAAAGAGAAAGAAGACAATATGAAAATTAAGAATGATTTTTCTTATAGTAGGATAGTTGAGAAAAATACACTGAACCATTAGAAATAAATTATCATGCAAAATAAACAAAACAACTTCCTCTCTTATAGGATTAACTACCATTATAAACAATTGGGAATCAGACACAATACATGAAATTAAGTTTTTCAGACACTGGGTAGCAGGTGGCACAGAATGGTATTCTTAGGAGAAGAAAACTAGAAGAGATAAGTTCTATGATAACCCTACTTATTGCTTGGGGAAGTTTTCAGGCAGAATAAACTGACATAGAGCCTAGTGGTGTCATCACATTGAGACCAGTTGCAAAGCAGACCTGTCAAGTCTGTGGCTGAGTACTTGTCTGTCCATCCATGGAATGTAAAGCAACAGGACAAACAATCTTCAGAGCTCATCAGGGCTTATTATAGTGTGTAATTCTACCATTTAAAGGGGAAGGACTTCATTAAAAATGCAGACATGGATCAGGTTGTCATAAATGTCATGCATTAGTAGTGGGCAAAATCATTTCCAGAATAAAGGCTAGTCTAGACCTGCCACAGCAAAGCATGAAAACAAGCCTGAAAGGGATCAAATGGTTTCACAAGTAACTTAAGTGCACATCAGAACAAGTGCAACCCTCTTTAAAGAAATACAATTCAGCACTGAACAACTTAAAATTCAAAATACCCAATATTCAACCAAAGGCATGGAAAGAAACAGGAAAATATGACTCATACCCAGAAGAAAAACCAATTGATAGAAAAAGATCCAAAAATAATACAGACTATGGAATTAGTAACAAAGAACCATTAAAAAGCTATACAAATTTTATAAATACTTTTGAGGACATAAAAGGAAACATGAAATGAATAAGAAGAGTTATAAACAAGAATTTTTAAAGACCAAAACTCAACTTCTAGAGAAAAAAATGTCAAATATCTACAATTTTAACAATTATTATCAGAGTAAAAACTGCAGAATTAAAGACCAGTGAAAGTGATAAATAGGAATAGAAACTGTCCAAAATGAAGAAATAAAAATTAGTGTCCTACCCTGTGTGGCCTGAAGTGCAATATCAAATGGCCTACTATATGTAATTGGACTCTTAAAGGAGAATAAAATGAGGGAGTAGAAGACAAAAAAAATGTTTGAAGAAATAATAGCTATTAAAAAATATTTGGTTAAATCATTTAAACTCATAGATACAGGAATATCTATAAACCCAAGGAGAAAAACATAAAATAAATCATATAAAGATATATTATAATCAAATTTCTTTAAAAAAAATAGTAACAAAGAAAAAAACAAAAGTAGCAAGAGATAAAAGAGCTGTACCCATTAGGGAAAAGAATATCAGCAGACTTCTCATCATAAACAATGAAGACTCAAATACAATGTAACAATATATCTAACGTACTAAAAAAAAAACCCACAAAAAACAAACAAAACAAAAAAACACACAAAAAAACCCCTAAGTCCAGGAGAAATTAAGATTATTTGAAACTAATAAAACTAGAATTAACCATTTATAAACCTGCACTTTAGGAAATGTTAAAAAAATTTTACATATAGAAGTGAAATGATACCAGATGGAAATTTGGATTTAGACAATGGAAGAAAACATTCTGGAAGTGAAAATATGTAGGTAATTTTAAAAAAGAATTTATCTTCATTTTAAATCCCTTTGAAAGATAATTTAAAGTTTAAAGCAAAATAATAACATTGTATCATAAGGAACATAACAAATATAGATTTAAAATATGTAAGAATAGCATGATGTTTGTAAAGTGGGAAGTGGCAGTCCAAAGAAGTGGCAGAGCGTATCAGACTGGATACAAAAGCAAGATATAATCATATGCTCTTTCTACGAATTCTACTTTATAAAGACTGATTAAATGTAGAAGGTTGGGGAAATATGTAAATAAAGCACTAATAGAAAGGAAGCTCGGATGAATATAGACAAAGGAAATTTAGAACAAAGAATATTACCCAGGATAAAGAAGGGTTACAAAGGAATAAAGGAGCTCTCTCTTGCCCCCAGTTCTCCATCATGTAAGGATACAATAAGAAGACAGCCATCTGCAGACCAGAAGCAAGTACTCATCAGATACTGGATCTGCTGGGAAACTTGATCTTGGACTTCCCTGCCTCCAGAACTGTAAGAATTAAGTGTTTATGCTTAAGTCACCCAGTCTATGATAGTTTTTTTATTTTTATTTTTTTATTAATCCTCACCTGAGGATACTTTTCCATTGATTTTTAAGAAGAGTGGAAGAGAGAAGAAAAGACAGAGAGAACACAATAATTGGTGGCCTCCTGCAAGAGCCCAGAATAGGGCCCAGACTGGGAAGGAACCTGCAATCAAGGTACTTGCTCTTGACTGGAATTGAATCTGGGAGCCTTTGTTCATAGGCCACTGCTCTATACACTGAGCCAAACCACTAGGGCCTATGATAGTTTCTTTATAGAAGTCCCAACTGACTAAGATACTTAGCCTAATTTTCACTTATGAAAACTCCCAACAGCAGTATACTATGTAATCTTATGAAATGTGCATGGGACATTCATAAAAATATAAAATATTCTAGATCATAAAACAAGCTTCAAAAAATTTAAAGGAAGTATTTACTGAGTATTACCTCTACAACAGTGATGTTAAACTGGAAATTATGTGGAAAATATTTCTGGAAAATCCATAAGCAGTTAAAAATTAACAGCACATATGTAAATAACTCATGGCTCAAGAAATATCTCAAAGGAAATTAGAAAATAATCGGATGTGATTGAAAAAATATACAAGATACCAAGTTGTGAGATTGACTTCATGTAGGATATATAAAGAAAAATGTATAGCATTAAATGATAATATTATTACAGAGAAAAATTATAAAATCACTGATCAAAGCTTCCACCTAAAGAAACTAAAGAAAGGAGAGCATCAATAGTTAACTTTAAAAAAAGGAAGTAAAAATAAAACTACAGGAACTAGTGAAATGTAAGGGGAAACAAAACTATGAAAGCAATAGAAAAAAATAAGTAAATCCAAAGATAGTTATTTGAGTTGATCTGTAATATTGATTACAAACTATAAATAGGCTGACCAGAAAAATAAGACACAAATGATCACTATCAGAAATAAAAAGGGGAACATAACTATAGAGTATGCAGATGTTAAAAGAATATAAGGCAATATTTCGAATAACTATATGCCATCAAAGTCTTCAATTTGATGAATGGATGAAATTTTTTGAAAGACACAAAATGCCAAAGCTTCCACAACATGAGCTAAATAGCCCTACATCTATTTTTTTTAAATAGAAATCAGAGTTAAAATATCCCTTGCTCCCCAATCCCTCCAAAATAACCCTAGACCCAGATAACTTAATGAAATGTACCAGGCATTTAAGGAAGAAATCATACCAATTCTACATAATTGTAGATGAGGAGGTGTTTCCCAACTCATTCTAGGAGATTAGCATTAACCTGTTACTGAACCAATACAAAGGTAGTCCTAGAAATGAAAATTACAGATCTGTGTATTTTATGAACATAGATGCAGAAATCCTTAACATAACATTAATACTTTAAATCCAACAACATACAAAATGGATAATATATCTGGGCAGATAAAAGGCAGATGTACTGGATAGAAAGAGGTAAACTTTCCTGATCAGTATATAACCATCAGTTTCTATGTATAAAATCCTAAGGTATCTTCAAAACACTGCTAGAACTAATTAGTGATTTTAACAGGATTGGAGAATTAAAGATCAATATCCAAAAAAAAATGTATTTCTATATGATAGCAACTATTTGAAATTAAATTTTAAAAATAATATCATGTACAATAGAATGAAAAACATGAAATATGGAAATATATAATAAAATGTCTTTAAGAAATGTACACTAAAAATGTCAAAACATTATAATGAATGAAAGAAGACAAATAGAGAGATACATCATAGTGATGGGTTGGCAAACTCAATATTGTTAAGATGTGATTTTTTTAAATGAAGATTTCTAGTAGGTGCTTAGTTTTTGTATAAAATTAAAACTGCTCTAAAAATTAAGTTCATTAGTTTTTTGGGTTTTTTTATGAACTAAACCACCCATAATCATGCCACTTATTACAAATATTCTTATTTGTGGTTCTTATTTGGCCCTTGTGTATATACACACATTTCCATATAGTTGTGATTACTAGAGAGCAATCACTTGATCTTTTGAATCTCAACTTAACACAGGATAATATACCCATCTCTTAGCAGAAGCAAAAGTTTGAATTGCTTAAGCTTTTATGCACCCAAACTATTTATTAGTAAGATGCATTAGATATTAAAACTTAATGGAGAACCAAAGGATAGGAAGCTAACATTTATGGAACACTTACAAGGTACCAGGCACTATGCCAGGTGCTTTACACATTTGATTTTATTTAATCCTTTAACAACCATATGAGGTAGGTGCTATTATCTCCATTTTATAGAGAAACAAACTGTAATTTAAAATAACTCAATTATCAGATTAACCAAAGATCAAGCTTAGATGTTACTGGTAATATGCCCAACCCAGATTTTCTTATGATAAGAAGAATAAGTCAGAATAATATTTACCAAAGTATGCCTTATGAAACCCTATTTTTATACGAAGTTGAGAGAGAAAGACTGAGAAAGAGAGTGAGTCATATACAGGGTGGGCAAAAGGAGGTTTACAGCTATGAGTACACAGAAGTTTATTCTAGTATCTTATTTATTCTTGTATTATATATATTCCCATATATAAACTTACTTTTGCCCATCTCTGGTATATAGTTATAGATATATATCTCTTCTAAATTTTTTGAGAAACTCTCAGTGAAAAATTAAAAAGCCTCTTTCCGATAGGATACCTCAGAGCTTTGATATGCTAACATATGCTGTGAGTGTCCCAATTTTTGGAGCAAGAATCTTGCAACACTAGTCCCATCCAACACACTTTGGGAAATCCTGGCCCATAATATCATTCATAATTTATTCAGTGGGCTCGCTGGTTCGTTTTAAGAATTTCCAGAATACATTCTATGACAGTGTCCATAAAAAATTCCAAGCTCCATCTTATTATTTATTTTATCAAATGAATAATATACCTTGGGGTTTAGCCATGAAATGATGTAGAAGCATAGAATTGTAAGCCTGGAAGAGATCATGAAGACTCAAATAGGCCACCTCCCAGGCTTCAGAAAGGACCACACGTAAGCCATCACGGACAGATGGGTATCTAGCTTGTTGTAAAAGACCTCCAGGGAAGAAAATTCCATAACCTCCCTGTAACTTATTCCAGATGCCCAGCTCTAAGGAAATGATGAGCTCCTTGAGGCTCTTCTGGTCTATTGTGCATGTACTGAGGGCTTTGTCATCATGGTGGTATATTATATGCAGGTGTTTAGATTTAAAAAAATGTACTGGTGGAAGTAAGATAAAGGTAACTATATCTATAGATATAAAAGATATATCTATAAAATACAGAGATCTACTTCCTATCTATCTAGAACACAGGAGTTAAAAATGTCGTTTCAGAATCATCTTTGACATCTCCTATTTTCAGTTTCAGTTAGTCATCTCATCCTGTAACTTTCTCCTTGAAGTCTCTCTTAATTCAGTCCCATCTTTCTTTCCCCCTTGTGCAAGCCATGGTGGAAGCTCATTCCTGCTAGCTTGGATCACTCAAATAACTCTTGACTAATTTTCCTATCTCTAGACTCTGTTCTTTCTATTTTGCTCCCATGGAGCAAAAACATTCATTTTTAAAGGGCAGCTCTATCATGTCACTGCCCTGTCTTACATTTTTGGTGACTTTCTATTGCCAACAGTGTAAATGTGAACTCCATACACTGCCCTGATACACAACTCCATGTGATTTGGCTCCAACTTCTCTTCCTCGTCTCCGGTCATTCTCTACCACACATTCAACCTGTCACTCATAGTGAACATTTTTCCTGACCCTATGAATTTTCATCCTTTTGTGCCTCTGATCTTTTTCATTCCATCTGCTTAAAATATCATTCTTTCTCCTCTTGGTCATGTTCTTATTCATCCAACAAGTCCTAGCTCCTCTGTGAAATCTACCTATGACGCTTTAGGCTAAGCTAATTATATTCTCACCATTTTTTAACTTCCAAAAACTTTTGCACATATTTCACTCACATCACTTAGAAAGTTATGTCATGAAATGTGGTAATTATTTAACTAGTGGATAGCATGACTCTGATATGTGCTATCATACATCAGAGACTGAGAGAAGTTAGCCCAGGAAGATAAGGACCACTGTCCGATCTGACCAGCAAGGGACAATGGTGATTATGAGGGTGGTGCTGAATGTGAGAGAGAGGACACCTACATAGGGACCCTTCCCCTGAGCAATGAGATGACTCTGTCCATGATCCAGAAAAGATGGATAGGTGCAGGGCTGGGGGGCGGGGGGGCAATTAGCAGCTCCTCAATGTCCTTTGGAACCAAGAAGACAGGACCCAGGACAGACCACAGCCACAGAAGCAAGAAACCTCCAGGGAAGAATTTGCACCTTTTCCACTATCCTCAGGACCAGTGATGAGCGGCGCTAAGGCCAGGAACTTGGGGGTAGGGTAAGGGTGTTGTCAGCACCACATCATAAGCACAGCTTTCTAATTGTTTTACATTGCAGTTATTTGTATCTCTCTGTGGTAAGACTACCTGTCCAGCATTAGCATTTCAGCTGTACTCAGGAGTTCTGGTTGGGAGAAGAGGGAGTGTGCCAACTTGGCCACATTCTCTGAAGTTCATGATCTAGGGACATTCCGAACAAATTACAGTAATGAGTATGTTTAAGAGTACTGTTGACTTGGTGAATGAACACAGGTACTAGAAATGCATGAATTTAGGAAATATCCATCTAAAAATATCTCAAGAGTACACAGTTGATTTAATTACATGGAAAGAAAACCAATGCTTTAACCACAACTTCTACATGTAACACAAGTATTCCACACCCCCTTCAAAGTGGTTACCATAGGCGACTGCATACCTAGGACAATTGTAGTGCCAGTTCTATGTTATTGAATTTATATCATTGCTATGACTGCTTTGTAATCTATAATCTCACAGTAGTCATAGGAGGTGCATTTTGGCTCCACCTTATAGATGAGAAAACTAAGTAACTTACACCCAAATGGAAACATGGTGGCAGTTCCAGCCATTTGTCAAAATTCAATTTGAGACTAAGCTCATATTCTTCTTATTCTGCCACGTTGACTCAAAACATTTATTTGGAAATGCTTTTCGAACCCAAGGTAATTCATGTACTCAATAGTAATGAATCTTTTTACTTTCCAGATGACTCTGTGTTTTTAAAAATAGTAAAAAAGACTTTTTTGAATCAAGTGTAGTGAAAATAGTGGGAGATTGGGGTCCATTAATATGATCTGAGATCCAAAATGAGGTATGACTCTGGAGGAAATACATATAATTTTGTTGTTATTGTTCTTCACTGGAAGATATTTTTCCATTGATGTTTAGAGAGAGTGGAACAGAGGGGGAAAGACAGGGAGAGAGAAACATCAATATGAGAGAGACACATCAATTGGTTGCCTCCCACATACACCCCAACCAGGGCGGGGGATTGAATCTGTAACTGAGTTATGTGCCCTAACCAGGATCAAACCCAGGATCCTTCAGTCCAAGGGTCAACGCTCTATCCTCTGAGCCAAACCAGCTTGGGCCATTGTATAATTTTTAAGTGAAGTAAAAGATACATTAGAATATCATTGATTTTGGAATTTCTAAACCACCACAGATCTTAAAAAAAATGGGATTTGATATAGAAAATGTTAACATTATAGTTTTGCATAAGGTCCGTAATCCCTCCATTGAAATTTAGGTTTGGAAGCCCCCTATAGGCTACTGTTTTTTTGTTTTTGTTTTTGTTTTTCAAATTCTGTGTCAGTAACGGGCAGGGCAGAGCAACCTTTGAACCCCAGACTGTCAGACTTCAACTTCTTTCCACTGTACGTTCTTTGGGACCACCTGTCCCAACCCCTAAACACATGGGGAAATGCTTTCAGATCCCAAGGCCCCGGCTAGTGAGCCTTCCTCCTGTGCTCACACCTCCAGTGACGATGAAGAGATCTCATCTCCAGCCCTTGAGCAGATGTAACTATCAGAATATCGTCTTGATTTATATGGAGCAGATGTTCATCTCCATGCATTAGGTATCTGAAGATTTTGAGAAACGACCACAATATGAAAAAAAATGGAAAAGTTAATTTAGTCATATTCTGAAGAGATGTTTCTCAAACAAAATTAAAGCTCCAAAGCAGGTAAACCGAATTGCCCCATGCTAGGCCGGTGGTGTTTTTAGCTGTCACCCAACCCAATTTTCAGCATAGACTCAAAGGAACAGCACCGAAATACTTTCCTAACTTTTCCATATTTAGCACAACACCACACAAAATTGCTAAATACCATATAACCACACTTACCATACTGGGGCCTATAAATTCAGGATTCAGACACTTGATTACAAACCACAGAATGACTCTGTTTGAGAAATAGTATGTGGTATTATAAGAAAACTGCCCCTATTTGGATGTTCTTCTGCTTATTAAGTTAGTAACATGGGCTTTTCCCCCTCTCTTCTTTCTTAATCCTTCCTCTGTGGCTGTCATCTCCAATTTCTGGGACAATTGTATGTGTATTGGGGGTGCAGGCCTGCAAGAGCTGGGGGAGCATTTGCTGCTGTAACTATTGTCCTGACGAAAAAGAAAGCACACACATTTTTGGTTTCTCAGTAAATATTTCCATAGCAAACCAGGAGTCAATCACCAATTTTTAGGAGAGGGAAGGTATGACAGGCAATTCAGTCTTACCTCCTGAGAATCCAGGTATTACTGCAATGCCATTTTTTTTCTTGTAATTTAGTCATGAAGTTTCCCTCCTACTCAAGATTCATGAGCTAGCCTCTATTATTTCATACCTTTAAACTAACATCTTTAAAAAAAAGTATATATATATATATATATATATATATATATATATATATATATATATATATATCAGAAAGGGAATGGGAGAGAGAGATAGAAACATTGATGATGAAAAACATTGATTGGCAGCCTCCTGCACACCCCACACTGGGGATTGAGCCCCCAACCCAGGCATATACCCTGACTAAAAATTGAACTGTGACCTCCTGGTTCATGGGTCAACGTTCCAACCACTGAACCATGACAGCCAGGATATAACAACATCTTATCAGATCCATTAGGCACACTAAAGTGTAAATGAGGGAAATCACAACATACATTTTTTTCATTTTTATAAAGATCAGACTGGAAGCTAATCCATTTGCAGGCACTCACTCCTCCTCCCCCAGGGAAATGTCTCAGAAACACCTGTCAGCTACTTCCCTTCTAAGTGGGGCTTATCCCACCGTTTATCAAGGCAACTACTCCAGAAAAACTTATTTAAATAGATTAGAAAAATAATGCAAATTTTAAATGTTCTTTATGATAATTTTTTTTAGTTTTTAAATATAAATCCCTCATTTTATCCCTCTATGATAGTAAGTGATTCTTGCAACTAGATGTCATGCCACCTCACCAATAATTCTTTTACAATTTCAACCACTCATATCGAGACTCTACTGTGTTCCAGAGATGTTCTAAGTAACTTGCTTGATGACAATTTTAGGAAGTAGATATTGCTCTCTCCATTCATAAGGATGAATATGAATGGGAGTAGTTATGGATCTCGAGCAAAATCACAGAGTTATTATGTGAGAGACAGGATTGCAGCCCATCCTCTTAAACACTACACTGGAAAAATCTTTCTAAACTGAACGAGACAATAACTTTTATATCAGTCTGTGTTTTCAGATGCAAGCAACAGATACGGATTCTGACATTTCAGGAAAAAATAAAAAGATAATGGGGAGCTCAGAGGAAGTGGAGTGCTGGAAATCTTGGCTCAGAGGTTTTGTGGTTACAAGCACTTCCAAAGCTGCACTTCAAATGCATCCAGGAAGGATGGCTCTGCACCTAAACGGTGGACACAAATGACCCCAGACACTGAGCATGGCTGCTGGCACTGCTGGTCTGAGAACTTGACCTCACAACAATGGCCTCCATTGCCAGAGGTGCTTCCTCTGGATTCTTGCATCCTTTTATCTCTAGTCGCCTAGGTAAAGACGAAAATAGGTGAATTGATTGGTGGAGCTCAGGTCACATGTCTACACTCTAGCTACACAGGGAACTGGGAAAGTGAGTTTGGGGTTCTTTCAGCTTCTGTGGTGACAGATTTCTGTACCTTTCACCACAACTTATCTATATATATCTATATCTAAAAGCCAAAGCAACCGTTATGACCATTAAGACCAGAAGGACCAGAAGGACCAGTCAGCCAGTCACTATGATGTGCACTGACCACCAGAGGGCTGACGCTTAACGCAGGAGCTGCCCCCTGGTGGTCAATGTGCTCCCACAACAGGCGCAGTGGGGCTTTGATGAGCAAAGCACAGCGCCAGGCCCTGGCTTGGGCTCCTCCCCAGCTGCCTGCCACTTCAGAACTGCTACATCCCTTGGGGCATGTCAGACTGCTGGTTTTGGCCTAATCCCCACAGGCTGAACCCAGCAGTCCAACATTCCCTGAAGGGTCCCAGATTGTGAGAGGGCACAGGCCTCTCATATCAATGTGAGAAAAACACATTGGTTGGTTGCCTCCTAAGCACTGTATAGGTGTGCAAGCATCTATACTTGGTAGCCAGAGGGAATAACAGATACCTGCTACACCTGAGAACTAGAGCAGGGGGTTTCTCTTGCATCACACAATGGACTCTATGAGTGTAAGGTTCTCCTTATCTCCCCTGTCCTATAATTCTAAGCCTCGGTCATCCATACATACAGCAGGTCTTTGGGTTTCACCAGTGTTCTGCAGACGATGAATGGTGTCAGCAGAGATCCTGAGTCATGCATGAGTATTATTTAAAGAGAAGACAGAAGAGAAATTTAAATACTCTTGAAATATTGGTGCCAGTGAATCAATGCTCTGTGGATTGAAGCTAGAGAACATTGTGTCCAGAGTAACTGCATTTTGGGTGAGAAAAAAAAAAAGAGAGAGAGAGTGTCTGTAACCTTGTAATTACCCTTCTGGTGTGCTCATGGTAAATGCCAACAGTACAGACGTCAGCTTCCAGCTTCGGCCAATTTTTTTTACTGGATCCATTTTATTTTGACCAGAACTCATCTCCCAGAGGTCCTCTCCTATAAATGGGAAAGAAGAGAAAGATCTCTATTAGAGGAAAAAGACTAGATCTTGCCTGTCATGGACATCTGTTGTATTTCTCTGCTCGGCCTTCATTCTTTCTTCTTTCATTAACAGTATCATAGTATTCCTTCAGGAATGACCCTACCCTCCGTGCTCTAGAGATTTTCATATGACCCATGAATACCTATTAGGTCTAGTAATAATTAATGTCGTTTTAAAATACTTTTTTAAATCGAATTTATTTAAACAATACAACAAAATTTAATCAACAATATAGTTGCCGTTGTTTTCTACTACTTGTGCCCAACGCTCAGGAAGCATTTTAATCCCTCTGTTGTAAAATTCTTGTGATTTTGATGCAAAAAATTTGGTCAATGCATTTTTGAGGCATTCTTCATTATTAAATTTTTTTCCAAGAAGAAAGTTTTGCAAAGAACGAAACAAATGGTAATCGGAAGGGGCAATATCAGGAGAATATGCAGGTTGAGGGAGAACTTCCCATTCCAACTGGCGCAGTTTTTCAGCAGTGATTCTTGCAGTATGCGGTCGTGCGTTACCATGGTGAAGAATTACGCCCTTCCGATTAATCAGCGCGGGTTCTTTTTCTCTTAAAGCTTGGGCTAACCTTTCCAATTGGGCACTATACACTGCACTTGTAATGGTTTGGTTAGATGGTAAAGGTTCATAATGAAGAATTCCTTTAAAATTCCACCAAACACACAACATCACTTTTTTCGCATGCAAGTCAGGTTTTGGCGTGGGCTGCGGAGCCTCATTTTTGTCCAACCATTGAGGCCGCCTTTTCAAATTAACATACAGCACCCATTCTTCATCTCCGATAACAATTTGCTCTAAAAACAGCAAACGGTTTTGACGAGAGAGGAGCGAACTGCAAATTGTGACTCTTTCATTACGGTTGTTGTCGGTCAACTCATGAGGAACCCATTTTCCAAACTTTTGGACTTTGCCAAGTGCACGCAATTGATTGGAAATTGTTTTTTGTGAACAATTTAAAGTTGTCGCAAGCTCTTATTGGGTAATTTGAGGATTTTGCACCAAAAGAGCTTGAAGAGCTTCTTGATCAAAATTGGACACACGGCCTCGACCACTCTTGTCATCTAACGAAAAATTTCCCTCGCGAAATTTCTCAAACCAACGCTGGCATTTTCTGGCGCTAACTGCACCTTGACCAAGAACACTACAGATGTTTTTTGCAGCCTCACTTGCTTTTCTTCCTAATTGGAACTCGTAAAGCATGCAGTGCCGAATATGCTCTTCATCCGCCATCTTCTTAGCCCTAGTTTTGCAACAAAAACCAAACGAAACACAAACTTTTTCAAGCAAAACTTGTTAATTGCACTTCACACGTTCTGTAGATACCACGTGTTTGAAGGTTATGTCAATACAAGTCAACGCCAAGCAAGATTTTAAACGAATGTTTAAAACGACATTAATTATTACTAGACCCGAGATATATATATATATATATATATATATATATATGTATTGATAATAATTGATTCAGGGAAGGGCATGTGCTACAGAACATCCAACTGGAACATTCCATGTCTTTCCTGGAACTACTGGAAAAGAGAAATTCTGTCTTCTGGAATTACTGAGCTGGTCGATTGTACCTGAATCTTTAGATAGATGGACATCTTGCCACCATGGGGGGGAGGGGGGGGCGCTATCTGAGAATACAGCCAATAGAGAAACTCAGATAGATATTTAAAGGAAGATTAGATATTACAACATCATTTTAAAACCTAGATTGAGCCAAGCTCAAAACCAGTAACCTTGGGCTTTCCGATGACCTAAGCTTGTAAATTTCTTTCTTCCATTAAGCCAGTATGAGTTGGGTCTCCTATCACATGCAGCCAAAGAATCCTAACCAATTCACTGAGTTTATTTACTAATTGGTGAAGTTCTGGGCTGTGTTGGTTCAGGAACAAGTCCCAAAACTAGTTGTCTTGAACGTTGTAAAATAGGCTCATAATTTGGGTAAAGAATTGATTTAAATTCTCTGCCCCTCTCCCCACCCCCTCAACATTTAGAGTCTAGGATTGTATGAATAAAGACAAATGAGAATCACTTGTTAAAATACATTAGCTGCTTTCTCAGAAAAAAGATAATGATGGGATTGCCATTTAGCACAACAGAAAACATTACCCAAATTGGGTTAGTAGCTATTTTAAGTTCCATTTAACCTCTCGTGGTAATGCTTTTCATAAGTACTTTGTAATTTCTAAGTTTGCGAGGCTTAAATAATTATGTAATTACTTTGCAACGACCACAGAGCTCCATTTGGATTTGGTAGCTACTTTAAGCCATGTGAAGTTTTTCATTATAAATTACATTATGTTTAGTACATAATTTATAGTTTGTATGAAAAGAATAACCATATCATGCAACTATTCCGTAATAGTGTAGCAATTACTCCCATATTGTGGTAACTGCCAGTGGACTAGCTATTTCTTTTGTAATTATAGAAATGATACTATCAAATCCAACAATTTCCTGGTGATAACATTTATAACTGTAAGTTCCATTATAATTCAGTTGCTTCTTCTTGGCCATTCCTAGCTGAGCAAGAAAATAAATGAAGTTGAATCTTTTTCTGCCACTTGACTATTAGATGATATTTAGCAAGTATATACTATAGGAATTGAAGCTTGGAAATAGATCATGTGTAACCAGATCAAAGTATATTATTTGCCTCCATTTATACTCTGACTACAAATAGGCCTTGATCAACTACAACAGTTCAAGATCAAGGAATCATGCAGAAAAGTTATATTTTATTGTAACATAAACCCAGTTGACAAACTCCCCTGAAAGATGTGGTGTGAGAGATAGGCTTCCGTATGGCCTGGAAGGAAAGTGAAAGGCACAGGATATGGCGTTAGAAACCTGAGTTTAAGTCTAAGTTTGCTTCTTCCTAAGCTAGGTGATTTTACCAACTGTATAATCTCTCTGAGTTTGTTTCTTTTTCCACAGATTTGGCCAATTCATACTTTCCTCATAGGTTTGTTGCAAAACCAAATGTTATAATACATTTGGAAGGGTTGTGACAAATACTAAATAAATATGAAATACTCTTGAAGAAGAAAGCCCTTTGTTCTTATTCAATTCCCTTAGTTTGAAGGAAAATACTCTTCTTTCACATAAACTTTTATAATGAAAAATAAATAAATAAAAATAGATAGTGCCTACTATGTGCAAGAAAGAATTCATCCTGGCATCATTTTCCTTTTTATAGAATCCGGAATTTTCCCAAGGATTTCTTTATATTCCTTTTCTCCCAAAAGATGTAATGTTTGAGAGCTTTTGAATTTTACTTTATTAGTGAGAAGTATAAATTTCCTTAGGCAATCAGAAAAAAAAAAAGGAAAAACAAAAAGTTATTTCTTCACCAAAGGGTTTGGTTATGAGATACAGTGCAACTCCCCAGTAAGCTTCCAAAAATATAAATATCAAAGTCTTATCTGAAGGATATTACTGTAATATTTTAAGGGTTGCTAGAGTTACAAGTAAGTACTAGGAAATTGTTTTTTAAACGTAGCCAGCTATTTTATTCTAGATAGATAGTCTGATATTAATATTCAGTCTCAGTTAATTAATTTTCTTCCAATCCCTAGATAGTAACTCCACTACTTGTTAAGTTTAATTGGTTTAATACAAAGTGTAACGTGCACATACTTTTGTCTTATAGTTAAAAAGAGTCCAGTTTAGTTATTCTTACTAGAAAGACAGATTTTAAAAGGATATAAAAATCTTCTCTGGAGCTTTGAACTTTTGTTACATGTAAATGTCTGTATAGATAACATGAGCATTCATAATTGTAGCAGTGGTTTCTGTGGGTTTTTTAGAGACAAGTAAGGAATAAAGAACCAAATCATCTTCCCTTAAAGATGAAAGAATAGAGCTTTCCAAGTTGAGCTCTTTCCCTCCCAGCCGCAGGTTCAGGTAGCTTTGGGTGTGACTGGGCCAAGAATGTCTTTTTGTTTGTGCTGAGCGCTGACTAGGTGTGCACTGTCCCACTGAAGAGGTAATGCCTGGTGTGATATCCTCACTTCCTGATGACTCAGTCAAGTTTTTATTTTTTCTTGTCAATTACATTTCTGTATTATTTTTCCAAGGCTGCTGTAACAAAGACCACAGGCTAGCAGCTTACACAACAGAAATGTATTGTCTCACAGTTGTGGAGACTAGAAGTCTGAAGTCAAGATCTTGACAGGGCTTACTCTCCTCTCCCTGTAATACACTTTCCTAACTGAGATTGCTCAGTGCTGGAGTCAAAGCATCCATGACTAGAAATAAAAGCGTCGCCTTATGGTTTGAGCTCCCATGGTGGTTTCCAACTATTTTTAACTCTTATGGGTGCAGCTGTAATCATCGAGTGGTCAGTGTTACTGCTAGTATTTAATAGATACCAGTTCATTTTCTCTAGGCAGCTAAGATAATGTCAGAAGTACACAAATTTGTAAACAAAACCATACCATATCCCAAAGCTACTCACCGCCTCTCAAAAGTTGGAATTATTGCTACAGTATTGGTTCAAAGTACTCGTTCACAAACTCAAGTATGCAGGAAATAACATTTTATCATTTTTTGTTTTGAACCTAAATTCTGCCAGGGTGGCAGAAATTTCAACCAATACAGTGTTCTTCCTGATTTTCCCCAAGTTACACCCGAGTGAGGCTCTCAAGTGTGGGACGTGGTCCTTGCAATCCTCACGGCATCTGTCCCTGCAGACAGCCACTGCACTGTCCTTACTCCATGTGGTCTCCCAGGCCATGGCACTCGTGTCCCCCGAGGTCCCACAGCTCTCTCTGTGTATGCGATGCTGCTCCCAGGAAGACGGCAGGCACTCTGATGCTTCTTTATGCGGGAACGTGGATACCAAGGGTGCTGGCCATTTCTTCTCTAGGTTCTGGCGGTCTGTCTCTGGCCTCTCCCAGGAAATGGGCTCAACCCCCTCTCCTTCTGGATTCCTTAAATCTCTTTGCAGAAGTTTACCACCACTTCAGGGCTTGATAGCAAGACACATGCTCCATGCTACAATATCTATACTTTCATTGTTTCTTCTTTTAAAAAAAAATATCATTTTTATAGATTTGAGAGAGGGATAGAAACATCAATGGGAGAATCATCGATAGGCTGCCTCCTGCACACTCCACACTAGGGATTGACCTCGCAACCCAGGCATGTGCCCTGTCTGGGAATTGAACTGTGACCTCCTGGTTCATAGGTCAACACTCAACCATTGAGCCATGCCGGCTGGGCTCATTGTTTCCTCTTCATTGCCCTTCTCTCTTGCAAGCCCAAACACTGTATGGGTGTGCAAGAGGGTGTATGCACATGTGTGCAAACTTCACTCTTTATGTTTTCTTCTAAATCTATGTAGTGACTTATTTCAGTTTCTCTAAAAGCTTAAGTAATTGAAAGGTAAAAGCCAGAAAAAGACTCCTTTATCATATCAATTCTCTGAGGCCATAAACACAGAAGAGCCTGTTTATTGTTGTTGTTTTTAGGTTAATCCTCACCTGAGGATATTTTTCCACCGATTTTTAGAGAGAGTGGAAGAGAGAGGGAAAGACAGAGAGAAATATCTATGTGAGAAAAAACACATCAGTTGGTTGCCTCCTGCCTACACCCAGACCAGGGCCCAGACCAGAGAGGAGCTTGCAACCAAGGTACATGCCCTTGATGGAATCAAACCCAAGACCCTTCAGTCTATAGGCTGACACTCTGTCTACTGAGCCAAGCCGGCTAGACTGAGCCTGACTATTTTTATGTGGAGGAAGACAAAGGGCAAATAAAATGCTGGAAAAAAAGTAATATTTAAAATATATTATTCTATATAATAAAAGGGTAATATGCAAATCAACCAAATTGCTGAATGATGGGTCACTATGATGCTCACTCACCACCAGGGTCAAACGTTCGATGCAGGAGCTGCCCCCTGGTGATCAGTGCACTCCCACAGGGGGAGTGCTGCTCAGCCACAAGCCAGGCTGAAGGCTGGCGGAGCGCAGTAGCCCACCTCCGTGGCAGCGCTAAGGATATTGGACTGCAGCTTAGGCCCATGGGGAGTGGGCCTAAGCCATCAGTCAGATATCCCCTGAGGACTCCTGGACTTCAAAAGAGCACAGGCCGGGCTCAGGACCCCTCCCCCTCCACCCGGGACCCCTGAGTGCATGAATGTCATGCACCAGGCCTCTAGTGTCATTATAATATCTTGACTTTTTGTGATTTATGTGATTTCTTTCCAGCTCTATGACTCACTAATTATATAACGTTGGAAAAGTTACTTAACTTGTTTACACCTCAGATTCTGCATTGAAGAAAAAAAAATGGTTACAGGAACGGTGGGTTATTATAAGGATTAAGTGGGGGGAAAATAGGTACAATGCTTAGGATACTGCCTGGCACTTAGTACTATTACCTATTAATATAATTATTATCATTCACAAAATAATTAAGTGGCTAAAAAGGAAGGAGGAAGTTGGGTATTTCTGCCTGAGGTAAAACTCGTAATCTGAGGTCTGAAAGAGCCCTTAGCAGCGCAGTCCAGCCCCCTCATCGACAATGCATGTGTAGAAGTCTGAGGGGAACTTGTCTGAGAGAATCTTGTTGCTAATGGGGACTGGAATCCAGAACCCAGACCCCTGATTCCCAGTCAATGCCACATAATGTATATGCTTTTGTGACAGAAAGGGAGGGCTCTTTAATGCTACCCACACATTTTTCTCCATATAACTAAGGGCAGAAGCTAATTTTCTTAGCTCCTAACAAAAGTAATAATCATTCAGTCAGATCTGTTCAGTCAGGGACATAATGAATGGCTGTTTTCCTATCATCTTAGCATACCAAATAGCCCCTAAGTGTTCTTCCCCAGACAAGGGAAGTATGTTTGATGATACTTTCCTGTGTGTCCTTGAGCATAGCATTTACCCTTTCTGATTTTCAACTTCTTTACCATAGGAGTTAGATTTAGTGTTCCCCCAGTTATATTTCACACTAAAGGCCTGTTGCATGACATTTCTGGACTGGAGTGGTGGTGGGGGAGAGGGGTCCCTCAGCCCGGATTGTGCCCTTTCACAGTCCAGGAGTCCTCGGGGGATCTCCAACTGACAGCTTAGGCCCACTCCACATAGACCTAAGCTGCAGTCGGACATCCTTAGCACTGCCATGGAGGCAGGCCACTGCGCTCGTCAGCTGTCAGCCTGGCTTGTGGCCGAGCGGCACTCCCTCTGTAGGAGTGCACTGACCACCAGGGGGAAGCTCCTGCATTGAGTGCCTGCCCCCTGGTGATCAGGGCACATCATAGTGACCAGTCATTCGGCCATTTGGTCGATTTGCATATTACCCTTTTATTATATAGGACTAGAGACCCAGTGCATGAAAATTCATGCACTGGAGCGCGGGTCCCTCAGCTCGGCCTGACCCCCTCTTACAGTCTGAGAGCCCTCAGGGGTGGGAGGTGACCTAGCAATCCAGGAAGGTGATGTCCCATCATATCTCTGCTGCTGCCACTACCGGCAGTGCAAGCCTCGGCCGGCCCTGGTTACCTGAGCCTTGGGCACCCCTGGGTGGCTTGCAGCCTCCATCCAAGGCTTGCCTGTGCCTCAGGCCAGCCCTGGGTGGCTGGGGAGAGGAGGCTTAGGGGACTGAGCACCGCCATCTTGCGGCTGTGAGCAGTGCTATATTTGAGGATGTGGCAATCAATTAGCATATCCCCTCCTTATTGGCTGTGTGGAAGCTGCCATCTTTGTGATGGTGTGAGGGTCAATTAGCATATTCTCTCTTTATTAGATAGGATAGCTTCTGCTTCAGAGCCAAAACAGACTCAAGAGTTGGCCTCTATGAGGTGAAACCTGGGAGTCTACATGGTCACAAAGTGTCCTGAATGATTTGGAAATAGCTGGCTCAGAGGGTTCTTAAGGGTTCATCTGACTCTAATATGCTTCAATTCTAAGTTAAATTCCCATATCTCACAGCTTGCCTGCAGCTTAGTGAAAATGGTGCTACCCTTGTAAAAAAAAAAAAAAAAAAAAAAGGTAGTTGATATAAAATGCACATTTATTTCTGTAACGTATTCAAAATAGAATTTTACTCTGAATGCCTTTAACTTCCCAAAGGTCATTTAATCTAAATTTTATATGCAAATGTGAAAATATCTCCAGCTTCTCTAATACTTGAGGCTTGCCAGAACTTTTTTACAACATAAGCCCTGGGGGACCCAGTCATATTGACTATGTTACATACAGGTGATGCACTGTTCTAACGAGGCCCTTCTGATATTTTTAGTCATGTATCCCTTGGACAGGCCTCGTAGAAGTGCCTGGCTTTTCCACACCACCTGTGAAGCTCCAGTGGGCCTGACACTGCTGAGCTTTGGATATTCCAGAATGCAGGACGCCACCTGACAATGAAAGATTTAGGTTTAATTCGTTTTCTCTTAGAAAGATGGCTGATATTTTCTGACACACGGTTTCCTCTCCCAAGGACAAAGGGCAAGCTAAGTTTTCTCTCCATTCAAATATTGATCCGAATTCCAGAGACTGGGCATCCTGCACTTGAGCACACCTGCGCGCATTGGGAGAATTGCCCTGGGACCATTGGTTTCAATGCTAAGCAGCTAGGACCAGGGTTCTGGTCTCCTCTGGCAAAACTGAGGCATAACTGATTACATAACAGTCTTAGAAAGCGGATATTTGACTCAAGAGAATTGATTTTTGACTTTAGCATCACTTCTTTGAAAAAAATAAAAATAAAGCATTTGCTGCAAATAAAGACCTGCTGGTAGTATAGAAATGGTGCTCTTAAGTGAAGTTATAAGTTTTTGGATGCTTCTCCAGATTAGGTATAAACTGATTGGGATTTAGAGTTTGTACTGAAAATACTTTTTAGGGCTCATCTTTAATAACCATATTTCCCCTTACAGTAGCACTCAACAACATAACTTGCTGTAGTATCCCTCCTGTTTTGACACATGTCTTTCCTGTAATCTGAAACTAGACAAAATTTCTGATTTGTGGACTATTATTGGGAACTACAGTCTCTTAACTTAGGAATGATTGGTATAAGGATTCACTTGGCTGAGCACAGATTTTTATCATCCAATTGCTGTATTAATAGAATGTTGCCCTCACCTTAAGAATAAGCCTTGATATAAGTTACTATATAATCTATGAGATGTCTAAAGTAATAGATATCACATTCAGTCAAGTGTATATATTTCTTAGAACTATGACATCTTGAGCTACTTGAAAAATTATCTACTATTTTTAAACCTAAAGAATCATCCTCTTCAATTAGAAAAGAATGTTCTCTTCGGCCCTTCTTTCTCTGTGTGTATTTACAATAGCATCATCTAGTCAAGATGAGGGGACATAGTGAATATCTCAGAGCAGGTCCCAGTAAGCCTGACAAATAATCAGGTGTTTTTCTCATATGTGCTACTGTAAACTAAGAATTGTAGTTATTTCTTGTTGGCTTTTAAAGACTTAAAAAACAGCCCGGCCAAGAATAGGGATGAAAAGTGGCAAACACAAGTACTATCCTTGTCATGGGCTCTGTGATTTTTTGCCAAAGAGCCTAGGTGAGCTTTTCTTTTCATTTGGTTAATCTCCTTAAATTGGCTATTCATTCCCCAAAGCCATTAATTATTCCAAAATACCCAATTTGCCTTTTTCACTCTGAACTCTATAACCATATAATTAATGAGCCTCTTAATTCTATGTTGTGTGTTGACTTATGCAGCAATGAAACATGACACGGTGTTAGAATTAGATCATTGGGTTCTTTCCAATAACTGAAACATTAGATTTCTAGAAAATATGCTGTAGCATGTCCAAGCCAATTCAAGATTAGATGGCTCAACATGCAAATTATCCATCTGTGTAATGTGAAACTATCTTTAAATCTTCTTATCTCTTTCAACATCAGCAACTCCCATTTCTTTTCTATTCACCAACCAGTTTTTGGGAAGGTATCATGGAACTAGGCTCTTCAAAAAAATAAGTATGGAACAAATTCATCATGAAAACTAAGTTTTATCATCTTGAAATTCAACTTTTCCTTTTAAAAGTGGACTCATAAATATTCAGAACCTTATGTTTGATCCTACTGTTGATTCCAATTCTTTATGTTTTGCAAATAAGCAAGTCAATTATAAATTGCAAAATTTGGGAGATTTTTTGTGGGAAATATAAGATGAAGTCTGTAGTAACTCTATAGAATAATATGTTTATAATTTAAAAATTAAGCATGCAAAGAGAAAATAGAAAACCTTATGGTATATTTCATGTCCGTAGAAGAATTAATATTTTTTAAATGTCCATATTCCAAGCAATCTATAGATTCAATGCAATCCCTATCACAATTCCAGTGCTATTTTTTCACAGAAATAGTACAAACAATCCTAAAAGTCATATTGAACTACACAAGACCTCAAATAGCCCAAACCAAAAAAGAAAAATGCTAGAGGCATTATAATTCTTAATTTAAAACTATATTTCAAAGCTACAGTAATCAAAACAGTATGGTATTAGTAAAATAAAAAAAATAAATAAAACAAATATCAATGGAAGAGAATAGTGAACCAAGAAATAAATCCATGCCTATATGATAAATTAATTTTTGACAAAGGAGCTGAGAATATGCAACAAGGAAAGGTCATTTTCTTCAGTAAACGATGCTGGGAAAATAGGAAAAACATTTGTAAATCTTATATCTGATAGCGGTTAATATGCCAAAGAAGTATACAAAGAACTCATCCAGCTCAATTAAACAAACAAACAAACAAAAACACACCCCAACTCAATGAGAAAATGGGCAAAATACCTGATTAGACATTGTTTTCAAAGAAGACATACAAATGGCCATCAGATACATGAAAAAATGCTCAACATCACTAATCATTAGGGAAATGCAAATTAAAACCACAGTGAGCTAACACCTCACACCAGCAAGGACATCAAATACCAAAAAGACAAGACATAACTAAAGTCGGTGAGCATGTGGAGAAAAGGGATCCTTTGTGCACTGTTGGTGAGGATGTAAGCTAGTCTGGCCACTATGGAAATCAGTGTGGAGATTCCTCAAGAACTTAAAAATAAAACTGCCATATGCCAGCAATTTCACTTCTGAATATATATCCCAAAATATAATCACCATTTCAGAGATAGCTGCACCCCCATGTTCACTGCAGCATTACTCACAATAGCCAAGATATAGAAACAACTTAAGTGCCCATTGATGAAGGAATGAATAAAGATTTCACACACACACACACACACACACACACACACACACACACATTATTCAACCTTTAAAAAGTAGGAAATCCTGCCATTTGCAATAATATGGACAAAATCTGAGGGCATTTTTCTAAGTGATAAAGACAAATACTGCATGTTATCACTTCTATGTGAAATCTAAGAAAAGAAAAAAATTAGAAATAGAGTAGAATGGTTGTCAACGGAGGTTGGAAGGAGTGGGATATAGGAAGAATTTAATAAAAATACAAACTTTCAGGTACAGGATGAACAAGGTCTGAGGATCTAATGTTTAACATGTGACTATAGTTGGTAACACTGTACCGTGTAATTGAAATTTGCTGAGAGAGTAGAACTTGTGTTCTCACACCTCCACACACAAAGGTAAACACGCGCAGTGACAGATGTGTTAATTAATCCTTTCACAGTGTCTATGTGCATCATGCCACCATGGTGTACACTTTAAATATATTATGAATTTTATGTCAATTATACCTCAATAAAGCTGAACAATAAAAATAATATTAAAGATGTAAATTTTAAATAAATAAGTAGATAAATAAACAAACAAAAATAGAACTTTATGGTATATTTTAAATCTCGCATGTTGCATTTTTTACCTTGTTTTATTTTCCTCATTGTGGGGTGTTAGTTGTTCAGCACACAAGCCCAGCTGTACTCCTTCCTCAGAATGAACGATTTCAAACTATTCTGAACTTCTCATTAAGGCAATTTTTATAGTAGAGAATTGCTGCATTACAGGCCACATAAACTGTATGATGTCAATCGGTTATATTAAACACCCTCTCTGAAATAGGCTGCAACAAATTGCATTTTATAGAACTCTAGCCTCTTGAGATTTAAATCCAGTCAAAGTGGATTTTTTCCCCCTTTAAATCAGGGAACTCTTTCCAATTGAGACTTTCTATAGTCAATTTGCAGTAGGGTTTAGTACCTGTTTTATTAACCATGAAAATAATAAATCAAAATAAAAGTACTCACTTTTGTCTGGTGTTGGCATCTGTAGGGCCTGTGTGATGTGGGAGAGATGCTGAGCATATCTTTATTTTCACCCAGCTGCTCTGTGATCAGCTTCTGTGGGATGCAAATATAGCACATCCTGGGGGCCGATGATTTGCCAATACTGACCAAGTCAATTCAGTGTCCAAAAGTGGTATTGAATAATCTATTCTGCATGCCTCACTGAATCTTGGGACACCCTCAAGTCCAGACCTATCACTTAGGCTCTCCATTGCACTTAGATAAAGTTAAAAATTCTTAATATGGTTTCTAAGGTTCATCTTATGCTACTGGTTCTCTCACACTCCTGTCACTCTGGACTTGCTTATTTTTCCAATTTTTCATGCTCAACACCCCCACTCCTAAGCCTATATAACATGTCAAGTATACCTCAATAAAGCTGAACCCTCTTTGTAAACTGGCAATACTAACATAAAATTTCAAGTACCCTATTGCTTTAGATCTAAGTCTCATTTTAGAAAAAAAAAATCAATGTATGCCGCCATATGTCTAAGGGTGACTATAAATCTCCCAGTGGTGTTTCGAAATATTGGAACTACAATTGCTGCTCCCTTCCATGTATAGTATGGCGTGCCTGTTGGGACAGCTGCTCCTCTAAGATAAACACAGAGGAGGGGGCTTTGGCACTGAGGTAGTGAGCTTTGCTTCCTTGAAAGCTTTAGTAATGGCTTTGCCCTGAGCAATTTTCCATGGGATTAGTGGGGTTTGAAATCTGTTGATGTTTTCTGAGGACACACTGGAGTAAAAACACACAAAAATATGATTCTTGGGGATAAATTCATTGAGAGTTTGGCATTTGCCCCATAAAGCTAGAAAGTATATTTGAAATCTGAGACTATATTGTGCTAATAGAAGCATATTGGGCACACTTGTGTATTTCTTTAAAAGCAGGATAATGACACTATTTATTTTTCTTTGTCTGAATCACATTTTAAGGTGACTTTTCATTTGCTTTCTATTTTTCTTTATTTGACTCAGTAATTGGACACAGTGATTCGTCTGTAGCTAAACTTCTTCTATCAATAGGCAACTATATTTGAATGTTATTCACTTTCAAACCAAAAAAAAAAAAAAAAAAAAAAAAAGGCACCACATGCATTGTTCAGCACTAAGAGAAAAATTTTATTAAGAAGTTGTCACATCACTACCATTAAGCACATTTTTATATGAATTATGGGGGGTAGGGAATGAAATATTAGAGAGTGTATATATTCTTTAGAATATCTTGTTGGGCTGGCATCACGGTTATCATTGCATACCTGTTATTTCTTTTTTTTTTTTTAAATATATATTTTATTGATTTTGTACAGAGAGGAAGGGAGAGAGATAGAGAGTTAGAAACATCGATGAGAGAGAGTCATCGATCAGCTGCCTCTTGCACACCCCCTACTGGGGATATGCCTGCAACCAAGGTACATGCCCTTGACCAGAATCGAACCCGGGACCCTTCAGTCCCCAAGCCGACGCTCTATCCATTGAGCCAAACCGGTCTCGGCGCATACCTGTTATTTCTTGATGAACTGTATATTTTAAAATTAAAAAGTCACAATAATCTCCCTAATTTATTAGCTGGATCCTAAAATATTTATAGAAAGGAAAACCACTGTTATAAAAGAAAATATGACTTTACAAAGTTTTCATAGTTTTGAAAATGCCTCTGTTCTGAATTGATTTTGAATATTTGAGCTATGGTATACAATTAAAGAAATAAAAAGTGACATTTGACATAGTGCTTCTTTGGCATGCTCACCAATTTATCCCAAGGAACTAGAGAATTGATTGAAAATAAATAAGTTGGTCATATTAACATATTATTTCCATTATTATGATGGTAGATGTATTTTTATCATTGCAATGGCCATATCAGGAACTTTGCATGTGTTGTGATTGCTGGTTTCTCCACATTGGCCACAGATTGGTAAATATGTATTTTACTAGAGGCCTGGTGCATGAAATTTGTGCAGCAGTGGGTGTCACTCAGCCCAGCCTGCACCCTCTCCAATCTGGGACCCCTTGAAGGATGTCTGATTGCCCAATTTGGTCCGATCCCACCAGGCAGTCGGAAATCCCTCTCACAATATAGGACTGCTGGCTCCCAACCACTCACCTGCCTACCTGCCTGCCTGATTGCCCCTAACCGCTTCTGCCTGCCATTCTGATCACCCCCTAACCACACCCCTGATAGCCTGATGTATACCTAATTGCTCCCCTGCTGGCCCAATTGCCCCTAACTGCCCTCCCCTGCCAGTCTGGTCACCACTAACTGCCCTCCCCTGCAGGCCTGGTCGCCCCCAACTGCCCTCCGTTGCAGGTCTGGTCCCTCCCAACTGCCCACCCCTGCTGGCCATCTTGTGGCATCCATTTTGTGTCCACATGGGGTGGCCATCTTGTGTTTTGGAGTGATGGTCAATTTGCATATTACTCTTTTATTAGATAGGATATACCATATATATCAAATATAAAGTGAACTTTCTTCCAAAATTATCACTCAGAGAAGAATTATTATATTCAAATCCCTTAAAAACTTGTTATGTAATTATTATATTATTTTATTTTGAACAAAAAAGTAATGTTTAAGAAAGAGACATTAGCTTAAAATAGTCTCAGTCAAGTTGCATATATCGATTAATGGAATTTCCCAAAAGATAAGAAAAATTTAGCAAAAGTTCACAGTGCTCATATTCACCTTTTAAAAAAACATTCATTTTTAATAAGATAGATTTACATGGCACAACTTTCAAACTATTCAAAAGAGTATACAGTGGAAAACCAAAACCAAACACAAACAAAAAAAATCCCTTCACTCCTAGTCTTGTCCTACAAACACCCAGTTCCCCTCCCTGGAGACAATTGATGTGATCATAAATATACTATTTTAGAGATCTCTTTACAAAGCAACATAGTGTAGGGCCATGTCATATTCGTGAGCGGAATGGAAACATCAGATGTTTTAATGTCCATAAAATGGGTTGTGTGGCACTTGGGAGTGAATTTCTGGGGGATCCTACAAAGATTTCCAAAGTTCTTTATCACAAAATCTCAGATGGAAGTGCAGACAGTGTGCCAGGGCAGGTGTGTGAGAGGACAGGAATTCCTGCTGCACAGCAAGGTGGTCCCATGCTTTAAAATTTATAAATGGTACATGCTGGAAAAGATCAATTCATTTCCTCATGGATATATACCGAAAACCTGTTTATGTGTCAAATCCTGCAATAGGTACTATCAGAGATGAAATTGTTAAAGAAAAAGCTATGAGGCCTGTCTTCATGAAGTTTACTTTTTAGCAGAGTTGGCTAAAATAAATAAGGTATAATAAGTAGCCCTGAAAATTTACAAAAATATTAAAAATTTATAAGGAATTGCAAAATGACTTCTTAGCACAACATTGTCACTATTTTTAAAAAATATATTTTATTGATTTTTTTTTCTTTTTTTACAGAGAGGAAGAGAGGGGGATAGAGAGTTAGAAACATTGATGAGAGAGAAACATCGATCAGCTGCCTCTTGCACACTCCCCACTGGGGATGTGCCTGCAACCAAGGTACATGCCCTTGATCAGAATTGAACCTGGGACCTTTGAGTCTGCAGGCTGACACTCTATCCACTGAGCCAAACCGGTTTCGGCCATTGTCACTATTTTTAAAACTAGTAAATATTCTTTCTTCTTCTTCTTCTTCTTCTTCTTCTTCTTCTTCTTCTTCTTCTTCTTCTTCTTCTTCTTCTTCTTCTTCTTCTTCTTCTTCTTCTTCTTCACTAGGTTGTTATTTGGCATAAAGAGTTAGCCTGCTTTCAACCAACCTGCTTTTTTAACAAATCATTTAGAACTATTAAAACATAAGGCATTACTACCATCCCACTTTATGTGCTCTCTCTCCTCTGTATTCCCATAGCTACCTATAAATTCTCAATTATCGCCTTCATGACACTGTTATAATTTAGGTTCACCTGCCTTTCTTCCTCTGTATGTTAGGGCCCTTGAAGATAAAGCAAAGTTTTATTGCTCTTAGTATTTCCAGCTCTTATCATATAAACATACTTAAAAAACATTGACTGAAAGTGAATAAATTGATAACAAATCTGAAGGTTGCAATATGGGTTTGGCAGTCTCACCTATTTAGAAGGTTGCCTTTTCATAATTCGGGTAACTTCTGGCCTCATCCTTCTTGGAATAGAGGATCCAAAGGGAACGCCTCTTTATCTCACAACTAATGAGCCATCCAGTCTCCGTTCACTGCTATGACTTCTTAAGTATACATTTGCAGGGGTTTCTAAAACCATTTGGAAATGCAATTATCATGTTTTCCACCTACATCAATACATAAGGGATGGATTTATTTATGTGCATGGGTATATAATAGGTGTTCTGCATTTTCCCCCTAGAATTTGTCCTTTT
This sequence comes from Pipistrellus hanaki, assembly GCF_964339955.1. Lineage (NCBI taxonomy): Eukaryota > Metazoa > Chordata > Mammalia > Chiroptera > Vespertilionidae > Pipistrellus > Pipistrellus hanaki. The sequence goes on along the minus strand of NC_140503.1, from coordinate 36,637,766 downwards.
TCAGCAGACATTTCTGGGGCAGAGGAGGTTATGCTATATTTTCAGTCACCGTCCATCAAAGGGAACCTGGAGAAAACATGCATATACCCAAGAGCACCTTTCTCACAGGCCTGGGGTAATGACTCACTGTTGTTTACAAGAGGATTTTGCCTCATGTGAAGCAGGTGTTGAAACATTTGGACAGCTCTGCAAAAATTGTAGTGAAATGCGGTGAGCGTTAATCATCAGCCTGCACGTTTTTTAAAAGTGATTTTGGTGCTCCGAGCCACCTTCAACTTGCAGAGAGACCTTTTCTCATGTTTCCTTTGACCTATTGTCCCCTCCTGTCTTGTAGCCTTCACTCATACCTCACATACTCTCAACCAATGACTCTCACCACCCCCACTCCAGCTCACTAGCATCCCTCCTTTTTCTAGCTTCTAAAATTTCCCAACAAATTCCAGCACTAAATGAAAGTGAAGAGCAATTTCTCTGGACCCCTGTGTTGTCTGGACGTGTTGCCTCGGGTGTTTTTCTCTAAGCTGTACCACACTGCTTAGTAGATCACAGTGGTAGGGAAGCAGGGAACGAGTAACTCTCAACAGGATGAATATTTATTATCGCAAAATTCCTCTCGGCCAACCCCATCCTAAATTTCTGCACTGTGTAACTACAGGAGTTTGTTAAAAGAATAAAAATACCCGTATTGTTTCACAGTGTTGCCCAGAAGCATATAGTTTCCCCCACTTTAATTATATTATTCTTATTACAAATGTAACTCATCAAGAGTTCCTTTTTTTTTTTTTCTTTTTTTTTTTTTTTTTTTTTTTTCTTAAAAGATGGTATTATTTAAGAAAGGAGATGGGGAAAAGCACCCAGATAGACTAACGCATAATTGGGCACTTGATATCGACATGAGGGACTCAGAAGTTCAATGAGAAAAGGAAGATGTCTTAGATCAAGTTTCCCAGAAGGAGACAGTGAGATGAGGATTTGTGAGTAACAGAATGTGCATTACTTCACAGGGGAACACTGGAATATACGTTATGCCATTGACTGTCCCCAAAGAAACAAGGGCCCTGGGCTTTCACACTCGGGCATCCTTAGTCACTGGTTAAGGGCCACCCAGGGGCCATGCAAATTTCCAGGCACTTCCAACATTCCCCAGGTGTACAAGCAAGGTTGTTTCACATAGTCCATGGGCAGTCCATTGTAAAAGAGCTACAGGAATTACCTGTTGGAAGTGGAAGCATACCTGTTCAGAAATTTACAAAATCAATTCAAGGTGATTTGGATGGAGTAGCAATATCATTTGATACAGATAGGCCCATAAAACAGTTGTGTTTTCATAATTAAAAAAAAAAAACTTAAATAAGACTCGTAGAATAAAAATTCAGAGTCAAAATTGTGACTCTTCTATAATATACTATAATATAGGGGAATATCTTTCTTATTTAGAGTTGAGAAAGGATTTTTTTGGATCCCTGTATTAAGAGCATTAACCACAAAGGAAAAATTAATAAATTTGACTATATTAAAATGAAAAGTCTTGGTGCAACAAAGACATTATTTAAAGAGTTAAAAGTAAGGAGTGGAAGAAGCTATGAGCAACACATATGTCTGGTAAAGGATTCATGTCCAGAACATAAAAATAATTGCTACAAACCATTACAAAAAAGAAAGAGAAGCTAATAAAAAGTAGGAAAGACTTGAATGGCCCCATTACAAAGAAAACATTTGCATGGTAAATAAACATATGAAAATGTGCTCAACTTCATTACTTATCAGGAAAATGCACATTAAAGCCCCACTGAAGTACCACCACACACTAATCAGGCCTGCAACAAAGAAGTCTGAGAATATCAAGTGTTGGTGCGATATGGAGCAAGTAGAATTCTCTATCACTACTTGTAGGAGTATCAGCTGGTACAATCACGTTGGAATATAGCTTGGCACTTTCTAATAGAGTTGACTATAATATACTCTGTGACTCAGCAGTCCCACAGCTGGGAATATCCTCCAGAGAAATGTTAAGCACATGTGAGCTGGATTCTCCAGACAAGAACCTTCATAGCAGTGTTTGTTGGTAATAGCCAAAAAGTGGAAATGATCCAAATGCCCAACTCTCATAAGATCGATAATTTATTTTGGTATGTGAACACAATGAAAATGAATGAACCACATCTACTTACAATAAAACGAAAGCATTCAAAAACATAATGTTGAGTGAAAGAATCCAGAAACATGGCAACACTTCAAGTGTGATGCCATTTCGACAAAGTTCAAGTCATTCCAAGCTCACCAATATTGTTCAGAGATGTATAGGTAGGTAGTCAAACCATATAGAAAAGGGAGGAAATACTCTCATGGAAGATAAATGGTTACCTAACAAGGGAAGGAGAGAGTTATGATAAGGGAGGGGCACCAGAACAACTTGTATATCCTCCTGTATTTTTCAGTGTGCATGTTATATCTTACACTTAAAAAGTTAAAAAGAAATATGAAAGCTGGTGCTCATGTAACCAGGGCAAAGTGGTGGGATAGGAAGAGCAGATTGAAGCACAATGCACTGCACTGCTGAGTGCTCTGTTTTGGCTATTTTAACTAATGAATCTTAGCTAGAGCCCCACAAGCAGCTTGGTGGAAAAGGCTTCCCTATGTCTCAAAACATAGTAACCCTCACCTCTACTCAGTTTTGTGTTTTCCAATTTGTTTATCATCATCATCATCATGACCATCACCACCACCATCATCATCAACATTGTCATCATCGTTATAATCTCTCATCAGAAAATACAGCAATAAAACACAGATAATACCACAAGATACCTCTGCTTTATCCCGGTGGTTAAAACCAAACAAAATAGGGATTTAGTAGGGAAACTTCATTAGTAAGAATTAATCCACATGTCACTTGTTTGTTTCTTCACTCTTTTATTTTTCAATTATAGTTTACATTCAATATTAGTTTATATTTGTTGCAGGTGCACATGTTACTTCTTGATTTTATGTCATCACTTCCAATTTTTGAGTAAATTGTTTTATATATGTAATCTATTTTGTATTTTTGACTCCTAAGTTTGGGGAAATTTTTATCAATTTTTGTCTTCACCATTTAGTAAAGTAGAGCTAAGTATTGATAATTTTAAAAACCCTGAGTTTAAATTAATTTTTACTCCCAAGTGATGCTCAGATGACAGGCAATAAATGTTCAGTTGGAGGTATCTCATGGTCATTGGCAATAGCTGATTTTAACTGCTTGGTGTGTGGTTTGCAGATGGTCCTCACGTTTTCAGTGAGTAAACTGTGTGATAACCTCAAATAGTCAAAAGTGACTAGGCTCAAATAACTGAATCTGTTTACATTTCTGTGGCTACCAGTGGCCATTCATTAATTGAACTATTAATTTGATGCCTAATTTTATAGTTAGTTTACAGGAACACACACATTCATACCCACCAGCGAAAACAACTTAGGGAATTATCTTCTTTTCGCCCCTTTGGGAAATAAGCAAAACTCATGGGTGGCTCCTAATGTTGAAGAGCATATAAAAAATTCTTGCTCTTGCTGTTCCCTTGACATAATGACCCAGAATCCTCACGCATTCAAAGTGCCAGCTAATAGTCTGTCATTCAAGTATGTAGCTAGTCTCCAAGAATTTCTTCACACTTTTTCTCCCACCTTAACTGTTTCTCACCCTTCCCTGACAGCTCCAAATCCTACCATTCCCTCAATACTCAGATCAAATGTCTTCGAATCCAAGTTGACTTCTCTTATCCTATCAGTTGGAAATAAATTCATTATCTTCATTTCCATAGCACTTTGTCTAACCCTCATATAATACCCATCACTTTTAGATCTACCCTTAGATGGCAAAGTTCCTTGAGGGCAATAACTCTATCTTTCATTCTTTATCCTAGAAGTGGCTTGTACACTTTGAGTAAGTGCTGAATAGTGTTTGCTGAGTGATTGACTAAATCACAGCCACTGGAGCTTTTTTGTCAATACAGAAATGTTTGGAATTAAATTTAGGATATTAGAGGTAAAATAAAGTTTTGTCCTTATCTTTTTTTTTTTTAAGAATATTTTTCTGGAGCAAAATTGAGAGGAAGGTACAGAGATTTATTTCCTCTATAGACTCTACCTCTCCCTCCCCACCCTATGCATTGCCTTCCCCATTATCAACACCCTACACCAGGGAGGTACATTTGTCATTTGATGAACCTACAATGACATATCATGGCCACCCAACGTCCATAGTTTACTTTACAATTTGTTTTTATTGTTGTATATTCTATGGGTTTGGACAAATGTATAGTGAATTTGTACCTACCATTTTAGCATCAGAGAGTTTTTTTTTTACTGCCCTAAAAAATGTTCTGTGCTCTGCCTGTTTACCTACAACTCCCGCTCCAACTCCTGGAAACCACGGATCATTTTTTGTCTCCATAGTTTTGCCTTTTAAAGAATGTCATATTGTTGGAATTATATAGTCAGTAGCCTTTTCTGATTGGCTTTTTTAATGTAGTAATGTGCATTTAAGATTCCTCCACGTCTTTTCATAGCTTCATAGCTCATTTCTTTTTAGCACTGAAGAATTTTCCAATTTATTTATTCACTCACCAATTGAAGGACATCTTGGATGATTCCAAGTTTGGGCAGTTATGAATAAAGCTGTTAGAAACATCCATGTGCAGGTTTTTGTGTGGACATAAATTTTCACTTTCTTTGGGTTAATACAAGGAGTGTGTCTGCTGGATCATATGATGAGAGCATGTTTAGTTGTGTAGAAAACTGTCAAACTGTCTTCCAAAGGCGCTGCACCATTTTGCATTCCCACCAGCAATGAATGAATGTTCCTATTACTTCATATCCTCTCCAGCATTCAGTGTTGTCAGTGTTTTGGATTTTGACCATGTTAAAAGGTATATAGTGGTATCTTCATTATTTTAATTGATGGCATTTGATATGGAACTTTCCTTAGTGGTGGAAAAAGATAATGCCCATTGAGAACCTGGCTATGACAAATATTATGATAATTACTCTATATATTTTTTTTATCAATAATTTTCAAAAATAGCATCAGTTTACAGGTGATCACACTGAGGCTCAAAGAGATTACATTATTTGCCCAGACTCACAAGAAAATAATAAGTAGAAATAATAATAAGTAGGAAATAAATATTAAGTAGAAAATAATAACAGTAAGTAGGAAATAATACTTAGGGAATAAATATTAAATCCAACCTTCTTGAATTTGAAGTGCTGATGGTATTCTTTCAGTCACGTACATTTGGTTGCTATTAACTGGTGTAAGAGGGTTTATTTTAAAGACGAATTTGCAAGGATTAAAAAGACTTGCCCTATGAAAGTCTAAAACATGAGCCAGTATAGAGCAGGACCCATAATCACTGAGACTGGACTTTGATTCTGAAGCCAAGTGTCTCATGGAAATTGTTTGTGATTGAGTTCATCATTTCACACTGTCATTCCATTGTTAAGTCTCCTTTCTGTTCTGCCACCCATTAGCTTTCTCTAGTTCATCAGTTTCTTCTCCCTGTGACGTGGGCTCACACATTACTTTGCCTTACTGTGAGCCTTGACTCTACCTCATGACATAACCACTTGAACATTCTCTTCCAATTAACAAACGTGCTTTGGGTTTCTTATTTATTAATTCACATTCCATAGTCAGAGAGAATCTGATAAAACAGTTTTATGGGTGTTTTTTTTTTAACTAGGTCATGAACATTAGGTAAGAGATGTATTTATAGATTTGTTACCCTGGGACACATCTCCCTCAGAGTTTCATCCATAGAATCAAAAGCAGTGGGAGGTGTTGGTGTAGGTGTGAATAGGACACACATAATAATCATCTTCAACCCAATCTCCAAATAAAGGTATCCAGTCCAGACTTGACTCTGAGCTTCAGATCTCATTATCTATCACTTATTATACCTTTTCTCCTCTGTGATGTTAGATTTCAATAGCAGTACATTTAAGAAATTCATTATAGTATCACTAAAGAACCTACTCTATTCTTTGAACCCTAACTTAGCTCCAGAACTACCCCAGACTTTGTAATGATCTTCCCTTCTTTTTCAGATGCCATTACTTTCAAATGGGAATGCCATCCTTGGTGTTCATAAGGTGCTAGCACAAATAATGAGAAATTGTTATTAGATATTTAAAATTAGATTATCACTAGAGCAGATAAAACATGGAGTACATCAACAACCACATGTTTTTTACTAAGTAGAAATATGAAGTTACAGATTAAATAATTACAAGTATTTAAAAATAATATTGAAATAAATTCTATTCAAGGGACTTGGGCTTTTTTTAAAGCTGGATGTTGCATTATCAGCTCATTAACTTTCTGGGAAATTAAATTTAAATTAAGGCACAATGGTAATAAAAAGGATTAATGCCCTGTACCACTCAAACTTTTTGCATAAAATTATAGCTGTGAAAACTGTATTGGGAATGAGTCACTCCTCATTTTATAAGTAAATGGAATTTGAAGATTTGCAAGTTATCATTATTGAGCAAGAACTGTTAAACTACAAATATATAATTTTTACAAACAACCATTCTGCAACTGAGGATAAAAAATATTTCTATATCTTTCTTAGAGGTGTGGATTTCTTATTTTTATCTAACACACTCTGGGGTGGATGTGTACCTTGAATTGTGCCCAATACATTCAATGAGAAAAATACAGCATGCTTATTCAAGGTCAATATTTTTATGTAGAGTTAAAATTTTCAACACTATTTTTGAAGTTTTTGAGAGTAACTATGGTTTACATAGGATTTCAAGTAAGTTAAAAATGTAAGAGATTTCTTTAAGCAATAATCCTTGTCAACCTGGGCAAATAACATCACAATCTTAAAATGTTGAAATTGAGATAAAACTATCACGAAAAATTGAGATTGAATTTGAAACCAGTCAAAATGGCAGCATCTTTAAAAATGAGCATTTGAAGAGACAATGTGAGTCTAGGCATCAAATCATGGGTGTGTTTATTATTAAGTGAAAGAGATATGATTTTGAAGGGTAAGTTCTCCATAGACAGGGGTTCAGGACTGTACGCTCAAGTCAGAGGTGCTCATGAAGAACACCAGTATTTCTCAAAAGTGTGGTTTTTTGACAACCTCCAGAAGAATGTCAGCCTGGCTAAAAAAAATAAAATAAAACAAATCTACCCAAATTCTACCCTAGGAATTTACATTTTGTCTTCTTTTTCCCTCCTCATACACATTTCCCTATCTCCCTCCTTTTTGGAAATCACTAGCTTGTTCTCTGTATCTATGGGTCTGTTTCCATTTTGTTTTGTTTATCCATTTGTTTTGTTTTTTAGATTCAACATATAAGTGAAATAATATTATCTTTCTCTGTCTGACTTAATTTCACTTAATACCTTTTAGGTCCATCAATGTTGTTATAAATGGTAAGATTTCATTCTTTTTATGGCTGAGTAATATTCCATTGTATATATGTACCATATCTTCTTTATCCATTCATCTGTTGATGAACACTTAAATTGTTTTCATATCTTGGCTATTGTAAATAATTCTGCAATGAACATAGGTGTACATATATCTTTTTGAGTTAGTGTTTTTGTCTTCTTCAGGTAAATACCCAGAAATGGTATCTCTGGGTTGTATGGCAGTTCTATTTATTGAGGAACCTTCATACTGTTTTTCAAAGTGATTATAAATTCTACCAATTTGCAGTCCCCCAATAGTACATAAGGGTTTCCTTTTCTCTACATTCTCACTAACTCTTGTTTGTTGATTTTTAATGATATCCATTATGGCAGGTATAAGATGGTATCTCACTGTGGTTTTAATTTGCATTTCACCAATAAGTAGTTACAATAAGTAGTTGAACATCTTTTCATAGGTCTGTATGTCCTCTTTGAAGAAATATCAATTCAGATCATCTGCCCATCTTTTAATTAAATTGTTTATTTTTGAAAATGTTAAGTTGCCTGAGTTACTTATATATCTTGGATATTAATCCCCTATCTTAAATATTATTTGTCAATATTTTCTCCCATTCAGTAGGTTGTTTTTGTTTGTTTGTTTCTGTTTTTTGATCTTCATTTTAAATAATTCCCAAAGTGAGTCTTTTGCATGCCAAATAAAACCCCCAAAACACTAGGTAAAGTGAACCCTTGGGGAAGGTCTGTCAACCTGCTATATACAATATTTTATATCATATACATACATATACATCATAATCTTGTATGTATCTCATACACACACACACACACACACACACACACATCACTAAAAATATGAAACTACCTTCCTTCCTATATGCTTGTGAGTCTGGACAAATAATGTAATCTCTTTGAGCCTCAGTCTTACCGTAAACTGATGTGATTTTTGAGAATTATTGATATAATAAGTATAAAGTGCTTATCACAATATTTGGCATGAGCTGATCCTCAATGGATGTTAGCTTCTTCATCTCTTCTCTATGCAAAAAGAGAAACAATGATGAGATGCCACAGGAACTAAATGCTTGTTTATATCAGTAAGCCTATGGTAAAATTTGTTTTGTTATACATTGTTTTGCTTAAAGTCACAGAAACTATTGATGACTTTAAGGGAGGACTTCCTATATATTTAACTAGTTTAGGTAACCAATCACAGATTCTCATTTCCTTAATCTGTTATGCAATCATTTATCCTAATACCAATTCATTTAGAACAGAACCCACTCTGGCTAATTTAAGCAAAAAGAGATTTGTAGAAACCATCAGGTAACTAACAGAAACTCCAGGAGGTTTAAAATCCCGGCTGAGACTGTTACACAGACAGGACAATGTAGTTGGGATGATCAGTCAGGATTGCTGCTGCTGCCTATGGTTCACCACAATCCCCTGTGAAAATTCCAGGTGTTCACACTCCTGGTCCAGGGGTTCCTGCCTTATGTTGCTCACTTCTGCCTCCAACTTTTATGCTGCTTTTGATTAATGAAATCTAGGTTCCATGTGTATCCCCAACTGGAAAATATAGGAGCTCTCTGCCTTGAGCATGTAGGAGTCACAATATGGGAAATAGCAAACTGTCAAAATATTGTTGGAAAGGCATTGAGTTCTAATAACAGCAGATTCCCACTGCAGTCATTGCAATAGTTACAGTAGTTCATGTATAGATCATGGGACCACCATAGCTCAATAATAAACAATGTTGGTGGTTCAAACAATAGTTTCTTTGGAAAAATATACATCGTTTATTAAACGGTAAAGATTTCCTTTCAAATCATCCTGGAAAAAACACTGGCTTAACAATCTACTCTTCAGCACCAAATAAACTCATTATTTTATAACAACAAAAATACTGGGGAGGACTTAATTTCTGTCAAGAAATAAATGAAATAAGACACATTCTTGGGAAGATGTTCAAGACAAATTAATATGTAAAAAAAAAAAGCTAATTGTAGAACAATAAGTAAATATTGAGTCATTTAATTAGTATAAAACTGATCTATTAAATCTGTCTATTTTGTATATTGCAATATAGCTTATATATGTCAATTTTCTCCCCTCCCCCCAAACACACACACACAAAAAAAAACCACACACACACACACACACAAAAAAAAACAGTGTTTATTGCAGAGCATGATTTGAAACTGAGTGATGTCAGGGTATATATGGGCAAGATCTTATTTTCATTTTTAAGTTCTTTTCTGTTAAGCATGTATTACTTTGATGTTTGAGAAAAAGAAATTAATACAGTTGAGTAAAAGGAAAGGAAATGTTTAAGAACTAAAAGTAAGATATCAAATGAATTTGAGCCAAGTGTGCAGATAGGAGTGTCTGAAATGGCTTTCCCTCTTCTGATGATGATATATTTGGAAAGGTCTTGTAGGGTGTTTCTAAGGAAACTTAGCAGTGAAGTCCAAAACCATCATCTCCATTAAAAAAAAAAAAAAAAAAAGGAGGTGGGTGTGGGGGAATTGACCTGTGCGTTATGGGAAGATAAAAAGGGGAAGTGAACTGAATATTATATTAATAACAAAAGTAAACATCTTTGTTTAAAACAACAACAATCCTGCAGCTATTGAATCTCAGCAGACAGAACCAGACGAGAACAGGACTAACTGCCCAGATAAGACCTTGCCAAGAGTGAAAGTATCAGCAAAAGGAAATGTATGCTAGTCTAAAACTCAATTAATTTCATCAAGGGTATCAATGCAAACAAATTATCATGTCTGATAACACAAAACCCTAGCAAGCCAAAGGACAAAGATAACACTCAAGTTCAAAGGCTTGCAGCTTACTTTGTTTTTAGTAAGCTACATTTTCTCTAAATCTGAGAGGAATAATTAAAGGATGTTTCCTGTGCTGGTTCTGGTATTAATTAAAGCTGTCCAGTCATACCGATATGAGAACAATAGTAACAGAGCCGGCCAGTTCCATGTGAACTGCCTGTTGCAAATCAACTAAGGAATTTGCTTTTTGGTAGTAGCTGAATTCCACTTGTTCCTATTTGGAGTTAAAGTAGTGCAAAGTAGATCCTTTTTCTCGATAACTACCCTTTATTTTTCCTTTAGTGAAAGTAAGAAAAGGGAAGGAAAGTTTGGTATTTGCACAAGCTCAGACAGACAGTGCTCTGTAGGCGGTTGAAATCTTTCTGCAGTAGCTGTTGGCTACTGCACAGTCTAATTATCATTGTTTGGTCACTCAAATGTGGTTGTTTTTGCTTTTTAATGTACTAAAGAAAAATGTAGAGTTGAGGAAACAGCTCAGGAATGAAGGCTGTGGCTCTGTGTTCTCACTCCCAACTGTGACTCATATTTCTAATGAGGCTTGCGGCAGGCCACTTAACTCCGACTTCTCAGTGTCTTCATCCATAAGGTGGAAATGGCAGCCCACACATTCCCAAGGGGCTTGTTAAAATTAGCTAATCAGTGTAAAGAAATCTGAAAAAAAAAATCTGTTTATCTATCTATTTATCTATCTATCTATCTATCTATCTACCTACCTATCTGTCTGTCATCTGTCTCCGTCTATTTATGTATGTATCTGTGCTCTCCTAGTAATAAAACTTCTTAAATATAAAGCAAATTGTTATCAAGGAGAATCATAGGGGAGAGCTTTAAAAATGGAATAATTTTTTATTGCTCTGTGGTGGTCCTAAAGGATCTGAAGGTAAATATTGGGACTAGATAACCCGAGCAGGTCTTTTCCAGTTCTGTGAGTTCACAGTGCCAAATCCTGAAAGACTGTCTGATTGCATCTACTAAAATATACATATTGTCCTAGTCATTAAAAGATAATAATATTCCAAAGTTCTTGTGGGGTTTACAAGTTGGGGAAAACTGTTGAACTACAAAACAAGTTTTAAATCTCAACTAGTACAGATCTTGAAAACAGCAGGAATTGTTCTAAAATTTTCACTAATAAGCACAAATTTCAGCAAACACATTGAAATTTCCATTAAAATTCTAAAGGAGCTTAGAGGCATTCAGAAGAAAAGATAGAAAATGTTTTCAAATACATACACACAGAGAGACACACACACACACAAAATAATTTAATGAACATATGGATTTTTGCAAATGCTGAAGCTTGTTGCCAATTTTTGTAGTGAATATTGCTGAAAGTCAGCATATGCTGATAACCATGTGTTTATAAAATATTCTCCTAGTGAAGACAAAAGATTGTGCTTTGGCACGTCCACTGGCCACATGGGCAATTACACCAGACTCTTGCTTCCCCCAAAAACCAGGAGAGCAAAGTAAGGAAGCCTCTTCGGCAGCTTTATGTCATCTGTGTCAATACCTTGGCGCCCCTGACGTCACTGCCTGCTGTGTGAACAGCTCCTCAACATGGAAACAAATGAAAATAGGCCTTTAAGTATTTAGTAATTGTAAAAATATTTGGGAAGATAAAAACGTGGGATTTTGTGTGATATTTTCCAATGACAGCTGGAAATATGATTTTTCTTTCCTTCAGGAAACTAAAACCTCTGGGATTTTTCAAATGTTTATCTTGGACAAAGACTATGAAAACAGTCAGTATTTACCCCGGTGCCATTTGAAACTCATGCTTTGTACACTTGGGTCGTTTGAGTCTGAGATGGACCCCAGCAAGTTTGCATCTGAGTGGCCGTCTCTTTGACTTGGAGCAGAATGCTATCTGTCACAGACCTACTGCTGTGGAGAAAAACTCCAACCATGAATTCGTTTCCTTCAAAATGTCTTCTCTCAAGCTTGTGATCCTTTGGGGAGGTCAGAAAGTCAGGAATTTAAGACGTTCCCTAAATAAAGGGGTTCTGGTACATCTGGAAGATGGATCTTTCCCCCTCTTTCTTACAAAGGCACCGGATTTCAAGCTAACCTACCCATTGCAATACCAGGAGAGACCCCACATTTCTCATTCTCCATCTTCTCTAAGTAGGCCTCGTATTAGAAGGCGGGAAACAATCTCTGATGGTTTACAGAGGAGGATGCATTTATATAGCAGAACCTCTTTCAGCTCTACTTTCACCTTCTCTTCACTAGGGGAGTGAGGAGGAATAGTACTTTTTTTGTTCACTCACTTTAGTGGCAAGTCTTACAAAAGCATCTTGCGTCAAAGTGGTCTCCTATTTTACTCCTATGTTTTTTTTTCACCTGGTTAAGGTTATGGGTTCACAATCACTTCAGCATCTTAAAATGATTTCCCACTTTAAAAAAAAAAATGATTTCAGAGAGGAAGGGAGAGGGAGAGAGAGAGAGAAACGTCAATGATTAGAATCATTGATCGGCTGTCTCTTGCATGCCCTGTATTGGAAATCAAGCCTACAACCTGGGCATATGCCCTGACTAGAAATTGAACAGTGACCTCCTGGTTCATAGGTTGATGCTCAACCATTGAGCCACATCAGCTGGGCTGACTTTCCACTCTTGATTTAGGTAGCAAGGAAGTGGGTTTGAAAAAGACAAAGATTTAGGCAATGAAGCCAGCTATTGTTTGCAACACAGAGCAAGGGCAGGAGGCATCTGGGAATATCTGCAGGTGTTTCTTGGCCTGAGGAGAACTTTCTACAGAGATAGGGCCATCTTTCTAGAAGAGGGTCTCATCTAGCTCACATCTGCCCAGAAGTCTCATAGCAAAGCTCAGAAAAAACTAGTTTACTTCTTGTTTCTGTTGTGACTCCCTTGGCAGAGGAATCTGACTGTCTACAAAAGCACTGTCTACAGCACATGCTCAGGTGTGGCAGAAATAGAATAATTGTTCACTATACTTCTAACCTAAATCTTAATCTCTTTTTGATTCTACATCAGAACTCAATAATATTAACATGATTGTTAGCTAAGGAACCATATATTTGAAAGAAAACTTGTATGAAAATCTGGTATACAAAACAGCTAAAGGTGGAACTGTTCTTGGTCCATGGTGGGAGGGGGCCTAAAGCCCAGCTCACTCCATCTCCCCACAAAACCTGACAAGCTGTTCTCAGAGCATAGTATGAAAATCACTGTTATAACCAAACACCACACTGCCTTTGAATCTGCACACATCTAGAATAACACACACTAACAAATGGATTCTCTTTTTCCCCATTGTGAGAAATATACTGCCAGACTTCCATATTCCTGTAGTCTATACATAAATAAATCCATGGATTATATCTACTCATTCATAAAAGCTTACCAAGTACCTATTATGTGTTAGGAGCAGGAATATAGTGATGAATCACATGGCTATGATCCCTGCCTGCAGAGAAATATACTGTGTAATGAGGCATTAGTGAAATGATAAAATGGTTGTAAAAACATCAGCATTCCCATTTCCATCTTCCTTCTCCTCTGCTTTCTTCTCTGACCTATTTCTTTCCAACCTCTAACTCAGGAATTCAGTGCACTAATGGGATCTTCATTTGTCTCACTTGACCATATCAACACTCCAGGTGAATTATTTAACAATAATGTTGGCATTGGAAGGAGAGATGGGTTATGTCCCAACTCATCAGCAAAAGCCTGGTATGAGACAGCTCATAGAAGGCCTGGCTGCCTGAAAAGAAACATAGTTCCTGAAAGAGTGAACTTCTAGTCTACTATCTTCTCTCTCTTTAGACCACTTCCAGGGACAGGAGCCAGTTCTAGGAGTCATAATGATAAGGTAATTGTTCAACTAGAAAGCATCCCACAGAGATAAAGTAGGACTGTAGGAAATCCAAAGGCCATAAAAACAGAGTGCCTTAAGGAAATGGGGATATTTAGCCTGAAGAGGACAAAATGTCTTTCCTCTGTGTGTGACCGAGGGAAGGGAAGGAAAGGGAAGGGAGAAGAAAGGTATTTGTAAGTGATGGGCAGCTATTTAACAGAGCTATTGTGTTAAAGAAGGAACCGCTTAATCTATATGTTCTACAAGGCAGAGCCAGGATCAATGAGTGAACACTGAGGGGAAGAATATTTGGGTGCAATCTGAGGAAGACTTTCCTAATTATTACAATGTTCCAAACATGGATTGGGCTGCTTCAAAAAAGAACAAGTGCCCTGTAACTGAAAACATTCCAGTTAGGACGCTATAACCATCAATTAGAGTGACGTAATGAAGATTCCTGTGACTGTTTCAACAAGCATCCTGTGCACCAGTCATGTAGACGCTGAGAGACACACAGAAGAAGGAGAAACACTTTCTCCATCAAAGAGCTCACGGTTGAAGGAAACCGCCATGTAAACAAACCAATGCTAAAAACAATTTGGGATAATATGTGCAATCAAAGGAATATGTGGCAAATTCTAACAAGTAGAAAGAAAAAAACCGATGCTATGAGGGGAGTAGGAAGAAACTTCAAATAAAACCAGAAAAGATTTTAGGGAAAAAGAGGCCTGAGCAGAGTCCGGGGGATAAGTAGGTTTGTTTGTCTGGTTGTGTGGTTCCTGCTGTGATGGTCCATGAGGAGGACATTGAAGATAAGGAGCAGGGAGCTGTACATGCAAAAGGCATGGGGTTAGGGACTGCATGGCTTATCAGGGAACCAAATGGTTTGAAGTGTCTAAGGTGGTGGGGGAAGTGAAGAGATGGGGGTAAAGGGGGCAGGCTTTGATCTTAAACAGAAAGATTCTCTCACAAGGATGAGAGAAATTCTTAAGGATATGGGCCAGGTAAGAACTGATCCGTAAGATAAATATGGATAGTTACAACATGTTTTTCAGTGAAGTCAGAGATGCCAGTAAATGGTTCAGAGTATGGCGAATGAAGGTTGTGTGGGCATTTTATGGAGTCTGTCATAAAGGGTTAAGTATAATTAAGAGCAATGCGAAAGAAAGATAAAATAATTGATAGACGGCATTGAGGACCCCAAATGGAAATGAATCTTGTAGCATCAGTCTGTACAAGCCTGTGATTTTTCTTCAGCAGCACTCAACTGTGTGAAAGGTCAGAAGAGATGGCTTCTACGATCTTTTCTAAATTTAAGATTCCCAAATTTCATGCTTTGCCATCATTTCTTCTCGGGCATCTGGGATATTTCTTTTTTGTTTGTTTTGCTGGCAGCTTTTTATTTTGTGTATGCCATACAATCTACCAGGTTTATATAATTCAATGTTTTTTAGTATATTCACAGAGATTATGTTAACCATACCCCAATCAATTTTAGGATGGTTCAGTTCTTCACCCTTTAGTACAGGGCTGAATAAAGAGGAACTATGAATAGGAAACTGGCTCAAAAGCATTGCTACTAGAGCTTGTATGTATGTGGGACTGAGCCTGCAGGCCTTCCTCTCTGGGCCAGTCTTCTTTCAAGGCCATTCATAATGTTACAAGGGAAGTGAAAAAAGTAATTGTCCTTAGGCCTACTGGATCCTTGGCTGTGGCCCTGCAATTACTCTTCACTGAGATCCTCTCTCTGGGGACCTCACTCAGCTCTGTTCTCATGGGCTACTTCTTGCCTTCTCCCAGAGGATTTTTTTAAAATTCAGTTTACCTACAACTCTAGCAGTAGGGGCTCTGTTTCCCTCCAGTTTCAGCCCCATTTCTATGCTTTTCTGAAAACCTACAGATCCAGGGATGTATAGGAAAGAGGTAGCGTTGAGATGGAGACTAATTCAGAAAAGGTTTCTTCTCCAACTCCTTGACTCTTGTCTGCCCCGAGTCCTTCCATCCTCCTCCATACTCGCAAATTGTTCTTTCTTCCACTTGCTCTCCATTCTTCTTCAGTGAAGGAGCTGGGAGGACATTACCTCAGCTCCCACAGGGGGAGGGGCTCTCCCATCCAGGAGTGATTTATAATCTAGTTTAGAGATCAGTATTTTATAATAAACTCCCCAACAGCCACTAAAGATGTTCTGACAAATTACAGAAAGATTCATGCTGACACAACCCACTTTCATAACTGTCTACAACTAAAAAAATAACTGAGTCAGAATGGACCTAGACAGGTGAGGTGATGCTTATATTCAGAAATAATTCAAAGTATCATCAATTTTTCTCTGCCTGTGGCCAAATATAAATTTTGCAGCTAGATCCTAAGGGCTTCAGCAATTAATGTTTTTAGCAGAAAATAATACTATCAGGAAACTTTAAAAGTATTTTTAAATGATTATTGAGGACTTCTATTTGTAAATAGAATGGAGTAGGAAGCAATACAACACCAATTCCACTCTAAGAGCTCAAAGAGCCAGATAATTTAGGGGGGAAATTTTATATATATTTTTATGGATAATTTATATAAATTTTTAAATATATATATATATATATATATGACACATATAATTTAAGCATGTTATATATTTATGTATATAAATATGTTTATATATATTAAAAATGGTAACTTGCTATTATTAGAGTAGCTTCTCTAATATGAGGAACAGAGTATCCTGGTATAAAAACTATGTTTGCGCCAAGACCGGTTTGGCTCAATAGATAGAGCGTCGGCTTGGGGACTGAAGGGTCCTGGGTTTGATTCAGATCAAGGGCATGTACCTTGGTTGCGGGCATATCCCCAATAGAGGGTGTGCAAGAGCCAGCTGATCGATGTCTCTCTCTCATCAATGTTTCTAACTCTCTATCTCTCTCCCTTCCTCTGTACAAAATCAATAAAATATATTTTTTTAAAAACTTTAAAAAAATGTGGAAGATTTAAAAAAAAAACAAAACTATGTTTGCATCTGTGAAAGCAAACAGGTCACTTAACAAAGTGGGTATCTAGATTTGTACAGTAAGCATTCAACAAATTCTATTAATGAATGATAAGAGACACATTTCCTGTTTATACCAGAAAATACCTTTCTTTTTCCCTACACAGTTCATGACAGTCATTGCCTTTGAATGTCCATTGTGCTCTGATATTCTGTTATGAAATGCAGTGTTCAACAAGCTGTAGACTACTAAATTGAAAGCTATTAACTAGCAGGTCAAAGCTCTGATTATACCATGATAAATGGTGCTTATAACATGACCTCGATTACCGAAAGATCTGGAAGTATCTTCTGAATCATCAAAGGCTAAATTGATTCAACATGTTTTTCTATTCAGCATGTTTGTGGTATTGAAAACCTTTAAAATTAGTAACCTAGGGAATCTCCTTGAGGGAAGGGCAGTGTTGTCAGCTATAGTCTAAGTATCCATTTATATAATGCCTAGTGAAGCAGGAGTTCAAATATTTGTCGAAATTAAAAAAAAAAAAAGAAGGAGGAGGAGAAGAAGGAGGAGGAAGAGTGGTAATTGGTAAGATATGTAGTATATATGACAATTGAACCTTCTAATTAATGTTCATTAATAAGAATATTATATTGTTAAACCCCAATAGATCATAGAGGCATCATTAAAAGTTAGGTGACTTAATATTACTATTTATTTAGCAGAATTTCACTATGAAATGGCTAGGCTGCTTTATTATTTTCTCATCTGTATGAACAGTGGTTTTTAAAGATAGATACAAGTGCAAAATTAAGGTTTCCTAAGCACTCAGGCAATTCCCTAATATTTGCAATGCTGCTTTCACAAAATCAGCACTTTAAGAAGTTATATGTTGACCCCACACCACAGTTAGATTTTAGAGTACTGCCTAATGACCTAATATTTCAAGCCATCATTTTTATAGCTACTGGGGGACATTTAATTTTGGCACCATCATTCATTTGTCCCCAAAGCAGTTTGGATGATTAAAAACATGTATTTTTGTAATGTTGTCATTATAGTTTTATAAAAATGTTGCTGCTAGTAATAAGAAGCATAGTTCTGATAAACTTTATAACATTAAAACAAGGAAAATAATAATTTAGTAATTCAAACCAGAAAACATTAATCTTCAATTAAAAGTTTATTTAACTCTATTTGGCCAAAGCCCAGAAATATAAAACACTGCAAATACATCATCAAACATTAACTCTAAATTAATGGTCAGGTATAACTGTAAATTTGTAATCTTCTATATATCCCTCCTTATTACATACTAGAGGCCCGATGCATGAAATTCATACAAGAGTAGGCCTTCCTTCCCCTGGTGGCTGGCACTTGCTTCCCTTTGGCACCCAGGACCCAGGCTACCCTTGCAGCCCCAGCTTTGTCTGGAAGGTGGTCCAGTCTAATTAGCATACTATACTTTTATTATTATAAACTGGAGGCCCTGTGCACAAAAATAGTGCATGGGAAGGGGGGATTTCCCTCAGCCTGGCCTGCACCCTCTCACAATCCGGGATTCCTTGGGGGATGTCTGACTGCCCGTTTAGGTCCAGTCCTGTAGAGATTGGGCCTAAACTGGCAATTGGACATCCCTCTCACAATCTGGGACTGCTGGCTCCTAATCGCTTGACTGCCTGCCTGCCTACCTGCGTGATGGCCCTTATCCACTCTGCCTGCCAGCCTGATCATCCCTAACCACCTCTGCCTTGGTTCCCACTCCTGAGACCCAGGCTTCCCTCCTCCAGCTGGCTGAGGGAAACCAGGACTCAGGCTTTCCTCCCTCTGGCCAGCTGCAGGCACCCAGGACCCGGGCTCCCCTCCCTCTGGCTGGCTACAGCTGGCCCAGGCCCAGGCTTTGTCAGGAAGGTTGTCTAGAATGATTGTCTGGAAGACATCCAGTCTATCTGGCCTAATTAGCATATTATCCTTTTATTAGTATAAATAAGTCTATATATGTACATGTTACTTTTCAGAAATACATTTTGTAAAACAGGATGGAGTCCCTTGTAAGCAAACAAGGAGAATGTAGGTGTAATAGCAAAAATGAAGACTTTAGCTCAGACTGCATGACTCAGAAGTTGAGCATCATTGAATTTGGAGGTTGGTTCGATTCCTGGTCAGGGCACATGCATGGGTTTCTGGCTGGATCCCCATTAGGGGGCATGCAGGAGGCAGCCTATCAGTGATGCTCATCATTGATGTTTCTATCTCGCTCTCCCTTTCCTTTCCTTTCTCTGAAATTAATAAAAGATATATATATATATAATTAAAAGATTACAGAAAAGTGGACATATAGCCACTATATATATATACACACACTTTAGAAGGTTTTGGCTATATGTCCACTTTTTTGTAAACTTTAATTTTTGTAGCACTAGCTTAAAATATTGGCTGGCATATTCCATTTGGAACATACATATATTCCTTTCTTCCATTCAGGTGGAAACAAAGTGAGGTTTCTTAAAACTCGGTGAGATTATGATGATTTTCAAAAGATAAAATGGCCAGTTCTACAAGCTTCTACCCCCACAGATCAGTCTGGCCAAAGCTAATGGCTAAGTGAGGACAATTTAAGAGAAAGCAGTGAGTGAAGTGACATGTTGAAAAGAAATGACTAGCCTTCATACGTAATACATTACTTCACTCTTTATGTCAAAAGCCATGCTGACCACCTCCCCTATCAGGTGTTGTTTTTTACCAACCCCCTGTTCATGCCAGGTCTGCAGGTGCTGGTCCCAGCGATGCAGAGCTCTGCCAGGCACATCCACGTGCTCTGCCACCTCCAGTGTCTCACCCGGACAAATTGCTGGTTTCCGGGCGGCCCAGGATGTACCGCCCAGGCTTTCTTTGTCTTTAAGGAACATCCTGCTTCTTAGAAGGAAGGGAGTTTCCCCCAAAACTGATGTTTTATTTTCCCTTTTTTCTTTTGGATCTAAATCTTGCATATTTGCTAACTCAAACTTACTCTGTCACGCTTTGTGTGAATTTTTCTTTTGAACCAGACACACAAAATTTAACCTAGTGTTCTTGGGAAGATCGTAAAATGACCTCTTTAGCTGATTTTTATTTTATTTTATTATTGAATTAGGACATACATTACAACATCTGTTTCATAGTTACTATAATAAATAATGTTTCTCTTCTCAAGACTGAGTTATAAAAATAATTGATTTTGACATTAGCCCATCTATTTACTACGGTCTATAAAATGTTCAAAAAATTCCAAATGATATGATGGCCTGCTGGATGAATGAGGACTTGGGAGCTCTGTCTGGGGAACTCTACAGAGACATGGGTACAAGAACTGTAGGTCTCAGCTGTCTAGTCCCCGTGTTTGTTTACCCATCCAGCGCAGCTTAGGGTAAAAGTCCTGTATTTGTTTCTATGGTTATAAAGGACCCCACCCTTCTGGACATTTACATTGAATCAGTCAGCTAGTCAGCCAGTTGAGCAAAAAAAGGGTCTGGGAGTAATTAAAATGAGAGTTATAAATTTTTTTTGATGTACCATTTCTTTGTCAGATTCCAACAAAACCAACACATCTGAAAATGGTGAGAAGGTATCAGCAAACATAAGAACATGTTAGCAATTAACTCCAGCTATGGAGGTGTGTGGATCAGGTGTCCCTCTCTCCTCCCAACCAGCTGTGTTTACTACAGGAATGCAAACAAGTCCCTGCAGGCCTGGCCCACTGTGGGGCAGGCCCAGTGGGGTCTGAATTGTGTGAGGAGCCCTGGAGGCTTCTGGGAAAGAACTCTACGGGGAGGAAGGGTCAACCATAGGAGTTTATTCCAGTAACAGAGCCTCAGTTGTCTGAGGACGTGGAGACAATAAGAAAAGCAAAACCCTTGTCACTCAGATTTGTCTTCCAATGTCCTCTTCAAGAACTGGCTGTGAGGAGGCTGTCCATAGCGGGGGAAGCAGGCTTCTGCCACATTCTGGGAAGTGGGAGACTCTTGCCTGGCACAGAGTGGCTCTAAAGCTTTGGTGGCAGTACCCGCAAGGACATCCTGGTGGTGGCAGCACCTGCACCTGAAGGATCAGGAGTCTCTTTTGTGGGAAGAAAGGGTCAGAGAACCCTTAGCAGGCACCTCAATATGACCCCAACCATGGTTGGAGAAGAATAATTTATTGAACTTAATTTCTAGTTTGTGTTGGAAAGGAATGAAGGAGTGGTTGTAGTTCTACGAATATAAAGAGCTTGAGTCCCACTCTGTCTATTAAAGAAGGCTGAACCTAGAGCTCAGGGCTTCAAGATGTGCCTGAGGCTCCAGGCATGGGCAATGAGCTTATCTGCAGACCCTTGCCAAATATTTGGAATCACATATAACTCCTAAAACTTCCCTAAAAAGGGCCTTCAATTTTGTATCCCAGTCTGGCAGGATGGGAGCTATAAATATATTCAATTTGATTTGGAAAAATTTTGTCATTTTTGTGCCATTTTTCATGTTAGTTTTGTGGTGGAACCCTATCTATGCCTACTGCATTGGGGAAAATAAATTCTATCTCTGATTTATTGTATTTTTATCTTTCTTATATAACTAGAGGCCTGGTGCACAAAATTCATGCATGGGTAAGGTCCCTAGTGGCTGCTGGCTGCCGGCCAGGGTCTTCCTTCATTCCACACAGCACACATCATAGCGAGCAATCAAACTCCCAATCGGTCAAACTCTTTGCATATTAGGCTTTTATATAGAGAGATTCTCAAAATCATTATTAATATATGAATTGACACCAGTGCCCATGCTCTATGTGTCAGATGGCCATGTGGCATGAACAGAAGATGAGGTGCCAATCCTAGAACACAGAGGGGATCTTGGTACAGTTCTTACTGGGAAGTTTGCTTGCAGTATGTTCAGACTTATTACTGTGTATAATTATGTGAATTTATAGAATATATTGTCTGATTCACAAAATAGACAAAAGGATTTAAAGTATTCTTAAAATGGAGCAGCTAAGTGCAAGGAAAGGAAGAAAAAGGAGACTGGTAGCTCTGTTCAGTGGTCCCAAGAACACTGGGCACATGTACATTGAGATGGTCAAAAGATAAATGCTGGTGGAGCCACAACTAACATCTCTGTTTTATTAGACTCTTACTTTGATGAACATTTTCTCTCTGAGGGTATGTCATGAACTTGAGGTGTGTTCAATTATGTGATGGACAGTGGATTCTATTCTATATTCCCGCTTCTCTCCTTTCAATTCTGTCCATAACACAGAATTCTTCTATTTCTCCAGAAGTAAAATAGTTGTTTTTAAGATTTTTTTAAAAATTGATTTTTAGAGAGAGAGGAATGGAGAGGAAAAGAGAGAAACATCAATGTGAAAGCAAAACATCAATTGGCTGCCTCTTACATGCCCCCTACTGGGGATCAAGCCCACAACCCAGGAATCAAACTGGCAAACTTTGGGTGCATGGGACAATGTCCAATCAACGGAGCCATACTGGCCAGGGCTAGAAGTTAAATATTTTGAGATCTTAAGATTTTGGTTTCTTTGGCATGAAGCCACCAAAAAATGGGCTAAGTCTTTGATTTTCATAGGAATCTGGTATACACATCTGACAAGGTTTTTGATTGGCTCCAAACAGGTCACAATGAATATGATCCTTCTATAGGCTCTTTATGGACATTCAGATGTTTGGTCTGACTGGTGTGCTTACATCACTTTGGCCCCATGGGATGATGGACTTTGTTTTCTTTTTTTACCATATTAGAAATATGATATCCTCAGAGGGCTTATTATTTCCTTATCCCTCCCCACCCTTCCACAGTCCCCTTCTGCTTCTCAGAAACATAATTGTTCTTTTGGCTGTGCCCAATCCCTTTAGTAATACTAGGCAGAAGATGTCTCACAATGATCAAACTAATAAAGTATAAGAGGTTATTAAGAGAAGAAAATTCCATAAATATCTATAGGGCAATTTGATGATGAGCAATAGCCTTCATGATCATATAATAATATGACTTTGTATATTTCATGTGGCTCTCGGAGTGCTTTATGTATTATTCAGTATTATTAGCCTATTTTATAGATGGAGACATTGACACATAGAGAGATGTACATTCCCAACGTCATACACTGGGTTGAGGGAGACCAGCAAGTCAAAGGAGGGAGGGCATATGCAGAACAGCAAGTAAAGGAGTGAGCAAGCATCATATAAAGCTACATTTAAACCAAGTGTGTTTTGAGAAGAGAATAAAGCTTGTGAGTCAAAACAAAGCTGTTAGAATTAGCAGTACCACCTCCTTCTCCCATTCCAGACAAAGTTCTGAGAAAGGAGCAGAAAGAAAGAGAAAAAAAGAAAGCAATGTTAGACATTACAGTATATAATGAAGAAATAGATATTTGTCTTAAACATTTTTATGCTATAATTATGCAAATAATTTCATTAGCCAAAGAAAAAATTATGTAGTTGAACATCAATTTACCTTCCCCCTGATATTTAAATCTTGCACAACACCATGGCCTTCATCAAACCCACCATGTGCCAAATACAGCACCATCCTTTGCATACATTGATAATTCACCCCACTTCATAGTGCCTGACACAGCATAATGACTCCAGGAACTATTAAATTAATATACAATAGATAGATATTAGTACCTAATATTAATGTTTATGTCAACATTAACATCATCATAATATTAGCATCATTAATAATGTTCCAAAGTCACACAATTAGTTAATGGAAGAGCTGGGATTTTTAATTCTTCCTCCATTTTATCAGACTAAAGGGCTTATTAATGTATTTCAACCATATATAGTACTCTTCTTAGAAGAGAGGAGGCAAATCTAATATTCTTTATTTTGTTACATTTCCAGAAATGTACAGGTATCTTTCTACTACCCCACACTATCTAGGTCCATCTAAATCCCTCAACTCATAAAGCAATGGTTTATGTAACTAGTGTAGCAATGAAATATCATTTTATTGTGACATCTCTAGTGCAATTATTTCATTTAACATATTTTGTAACTTCAATTTTAGGTTATTTGAAGTCAGGGACTTTTGTGTTATTTATATTTTTGCATTACCCTCAGCATCCTGTGATATGTTGTTCATTAGTAGTAGTTGTTTAGTATTTTTAGCAAACTAAGGTGAAAGGACATTACTGGTGCTGCTCTGTGATTGGACATCAAGAGACATGGGTGAAGTTTTGTTAATTCTCACAGCCAGCATCTTACCACTATATACCTCTAAAGCAATAATCAAAAATCCAGATCTGGCCCACTGAGATAGGTCCAAAATGATAAAGAAATCTGATGTATCAAGAGACAGTAGCCTCGCCGAAACCGGTTTGGCTCAGTGGATAGAGCATCGGCCTGTGGACTGAAGGGTCCGGGGTTCGATTCCGGTGAAGGGCATGTACCTTGATTGTGGGCACATCCCCAGTAGGGGGTGTGCAAGAGGCAGCTGATCAATGATTCTCTCTCATTGATGTTTCTAACTCTCTATCCCTCTCTCTTCTTCTCTGTAAAAAATCAATAAAATATATTTTTAAAAAAGAGAGAGAGAGAGAGAGAGAGAGACAATAGCCTCTACCCATTGCTCCTTTTTCTTCCTCCGTAAACAAAGACACACATTTGGGTAAAAATTAGATAATTCAAAAATTCAGTTATTTTTTGGTCTTGTTAGAAATAAGAAATGTTGAGGCCTTTGGGCACATTATATCCAAATGGGGATTTTTGTTAATAGTTTATGTTATTTTAATATATAACATTATTAAACGTGCATGGTCACATACATGGATTCTGGTAATTAATATAACCAGAATCCATGTATGTGACCATGCACGTTTCTCACATTTATAACCTTATTAGCTGTGTCCAACGTCCTCAAAGTGAAAGGGAAGCACAGGTTGTGTCCAAATGGTGCCCCATAGGCCATCGGTTCCAATGGCCTAAGCATAAACGGCAATTTACAAAAGTGTCCAAGGACTGAACGAATCCGAGGAAGTTGGTGAACCATGCTTGTGGAGTGTGGGACTTGCTTGCACAGGTACTGACAGCTGGTAATGAGATACAGAAACTTTTACCACATCAGTAGCCCCAATCCTCCCTGGTCTGGAGCTGTCCCAGGATCTGTGCCCTCGGCTACCGTGTTTACGATAGACAACACTGTGTAGGCTGCTGAACGTGCCCATTTTTCAGTTCAAGGGGTGCTCAACCATTTCTTCCACATCTTTACTCACGAGGAGTGATTTTCTAAATTCTTGGATGCTGGAAGTGACCCAAACATAGCTCACTAAACTAATTTATCTCAGAATTTTTAAGTGCATGTGCATCTGAGCATAAACACTATCCATATGTTTCTGATTCATTTACACTGAACTCATCAAAGGGCTGTGTTGTAAGAGCTGTTTGATGTCCAAAAATACTTGAGGGGCTTTTTTTTTTTTTTAATGGAATTTTATACTTTCTTTCACCATTTTCCTTAGGAAGTCAAATGCTGTTGAGAGTAAACAAACTTGGACCCCCAAGGATTTGGAGTTTGCCTTCTACTCAGAACTCAGGAGAATGCAGCTTGGCAGTTTGGCAGGAAAGGCCCCCGTGGCCTTGGGTGTATCTTGGTACTATTCCCCAAAGGATGGGAGGGCCTACGGGGGAGCAGGGAAACCCCTTTCGGGAGATCTTCTTTCATTTGGTGGTTTATTCGACTCCACGAAAGCCATTCCAAATGCAACTCTTGGAAGTTACTTGGGGATCTCTCTGTTGAGTCTGAGGAGAAGCTCCATGTGGTGGCTGCAGTTGCCCTTCATTTGTTGGAAGAGAACCACGGGAGGGTTTTCAGGAAACAAGTATTTGTTCACCTGAATGCATCATGTCCTACATTTATGTACTAAAGAGACAAGACAAGCATCTCTGGCGACAGCTGAGCACTAATTAAAGTTGCTCTTTTACAAGCATTATGCAGCTCATTCCATTCTTCCTTGATTAAGAACAAAAGAGGAGGAGAGTCGTTTATTGCCTTGAGTCACTTGAGGTACAATGGAAGGAATTCCAAGACGCTGCTGAGACAAAACAAAACTGACATTATGAAAGCCATGTCTAAACACTAATTTAAACTGTCAGCTTGCTACCAATGAAGACTTCTGACAGAGAATTAAAGGTTTAAAGACCTCATAAATCACCGAGGAGATTAGCAGCAGCGTGAATGAGTTGAAATACATTTCTGCCTTGAGAGCGTTAGCGTGGTTCAAAGCAGCCCTCTAGGATTTGACGGGAAAATTAGTTGTAATAACTAGGAAGAGAAAAATTCTCCAATGTAGCTTCTTGGGGGTTTTAGAGTGCAAACTTCACACACCACAGTTATTTCAGGTACCCGAGTTAGTGAGATATAATGTAGGTGCTTTCATGATATAGTGTACAATAAAAATGACTTGAAAATGTTAGAATCCAAAAGCATTATTTACAAATGCCAAGCATTTTCCCAACTCCCCTACTTCCAACCACTAAAAATAGCTGAAACGGGGACGTAAATGTGTGACTCAGCAGCAGTTAACACCACTTTGTCCACCTCTTATGTCCCCTGTGAGCCTCTCTCCAAGAATCCTGCTGTGTACCTATTATTCTCCAGCAAAACCCTCCATGTCCTCCATTGGGTGGGGTTTCCAAGCTCTGTCACCAACACCAAGAAGTTTTCAGAGAACTTCGTTGGGATTCCCATCAATGTTTATATTTAAGTATTTCCTCTTCGGGGCTTTTGAGTTAAGAATAAAAAACCCATCCTTAAAGCATCCTTAACCCCACCTAAAACTGAAAGCTCTTGCTCCCCAGTGGTCTACACCCGCAGAAACTAAGATGCGGCTACGTTGGGAGTTATGCAGCTTTTCGAAAGGGAACAGGCAGAGAAATGTGAACTCTTCTGTTCAGTCACACTGCACTAACTCTCTGCCCCACGCCTGAGGCCTCCTAATCATTTCTCTATGGATTCTTTCCCAAAGACCCCATAAAATCACACTGTGTTTCCTAAGTGGCTGGTGCACTCTAGATGAGCTCTTTGATTTCAATCTCAGCACATCCCTGCCTGTCCAGGACTGGCTTTCTGAAGCACGTGTTGATCTGGTCTCTTCCTTCCTTAAATCATAAACTTTTGCATGCGGTAATTTTATCCCATTCTTTGATTTTTTTTTTCTTTTTGGCTTAAATCAAAGCGATGCAGAAATCCACATGGAGAAGAGTAGAATATAATTGATAGTCTTCAGACAGAATCCACCCTTCTCCAGCATATATTGTAAATGCTACGTTCTTCCTTTTTTTTTGTGGGCACTTTGCTTCTCTCCCTCTGTTCCCCCGTTAATGGCAGTTGTAAGATATAGTCACAAATGGGTTTGAGTAGCTAATATAGAACACTATCAGAACTTTTAAGGAAGTACCTTGAGGTGGAACCCATTTATTCAACCACACGCATCCAGCTGGGGGACACTCACTCCCAACTTCTAAGATATAAGACTTGGATCCCATCTTGGACATAACTCTGAGGACCTCTTTAAAGATGGAAATGGCTCTAGAAAGTTTTTGTCAAGGATCATATCTGTGTCAACCTTCTGCTCTATGGGCATCTTAGTTTAACATTTTTGTGGTGCTTTAGAGCTTGAATTTTAGTCATGTTACTCTAAATTCAGCTCTTTAATGCCTGAACTATTGCACTTTATGTCTTTTTGGAAAAGATGCAGGAAGCACACAATGTAATTATGATCGCTTCTTGGGCTCCCCTTCTAGCTTTCAAAATAGAACTCAGCTCAGAAACTGCAGAAGTGGTCTCAAAACGACTGCTGAGAAGGGCATCCTGCTCTTTGAGAGTAGACTTATTGCATGCTTATCCATTCCCTCAGAGCCACGGACTCATCCCCAGACCACTCTTCAGCCAATTGTAAGATGAAAGACTCTTAACTTCATCTCTCACTCACAGCAAGATGACCATTGCTCTGTCTCATGCCTCCTGAACCTGCTCCACTTGGCAAGCGGGAATTGTCACAAAACTTCCACATGTGAATCATTAGAGGGGCCTTATCTAAGGACAGACAGAGAAACTCAACAGGGAAATCTACCTGAGTGTGACACCCTCAGGAAGGAATTGAATTATCAAGATCTTATCTCTGCTTCTGAATACCATTGTCTGCTTTTTTTAAAACATATTTTTATTGATTTCAGAGAGGAATGGAGAGGGACACAGTGATAGAAACATCAATGATGAGAGAGAATCATTGATCCGCTGCCTCCTGCACACCCCACACTGGAGACTGAGCTCATCAACCCAGGCATGTGCCCTTGACCGGAATTGAACCTGGAACCCTTTAGCCCACAATCCAACACTCTATCCACTTAGCCAGGCCAGCCAGGGCCCATTGTCTGCATTTTTCTGATCACTAGATCTCAATGGCAGAGCTGTGGGGAAACCCCACTAGCCCAATTCAAATGGCTTGCTGTTATTTTCAGGCTCTTAATTCATCATGAACTCATATATGTTTCTAGGCTCCTGTGGTCCTCTTTAAGCTTTAGTCCATAAAAAAAGTATACCAGGTATTAGGCAGAAAACCTGGCACCAAGAAGGGGACAGCTTGCCAGCACTTGAAGTGCAGATGATTTTATTTGGTTACAGCATTTAAACTCTGAGTGCAGGGAACACCTTGCGTAGCCAGAAACAGTGCTTTCCGTTTATAGGATGGATGACTAGTCACTTAGAGAATCATAAAGATCATATTTAGATTTAGCCATCTCTTGCTGAATTTTCTCCTATGTTTGTAAACATTGCTGACTTTGACCCCAATCTCTCACAAAGCCATGACCAACGCTAAACAGCCACAGAAGAGCTACAGAACATAATGTGATTCTGTAATGCAAAACAGGATGGCTTGCTAAATGTGAAGATCTGGAGAGAATTCCTGACATAATCTTTCTTACATCTTTTATGGTAATCGTTTCCATCTTCAGAACACACGCAAGCAGTGCTCTCTTGGACATTGCTTCTGGAGGCTGGACGGCACTCCCTTCTGGGTGAACTGCATAGAATAAGGCACTGGGGCAATGCAAATATGAGCAGGGCACAATATTTCCTGCAAAAATGGAAGCCAGCAAGGAAAACACAGAGACTGATTAGCTGGGGAGATGCTTCTGCAGAAGGAAAATGTGTTAAAACAGCAACCATTCTTTCTACAACTTGGAAATCAGCTCCACTCATAACTTACTCATCTGTGTACACAATTAGTGTTCATTAATGGAAGGCCTACTATATTTTCCATAAGGACACCATATGAAAAAGGACCATGTATGAATAAAGGTCTATGCATGAAAATTTATTTGTAACCTAACATTTTTTTTATACTGTGCCAAACAGAGTCTCATTTCAAAGAGCAGAGAAATAATAGACTAGGAGTATATGTTTAAAATAGAGTTAGCATTTTTAAGTAGGTAAAAACTATAGAACTTTGGAGAGGCTGAAAATGAAAGGAGCCTGAGGTGGTAAAGCCAATGAAGGATAAAGAGTTGGATCCTGATTCCCACCTAGTCAGTACATTTTAGAGGTGCAGTCTAGAACCATTTTTCTCAACTTCAATTGTCAGGAGGGTTTTTCCCTAGGGAGTCATCTCTGTAAAACAAATGTGCAAAGATCCTCATTTCTGTTACTAAAATCCCATCTAGTCTATCTGTGGGGAAACCACAAGTGGGCACTAGACCGAGGCATACTGAATTGTATACCTTGTGTCATATCTCGGATGGATTTCAAAGAGAATTTCACTCTTGGGTCATTTATACAGTCTTGCAAAATCCCATGGGGGAAACACACACATACACACACACACACACACACACACACACACACACACATACACACAAACAAACAAACAAAAAAAAACAATGAAGGAGTCCATATCTGATTTGGGGCAAGGATACAATCATAGGCACATTTTAGTCCTACAGTTGTCACTCTTTGTATTTCAGGAATGAGAGAATTTCAAATTTCAAAAATCTTAAAACCAATTTAATCGATAATAACAATTTCTTGAATTGTTGCTGAGTCATAAAAATAGTAAGTAAAGTCCAAAACAGTAGACAGTAGAGAGGGAGGAAAAGTGGAGGCTTCAAACCCAAGGAAAAATACAATAAAGTTATAATAAATGCCCATCATCTGTAGAACACCCTACTGTAGGCAGCATTGGTTTTTCCCCATATATTATTCAAGTTTCTCATTCTGATATATACACTTCTTCTCTTGTAATGCATTGTAAAGGATTTTTTGGAGACTTTGCACAGTAAAATATTGATATCAGCTTAGAGGACTATGATATGCAATGCAGAAAGAGTATTTGTACATTGTATTATATAGCCATAATAATATCATTATAATCATAATACCTAACCCTAATATCTACAGGGGTTTTAAAACACACGGTGAAATTTGCCTAGGAGAGTAGTACAATCTCTGCAAACTAAGGCCCAAGCACAATAATGTCTTTTGGGTGAGAAATTTGTGACAGAAGAGCAGGCTGAACCAAACCCTGCAGATAATATTTCATTATCAACATTTCTTTTTAGAAAACTAGCCTCAGAAAGTTATAAAATAAAAGGAAAAACATGCACTTGAGAGTAACCAGATAATTTGAGTTTTCTATTTTCATCATGGAGATACCTAACATTAAATATGATTATTTTGTATAAAAGAACAAGCTAAGCATGAGCTGAACCTGAGATAAGAAAGCTCTTGGGATAAGAAGCTTCTTACAAATAGCATGACCCAAGACTGTTAAAATTAATAAATAAATACTGTACAAGTTAACAAATTCATACTAAATATGGGTTATGCCCAAGGAATTGTGTAGATGCTAAGTTGAAGAAAGGATACAAAGAAGTTTAAGATTTATATATTGCTTTCAAGGAACTTAGAACCTATGAGAGAAGTGACTATCTTCTTTTTGTTATTCTTTCTTCTAGGAAAGAAATGTAATAATACATAATCAGACCAATTTTGATCTGTTAATCTAGCATAAAATGGAGGTGAAAGTTATTGGGTGAAGTATGAATAAATAATTTGCTAAGGGAGTACTGGATTTTCCCCTAGTTTCTAGGTAAAAATTAGTTACAAAGGTCAACTCTTATTAAGCCTTTTAAAAATTTGCATCCCACTTTCCATCTTTTCCATCTTCAGGGTAATTCAAATAACTGATGGCGCATTTTTCGTCACATAAAGAAATAGCTAAAAACTTTACATTTCTTTTTCAAGTAGAAATTTTAATCAATTGAATATAATTTAATCATCAATAGAATAATAATTGCATAATTAAAAAGCAGAAGGCAAGGAAAAGTGATCTAGGCATTGACCAAGTTAATGTCTTGTTAAGTGTGTGTAAATGACCTAATAATGACTGAATGGCTCTTCTCAGCTTGTAATTCAGCTATTTAAGGTTGATTTATATTATATAAAATTATGTCATCACAAATATTCTCTTCAGATTTAAAGTTTGTCTTAAAATAGTTAGAATTGTACTCCATTAAAGAAAGGAAAATATGTATAACCAAAGCAAATTGTTTAATTTCCTTCTTAAGATAAAATGTGGAATTAAAATTTGAATGAAATCCAACTATAACAGCAATATTGGATCAGTTGTTAAGTTGTAATGACAACCAAGCCAAGGAAAGTTAAAAATGGTCTGAGAAAACCTACCCTCAGATCTATAGACAGCATTCAGGAAGCAGAGATTATGGGGAGGGCACCAAATTGGAAGCTCTGAGGAATGCCAAAGACTTAGGAGACAAGGTTCTTCCTTTCAAAGAGGTTACCACCTATTTGAGAACAAAGATACACATGTGAAATGACCAAAGGACATCTGTGCAGAATGGAAGTGAAGTTGGGAGAGGGAAAGAGGCAAGGAAGAGACAATCAGGGGCTTTCTGTCTTCTCTTTTCCAAGAACGTCAATGAACTTCAAAAATTGGGGACCAGGACTTAGACATAAAAAACATAAAATAAAATGAAATCTTCCCAAATGAGCTAAGGATGCACCTAGACAGTATTATGTTAAGCGAAATAAGTCAGACAGAAAAAGACAAATCCTGAAAGATTTCACTTGTATGTGGATACTAAAAACAAAACAACACAACAATCAACACAAAACAGAAATAAACTCACCCCTTATGATTGCCAAAAGGGTGGAGGGTGAGGGGAAGAACAGAAAATAGGTAGGGGATTAAGAAGTATAACCTTTCAGTTACAAAATGAGTCACAGGGATATAATATACAGAATAGGGAATAGAGTCAATAATACCATAAGAACTACGTGTGGTGACAGATGGTTACTAGACTTATTGTGGTGATCACTTTGTAAAGTGTACAAATGTTGAATCACTATGTTGAACACCTGAAACTAATATAATATTGTATGTCAACTATAATTTAAAATGATTTTTTTTTTTAATTATGGACCAGTGGTAAAAGTTTTCGGGGAATGTGAGAAGGAAAGGGTTCAAAATCTGTATGTAGATATAAATTTTCTTTTTTGGAACCTTGGAACAGATTATAATACTAGCAAGCACCTAATAAAAGGATATTTATTACTACCACTATTGTTATTATTATTAGAAGTTAATAGTTTGATATACAGTATATTAGTTATAGAGAATAACTTCATAGAGCCCCAATAATACTAATTTGAATGGGTAGTGGCTACAGATAGTTGTAGGATGACCATATGCCCAAGTTGACTGAAACAGTTTGGGTTTCTACCTATTGTGCCATTTTAATTGTAATTGAGCCTTCTCTTATTCTCATAATTGTCCCAATTTACATGATGATGATTAACATGAAAACTTAGTTACAGGACAGACTAAGAAATATCCAAGTGGAACCTCCTTTATTTTTACCAACCAATAGCCTTTCTAACGCAGTGCTGTGTGTACAAGGGCAAGAGCAGATTTCCCAGTACACAAACTTAAAGCAGAGTTTCCTCCCGTGTTTAACCTCTCTCTGATCCAGGAAGAATGAGTGTCCCAGAAGGCAAACACAGCTCTGCCTATAATTGAGATAGTGGACAGGCAAATTTAGATACCAAAAGTTGGTCCCTGGCATAGCAGGTTTCACTAAGTACAAAGAAGAAACCACACATCCTGCATTAATCCATGATTCTGACCTCTGCACACTTCCTTAAGTCTCTCGTATCACTTAACTGGTGAAAACCATCCCAATGACAACAAAGGAATCCAAGAAGACCTCACTAATACTCTATTGGGGCAAATTCCAAATTTTGGATGGCATCTTCTCCTAGAATTATTAACCGCAAAATAATAACAATAATTTGAAATAAGATATTGTGAAGAACTAAAATTTGAAAATAATTAACTACATATAACTCATCAACTCTAAATAGTTTTTATATTCTCAAGGCAATTCAAGAATACATGCAATCTGTGAAACAAGAGATAAGATGAGAAGACAACCAACTGAAATGAAAAAGAAGGGGGTTAGAAGGCATGGGGAAATATTTTTAGCTACATGAAAAATAGAAAACCAAATAAGCAAAAATTGGTATTAGCTTTAAAATGAACATAAAAACAGTAAAAATAAAAATTAACCCTGTAAAAGTAAAATCTGTGATATAGAAAGCAGGACAAGAAGCTCTCTATGGATGGAAAGAAAAGGACAAGAAGATTAAATCAAAAGTGAAGATGATTAGGAAAAAATTAACAAAAGATACCTAATTAAGTCATAAATAAGACAAATGTGTTAGATTGAATAATCTATACTAATAAAAGGGTAATATGCTAATTAGGGCAGACATCTTCTGGACATCCATCTGGACAAAGCCACAGCAGCTGTGAGGGTTTAGGGCAAGCACCACGTGGGAGAAGCAGGAGAGGTGGGCTGGTCTGGCACTGCTGTCCCTTTTGCAGAGGTGACAAGGGCACAGGTGGTGCCCATGTGAGCAGGCAGCATGTGGCATTGTACCCGCTTCCTCAGAGGCAGCACAGAGGCAGCAGCGTGGGCCTGGTCCAGGTGTCATGTCTCTGCAGACGCTGGACAGGGTGCAACCGGCTGTGCCTCAACCTCCACAGCTCCTCTCCCAGCCAGCCTGACCCTAGATTGCCCCCCACACACCAGTGGGCAAGGGGCAGGGCCAACACTAAGAAGTGAGGGCCAAGGGCCAGCAGCTGCAGCAGCCAGCAGTAGCAGCAGCAGTGGGGTGATGGGAGCAGCAATTTCCCCCGATCATCCCAGTTGCCTCCCACACTGGAGAATATCCCCTAAGGGCTCCTGGACTGTGAGCGGGGGCAGGCCAGGCTGAAGGACCCCCCAACTCAGTGCATGGATTTTCATGCATTGGGCCTCCAATATATATAAATGCCTAAGTGACCATTACAACTGATCAACCGAACGACCAGTTGGCCAGTTGCTATGGCAATGCACTGACCACCAGGGGCAGTCGCTCAGTGCAAGAGCTGCACCCTGGTGGTCAGTACACTCCCACAGCTAACCTCCTGCAACCAGACAACTTCCCATAGTCCCTCTCCCAGGCTGGCCAGCCCTGATGGGCCTTAATAGCCCCAATAGCTGGCCAGGTCAAGGGACCCTACCTGTGCATGAATTTGTACACTGGGCCTCTATTGAAACATATAAATATAAATTTAAATATAAAGAAGAACATTTTAATGAAATGAGAAGGTTATAATGATACAAAATAAAATATCTCACCATGATGTTTCTAAAAAGAATATAAACCTAGTCTTTGGTGAAAATTATAAATCATAAATTTTAAGGAAAAATAAACAATCCTAACATGATTAAAAGAGAAAAAAAAACTTACCTCTACAAATTTATAATTATGCTATTTACATAGTATACTTTTCTTTAGATTTATACTAAAACATGAATCAAAATAAAGAATCATAATATATAAAAATATATATTAAATGGTTTCTGGTGACATAAAAAATATTTTGCATAAAAGTAATTTAAATGATATATGTTTTACCAAAAGCAGTATTTTAAAAATAATTAACCTAATTAAATAGTTCTATCATAAATTCAATAAAACTAAGAAATAGAATATAAAAAAAACTTTTAAAGCAAATAAAAGTAGATAGCTTCCTCAACATATATGTAAATATATATCCTATATAATAAAAGCACAGTGACCATAACAGCAGAATGACCAGAAGGACCGCTTGACCAGTTACTATGAGGTGCACTGACCACCTCTCAGTCCCTTTCCCCAGCCAGCAGGCTCCAATCTCCAGGATGGTGGGGGGATGCAGGCAGTACCAGGACAAGGCCCCCATCCACTGGTTGCCCCACATGCAGAGGGTGAGGGGAGGTGGGGGTGGGGCCAGTGAGAGGGCAGGAACAGCCTACCACTTGGTCCCTCCCCCGGCTATATTCTTGGCCAATGATTTAACAAAAAACACTTAAGGGGGCAAATTGGGAATTGGTTCATTTTATATTAGTAAAGAGTATATTTTTCAATAAGAATATTTTGTTGGTATTAATATGCTAGAACTCAAGATAATACATGTCTGTCAGACTTCTTGATGGAGCAAATAGACACAAATAAAGAATGTAAATAATCTAAATTATGTAATTTAAAATATTTCTATAATAAATATTTATCAAACTCAATACTCTATTACCTCTTTAGGGTCTTCCTTGTGGTCTCATATATCTGCAAATATCTTCATTTGTTCCTACTCATTGTGATTTATAGTTTGACTTGGTATAGTTTGACTCTATTAACAGAAAAAAACATGTCCTTTGCAAGTGTCCAGATAACATATACAAAACAATGACTTTACAGCATGTGACAAAGAAAACTAAATTATAAACAACACATAAAGAAATCAAAATGCCAAACTCTTCTTTTTAACCTAAAATTCTATACCAAGGGAAACTATAAATCACAGTGAGGAGGGCCAAATGAAGATATTTTCAGATATATGAGAACACAAGGAAACCCTTAGGAGTTACATGAGAACCTTGTCCAGTAAATTGAGAGTTAACAAAATACAAAAGGAGACAGCTTAAAATCCAAGGAGACCAATAAAGAGAAATCTAGAATGACTGTTGGACAACAGGCCTTGAAAGCAATTATTCTAAATGAGAGCAGTTGGCTCCAAATAAACAGGAAATTATAAATCCCAAATATTTTGATTTAGCCTTGTTTAAAATTGCTGGTGAAACTGTATGTTATGAGGCAAAATGGTATTTAAACTAGAACCATGAAAGCCAAAAAGATTGTTGACACAACCCTTTGTTTTAAAGATGAAGGAGAAGGTTGAAAAATGCACATAGAGGAACAAAGAGCTGTAGCCAAGCAGATGAAGTCTCTGTATAATTTAATTTATATTTATTTGTATCTTGTCATCAAGGAATTTAGTTTTTATCTAGTCTGTTTACTAAGAGGGAAAAGGACTTTCCAATGATTTTTCAAGTAATCATCTTCCATGGACTGTAACCTGTGACATCAAGACTGGATATTTGTTATTGGAAACTCCTCTTGTTGGAATGTTTTGTCCTTAAAAATTGAATTTGCCCCCCATTTTTGTGATAATTAATCCACCAACATTGTCCTCATGGATCTTGTTATTTTTAAGCTAACTGTATGTAAACTAGATTGCCTTGCATGTGGGGGAACATGTTTTAAGGTTTTCTTACAAGACATTTTGGAAATAAAATAAATTGTATAGCAGATTCATTTTTAAAATATAAAGCAAAATCATTCACAGCTCCAAAAAATTTATTGTTGCAGGGGAGAGGGGGAGGAAGGAGTGGATTCCAAGCAAAAGACAGAATAACTAAGGACCTGGATAATATTAGTGAATAGTGATAAAAGCATATGTTTCTTCTCCCAGAAGAAAAAAGAATGGCAAGTGGAAATTCAAGGAAAAATACAACAGAATAGAAAAGCCATGATCCAATTTGAAGCAAAAATCAATGTGAACTAATTGCTAACATTTGGTGGAATGCAAGAAAAGGTCAAACTTTGGATTTGGATATTTGCTATTTGGTGAGATGGACATAACTTTGGACCCATAGAGAGGGAAATAAAATACTTGGCTCCATGGTGAACAATATTTATGTGGTCATAATATCATATATAGGCAACATGGTTCAAATTATAAAATAAGATTATAAATGTACTACACTCAAATGTAGTTCCAGATCAAATTTTGACAACGTAAAATTAAAGACATAACTGATAGAATGTGGGAAATAGAAGAGTAGAAGCTATTACTGTGCCTATTCCAATACAAGAGCCAAAAAAGCACAAGTTTAAGTATAATGTTTAAAGGTATAATGCAAACCAATAAAACAACAAAAGGGACTATCAAAAACTGGAATAAGTCCTCAGTCCTATGTTTAGGTTCTCCAGTATGATGACCAGTGGCACTTATACTAAGGCAACAGCTGCTAGTTGATAAGCCCCATCCATATCTCCAGAGCTCCTAGTCATCCTTTCTAACCTCAATCATGGGTATACATGGACAACCAAGGATCACTTGAGAAAAATCTGCAAAATCAAAGAGAAATAAATATGAACTCTAAAGAAATGAAGAAATCTAGATGAATTAGAGAAATCAAACATTAATGCATCAGACAAACATTTTATTCTTAAAAAGTATGCAAAAATGACAACCAGAAAAAATGAAGAACTTTTAAAGTTTGACAAGGTGAATGCTAAAACAAAATAATTAAAGTTAAAGGATAAAATTGAATAAATCTCCAGAAAGCAGAACTGAAAGCAGAAAATATAAGCAAGGGGAGGTAACATACATAGACATTCAATCCAGATGTACAGAAAATCAACCCAGAAAAGAAGAAAAATAGAGTAAAACAAAGATGAACTTATAAAAGAAATAATATTACTAAATTTCTCAGAGCTAAAAGGTAACATGTCATAAAAGTATGATTCACCAAGTTCCAAGAAAGCTAAAATAAGAACAATCTATACTTAGGTATGTCATTCAGCATTTTCAACATACCAAGGTTGAAGATAATATCCAGAATACTTCCAGAGAGAACTAAAAATGATTGTCTACCAAAGAAAAAAAGATATTTGGTGCTAGGAATATTGTCCTTTCAAAGTATGGGGTCATAAAACTGGAAAACCACCAAGAAAAAAATATAGTTGTTCCATAATTCTAGCTCCGTGGTGAACAAAACTTATATACAAATAACATAATCTGAAATTTCGGGGTTTCGATAAAGCATAGAAGGCAATTATGCTTACAGAGCAGAGAGAGCAGAGTGTAATTATCAGCCTTGACAATTTCAAAATATAGTGGAGAGAAGTCCGGAGGTGGAATGTGAAGGGATGTGGCAGGAAGGATAAGTGTGATAACATCCTCTTCTGAAAGAAATGGGAGTCAAGAAGCACTGATAAATGGAACAGGAAACATAGACTAAAGTAAAGGAATTAAAAATCATGATATTATCCTATTGTCAGGAGAGAGAAGGGGAAGATGACATTAGTATAAAATGACCAAATCCGTATCTCTCATAGGAGGCAATCAACAGGTTGTGTCTAATATTGATAAGTAAAGAAGCAAAAATATAAGTATATTATTTAGCAGAATGGAGGTAACCACTAAAGTAATTAAAATATTGATAGTTGTTTCTACAGAGCAGGACCAAAATCAGGGAACTATGGCTTAACCTAAAATTGTTTTTTATCCAATAGATAATATTCTATTGTATATATCAAAGGAAAGTGATATAATAAGTATTTAACTTTAGGGAAATAGTTAAAAGAACAGGCCGAGTACTTATTGGCCAGGTGTAAGCTGGAGGAAAGAATGACTGGAAGAAAGAAGGCAGAACAGTTTCTGTGGTTCATACAGAAGTGAGAATAACTGCACGTATCCCAGGGAAGAGAGGAAAGACTTTGTAATAGATGGACATCAGGTGAAATCCGGAGAAAGCATAATGGGGCTCAGTTAGCCCTATGCTAATGGCTTCTCTGGACCCAACCTAACAAACGAATGGCTCATAATGATCAAACTAAGTCCAAGTAACTTAACTCCGCATAAAAATAATTGAACACTATTTAAAGAAATATCATAAAATGCAGCCACCAATCATGGAAAGCTCATTATGTTCAGCATTCGATCAAAAACTACCATCATGCAAAGAACGAGTGGAATATGACTCATAACCAAGAGAAAAACCAATCAATAGGAAAGACCCTGAAATGACAGAAATTCTGTAATTACGCTGTAGGGGTTAAATATACTGCATTGTTCAAGAAGGCAGAGGAAAGCTTGACCGTGATGTGAAGAAAAACAGGAAATATAGAAAATAAGCAGCTAGAACACTGGGATATTAGAACTACAGTAATTAAGACATTGTGGTATTGGTATAAGGATAAACATATCGCCGTAGCTGGTTTGGCTCAGTGGATAGAGCGTCGGCCTGCGGACTGAAAGGTCCCGGGTTCGATTCCGGTCAAGGGCATGTACCTTGGTTGCGGGCACATCCCCAGTGGGGGGTGTGCAAGAGGCAGCTGATCGATGATTCTCTCTCATCGATGTTTCTAACTCTCTATCCCTCTCTCTTCCTCTCTGTAAAATATCAATAAAATATATATTAAAAAAAAAGGATAAACATATGTATAAATGAAACAGAAAATAGCCCAGATACATAGATGCTCCAGTATGAAGTCAACTGATTTTCAACAAAGATTTTAAGTTGTTCACAAATAGTGCTGAAACAATTAGACAATTATATGTAAAACAACTTTGATCTTTACCATGATGCACAGACATTTACTTAATGAACTGTACAGCTAAAGGTACGAGCTGAAACTATACGATTTTCAGAAGAAAACTTTTGTGATCTTAATTATGCAGAGGTTTCTTTTCTCTTGTTCTCATTTCCCACCTCCCTTCCCCACACTCAGTCTGCTCTAAGCACATTGACCTTGCCCTTCCTCAAAGGCTCAGGAACTGGCCAACTTCAGGGCTTTTGTACTTGCTGTTCCCACAGGCAAAGATTTCTTTGATATGACACACACACACACACACACACAAATGCACAATCCATAAAAGAGAAAGACTGGTAAATAGTCATCAAAATTAAAGATTTGTGTTCCTTGAAAGATATGAAGAAAAAATACTGGTTAAATATATGACCGATTGTAGACCTAACATCGGGAATATACAATTAACTCCTATGATTCAATAATACAAAGCTAACCTAATAAAAATACTCCTAATAAAAATGTTCAATTGACACTCCACCAAAGAAGATGTATGGATAACAAATAGGCACATGAAAAGATGTTCAACAGCATTCATCATTAAGAAAATGCGAATTAAGATCATCAGATACTACTATACACACTAGATTATATAAAATCAATGTATATTATACCAATTGTTAGCAAAGGTGTGAAACAACTAAATTTCTCATATATTTCTGCTTTGCGTGCCAACTGTATAGACACTTTGGAAAAAAATTTGGTAGTTTATTTTAAAGGTAGGTATTTATTTACTATATGACCCAGAAATTCAATGCCTGGGTTTCTATCCAAAAGAAGTTAAGACATATGTCTACACAAAGTCTTATATAAGAATGCTCATAGCAGGTTAACTTGTAATAGTCAAATACTGGAAACAATGAAATTCTCCATCAACTGCTGAGTGTATAAACAAATGGTGGCTTATCTATATATTGGAATGCTAATCAACAATAAAAACAAGTGCATTACTAATACACACAGCAGCCCGGTGATCCTCAAAATCATTATGGAAACAAAGGAAGCTGGACACAAAAGACTACACACTATAATAATTCCTTGTGTATGAAATTCTAGAACAGAAAAAAAAAAGAAAAGTTACAGAAAGCAGATGGTGGTTGCCAGGCAAGGGGAATGGAGGGCCGAGTAGTTTGCAAAGGGGCACAAGGGCACTTTTTGGGGTGAGGGAGACTTTCTCTACCCTTCTTGCACTGGCAGTTGTATGACTATAGGCATTCATTAAAATGAACCAAACTAATACACCTAATAAAAATTTCCAATAGGCACTACACCAATGAAGATATATGGACAACAAATAGGCACGTGAAAAGATGTTCAACAGCATTCATGATTAAGAAAATGCAGATACTATTGCACATACTAGAATATATAAAATCAATGTATATTACACACTTAAAATGAGCAAATTTTATTATGTGTAAATTCTACCTCAACAAAATTAATTCTAGAAAGAATAAAAGTGAACATCTCTGGAAGCTAGCCTGTGGATTGTAGAACTTCTTATCACTTGAATTTCTATACTTTTATTTCCATGGGCATGTATGACGGTGGTTTAAAATTTTTTTCATGGGGAAAGAAAACTGAGCTTTTTCCAGATTAACTTAAGTCACACCTTAATGTGGTCAATCTGATATGTGTTTTATTTCAGGGATAAAATAAATAAGTTTAAAATAT
This sequence comes from Pipistrellus hanaki, assembly GCF_964339955.1. Lineage (NCBI taxonomy): Eukaryota > Metazoa > Chordata > Mammalia > Chiroptera > Vespertilionidae > Pipistrellus > Pipistrellus hanaki. Next base: position 36,596,228 of record NC_140503.1, on the reverse strand, counting down.
AACAAAAGAACCCCCCTAAAAAACAAAACGAAGTAAAATAAAACAAAAAAACCAACAACAACATAATGTAAAAGTTCCATTCATTAAGGCAGAAACAACCTACGTGAAAAACTTCCTGCATCACATGAGAGAAGCCTGGACAAATGTTGAGATACGCAGTTACAAAAAAAGCACAATTTAAAGAAAATTACAATATCATTCTAAAAAGCTTCTGGAAAAATAATATGCAGGAATAGTCAGAAAATGCCTGAATAAATAATTTCTGCCTCACAGAGCAAGGATGCTATGTATTTTTTAAAAAATATATATTTTTATTGATATCAGAGAGGAAGTTGAGAGGGAGAGAGATAGAAACCTCAATGATGAGAGAGAATCATTGATCAGCTGCCTCCTGCACGCTCCCCACTGGGAATCAATCCTGTAACCCCAGCATGTGCCCTTGACCAAAATCGAACCTGAGACCCTGAAGTCCACAGGCCTACACTCTATCCACTGGCCTACCAGCTGGGGCAAGAATGCTATGTATTTTTAAAATGATCCAACTCCCTGTGGTTTGCTATCATGCCTATGTTTGGTGCCTATATTTATAGCAATCCCTAGCTAAGTTATCTTGGTTCACAATAGATTTTTAGGAGGCAATACTGATTTTTATACTGAGCAAGAATCTTCCAAACATATTTTCTCATTTCAACATGGGATGCAGATAAATTGCACTTACCTAATAGGCTCAGGTTTTAAATATTTAGTCATGAACTAGATGTCTGTCAGAAGGTCAACTTATATACAGTATTCTGGAGGATAGAGAAGGCCTTGTTTGAATAAACCTAGAACGTGCGAATTTGTTTGTCAATATACCCCACATCTCCTCCAAATAATGGGAGTTTAAGAGCTTATGAATCAACCCAAACAGCTTGCTGATGATCACTTGACAGACTGTGTGGGAAATTGAGTTTACTTCAAATTTATGAACTGATGGAGCTATTCCTTATAATGATTAACAATGAGTCATAGAAGAAACCAAGGGTCATTCTCAGGCACATGTGCCTAATGTCAGGTGTGGAGAGAGTGAGAACAGTTGTAGAAGAGGTAACAGTCTCATGACAGTCTGTTAGCTAATTTTCATTTTTAAAGTGAAGACACAGACTGGGAAAATTTTAAGGCAAGCTTAGTACCTAAAACATCTCCAAAATGGGTGCTTTGTGAAAAGCCTGGGTTGCAATTCCCAGAAGATTGTGATTAATATAAGAAAGCAATAACTCAGAGGAAGCTGTAATAATATCACAATATGTTTACTTAATTTGGGGACTCAGAATAGGATACAAGTGCAGGGAGCATACGGTGGTGCACACATCGCCTTGATAATTGATGTTTCTACCTGAAAAACACATCATATACACATTCCAAGGCCCAGATGTGAAACACTTAGAAATGTAAAAAGTAACTGAAGCAAATGTAGATGGTTAAATAAAATAAGACACAGAATCAACTTTCCAAAAGTGACTTTTGTAATTCAGTCAACATTAATCGTGTTAAGATTAATTCATAAAATGAACAATATTTAGAGTTCTTTCAACAATTGTTTGTCCAACAGATATTGACCAACTATCATGTGCAGAGACTGTGCTAAGCATCCAAAGGATTATCTCGTTCCAACATCACAAGAATTAGAGATATTATTTTCCATATTTTATAGATAAGGAGATAAAACATAGAGTATAAAATGCTATCCAAGTTCACACAGCCAGTTCGGTATGCACTTGGGATTTAAGCCCAGGTTTTCTGGTACTAAGAACAGAAGCAGTGACTGCTAAACTAAATATATATATATATATATATATATATATATATATATATATATATATGTGTGTGTGTGTGTGTATATATATATATATATATATATATATATATATATATATATTAGCTAAGAGCTATACTATTTAATGAATAAGTATTTTAAAAATCTGAGTGAATATATTATAAAAATTATATTTTTAAATTTTTTTTAAACAAAAATAACTTTTTGTTTAAAAACTTTTGGTCAATAATCTTTCTGGGTTAAATCTGCCTGTAGTAAGACCAGAAAATGACCTAATGTTCCTTCTCCTCCTTTTTTACAAAGAGATATACTTTAAAAATACCAATTCAACCATAATTATTAAGTAACTATGTCTGCATTTCTGCATCCATCAAACGCATAGTGTTTATACCTAAAATCAGACACTTTGGAGGCCATATATACACATACAGTAGTTTATAATTAAAAGGAAGGAAGACTAACTTTATATAAAAAAGAGGTAATATGCAAAATAACCCTCACAAGATGGCTGCCTATGACCAGGCCCGCAGGGGGGTTAGTGAACGACAACCAAATAACTGAACAATCAGGCTGTGTGGGGCAACAAGACTGGCGGGGGCGGGGGGGGGGGGGGCAATTGGAGGCAACCTGGCCAGCAGCAGGAGCAGTGAGGGGCAATCAGACTGGTGCTGGGTTAGGGGACGGGGGGGGGGGGGGGGGAGGGGGGAGTTAGGGGTCACCTGGTAGGCAGGCAGGTGAACAATTAGGAGCCAGCAGTCCAGGATTGTGAGAGGGATGTCCTACGACTGGTTTTGGGCCTAAACCAGCCGTTGGACATCCCCCAAGGTGTCCTGGATTGGAGAGGGTGCAGGGTGGGCTGAGGGGACCCCCCACCTTGTGCACAAATTTTGTACACATAGCCTCTAGTAGATATATAAAACCATTAGAAATGACAGTAGGAGAAATTGTCTAAATGATTCCACCTAAACAATTGATGAATAAAACTTGATACAAATAGCCCTTTTATACAAAAATATACCTTTGTATAAAACAGTGATAATCAAAGTGTGGTCCAAGTGTGATTTTTAAAGAAGGGATGCTCAGTATCTTTCCCAGTGGTCTTCAAGGTCATCTTCATATGGTGTTTACTCTTATTCTGTCATGAGTGTACATAGGTATTTTCCACTTATCATGTCCTTGAAATGTAAACTTCTAACTTTTTCACCTCCCACAAAGTGGTCAATCTCAGGGAAAGACCAGAGCTATGGAACAGGCTTCAAAGTTCATTACAATGGTCTCTGCATTGCTTCTTGGCCTTTTGGTCCCTGCACGGCTTGTTACACAGACCCTTCAAAACCTATGTACCAATCTTCCACAGCAGTGGTTCTCCATTTGGAGCATGCACTGGAGTCTCCAGGAGAGCTTATTAAAATGTAATTGCTGGGCCCCAACCCCAGATATTCTGATTCAGTAGAACTGGGGTGAGTGCTAGGGTGAGTTTCCAGCTGTAGACCAGCTAAACTCTGACCCCTGTGCAACTGGCTGGGCTTCCGAGTGTGTGACCTACTCTAACTTCTCAACTTCCCAAGGTTTGTCCTCATACATTGCTCTTCAAGAACTCTCTACCAGAGTAAAACTGCTCTCTGATAAGTACTTGTGGAAAAACTTTTGAAACATTTGTCATTAAAGGTTCTTTCTAGAAGTTCACACATTAAAATGTTAGGTGGAAATTTTAGTCTCAAAATGATTCCTTGAAAACTGCAAGGTTATGCAGGTGAAACACTCGGAGCACAAGCAGATGCCTGGGAGCCACTCTCCATACTGTTTCAGGCAGAGTTTGAAAAAGGAATAGAGGCTAGCTCTAGCTGCTTTGGCTCAGTGGATAGAGTGTCAGCCTGAAGACTAAGGGTCCCAGGTTCAATTATGGTCAAAGGCACATATCCAGGTTGCGGGCTCAATCCCCAGTGTGGGACATGCAGGAGGCAGCCAATTAATGATTTTTTTTTCTCATCACTGATGTTTCTAGCTTTCTCCTTTTCCCTTCCTCTCTGAAGTAATCCTATATAATAAAAGGGTAGCATGCAAATTGACCCTACAATAGAACAAAACAACCAGGACAATCAGTCGCTATGATGTGCACTCAACACAAGAGCTACCCCCTGCTAGTCAGAGTGCTTTCACAGGGGGAGCTCTGCTCAGCCATAAGTCAGGTGCTGCAAGCACAGCGGCAGTGGTGGGAGCCTCTCCTGCCTCTAAGGTAGGGGTGTCGAACTCAATCAGAGAAGGGGCCAAAATCTAAAATCCAGCCTAAATCGCGGGCCGAATGGTTTACTGAACAGTCATAAACTGACAATGTCATAAACTGACAGTGGAGTGCAGTGATGACAGCGTGGTGCGGGCCATATTGCAAGGCCTGGCGGGCTGGATTTGGCCCGCGGGCCTTGTGTTTGACACATGTGCTCTAAGGCAGCGCTAAGGATGTCTGACTGCAGCTTGGGCCCGCTTACCATCAGTGGAACTTCTCCCAAGAGCTCCTGGGCTGCAAGAGGGATGTCTGACTGCCAGCTTAGGCCCAGACCCTTAGGCCTAAGCCAACAGGTGGCCATCCCCCAAGGGGTCCTGGACTGCGCCAGGGTGCCTGGCTGAGGGATCCCCCTCTCTAGAGCATGAATTTTCATACACCAGGCCTCTAGTAAAAATATATTTAAAAAAGAAAATAAAATAGGTAAGGGTTCAAATAAAAATATTACCTGCAATTGCTAAGAAAATGCCTTTAGTGATGCACATGAGAATTCCACAAAGCAAGTGTTTGAAGACCATTGTCTCAAGGGAACACTTGCCAGCAAACTAACAGAATTAGGAAGTCCTCCTTGAGCTGCCCTCTAGACATGAGCCTCACAAAAGAAGGCTTCATCTGAAATCCTAAGCAAATAAAAGTCAAGTGAGGAGAGTGGAACATTAAATTTTAGACTTGGCAAGTAGCAACATTTTGTAACCTCGAAGATATTCTCTTACTAAGAGTTGAAATACCACAAAACTGCAAATTTGACAACTAAATGCTCCCCAAAGGTGAAGGCTTTACCTGAAAAATATCCAAAATTCAGTTATTTAGCCCAGGTTAATGGGCACTCAAGTCATATGTGACAAAATCCTAGCAGGGAGAGAAATCTTTTGAAAACAAAAACTTCACCTGGGATGGAGGCATGTTAGCATATTCCTTAGATGAGCTAAGTTGTAGAGCCATTCTCCTTATGTCTCTCTTTAGGGATTTAGCATTTCCCTCCAGGGATCTTCCCTAAACAATTTCAGGCTTCTATGAAGCTCTTAACATGGATGCAATGACATTTTACTTGCTCACTTTATATTTCTCTTTTCTCAGATCTGGAATTCTCAATTGCTTCTACTCCAAGAACTTCAGAAAGATTCCAGTCACTCAGGCTTTGTCTATTCAATTCATCCAAGTTGATTCCACCGGAAACTTTAGAGTGCCTGTTCCATATGCCATACCATATTAGATGTTTTAGGGGAAGAAAAGATGAGTTTAACATGGATTCTGTTCCTAAAAATCTTACGGGTGGTCTAGTTGAAGAACTAAGCTGCCCACATTTATTAGGATGGAATAGAGGTGACAGTGGTGATTATTGCATGAGAGGCATATTAAGGCCCCATGAGAGTTGAGTGGTGGGGGTGGAGGTCAGGAAAGGCTTTGAGGAAAGGGGGCTATTTAAGCTGAACTTTGAGAAAAAGTCCAAATTTGGACACGTAGACTTCATGGGAGGCAGTTTTATTAAATTTGCATGACAGCATGTAGACACACAGCAAAAACAGCTCGATTGCCCCAAATCATTCCCCGCATGAGTTGGAGCATCTCATCCACACAGCAGTCCCCCCAAATAAATGTCTTTTTAGAGTTCCAATAACGTCTTTGTCTAGAAATATTTTTTTAAAAAAATTTCCTCTTCCCTGGGTGTTCAGTTTCCTACTGTGAACCCCAGCGCTCCAGAGCACACATTTATGTTTGTGTCTTGTCTGAAGTAAATTCCTGAGATTTATATTGTTTGTATACAAATGATACATTTGAGATGGGAGAGAATTCACAAATCTGGCTGGGTCTTAGACTCTCTGGAGAATAACAGAGAAATCATCTCAGTGTCAGTTTCATATCCTCAGGTCTGTCCCAGGGATGCCTTTCCAGTTGAATGATTTTAACTTCTTTGTCACAGAGCAGGGGTGGGGAACCTTTTATAGCCAAGAGCCATTGGATATTTACCACATCATTCATGAGCCATACAAAATTATCAACTTAGAAGTTAGCCTGCTATAGGAGGTCAAACATTTTTTAAATAAATCTTTATTGTTCAGATTACTACAGTTATTCCTCTTTTTTTTCTTCCCATAGTTCCCCTCCACCTGATTCCCCACCACACCCCATGCCCTTACTCCCCCCCCCCACTGTCTTTATCCATAGGTGTAAGATTTTTGTCTAGTCTCTTCCCGCACCCCTCACACCCTCTTCCCCCTGAGAATTGTCAGTCCACTCCCTTTCTATGCCCGTGATTTAATTAACTCACCCCGAATGCATTGGCAGGGCCAGTCTAAATGATTTTGCAGGCCTTATACAGCCTGCTGGCTAAACGTTACCTACCTCTGTCATAGAAGAAATACACATGAATTCAAAAGAAGAGAGGAACAGACGTGAAGGAGGAGAGGATGGAAAAGAGGACGGGAAGAAAAGGAGAAAAAAAGAATAAAAGGGGAACAAAAGTCCAAATACACCAACATGAAGAAGGAAGAATTTGTTTGGAAATGAGAAAAACATAAAAGGGTGCACGGGGAGGAATGGTGAAGGTGAGCTAAGGTTGGATGACAAGAAGCCTTTTTAGAATAATGCAAACCCTTCTGCCTTTCTCCACTGGAAGTGCCATGGATTCTTCTGGGGGAGGTTGCTCCCCATGGGCACACCCATTATCAGGATTCCAAACCATCTGTCTGGCCCAGCCTTTGGCATTCCTGTCCTTGTGGGATAGAGGGAAGACAGACAGAATGCATGGGCTGGAGGAGGCGATGCATGCCAGAGAGGCCTGCGAGGAAAGGAGGAAACAGACCACGCTAGCCCCAAGAGCCAGACACCTGTGTAAACTGCAGGAAGCTGAGAGGAGCCCAGCTGAGCTGATGGAGACACCACATGCATGCGGCTGTAGGAGGCAAAGTCACACGGAGAGACAAAAGCAGGCGTGTGCGTGCACACACACACACACACACACACACACACACGCACACACACAGTCACACGGTAAAAAAAATGAACAGAGGCAAACTGATCTGAAAAGGGGCAGAGAAACATTGAGAGGGGGAAAAAACTTTCTGAAGACAGAGAAAATTATACCCCCTTAAAAAAAAAAAAAAAAAGGTGTCTAAAGAAATACGACTACTTTTAAATATCCTTGTATTGTATTTTGATAGAAATTTATTTGCTACATAAAAAAGTATAAACAGTACCTTTCTTATGGTTGAATACCCAATTAATTTAACTTAAAAATCTGTCAAATATCTAGACAGGAAGGAGCTCACATAAAGAAACACCTATAGGTGTTTTATAAAATACATATGTCCAGGCCCCACCCCAGACCTACTAAATCAGAATTTCTAAGCAAGGCGGCTAAATAACAGGGGGATACTGATGCCCATTCTTGATTACAGAGCTCCTGAGCGCTTAGGAGTGGCTTCATTCGAGGCAGAGCACAGAGCCGGGCTCTGGGAAATAAAGCTGTTTACCTTCTCTGTGTTTTAAAGGGAACATCTCTGCACATTGGAACATGTAGAGTAGTGTTTCACAAACTTCTCTCATGATGAGAATCACCTGGTGGAGTTGTTAAAATACAGATTCCTGAATCCCAACTAAGAAATGCTAAACTAGAATTTTTGGGAACATATAGGTAAAATTGTATACTTAACTAGTGCTCTAAGCTTAGCACCTATATGTTCCCAAAAATTCTGATGTAGAGGAAAACAGTGATAAAGATCTTGAAATCTGAATTCTTGTAAAAAGGATATGCAATGTAAAAAAAGTTAACATCAGGGATGTTCATAAATGCTCCAGTCTAATATCATTAAGATGTAGTAATTCTTACTTACTTAAGCATATTCATTCTCATATTTGTGGTACCCAGGAGCATAGTGCAAGACAGTGTTTCCCAAAGTATGTCCTAGGGCATACTGATCACCCTGGAAGGCTCTTTGCAGAAAAAAAGTGAAGGACCTCAAGAACTCCTACCTAGTTGCCCCAGCACCCCCACACATATACCAACCACCACCATCCAAAGAATGTTAGTATTTAAGATATAAAAATTTTAAAAAGACACCTGTGTAATTTATTTATTTCAAAAATGTTTTCCAAACTTAAATGACCAAAGAGTCAATCCTATATAATAAAGAGTTAATATGCAAATTGACCATCATGCCCTCACACAAGATGGCTGCCCCCATGTGGTCATAAAATGGCCAGAAGGGGAGGGCAGTTAGGTGTGACCAGGCAGGCCTGCACCGGAGGGAGTTAGAGGTAACCAAGCAGGCAGGGGCAATCGGACTGGCAAGGGAGCAGTAATGCGTTGATCAGGTTGGCAGGAGAGTGGTTAGGGGGTGATCAGGCTGGCAGGCAGGTGAGCGGTTGGGAGCCAACAGTCCTGATTGTGAGAGGGATCCCAGATTGGGTAGGATGCAAGCTGGTCTGAGGGACACACCTCCTCCCCAATTAACCCCTAATCCCAATCAGGGACAGGAGCCCACCTGCCAATTGCCCATGGTCCTTCCCCCCGGGCAGCCCAGCCCTGATCGGGCCCTGATGGTGGGCTGGCTGGCAGGCCAACCTCCCACTGTCTCTTCCTCCTGACAGGCCCAGCCCTGATCTGCCCTTATTGGAGCTCAGGCAGCAAGATCCCACCCCTGCACGAATTCGTGCACTGGGCCTATAGTTACCTTGGTCACCAATCACAGCTTCATTATTTTAAAAAGGAGGCAAAGCCAATGATCTGCAGAATTTTGAAGCACAGCAACAGCACGAGCCTTTATTAAAGCAGATACACTTGGCGTCAGCACTTTCCATACTCTAAGTGTCTTAATTACCTTGGGTGAAGATCAAACTAAATTATTTTCTGATATATATTTTTTAAGCTTTTGAAGAATTTGAAGCAAACATAGAACACAGCCCCTGGGCATATCAGACAGAAAAAAATGCATCTGCTAATGTACAGGAGGAAAATTTCAGCATGAAATTTTCAAGGACACCCTGAAAAGAGAGCCATTAGTAGGAGAAGGTAACTTGGATGAGTCTCTTCTCAGATGATCAGGGTGATCTGCTGCATTTGGTTGCAATATAGAGTGTGATCTGGTTCCCTATGGTTCTGGTGCCTTCGCTTCGCAGCCTTTCTCCATCCCTTGTTGTCTCAGTCCCTTACATGGAGCCAGCGCACAAGGAGGATGACTGGTGATAGGTCAAATGAGCTATTGGTGGAAACACTGGGTTGATTCATAACTGCATAATTCACCAGCTCACACACATCTGTTACATAAGCTAAGCTAGCTTGATAGAAAGGCCTTCTGAGAGCCACAGAAGGCGGGGCAAATCTGGTTTGAGAAAGGAACACAGGATGTGAGACAAAAGTCTCATGAGGGGCATTGGGAAGATGGAAAGTTAACAAGAAAGGTAAGAATGTACAAACTTTCATTTCTAGACTTAATGAGCCAAGAGAAAGGAAACTCCACAAGTCATTTCTGCATGGCATACATAATTGGTCCTGTAAAAGGAGCAAAAATATATGTATTTTTAAAGTTGGGCTTTTTATCATGGAGGGTGGCTTTTTGCACATGGTTTCGGAGCAAATGGTTGCTAGGAAATATGACAGAATAAGGAAACAGGCTGTAAGTGATATTTGGGGTGTGTGCAAGATGATCTAATATAACTAAATGTAACCAAATACATTCCATGTCCCTGGTTGATTTGGCATCGGTTTTAAGTCTTTATTTTGAAATTTCCAAAGCACACCTCTCTAACTTGGTTCAGAATGTGAAACCTGATACTCATTCTTTTAAAACTCAGTTGTCCACATGGTAGATGATGGTGGTGAGAGAGAACAATACAGTAAGACATTAATAAATAAAAAAAAATCCATGGGGTGGTTTATCAGGTCAAGATTTTTTCATTAAGTCTCAGTTTTCTTAACAGGTGTGGTTTTATTCTGAAGTAAAAATATCATGTAATCTTCAGCAGCAAAACTATGTACCGTTGGTTCCATTGCCTTCTTTCTTTCTCCAAACCTCTCCCTGTCCCACCAGGAATATTTCAGCATAGCACTAAGCCCACAGAAGAAGGAATCAGAGCAGAGCAGTTGACTCCTCTGGGTGCTAAGAAAAATATCAATACCAACCACTAAGAGCAGCAGCTGAGATAGTATGCTGTCCTTCAAGGCATCTTCCGTGTGACATGCGCCTTAGACACAGACCTGCATGCCTTGTTCCTGTGTGGCTTCTCTTGTTACTTTACAGTTATTTCAAAAACAAATTAAAGACATGAGGAGGATAAACTCTAAAATAACAAGCCTACAAACTGTAAATCAATGTTGATCTCAGATCAAAGAAGAGTATAGAAAATATGAAGTAAAGAAAGAAATGTTAGTGAAAAATTAGTTACCCAAATCATACATTTTCTCCTCACTGGTAAAATTTTTAAAAGAATGTTTAAGAAGATGATTCTTTATTTATTTATTTTACTTCATGGATGCTACTTTTTAAAGTAAAGGTATTTTTGAAATCTATTAACCATTTTCTTTCAGATTATTTTTAAATAATAGCCAGGGTTTGTTTTTTTTTGTTTGTTTGTTTGTTTGTGTTTTTTACCCAAAGTCCCTATACACATTTTCGGTTCTAGTATCTTAACAGCTATGCAACAAGTCATTAATAGGCAGAACCATGATATGAGAAGCAAGAAATACCACTCAGAAACTTGTCACTCCTGAGCAAGAGCATTTACATCCCTGAGGTCTGGAAGGTCACTTTTCCCATTCATTGGGAGGGAACAGTGCCTTAGCACAAACACAATATGTAAACAATTCCTTACAAAATAGGTCACACATTAAACAAAAGTATTTTGCAGAATTTACTACCCAACACCATAAAAGCTGTCTTTAGGTAAGCTTACTCTCCCGATATCCGGAGAGGCAACTGGGTGTCTTTGGGGATGATGGTGACTCTTAGCGTGGATGGCACACCGTGTCTTCACAGAAACCTCCCCTGCATGTTTCCCTGACTGCCTGCAGCACACCCACAGTGGAACTCTAAAACTCAAGCCAGTTTTGAAATGCTGATTCATCTCACTCACCTGTCTCTGAAAAGGCAGCTTCTGGATCAGAAGCTCCTCCTATGAAGACCAAACCACTTGGTGCTTTACTCACCATTTTTCATAGTTGAAGCTATGAAATTGAGATTTGCCCAAATTACACATCCTAGGAAATGAAATTATTTCTAGAAAACAAGGGGAGGGGAATGTCTTTGTACTACGCTTCTACTAGTACCGTGCACAAAATGGTTAATAATGTTACTAAATGTGACACTTCTGTGTATTTTTTTACATCGGCTCTAGGTCAAGCAGACAGAACCAGAAGTCTTTGTTAAGCTTGACAGACCCAGAGATTAATGGTGAATTCAACTCCGCTTCTGCTTTACTTGGCTGCCAAGAGATTTCTGGTTGTCACACAGCAAACTTAGTGGAGCGGTTTGGAGAAATATTTATAGGATGAAACAATCAGTTGAGAGAAAAAATCATGTAATTATCACTGACAATGAATCAACCATGGTGAAAGCTAGGAATGATTTAGGAAGGAACCCCAAGCATATGATGTTGTGTTCTCACACTTTGCGTCCATTTTTTGGTTGCTTCAGAGAGGACAGTAAATCTACTTCCTGATGTTCCATCTTGACTGGAAGCAGATGTCCCTAGATATTTGCTTTTAAACATACTAATTCATGGGATAGAAGCTTCAGTAGAATTTCAGCAATTGTGATGAAATTCAGAAATACAGGGAAGATTAGTTCTTATGGTAGAAGCAATTTTCTGTTGGGGCTTAAGAATCTTTCTTTATGACTAACTTCTGTATCTTTGTTCTCCATTCTAAAGCCTAAGAACATCCTACATATTTGAAGTTTTTACTTGTAATGAATTGTGTGGGGCAAGGTGGGCAACATTGACAGAGCAGTCGTTTGTGAGTGTGTGAACTCCAAATTAGTAACAGCCTTTAATCTATTACATAAAGTTGAATTGCATGGTGTTTTAGAGTGGGGCACGTTTATTCAGTCAGAATGGCCTGGTGAGCAGAAGACTGGGAAAAGGTTATACTCATCTAGAGTCTACCTCAGGCTCTACCCCTGAACCAGCCACGTGACCATCCATGCAATTCACATAGCACCTTTAAACATGTGTGTATTTTTTTCACCTGTCAAATGATGTGGCTAGATAGCATTAATGATCCTCATAAAATTGCCAAGGATTATTTATGCAAAAATTAAATCACCAAGGGTTATTTATTCAAACTCCTAAAAGAGCTATATGACAGTGGGGATGGGAATAGAAATTTTGAGAAAGTGATGCAAGTTTGAATGAGCTGCTATGAAAGAAGGGAGAGTGAGCTGACCAAAGGTGTGTGAGAGGACAGACCTGGGTGGCTTAGGGGCCAGCAGAATGGGACTCTTTGGTCTTCATCGTCATTAAGGTGTAGCTTTTCTGCAATAGATCTCAGCAAATATATTTCTTTTATGTTGTGTCTACTATACTTTAGAGACTGGAGAATCAATACTAGATGAATGAATGAGTGAGTGAATGAATGAATGAAGACATTAGATGGCGATTGAGAGCTTAGACTCATTACCTCTAAAGTATCTTTCAATCCAGAGAATCTACATTCCTATGAAACACAAAAATGGAGGTGAAAAGGGTTAAGGGAACAGAGATAAAGGAGAAATTAATTTTATATCAGAGGAATCAAGGAGGCTTGATGAAGTCAGGGGCTGAACCTTGATGTGTGCATGTCATTTGTCAGACAGAGCTGATTGTGTGTATCATAATTGACAATAAAAAAATAACCTCAGAAGTGCGATATTCAGTTCTTGAAGAATAGTATGTATTTTCACTGTAGGTTTTCTTAGATGTGGGGCTGAAGGTTTCCTTTCGCATGGTTCTTCACAGATGACTTTCTGGAACTCCTGTTTAGTCACCTAAATTTATCTTCTAAATATCCACTCACAATAGCTACAAATTTTCTCCATCTCTCATCAGCACACCTCTCCCTCCATGCCATCATTCTCTAGCCCTGACATCTAGGCAGGAAGGACCAGCACGCTTCTACTTCTACCCTGCAGCTGCACAGGTCCCTCTAGGAGCACTGGGAATCCAAATACCCTGCCTAGTCCTCCCTTTCTTTCCCCTCTCCCCCACCCAGGCTAAGTGTACAGAGCTCTTGCAACACTGTTCATTTTTCACTGACCACCTTTCTCCTGAAATATTGAGAAGAATTTCTGGTGAAAAAAACTCTTCATTGCAATATAATAATAAAAAAAAAATGAAGAGCCAAATAAATGCAGTTGCTTAAAACTAAAATTAAATATATGTTGTATGTAAAAATGTACATGATCTATTGGTAATTTGGTAGAGGGCATGGTTGAGTAGAGACTCCTGTAATTTTTCCCCTCCTGCTACCCATGAGTCTTGTTTCCACTAACTCAGTGTAGCAGACACATCGCTTTACAGTTCTGAATATGCTGTGCATATTCTCCAGCGCATTTTTCTAGACACAAAATACCACCTTTTGCTTTCTGCCTAAACATCTGTGTGTATTTCAGACTTCTCTGAACAATTATGAATAGCAAGGAAGGGGCTACATAACAGATAATTCAACATTGGACACTCAACTTCACTGTTCTCAAAAGTCCCCTGGATATTGACTACAACTCAACACAGATCCCCTTAAAAGGCAGAAAGAGGACCCCAAACTGAAAAGAGACCAGAGAAGAAATATTTAAAAGAAATAAGAATATAGAGTCATTTTACCTAAAAGACCCTCAAAGCAAGAGCAAGATGACTAATGACCATTTACATTGAAGACCTTCAACCAAATCAACTGCTTCTCATTTTTTTTTAATCCTATAACATTCAAACTGTTGAGAGAAATATAATGGTACTTAACAGATTTATCTTTGAACTATATTATGTATATATAAATCCACTGTTTTCAGTAATAGTATTACAGTATGAAATTTAAGGTTATTAGCTTCACACTGCTTTAGAAAATATGGTGCAAAAATAGAAAAATAGAAACTATCTCATAAATGTGCATAAAATCTAGAAGTACATTTACTTTAGATTTGAATACATATGTCTAATTTTCACCAGTCTTCTTTTTCTCTTTCAATCTTTCTGAGTATACACACGTGTATACATACATATATATATATATATATATATATATATATATATATATGATATTGTTATGTTATACAATAAGTGTATAGATTAATTACTATTTCAAATAAGCCCATGGAGTTTCAAAAGATATGAGTGATGGTTCCTATTTTGGTTTTAGGGAAACTGAAGCACAGAGGAGTTAAATGCCTTCCTTACCACAAGGTCGCAGAGAGAATCTATGCCATGGAGAGAGAGAAGGGGTCTTTCCTTTGCTGCACGCTATTTTATATGTTAACCATCATGCACATGCTAAGTCAATGGATGCTGGCACTTTACATAAATATATGATGATGCAGTGCTATATGTAATAAAAATCTGAAGCATGAAATGTGGAAGCAATTCAAGAAAACAGATCTCACATTTTTGCCTTTGTCAGAGTTAGAATCTGACATGCTCTGATTAAAATTCAACATCTGCAGGCATTTAAAATTAAAATATACAGGTATTCGTGTTTTCCTCTTTCCACAATGTTTTATTGCTGCTTTTTTTCATCTTAAATATTAAAAACATTACATTATTTTATTTCATATGTCGAACTTCATGTCTCAGTATATTACACATTGCCCTTTCACCCCAAGCTCTGGTTCAAATCCAGCTCTTAGCTAAGGAAATAAAAACCATCTGAAAATATTTAACAGATGCATCTCAAGGCCTAACGGACTACAGTTTATATTAACTTGACAAACACAACAAACAAACAGGTTTGCCACAAATTAAAAATGTTTATGTGAAAACATTTGGGAATGAGCAGAATGGAGAGGCTTCTCAGACCAACCTAAAAGCTATGCCTTAATTTCACAGAGAATTTGAAACAAAGATGGAGAAAAATCTGGGCTGCACCTGTCCCACCCAAAACAGGTGAACGAGGTTCCAGATCATAGAAATTTGCCTCCACCATTTTGTGGAGGGAAACTACCTAGGGTGGGGCCGGGATTGGGGGGGGGGGGGGGGGAAGGGGGGGATAAGACAAAACAGCTCTAATAGAAATTGTTGGTTTTATCACATTGCTCCTTTGTTCAAGCAAAAACGATTTGCTGAGGCCTGCACTGCACTAAAGCACTTTGCTAGGCACTTTTTCATTGGAGCCTTCCAGAAAATAAAGGTAACTTTGACTTAGAAACCAATCAAAGGTAAGAGTCTGTTTATTCTCTTAAAAACCAACTTTTATGAATGTTTATATTTCATGAATTAAAAACAAGGAGACAATAGACCACAATGTTAAATCCCAAGTACCTGAAGATCACAGGCCTTCAGAGGCCAGCTGGTGAGCCAGCGGTAATGGGCTGTGGGAGACTGAAGAGTACATGCCCCATATAAAGGCAAATGCCATGAAGTTTAAATACAATACACGTGCAGCCACCAGTGTGCGATCTCTGTGCCACAGCGACGCTCTAGACCCCACATTTGATGACTGCAGGGTCACCACCCTGATGGGTCTAGTCTTTGACCTTTCCTCCAGCACCTCCTCCCTCCCCCATTGCCTCATCTTCAGGAAACACTAAACAATTGCAACTGTAAGGGGCAGCAAATAATTCAAATCCAAATTTATCTCATGAACTCAACTCAGTCCCATGTGCCTATGACAATCAAGTGACTGGGGCTGGGATTCTGTAGTGGAGACTGAACTGGGGATAGTTGTGGTACAATATGCAGATGAATTTCACACTGTATGTGAAGGGTTTTGTATTAGAAATAACCACAAAGTGGGGTCAAAGGTATGCTCTCTCAAAGAGTAGTTTTTGTGAGTAAGCGAAAAGGAATTTTCATTGCTAAAAGGTAACAGGTTTACTTACTTATCCAATGAAACTACAAACTACTTAACAAGACTATCATTTCCATAGTACTGCAGTCTCTTATTAATAACCATATAACATGTCCTGGCCGGTATGGCTCATTTGATTGAGTGTTGTACCATGCACCAAAGGTCACCAATTCAATTCCCAGTCAGAACACATGCCTGGGTTTCGAGATCTATCCCCAGTAGTGGGCATGCAGGAGGCAGCCAGTTGATGTTCTGCTCTCACATTGATGTTTCTCTCTCTCTTCCTCACCCTTCCTCTTTCTCTAAAATCAATAAGAACATTAAAAAAAAATAACTATATAACACTATTGTAAGACCTATTCTTACTTGTCAAAAGTCTAAAACTTGGGAAAACAGGCAAGACTTATGAGGAAACAATTCTAATCCCAAGGTCTAGCACTGTTTGTGCTTTGTCCACAATAGATATTTAATAGTTTCTTACATAACTCTAGAAATGAATGTTAAAATTTGGGCTACAGACTATAAATTCTATAGATCCAAAAAGAGACATATGGCATTTCTTAAGCTCTTTTTACTATGGAATTAGTTTTCAGGAAGTTCCTTAAGAAATCATGCTCCATGGAACTCTGAGGATTCTAGCTCAGAACTCCTTTGAGAGGTATAATTCCTAGTGGGTGTTGCTAGGAGCAAAGAATTAGATAGATAAGGGGGAAATCTTGGCAGAGAGAAAAATAAATAAATAAATAAATAAATAAATAAATAAATAAATAAATAAATAAATAAATAAGGTGGGAATAAAAATTAACCTAGAGCATGGGAGGTCAAAGAAATTCATCCATATGGTTATATCTTAAATCACTAGAGAGTGAACTGGTTTATAAAATATTCTGCCTGACCAAATATCACCTATTTTAGCTGAAATAGACAGTGAAAGCCCACAGTAAACTTGTGACAGTACAATAAGCATTTAGATTTACATTCCCTTGGAAAACTAGCAATCAGTTAAACTATAGTTGAGGTCCAGAGCACAGACCACTAAGCATAATAGTTTCACAGTTCACATATTAGAAGCATCTGAAGTAATTGGGATGGGGAGAAAAGCTGGGAGAGGAATATGGTGGAAAGTCTTATTTTTATACATTTTTTTTTTTTCAAATTAAGATACGCGAGGACAACTTTTGTTTCTTCGTCGATTTTATTTTTCCCGTATCTCACAATGGTCTTCTAAAAGCATGATCATTTCTTATGTCTCCTTTACTTTCATTATTTTATAGCTGCTTTTTCTTCTGAATAAATTTTCCAGAAAATTCAGATTTGCGACAGGATTTTGATAGCCTTTTCTGTTCGGTCTTGGATGGGCACTCATTAGTCCCGTGTGCTGAGTGAATTGCTGATTCTTTATTTCAGTTTCCTCTTTTTCTGTAAAGGGAGCAAACCAGCAGATGGTCTTTTAAAAATCTTCTTATTCTTTCTACTAAGTACTATTTGTTGTTGTTGTTATTGTTGTTGTTAGTCCTCATTCAAGGATATTTTTTCATTGATTTCTAAAGAGGGTGGAAGGGAGAAACATCAATGTGTGAGAGAGATGTATTCATTGCCTCCTGCATGGGTCTCCCCAACAGAGCAGGAGATAGAACCTGCAACCAAAGTACCTGCCCTTAATCAGGAATTATCTGAGACCTTTGGTCCACCTAGTCAAATCAGCTAAGGTCTAAATGCTGTTTTTGATATTGAGACAAGGCCTGTCAGGTGAGGGCCCTCACTTAGGGTCACTATAACCTGGAGACAGCCCTTTCTCTGTGCTTGCATCCACTTTTCGCAGCACCATCACCACACCCAATCGCTAGATGCTTATGATGATTTTACAGGTCTGTCTTTTCTACCAGAATGGAAAATGCTTGATTTAGGGGCCATATGTTTTTCATCTTTGCTTACCTAATCCTATTTCAGGATGCAACACCCAGCCAGAGGTAGTATGTGCTAATAGTTAGGAACACAGGCTCTTGCTGTGCATGCGGCCATCTTGTGGCAGCCATCTTGTGATGACATTGCACAAGGGTGTGACGCCACCTAGGCTTTTATTACATAAGATATATATATATATATATATATATATATATATATATATATATATATATATATATATATAATTTGTGGGGGAAACAAAATTGAATAAGATGTTGTCCCTACCAGTATAAAAATTGCAGACTTCAAGGGAAATAGTGGTAGTTTAGTATCTATCTAATACTAAATAGAATCTGATGAATGCTCCATCAGAAGAAACAAAGTCTATCGGGATAGGGGAGGAGCAAGGAGATAATTTCCAACAGAGGGAATCAGTAAA
This sequence comes from Pipistrellus hanaki, assembly GCF_964339955.1. NCBI lineage: Eukaryota > Metazoa > Chordata > Mammalia > Chiroptera > Vespertilionidae > Pipistrellus > Pipistrellus hanaki. Next base: position 36,577,819 of record NC_140503.1, on the reverse strand, counting down.
GTCTGTGTGGCTGAGTTTGATATATCTTTCAACAGAATAGAACTGTGTTTACACAGTATCTGTTTCATCACCTCCCCCAGCCTTCTTCCCCTGGAGATCAGATGAACAAAAATCCTTCTTTACAATACCTAAAAACTGAGCTTTCGAAAGTCAAATTTGCATCTTGTTTGGGCTACTCATTTAAAGTGATTAAGTCATGTTTTCCAATTTAGGTTTCTGGTCAACAACAGGGGATGGTAGCCCCAAAGGGTTGTCTGCTCTTCTGTGCAACCAGAAAACTGCGGCTGCCAAGCACCGGAGGCATATGCATGAGCGTAACACCAGGAGAGCAGCCAAGGCCCCACTTGGGCTTCTTCTATTGTTTGTCTAAAGTGGATGCTTTCCCAAGCAAACTGCACTGTCTTCCAGAAGGAGATCCATCATACTTGTCTTTGTGGTTGCAGAGCAGTAATCAAAATGATGGGGTGATGGGTGCTTGGGCCAAAGGAAAAGATGCTCCAGCTCAGAGGGTCCTCCTCTGCCAGGTCCTTTTCAAGAAGAAAGATATCTTTGGAATGAAAATGTAACGACTGACCTTGAGGGAACCCATCCCCAGGGTTTGACTCTCAGGGAGTTTTAGGCACTTGGGAAACCCAACGCAGCTGCTGGGAGTTTTCACCCAGATAAGACACAGTGCAGAACCACTTTATATTTGTCCAGCCTGTGAAGACTTCTCACACTCTAACATTAACTCACATATTGGGAGTGTGGGTGATTTGGGGATATATATCTAGATTTCCATCCCCTGCAAATATATGCATTCCTAACAGCATCAAGATTATTGTTGAGTGTTTTTCTGAAAGTTAGAACTGTAAATTCCTTGAAATTTGAGCCAAAATACATAACTATCCTTAGATCATTTTTAAAAATTTTAATAGCTCTATATTTGAAATTATGATTCTTTTTTTTCATTGTCTCAACACACTAAATTGTTTCAAATAACCAAATCCGAGTCAAGTGCAGAATTGTAAGTATTCACTCATCATACCATTACCTAAAGAACACCTCTTGGGTGTTCAAAGTATACCAGCACTATTCCTCTTAAAACCATTTCATTAGATTCCTTATCCCACCTCCTTCCTTTCTTTCCTTGCAATTCTAGAAGAGGATTATGCCTATATCTCCAGAAATATTGACCTCCATTCCTACTTTAGTTGAATCTCTTCTTCCCAGAGGCAGCCCTGCCTCTTAGTCTTATATTTTCTCCCAGACAGCACCTTTTCCAGCTCTTTCTCCCCGGACCTAGAACATATACCTATATCTGTCTATTTCTTAAAAGGTTTCAGTTTTATCATCATCATCTATCACTTATTGATGACAACATGCCAGGCACTGTGCTAAGACTTTATGTTATTATTTCACTGAATGCTCAAAATAATACTACAAATTTAAAAAATATATATCTGTCTTTGCGAGCTAACCTTCAAAGCTCACCACTTGGGATGGATTGTCTAATTCTACTGTTTGGTTATTTTATCCAACCCTCTCTTTTTATTATGATCTGCTTTCTGTTTTCATGTCAGTCTTCTAAAACCATTCCTAAAGTTGACCCTTTTCCTCAAACATACCCTCTTATCCCTACAGATCTTTGGACCATTTCACATTCCAATAACCCATTTCTCCTTGATTACTGCCTTATAAATCCACACAATGTTTGTTTCCAGACCCCTCACTCTATACAGATTCTGTTGGGGTATTAATATTCTTCAATGGTTTAATTCTCTCTGAAGATATTTGACCTGCCACTCAGGCCTACGCACTATTTCACACTTCTCTTCAACCCAATAAGACACCATTTGCCAAAGGTTGTACACAAATATCTTTACATACTTCTATGTTATGTACATGAATTTTAGAAAAACATGTATAGTATCCATCACATTTAAGATTCCATGAATATTTCTGCTCAGGAACTATTTAGGATTTAAAAATGATTGGTCACAAAACTATTAAGTAAGAATGTGATTGTACACAGTTAGAGAATAAAAAAAAGTGTGACAGTAAATATTCAAATTATGAAAACTATTGTAGAACATTTTGTTCTGTTGTCAAGAAGGAAATGGCCCCTGCATTCCTAATTATCTCTCCCTCTTTGTCTGTCTCTAAATTCTTTTACCTTACTTAGTATACTCAGTGATATCCTCAAACTCCTTAGTCATTGAAATAATCCACATCTCTCTAGTTTCTTCATTCTTTCTGTCTTGTCTGTCTCCAAGTTTTGCCAGACCTCCTGCGCTCACATTTCTTTCTGTTTTCTTTCTGTTTCTTTTTTTTTAATTCTTTTTTTGGAATTGAACTTATTAGGGGGGACATCAGTTAATAAAATGGTACAGGCTTTAAAATGGAATAAAATAGGATAAAATAAAACATGTAGATACATAAGAATCTTTGTATTTTTGTTTTGTGGATGAAAAGGGACCACATGCTAACCTGAGCCACTCGCCTGTGTGGCAGCCTGGCCTTGCAAACTCAGAGAACTAATATTACCATGAAGGATGTTCTGAAATTAAAAATCTTTTTAAACTAAAAAGCAGTTTATAGTGGATTGTCATGTTCTAGGCCCGGTATCTTCCCTGATAAAGATCAACTTTCTGCAATCACATTTTAATTCCTTAGCCAAAACCCTCGTTAACAAGTTATTCAAACACACACACACACACACACACACACACACACACACACACACACACAAGTAACCTGTTGTCCAACAAAAATTCTTCTAGAGCCATTTTAAATCATATGCCAAGTAAAAGAAAAATTTGTAGCTGCATATAAAACTATTGTTTCCTCCCTAATTTTCAGTGCCATTGAAATTGGAAGGCCATTTACAGACGAGCTCAATACTAGAGAGGTAAATTTGCAGGATAAGACTGTTTCAACTTCTGACAGTAATATCAGAACAAGTGAGGCAGCTACTCTTTCCTAAATGCAGGTCCTCAGCTAGTTTGCCAGTGCCTGCCTCCATCACACCTGTTGCCCACATCTGTCTCCTGAGCGACCTCTCACTGCCACCATCATCCTCTACAATCAGTTCTATGAAGTTTAGCCTCAGACTCCCCATACCAATTCCTGCATACCCAACCCTCTACCAAACGCAGTCATCATGTCCTCTGTAACTCCTACCTCCTTGGCCGTCCACTGTTTTAAAGCTGTTTCCTCTATCACACTGTGATTTATTTATCTGACATCATTTCTCCCACAGTTCTCAGAAAAGACTGCTTCTACCTGTAGTCTGTGCCAACACTCACCACCTCTCATTCTAAAGCTTCAGGCTGTCATTTGGTCCCACAATCATTTAGCAAACGTCATTGAAGTATACTCTATCCATTTACACCATCTTCTTCATGAATTTCAGATTTCTCCCAATCTCCCAATCCATTCTCATACTCCTAAGTGCTGCTAGAACCTGGTTGAGCTGTGCTTTTCATCTTATTCAAGGCCATTGCCTTCGATGACTTTAACATTCAGCATTCAGGACTTCTCTTATTCTTCTAATCCTTCTGACACGTGACATAGCTGACTCAAACCTCCTTAAATCCAAGTTCTTCTTTGCCTTCAGATTATTCTGACACTAATTATTCTGATTCTTCCTTTTTTACTCCAAACACTGCTTCTCTATCTCCTTCTCTAGTTCTTTTTTCTCTGTTCCCTAAATCATTGTGTCCTCCATGACTCTGTTCTTATTTCCATTTTTATCCTCACCCTCTAGAAATTTTGTCTACTCCAATAGATCAAACTGCTAAAACTCTACACTGTTAAATCTGTAATTCTGACACCTTTACAAAGCTGGATGGTCAATTTCATCCGCTTAGTGAGCAGTTCCCTCTCTATGTATTTTTGGTATTTCAACATAAAATTCATTCCTCTTTCCCCTCCTGGTTTCCCAATTTTTATTAGTGGTACATTTCCCAGTTATACAACTTCAAAAACTGCTGATTCTTTTCTCTCTCTGGACACATCTATACATTCCTGTCAATTGGTTTCTTGTTTTATCTTTCAACTGGTCTCTTGTCTTTTATGGTAAGGTGAATATTATTATTTCCATAAGGTGAATATCATCATCTTCATTTTACAAGCACAAGTTTAGAGGTTACTTGTGTTTCTCTATGTTACATATCTAGTAAGCAACAGTGGGACAGGATTAAAATTCAGGTCAGTCATACCATAGGCGAGAATCTGGGCTTTTCCTCCCATCAAACTGTTCATTGAAAATAAGAATAATATAAAATCTGTGCGATTAGAAATAAATGTTTTTACTCTTTATCATTCTTTTCTGTAAAAGCCTATATTACCTTTGACTTTATGCCTAACTCTGTGAGACATAAAGTCAAGGGTAATATTTATTTCTGCCAAATTCTGAGTGTGGACATGGCAAAAAGAGAGACGGAACAAAATATCTGAATATATTAAATATGCCTGAGTATTAGGCAAAGTTTCCCTCATAAATATTATCTCTTTTTTTTTTAAGAGTCATCTCTCACTCTGGCCAATGTGGCTCATGGAATATCATTCTGTACACCGAAAGGAGGTCACAGGTTCAATGCCTGGTCAGGGCACATACCCAGGTTGCATGTTTGACACCCGATCAGACTATATCTGGCTAAGAACAGATTTTATAGCTATCTCTGCTCTTTTTATTGTTATTCCGATTGCAAAAGTTTCAAGATTCTCCACCCCTCTCTCTGAAATCGATAAGAACAAATCCTTACTCAATTGTTGGATTGAGTATTGAGCATTTGCCAAGTATCTTATATCATTGGGATGCTCTCTCAATTACTTTATTCTGAAAATAAAGCTTTAAAAAAAAACACACCAAAAATAAAGATAAAATAAAAATAAAAAGTAAATAAAGAAAAAATAAAACAACACAAAAACATACCACTGGATAGGGGGGGATCCATTAGTTTGAAATAGCCTCAATCAATGCTAGTTTTGGAAGCTTGTATGAATTACTGATATGGGCAGCTTTTTAAAAATAAAAAAATACCATAGATTTAGTCATTATTCTTGGATATTTGACAATTTCACATGTTGAATATAAGACTTTCAAGGTCCACTTAAGAAGTTCTATTTTGTGGCCCAAAGGGGATTTTTAAATTTTTAATTATGCAAATAGGTACATGTGACTGGGATAAAATTTATAGTACAGTATTACATACTCAGATTAAAAAATGAAATAGAAGAGATGACATTAGGCTCTGGAAAAATGTATGAGGTGATTTATAAAACAGCTCCAGTGATGATGTTTCTGCTGCATCTTGACTCTTTAAGGTTCATGCGAAGAGCTCAAGTAAAAGTTGTCAGCTGTGAACTCAAAAAAACTGGTTCTAAAATATATATCAGTGTATATAAGATGTGATTGCAAATGTATAAGTGAGATTAGGTTAATAAATTAAAGAGCATTGGTAAACATTTAACTCATTAATATCCATCATACTTACCATATTTAAGGTAGCCAAAAAGTTTATTTAGAGATTATATTATGAAAGAAATGGTGTCTCGCCGTACGTACATTGAAGTTGGCTTTAGTTTGGGAGTTCCTGGGGTGCATGAGTGCATGCAATGTGGGTGTAGGTAGGTTTGGGTGGATGAACAGCTGGCTGAGGGACTGCCTTAGGATAAAAGACCGGTAACATATTTCCTTACTATTTTACAGCAATATCATAAGCGAGTCCTGAACTAAGAAAGATTGGGACACTCTGATCTAGAGGACAAGAAAGAATTCTTTTTAGTTCACTTTGTTCTATTCCCAGAACTGCGAGTGCTCACTGAATATTATTCATTGATAGGATGTGCCATGAGGCTGTTTACGCAGTATCTTTCTAATTTGTTACGTAACACAGAAGAATGGAATTTGAATTCAGATACAAAAGGTGGAGAAATGTTCAGCATAATAAAATTATGTGTGATACATATTTAGCCCTGTCTATAAGTTCCTTCAGCATTTGTTGAAACCCACTGTTGGGCTTTTTCCTAGCTAAAAGGCCTTCTTTTGTTGAGCAATTTCAATGTATAGTCATATTTTGAACTGTTGCCAGCTAAAATTCTTGCATTAGGCTCATGGCTGTCTGTTCCACCAAGACAAATAAGAAAGGGCCCAACCCCTCGTTTGAGTGCATTGTTCATGGTGCTGAGCAGTGATTTTCCATATCTGCCTGTCTTTGCGCTCACCCCAGGAGGAAGGGTGAGCCTGGTTTATTGAGTTCTCATTTCTCACAAAGCAGCAACATCTGGAGGGCTGAGCAGCTTGTTGGCAGGTCCAGCCCGAAGGAATTCAGCCATGGTTCCGATTGGCTCTTATCAGTAGGTGTCACTAAAGACAGCTACAGAGACAGAAAAATAAATAGGCCAATTAAGCAATGCCAAGAACAGACTATTTTATAGCCATCTCTGCTCTTTTTATTGTTATTCCAACTGCAGAAGTTTCAAGATTCAAATTATTCTCTGGCTTCTTTTTTCCCCCCCTGCTGCAAATGAACATTTTTTCCATTTTCCAAGTGCCTTCCTTTTGAGTTAGAGAGTGGGACATTTAATTAATAAATGTTCTTTTGGTGCCTGATGTAGTGCGTTAGCAAAATGAAAACAGATGGAGATTAACTCTCACACTTGGTTGCAATGAAGCTCCAGCCACCTGTTCCTCGGCACACAGACTAATGAATGCGTCCGACACTCCTTTCTCTTTGCACCATAAGCTACTTGGCACACGATGTACACATATCCCACCCAGCCATGCCCGTGTGTCCCCAGGGCATTCAAGTGTGGGAACCCCAGTGTGAGATCACACAGTTCTGGGGAGGTCAAAGGGGGAACGCCCAGGCCTCTTTCTAGAGAGCCATACTTATTCACAATGACCACCGTGCTCACAGGCTTCATTTGTAGGTGGCTGACACTTTCCCATTCGCAAAGATATAAGCCAACTAAGCTCTAAGTTTGATTTTCAAATCCAAGAAAAATCTTACATATAGAGAACAGTTTACATATATTCTGAATTAGCAGATGTCTCTTATATATTCACCCAGAGTTATCTGAGAAAAAAACAGTTGGTAACCATTCAAGCCATAAATTCTCTTTGCAAAATTGACTGTGAACAGTACAAGGGCATGGATCTCAGTGCCAGCACAATGTCTAGAATATGGTAGGTGTCCAGTCAATATTTATGAATGAAGCATCTGCTAACTCTGAATATCAGTCAAGTGTTCTATGGGGATCATATATGTGGCCTCTGCCACCTATTATGTAGGCTAAATTTGCATGCAGTTGGGTGGGTCTTGCATGCTTTCTGGTTTCAGGTATATTCCAATTACCTGTGAAGGTAAATTTTTAGGGCTAAAGAACAAACCAAATGACTTTTAATTCCATATTACTTACAATTATAAATGTAAAAACAAGTCGTCGTCGTCATCATCATCATCATCATCACAGCTGTCACTTATTGAGTACTTACTTTGTGCCAGACCGAGTTTAGAATTTATCTCATGTAATCTCATCACAACCTTATGAGATAGATGTGATTATTATCTCCATTTTACTTATAAGAAAACTGAGACCTAACCTCATTAAGTTATTTGTTTAAGGGGACACAGTTAGAAAACTAAAGAGCCAGGTTCAAAACAGGCTTACTGATTCTAAACTGTTCTTTTAACCAAGTACTTTACAGCCTCTCTTCTAACATGCAACTATTATTAATAAATCTTAATAAAGAGGATGGAGGGTATTCTGGGGAGAGGAGAGTAATTTACACTGTGGGATTTACTGCTGGGATTTTGGTGTTTAACATATGCTGAGGAAAAAGGTATTGCTTGTTTCCATGGCTGAAGATTATTTATATTTGCAATACTGTCATCTAATCTCCATGCTCAACAATTAATAACTAGTGGCCCTAATTTTCACCATGAACATTCTTCTCTGGCATCTTTCTGCAATTTTAGACTCTCAAGTCCAAGTTACATGATGTCACTTTCATTTATTGGGTATAATTACTAAATTATAAAGGCTATAAATCCACATTCTTGTATTCTCCAAGTTACATGATGTCATTTTCATTTATTGGGTGTAATTACTAAATTATAAATGTCATAAATCCATATTCTTGTATTCTCCAAAAAATTGTTCTGTGAATTGAAATTACACACCAGAACTCAGACCCACTAGCCTAAGATTCTCCCACCTCCACAGTTCCTCTACAATAAGAATGTCAAAAGATTAACATTTCCAAATCTAAAGGAATACATATCCAGTTTAAAAACAAAAACAAAACAAAACAAAACTGGTGAATTTATTGCTTACCTATTTTAACAGACTTCATTATTCATAAACAACTGAAATATTTATTTTTTATGAGATTGTGTTCCAGAAATATCTTCTCTTCTACCAAGGCATAACATATCCACAACATAGACATACACTATCACATTTCAAAAAATATTGCTTGCCTATCATCTCAGCTGAACATCCTTGATGAGTTTTATTTGTAACAGGCTTATATTCAGACAGCTATATGTAGAAATTAATCCATACTACATTTAAGAGTCCTCCTAAGAGAAGAGAAGAGCATTTAGTGGGTGGTTATCATCCTTTTTATCAAAATCTGTGATGTGTATTATCCAAATATAGGAAGTGATTCAGTAAAAGTATGTTTGTAGGTAATAACAATCTAGATCAAGCTTTGGTAGGACCCCTAATCCTTAAAGATTCATTTACAAAACCCAAATCTACAAACATCAAAGAACTAGTAAGAAGACTAGGATACTGTCTTGTACTACAAAGATGAAAATAAATAACATTATTTTTGCCTATTTAATTGGTGCACAATTAACATGAAAGGCAGGATGAATGTCATGAAAGATTTGACTTTGAAGGAATGAAAGATGACTACAATTAGGGGAATCAGAAAAGGATTTTTTAAAAGAGGTTGCATTTGAGATGGGCCTTAAAGAATATGTAGAAATCTTTGTTGAAAATCAATGAAATGGAACAGCACTGGGTCTAGAATTTGGGATCACTTATTCCAGCAGTAACAATAGAAGCCTTGGAAACTAGTCAATCACCAGAAAATGGGGTATTGAGAAGATTAACTTGTCCAAACAAGTGGGGAAAATGCTGGAGAATGAGAGAAAAACAGGTATGTTCTTTAGGATCACATTCCTAAAATTATCTTTATATTATATTTTATTTTTAAAATATTTGTATTGATTTCAGAGAAGAAGGGAGAGGAAGAAAGAGAGAGAGAGGAGGGAGGGAGAGAGAGAGAAACATCAGTGATGAGAGAGAATTGTTGATTGGGTACCTCCTGCATGCCCCCTATTAGGGATGGATCCCGCAACCCAGACATATGCCCTGATTGGAAATGAACTGGCCACCTCCTGGTTCATGGGTCGATGCTCAACCACTGAGTCATGCCGGCCAGGCTTTCTACTATATTTTAAAGTTCATATATTCAGAAGTTCAATTTCCAACATGATATGTATACATATTTTCATATCTATAGAGAAACACCTGGTTTTAAAAGAAATTGATTTTTTAAAAATCAAGGATTGTTGCCAAAACCGGTTTGGCTCAGTGGTAGAGCGTTGGTCTGCGGACTGAAGGGTCCCGGGTTCAATTCCGGTCAAGGGCATGTACCTTGGTTGCGGGCACATCCCCGGTGGGGGGTGTGCAGGAGGCAGCTGGTCGATGTTTCTCTCTCATCGACGTTTCTAGCTCTCTATCCCTCTCTCCTCCTCTCTGTAAAAAAATCAATAAAATATATTTTTTTAAAAATAAATAAATAAATAAATAAAATAAAAATCAAGGATTGTTCAAGAAGGCCTTTTATTAACAATCAACTATAATTATCCGAAAAGGCATAGTCTCAAATAAATCATGAAGAATGGTGAGGCTCAGGATTCTACTTTCCAATTATATACAATTTTCAATATATAGTAATTTAAATAAAATGCATTCTTGAGCAGCCACAAAAAAGAATGAAGCTACATAAAACTGCAAAGTTGTACCAGTCTCCTGTCTCCTTAGTTACATAACCTGGACAACACAGATTTACTACTCACCCACCACAAGTTTAATTGGCCCTAAGCCAATGGGCAATAGCTTCTTTGAGTCACTGAGACTTGGATCTCAACTATAAGAAGTCGTTTGACCCCATTAATAAACCCTGGAGGTTTGTAAGGGGACTCGTGATGGTGCTAGAAATGGAGACATTCTCAGATGAAAGAAAACTAAGAGGATCTGTCACCAGCACAGCTAACTTAAACTAGTTCTGGAAGAAAGTTTGCTAAACAGAAAGAAAATGGTAAAAATAGGAACCCTGTAACATTAGGAAGAGTAAATACAGTAAGTGAAAATGTGGATAACTGTAATTGACTTTCCTCTTGAGTTTTCTAAATTATCTTTGATGATGCAAACAAAAGTTATAACACTGGCTGATGTGATTCTAAACTTATAGAGGAAATATTTAAGACAATTATGTTATAAATAGGGTAGGGTAAAGCAGTGTAAAGGGAGGTAATGTTTACACTTTATCTAAACTTGTAAAATGTCAACAACCATAGATTGCAATGATAAATGATGTAAGATATATGTATAAGATATTCATATCACTATGTCTATCACTTATATGCTATAATTTTATAGGTTTCAAAACTTTTAGAAAAAAATCTTCAGGACTTAGGGCTAGACAAAGAATTCTAATACTTGACGCTAAAAACATGATCCTTGAAAAGAAAAAAAAAATAGATAAAATGGACCTTACTAAAAAATAAAAACCTCTTCTCTGCTTCTTGAGACCCTGTTAAGAGAATGAATAGACAAGCTACAAATTAGGAAGAAATATTTGCAAATCACATATCCAACAAAGGATTGGTAGCTAGAAAATGTAAAAAGCACTAAAAACTCAGCAGTTTAAAAAAAACTATTTCAAAATGAGCAAAATACATAATCAGATATTTCACTGAATATAATATACAGATGGCAAATAAGCACATGAAAAGATGTTCAACATCATTATTTCTTAGATAAATGCAAGTTAAACCACAATGAGATGTCACTACACCTTTATCAGAATGGCTGAAATAAGAGATACCGACAACACCAAATATGGACAAACTAGATAACTTATATGTGATTCCTGACAGGACTGAACATGGTATAGTCACTCTGGAAAACAACTTGGCAGTTTCTTTAAAACACACACACACACACACACACACACACACACACACACACACAAAGAGACCCAAAAAAAAACAAAAACCCTAAACTTTAAACTATCATATGATTTGGCAATTTTACTCCTGGGCATTTATCCCAGAGATATGAAGACTTATTCATACACAAATCTACACACAAATGTTCATAGCAGCTTTAGTCATAATAGTCAAAAACTGGGAAAAACACAGATATCCTTTTCCAGATGAAAGGTTAGACAAATTTTGGTACATCCATACCATAGAATATTACTCAGCAGTAAAAAGGATCCAACTATTAACATATGAAATAACTTGGATGAATGTCCAGTTAATTATGTTCAGTGAAAAAGAGCTAATGCCTCAAAATCACATATTGTATGATTCCACTTATATAACATTCTCAAAAGGACAAAATTATAGACATCAATTAGTGGTTTCCAATGGCTAGGATAGTGGGTTATAGCTATAAAATGGCAAAGAGAGGGATTCTTGTGGTGATGGAAATGTTCCGTATGTTGACTGAATTGATATAAAAACCTTGGTTGTGATATTGCACTATAGTTCTGCAAGATGTCTCCGTTGTGGAACTGGGCAAAGTGTACAGGCAGTCTCTGTATTGTTGCTTACAACTGCAGGTGAGTTCACAATGATTTCAAAATTAAAAATTTAATTTAAAAATTCTGGCCTCAGTTGTTTTCTTATATTTAGATGAGATTAAGTAGGAAATCACTATATATTAATAAGCTATTTGGAAGATGGGAGTGAAAGAAGAAAAAAGGAAGAAAGGATGGAAGGAAGAGAGAGAGGGAGGGAAAGAGGGAGGGCAGAAGGGAGGGAGAGAGGGAGAGAAGAATGGAGGAAGGGAGGGAAGGAGGGAGGGAGGGAAGGAGGGAGGGAGAGAAGAAGGGAGGGAGGGAAGGAGGGAGGGAGGAAGGGAGGGAGGAAAGGAGGGAGGGAGGGAGGGGGAGATGGGAAGGAAGAGCTTGCAAAAGACCATCTGGCCTTTCATCGGAACCTTCTGGGGACAATGGGGGCAGAAAGAACAACTGAGAGGTTCCAATAGGGTTCTAGAAGATGAAATACAATATCTTGGAAAACAAAGGAAACAGCTCCCTTCTCAATAAAGACCATGAACTTACTCAATGCGAGGAAGAATTCCTCTTGGCATGAAGTCCCTGGAGTGTCCAAGAAAAATTGATGGCCCACAGGGTATGATTTTGCAAATTTAAAAGTTAAAATGAAATCTCCTATCTGTTCCAGCACATGTGTGTCCTTGCAACACGATATTTATGATGTGAATTGGGCTGATTAAATCCATTTTAGGGTCCAGGGATCTGCACAAGCTAAATATCCTCGTTCTCGGGGAGTGAAGAGCGTTATATTTCCTGTGCACATATAGTCTCGCTGACATCCATAGGAAGCTGTTAGCGATAAGGAGAGCTTGGCACCGGGGGCCTGGGGGTGGAGGAGGTAGCCGTGCACAGTTGAGCGTCAACCTGAGTAGGCGACTCCTCGGCTATGATTCCATGAAACCTCTTTATGAGCCCCCACCAGGGACTCTCAGACACAGAGAGGATTTTACAAGAAAGTTTGACAGGAGAAGATTCTCAAAGTTAGTAAACACAGCAATAATGGATGCTAGAGATAGGGTAAACTTCATCATGGAATCTGGAGGAAGGCAACATTCCTGCCGAAGCCTAAAAAAGAAATAGCAAATGAAGCAGTGAATTAGACTTGATGCTGAAACCGAAGATCATCACATATGCCAAGCCTGAACTCCTATCCAAATTTTATGAAGTCAAGTCAAATTTTACAATAGAAAAAAGTATGGTTCTGCAACTGTACCTCTGGTAGACCCTATGTCGCCTGATGGCAAGAGCCTAGAATCCAAAAACCAAACATATCAGTTTTAAAAGATGAAGAGAGGCCCATTGCAGTATGTTATCCTAACTCCGGGCTACTCCCATTGCACTACAGACCTAGCAAATCTTTGGGCGACGACTCTCCAACTGAGCTGGACCTGTCAGACTGTTTACTCTTTATTAATATCACACTGGAATTACAGTGTGATGCCAAATAATGATGTAAAACCCAAAAGGAGGAATGCTGCTAATTGCCAAATTTGTTATGGAATTATCACATTTTCTGTGTCAGTGCTGAGCTCTCATTGAATGAATGCTCCAAAAATCCCATAGATCAATGTCAGACACAAAGGTTTGAGGTAAAAAAAAAAAAAAAAAAAAAAAAAAAAAAAAAAAAGGAAAAAAAAATTCAGAAAGCGAGCCTGTAAACTCGGGGATTCGATCCTTATACTAGACACCCTTTGAGGGGAACGGTCCCTGTAAACATATTTGCTGTTGAGCAGAATAATAAACTCATTTCTGCCTGTAAACTCAGAGGCATCATGGACATAGAGATGGCAAAAGTCTGGTTCTTCTCTGAAAGAGCTGGGCAGGTCTTTCATTAAGATTCATTTCCCTCTTGACCTTCAACCTGTCACTGCTTCCTTTCTGCCTTTCATGTTCTCTCACCTTGACGCAAGTCAAAATACTGTCTTGCCGTACTGCTGACATTTTATTTTAGGTAACTGTAGGGTTTAACTTCACCCGCCACCGTTCTTAACATATGGAAGCAATTAATTCATTTTCTTTGCCATCATTAGGAGATGAATCCCAGATATCCCCCATGTAACTTCATCACAGATTTCCCCTAACTAATTACATAATATCCAACCCATTTTCTTAAAAGCAAGACTTGCTGGTTAAGAAATAAAGAATGGCATTGCTCATAATAAACTCTGCATGCTGCACTGTAATTTAAACTGTACTGTTATGTACGGTGAAGGACTGGAAAGTTTAGGGTTACTCCCCTTGGCAAACATTTTTTTTAAGGATTGCTTAAATAAGCAGTACAGAAACCAGATGTCATTTGGTAAGAGTATCTGAATGACCAAAAATTTGCTGTCTGGGTATTTTTTTTCCTTTATAAAAACAAGAAAAATTCTTTGGATTTATATCATATTTAGCAGCTGTGAAACGGTGCAAACATCTGTTTGTACCTATGGGGAGCTGACCCGCGGGGTCCTCATCTCTTAATCACCGAGCATCAAGCCAGTCTCACATGCACAGTTTATTGTTTTCTTTGCCGTTGCCTCCTGCACTTCAAAGTTTTCCTATGCTCATGTGCTATTGGCAGAATGGAGGAACTAATCCATTCATTATAAGACCAGATGATTAGAATTTTTTGAGACAAGATCACAGCATTCCCTCCACCCAGCCATGCCCAGAAACACATTCACATTTGCCTCTACATTCATTTTGGAGTGTCTGCGCTTACTCCAAATAATGCAAGATTTATGAGTCTCGAGCAAGATCATAGTAGCACATACACTGGACGGCACAAGGCCCACAGTCACCCTGCAGGGCCACAACCTTTAAAAAGCCATTTTTAAAATAATGCGCTCCTTCATGTATGCATACGGACATTACCTTCGCTCTTATTTGGAGTTTTCCTATTAGCATTTTGCTCCATTTTTTTTTAAATAAAAAAAGAGCAATAATAACAAAAACAAAACAAAACAAAAAAGCCTCGCCACACTCACACACCCAGGGAATATCAGTTTCCAAAGGCCAACATTTTTACTGCACTTTATAAATAGGGAAAGTACGCTGAATTGGAATCGAAGCTTGCCAGGTCAAATCAGCTGCTTTATTTATATTCTTCTTTTTTTTTCTTCTTTTCCTTTTTTACATCAAGTCTGCCAAATAAAGCATTCCTATTGCAAAAAGAAAAAAAGTAGGAATCAGCCTCATTTTTATATATTAAAAATACTAATTAAAACACAGTCTCCTTATAAGTTCAAAAAAAATAAAAGGATATGTTATTTATAAGGATAACCCATCATAAACATGCTCATTCATGAGGGAGATAAAAATGTTCCTGTAACAATTGGTTGCTGAGCAGTGAATGCCGTTGGTGGCCCTGGTCCTGTAACAGGCCTTCTCTGCGCTGCGTGCTATTTGCATTGCACTTTGGAAGCAAAGAGGAGGTCGTGTGGTGGCTGTCTTCTCACCATGTGCAAAGTCTACTTTATTGATTTCTCTATTTCAAACATTCCAACTGCCCCCATAGGGCAGAGTGGGAGGAGGATGCATACAACAAATTGAAGCCATAGGAATGAATATCCAGGGACTTGAAGAAAGACACTAAGGTAAAAACCACATGCATAACACCTCCCTTTACGTCCTGCTGGGTTCAAAGCTCTTCTTGTAACTCGATGACACACTAAAGACTAGACCTTGGGTTGGTCTCATCTTTATAAGTATAGTATAATGCCCATATTCTGAATCTGGGATCCATAAAACAGACTAATTCCCAAGGTACCAATAGGTGTTCCTGGGAAAAGAAGATTCCATGCTCAATTAAATTTGGGAAATATTTATAGAATGCCCTCCCCCTTTTTTGGATAAAGACAAGGTCTATTGCCAAATTAACAAGAACTACTACACTAAAGACATCTTATATTGTTATTATAAAAACATTAGAAATAATTTAAGATGTAAAAAGATGTGAAGAATGATAGAATAAATACATGTACACACTTAGCATCTTAAGAAAGGTTGCAAGCACTATGGATGTTTCCCTCATCATATTCCTTCCATCTCTCAGAAGTAACAACATTCTGAATGTAGTTTTTTTATGCACTTATTAATATATTTATTGTATTTCTACATATTCCTAAACAATGAATAGTTTTGTTTTTTATATTTCCTAAAAGTGGTATAATATTCTAGGTATTATTTTGCTAATTCTTCGGGGGGGGGTACATTATATTCATGAGACTTTAACATAGGTAGCTCTAGTTTTATTTTTCACTGCTGAATAATATTGAATTGTATGAATTCTCACAATTTCTCCACCCAGTCTCCTGGTTTTTCTTTTTCTTTTTTCTTTTTTCTTTTTTCTTTTTTCAATTACAAACTATTAGAATTGTTGTCTGAATAGACAGAGTAACAAAATGGAAGAGAATAGACAGGCCAGAAATAGGTTCACACACATGTGGAAATTTCACATATAATGGAGATGACCCTTGAAGATTGATTACCAAACAGTATAAGGACAATCATTTTTATATGTGGGGGGGGGGGGGGAATTAGATCCTTACCTCACACCGTATCTCCAAATCAGTTCCAGATATATTATCAGTTTTAGGTATAGACTTAAATGTAAAAAACCAAAACATTAAATTTCTATTAGAAAATAGATAAGAATATATTGGAGTAGGGTGAGGTCCCTAAAACCAAACCTCAGAAGATTAAATGTTGAAAAAATTAAGGAAGTCTATAGTTTAAAACTTCTATTCATCAAAAGCTACTGAAAAAGCATAGAAAATACAGGCAATAATCCTATCTAATAAAGATAGAATATGCTAATTGATCCTCATGCTGTTGCAAAGATGGCAATACCTACAGCCAATAAGGAGGGAATATGCTAATTGACTGCCCTGCCCTCAAAGATGGCAGTGCCCATAGCCACAAGATGGCAATACTAGTCCCCTCAGTCCTGCTGGCGTGGCAGGCATGCTGCAAGGCTGGACACATTCCCAGGCGAGCCCAGCCTTGCCGCATGCCTACCTCCGGAGTCCCCAATCCCCTCATCCCCCCAGCCACCCAGGGCCAGCCTGAGGCACAGGCAAGCCTTGGATAGCACCTGCCCCAATGCTCAGGGCCACCTGAGGCTCAGGTAACCAGGGCCGGCAGAGGCTTGCACTGCCAGCAGTGGCAGCAGCAAAGGTGTAATGGGGTGTCACCTTCCCCTGATCATTGGGTCACCTTCTGCCCCTAAGAGCTCCTGGTCTGTGAGAAGGAGCAAGCTGCACTGAGGGACCCCCCTCCAGTACATGAATTTTCATTCACTGGGCCTTTAGTGTTGTAATAACTATGTATGGTATCAAATGATGACTAGACATATTGTGGGATCACTTTATAAAGTATATAAATGTCAAATAATTAATTATGTTGTACACCTGAAACTAATATAATATTGTATGTCAACAATACTTAAATAAAAAAATAAAAAAAAATGTGGTAAAAGGGTAAATAAAATAAAAATAAAATAAAATAAAAACAAGGCCCTGAATGTGGAAAGATATTTTTAAACCATGTAACTCATAAAAGATTAGGATCCAAAATATATCTTAAAATACTGTAATTTTATTTAAATAAGCATTTTAAAAATCATTTGAACCTTATTTAAAGGAATACCTATTGACATCTATGAAAAAAGGATTTTATAGGTACAATTTTGAAAATGTTTATATTATGGGAATGCATGAAACTTGGGGAAACCTTAGCTGAGGTCTCTACCCAGCTCTTCATTCTTCAGCAATGTGACATAAAAACATTTCCTGCCTGTGCCTGAGAGTTTAACCTATAATGTGGACTATCCTTAGTTCACAAAACTATTAAATAGCATGGAATCTGGAAACTGGACTCATAATTACAGCTCATGCTCAAGCGACCTGTAAGTACCTTGTGGTGACTTCTCATAAATCCTTTCACCTCAACAGCAGTGGCAAGAGCTACCTTCAGGGCTTGGCTAGGGAAAATCAATTCTGGCAAATTCTGTCTGAAAGATTTCCTATTCTTATATAAATGTCTTCTCATCGTATTTACTCTATTTCTCACTACCAAATACTCCCATTGTAGACAGCAAAATACAAAGTACCAACTACGCCTGGGGCTGAAATTTAACAAGACTATATTTTAAATTTGGTTATTTAACTATTTCCTGAGATCTACACATAGGCCAGGTACATATGGACACCACAAAAAGCTCCTGGGAAATAAGCTGCATGAGAGTTTGACACATACATAAAGAAGTTAAAACAATTTCACCCCTATTTACAACTCCAAAGTATGCCCACTTAACTGAGGAAAACCATTTCAACGAAAAGACTAATCTAATACAGTTTTATTCTTAAAGATTAACTCCATCAGCTATGGAGATGCCATTTTGAGCTGAGATTTGCATAGTGTTTCTCTTCTGTTTTGCCATCAAGAAAGAGATTACAAATGCTTATGTGGAAAACTATTTTTGTGTGCAACACAAGAATAGAATCTTCCTTTGCAGGTTAAAGGAAGGCTACATTTTAATGAGAGGCTGTATTTTGCAATACCAAAGTAGAAAAAGAAATATAAATATAAAGGAACTGCTTGTAATTCACATACTGGAGACCAATTGAAGAATTACATAAGAAACAAGCTTTGGATAAGTGGTTGGCTTATTTTAAGTTCTATAAATTAACTTTGCAACTTCAATTTCCAGCAATATCACAAACCAGAATTCTGAAATATTTTTGTTTTTAAAAATGGTGCATAAAATATACTCAATATTTTTATTTAAAAAATTAAGGAGCTGCAAAGGTTAAAATGAAATAGGAATTCTTTGACATTAGTGAGCACTAATAACTTTTATTCTAAGGATATCTACTGAAACTTTACCTTCCATTTTGATAACTTTGAGGGGATAATTCTGCAAAGGTCTCTCTTGTGTCTACATGTTTTTTTGAAAAAGGCACTTGCTACCTTTTATTCTAAACTGTGTTCTCCAGAATGTTTGTTTACTGAGAAGCCTTGGGAGATAGAGATACTGTCTCCCCCTGGTGCGAAAGCAGGCATGCTTAAATGGCCATTATGAAAGATTTGGGTTCCCTAAGCTCAGAGTTTCTGTCTAATAATACAACCCACTGAATGTCTAGAGGTCATCTGAAACACTTTTATGTCACCTTGTGGGGAGTGAGGCTTGGGAACTAATGTAAAATATGACACTCTTGTTGTCAAAATAAACAAATGTAAAATATGACACTCTTGTTGTCAAAATGTTAAGCCTAGGGGGCTATTTAAGATTTGCAAAAGGACTATAACCTTCTAGAAATCAACCCACTGAGCAGAAGGAATAACAAGGAAACTTGATACTGGCTGAAAGAGGCAAACCACTCATAAAAATTCATAACTGTAAGTTCTCCATCACATGGGTGTTTAGACCAATTTTATCAATGTATGTGGTTCCAATCCTATATAATAAAACCCTAATATGCAAATCAACCAAAAGGTAGAATAAGCAGTGGAACTACTGGTCGTTATGACACACCCTGACCACTAGGGGGCAGACACTCAACACAGGAGCTGCCCCCTGGTGGTCAGTGCGCTCCCACAGGGGCTGTACTGCTCAGCCAGAAGCCAGGCTCACGCCTGGCGAGTGCAGTGGTGGTGGCGGGAGCCTCTCCTGCCTCCTCTATGGGAAGGCAGTAAGGAGTGAGGAGTCCTGGACTGCGAGAGAGCGCAGGTGGGCTGAGGGACCCCACCTCCAGTGCGTGAAATTCTTGCACCAGGCCTCTAGTCCTATATCATAAAAAGTTAATTTGCAAATTGACCGAACAGCAGAATAACCAGGCACTATGACATGCACCGACCACCAGGGGGCAGACGCTCAATGCAGGAACTGCCCCTGGTGGTCAATGCACTCCCACAGGGGGAGTGCCGCTCAGCCAGAAGCCCTGAGGGCTCCTAGACTACAAGAGGGCACAGGCTGGGCTGAGGGACCACTTCCCCCAAGTGTACCAATTTTGTGCACTGGGCCTCTAGTTGTTAAATAATTGAGTAGATCTAAATCAGTGGTTCTAAACCTAGAGCAATTTTCCCTGCGGCCTCCCCTCACCTCCCCCTTCCCCCCCGCCCCAGGTGACATTTGACTATATTTGAAGACACTTTTATCTGTGACCACTTGGGGAGGGTAATGCTATTAGCATCTAGTGTATAGAGGTTAGGCATGTTGTTAAACATCCTGTAACATACAGAACAGCTCCTCACAACAGACATGTTTGACCCAACATGTTAGTAGTGCTGAGTTGGAGAAATGCTGAGGAGAAATGCTCTATATTATAACTGTGCACACCAGTAATGAAAATTTGTCTTGTGGGACTAGAACTAACATATACTATAAAAATAGAGTATACTAGGGACAATGGTGATTTAAGTGTGATCTAAGATCTTTGTCTAATTTGGGAAGAGGAAAAAATACTGATTATCTATAAACTTTGATAAGTTAAGTGGCCATATTAAAATATTAAAGATGATAACTAAATGGATACATTTTAGAAGTTATTTCCTCTAAACTGTTAGAAGGAGGCTCTAGAATGAGAATAAAGAGAAAAACAATAAAGAAGAAACATGAAAGAAAAAAATACATACTATGTGAGAAAAGAGTAAGTAATATAGCAGAAATAAATACAAATGAATCATTAATCAAAATAACTATAGACTAAAACTCTCCAGTTCAAAGAAAAAGCTTGTCAGTCTAGATAAAATAAGAATTCCAGATAAATACTGTTCGCCAGAAATACTTACAAGCATTATGACACAGAACTGCTTAAAGGATGGAAGAAGATAGACAAGGCAACCACTACCTTCACATAAAAGGTTTCTTAGCTATACTGCTATTAGACAAAAACAAATAAACAAACAAAAAAACACAAAACATTACTCAAGATTAAAAGAAAAGATCACTGCATAATAATAAAAAGCTCAACACAATATGAACTTAATTCGAAACTTGATTGTAACTGCTAATACCGCTTTAAAATGTATTTTTTTAAAAAAACAGGCAAAACTACAAGGCAATTTAACAAATCTATCACTATCATAGTCATTAATGTACTACCCCTTTCAGTAATTGATACAGAAAGCAGAAGCTACATCGGTAAAGATTTGAAACAAGTTTTATAGATTAACTCACCCAATTTTTTTTAAATTCATACTTACGCACATTTGAAAAATATTTTTTTAAATGACTATATGCTATTGCAAGCCATCACCAATAATTAAAGGATTGGCATCACTTCCCACAATGAAAATAACATAAGGTACCATTACAAAAAGATAGACAATGAAAGTTAATATACTTTGAATTTTTAAAACACTTTAAAATAATTCATTGATCAAAGTACAAAAAGCAGTGGGAATTAGAAGATAACATGCTAACAATTATGGGACAAAGATAAAGCAGTATCTAGAGAAAAATGTATTGCCTTCAATGATATATAAAGAAAAATGATTAAAAATTAAGAGGTTAGAAAAGTCAAAATATAATCCAAAAAAGACAAGAATATAAAGACAAGAACATAAGTTAATGAAATACAAAACAAACACATAACAGAAAAAATTAACAAAGCTGAAAGTTGCTGCTTAAAAATAAACACCTCATGAAACTGACACAATTCTTACAAGATTGGTCAAGAAAAAAATAATAACATCTAAATGAATAATATTAGGAATGAAAATGGAGACATAATTGTAATACTACAAATAATAACAAAAGAAGTGAATAAAATTATGCTAAGAAGATTTAAAATTTTGATTAAATATATATTTCTAAAATACAAACCACCAAAAACAACTCATGAGGAAATTTTAAAAAAGGACAATACTATAAAAATTGAAGAAATTAAGATAATAGATCCCCAAATGAAGGTAACTTCTTCACAGAAAAGCTTCTCCCAACATCCAAAGAATAGGTGATTATATACATAGACAAATTTTTTAAGAATGGCAAAAGAGGGAACTCATTGTATGAGACTGTGACATCAAAATAGATAAGGGAAGCATTAAAAAAAGAATATCACAAGCTAATCCCAGTAATACACAAAAATATAAAGATTCTAAGCAAAAGATTAGCATCCAAATGTGGCAATGTATAAGAAATATATCTCATAGCCAAGTAGAGTTTATTCCAGACATGAAAAGTGGTAAATTTAAACTATTAAAGTAGTAAATTTAATAATATAATTTAACCACTTTAATAGCTTAGAAGAGGAACTGTGTAAGGTGCCAGATGGGGATTGGAAATATCAGAGGTACCACTTTGTAAATTCTATGATTATCTAATGGTTATGCTGTATGCCTAAAACTAGTGCAAAATAATATTGAATGTAAGTTGTAATTGAAAAATAAAATTTTAGAAACATTTTAAAAGCTTACAAGATGGAAAAACATGATCAACTCAATAGATGCAAAATTTTATTTAATAAAATTAGGATAGATTTTTTTTATGATTCAAAAAGTAGAAAACAATAAAATACTTTTTAAAAAATATATATTTTATTGATTTTTCACAGGAAGGGAGAGGGATAGAAAGCTAGAAACATCGATGAGAGAGATACATGGACCAGCTGCCTCCTGCACACTCCCCACCAGAGATGTGCCTGCAACCAATGTACATGCCCTTGACAGGAATAGAACCTGGGACCTTTCAGTCCGCAGATCGACGCTCTATCCACTGAGCCAAACCGGTTTTGGCAGAAAACAATAAAATACTTTTAAACTGATAAAGCAGGCGAAACCGGTTTGGCTCAGCGGTAGAGCGTCGGTCTGCGGACTGAAAGGTCCCGGGTTCAATTCTGGTCAGGGGTATGTACCTTGGTTGCGGGCAGGGATGTGCAAGAGGCAGCTGGTAGATGTTTCTCTCTCATCGACGTTTCAAGCTCTCTATCTCTCTCCCTTCCTCTCTGTAAAAAATCAGTAAAATATATTTTTTTAAAAACGGATAAAGTACATCTACAAAAAATATGTATACAACAAATGACATATTTAATGGTAATCATTAAAAGCTTCAAAACCAATACAAATATCCACTCTAGCCTCATCAATTCTGCAATGCACTGAAAAACTTGACAGTGAAAAATAACAATAAAAATATAAAAGAATAGAATCAGAAAGAAAAAAAGATGGCTAGTTATTATACATATGATTGTCTTCTTGGAAGATAAAAACATTTTATGTAAATTATTAGAATCAATAAGAAAGTTTAGGGGATTTTCTAGATATAAAATGAAAACCAATTGGAATTCTAGAAACCAGTGACAAGCTGAGGGGGAAAAAATATATAGTTTTCTAAAATGTTGTTCACTACAGCAACAAAAATGACAAATTTTGCCTAAGGAAAAAAATGCCTAGGAATAAATCTATCAAAATATATTCAAAACCTTATTCAAGGAGCAAATCATAAAAGGTTTTGAAACACATTAAATGGACCTATAGAAATTAAAAGAAAAATCACATTCATGATGTGAAATAGTAAGTTTTACCAATACTCTCTTCCCCTATGCAAGCACACCTCAGTCACAGCCTAAGGAGGAGCCATCAACAGAATGGAGGAAGCATCCTCTGCTTTTCTGAGAGAACAGAACTGTTGGTAGACGTTCCTATTTCATGAGCCAAGAAACTCATTGTTCAGATTCTGGTTGGTCCACTTAGAACAGCCTTATTTGTTTTTTCTCCTCACTATAGTTGATCTCTTAAAGTTACCTGGCTCCCCAAAGTGTGGTTCTCAAACCTGCATCACCTGAAAGCTTGTTAGAAATGTAGAATCTAGACCTAGGAAATCACAATCAGCATTTTTTTTTTTTTTTCAGATCTCCAGGTGAGTTCTCTACATTAAAAAAAATAATAATAATTAAAAACATCAGCATGAGAGGGGAACATTGGTCTGCTGCTTCCTGCATAACCCCTACAGGAAATTGAACCCAAAACTCACACAGGTGCCCTGACCTGAAATTGAACCGGCAACCCTTAGGGGCAGGGTGCCCAACCAGCTGAGCCACACAGGCCAGGGCAAGTCCTCTACATATTAAAGTTTGAGAAGCATTCTCTAAGACACTCTCCAACCAAGACAATCTACTTGGCATAATGTTGCTCAGCTGATCTTTCCCATCAGTGAGAACCCTCCCCTACACTGTCCAATGCAGAAGCCACCGGCCACTTGTGGCTATGAAACCTTTGAAATGTGCTGTCGGTATAAAACACTCAGTGGATTTTAAAGACTTAACACACAAAGGCAAATGTAAAATACCTTATTTTTTTTTCATATTAATCACATGTTAAAATCATAATATTTTAGACAGAGTGGGTTAAATAAAATGTACTCTTTAAAATTAACGTCACCTGTTTCTTCTTACTTTTTTTTTTTTTATTGTGGCAACCAGAAATTTTAAAATTATACATGTGGCTTGCACTTGTGGCTTGCACTATATTTATACTGGCCAGCACTACTCTAAACCCGGTTTTCTGCCTCCCGGCTTGAGACTATGTGAGACACGTACCCATCCCATGCTAATTAGCTTCCTGGCTGCAGTCTCATAATAGTCACCATTTGATGTAACCAGTGGCCCTCCAGTTGGACAAGCCTTTTGGTCCTGGCCATCTCCATCATGTTGCACCAGCAATATTCCCCTCTGATGAAATGCAAACTTTTTTTTTTTTTTTAGAAGTTTAGATTTTATTGTGGTTTGGAAAGAGCCTATAAATAAGAGAAAAGGGATCAGGGCTCTGGTTCAGCCTGTCTTGAACGTTCTCTATGATCTTGTCACATCCCTGTATCTCTTGTTCCATAAAATGAGAATTTTAAACCATATAGTCTTTAAGATTTTTGAAATCCCTAACACAAACAACAGTCTTTTACTCTCAGTTATCTGGTATACACATTTACTCCAATTAGATTGTAGACTCCTTGAAGGCAGACATTTTATCTTACTTTTATTTTTTTCAGCTGTATTGAGGTCTAATTGACTGATACGATGGTAAGATATTTAGAGTGTACAATGTGGTCATATCATATACATACACGTTGGGGAAGGAATCCCACCCATCAAATGAATTAACATGCCTATCGTCTCACATATTTACCTTTTTTCCCCTCCTTTTTTTTGTGAGGACCTTTACATTCTATTCTCTTAGAAAAGTTTAATTTATAAAAACACAGTCTATAATATTACACATTAGGCATTTTACCTTATAGTTCCATTTCTAACTCCCAGTGCTTTGGTTGAACTTCAAGAATCTCAGCTATTGGCCCTAGCTGGTTTGGCTCACTGAAGGGTCCCAGGTTCAATTCCAGTCAAGGGCAGGTACCTTGGTTGTGGGTACATCCCCAATAGGGGGTGTGCAGGAGGCAGCTGATTGATGTTTCTCTCTCTTCAATGTTTCTAAATCTCTATCTCTTTCCCTTCCTCACTATAGTTGTAAAAACTATCTATAATATAGTTATCTGTAAAAACTCAATAAAATATATTTTTTTAAAAAGAAGAAGAATCTCAGCAATTATCTTTGCTGAGGATTTCTATGCCAAAGAACAAACCATTTATTCAGGCAAATACTAGTTTCAGAAAAAAACTTGATATCCTACAAAGTTACAGAGGTAGAGACATAATCCACAAGCAGTTGCATTTTGAGGTAAGTCCTGCCTGCATATTTGTGTCCACACATTTGTTTTTAAAAGTTTGGCCATCTGACTGTAACCTGAGGAATCTTGGTTAAACATTTCTTTATGCAAAAACAAAGAATGTTGAGTAGTTAAATATTTTACCTCTGAGGCTAAAATTGGGTTATTTTTTCCCTCCCCTCTGAATGTTTAAGGTGGAAAACGAAGTGTAAATGTTCAAAAGATTTCTAGTCGTGAAAATCTCATCATTTATGAAAGAATAGTGGTCACTAACACCTTAGAATGGTTAATTAATTCATCCAACATGTTTTAAACATCTACTATAAGTGAGTGAGTCAGCAGTCTTTTGGAACATCTACAAAATATGGAGAAATTTCAGATAATGGACAATGGAGGACCTGTCATTCCCTTTTCTTAAGCATCTTACTACTCAGCTGAGGGAAACTGAGCATACGAACTGCAGAGGACAATACAAAATTAATAAACATCTGTTGAGCCCCTGTTATATACACAGTGCACATGTAATATGTTCAAGTGCTAATGGCTCAAAGGGGAATCAGCTTAGCTTGGGTGTTCAAAGGGTTCAGGAATTATATTTAACACACACACACACACACACACACACACACACACAATGCCAGGAGAGGAAAGCTCAGAGAAGCTATGAGAACCTTCAGATAGCTGAGCAGTTCTCTCCTACCAGCACAGGCAGAGGGTACAGTCATCTGAAGTCCTCCTGTAGACATGTGGTTTGTGGGTCACCTGTGGAGGAACCCACACCAAAGCCCTCCCATCTTTGAATACATTGCAGGTGCTTTTCTGAACACAGAAGTTTGTTTTGTTTTTTGTGGGGGGTTTTTTGTTTGTTTGTTTTTGGGTTTTTTTTAATATTAAGATTTTATTTTATTTTATTTTATTTTATTGATTTTATTGATTTTTTATAGAGAGGAAGGGAGAGAGATAGAGCTAGAAACATTGATGAGAGAGAAAAATTGACCAGCTGTCTCCTGCACAGCCCCCACCGAGGATGTGCCTGCATCCAATGTACATGCCCTTGAACAGAATCAAACCTGGAACCTTTCAGTCTGCAGACTGATGGTCTATCCACTGAGCCAAACCGGTTTTGGCTAGAAGTTTTTGGAACAGACACTGAATGAGAACAAGGATGTCAGATTGATTCTGACCTGAATCAAAGACCCAGTTTCCCATCTATCAAATAGAAACAATACATACTATCTACCTGTAGCATTGTGAGGATCAGATGATTAACAATCTAAAATCCTTATGCATGGAATGGGTGCTCCATAAATACAATAGAAATGATAAAACCCCTGCATAATTCACAATTATGGCCAATGGTAATACATTACACTTAAAATTTTTATTAAGAGGGTCAATCTCATGTTCTCTCCACAAGAAAAGAAAACACTTCACCAAATGCAAATAGATGAAGGAGACACAATGAGGAAATTGGACGGAAGAAAATTCTAGAAGGGTGGAGCCAGAGGAACAAGCAGAGAGCTTGTCCCCTGAGAACATGTTTCCAGGGATAACCACCATTTATGGCCCACTGTCTATATGTCTTTTATTATAGGACACATTCGGGATAATTTTCAGTAATAAGAGGCAATAAAATCTAGGATTTTGTTTCAAAATGTAAGTCAAGCATTTCATTCAGTCTGTTGTTCACTGGGCCAAAACAGAAAAATCGATCGAAAATTATTTTTACCAGCAAACATCCCATTTTCAACATATATTATAGAAATAGCCAGCACAAAATTCATAATGCTTTAATGCATTTTTAATCAAAACTCCATGCTAACAGAGAAAAGTGAAAACAAGTTAAGTTTGTAATTCCATTTTAATACAAAATAATGAACCTCTATATAACCCTTAGCAAAGAAATAATCTCTGTTCCCGTAAGTGGATTTTATAATTCTATCTGACTCAGTGATACTGCTTTTAATTTTCTTCATGAGCAGCAATTAATAGATGATATAATTCCATGTTTCAAATGCAGGTACCACACAATCAAAGAAAAATAAATTAAATATGGGAGGAGTGAGAGGAGAAAGCCACTTATTTGATTAATACTCTGCAACCAGGAGTCTGATTCCGGGCCTATCTGTAGCTGGATGACATGAAACGCTTTATTGAGATCTAAAGGACAAGGACTTATTGAGATCTAAAGGACAAGAAAATACAAAGAAAAAAATGTTGCAATTAAAGAGACAATATAAAAAAAAAAAAGAAGTCAGATAACTAGGATAAAAATGAAATAACACATTAGCACAGTGGTAAAATTTCGTTAAATTTCTTTCAACTTCTTAAATTCCAGGGATATTTGCTTTGTAAACTTAGGAGTCACTCTAAGACACAGCAGAAGTTAATGTGTAATCAGTCTAAGTGGCTGTATTAACTGCTACAGTATTATTTTATGCAAATTAAGAAAGGGGCATCAGCATTGGGTTTCCCAATGGCTAATGGAGGGATAGACCACATGTATTTTCCTTCTCTGGTCCTGGATTCCAGTGGACTTCACCTGTGCCCCTTCCAGCCCTGTACCTATTGTGTGCTGGTCAGGTGTTTACCTGGCGCATGCTTTCATGTACTGTAAACCCTTCCAGAACTAGAACCATCTCTTGCTCATTGACATTCATGCTGCTCTAGTACCAGAAGGAACCTTGGTAAGAGCAATAAATGTCTCTCTGAATCCCTAATAAGTTTGATATTTTTGCCAATGAGTTAAAACAAGAATTTTAAAATGAGACTGTCATGACAAAAACAAAAAAAAGTTTTATTTATGGATTTGTTAAGTACTTATATTGTATCGTTTAAAAATAATGCATATGTGTTTTACTTAATTTTATATATGCTCTTTAAAAGATGGGATTAGTAATAGTTTAATATTATTTTTATTATCCTTCTAGTGGCCTGGTGCACGAAATTTGTGCATGGAGGGGGTGGATTCCTCAGCCCAGCTTACAACCTCTCCAATAGGGGACCCCTTGGGAGATGTCCGATTGGGCCTAAACTGGCAGTCGGACATTCCTCTAGCAATCTGGGATTGATGGCTCCTAACCGCTCACCTGCCTGCCTGCTTAATCACCCCTAACTACCTCTGCCTGCTTTATCACCCCTAACTGCCCTCTCTTGCTGGCCTGATCTCTCCCCCAACTGCCCTCCTCTGATGGCCAATTTGGTTCTAATTGGTCAGTTTCTATGCCAGTCAGTGTCAAAAGCTCCACCTCTTTGGCAGCTATTGGCTCCTCACAGTTGACCCAGATTTGGTTTTGATTGGTCAATTTCTATGCCAGTCAACATCAAAAGCTCTGTCTCCTAGGCAGCCACTGCCTCCTCACAGTTGACCCAGATTTGGTTCTGATTGGCCAGTTTCTATGCCAGTCAGCATCTCTGGGCCTATCAACAGGGCCTGATCAGAAAGGCAGGGCTAATCAGCAGCCCCAGTGGAGGCTTGAAGAGAAATGAAAGCAGGGCTGCTGGCCAGGCTCGGAGGGAAAGGGAGAGGCAAGTAGATGCTGCAGATCAGCCCCTGCTTCTCTCTTCAGGTCTCTTTCCAGGCCTGATTCAAAGCCCCTCAGCAGTCACTGCTGGGTCACGGGACCTGCAGCTACAGTAGTCAGTGCTGGGTTGCCACCCTGACTTCAGATGGTCAGCCTTTGGTCATGATTGGTTGTTATACTTGGCTCTTTATTATAGAAATATAATAAAGGGGTAATATGCAAATTGACCATCACTTCAACATACAAGATGGCCACTTCCATGTGATAAAAGATGGCCTCCCCCATGTGGACACAAGATGGCCGACACAAGATGGCCAGCAAGGAAGGGCAGATGGTTAAATTCTTAAGGATTAAATTTATCTCTATATTGTACAATATTTCTAGGTAGAACACCATAATACATATCTATAACTCTTCCTTGTCATTCCTTAGAGTTTATTTTATGGATGTATTTCAAAAACTATTTTTAATAGAACTGCATTTTAAAGAGCTTAAAAAGCATGCTCTCTTCTTCCATTCCAATGTCAAATTATAAAATAAAACAGTCCATAGTAACTATTCCATTTGGGATGTTTTTGGAACATAAATTTTACCTTAGTAAGGAAGAGGAGACTAAAAATGCCAAAGGAGCATCTCCTGGTGAGAGAAAGCTAAAGAAATCCCTGATTGTACCAAGGTAGGTAGCTAGGAATTCACATATCATACATACCTTCATCTCAAGGCCTCATTGCCAAGTCAGCACAGTGAAACTTGGTAAAATGGATCCACAAACCTTCCATTGATATGTGTCCTTAATCTGACTTTTTTTGCAGTAGATGTCTCCAAAACTAGGCATTCATTCATTTATCCATCAAAGATTGGTGACTTTCCATGTGCTAGGAAATAAAGATACTGCATTGAATTAAACAGTCATGGCCATTGCCCTCATGACTCTAACAGTTGAGCAGGAAAGATAGAAAGTAAGAAAAATATTACCCAACAATTAATTAATCCTACAGAGGATTTCCCCCTGTTTACAGAAATATTGGATTTGACTCTGTGAGTTGTAGAGGAGGAAAAATGTTTGCCAAGAGATCCAAATTCATACCCTTTCATTATGAACCCAAGGCAAGGCTACTTCTACTTTAGACTCAAAAATTATAAGGAAGAAGTGCACCCCCACCCCCTTCCCTGGGACACCTAATCATAAGCCTACCCTGTGTGTTAGTGGTCAGAAAGATATGTTACCAGAAGAGTGAAGATGGGTAAGTTTCCTGATCAGACCAAAGCACAGAGGCTATCGTCCTATAGCCACACCTTTGTAGGCCAGGAGGATCTGGGGCTTGTTCCAGGAGCAAACAAAAAGTCAGGGTAGCCAAAACCGGTTTGGCTCAATGGATAGAGCATCGGCTTGGGGACTGAAGGATTGCGGGTTCAATTCCAGTCAAGGGCATGTACCTTGGTTGCCGGCATGTACCTTGGTCAGGGGTGTGCAAGAGGCAGCTGATCAATGACTCTCATCGATGTTTCTAACTCTCTATCTCTGTCCCTTCCTCTCTGTACAAAATCAATAAAAATTAAAAAAGTCGGGGTAATTGTAAGTAAGAATGATGTGATCAGAGTTTTTAAAAATCTCCCTGACTTCATTGTGAATTATGGTGTGGATGGGACCAAAAACAGAAGCAAAGAGGACAGTTAGAAGTTATTTCATGCAAGAGATGATGATGTCTTGGTTTAGGGTGGTGACTTTGATGATGAAAAACAATGAAGTCAAGAGCTTTATCAGCAGGTGGCTGACTACGAAAGGATAATGACAACTCATAGATTTCCAACCTGAGCCACTAGCTCGGTGATTCTTAATCTGGCTGCTCCATTAAACTCTCCTGAAAACCCTTATCTCCACGATTCTGATTTAACTGGGTAAGCAGGGGGCCCAGGCACACGTATGTTTTCAATGCCTCTCAGGGGTTTCAAATGTGAAGTCAGGTTAGATAATCCCTGAATCAGGTGAACAAGAGTTCCCAAGGGAGAAAACAGCTGACGGGGAGAGAGTTTGAGGGGAAATTTCATGAGTTTCCAACCTGACGTAGGTTTTGTCAGAATCACTCAGGTGACAGATCAAGTTTAAAGGTGGACATATATTTCTGGATGGTAGAGAAAAGATCTCAATTGGAAGAAGGTGAAAGTGATTGAGATTTACGTAGAAGGTATGGCAGACTGTGTGATTACCTATGGAGAAAGCAAGAGGGGCCTGAAAAAACCCTTCATTAAAGATAGAGGGTGATGAGTCAGCAAAGGCTGTGAAGGAGTGCCGGTAAGTTAGAAGGAAACCAGGAAAATGGGGCGTTGCCAAAGTCAGCGCAACGGAATGTTTCAAGAAGAGAATGTGTAAGTGGGCTGAAAGCTGTGTTTAATTTTGTCAGGGCCTGGAACTCCACCCTCCTTCCAACAGCCTAAGGTCTGGGTTGATTTCTGGTCCTCCCCATGGTAAGTCTCTACTTTGGCAAGATAGCAATTAGCAAGGAATTATTATTTAAAAGTCAAATTTAGGAGACTACACTGCCTACTAATTTTTCAGAATTTGAAAAATAATTACAATGTCAATTCAGATACTACACATAAAAAAATGACATTCTCTGTGCACATGCAGTCATGACTTCTAGCTCTTAGGCACACGTGATGTTCGCCTATTTGTGGGTTTTAAGCTTGGCAAGTGTTGCAACTCTTTTAGGATTCGGTAGCATTCTTTCTGCTGCCAAGCCTACCGAGGGCAAAACAAACTGAGTGATCTTTCAGAACTTGCCTCCTCTCTGGGCCCCTACCATTATGTAGACAGGTTTTTTTTACTATCACATTTAATTTTTATTTCTTTACATGTGTGCCTCCTTCTGATTTCCCTGAGGGCAGGTAATAGTTTTATATGAGCTTGTATTCCCAGCACCTATCACAGTGCCTCACACTTGGTATATATGGAATAAATGTTTGTTGAATGAATGGAAAGTTGCATGATTTTTCTCTGAGTTCATGAACAACCAATCTGGAAATTCCATCTCTAAGTATTCTTTCATCATAGACTGTAAAATACTGTTTAAATAAAGGATGTGGTTTATCCATGTTTCAGTTTTAGGTCAATTTTCTATGGAGTTAGTAAAATCTCGTTCCAATACAAATTATTTAATCCCTTGGTGCCTTGGGTTTTCTGCCTATAAAATAAGAACAGCAATTCTGACTTCCCTCCGAGCTGCAGTGAGGATTGTCAAAGTCAGAACTCTGTTTGCCCGTAAGAGATATTACTTGGGTTTGAGGGCCAGTTGATGATCACTTCTGACTTGTTCTCTCTCTCAGTATGTTTTTGTTCAGATCCTATGAGGTAAGTTCTCCTGGAGCCGTTGCTAACAGGCTGAATCTTATGACCAGAGGAGGATTCCCCAAGCAAAGAGCTGGCTTCATCATGTCATTCTTTTCCACAGGGGTAATTTTTCTGGAGGGCTCCAGTCCCTTCTGGTCTGGACACTGAGCAAGCAAAGTATTGGTGGCCTCAGGGCAGAGCTAGGCCAGCTGCAGGAAATGTAATCAAAACTGCCTTTAAGGTCATCTCAGACTTCGATCAGTTTGCTCAGAGCTCATCTCCCCTCAAGTTTGAGTGTGCTGTTAAGTTGATTAAAGGTGAAAAAATATATCAGAGAAGTAAGAGATTACCTTAACCAAGGGCAATTTTTTTCTGATTTCAATTTAAATAACCTGTTTTTATTTGTTATACATCCACTTGACCCATGGGATGTCCATTGACTGAGTGTTGATTATATGCCAGGTTTGGGGTATTGTAACTATCTGCAGTTTTACACATGCAGAGAGTGAGGCTCAGAGACATTAAGCAATCTGCCCAGTGTCACACAGCTGGCAACAGGCAGTGACACCAAACAAACTCCAGACTCTCTGACTTCTGGCTCTTTTGTACAACTCAGTATTGCTTCATCTTCTTTTGGTAGGTTTCTAATATGCTTTATTTTAAAGCTCCATTTTATCTTCAATTGGTTGAATACTTGGAATCCCACCTCAAAGAATATACATATGGGTTTTCTTGCCATTTGAGATTATTTTGAGGCAAAAAATTAAATGAAATAAAAGTATAATATTTAGCTATCTGACTTAGAACATTCACATCTGTGATCACCTTTCTTCCTTCACTTTTAAGAAACTATAACTCTCTTACTTATATGGCCTTTCAATCACTTTTTCTGTTTCTCACATGATACACATGATTTATTAGATTTATCTGAGCTTACAGTGCATTGATTGTTTTGGGAGGTACTTTACTCCTGACCAGATGATAGCAGCTCCTGTTCCTGGTAACTACAAACAAATATGAGTTTCTTGTGCTTTAACATTGTACCCACGAGGATTTTTGCAGATTCTTACATTTTCATCCACAAAGACCTAACAGCTTCATGGGAGCAAGACAGAAATGGATAAATGTCATGATGTGATCCCTGGGGAAAGGCAGTTCCATTTTCTCTAAGAGTGTGCAGACTGTCCAGCCAGCATAAAAACACAATGTTAATTTGATTTTCCTCTCAGGTGTCAACTCCAAATGATTGGTAGTAGCCAACTGAATTGTCAGGCTCCGGGATAAGACCGCTATAATCCTTCTGTGATGTCTTGCATGGGCAGCAGGGAGTTGTTCCGAGGCTGTGCACATGCCTGGATTTGCCATCCTGAGAGAAGACAATGGCTCAGGTAACAACTCAAAGAAAAACTGGGCTCCAAAAAAAGGGGATACATCACTTTTATAGCACCAGGAGCCCCATTTCACAAATTACCCCAAAGAAAACATATGAATGTATTATAGAATTATATCTTTGAATCCTATATATTTTTATTAACCAATGTCATCCCAATAAATTCAATAAAAAATAAAAGAAGACATATGAATGACATATTTCCAATAAACACACACACACACACACACGCGCGAGCGCGCGTGCACACACACACACACACACACACACCCCTAAATACATAAGTAACTGAAGTGCAAGGAAATAGAGAGAAGGGCATATTATTCAGGGATGGGGCAAGCAGATGAAGAACACCAGGTCTGGTAAGACTCGCCCTGCTGCAAACTTAGAGAACAACATACTGACGAGGTGAGTCCAAAACCTGAATGAGTGTATTTCAGATGATAAATACAAGGGGGCATGCTGGCATGGATGACATTTGGCATATGAGCTGATCACACCAGAACAATAGATGTGCAGGTGCCATGGATACCTGCGTGGAAAGCTTCTCTTTTATTGACCCTGAGCAGGACTCGTGGTGGGGCTTGAGGTAACTAGAAGATGCCTGTTATTGGTGCTTCTTTTGGTGTGGACAGCTCCTCTTAAGAACCCTCCGGTAGAACCCTGTGTCTACCTGACAGGTGATATTTCTCTGCCTTGAAACATTCACCATGGAGGGAGGAAAATAGGCATGTATCAAATTGCAGCTCGAAGTACTAATTGTTATCACAGAGACACGGGTGAGGTGCAGCCGGAGGCAAGGAACCTATCCCTGTCTGGGGGAAGGCTTCTTAGAAGAGACATTAGAGCCAGTTTACTGGGCAGAAACCCATGAGAAGGTCATTCTGGTTTAGAGAAAGAATAAACAGGCAGGGAAGCAACGGCACAGTCAGCTAACTGCTATCAGCTCAAGGTCCCTTGAGTACAGAGTGAGAGAAAGGAGTGGGAGGAGGCTCCGGGGCATGATGGGTCTGAACTTCCCTGAAGGGTTTTTAGTGGAGATGTGGTGTGAACATCTTTGTCATTCCATGTCGTTGATAGCATTGTAAACACTGAATTGGAAGAGAGAGAGAGAGAGAGAGAGAGAGAGAGAGAGAGAGAGAGAGAGAGAGAGAGAGAGAGAGATGTTGGCTAGGAAATTACCGCAATTGTCATGGTAAAATAAATAAATAAATAAATAAATAAATAAATAAATAAATAAATACAGGCAGATTTAAGAAATACTAGAGTTTAAAATCATCAGGACTTAAAGACTGATGGGTGAGAAGAAAGGGAAAGAAAGGAAGAAAAAAGGGACAGGTGACTCTGAGGGTTCAAGTTTGGGAAAATAACAGGGCCATTAATGGTCTGGAGAAGATAGGAGGGGTAGTGGGTTTAGGATTTTCCCAATCCTCCTCCAACACTAGGAGCTAAAGCAACAGTGGCCAGTGGAGAGCATGAGCTTTGAAGTCAGAGATCAGGAGTCAAGTCCAATGCTTTCCTTCCCATTCAAGAGCCACGTGGTGTGGAACAACTTAGCCTCTCTGAGTCCCATTCTCTAACAGCAAAACTAAGATAATAAAGTGTGCAGCTCATAGTTTGTCGTTGAAGATCGAATGAAAATATTTATACCTGATACGTAGTACAGCTCCTGGTACATAGTAAGAACTCAATAATGCTAGCTATTTTTGAATCAGTAAATATATTTTTGGGATAAAAAATGGTTTTTATTTTCTTGGTTACATCAAATTTACTCACTATTTATATTTCACTGGCTTGAACCAAATTTCTGCTAAGGCATTTATGATATAACACATAAAAAGCCGCTCTTCAACTGGCCTCCAATCTAAGGACTTGCCATTGGCTTCCTGACCAGAAGTCTATATAGCCTCCTGGGAACCTGATCCCTCGGAACACACAATTAAGAGGGAATTAAGCTATGCCCCCTGGGGTTGTGCTGGCATCAGTCCCAATCCAATCAGTACCATGACTTGACTTCATACTTCCCTGCACACAGCTCTTGTAAGTGATCCCTAACAATTGCAAGCAATGAGCAAAATCATTAAGCCCGTGAAATAGATGTTGGTATTCATAGTGTCCAACACAGGACCTGGCACCTGGCAGGTCCTCAGTAAGTGTGGTTGGATCAACATGTGCACTCTCTGTACACTCACTGCAATGCCTAACCTCAGGAATCAACACTTGCACCATGCTGTTCCCTAAACCCTCTTTCTTCTACCCAAACCTGTCCCCTAAGCAGCATGAATTGTTCTTTATAGGTCTTTCAAAGCATGTAAATGAAGTGTTTCATCTGCCAATCATAAAGTGAAGACTATAAAACAAATATGTTTTAAGAAACCAATGTAGCCCAACCAGCATGGCTCAGTGATTGAGCATCAACCTATGAACCAGAAGGTCATAGTTCAATTCCTGGTCAGGACTCATGCCCAGGTAGCAGGCTCAATCCCCAGTGGGGGATATACAGGAGGCAGCCAATCAATGATTCTCTCTCATCATTGATATTTCTCTCTCTCTCTCTCTCTCTCTCTCTCTCTCTCTCTCTCTCTCTCTCTCTCTCTCTTTCTCTCTCTTTTTCTTCCTTCCTCTCTGAAATCAATTAAAAAATATTTTTAAAAAGAGAAACCAATGTAGATATGGATAAATTTCTTCAAGTATACATTGATAAACTAAAATGTTTTTGCCATGTAGTGATTCAGTAGATTGGCCAAGTTTCTCTCTCTGAATGTGAGTGTGTCTACCCAGACAATTCAAGACAGTATAAATTAGTGGAACTTATGGGTGCTTGTGTTTTCCAAATCCATTGAAAAGAACCTAATTTAAGGATCTGTGATTTAATGAACCTTTCAAAGCTGAAAATGTATCCCACAGAGATTTAAAACAGAATATAGATTTAAAATAGAAAAAAAAAAAGAATAAAACAAAGCTAGTTTTGTGTTTCCTGGACACAGAAAGGTGCTAGAATTATTTACTGCTTTCTGGGCTCTGCATTATGACCAAATTGATATTTTCCAGGTTTTTCATTAACTTAAAATGTCCTGAGGTAAACACATCATTTGCCATAATTAAATCCAAGGCATTTCCACAGCTTCCTTCTGAGCAGCAAAAAATTAGGCCAAGAGGTAAGAGTTCTGGTCAACTCCTTTATAAAAGCTGCCCTAGAGAAAAATGCACAGATTCTACCTAGCAGCCACAGCAAGCAGAGGCTCTACAAGCAGAATCATGTGGTAAATCTTTTGGTCCAGAACTTTCTCACCTCCAAAACCAGAATTCATTCCACCTTATCTTAAAAGTCCCCATAGATTTCCAAAATTGTAAAAGAACATGGAATTGACCATCACAGCTACTGCATCAGCACGCCATTAAAGGGTAGAAATACCTCTCTGGATGGTTCTAGGTAGATCCATGTTAATAGACAAACAACTCTCAGAATTCACTTGGACTTCAAATTTTCTTCCCAACCTGAAATAGACTAATTACATTCATTTCTGTTAATAGCTAGTCTTTTTAAACAGATGGAAATTTTTAAATAAATAGAAAAGCTAATTCAG
Organism: Pipistrellus hanaki; assembly: GCF_964339955.1. Lineage (NCBI taxonomy): Eukaryota > Metazoa > Chordata > Mammalia > Chiroptera > Vespertilionidae > Pipistrellus > Pipistrellus hanaki. The sequence goes on along the minus strand of NC_140503.1, from coordinate 36,540,494 downwards.
TATAACTTTTTCTTCCCTCTCCCTACATTCTACCCCTCAGTCCTGGAGACAGGGACATCTCTAGGATGGCCCAGTTAGTCACCCAGCAGAGCCCTGAGTAAATTGTTAGTAGGAGGGAGTGAAGAACACACAACAGGAAAGCCCAGAACAATTTTTTAAAAGCTTTTGCCCAGATTTTAGTATCTGATTTAGCTTGCAGCTCAATTTTGAATGCTCACATCTGGACGCTTCCAAGATTGAGTCACATGCAGAGACATTCACTTATTTGAGAACTTATCTTAGAACCACATCCCCTATTCACTTCAGGTGTAACCACATCCCCACCCCTTCCATTCACTCAAGATGGGGTGGACCTTCACAGTGCTTGTCCAGATGGGACATTACTCTGACATTCCAAGAGGTTAGTGTGTAGTGGTTGGTTAAAGTTCATTAACATTATCTGGTTCATATATAAATACGAACTTCTTATAATATCAATTAATAAAAAAGAACATCAGGCAATTTAAAGATGGTGTCCTTCCAACTGAATGGGCTGAGAAAAGTGAATTTTGTAACCAGAAGCCAAAGCCAGAGGAGAACCGAGATGAACAGAACTCTTCACTGTTCCTGATGATTGGCAGGAACTAGCTATTTCCAAAGAGGACAATCCCAGAGGACTCTTAAAAGAGGGCAATTTTGCAACTTCGTTCCCAAATTATAGAGAGGCTTACTTGAAAGATTGCTGGCCACTGGTACAGCAAGCCTTGAATAAACATCACATGAACACACCCCTGGACCTGATGGAAGGCAGCATAACTTTGGAAAACAAAGAAGATTTGGAGCCAGTTATCATCATTAGGGCCAGAGACCTGATAACACCATTAGCAAGAAGTGTTTCATTTGAACATTGGAAACTTTAATAAACCGTTACATTATGGTCCGGGGAAACTCAGTTTCAGCCTTTTGGACCTTTGAGCGTCTTAAAAGATACCTTAATGATTAAACAAGAGTTGGCAAAAAGATTCTGAATTGTAACCACAAAGTTGGGAACATTTTTTTGCCACAGGTCACACACAAAAATGTGAATAAATACAAGGATCCAAAGAAAAAATCTGTTAGGAAAGAGTATACACCATGCCCACCATCACAACAGTACATCAGATTGATAAAGAAGTGCCTAGTGGCGAATACTTTCTGAAGGCAAGTCAAAAAAAATGACAGACAATGAAAGCAATAAAGGCTATAAAAGTGGATACTCTCAGTAAGAGAAAAGAGTAGAAAAACAAAGTGTTATTCCACCTACAGAAAAGCCAGCTGAAAAACCTGAGAGAGCTTCTACTCAAACTAAAATTGATGTGGCTGCCATCAAGGAAAAGATGAAGAAGGCAATGCATAAACAACTGGGAGCTCTTGCAGCTGAAGAAGTTTAGCATAAAATGAATCAAATAAAAAGAAAAGGGGGAAATATAATATGCATGAAAAACAACAGCCCTGGACTAGAAATTATTAAGCTATTTTTTTGTAAATGATTTTGAGATAGGCATGGGCTGGGGACATACAAGAGTCAACCAATGAATGCATAAATAAGTGGAACAGTAAATCAATGTTTCTTTCTCTCTCTCTCTCTCTCTCTCTCCCCCTCCCTCCCCCCTCTCAAATAAATAAGTTTGAGATATTAGGGCATTAGTTACTATAAGAAGAAATACTCTGATTAATTTTTTTTCTGAGTTATGTTCTTTATAACAATGTGTATGTAAACAGCTATTATTAATAAATATAAATTATTATATTCTTAAAAAATAAATAACATCAGTGCAGGATACAATAGAAGGAGGAAGGTATTTCAGGGAAAGTGAGTGTTCTTAAGATCATTTCATCTTCTAGAATACCTCACAGGAATACCCACTGTATAAATGGGTAACCCTAATTGTCAGATAGTTCTTAAAATTGAGCTGGAATTACTTTCCTTCTGATTTTCAACTTCTGTTCTTAATTCTATTCCCTGGAACAAATCATGGTAACATTAATACATGGAGATATTTTTCTAAGAAGCTTTAATTACTTGCATGGCAACTGTAGCTGTTCCTTTCAAAGTAAAATTGAAATTTTATATTAAAGCACTTGGCAAACCATTAATCAATTACTCAAAAACCTTGAATTACCTACCAAATGCCAGGTACTGCACTCAACATTGGGAATAATCAGTATTAATTAATCAACTTATTCCTAAGGAGTTGTTTTCCACTGTGCTGTGGTAGAGCCAGAATCCACACCAATTCCAAGTGCAAAGTGTAAGCTCCTTGAACTGTGTAGCTCCTTCCCTGCAGAGAAATCAATACAAGAGCATTGGCTCTTATCTTGGGATTTGATCCTGTATGTGGATGGCTGATGCGCTGATGTTCTATATCTTATATAGAGATCAACCAAAGAATATAATTACTTTTTCTAGTTTTAGAACAATCCTAAGTCATTGAATTGAAATATAATTGTGTATAATTTGCAATGCCATAAATCTCTTTGTTGGGTGTTTCCAAATTGGCAAGTTATCAAACTGCTATGGCATGATAATTAATGGTCAAAAATTTTAGAGAACATGCCATAAACGAGAACCTTGGGGAGAGAAAATTCATTTGGTCATATATCTTTCAGGATGTTTTAAAACTATTAAAATCAATCAGTGAGAGGAGAGGTGAAAGTAAATTTGGGGGAAGGCACGTTTCCTCTGCAACCCATTTGTTGGTGGCAGAACTCTCAGCGGTAGAACTGCAGCTCAGAGAACCCTGATGAGCCTCATCGAGGTCATTCAAATGAACTCTGACCAGGATCCTGCTTGACCTCCTGGTCCTCAGCTAACTGGCCACCTCTCAGCAAGAGATGGCTTAAGTCATGTTGCTCGGCCACCCATTTTCCCATCAGATCCACTTCTGCCACAACCTAAAAACAACCACCGAGCTGGTGTTCAAGACCCTCCTCACATTTCTCCAGTGATGGGAGACGGACCCACTCCCGTTATAGGCAGGCCCTTGAATTTCCACATAAAAGAGCAGATGACAGAAAAATGTGGTTTTCCTCAGGGTGTCATGCCATCTCTGACATTTGCCATGCAGACCGCACATTCCTCTTGGAGGGCAAGGTTGCTCCCCATTGTTCCGACTCAAAAATTATTTCCGGCCGAAACCGGTTTGGCTCAGTGGATAGAGCGTCGGCTTGGGGACTGAAAGGTCCCGGGTTCGATTCCGGTCAAGGGCATGTACCTTGGTTGCGGGCATATCCCCAGTGGGGGGTGTGCAAGAGGCAGCTGATCGATGACTCTCTCTCATCGATGTTTCTAACTCTCTATCTCTCTCCCTTCCTCCCTGTAAAAATCAATAAAATATATTTTTAAAAAATTATTTCCGATGTGGGTGCCTGCTGTTAACCTCATGAACCGAATGGACTTTAATCACGGGAGGTGTGGAGGAAAGCTGGGATGTGCTCTTAACTGCATCCTCCGCAACTAGCCAATCGCCCAGGTGCTTGCATGTGTGTGTTTTCAACTTCTTCGCAACAGTAGAAAGCTGGAATGGGTCCTTTGTGTTAGAATCCCTTTTAAAAGTTCAATATGAGATTAAAGGAAAAGCGTTCAACTTACAGAACTTTGCATCCAACAAGCAGTACATCTGTCGCATTTTACCTTGGCTCTTAGAGGTTATGTCATGATGTGGCGTGAGTGAAACCAAAACGGACCACATGTGAGTGTTAACTGTGAGGCACAGCCTGAATCCCTGGAAGGCCTGTCCTGGAGTGATCCTGAGAGCATGCTGTGAAGTAGTCTCACCCAGCTTCACTGGCCTCGAACCCACCAGTACCAGCACCCCCGACAGTAATTGTTGCTCTAAGAGCCTTTTGGGCAAAATAGCCATTCCCAAGGGCTGTGCATTCTTACTTTCCTGACTCAGTCTTAGCTCACTACCACATAAATCCCAATTCCTCTCTTGCCCACGGAACAGCTGTATCAGCTTGATATAGTGCAAGGGAAGTGATATTTGGTGACTGGTGGTAACAAAGAATGCCTCAGTATGAGCTTGGGATGGAAGTGGAGGGCTCAGATGTTGATTCGATTCAAAATCCTCACTGCCATCCAGGACTCAAGCATAAAAAGGCAATGTGGAACAGTGAGAAAGCAGCTACTCAGTAATCATTCTTTATATCTGATTTACCAATCATTGTTTATACAGTGTATTAACCAGCATGCTTTCGGTTATAACAGAAACCAACTCAAGCTAAATAAAGCAAATAATAATGATAATAACTGATTATCAGTTAGGTAGCAGGGCAAAATTTCATCTGGGCCTCAGGAATGAGGAATTAGAATACTCTGGTCCAGGAAACCCAAAAAAAAAATCCTTCTTCCTTTTGTCTTTATTCTCTTCAACTGTAGAGCAGCTTTCTCTCTGATTCAGCTGCATGACAGAAAATATGTCTCCAACCAAACATTTTGAGTTTGTCTCTTCTCAACTTAAAAGGATGGTCAAATGAAACTGATTTTTTTTTTTTTTTTTTGGTCTTAATTTCAAGGGTTTAAAGGGTATTCTTGGTCAGGCATCATTTGTCAATCATCTGGCTAGGGAAGCTGGGTCATATGGCTCAAATATGTCTGGCAGGAGCTGAGCCATTGCAAACTGTGCAGATGGGAGTTGGTGGGACATCAGAGGGGAGGAAGTTATTCCAAAAGTAAGAATTTAAGACCAATAATTCAATGGCTACTAATACATATATTATTTACTTGATGTTCTGCCCTGCCCAGTGAAGTTTTATTTACTACTATTATTATTATTATTATTACTAGTGGCCCAGTGCACGAATTCGTGCATGGGTGGGGTCTGGACAGCCTGCCCCAATCAGGACTAATCAGGCCAGCCTTGGGGAAGGGCCTCAGGCAGTTGGCCAGCTGAATCCACCCCCTGGTTGAACTCCTAGAGGAACTCTTGGTCAAGGGGGAAATTTGCATATTAGCCTTTTATTATATAGGATTATTATCATTTCACTGATGAGCAAATTGAACTTCAGAGAAATTATATAGATAGTAAATAGAAAACTGAAAGTGGAATCAAGCTCTTCTCATTCCCTTCATTGACCCCTGTGAGATAAATAGACAACTTTAAGAGAAACTTAAGAAAAAAAGGTACACAGGTGCTTATCCTATACCTTCAGATGATTATAAATTGAACTGGAGATTCAAGGCAGATTCTAATGAAAGTAATTTGATAACATTTTGAAATCAAAATATAGCAGATGAATCAAATATTGAAGTAAATATTTCAAGCTATTGAAAATAATTCAACTTTGGATTTTTATTTGGAAGAAGCTTGGGAATGAATGTGGGGAAGACATTTCAGACATAAGAAATGGAAAAAAGTCACACATTACTAGCAGTAATTCCCACATTAATTTGACTCACTCATCACTTCATATTTGCAGGAAGGCAAGATTTATATTTTCAAAGAAATAGAGGAGCATGAAAATGGAATTACAGCGAGCCTCAGAGTTCATATTTCCAAGCATTTTTAGAGTCCCATGTCCAGCCTCTCATTCTCTCCCTCAAACATAGCCAATTTCTTAGAATCTGTTTTCTGAGGCAGTCACCACAAAAAGTGCTATTTTAATCTCTAGTTCAATAGGATTGAGCAGAAATCCTCAGATCATCCTCTGAATAGGATTGCATTTGTTTTCACATCGCTTCTCTTAAAACAAAGAATGACTTCTAAGAATTAGTTCTTCATGAGTTTTTTGATACGTTTCCAATGTCATTTTTAGACCTAGCCTTTAGAAATGAATTTCAGAAATGACATGCAGATCTGAACAAGATAAAGTGCCCAGTTTCAATAGAGCTCAGCTGAACAACCAGTAGTTTGGTCTGTTATCTCATTGCATGTTGTGGTCTGTTATCTCATTGCATGTTGTGGTCTGTTATCTCATTGCATGTTGTGGTCTATAATCCAAACCAAAACCCTTAAGATGGAAAGTCAGGGACTCTGGCTCCAGATTCAGACTTTCCACAAGCTCATTTAGTGACTGAATGAAGCCCTTTAACCTTTGGAGTCTTTTGGCTTCCTTGCTCAGTTACCAGTAAATATCTTTTGAGTTCCAACTATATGCCAGGCTCTGCTCTAGGCTCAAGAGATACAGCAGAAACCAAGTAAAAAATTTCTCATCTACATGGAGCTTATAATCCATTGGTCAGAGACAGAACATAAATATTTAAAAAGTAAAGCTTATAAAATATTAGAAGAGTACTATGCAAAAAGTTAAAGCAAAGAAAGGGAAATGGAGTGGAAGAGGGTGGTTATAATTGAAAATAACATGATAAGAGCCAGCCTCAATGACTGACATTTAAAGGGGTTGAGGGCCAAAACCGGTTTGGCTCAGTGGATAGAACGTTGGACTGCGGACTGAAAGGTCCCGGGTTCGATCCTGGTCAAGGGCATGTACCTTGGTTGCGGGCACATCCCCAGTAGGGGGTGTGCAAGAGGCAGCTGATCGATGATTCTCTCTCATCAATGTTTCTAACTCTCTATCCCTCTCTCTTCCTCTCTGTAAAAAATCAATAAAATATATCTTTTAAAAAAAATAAAAAATAAAGGGGTTGAGGGATACAACCATGCAAACATCCAGGGTAAGGGCATTTAGACAGAGAAATGGCAAATATTAATATCCTGAGGTGGAAGCCTCTCTGGCATGGTTAAAAAACAGCAGAGAAGCTGCTGGAGAGAGGGGGAGAAGAAGGGGGACAGGAAATGTGTTTGGAGGCAAAAGGGAGCAGATGGCACAGAACTTTGTAAGGACTTTAGCTTTACTCTGAGTGAAATGGAGTCCATTGAAGTGGTTAGGACAGTGTGATATGATCTAAAGCCACAGTTGAATGGGGCACTCTGGCTGATAGTATCAGGATTAAACTTCAAGGTAGCAAGAGTAGAGATAGGAAGATGAGTAATGGGTAGGTTTGACTATACCCCTGTTTGCCAAGAACAGTCCTGGGCCATGTGTCTTAATACACTTATGAATGCCCCTCTCCTTGAAGTCTTCAAAGTGTCCCAGTTCAGAGATAAGTTATGTTATCACCTTAACTAAAGAGACCATACTATTGCAATCATGCGGCTGAGAGATGAAGATGCTACCAGGCAGGCTAACAGAAATGAAGGAGAAATTATCTGATTTAAAGTATGTTTAAGGTGGAGTCCACAAGATTTCTGGGTGGCTTGGATGTGGATCGTCAGAGAGAGAGTGGATATGGCGACTCTGAGGATCAAACAACTGGAAGGACATATTTACCATTAAATAAAATAGAGCAGCTTTGCAGGCATCTTATTTGGGCCATGTTCATTTTGAGCTATCTGTTAGATACCTAAGCTTTCAATTAGGCAGTGGGAAGTATGCTTGGGGTTCAGAACAGAGGTCTGGGCTGGATATATAAATTTGGGAATCAATAGGATATAAATGAAACTGAAAGCCATAACATTGTAAAGAATCATCAGAGATGTGACTGTATAAAGAAGAGAGGTTCAAGGACAGAGTGTGAGGAGCCCCGGTGGTAGAAGGATGGCCCAGCAAAAGAGATTCAGAAGAAGTGGCCCGGGAGGCAGGAAGAAAACTAGGCAATTTTTTATCTTTACAATGAACTTGTTACTCTACACCAGTGATTTTTTTTAACTATGACAAAGAGATATATCAAGGATGGCTATATTAAAATATAGACTGAAAAGAGCAAATAGAGAGGGTGATTTTTAGTCTTCTCATCCCAACTTCAACCAGAGCTGGCCTGTGTTTTTTTGCTCCAAATAATATGCTGTTGCATGATATCTCATTTATTTAAAAAGTGGCGGGGGTAAGAGGTGGTGATTCCTACTACTTACAAAAATGAAAACCATTACCCCTGGATCATCTTTAAGGTCTGTGAACCCCTTTGGCTCTAAAGTTTATCTGATTCTGCCAATCCCTTACAACAACAATAACAAAAAAAGAATTTTCTCCTAAAGTTAGGTACCACAGTCATCTGATAGAAATGGGGTATTTGAATTGTTTCTCTTGTCTGAGATTACCCGTTTGTTATAGGGATTAAGTCATATGAAAATAGGAAGAGAAAAATAACAACTGGTCTTGAGAAGTGGGAAGTCAGTTGAATTTTAAATATAAACCCAGGAAATGTTTTATTAAACAGCTAAGGTATTTGCCGGCATAGACTAGAGAATGAGCCCACACTAAATCCCACTGACCTCAGAGCACTGCATTTATCTAAGAAAGCCACAGAATCACATTCCAAGAAAGTTTCTTGCTGTACTACACTGACAGAGCCAAAGTAACACTGGCTTTTACCCACGGTATTATTAATCATAATAAATAATAGTCACTGTTTATTGAGCATTAAATATGTACCAGAAACTGGGTTAAAGTAGTTATGAGTATTCATTCACTTAACCCTCACAGTCTCAGGAAGGTACTCTCAAATACTCAATGAATATCTGTTGAAAGAATATCATGACTAAGACTAAGTACAGTTAACTTGTTCAAGGTTACCTAGCAGGATGAGTTGTTGATCTGGATTCATTCTTGGGGCTCTCTCACCCCAGTGGCAGTATTTTTAATCAGAATACTTCGATTAGTTGACTGGATCTTAATAATGCATGGAGTGGATACTGTGTTATAACCACACAGGTCCCGCTTTGTACCTCCAGCTGCCAGGAGCGTAGGCTACTGATGGCTCACAGCTGTCTCCTCGGACAGTCCCCTCTGCCAATCTATCCCAGTGATTTTCTGTTCATCATTTATTCTCAAATCTTGCCTATTTGAAATATTATACAATAAAAAGGTATTAAATGAAGAAAAAATACCACAGTTGATAACTTGAGATAAGCTTCTTTGTAATATTTTAAATAGATCTTGAGAGAACACAATGGTTTGATAGCAGAGACAGAATATAGACCAAAGAAACATTAAAAAATTAAAGAACTGGCTAAGGAGTTTTTGCTAAATTTGCTCAGCAAATGAGACTTCTTTAAGGCTCTTGAACAGGGGAGTGGTATGAGGGCCCCTGTCCTCTGGGAAGTTGAGTCAGGCCACCTGGAGGAAGCTGGTTGGAACAAAAGGAGGTGGTGAGTTGGAAAGGTCCTGTTAGTGAGCAGGAGATAGCAGCAAATGAGAGGTTTTGCACAGTGATAGTCTGCCTCACATTCAGAATTCACTCATTAATTTTGAATAAAGTAAATGAAGGCAGAGGGGAGAGCAAAAAGTCAAACCTGGTTCTGAATACAGCTGGCTGGATAATTACAGAAGCTGGTGTGATTCGCCAAAGAAGAGATCTCAAAAATAAGAGATGATTGTAGGAGATTCTGATTTTCATTCGGGTTTCCAATGTTGCCTTTGAGGTGCTGATAGAAACTTCAGGAGAAAAAACAAGATGGCCATTGAAAGTGGGAGTGGGGATTAGAGAGATTAGAAGGGTGATTTGGGCAGTCAACTGCAGAGAGGTGAGAGGTAAAGATATAAAAATAGTGTTAAGAGAGCAAAGAAACTGGAAGAGAGAAGAATAGAAACTTGGGGAGTACAGTGGAGGGTCCCGCACAGTGGGACTGCCCCTAATGTCTTCTGACCAGGGCAAGAAAATATGTGAAGGTCTCTGGTATTGGCTTCTTGCCTTTGTTCCCATCCTACATTGTGAGGGCCTAGGGTACATGTGTGGTTACCCTATTCCTCATGTCCAAACTCCATTCTCCCAACACACACACAAACACACACACATGCACACACACACACACACACACACACACCACTCTCAAGAGGACAGATGAGGAATGAGGCCTTCACGGGCCCTGGAAAAAGTATTAGAGTCATATGGACAAGAGTTATCAAGTCTCAGTAACCAGATTATAGAGGGATTGGGTATGAGCTCTGGGTGCAAGCTCCTTAAACCCCCTCCCCCCCGGTCTTGTCCCATTGGTAAGAATCAAAGCAAGGAAGGGTCTAAGCAGCATCTTCCAAAAAGGAATCCCAGAGGGACCCAATTACCCAAGTCTAAGGGCAGAACTTCTCCATCACAGTGCAGTGCCTAATTCATAGACTGTTCCTGAGTAACATCACATGTCATTTTCAACCTTTCCATTCCAACTTCAGTCACCAGGAGCATGTGGGAGAGGTCTGTGGGAGAGCAGAAAAGGGGCTGAGATTCCAAGACACCAATAACTCATTAACTCTCTATACTTTTCTCTCAGCAAAGGAGAATGAATATCTGTTGATCATTCACTCAATAACAGGACTTGCAAGGCAAAGAGAGCCACCTCCTCTCAGAGCTAGTGCTAGACACAGTCCAGTTCTCCCGGGCTCCTGTGGGAGGCCCCAACCTATCTTAAGTCAGCAACTTTCTGAACTTTGACATGAGCGTACAGATGACACACCAGCTGGAGGTTTCAGGGGTGGCCAGGCTAATAGGTGCAACAAATGCAACAAGAGTATTTTGTAAATTAAAAACCTGATATGAGTATTCCAGACAAGAAAAAGCTAAAAGAGTTCATCACTACCAAACCAGTATTATAAGGTATGCTGATGAAATTTCTTTAAGAAGAAAAAATAAATAAAAATATTAATAATAAAATGGCAATAAGTACTTTAAGTGTAAATGGAGTAAATGCTCCAATCAAAAGATATAGGGCATCTAAATGGATAAGAGAGCAAGAGACCCACACAGACTGAAGGTAAAGGGGTGAAAAAAGATATTTCACTCAAATGGAAACAAAACAAAATAAAAAGCTAATGTAGAAATACTTATAGCAGACAAAATAGGCTTGAAAACAAAGGCTATATATAGCAAGATACAAGGAAGAACCTAGCAATTCCACTCCTGGGTACTTATCTGAAGAAACCCAGAATGCTAGTTCAAAAAGACATGTACATACCTATGCTCATTGCAACATCATTTACAATAGTGAAGATATGGAAGCAACCTAAGCGCCCATCAGCAGATGAATGTATAAAAAGGTGGTACATATATACAAAGGAATATTTTTTAATATATATTTTATTGATTTTTTACAGAGAGGAAGAGAGAGGGATAGAGAGTTGAAACATCGATGAGAGAGTATCATCGACCAGCTGCCTCCTGCACACCCCCCACTGGGGATATGCCCACAACCAAGGTACATGCCCTTGACCAGAATAGAACCTGGGACCTTTCTGTCTGCAGGCCGACGCTCCATCCACTGAGCCAAACTGGTTTCGGCTATACAAAGGAATATTATTCAGCCATAAAAAAAAATGAAATATTGCCATCTGCAACAACATGGATGGACTTAGAGGGTATTGTGCTAAGGGAAATAAGTCAGACAGAGCAAGATAAATACCATATGACTTCACTTATATGTGAAATATAAAAAATAAATAAACTAACACAACAGAAACATACTCATAGATACAGAGAACATATTTATGGTTGCCAAATGAGAAAGGGGTTGGGAAGATGGGTGAAAAAAGAAAAGGAATTGAGATGTGCGAATTCTCAGTTATAAAAATAGTCACAGGAATGTAAAGTTACAGCATAGGGAATACAAGAGAAATAATATTATGAAAATCAATAATATTATAATAACTATGTGTGGTATCAGAAGGGTACTAAACTTATTGTTAGTAACTTCACACATTATTTAAATGTCTAATCACTATGTTGTACACCTAAAATGAATATAATATTATATGTCAACTGTAATTAAAAAGTAAAAAATTATTTAAAAGGTTAAAAATAAAATATTAAAAATAAAAAATAAAAACCTGATATTAGTAATAAAAATAATAGTATTTACCATTGGTTAAATATGCTGCTTAGACTTTAGCAAGAAAAACTGCTAAAGGAAAACAAAGAAGTATTTTCTATCCCATCACATTTTCCAAAAAGAATAAAACTACTGAGCTCAGAAAATATGTAAGAAACAAAATAAAAATACACTTAGCTTCTTTCCAAGAATTATTTGGGGCCCAAGATACTAAAAGTCTAATCTTTCTGTGCTGATGAAATGAAATACTTTCTCCTATCATCTTCCAAGTTTGTATTGCAATAGTCAGACACAGTATCTTACATTTTGAAGCTATGAGAAATGTGTTGGCAAATACTCTTTAATGCAGATTAGTCTACAACATAAATCAGGGCTGGTTAAACACAAGAAACAGAGATGGCAATACAAGTAATTTTACAATTTTGTTATACACAGTAGTAAGAAAAACAGGAAGTAGGTGTTTATTAGCCGTTCCAAAAATACCAGCCAAAATACAACTCCCCATGGAGTCTGAGCTATTCAAAATATAGCAAAGAACAGAATTCCTAAGATTATAAAAGGGTAATTAATCACAAGCAGTGTTCACAGACCAGTGATTTGGAAACTACCTTCTTATTGAAGATCTGGATCAAGAACAAACTTCAAAGCAAAATTAATTGATCTCAGATTCACTGCATCTGGTCAATAAACCCTCCCAAAAAAAATGTCACTTTAAGCTCACTCAAAAATCTTTTTAATTTGACAATTCCATATACAATGCATTAAATAGATATTTTTCACCTAATTTGTTTAGAAGATAATTATCTCCCCACATACACTGTTTGCACATCAGTAAGAACACCACTTCTTACTGATACTCTAGAAATTACATTCAGAGACCAGGCTTTATAGAAACACAGGTTCACCATGAAGCCAGATTCATAAACCAAGAGGACTCACTTGCTTGGACAGCTAGCATGACTTTGTGACTTTCAAGATCTTGACTTTGATTGAGCAAACTGTTTAAATATATGTTCCAACCATTTCTGAATTAAGAAAAAGGGCCTGTAATTTTAGTGGCAATGATTCAAAAGTGCATATTTAAAAATACCTAACACATAAATACAGTTTAGTTTTTGAGGGGTAATATAAGGGATGTAAGTTCTGGTCTGCTTCGGGGTATTAAATGATTAAGAGTCTTAGGAGCTTCTAACAATGATTACTTGTGAAAGTGACCATGGACAAATCTCTTAGTTCTGTGACTCAGTTTCTCCCCTATAAACTAAGGAAGTTTGACATTTGGCTCAGCTACCGAAAAAAAACTCATGGTGATAAATATTAATGACTTAATTATTTGTGAAGTACCATTATGTCCTCTGATGAAAGCCACTTTGAAAGTGCAATGAATGAATTGAATAATTTGTCTTGGTCAGAAAAACCTAGGTGCATGTTTAATTGGAATTGACTACATACATCTTTTATCGGTCTTTGTGTTCATATAAGTTTAAACTTACTAAGAAGAAGGAATAAGGGTTCTTTAAAAACAACTCTATTAAGTAAGAAATTAAGTAATAGGCTACAGACAAATTAGCTTTTACAATCCCATTCGAATGAAACCATTAGGCTTCTTCCTTGATTTTTCAAGTTCAACCTCATAGAAAGCCTAGCAGTTGGGTTTCGCTGTTCTTGTAGTTATCCAGTCATAATCAGCATGAGAGAGAAAAAAAGATAAGAAGGAAGGGAGAAACGGAGAGAAGAGTGAGGGAGGAGTAGAGAGGGAAAGGTACATGTTGGTACAACTCTCCCTCCTCTGCTCAGATGGTCAACAGGCAGTGTGTCAGGATGACTTAACCAGTATGTTCATCCACTGCTTCCTCCTCCACAGACAATAGCAGGGTAAACAGCTTCTGCCCATGTGACTAAGTTCTGGACAGCAAAATGTGACAGAAGCAAAGAGTTCCACTCCTAGGCCTGGCTCTAAGCCAGGCTGGTTGATTCTCTCTCTTTGCTTATCCCAGCAGAGGCCCTAAATGGGAGGAGCTGAATCCGGGAATTCTTGGGGGAAGGCCCCACAGAAGCCACCCTCTGAATACCCAGGAGATTTTGCCTACATAAAAAATATGAACGTTTACTGTGTTGAGCCACGGAGTTTTGGGGTTTATTTGTTATAGCGTCAGGTAGCCTACCATATCTAATACAGACTGGTAACTATAAGCTCATTAAAATCAGTCTCTTTGGCCCATAGGCTCTGGGCTCTGAGGCATCTGGATAAGTTGGAAAAAAAGCCTTTCTTGTTCCCTTCCTTGTTTTTCTGGCAGACCAAGCTTCCTGCTGACCAGCTCCACCGGTGGTGGCAGCCAGAGCCATAGCCTCCTCCTGGAACTTCTGAAATAAAGAAGGTCACAGATGTTCTCTGCAGGTCACACCCTAGAAATCTGCTTTGTACTGACTGGAGTGAAAAGTCATTTTTCTCTTATTCCCAGAGTGATATCAGGCCTCAGTTCTCCACCCCTCCCCACAACTTATAATTAAATACATTTCAGTCCCATACTGCTGCTTGCTGTGGTCATTCTCAGAGCACGGCCTCGTTGGTACCTCTGTTGGTCACCAGGTGGGATGACCCACCACACAAAAGTATTTTAACGTCCCCCCAGTATCTGAGGAGAAGTGAGCACAAGCAGTAACCCTGGGGAGAGTTCTGGCATCCTGGAACGAAGGAGGTACCTGCTCTGAGAAGACAGCAGAAAGCCAAAGAGAAGCCCTAACAAGAGCTCCTCACGAGGTGCCCAGACCGCCCCAGCCTAGCATGTTCTCTAAGAGACATAAGCCAGAAGAATATGGGCAGAAAAAAAACCTTTTCCAAAACGATGTTCTTTGAGTTGTTTTTCCCAATACAGCCCCCTTTGTTTTCATCTCAGCTAGAGCTATAAAGTAGCAGACTTGGGCTGCATCCCGCCCATAGATATGTCTGTTTGGTCCTCCTCACAGTGTTTAAAAAAAAAAAAAAATTAGTGATAGCAGCATTGCTAAAATGATATATTTTTTTTTTTTAAAGAAAATGCTGTTTCACACAGAAGTCTAGATTTCTGGCTCCTCTTGAAAATCTCAGAAGATTGAGCAATGCTGGCCCTGTGTTTCCCCCGTGGCGATGCTAAGCTGCAGCTTCCCGTGAAATGGGGCCCGCCCCATCCACTGGGCCAGGTTTGAACACCTCCCATGACACTGGTCCCTCTGCTCCACTGTGTTTCCCACCTGCCCTGGAAGGCATGGGCTTACTCCTCGGGCAATATTTTTTATTAATTTATGCAGCATACTTTTTTAAAAATATATATATATTTTATTGATTTTTCACAGAGAGGAAGAGAGAGGGACTGAGAGTCAGAAACACTGATGACAGAGAATCATCGATCAGCTGCCTCTTGCACACCCCCTCCTGGGGATGTGCCCGCAACCAAGGTACATGCCCTTGACCGGACTCGAACCTGGGACTTTTCAGTCTGCAGGCCGATGCTCTATCTACTGAGCCAAACCGGTTTCGGCAGCATACTTTTTTTTTTTTTTTTTTTCATGGCTTGTTAGGCCCAAGCACTGCTTGCAGATTCATCTGGAAGAATAGGACCCCGGGCAGGAAAGGATATTCTTTTATTGGGTGTGGCCTCTTCCCTCCCTTCTAAGGGGGGGTCCCTCACCACTGCCAGTGGATGACTAAGGTAAAGAGGTTCAGCGTCACCAGGCAAGGGTTCTTATTAAGCAAAAGGGTATATTGAACTTGTGGCCCAAACCTGCCCTGGCAAGATGAATGGGAGGCCCCTTCTATGCTTCCTCTGTGGCTGCCACAATTCCCTGTTACCTCAGCAGGTGTTTATTGGGGAAGGGAACTCTCCAGAGAATAGCAAACATCTGCAGCCTGACCCAAGCCTTGGCTCTCCCACTGTTTCCCACCCTAGAGCGTCCATTAAACAAATACTATGTGAGAGGGTGTCACAGGGTGGCCCAGTGGACTTGAGGATCGGGGCTGACCTTTCTGCTACTGATTAACACAGTCCCTAGGTTTTCTTTTTGGTCCGTTCTTGGCTGGTACCTTATGTATTATTTTCTTTCATTTTCTTCTCTTTTGTTTTTCCTTCTCTCCCTTTTTCTCTCCTCTGCCTCCTCTTCATTATTATAACAAAGCAGTCATCAACTTCTGACTATAGTATTTTAGAGAGTGAGAGTTTATTGATAACTGTTTCAATGCTAACCATAAGAACTTCAGGAAGGTAGAATCATGTTTGTCTGACACCAGCCTGACCCAAAAAAGATGCTAAATAAATATCTGCTGTATAGATATATGGTAAACAGGAAGACCTAGTAGCATGTGAAGGGTACATTTCTCATCAATATTTAGGGATATGTGAGAGCATATCCTTTTTTCACTGTAAATTATACAATACAAGCACATGGAGACTTCACCCATCCGCTGATAGTCTCATGAGGCTCAAAATCTATGGCCTCCTTTTGCCCCTACCATTACCAAAAAGTCGATCTAAATTCACCCAGAATCTGCTGTTGACGAAGCTTTAGCCTCTTACATGAGACAAACAGAAATCACCTGGTGCAGGTCCTTCCTTCTACAACCACCTGGACATCCACAATCCTTTTGCTGTTAACTTCAGCCAAGGGGAAAATGGAATTTGCAGGAGACTTGGTTCCTCTTTTGGAGGAAATAGAACATTGTCCCTCCTCTGCCCTCTCATCTCAATTTGTGGATAGTGTGTACCTCCAAAGAAACAGCTGCCTTTATTTCAGTGGTTTACATAATGCCCGGCTAGAGGCAGGGAGGTGAACTCACTTGACCTGGGGCGTCATGTGACAAACATTGCTTTGGTTCAATTGTTGTCTGGGAGGGAATGGGGGTTGGGTGTGACATAATAATATTAGCCAAAACAATGGCCATTTAGTTTATGTAGAGTCTTTCTTCCTGTGGTTTCAAAGCAAATCTCAGGCCTAATACAAATGACATCAAATAGGAACCAGCCAAAGACTTGGCAGCCCCGGCTTGCAGGATAGCTCATTCATCCAGGCAGCCAGCTTTCCCCAAGCACCCAGCGCCCTGGGGAGGTGGTGGCCTGGCCCCCTCAGAGCTTCTAGGTTGTGTTCTTTCTGGGGATGTTAACTTCCCCAGCCAAAGAGTATGAGGTGGGCGCACATGAGATAGCCATCTGCAGGCTTTAGTTGAACATTTCCGGTTTCCTCTTCAACAGGTCAGTCAGAGAAGTCTGGGTCTCTCAGCTCAATGAAGGAATGTTTAGGTTTTGTTTTGTTTTGTTTTTGGTCTTTAAAAAATTTTTCATAACAAAATATCTTCCCGGAGCAAATAGTGAACTAGCCAATAATACTTATTGATGATGAGAGGGGTTAAATATTTATGTCACCCTTTCTATCTGAGGACACT
Source organism: Pipistrellus hanaki (assembly GCF_964339955.1). NCBI lineage: Eukaryota > Metazoa > Chordata > Mammalia > Chiroptera > Vespertilionidae > Pipistrellus > Pipistrellus hanaki. The sequence goes on along the minus strand of NC_140503.1, from coordinate 36,523,307 downwards.
GAGCCAAGAATCTGGGAGATTCGTGCTCCTTAGCACCGAAGCCCACTCTGAGTGGAATCTTCTGGTACTGCCCTCTGCTCAATAGTTACCTCACTACCCTAGAATGTCTGCTTGTTTTCTTTTCCCAGCATCTTTTTTATATGAGCAACTTCCATCCAAGTAAATTAAATTGGGGGGGGGGGGAGAAACCCCTCATTTACTATCTTCGAACGAATCCTGAGAGCCATTCAATGCTAATGTTAAACACTGTGGAGCAACAAATGTGTTTCGGGGAAGACTGGGAAACAGGAAGTAAGGGTTATCCATTGAAAGTGGGTTCAGAAGTGGGAGGGACGTGGCTACTCTGGGATGAAACTCATTTACTCGAACCAAAACAAAAACCTGCTGAATGCATCTGGGGAGAAAATAAGATGTGAACGGCAGAGAAGGACACTGAGAACAATAAAGGAGGTCCTTTGGGGGCTTTGCCTTCCTGTTAGTTGAAAAGGGTGTAAGGATGTAAAAACGTGTCCCTCAAAAGCCCCAAGAATGTGTTACCGTTACGTTCATGTGATCCTTCGACACACTTTGCCGGTTGTCTAAGGATTTATGCCTGGGCTCCACAGGGAACAAGCATTTTAATCCTGCTGTATGAACAAATGAGGTATTTGTTCAGCGTTTTCCTCCGTAAATAATATCTGAACACCTTTCTTACTTCCACTCCCCACCCCAACACCCACCCTCCTTGCTTTTATTTCTTTGGAATTCTGCAGCCAAATATCAAGCATCTCAGAAAGGAGCCTCCACTCTGGTCTATAAGTGGTGAGATAAATTATTTAGGACACAGTGGTCACTTTTCAGGACTTCTCCAAGTTTGTAACCTATTATAGTTGAAACACACACACACACACACACACACACACACACACACATTTCCAGTAGTTCATGAAATCCAAATATTTTTCCTTTTCAATCCTAAAGATTTTTTTTTAAATCCGTTTTCCTCAAAGATGACTACTAAGAATCAGAAAAACCCATCACTTCCTTAAATACCAAAAAAACTTGTTTTCAATTCCCAGCCTTCATTATGACATAACCTATATAAAAGGCAGGCAAGTCAAAGACATTCCAGAGTCGGAGAGTTGGCCCTGCACTTTTAATTATCTTCCGGTATTTCCTCTTTTCCTTAAAAGGCTTAAATAAACTCACCCGTGTTTAATTTTTCTAGTCTTTCCCAAAATTATTGCTCCAGCTTTTTTAAATTGGGTAACACGATTTCTGTTCCCAGTTAACTAATGTTCTTCTCTCTGTCATCCAAATTCAACAAGGAATAAATAGTGTAGCTCTGAACGAAACCTTTTACAATGGATTGAATTTCATCTAAAAGCATGTAATTCCGCATAGCCAAAAGCAGTTTCTAATCTTTATATATAGGAACTTGCAAGGCAAAGGAATTCAAAGCCATCGGATTAAGTGAAAAAATGTGAATGAGGAACTTACAAACCCCGCTCAGCTGACACCAGCAAAGCCCTGTAATGTTTTCTAAGTTAATCATTGCCGTGGGTGGGAAAACTTGTGGAATATGCCTAATAAGTCTTGTAGGTAATTCTTTACTGAAACGCTACACTGGATGGTTATTTCTTTTTAAATACTAATAACCTAGAAAGCCTGGCCTCATTCAGCAAGAGGGTCAGCACCGAGGCATCTGATTAGTGTCAAAAATGACTGCCTCTCTTTAGTAAAGGAATTTCCTAAAGGAAACATAATTCACAATGACAAATGTCGGCATTTTTAGAATTACAAACATTACCTACAGCTTGGATTCAGGTTATGAACTCACAAAGTTCAGTGCTTGTTTGGGAACGAGCGGGTGAGTCCCAGTTTAAAAAAATACCAGTGTGTATGTAAATACATAAAGAAAGAGCGCCATACCGAACGTCTGATGCCTGGGAGTAAACGACTGACATGGGAGTCATGGTAACAGGGCTGACTCCTCAGCATAACCTGCGGTTTGGAGCTGCCCGTCGGTATATTTCTGACCTGGTCCTTCCGGCTAAAATGTCATGTAAATGTTAGTAGAAATGTCTGTTAGGGAAATGTCTGATGTTGGCAAATAAAATGTTTCCATCCTAATTACTCATTTACTAAGCATGTAAAATCAACGTCTTAGTTGTTTTTATTTTGAGGGATATAAAAGTGTCCGGCTCCATCTCAAAATGATAAACTTGCCACCGATAGAGTCATATGGCTGGATCCGGCATGGTATGTAACAGTTTTTGCTTGAACAAAGCCCTTCCCCCTCCCCGCAAAAAAAAACTGCCTTACACAACCACTACTTATATGTTTATAGTTAACTTATTAGTAGATCTCCTTGAAGGAGGAAACCCTTTGAAGTTCTCCTCAAGCATCTTTAGGGTAATCTGAGTGTCGGAACATTCTATTTATGATACCCCCAGTTTTAAAGGTGCATTGCACGTATATATCTAACATATGTAAATATCTCTTAGTCTGAAAACATGCCTTCAATATAGGATTATTGAGTATATTCTCTGAAACTGAGGATATAATGAATTATATGGTTCAGAAATTTTTATGAAGCTTTTTTTCCTTTAAAGTAAGAACAATTTTAAATAGGAACTAGGAAATAGTATTTGCAAACAAAATACTTACAACTTCTATTTTTAGCATGCACTTGGCATTTCTAATTATTATTGAGGCTAAAGAAAACTTATGAATGATACAGTCTGTGTTTAGTATATTCATGATGTTTAGACTTATTGTACCATTTCAAAACTACCTTAATGTAATTTTTTAACCAGAAGGGAATTTGGAATTTGAAAGATGGCTCGGCATGTTTCTGTCTGCAGCAATACAAAGGGCAAAACTTTCGTTCTTAAAACTCAAGAAACGATTGCAAGCGAAATGAGAAACAGATATATACTGTACATCAAAACTTGTTCTCACAGGTGTGCTTTCTTAAAGTTAAAATACCCGTGTGAATTTTTAGTTTCCCATAATGTAATGGGAGACAATAAATTCTGAAGTTACCCCATTTGCCTTCAGCCCTAACCACAGAAGAAGTAACCTCTTGTCTATTTAGATTTTCTGAGTATCCCCATGTCCCTCTGTGTGTCATACCAAAGCAAAGGTTTGTGTTGCAAGCCAGAGCTTATTGCAAGATCAAAGCTCTGGGCCACTCACAATAAAATAAGAGGGTAAAGCCTAAAAGAATCCAAGAAACAAAGGAAACGTTTAGGAGATAAGGATTAGTCTCAGATATGACATTTCATCCAGATCAGACCTTGTGCAGAAGTTCAATTCAAAGTTCATAAGACAAAAATACAAAGCAATAAGCTTTAAAACTAGGTTGATTCTCTTTATCTGCATGTCACCAGTTTTCTTTCTCATTTGTAGAATCAGAGAATGTCCTTCATTGAATAACTGAACTCTTCTCATCTTTAAAAATCCTATGAGCATAGGAAGTTATGTGTAGATAGGCAAGATTATCTTTTCATTGAAGATAAGGTATGATATAGCATTTCTATAAAAGGTAAAATTAAAAAAAAAACACAAGAGTTTAATTAAAATACCATTCTCTGAAATTAATCTGTTGGATTAATAATAATGGAAGTCTTAATAGAATGCTAAATATGACTTTTCAAGATAAATACAAAAATGACATATACATACTTAAGTAAAATTCAAATTTCCTTGGGGATAAAATATAGGTAAATGTGCTTCGGAAAGGCATTTTGAATACTGTATTATATAAATTAATTAAATTGTTTGCTGAATGTGCTACTTTCAAAGCATATGCCAAGTCTGTTATAGAAGCTAGATATGTTTTCAGAATATGTAATTTTGATTTTAGCATATACACAAGCATTAAAATAGTCTGAGCTACATATAAACAATAAAAATAATGTCATTTCACAAAACTTGAAAAGATCTTTTGCTATTCAATTTTTTGAAGATTGAATATAGCATTATAAAACAGACATCCTCAGCTATGTCATTTTATACAAGTAAATCAATGTGCAAAGTTCAAAGATACATTTAAGTATTTAAATAATGTTTCATAACTAACTTTATTATTTAAAAATTTGGGGCTAATAGAATCACATTTATAATCATTCAAATATAATTTTCCAATGGAATTTACACTCACAATTACAATTAAATTACACAAATTTGGTTAAATGTAAGAAATAAATAATAAGTATTTATGTAATGAATAATAAATATTATTTATGAAATAAATAATAAGTTCATTGCATAAATTACATAAGTAAATTATATAAATTGTTTTAATTTTTGGTATTAGTACAGGATATCCATACCTAATGATGTTAAAAAAATAAAATAATTCTTATCTGAAATTAATATATACTGGCCCCAAAAACAAAGGCATAAAATTCTATTTCAGTTTAGAATATGTACATTTGTGGCCTTCGAAGTTCTGATGATCATTTTTAAAATTCCTCTTCGGCAGCTGTGACATTTATCAGGTTCAAAGTGAAATCTTTTATGTAAAATCTGGTGTCAACCAAATTGCCAGCATCATCGTGGTAATGATTATAGCTATTGCTTCCTGAGCATCCGGGACCCGGCACACACTGTGATGAGGACTTTGCACTGGTAAACTATAGTCATTAGCACAAACCTGAACACTGTAACCTTGTGCCCAGTCTACAGATGAGGTAAACTGAGTCTCAGAGTGGTGAGGGGATTTCTGAGAGTTACATGCTAATCATTGGTAGAGCCCAAGCCTTTTCGATTCAAAAGTAAGTTGTCTTTCTCCATAACTTCACTACTCATGGGTAAGAGACCATGTCACTCTATGAGCAAAAGAATATAGGCGCTTCTCTTCAAATATACTTGTTTCCTCTTAGATCGGTGGTAATTTTTAAACTAGGATAAAAAATAAAAACAAAGCTATGGCAGAGACTGGCAGTAAAGATAAGGACCTGAGTCAAATTTATGTCCAAAACATTTAGTGTAACTATCTGCAGGGCGATTTTATATGTAATTAGAAGGTTAACCAAACTCACAGGAAACCCATAACTGTATTAAGATAACCTCTTACAAAGTCTCACCAAGTAAAACACGCACACACAGAAAGTTCCTCCCACCACCATCAAAAAAAAAAAAGTACAAAAACCAACTAGAGTTCAAAGGCTTCATTTGATTAAGAGTTTTCTTAACTAAATGGAATGTTTCCTTCCATTTTCTCTTTGGATTCTAAGGCTATATTATGAAATTGCTTTGCAATTCCCCATACAGTGATTATTTAATCATGCCTTTACCAGCTGTGAACATAGCTTCTATCCTGATAACAGTTTATTTTTAAAGGAAATTGTCTTTGAAGAAAATATTTTGATATTATGCAGCACAATAAGAGTTGAATGGAAGAAACCGAAAAGAAAAAAAAAAAAGTCAAAACAAAGATCACAAAAAGAGTGAATTGTAGTTGGTCTGTGGGGGAAAAGGAGGATAGAGGCTGCATACAGAGAAAACAAACCCGGCCACTCACATGGGAGGAAACCATCGGCTGTTCCACACAAACAGAGCGGCCTGGCAGCCCCGTCTTTCCCTGTTCCACTGGCTGTTTTGATGTCCTTTAGACTCAGTCAAACACCCAGACTCCGTCTCCCCGTCCTTCACCAGTTCTCTCGCAGCCCCCCACACAGGCTTGGGCAGGGCAGGCTGTGCATGTGAACTTCACATCTCACACGCTGTTCAAAACCTTCACGTCTAGGCCTGTGAATAAGGGAAGGACCTCAACCTTGGAGGGACATTGGCGGAGATAAAGTGGATAGGGGCCTCCTCAGGCAGCAAAGGGCTGGGAAGGGAGAGAGAAAAAGGAAATCAATTCCCTTCATCTGTTCCTGGGTACTGACTCGCTCGAACCAGAGAATAAGGAAAACTGGTCGGGAAAAGGCCAAGGAGAGGACAAGAACAGAGGAAGGGGAATGTCGGCCAAGGTGGTAAGGCAGGCCCCCACCTCAGCACTGTTTGACATTTTGAACTAGATCATTCTGTGAGCATTACCCTGTAGCATGTTTAGCAGCATGCCTTGGTTCTACCCACTAGGTGTCATTAGCACCCCGACCCCAGCACCCACCCAGCCCACGATCTTGACAACTACAAGGGTCTCTAGACCTTGTCAAGTGTCCCCTGGGGGGCCAAGTCACCCCAGATCAGAAGCACTGCTACAAGAGAAACCCCTGTGGGCAGGTTCAGAGGCATTCAGAAATCAGTGTCTATAATCCCCGGGGCCCCACCTCAGGAGACAGTCTCATTCGAATCTATTAGGCACCTACTTTGTTTCAGTTTCTGCCCTGGATGCGGAGGATTGGGGAAGGCTGTATCCTTGCCTTCAGAAAATGACAATTTATTAATAGAAAGAGAGAAGAGGTAGTAAATGCAACAGACAATGCATTCAAGGGTGGGAAATAATGTGATCAAGGGACAAATTGAAAGTATTAACTGATGAACCCAGATGGCTAGTGCCAGAGCACTGCTGGTGAGAGAAGTAACCCTTGAATGTAACCCTTCAGTTGCTGAATCTCTAGGAGGTCCTGGGGCCTCTGTGTCCCATGGAATTATTTAACCTGTTAACCGAGCGGGACGTATAAATACGTCAAACATAAACAATATCGGGTACAGGTAGGACATATGAATACGTCCTTGAAATATATGTTGCGCCCTGAAACAGGCGGAACTTAGATTCCCTAACAACAAAGGTATTAATCATCCATACATGTCTCAACATGAATTTAAGACACGGGGGGAATGAGTATAATTTCGCTAGTGAGAGTGGTGGACGTGTTCAACAAGAATTGTTTTGGAGTTAACACATGACTTACTGAATAAAGGGTATAGGATTTACTTAGATAATTTCTATACGTCAATTCATTTGGCTGAACTCTTGTGTCAAAACAATACAGACATTGTTGGAACAATGAGGATAAACAGAGTCGGAATCCCCAGTAAAATAAAAACAAAAATATTACAGAAAAATGAACATATAGTAAGATTCAAAAACAAACTTATGATTTTAAAATGGAAGGATAAAAAAGACATATTGATGCTCAGTTCTATTCATAATGACAAAAAGACAATGATTGAAAAGAGAGGAAGAAGGCAAGAAAAACCGAATATTGTCCTGGATTATAACAAGAATATGGACGGCATAGATTTGGGAGATGGAGTTATGGTGGCCTACATGGCTGCCCGTAATAGGGTAAAAAAATTTTATAAAAAAATTTTTTTCTACGATTAATCGATATGTGCTGCTTCAATGCATATATTATATACAAAAAAGATAAAGGTCATTTGGATCGATTACACTTTTAGATAGAGTGTGTAGAGAAATTGGTAGATAACAACATAGTGAAAACCCACCCAAAGACATCAACAAGCAGCTCTACATCTAAACCATCATGCTGAGTTGAAAGGCATTTTCCAGAACAAATGAAAAGCGATATAGGAAAAACTAAATCCAGGAAATTCCGAGTTTACTACAAAAGAGGTGTTAGGAAAGAATCTACAAACTGGTGTCCGGATTGTAAGGTAGCACTATGTACCAACAATGTTTTAAAATATATCACACGGAAGTTGAGTTTTGAATTTTTACATCTATATTTTAATTTTTTTAACTCAATATTTCAATTTTATTTGTGTGCTTTTGTTTATTGTTCTGTAATTGTTAACTTTTTTATATTTTTTATTGTGTATCAAAATAAAAAATATATATTTTTTTGTAATCTTTATAATTGTTTGTAAATTTTATAATTTTTTAATTTGATGTTTCAATTTTTTTTGTTGCTATTCTTTTCTATTTGTTTGTAATTTTGTATTTTCCTTTCTGCTTTATATATAAATAAACAAAAAATATATATTTCATAGTCTTTTCATTTATTTTAAGTATAAATAAATAAAAAATAGTAATATGAAATTACATACTCCGGGCGTGACGTCCTGACACGTCCTAGTGAAAGAGTACGCGCCCGTTATATGTTGTGTAATTAAAAAGGGAATTCCCCGGTTAGCAGGTTAATGATTAAGCATCCTGTCTGGTTGCATAGGGCACAAAGCCTGGAGATCCTGCCCAGGCTAGGGCAGAGGGAAAAACAAAGAAAACGGGGAAAGAATGGCTTGGAGACTAGAGGCAATGCTTGAGCTAGATCTCAAAAGTTGCGGTTACCTGGTGGACTAAAAGATGAAGGGAAGAAAGATACAGTACATACATGAAGAAACGTGGAGGTGAGAATCACCAGGGGATTCGGAGAGAGCCGTAAGAGATCTGATGTGGCTGAGGGCATGGATTGTAGGATATGGAGAGGCAAAGAGGCCCGGGGATGCAAAGTTCGAACTCCTCGAATGGGCTTTATCCCCCAGGCTCTGGAAAACTGCTGCATGGCTTTAAGTAAAGGGGTAACAAGATTATTATGGCAGGAGTTTGGCAAGTAAACTAAAGAAGTAAGGATGGTTTGAATAAGAACAGGGGAGGGAGATGAACTAAGCGCAAAAGGCTATTAGGTGAAATCAGCAGGAATGAGTTCAGTTTGATGTAGGAAGTAGGAGGAGTCATTACAGAAAGAACAATCCCTGTTAGTACATAACTCCTTGCACATGGCCTCACTGGGCTACTTCAGAAAGCTATGCGTTTACAACTGCAAAATTGTGACAACTAGGAAAAAATCATCATATCTGGATCAAATATGCTCCCAATATAAACATAGTGACAGTCAAAACAACTTTTTTTTTAATTGAAAACCTTTCAGAACACAACCTAATTTATACACCTGAGGAGCCTAATACGTGAGGACATAGAGACAATTCCAATTTGATTTTGTATTGAATAGCTATGACCAGATTTCACTTCATTACTTACATTTAAATGCTCATCTCCAATAATACCAATCTTCACGCAAGAGAGCCCGTTTAAAGCCTTTGTTATAGTCAAAGTTATCTAAAAGGGAGACCTTTTCATCATGGGAATTGAAGATAAGCAAGGCTTCTTCCATACACTTGAAAATTAAACGTTTTCCTCTTTGCTTTGTAGAGTATCAATAACTTAAGACAGAAACAGCACATGGGAAACCTAGAAAACCATTTACACTCAACAGATATGTCCAGCTGAATTACTGGCTCCACCTCAGCAGAGGTTAAACATTACCAGGTGTAAGGAGAGGCTTTTGTTAAAAGACTGTTTCATATGACTTCATCTCACAGAGTTAAGGTTCTGTATCTTTTATATCCCCCTACTGTGGAACGATTTCCCCCCTCCCCTATTCATTTCAGCAGCCCTGTCTTCTCCACTCTCTCTCCCCGTTTCATCCACCATTCCAAGAAAAGGATACTCATGTCTTTCTCTTTCAGCGTGCCACACTAAAACACTGGAACAGTCTTAGTTTATTTTGCTTCCTGCTTGAGATGATGTCATCACTGTATGCTCTAATCTAAACCTGGCAAATGCATAGTCCATATACCCATCACTCCCACCTTGCCCACGGCAGGCATTGGTTAAAAAAAAAACAACAACGTGTAGTTCTGCCTTCGAAGTTTTTTTCAATACATTCAAGGCAGACATTACAAATTGCTGGGAACAGGCATGTGAGGTAAAACCTAATTACCATCGTTGTACGTGGGATCCTAGTCATGGGCTCCCTGTCTTGTCTAAATCTGTAGTTCTACCTTTGCAGCTTTGTAAGCAGTAGAGGTTCATGATATATTAGATTTTTAAAAACACACACACAACTTTTCTTAAGCTCAACTACAAACTCCTTATCAAACAAATTCCAAAATATGCCAGATATATACCTCTACAAGCTTTTATTTTACTCCTTTCTTCTATTCTATTTGTTGTCCCCATCCCTCCTTCAGTCATGATACTGGTCATTGTTTCAAAAGAATGACCACTCTAGGAGCCTAACGGATCAATAAGACCGTTGATATTGTAAGAAACTTCCTGAACTAAGAATTTACTTTTGAAGAGACATTAATGTGCTTGTATCCATTTTAAAAGGAAATACAAACAAAGCACATCTCCCCTATGCCCTTGGGGTCCTCTCCTGGTGCTTGCTGGTGCCATAGACACAGGGTCTCCGGGCTTGCCTCCAGGGTCAAAATGGGAGGTAGAAAAATTAACAGTGGGAGTAGGGACTCAGAAATTCCTACCTAATATCTGATTGCTGCTTCCTTTTAGATTCTGATTTACCCAAGCTGTATAATGGAGTATCAAGGAAGAGGAAGGAGTGAGGGAAGTTGGGGGTGGGAAGGGGTTGAAGGGAGTGGGAGAGAAGACTAGCAAAGTGGAGGAGAGAGGCAAGGAGAGAAAAAGAAGAGGAGTTAGGAAAGAATATGAGGTGCTCTACATGGATTTTCTAATTTAATTCTTTCCCCCCAGTGGGAAACTAAGGCTTAGAAAGCTTAGGCAACTTCCTTAAGATCTCATAGCTAGCAAGTCACGGAGCAAGGATTTGAAATGAACCCAGTTGTCTGAATCCAGAATCTGTTGTTCCTACCAGGAGTAAAAGAAGCAAAACAGTCTGAAGAAGGTTAAATAAGCATTCTAGAGAAGTTTGAGCATCATTGGGAGTAAAAAAGCAGAGGTAATACTATTTAAAAACTGAGAAATTGAAGGTACAAAGATTCTAGAGACTTTTCTAATGTAACTGGATTCTTTTCAGAGGATGAAACAGACTAATAGAGACTAAAAAATATCCCCTGAGTCAGAATAAGAGGGGAAACTCTTTCCTCCCAACTCGAAGAAATGTCTTCATAAACAGAATCTAAATAGTTGGAATGGGTTGGGGGCAATGGGAAGGGATGGAGGGATGGGGAATGGGTTACACAAGGGAAAAGGGAGGAATGGGAATGAATATTATAGGTGTTGCCCTCATAGAGTTCATTTCGAGTGTCACAGTGCCAGGAGCCTTCTCCTCCTTGGCCTTCTGAGTGGGGGTCAGGGAAGGCCCTGGGTGAATGGGTGGGGATTCATTCAGGGAAAATGGATCAGATGATACTCCCTGTCTGGCTTGGCCTGGCTTGCCTGTGTTGGAACAAGTGTTCCAAAGGCAGGCATTCCACACAAGTGGCCACAGCACTCTGCATTCTTGGAAGGGACCATCATTTAACAGGAACGTGGATGGCTTTGTTATGTCTTATCTCCTAATCTGCAGTTGGAGGTTTTCCTTCCTTTTGCAGGTGCTCTCATTTCCTTCATTATTTGTTTATTAGAAAATCTTGTGGCCTTCCAAAGTCATTCTTATGCGAAGGAAGGTCGAATGTGATAACATATTTGTGTTGGCCAAGAGTGAGGACATAGCAAATACCGAAAGTCACATAATCATATGTAACTGAAAGTAGTGCTTCGCGTGTAAACAAAGGCTCCCTGCCCCCCACAGTGGAGGTCATGAAAGCACAGAGAGAAGGCTGGTGCTACAAATGTGGTGGCTTGAGTGCTGTGAAAGTTGTAGCTGGAACTGTTTTTAAAGTTTAATTCAGGGACGGTATGGGTCAGATAACATTTCTCAAGCAAAAAGAGTGCCCAGGGAGCTTTAGGCTGGACCATGCTTTAGGTGTGGGAAATAAGGTCTCCAGTCATTGAAGCCGAGAGTGGGAGGGATGGGGATGGGGGGTGGGTTGGGAGGGGACAAAGCAAAACTGAGTGTGGTGAGCCACCGAAGAACCTGCCTTAGCCATGTCTCCAAAACTAAAGGTATGAGAAAGCAAAACAAGAGAGAAACCAAGCAGTCTTCTGGCCAAGCACTATTCAGATAACTTAATTTCTTACATAGCCTCTAACCATTAAGTAGACAGCATGGTCTACATTTCTGTGCGGTTATAGGATCTTAACATTGCTAGAACCAAAGAATCTCAGCGTGAACATTGATTTTTATCATCACTTCACCATGAAATAGAAAAACAAACAAAAGTTGAAATAAATTATTGTCATATGAAAATGTCCTATTCTTGCAATTCTAACTTTTTATTTATTGCCACCAGTATATTTAGGGTCATTCATATGAAAACTATATTGTATAACCTGACTTGCTGTCAAGTATATTTAAGATAATAGTATAGGTCACATAAAATATGCAAAATAATAAGAAAGAAAGAAAGAAAGAAAGAAAGAAAGAAAGAAAGAAAGATAAAGAAAAGTAAGGTGCCAAAACCGGTTTGGCCCAGTGGCAGAGCGTCGGTCTGCGGACTGAAAGGTCCCAGGTTCAATTCCGGTCAAGGGCATGTACATTGGTTGCAGGCACATCCCTGGTAGGGAGTGTGCAAGAGGCAGCTGGTCGATGTTTCTCTCTCATCGACGTTTCTAGCTCTCTATCCCTCTCTCCTCCTCTCTGTAAAAAATCAATAAAATATTTTTTTAAAAATAAAATAAAATAAGAAAATTAAGGAGAAGGGAAACTAAGGAACGGGGGCATAAACTGTAAGCAGGAAGATGGCCAGTATATAGAGTATATACTGTGAAGTTCTATATACATGCCAAGGGTTAACCACAATTTATTTCAAAGCTTACTAGCTGCAAACAGAAACAGGAGAATGTGAACAGGTACACAGCTGATAGTACCCATGAGCTAAGAACAAACCAACTCTTTTGGAGAAGCAATGTTCTTTGTAGCAGTAAGAAAATTCTCCTGAGAGCCTCAAAAAAGGAGACCCTGTGTCGTGTAACAAGCACTGTCCTGGACTCATTCATTCATTCATCAATTCTTTATTGAGCCCCTATGAAGAGCTAGCACTGTGTGAGGAGGTGGGGACCAGCAATGAGCAAGCAGACTGGTCCTGCCCTCATGGAGCTGAACATCTCCTGGCAGAGAAAGACACCAAGTCATCACATCAATGGGTCCGTGGACAAAGTGTCAGCCTGTGGACTGAAGGTTCCTAGGCTGGATTCCGGTCAAGGGCACATGCCTGGGTTGTGGTTTCAATCCCCAGTAGGAGACGTGCAGGAGGCAGCCAATCAATGATTCTCTCTCATCATTGATATTTCTATCTTCCTCTCCCTTCCTCTCTGTAATCAATAAAAATATATTTTTTTAAAAAAAATTGACCTACAAATACAACTATGGCAAGGGCCACAGTGCTAGGAGGACAGCTAACAAGGAGAATCTAACTTCACAACATCCTTAGAAGTAAATTAGCATTGGTTTTCCTGGTGTTATAGGCAATTGGACAGACATGAGCAGAGCAAGGATGATGGGCCAGGTATATAATCTCATCAGGGCAGAAATCCCAGGATGCCTAGCAAAGGGAAAAACTGGGAGAACGAGAACCTCACCCCCAGGGTAACCTTTCCTCCCCTAGCATATTGATGCTCAGGCAGTTTGGATCCCTGACTTTTCATATTACTAGTCATGTGGTTTAGCGCCCCCCACCCTGACCTTTTCCTTCCCAAAGATAACATCTAGGCCTCAGTTGTATCTCAGCTTCAGACTCAGAAAAGCAGCAAAATCAGGTAAGTGATGCTGTGGCTGCCTCAGCACCAGCTGCATTGACTAATGACCCTGGCCCAGGCTCAGGATGAAGGACCCAGAAAAATCTCTCCCCCAGGGGAGCATGCCCATACCATTACCTTTTTCCATCTAAGAGACTTCATAGGACTTGCAACCAAGGGAGCAGTGCACAGTGGCAGCTTGTCCATGAACCTGTCTCCAAGGCCCCCTTTTCTCTGATTTCTTTGTGAGTCAATGCAGCCCAGCCTTGTCTCTCCTGATGCTTCTTCTATGCCCTTCTTGCCTCATTGTCCTAAGTGTGTTCTTGCTGAGGTCAATAAATTCTTGCTACATGTTGTCTCTTGATTGAAAACTTTCCTTCAAGAAGACAAAAACTGAGGTCTCTTCAACTTGCCACTAATACTGGGATTGTTTGGATCCCCAGTGTCTGTTTCACCTCCCGTAATACTTGCAGAGAAAAACACCGAAAGGAGTGTCTATGAAAGGTTTTGAAAATTGCAAAGCACTATCCTATCTAATAAAAGAGTAACATGCAAATTAACCATCACTCTGCTATAACCAAAACCACGCCCACCAGCCAATCAGGAGTGAAAATGCAAATTAACCCAACCAAGATGGCTGTAGCCACAGAGAGAAGAGGAGGCTTGGGTTTTTCCAGCAATGGAGGAAGCTTTCCACACACCCTGGCCAGCCCAGGCCTCCACTCAAGGCTACAAAGTTTTAATTATAGAAGATAAATAAAATTCCAACAAAAATGGTGGCAGCCACAGAGCTGGAGAGAGTAGGAGGCTTGAATTGCCCCTGGCGATGGAGGAAGTCAAGCTTTCATAGCCCTGGCTTACCTTAGCCTCCACTCAAGGCCACAAAGTTTCAATTAAAGAAGATAAATAAATCCCAGATCCCAGGGCCTCTACTTGGGTCACTAGGGGTTGTGGCTGGCCTGCAAACCACCACAGGCCCCTTGTCCAGGCTGCCACATGCCCCAAGGGAACCCCCATCTTGATCCAGGACACCCTTCAGGACAAATCAACTGGCCCCCACCTCTGCACTAGGCCTCTATCCTATCCAATAAAAGAGTAATATGCAAATTGACCATCACTTCAACACAGAAGATGGCTGCCCCCATGTGGTCAAAGATGGCTGCCACAAGATGGCCAGCAGGGAAGGGCAATTGGGAGGGACCAGGTCTGCAAGGAAGGGCAGTTGGAGTGATCAAGCCTGCAGGGGAGGACAGTTAGGGTTGACCAAGATGGCAGAGGGAAGTTGGGGGCAACCGGGCCTGCCGGGAAGGGCAGTTGGGGGGCACCAAGGCCTGCAGGGGAGAGCAGTTGGGGGACCAGGTCTGCAGGGGAGGGCAGTTAGGGGCAAACAGGCTTGCAGGGGAGCAGTTAGGCATCAATCAGGCTGCCAGGGGAGTGATTAGGTGGTGATCAGGCTGGCAGGCAGAAGTGGTTAGGGGCAATCAGGAAGGCAGGCAGGCGAGCAGTTGAGAGCCAGCAATCCTGGATTGTGAGAGGGATGTCCGACTGCCCATTTAGGCCTGATCCTACGTGGTTCAGGCCTATATGGGCAGTCGGACATCCCTTTAGCAGTCCCAGATTGGAGAGGGTGCAAGCTGGGTTAAGGGGCATACACCTCCATGCACAAATTTCATGCACCAAAACTCTAGTGTAAATATAAGTCATTTTGTTTTTAAATAAATAAATAAATAAATAGTTGTTCGCTATCCTAATGACAAAGTAATCTGAATAAGTAAAATAAGTTACATAAGTCTAATTAACTATAATTAATTATAGCAATTTAAACATTATGCTTTGGTGATTCTACATATGTGAAATAATTGTATAATGTAACCTAATCACTATTAAGCCACCACAATTCAGCTCTTCAATCACCTTGACCATGGACTAAAAAGTGGGCTGATAAAACATGTTATAACATAGTTGCAAAGTAAATCAATGTCTGATTCTTTAAATTGCTAACTTATATTTCTATTTTGTCACACTAATGAATCCCATGATTCATCCAACATGAAGAAGATCCAATTTATATGATTTTAACATAACATCATTTAAACACAATTGAAAAAGAAATTTTCTCTATTTCATCTTTCACTTATAGTGACCTGCTCTTTCTAAAATATTTTTTTTAATATTAATGCCTTAAATTGGAATAGTGCTCTATAGTTTTGGAGTCTTTTCACAAACACCCTTGAGTTTATGCTTACAGCCATTCTGTGAAGTGGGCAAAGCAGAAAACTGAGGTGCAGAAAGGTTAAGTGGCAAGGTTGTTAGCTGGTAAGAAGAGAAGCCAAGAAGGATGGGGCTGCCTGATCTCTGGGATTCTTCTACTGCACCACTCCAAATTTCCAACAAAACACCTGGAAAGGCTGTTATATACAAGAAAGTGTGTATAATCCTCCTCCCCAGTGACAGGAGGAAGAGATGGAAGCGGGGCGGTCTCTCCTAAATGCAGGCTACACCGAGGACTAGAACAACGTACTTAATAAGAATCCTTTCCAGGTTATGTGGTTTCTGTAGTGGTTTTGCATCATCTCTTTGTCCCCAATGGCTCACCCCAATCTTTCTCACACATTAGTGAGCAAGCATCAATCATACAACCCCATGCCTATCTTCCCAATGATAATGAATGATTTTTACCTCCACACTAAATAAAATAGCCCCTGACCTCCTGGCATCACTATGCCTTTTCTTTCCAGTAAAACTTCTTGGGAATACTTTCTCAATTATGCAAATTAAGATCAAAGATTGAAAAAAAAATAAAGAGAGAGTCTTAACACAATGAAACCAGTAGGTATGCACCACCCTGTTAGATAAGCATTCTCTCTGCTTTGTGGAGGCTTTCGTGTTTGTTTATTTTATATGCAAACACAACTGGAGAAGCACAAAACAAAATCACGGAGGACCAAAAGTTTGAATGACAAGCCAAATAGACCAAGTTTTCATCCGGTCACATCTGCTCCTCCTCCAGATATGCAATGAATTCAAACTTCTGCACGAACAGAATTGGGAGCCAGGTGAGGCCTCCCCTGCTCAGCAGAACCAATGCAGGTGTTGTTTTCAGAGCTTTGCTATAGAAATTCTTGGAGTCACAAACTTCAGAAATGATTGGGGGTTTTTTAAGAAGTGATAAGAGGACAAGCTCTACAGGGAGCAGTTTGAGGTTTGTTTTCATTTCTACTGATTCTACTCATCACCAAGTATTTCTTTTTAATGATATATGAGGCATTGAAGGGAATCCTTAGAAACCAAAAACATAGGGTTTTGTCCCATGGAGAGCCAAGTCTTGCACTTGAACATCTGTCTTGAGATCTCAAGAAGGAGAGTCTAGTCCTAACTGGTTTGGCTCGATGGATAGAGTGTTGGCCTGCGGACTGAAGGGTCCCAGGTTTCATTCTGGTCAAGGGCATGTACCTTGGTTGCTGGCACATCCCCAGTAGGGGGTGTGCAGGAGGCAGCTGATCAATGTTTCTCTCCCAGTGATGTTTCTAACTCTCTATTTCTCTCCCTTCCTCTCTGCAAAAATAATAATAATAATAATAATAATAATAATAATAATAAATAATAAATAAAATAAAATAATTATATATATGTGTGTGTGTGTGTGTGTGTGTGTGTGAATGTATGTATTTTTTTAAAGGAAAGTCTAGAGGTCTTCTTAAGGATTAACAATTCTCGGAGGTGCCCCTGCTTCTAGCTGATCATAGCAACTAATTATAGCCACACAGTAAAATCTCCTCTTCCCTTTCTATTTTGATTTTTCTAGGTGTTCCTAAGAAATCATGGGAATAATCATGATACAGTTTATAGAGGAAAAGAAAATTTCTATCCTGGGAACTTTAGGAAGAAGCAGGGGCAGGGGATGGGGGGAATAAAACAAAAACCTTGCTATATTAATTTCTTTTTAAGGGTGTGGGTTCAAACGTGAATCAGACCTGAGTTTGAATCTGGTTTTGCTACTTTCTAGCTGTGTAAATTTGGACACGTTTCTTCTCCAAGAATTCTTCTCTGTAAAGGTGGATAAGACTTGGAGTAGAGGCAATGGTTGTGAAGAAGAATTGAGGTGAGGCAAGTAAGCATCTAGCAGGTGACCAGAGTCTATTCAGCCTAGGCAAGGTCATTGGCATTGCTGCCCTCATCTGCCCAATGCAGTCTCCACCCTCTCACCTGCTTGTTCCACTATGGGATACAAACACAGTCTGTGGCCCTTCTCACTGCTGTATCCAATGCCTTCCAGTAAGGCCACCATTTCACACGCATCAGTCACACACTTTGGAAACAGGTCTGGGAAGTCAATATTTTCATTCTACATATCCTCTACCCTCTTTCTACCATGTTCTACCATGTTCTAGATGAAAGTATGCTTTCTTCAAAACAACTTCTTCGAATGCATTGCGCTATTGGTTCACAGATGACACGGCCCTTTCGGATCTGCTGTGTTATGTGCTTGTTCCAACAATTCTCCCAAGTAGGGCGTTCTTCTTAGGATGTGCAGAGATGCCATAATCTGCTGCCCAACACCACCGTGAAAACAGAAGAAAGGAATTGACCCCAGGTGGCCCCATACAAAGCTTCTCCATGACAGCCTGAGGGGTCAGGGATGGGCTTCTCGGGTGCTTCTCCTGCCGGTGGGGTGACTGTGTACAAGTGCGCAAGTGTAAACCTCCAGGTCCCTGATCAACCCCTGAGAATCCAGGTGTTGCCAGCCCTGCAGCGCAGGCCCACTCCTCTCCAGGAAGGCATCCCAGCTGAAGTCCGTTTCACTGTCCCTGCAGTGCACACGGGCTGCCTGGAAGAGCCAAGTAAGCAGACTGAACGGACTTACCTGTGTTCCTTGCCAGACATTATAAAATGAAGTCATGGGTAGCCTGCATTCATTCTGCTGGATTCTCAGACTTTCCTTTCTTCCCCTGAGGAATGGAAAATTATTTGAAGGAGATGGGAAACCAGCTTTTCCCCCTCTCTTTTTTCAAAAGTTCTCAAAACACATTACTATGCTACTGGAAGCCATTCAATTCAACCAAGTCATTAAGTTAAATCATCTGCACACATTGCTCAGTAAGATGAGTTCGCATGGCGGACTGATTTCATAGAGCAGTTGCATGTAAACATCTCCAGGGAAAACCAGATGTGGGTGACACATCCGTACCTAGTTAGTCCTACAAAGAGCGTGGCACTGGTTCTGGACATCATCTTTCCAGGAATCCTGTGGCCCAGGGTGGAACTTCACTCAGGGGCCCAGCTGGTGGGCAGTGTTTCCTCTCCTCCAGAAATGCTCTCCGCTCACGGCTCTATCGCACTCAAAGCAAAGAAGGCGGACCAGGCCACCCAGGGTTCCCCAGCTGAGACCTCTGCAAATCCAAAGCCTGAGACTCAGCAGAGACCACAAGGCCCCTGAGGGGGTGGGAGGATAAAACCCTGGGACCCACTGGTTGTTCCAATACATCACTCAGGGAGGTGGGCCAGGAGAGCAGAGGGCCCGCTGGGAACAAAGGCTTATGAATTGTGGGTCCCCCCTGAAGGCACAGTCCTGGGAGCCTTCACAACAAAAGGGAGAAGGGACGGGAGGAAGAAGATGTGGCTAAAACGACCCTGGCCCAGAAGAACTCAATAATGAAGTTATTTAATTACTTATTACATTTTACTATAGTAAAGACTATGTATTTTTTTGTATTATATGGGTCACAATAAACATAAAACACAAAGGAGAGGCGAACTGCAAGGGATTAGTCTAATTAGTGAGAAGAAAAAAAAAAAAAACATTAAACAGCTGACCCTGTAAATATTCGCTTTAAAATCTAAAACTTAAAAAACATGTTACAAATGTCTTCCAGGGTCTGCCCGGCTAGAACAATAGGCCACCAATATCGCACTCCTTTACCGCTGTTTACAATTGAGTGGGGCAGCGCAGCACTTCCAATAAAGCAGGATGGCCTCCGTATCTGGAAGCAATAAGCAATGTGCTGAGGTTTAAAGGTGCATTAAGAACTCAGATGCCCTGGGAACCAAACAGGGTCCCAGAAAAAGTGAGTGACGTCAAGACTTTTTCAGTGGTGGCAGTTGCCACCTTACATGGAAGGCATGGTGACACCATGTTTTAAAGAGAGGGTGTCTGTTATTAAGCTTTAGAAATGGAGCCAATAAAGCTAACAAATCTATAGAACCACTGCTGTGGGTGAAAGAGAAGAAGCCACCAGCTCTATCTGAGGGGCTTCCAGTAACACTAACGCCAACTTAGGAAAATAACTTACTCCACCTAGCGACCTCACCTCTCCACCCCCAACCAATTCTCAGCTACCAATCAAAGAAGACCATCAAGAGCAAATTGGTGTTTCCTGGCCAGTGTGGCTCAGATGGTTGAGTGGCAACCTGTACACCCAAAGAATTGCCAGTTCGATTCAATTCCCAGTCAGGGCACATATCCATGTCTCTCTCTCTCTCTCTCTCTCTCTCTCTCTCTCTCTCTCTCTCTCTCTCTCTCTCTCTCCTTCACTCTCTAGAAATCAATAAAAATAAAAATGTGAAAAGCAAATTGGTGTTGTTTTTAACCTTCCTCTCTTTAATTATAAATAATAATAACTTCTACTTGGTAAGGTAATATGCTTTTCCCAAAAAAACCTCCTAGTAGAGATTTCAACCCAAGGGGAAAGCTATAATAATAATAATAATAATAATAATAATAACAACAACAACAACAACAATAATAATAACAACAACAACAACAACAATACGACCTTTATGTGCAAAGTCTGGAGTCAGTAACAAGATTTGAAAGTAGGAGAAAAAGAGGAAGAAGCAGACGGGCGGGGGGTGGGGGGGGGGAGGAAGAGGAGGAACAAGAGATTGGGGGGGGGGGTAGTTTTTAAGTTTTTACTTTGTGCCAGCTCTGTTTTGTACATTTAGCAACTATGGAGACAAATGGTTCAAGTTTATAACTATTCTTATCTTCATTTTACAGACAAGGACACTGAAACTTAGAAAGTGGAGGTACCTGCCTATAGTGGCCTTCCTGGGAGGCAGCTTCCCTTCCTTTAAATGGGGCTTGCTCACACTCTCCTTTTCCGTTACCTGGCTGCTTCTCCCACCACCCAGTGGCACTGCGATACGTTGCCCTTCCTCATATGCTACACATTCTCTTGGACGTGTCTGTGGGTATTGGTGGAGATGCTTACCTTCCTCCCTAAATGGTCTCTCTTCTGAAACAATAATCACTTATTTTCCTCCTCACCATCCTCTGATTTGACAGACGCCATGATTCCAATCTAGGCTTTCTCCCGAGTGTGGTCTTCAGTCCTTCTCCCTATATTTGGGTACTGTTGTAAGGCCTTGGCTGAGACAGAAATAGCAGAGGCAAAAACCTGGGAAAGAGGTAGTAGCAAAAACTGCCTGGGCAAGACATCAAAGCTTGCTCATGACGCCAGAGTCAGGGCACAACCAGAGGAGCACAGCAGACACCACGGAGAGAGTTAGCAAACACCACCGCTACCCAGTTTTCACAAGTAGAATAGAAAGCACCTGAGAAGCTTATGTTTTGAAGGAAGAAAGATGGAGAAAGGGGGAAACCTAGAAAAGAAACAAGGGAAGAGAGAGAGGAAGAAAAAAGGAGGGAGGGAGAGAGGGAGGAAAGAAAGAAGGAAGGAAGGAAGGAAGGAAGGAAGGAAGGAAGGAAGGAAGGAAGGAAGGAAGGAAGGAAGGAAGGGAAGGAAAGTTTTTCAGGCCCCACCTCTGAACATTAATCACCAAGTCTGAAGTAAGGCCTATAATCTGAGCTCTAATCAGCTGTGTTTGGGACCCAGGGCAAGTACAAGCATGGAGCTCCAGAGTCATCAGACAAACCTTAGATCAAAGCTTGAGGAAATGAGGAAAAAAAACAAAAAAGACAAAATATTAGCACCATAATGGGCCTGTGATCTTCCAGGCCACTCACTTCTTAGTCCACTCTGTTTGAAGGCCCAGGGCCCCGGGGTACTGCCAGGGCTTGATTCATGATCCCACCCACTTTCACAGTTGTCAGCTTGGGTGGTGCAGGAGCTCCAAGAGGAAGCTGTGGTAGGAGGCCACCTCTCGTGAGGACAGAGATGTCATAACTGTTTTCCAAGCTTCAGGCCAATGCTCCTCCCAAGCCACCAGATGTTGCAACTGGACTCAAGCCTGTGAGAGTCCAGCGGCTTGAACTGGGTCCGCAGACTCCTCATTCCTCTCTTGGGACAGAGGACGATGGAACATGGGATCCTACTGAGGGTTGGGTGGGAGGGATCGAATTGCAGATGGATTCTAACCATGGTATGTGGGTTTCAAGCGGTTGGTAGTAAGGAACAAGCCAGTAAACAAAAGCACTCTGTACTCTCCCTTCCACAGGATTTCTATGAGGCAGCTTATCTGCTGTGTCTTCACCTGTTGTGTGTGTGTGTGTGTGTGTGTGTGTGTGTGTGTGTCTTTCTTAAACAGAATCTGTCTAAACACCATCCTTGAGGGTGACCTTGTGTCAGTTCTGTCCCCCACTAAGAGAGACACATCACAACCTGTGTGGTGCAGGTGAAACATTTGGATGTTTCTTTTTGCCCCAGTCACCAAAGACTTCTTGAAGTTCTTGGGAATGTTTCTTCCTATTCCCAAGAGCTTAGGTTCTTTTTTTAAAAAAAAAATAATTTCTTTATTGATTATGGTATCACATATTTATCCTCATCCCCCCATCCCCATCCCAAACCCCTCCCCACACATATCCCCACCCCCCAGTTGTCCGTGACCACTGGCTAGGCTAAGAGCTTAGGTTCTTAATCAAGTTAACCCACTTCATTCAATCAGCCAGGCACAAGCACCGGGAAGTTGCTACTGTGTTCACACAACTATTGCCTGGCATTTTTCATGACTCTGCTCACTTCATCCCTGTTTGCCTCTTTACTTTAGGGGCGGGGGCAGGGGGGGGCCTAATATCAGACATCTGGAGCAAGTTTAACATTTACTGATTTGCCTCAAATTCAAAATAACTATACTTTATATCTTGCTAACATAGCACACAATTTAGATCACAAGCCCAACCTCTGGCACTCTTGAATTTGACAATTCAAGTTCTCTAAGGGGGCTCAGGACTGTGTGGGAGGCTGCCCTTACCGGTACTGATCACTCCTCAGGGTCTGCTCTTGCGTGGGCCTTCCACTCTCACTGTACTAACCCCTGAGAGATAGAGCGCTTGTCCTCTCTGCTCTGGGACTCCTTCGGGGGCCCAATCCCAGGGACCCCTTGTTAGGCACCCATTAGGACCTCACCTCTCATTATCTCTCCTCTGCCTTTCCTGCTGCTGGATGTGTTTTCTTACAAGCTGGAAACCAGCCACCCAACTCTGTGGCTCATGGTAAATGCTCTGTGCTCTCAGTCCCCCAAGATTTTTATATAAAAGGCAAAGTGTTTGGAATTCAAAATCCTTCTTTTATCCTCTAAGGGCCTAGTTCTGAGTTGAAAGCTGTACAGCGTGGGTATGAAATGTGGGACTTTGTTTTTCCCCCAGCAGACAGTTACTGAGGACCTGGTCTACTCCCTTCACAGGGTGAGACACGCAGAGATGAGCTAAGCAGGTCCCTGCCTCTCTGTTCAGTGTGTGGTCCATGGATCAGCAGTGCAGGCCATCATCTGAGAACCAGCTAGGGGCAGAGCATCTCAGACCCCCCCGCCCCAGACCTACCAAATCACAATCTGCATTTTAGCAAGATGGTCAGCAGATCTGTGTGCATGTGGACAGTTGAGAAGTACTGGCCTTTTAACCCTATTCACTCGCCCACAATATAGACCCATATTTGACAGATGCAACAAGGAAGCCCCGAGGTAGATGAGAACAGCATCTGGAAGCACCAGGCCCTGCCTAGAAACCAAGGCCTTCTCCCACTCTGTGTGCATCCCTCTCTGGAGGGTCCATACACTTCAGTCTCGGGCACTAAGCAAACCCAGGACCCCTGTTCTTGCTACAATCCTTTCATGGCCGGTTGAGCACAAGGCAATGTGCAGAGCAGAGAGCTATTGGAGGACTTATTGGCGCCAACAAAGACCAAAGCAGCATCTGTAAAGGAAGTGCTCTCCAAAGCCTATTCTAAATATGTTTATTTATTTCTAATCCATAAACATATTTGAGTGCTCACCATATGTAAGCCTGGGAAAACAAAGTGGATGTGACAACCTCAGGACACACCCCAGGCTCCCAATCTAGTTGGGGAAACACCCATTATCAATATATTATTCTGAGTAGCTTTCATAGCGATGACGTGCAGTTTTATTTGCGTTACAATGAGGTGGGCACTGACAGCATTTGTCCCTAAAGATATTACCAGCTCAGTCACACTGGATTGTTAATAACTGGTTTGAGGTGAAACAAGGCAGAATCTAAATCTGTGGTAGGAGAAGCACAACTTTTAGAAAATGATATTATTCAACTAAGTGATCAAACATTATCAATGTTTTATTACAGTGGTACATTCTGAATGGAAGGGAGAATGTTTATTACCCAACCTGGGGGTTTTGTTATTGTTTCTATTGTACTCGGGGTTGAAAATTGGCTATCATCACTAATAGAATTTTCTGGTAAACTACGTGTTACTGTATGGGAAGTGTGAAAGCAAAGTTAATAAGATTGAGCTCACAAAAAAAACACATGAAATCTGGCCGGAACTGGTTTTGCTAGAGCGTTAGCCTGTGGACCAAAGGGTCCCAGGTTCGATTCTGAACAAGGGCATATACCTTGGTTGCAGGCACATCCCCAGTGGGAAGTGTGCAGGAGGCTCCTGATCGATGTTTCTAATTATCCCTCTGCTTTCCTCTATGTAAAAATCAATAAAACATATTTTTTTAAAAACACATATAAAATCCAGGTTCAGAATGTTTACATATCATATTAGAAAAAAAAATCCATATTCCTGAACCTATCTGGAAAATCATTATCTTATAATATATTTTTTCAAAGCAATTTGAAATATTACAACTTTTCACAATCATTTTTAAAAATTAACTATTACTAAAATAATCTTATTTTTTTAATGAATTATCTTTCTAATTACTTGGTTTCAAAACTAAGATCTTACTATATTTAAATACAATACCAATAAAAACAAACAAACTAGTATTTTGGAGACCAGAATAGCCAGGGACAAACTGTATTTCAATTGACAAATTATTCTAACCTTGAATTCACAAAGAAATCAGCTTTTCAAAAACAAATAGGAACAAAATCAGTGACCAATTTTTGCAGATAAAATGCATCAAGAAAATGGGAGAAGTTATTTTCAAGATTGTAATTATGAAAACAAGCCACAAGATCCAGTTAGAAATGTATATGCAAAGAAAAATCTTCAATCCTAAATTATTAGCAAAAAAAATCAAAAGAAACAAAGATAATTATCTAGAGAAAACAGACTATAATTCATCAGTAATGAAAATACAAATCTTCAGAGAAGGGTAGGAAAAAATGTTATAAATTAATAAGGGGAACTAATCTCAAAGAAGACCCATAGAAATAAAAATTAAAAAAAAATAGAGAGATCAAAATGAGAAACCTTAAGATTAAAATAAAGATGGTGAGTTTGAACGTTGCTAAGAGAGCAGATTTTAATGTTCTCACCACAAAATACATATGGTAACTACGTGACAAGCTGGAGGCAGTTGCTAATTCTATGGTGATGATCATTTTGCAATTTATAAAAGTACCAACTCAGCAGGTGGTACACCCTAAGTTGCCACAATGTTACATATCAATTATATCTTAAAGAAATCTAGAGTGGAAAGATAAAGATCATGGCAAATCTCCAAAATGCCAGCCTACAAGATTGTATTTTTAAATTTTTTTTAATTAATGAGTTTTATCACCTCACAAACAACTTTTTGAAACTTTGATTCCATCAGAAGAAACACTGGCCCCCACAAGTTAGTTCAAATTCCTGAGGCAATTGTTTACAATCAAATATTATTTGGTCTAAAAACACAAAATGTGCCGAAACCGGTTTGGCTCAGTGGTAGAGCGTCGGTCTGCAGACTAAAAGGTCCCAGGTTCGATTCCAGTCAAGGGCGTGTACATTGGTTGTGGGCACATCCCCGGTAGGGGGTGTGCAGGAGGCAGCTGGTCCATGTTTCTCTCTCATCGACGTTTCTAGCTCTCTATCTCTCTCCCTTCCTCCTCTCTGTAAAATATCAATAAAATATAAATTTAAAAAAACAAAACAAAATGTAATGGATTTTAAAGTTCCTTTTCATTTAATTTTTTAAAATATTAATATTATAATTTTAATAAGGATCATGTATTCATACTTAAGAAGCTGAAGCATACATTTGAAACTCCTAAAACAACACAAAATAATAAAGGGATTTTGTTACAACCTGAAATCATCAAGGTCTTGATAGATTTTTAAAAAAAAATTTTTTTACTATATTTTATTGATTTTTTTACAGAGAGGAAGAGAGAAGGATAGAGAGCTAGAAACATCGATGAGAGAGAATCATCAATCAGCTGCCTCTTGCACACCCCCTACTGGGGATGTGCCTGCAACCAAGGTACATGCCCTTGACCGGAATTGAACCCGGGACCTTTCAGTCCGCAGACCGTTGCTCTATCCACTGAGCCAAACCGGTTTTGGCTGATAGATTTTTATTGCTTTCCCACAGTGAACCTCAGAGAAAGGGGGAGAAGGGAGTAAAAAAGAAATTTTGAGTTGGGACTATCTCAACCACAATGAAGAGATCAAAGAAGAGTGACCTTTCTCAGGGCCTCTGTCTTCAGATGTACACAACCGTCCTTGGCCAAGGAGGAAAGTGGATTGAAACCAGGCTCTGTAAGCACCTGAGGAGGAGGGGCCTTTTCTGATTGGTCCACCCACAGGGATGCCTTTTTATGATTGGTCTGGATAGACCAATAATTCTGTATAACCTCCAGCAAATCACTTACTCTTCTAGATGATGTTTTTTGTTGCCCTTCTACCCGCTTTGTAAAACTAAAGTTTTGGAATGTGTGATTATCAAGATTCATTCTTGCTTCAAATTCTATGACCCATGGTCTTGTTGCTTTTGGTAACTTTTTCCTTGCTCACCTGATTTATCATGGATAATTGTTCATATGAAAATGCTATAGGTGAAATGCTGGCTCATCATTTTCAATCTTAGATTAAGAAATAACTAAGTGGTCTTATTGGCATCTCTTTCTCCCCAGTGAAATTACTAAATTCCTTTACATTAGGCAAAGTGTTGGTCACATAGCTTGTTTTAAATAAATAGTTAACTGTTTAAGTGAGGGAAATAGCTTGAATTGGCAAGTATCTTGCCTGCTGACCAGCTTTCCTTTTCCATGTTTCTTATATTAAAATCTAGCACAGTGCTATCCATAGAAATATAATCTGAAACAATAATCACTTGATCCTCCTCCTCATAAGTAGCTGGTGCTTACTGGCCTGGTTATAAGATCAGTAAGATGTATAATGAAACATGCATGTTATGTCTGACAATTTCAAAAATATTTCTTTTTGACTAAAATAAACATTTTAAAAACCAAGTTTTGTGCTTAAAGAGAAAGGTTAAATGCTTGGGGCCATGTAGCTCTGGTGTAAATAAAGAATCTGCAAAGTCCTAAGCTGTTCCCTGATGCTGTTCATGAAAGCACAGGGCATTCTTGTGTGTGCATGCACATGTGGAAGCATGCATTGGGGAGCTCTGCAATGCTAAGGCTGAGTCCTAACTGGGGTAGGGTCCCACCCCATAGGCTTAATCATCAAGATGAGCTATTGTTATTAAAAGAAATATCCAAGGACCCACAAGTGGCGATGGCATTTACAGGGGCCTGCTAATTTTCTGAGAGGTCATTGTGACATCTGGTGACTGAAAAGTTTTGAGACTCATAACTCACAATTTGTTTTTAAATCTTCTCTACTATTGCCAAATCTGACCTCCTTCCACACCAAGTGGAAGTTATGCCTTGCTCTCTTTCCCTTCCAACTTGCCTTCCCTGTTCTTTTTAACTTGACTTTATCCACGTAAATCTGCATGTGAGAGGTTGGTGTGGTCTTCGCAGAACCACACACCTCCCAAGCCAGTGTTCATTTCTGCTTCCCAAAAGCCCATGGGTTAGCTTTATAGTGACCTGCACCATGAGTCTGTCTTCCTTTCTCCTCTAGTCTCACTTCTGTCCCATCATTCTTTCTGGAATTCGATCTCCTGAGGACTGGCTATTAGTAAAATATGAATGCAGTTCTGGAAATCGACAAGCAGTTGGGAGTGGGGGGCTGTGATGGAAACAATCTGAAAGATTGGGGCAAAGTGGGAACAACCCCCAGCACTTTGCACTGGAGAGAGGTCAAAATATGGGCTACAAATCAAATCTGTCCTTGGCTGGATCCACAATTATCAGATACCTGAGCCCAAGGGCTTTAGAGCATCTGTCTGCCATTTGAGCCCAGAACAAGCTGCCTGGATATTGAGACTGGTCCTCCAATTAGCAACAATTGAGCTCAGGATGAGAGCTGTGCTATCCTTTTTCCTCTCCTCAATTTTGTTATTCTAGCAGCTGTCATCACCATTCACATCCACTCACGGGCTGTACATAGCAAAGGCGCTCCATTCAAGTTTTGTATCCAGATTAACTTTGCAGCCCGGCTAATGTGAATTTATGGAAACCAATGGTAAATATAAACACGAGCTGCACTCCCACTCGCCATGGGATGTTAGTAGATATTTACATTGAGGAGTTTAACACATCCTGGCCTTAATCCAATATTCTCTAACATTCTCTAAACAGTCCCAGTTTTTCTAAACCCTATGGTTAGCATGTCTAAAGAGAGGACCAAAAGGGAGGAAGACATTAGGAAGCAGTTATAAATATAAACCACCTTGTAAGGTTTACACAGGGATTTTGTTAGTAAATTTAGAGAACTGTGTATGCTAGAGCTAAATTTTTGCCTATCCACTTAGAAACTAACAGAAGCATGAAGGGACATCATCTGTTCCGTCGGTCTCCACCTCAGCCCTCACCCTTTCCAGTGTTTGAATTAAGAAAAGACCAACCAAGAACCAAACGCAGCTGTAACTGTGGTACTTTTCAAATTAACCGTCAGGGAAAGACTCAGGGAATGCGCAGACAAAAACTAAAACCCCTGGGTATCTCATTATTGTAACTTTTCCCCAATGAGTTAAAAGCATTAAATAATAGCCGTTTAGTCATCAATAGTTAAGGTATAAAAAGTACTCCCTCTTCAAGGTTGTTTTGGCTACTCAAGGACTTTTGCTTTTCTATATCAATTTTAGAATCAACTTGTCAATGTTTAAAAAAAAAACAGTTGGAATTTTGATTGGTCTTACATTGACTCTATAGGTCAATTTGGGGAGAATTGACAGGTAAATAATATTAGACTTCTGATTCATGCGCTATTTATTTAGGTCTCTGATCATTTCTTTCAGCTGTGGCTTGTACTTTTCAGGGTAGAGCACTTTGGTGAAAGTATTTTATGCTTTTTGATGTCACAGTTAACGATTGTTTTGGTTTTTTTGATTTTTTAATTTTACTTTTAAAATATTCACCTGAGGGGGAAAAACAAACCAATCTTTTGAACCCTCTTGCAATCACATAGGGAGGCACACTTCCCACAGTGACCTTTTTGCTTTCCCAGGAGCTCCGGGGCCCTCTCCGCCTTGCCCCTCTGGTCCCATTTCTCCACTTTCTCTGCAACTAAATCCCTCCTGGGCACAAAATGTTGCCGATCCTCTCTCCTTCCTCTAGTGTGCTGCCAGTTGCTGGAGTTGTGGTTTTGTGTTGTGCTGTTGTTTTGTTTGGTGAGAGAGCAAGCACAGTCAGATGAAAAGATTCAAACAGCCCCGCTGTAAGAAAACGGACCAGGGTTTAAGGAAACCTATTCCGCTGCCTTTAACAGACACACACTGGAAATGTATAATCAAATTAGCAAGTGCCCTCTATTCCTCCTTGTGCGTTTCACAGAAACAGCCCATTCCCAGAGGCATCTGTGTCGCTTCAACAGTTCTTTGCTGCCTTGCTCTCTGTGGAAATGATGATGTGATCGGGCATTGTGTAGGAGTCACTAGCCAAAGAGGACAGCAAAACGTGAAAGGTAAATAGGCTTCCCAGGGTCTTGGGTTTCCATTTCAAAAACGGAAGTAAGGTTTGTTAACTTTCTCCAGCAGGTAGGTTTCTCCGGGTGTAAGAGTCAATCAGGAACGAAGGCCGAGCTCCCTAGTAGTAGTCGTAGTTCTATGGCTTTAAATAGCAGTCATAGTGTAAACTCTGTGTAGCTCACTGAGCACGGGGGAAGGAAAGACCCTCCTTCCCAATCACCACCCCCATCTAAACACACACACACACACACACACACTCACACACACTCACACTCACAAACACTCACACACACACACACACACACTCACACACACACACACACACTCACACACACACACACTCACACTCACACACACTCACACACACACACACTCACACACACACACTCACACACACTCACACTCACACACACTCACACACACACACACACTCACACACACTCTCTCACACACACACACACTCACACACACTCACACACACACTCACACACACACACTCACACTCTCACACACACACACACTCACACACACTCACACACACACACACACTCACCCTCACACACACACACACTCACACACACACACTCACACACACACTCACACACACTCACACACACACTCACACACTCACACACACTCACACACACACACACTCACACACACACTCACACACACACACACTCTCACACACACACACACACACACTCACACACACTCACACACACACACTCACCCACACACACACTCACACACACACACTCACACTCACACACTCACACACACTCACACACACACACTCTCACACACTCTCACACACAAACACACACTCACACACACTCACACACACAAACTCACACACACACTCACACACACACTCACACACACACACACTCACACACACACACACTCACACACTCTCACACACACACACACTCACACACTCACACACACACTCACACACACACTCACACACACACACTCACACACACTCACACACACACACACTCACACACACTCACACACTCACACACACTCACACACTCACACAAACTCACACACTCACTCACACACACTCTCACACACACTCACACACTCACACACACACACACACTCATACTCACACACACTCACACACACACACACTCATACTCACACACACACACACACTCTCACACACACACTCACACACACACACTCACACTCACACACACACACACTCACACACACACTCACACACACACTCACACACACTCACACACACACACACTCACACTCATACACACTCACACACACACACTCACTCACACACACTCACACACACACACACACTCACACACACACACACTCACACTCACACACTCACACACACTCACACACACACACACACACACACACACACTCACACACAGGAAAATGGACAGGATACACAGCTCTCTGGGCTCCTGATTCGTCCCTCCTCACAGGGGTAACACCCGTACAAGGAACTGTTCTATCTGGGCAACTACCTGAAGTTTTCATCCTCAATCTCTTAAGAACAAACACCCCTTGGCCTTCTCAGTTCCCAGGCCCTCTGCTTTGATGCTAGTTCTCTTTCAGATCACAGAGAATCCCCTTCTGGGAGCTGGCTCATCCCCCAACTTATATTTGGTATTTGTTGTTAACGCTTATTTCTGCCATCAACTTAAGTGGCCCATAGAGCTGAAATTACCTCATAATGAGAAGAGCTGGCATTTATGTAGCACTTACAATGTACCAGGCACTCCTCCAAATGATTCTAAGAAGACCAACTTAATCCTCACAACAATACCACAACCTCGGTGCCATTGAAGTTCCTGTTACATAGATATGAATATCAAGGCACAGAGACGTTAATTAACTCACCCAACACCCAACAGCTGGAGAGTAGCACAACAAGAATCCAGAGCTAAGTAATCTGGCCCCAGAGGGTTGACTCCTTACCCACAATACTACACTGCCTTCCCCTCTGTATGAAAAAGTTCCCTCAAAGTTAATCCAAAAAACATTCTCCTTTATAATCTTTGCACTGGGCAATTTATATTCATAAGCAATATTTGCACAGACGTTTGGTGCCAGATGTGGAATTACTACAAAAATTTTGGCCCTGAGGGGTAAGAGGGAGGATTGACCCCCCAGATGTCTCTGTACAACACCTAGAGTCCAAATGGGAGAGAGAAAACAGGAGAGTGAGAGAATGTGAGGGGCAGAGAGAGAGAGAGAGAGAGAGAGAGAGAGAGAAGCTGAAAGACATGCAAAGAAAGAGGCAGGGATACAGAGTAATGACCCAGAGACACACAGAGAGAATTGTGAGAAGTGGCTCAGCCAGAGGTCAAAGAGAACAGCAGCTAGAATAATCAAGGAGATGCCCAGAAGGAAACATGATACAAACCTGGGAAAAAGTCTAGTGCACACACAGGCTCAATTGAGCAGGGAGAACTGAAAGAATGTGCTACTTGGGCTCCAGACAAAAGAAGAAACCATGAAGGAACTCAGAACGTGAGAGGAAGCCAAGACTAGACTTGAGGGCAAATATAAACACACTGGTCATTAGAGGGCTATCTGAGTAAGACATTTCCTGTGTTGGAAATAAAGCTCCTGGAGATATGCAATCTTCCTATGGGCATCCACTCACATGAGTGCCCTGGCAGATGCCCACCCAGGTAGCAGGGAGCTCTGCACTGAAGGCATTGACCGGCATGCTTCCCAAAAGGGAGAAGGTTGCTTTGCTGGCGCTGGTCCCCCAAGACCAGACAGAGATCTCAAGGCCCTGCCTGGGTGTGGCATCAAAAGTGGAACAAATGGCCACTATTTTTACCAACAACAGGAATATATTTCTTAGGGTAAGTAAGTATGTATGCTCTTGGAAGTTAAGATAAAGAGTACAGATTTAAAGAAAAACAAAAAACATATTTAAGTCATTTGGAAGCATGTACACAGAAAAGAGCAGAGTGAAATAGATTAAAATGAAATTGCCAAAGGGGGTTGGGCTATGATAATTTTTCCCCTACATAACACTTTTCTGTCTTTTCCAATATATGCTACATTCAGCATGTATTAACGTGTCTCTTATTTTTATTTTGAAATTATTTTTATTACAGAAATAGGAAGAAAAACTGAAATCATGCAGTGTCCTGCCACTCAGAAAATCTTTAAGATATTGGTGTATATTTTTATAGAAATATTTTCCTACTGGTTTCTTTATTTACACATAGTAAAGTTGGTGTCAATTCTATGAGTTTTGACAAACACAGCCAGGCAACACCATCATGTTCCTGGTGCTATTGTAAGTGGCATTAATTTTTTTTAAACTTTTCTTTCCAATTGTTTACCGCTGCTGCGTAGAAATGCAATGAATTTTTGCATACCGACTTTTTCTATCTTGCTAAACTCACTTATGAATACTAGCAGAATTTGTTTCTGTAGATTCCTTTGGGACGTCTGGGGAGACAGTCAGGTCACCTGCCAAACAGAATCGCTTCCAATTTTGTCTATTATAAAAATTGCTTCAGTGAATGTCTTAATACGTGTGTTTTTTCTCCCTCACTTAACTGATTATATCCTCTACAGATATACACATTTTTAATTTTAATACAACGTGAAAATATCCTCCAAAATTGTCTCTTGGTGCCAGGGCCTGGGGAGGCTGCTCTTTTCTCCATGCGGAGCCGCCTTGGCTGTAAGGTGGAAGTTGTGTATCTGCCTACTTAGACAGATGGAACTTTTACTGACGTCTAGATACTATCCGTGTGGACAGACCATCCGCATTTTGTAGACAATCCCTTGCTCCTCCTTCCACCCTCACCCAAAGATTTCTACAACTCCCAGATTGCTGCGGGAAGTGAAGCGATGCGGGAGAGAGATGGTCAGCCAGCTTTCAAGGGTTACATTCTCAAGGTCATCTCTGACTTCTAGCTCCCGCTTCCAACGATTAATGCGGTCTGTGAATCATTTAGATAGCATATGCATGCTGTCTCTGTTCTATAACACACCGACCCAGTCAACTCAGTCCCTATACTCAAGTCTTTATATGTATAGGTAGATTGGACTGACATTTTGATGATATAAAAAGGATTTAAATTGCAGATTTGCATACAGTGTATGATAAAATTAGCTATGCTGCTCCTAAAAAGACTATTGGCCCCAAGGTTTTCTTTTGTTAGTCCTCACCCGAGGACATTTTTCCCATTGAGTTTTGGAGTAAATGGAAGGGAAGGAGGGAGAGAAAAAGAGAGAGAGAGAGAGAGATCAATGTGAGACAGACACATCAACTGGTTGCCTCCCACACATGCCTGGACTGGGGCTGTGGAACAAACCTGCAACCCAGGTACGTGCCCTTGATGGGAAATCAAACTCACGACCCTTCAGTGTGCAGGCTGATGTTCTAACCACTGAACACACTAGCCAGGGGTTGGCCACAACCATTTTTCTTTTTTTTTCCAAACCATTTTTCATGGCCAGGCCACCCCCACATAGCACACCAGGTTTTCCCCTTCCTGAGCCTCCATCCCTTTCCATTGTCTCACATCTGTCTACCACCACCATCTCCTCCCCACCAAATTTCTCTAACCAAAAAGAGCTGTTATAGGACCGAGCTAGCTTTATAGTTTTATCTTTACTACATATTCTTGATCTAGTTATTAAAGTAAACTTGCAGTAGACTTTTCTTCAAAACAGGATTTGCAATACTCACTGGAGTATTATAAACCACGCTCTTGTGATTCCTTGAAAAAATGCTTTGGTTCTTCTGAGAGAGCTAAACCCTACCCTTGTTTGTATTTCTGCTTAATTCCATTTTCACAGAGGTTTCCAAATAGTGGTCCATGTTTGAAAAACTGCATTATAGTGATAGGGAACTGGAAGTGGCGGGGGGGGGGGGGGGGGGGGGGGGGGACAAGGAGGGGTGAAACTGACTTGATTTTTTTATTTTTACTTGTAATAATTTATTTGATCCTCCTATAGGTTAAAAAGAGGTTGATTTTATGTTCTGGCTTTTCCCACCCACTCTTCTCATTTTTTATTAATATAAGGTAATATTTGAAAAGTGTTTCTTACAATGATAGAGAGAAAGAAAGAGGAAGAGGAGAGAGAGAGAGAGAGAGAGAGAGGGAGGAAGAATATATCAATTACAGAGAAAGCCTTAAACATAGTCTGTTATCAAATTTAATATTAGCACAGAGATGATTCTTTTTTCAACAGCAACACATTTAAAGGGTCATTTTCTTCAAAATGCTACAGGCCAAATGTCTGTGAGCTATTCAAACCATGAATTCAAGTGAGGAAGCCCCTATTACCAACTATAACAATCAAAATGTCAAGACTAGGAATGAGTCTCCAGCTCAAATCAAAACTCGAGGGCAAAAAATTATTTTCTGTTAAATTAAAGTCAGTCTCCCCCTAAAATCTTAACCTCGTGTTCCTTGAAACTGAGTTCTCTCCTAAGCTTTGTCATAAAGCATTTTCACCAGTTACAGTTCCCAGAACCAAAAATGCTTGTCTAATAATCAAGAGGCTTAATAAAGTTAGAGACAATACAGGAACTGCTGCACTTGCTTTTTCATCCTTCTCCCCCCTCTCCTCCTCCCCCCCCCCCGCCCCCACACACAATATGTTGGGAATAAATAAATCAGGGCATCATTTCGCAAGTTACTGTAACCATTACCTAGAGGCTAATATCAAGGGAAGTTCTCATTCCCAGGGTTGGATTAAGTTGCATGCCTAATTTTTAGATATTTCCAATCAGCCAGAAACAAAATTGTTGGCCTAATACACAAGGAAAATCTGATTAGTAATCTCACCCCCAAATAAATAGTACAAATAAAAACAACATTGGATACTTTTTTTTCAATCTAACAAAGTAGATCAAGGAGAATGCTGGAATGCCCAGCATAGGCCAGGGTGGTAGGATCTGAACTCGGGCAAAGTGTCACCTGGGAATTACAGAGCTGTCACCTTTGGAGCACACTTTCAGAACCTATGAAGTAAACACACATGCCTAGTCACCCCGCTTTTAAAAGCCTGACCTGCATATGCTATTGTTGTAATTAACTAGTTGTTAATGTTAATAAAAGGAAGAAAGCAAAGGGAGTCCAGACATTATAAGCACGGTTACCTGGGCAGCTTCACCAGGAAGCTACAGTTCCATTCTCCCCAGGGAACCACTAATCCATTCCCTGCAGATCACTGGAGGAAGGGGTCCAATAAAGGGGGAGATAGGTGCAAGCACAGTGAAGCTGGGGTGATGTAAGGAAGGTGCTTACCTGTCAATCTAGGAACAATGGATTGGCTGGAGGGTGAACCCCAATGCAAGCACGCGAAATCTTGGGAAATTTGGTTGGTTTGAAGAAGTTCTCATTAAAAGCCCCAAAGACCTCTCTCTCTCTCTCTCTCTCTCTCTCTCTCTCTCTCTCTCTCTCTCTCTCTCTCTCTCTCTCTCTCTCCTCTCTCCTCTCTCTCGTTCGCTCTTGTTCTCTCTTGCTCCGTGACTGGTTTTGCCCATGTGCTCGCCTGTTCTCTCTCCATAGCCATGTGGCCTTAAGCAGCCGCATGTGCCATAGCCTTGCAGACCCCACACACAATGGACCACAGCTGGGAACACCAGCTAAGCTCCCAGATGCTGGATTGCACTGTACTTAAATATGGAGCAGAAATTCTGGGCAGTGGCCTTAACTCTTGCCCTCCTGGAGAGAAAATTGGACTTCTTGGCAAGATGGAATGAGATGGGACCTTGGAAAAGAACCCCTTTAATTTTACATTATCAACAAAACTTTCCATGAAACCCATCCTCCTGTGGGGCCTCAGGAAATTCTTTTCCTCCCAGCACCCCAAAAACTCCTATTTCATTGGTAACACACATAGAATAGGAATATAAAAACACACATTGTGAAGATGTTCTTTGCAAGATCCTTTGTTATTTTTAAAAAGTGGGGGGGGGGGGGGAATTAATGCATCCATTACTAGAAGAATGAATAAATAAGCTATTGGTAAGTGTACACAATGAAATTTTCATGTATATATTAAAAGAATGAGAGAACTCTATAAAACTGCCTTGAAATTGTCCATGATACTTGGTTACATTAAAATTCTCAGTATCAAACCATTTGATTCTTTGTAAAACTTACCAAAGAAGACTTGCCCATGGTCACCTCAGTATTATTAATTGACAGAATTTATATTGCAACTCAAGGACAACTGTCTCTAAATATCATGTTCCTCCAGGGGGCCCTGCTACCTTCCCCTCCACAGTTGCCCCATTTTGTGACAAGTTCACAGAAGGCGTCCTGCGCCCCCCCCCCCCACCCCCACCCCCACACATACACACACCCAGCTTTTAAAAATGCACTTACTCAAAAAGCCAAATTTGCACAATGGATTCAGAAGCTATTGTCTCTATCACAATAGTTTGGTTCACTTTCAAATGAATTCAAAACAAGAATTCTTTAAAAGGCTAGCTTTCCTGGTGCTTTAAAAATATGGCTTCCTTTACACAAACTTGAGGGGAATATATCTGTTATGTAAAGTGAGGAATGCAAGCAATCAAGGCTTTCTGACAGTCCCTTTTCAGAGAGCATTTGGAACAACCTGTCTAACCTGTCATCCTCAGTTTGCAGGGACAAAGGAATTGCACCATCCTCTGCCCTCTAGAAGTTTACAATTCATCACCCTGCACTAGGAAGGCGAGTCCACTCACAATTAACATTTAACACTAACTGCTTCAATTTCCTCCCGGGAAGCCACACGGGGCATCAATTACCACTTACCCACATGCTGGAGCAGAGGCACTTCCTGACAAATCATGTTTTTACTTATTCCCTCACACCCCTTTTGCTGTCTCTAAAAAAATCATCCCCAAAAATATGGTTCCATGAACTGAGATTTTCTGGGGACCATGAAGGCCACACGAGTCACAAAATATATTGGATTCCACGTTCCAGCCATTGAAGACCAATTGTCAAAAATCCATGACTCAACAATCAAGGCCTCAGAGGGAGAGAAGCAGAGGCAGTTTTCCAAGAGCTGGTGAGGCAGCTACATTCCAGGTCAGGAGTGGCCAGGTTCTAGGCCAGCTGCGAAGCATGCCCCTCCTCTGTAGCCGTGGGCAAGGCTTTTAACAACCAACTTCAGCTTCTTCCCACCTGTAAAACAGATAATCATCGCCTTCTTTTGAGATGTGCATAAATTAATTAGTTGAGGTTTGGAAAGAGTTGTGAGAGCAAAATGATACTCATAAATGTTAGATATTAGCTGATTTTGCTGTCAATGTCACGGCTTTCGTTTGGCACCATCTATCACATTACACACACTGAGAGCAGGAAGTATCACCACCTTGTATCTGATTATTCTTCCTTAAGTTACATAAGAGCTAACCTCGGGGATTCAAAACAATTCCACAGGACTCATAAATCATAAGTCTGCATTATTAAGGGGAAAGATTATTACTTGCAAGGCATCTTAACAACCTACAACATCTCCTGTTATTTTTATTAGTTATGCTTCACAAACACCCATGGAGGCGGTTGTAGCAGTTTTGTCACCATCTTACAGCCTAGAAAACAGGAAAGGACTGCGCATATGCCTTGCACTGGCCACTTCCTGTAATTAGAACTCTTGGTTTCTAAACTACCAATCAATCTCTCCAGTGAATCACCTCTTCCCTACAAAAGGAATTGTCCAGACATGCATCATAGGCATCCAAAAGAAAAAGGTGCAGGGCTTATAGAGATTCTGCAAATAACAGAAACAGTGCTATACGCTCTGAAGTTCTCTCTCAACTCTTTAAAACAAGGCAATGTGCTAGAAATAGTTTATTTAAAAATATGTCCTAACATAGGAGACTTCAATGAATTCATATCACCATTTAATTTGCTGAGAGGTGTTTGTTATCACCTCCTAGAGCTAAGCAAAGGCCAGCACCCCGAATGCTGTGCTGGGGAGTTTAGACCTTATTCAAAGAACCAAGGGGAACCCAGGTTGGCAGAGAAGGGGTTATGTGAAAGGCTCAGGTGTACCTTTTGGAAAACTCAGAATGGCTTCATGAAAAAGGATGGTCTGGGAAAGGCAATATTCTGCAGAAAAATAAATGGGGACCTAAGAGATTGTGATGACTTAGATGAAGACAGAAGTGATGAAGGTGAAGATTTAAAAAACAACAATAACAACAACAAAGAGCCACAAAGAAGGGATGGAATCCAGGACCTACCAGTAGATACTGGCCTTAGGTGAGTGGAGGAGCATCTTTTCCATCATGAGAGGGGAATAGGAGAAGAACAAACATGTTAAAAAGAATGAAGAAGGAACCTGCTCAAACCATCCATGAATGTCAGTGGGAGGTGAGAGAAAAGTGGTCAGAAGATGAACCGTAGCAGAAGACAGCAAGGGACCCGAATGATCTCAGAGGAATGGAGAACTGACTCTCAGGGCGTGTGTGAGGAGATGCGAGGAGTGAGCAGGGACTGAGCCAGCAGCCTGTGCCGGGAAGATCCCAGAGAAGGAGTCCTGGGAGCAGTCAGGTTTGAGTTACAGTTGGAGACAGGGTGAATGCTCTGTGACCCAGTGAATGTTACTGCCATATAACAAAACTTTGCTCTACTAATTCTTCAGTTTCTATCAAAGTTACTCTGAAGTCTAATCTGATCCCAAATGTACACTTTTAGCTTTCCCTTCCAAGGAAGTGTCACCTATAAATTAAAGGAGCGATATTTTCTAGGCCAACTCACCAAAGGAAATATGAAAACACCTGGTCATGGGAGCACTGAGGCTGCTATTAAACCAGGGGTGGCAACCTCAGGTTCAAGATCTGTGGACTCTGGGGCACTGGGTCTCAGGGCGCTAGTCACTAGGCATGACAAGTAGCCTCAAAAGTCTTCTAAAGTCAAACAAAATAAGACATATTTTTTAGATTTCAGAAGTTAGAATATGTATGTACACACACACACACAAAAGGAATGGTGTTAGAGCAAGCAGAAATGAAATTTAAAATGTGTTTTGAAAGACTAATGCCTAAGTAGATATCCCTGTGACAACATGAAATGCTTGACATTTCAAGTATAAGTGTAAATAAATAATACATCAATTTCCTAGAGAAGCTTTGTGATGTGGCTCACAGAAAATGAAAATTTAAGAAGTCCTACCTTTGTTTCTAACATCATACATGTCCAAGTTCACTAATAAAGGCCAGAAGACAACAGAATGCCCAGGACTCTTTAGTGTAGGGGTGTCGAACTCAATCAGAGAAGGGGCCAAAATCTAAAATCCAGCCTAAATCGCGGGCCGAATGGTTTACTGAACAGTCATAAACTGACAATGTCATAAACTGACAGCGGAGTGCAGTGATGACAGCGCGGTGCGGGCCACATTGCAAGGCCTGGCGGGCTGGATTTGGCCCGCGGGCCTTGTGTTTGACACATGTGCTTTAGTGGAATATATAGCACTCGACTCGGGGGGGGAAAATTATGTGTGTTTTTCCATGCCACAAAAGGTCCTAGAAACCAACCGAAGTATTCAAATAGAGGTTCTTCCTGGCCGCTGAGTCCCTTACATCAAGCTGGGTAGGTGTCTCCTGCAACAACCCTTCTGTATGGGGGATCCCCTGATTATCTCTCTCCTTCCACCTCATCTCACTCATCCCGGTTTCTCTGAACCAAAACCTGCACGGCCAGAAGATGTTATTTATGAAGCAAAGGCAAACACTGTAATATGGTAAATCTTAATATCCAAGCTGCAATACTAATGCTATCGATGTTCTGTCTTCTCCCCGCTTCTTGGGTTCATGTGTTGATGCTTCTAGAAGACCTTTTACTCCAGGACACACAGTTTATATACAGGGTGGGGCAAAAGTAGGTTGACACTTGTCCATGTGGAAAATAATACAATAACTAATGAGTATTAATACAAGAATAAAGTCTGTGTTCCCAACTGTAAGCCTACCTTTGCCCATCCTGCTCACAGTGCCAGACGCAGAAGCTCGGCCATTGTGCGGGGGAAGCTGTGTAGGGTCCAGCTGCCCTGTTTGTTTTTCCTGGCAAGCTTCCCTGGAGCACAGGTCTAGAGGGAGAATGCGTACTTCTTACATACAAGTCAAAACAACAATCCCTAGAATTTTATTTTCTCCTTCAATCACTTGTTTAATAGTGAAGAGTAACCTCAGGACCAAGCTGACAGTGGCCTTTCTTCTCACAAGCCACTTACAGGCACAAATAAGTTTTTTTGTGAGGCATGAGAGAGAAATCTAGAGCTTCTCCATAAAGCAAAGGAAACGAATTCCATGCCCCCATGTGATTATAAAAGGAGGCTTTACTCATGTCCTTCTCTCTATAGATTTACGAGGGTTTCTGCTGACATAAAGTATGTTCTTTACTGAATTCCTCAAGTGAAGCAAAACCACACATATCTGGTTCTAAAGCAACATACTGAGTCACTAGTTTACAGAGTAAATGTGAAATAGTCATTTGCAAGCCTCCCGCATACCTGTGAAGTGGATTGAACCATAACAACTGTCTGGGAAAAGAAAAGAATTTTTCAAATGCAAAAAAAAATAATAATAATAATAATTTTTTTTAATCAGCATTCTAAAAATCAGCTTACAAATCATCTCAACAACTTCTCATGAGTAGAAATGTTTCAGCAGACACTAGATGGCAAGCAGGAAGTCTTGGTGAATAGATCTGTCTAATAAATGAACTCTTGTCACTTTTGTGAAATGGACATTTGATGCATTCATCACTTCCCCCCGTAAAGTCTGACTAGTGGCTATTCTGAAACCCTGGGCCAAGGTGTGGTGTTTGGACCTAAGGTGATCTTGGCCTTGTCTCTCTGTTGCCATTGCATGGCACCAATCATCAACTTCCCAGCAAAGCTACGTCTGTAATGTAAGCCTCAAGTCCATCTTTCCTTTCACTCCCACTGTGACAGCCTGAGTTCTGGCTGTCATTATCTCTCACACATTTTATTGCCATCTTCCTAACTGGTTTTGGGTGCCCAAAACTCCCTCTGCACACAAAGGTCAGATCAGTTCTCTCAGAGCACTGCTCTGATGCTGGCTGAAAATTCAAAGTGTAAACTCCTTAGGCTCTCCATCATTTGGCCCCTCCCCTGTCTATTTCTCTGCCTTCTCACTACCTCCCTGGCACATCCCTTCTCCTCAAGCCAATTGGATTGCTTGTTATTCCTCAAGGTTACTCTATATTTTTCTACCTTCACTTCTGTTTTTCATCTGTTTACAATGCCATTCTTAAAAAAGAACTTTATTGTTGGAAGCATTATAGATGTTCCACACAATCCTTTAAAAACAAAACAAAACAAAACAAAACAAAACAAAACAAAACAAAACAAAACAAAACCCACCATCTATATGCAAAGAACCCAGACCAATATCACTCTTTGAGTGAAATTTTCCATGAAAATTCCCTTCCAACACTTATTTTGCTTTGTTCATGCCTCTACCCTGACACTTCTAAAAGAGTTTCTAGTACTTGCTGTTCACATTGGTTTCAACTTCCATCTTAGTCATGCGTCTAATGCATATGCATTGAAAGTTAGCCACATTGAAGGCACCACGATACAAGCTGAGAGTGCTGTGGAAAATGAGATGCAGACAGACCCTTCTCTCATGGACACTTAGTGGAGCACAGAGAGATAGTTACTGGATAAATAATTGCACAACAGGTTGCAGCATGAATAACAATGGCGTTTAGCACTATAATTGAGAGTTGCAGACTACCAATAGGAGCCCTGAGCCTAGTGGGGAGCATCAGGCACAGCTTCGCAGAAGTGATATTTAGAGTGATATGAAGAATTGATGGGCATTACCCAAACAAAACAAAAATTGGAAAAGGTCATAAAAGGCCAAGGAAATTCATGTGCAAAGTCCCTAAACCAGAAGGTATCTGAAGAAGCAAAGCTAGACTTGACCATAGAAGGAAGTGGAAGAAAAAAGTTGCTTAGAATAAGATGGAGAGGGAAAAAGAACCAGGTGACATGGAGTCCTCCAAGACATTTAAGAATCGGAGACCTATCTATCCCATGCACATTGAGAGCTTCCAGGGGGTTCCAAGTAAAGGTATGATGATGTAATTAGATCTGCCTCAAAAACATCACGCCAGAGACAATGTAAACAATGGAAAGAGGGGACAAGCACAGATGCAGAGAGGCCAGTAAGAAAGGCTTTTCAGCTCATAAAGAGCCAGCATTTGGACCAAGATGCTGTCACTGAAACAGAGAGAAGTAAACATAGTTTATAAGTATTTGGGTTGAATCTCTTATGTTCTGCACTTAGAGAAATGGTTGCTTACCAGCCATTTCATATTTAGAAGGCT
Organism: Pipistrellus hanaki; assembly: GCF_964339955.1. Taxonomy (NCBI): domain Eukaryota; kingdom Metazoa; phylum Chordata; class Mammalia; order Chiroptera; family Vespertilionidae; genus Pipistrellus; species Pipistrellus hanaki. The sequence continues at coordinate 36,480,416 of NC_140503.1, read as the reverse complement.
TGGGGCTTCTCCGGGGCTGAGGATGAAGAAGTGGTCAAGGAGATTGTTTGGTTTTCTGGGTTATACAAATGACAAGTGACTTACTGAGCAGGTTTAGAGAAATAAATCATGACTTCCTTTTAGGACAAGTTTTATGAGAAGTCTCGGAGCCGCCCAAGGATGCATCTGCATCCAGTGATCTGGGCTCAAAGACAAGCTCTCGGGATGGACACTTAGATTGAAAAGTCATCAGCATATGGGAAAGCCACAGGAGAGGATGAGATCACCTAGATGGAGGGAGGAAGCAAAGAGAGAAGGAGGAGAGAGAGACAGTGGTTGTTCTTAACAAGGAGGTCTTATTAAAATTCACTTGTGGAACTTTCTCAAACTGTTCCCATAAGTCAGAATTTCTGGTGGGGTCTAGATATGTATAGCTTAAAAACAAAACAAAACAAACAAAAAAAAACAACAACAAAAATAACTCCTCCCCAAGTGCTTCTAATCTACATCCAGGATTAAAATTAAGCAGAAAAGAGATACGAGAAGCGAACCTCCGAGACAGAGGTGTAAGAAAAGCCAACGTTTAGATTTGCGAAGAGACAGGAGAACAGGCAGAGGAGCCTGAAAAGGAACAGGCACAAAGTAGAAAAGCAAACCAGAGCAGAGAGTGCCATGAGCAAGTGGCCACCCGGGGAAATGCTCCTGGGGCTGATGTTCAGGCTGGGAGGACTAAAAAGAGACATTGGCTTCACTACCCGGTGTCCTCGGAGTGCGGGGCACCTTGGAGTTGGGGGACCTCAGAGTGGTGGGGGCCAAATGCAGAGGGAAGCACTGAAGGGGCAGTCCAAGTGGGGAAAGACCACTAGGAAGCTTGACCAGGGGTGGAGAATTGGGGCAGGGGCTGGAGGTCAAGGCGGACAGTGGTTTCCACTTGATGACTGGTTCTTTATAGGAAATTCATTTGATCTAAGACTTCTCTGCATCCCCCTGGATATACTGCTCACACACAACAAAAAGCCTCTGGACTCGAAAGGTTGGTAAAGTGCATATTTGCAACTTAGCGGGTCTCAAGGGGAACACCTATAGTTCCAATTGACTTAATTCAATAATGTTCATGTATTCCAAAGACTCAGTGTGTACCAAACACCCCCGCTCATTTCTGAGGACACAGAGCAGACATGGCCGCCTGTCACGTGGAGGAATGGGGTCTTAGGGGACAAAGGGGATTTCTCAAGGGTCAACATGATAATGCCTACATTGAGGGGTTATTTGATTTTACTCGGGCAAGTACCGAAGTCATGTGAGTGAAACTGTTCGAACTCTATTTCTGTGCTACCTAAACTCTCCTCTGAGAAAGTCTAGGGGAAATCTGGACTCCATCCCTTCCTCTGAAGTTGTGAAGTCCGGTAAGTCGTGTAAAACCAGGAAGCCACCTTGGGAAACCCCAACTCACAGCTCTGAGAGCCTTGATGAGTTTTTCAGCCTGCGCTGACAGGAGGAATGCCCCTTACCTCTTTAAAGAGCTAGCTCAAGGCCTTCTCAGCTGGACACTTGTCGACCTCTTTTTTCCTTGGGAAACTCACAAGGAGTCCATGCCAGGTCTTATTAAGTTTTGAAGCCAGGGGCCTGGGCTGTATTGGGGACCCAACAGTCTTCTCTCCTAGTTCAGAGAGAACTGGAGAGAAGAGCTAGGCTCTCAAGATCCTCTCCCCAAAAGAGGGGACAGGCAGCACCTGACTGGGGTCACCTGGCCACTAGGGGGCTTCAGCTACACACTGGAAGACAAAAGGATTCAGGTCGATAGCACTTTCCCTGTTCTTGAGAATAGACTCATTATTTTCTCCACCTAATCAGATCTCACCACCTCCCAACCCCCCCGCAATTCATAGAGGTCTCATAATGCTGCTAAAAGATCCCAGTCAAACTCCAATGTCCAAAGAAGCAGAACTTTAAGACAGTACAGTAATGAATAATGTGTGATCAGCAACTTTTCAAAGGAACTATGAAAGTAAAATCACAGACTACCCGTGAGTAAAACTGGGTGATGTGAGGGACAACCAGAAGCTGCATCCATTTTCATTTTTCCAAGAAAGAAAACACGGGTGTAGAGGAGACTTGGGAAGTTTGAATGATAGAAAAGGAAAAATGAATAGAAAGAAGACGCTTCGGTCATCCCTGGGGAATTCACTACTCCAGGGCATAGTTTGATTTCAGAGACATTTAGAGTTAAGACCCTTGCTTTATAAATGAGATCCAAGCAAATCTAAGTGGTTACTTTAAAAACATCCTTTCCTAGTTGTTCAAAAGAGAACAAACTTAGGCCCTGTCATAAAATGTGCCTGGAAACTATTAATGTATCAATGGCCTTAAATGGAAACATTTCCTGTAAATACACAAGATCCAACACATGTTAACTAAAAGTCGCTTTTTTTTCTCCCAGAGGATTTCATACTTTGTAACCATCAAGTAGCTACCATACCTTTGGTAAAATTAAATGCTTCATATACAATACGACTTTGTATTTCAAAGATTTTATTTTATTGAATTCCAAGGATTGTAAAACATTAGCTAAAATTTTTGAAACATTGCTAGCAGAAATTACTATATGGACTTTATTTGTCACCACAAGTTTTTAAAGGCCCATTAACTTAAGAATATTTTAAGTGAAGAGTTTACTTTCTTCCCATGTTTTAAGTTTTCTGCATTGTGAGGTTTTTCTCTCCTCTGAGAAGTCTGAGAGTAGCCATATACATAAAAACAATAAATGAAATAAAACAGTAGGTTCTTCTTTATATAAGAAATAACCCTGATTAAAATCATATTTACATTCTGAATAGTTTTATATAATTGAAATTGCAGAACAGCTCCACACCTGTGTATATAAATTTATTTGCCAAATCCAGGCTAATCTAGAACTGGTATAATTCCATTTCTTTGGTGTTACATTTAGGTTTCTACCATAGATGACTTTATTCAGGTGTAAGACTTTGAAGTTAGTGCTCAATGTGTGTGTATATATATATATATGTCATATCTTACTAATTTGAGCAGCTTAAAAATTTGTTTAAGACCATTCATATAAAATATGTTTTAAATTACTTCAAAATAACAATATAGAAAAACTAGACTTTGTAGAGAGATTATAGATGAGGTAGGTTTATTGTTGCATTCGTTTTCTAGGGCTCTGTAAAATAACTATAGGCCCAGTGCACAAACTTTGTGCATGGGGTGAGGGGGGTCCCTCAGCCCGGCCTGCACAGTCTCGCAATCCAGGACCTTTCGGGGGATGTCAGACTGCCAGTTTAGGCCCAGTCCCGCAGGGATCCCTCAAATCAGTTCTAAACTGGCAGTCAGACATCCCTCTCACAATCTGGGACCTTTAGCTCCTAACTGCTCACCTGCCTGCCTGATTGCCCCTAACCGCTCCCTGGGGGGTGGGGCCTGCCAGGGCTAAGGGCTGTGATGTTCTGGTTTCTGGTCATTCTGGTTGTTCCACCATTTTGGTTGCTGGGCTTTTATTATATAGGATAGCACTGACTGGGTGGCGTAAACACAGAAATTTATTTTCTCATGAATCTGGAGGTTAGACGAGGGAAAGCAAGGCATTGGCAGAGTTGGAAGAGTTACTTTGGAGACCTCTCTCTGCTGCATATAGATGTCGGTCTTCTCCTTGTCTTCACATGGCCTTTTCTCTGTACATGGCTTTGTCCAAATTTCATTTTTTTAAATATGTTTCTATTTATTTCAGAGACAGGAGGGAAAAGGAGAGAGCGATAGAAACATGAATGATGAGCGAGAATTATCAATCAGTTGCCTACTGCATGCCCCTACTGAAAATTGAGGCCACAACCAGGGCATGTACCCTGACCCAGAATGAAGCCTTGACCTCCTGATTCCTAAGTGGTTGTTCAACCACTGAGCTACACAGGCCAAGCTAAATTTCTTTTTCTTATAAGGATATCAGTCATACTGGATCAGCCTATCCTAATTTTAATTTAATTACCTCTTTAAAGATCCTGTTTCCAAATACAGTCTTATTCGGAGGTACTGATTGTTAGGACTTCAACATCTCAGTTGGGAGAGGAGGGCACAAATCATGCATCACACTGGAGGAAAACGGGTGCTGGCAGCCAGGGGAAAGAAGGCCTATTGCATAAATCTCTTCATGCAACGAGCCTCTAGTAATGTATAAGTCATCTTCCCACATTCTTGCAAATATAGGATATTACTAATCTTCCTCTTTGCCAGAGAATTTCAAATATGATACCACTCATATTTGCTTTATTTGCATTTCTTTGATTACTACCGAAACTCTCCATCTTTTTTACATTTTACATAAAATAATTTTATTTTCATCCTATTGGTTTGGGGGAAAAAGTGTTATTTCTAAACCACCAACATAAAATAGGTAACTTTACTTTATAGGTAATCTTTATAAGATTGTAAAGTGTTTGGGGCATCTAAACATATCCTGCCCACTTACCCTTCATTTCCAGTGAAGCTCCCAACCCCATCTATACCATAAATGGTGGTAACCTACCACCTGATACAAGGAATCAACCAATCAAATTCTAGCTCCTGATTTTTTAACCAGGATATTCCAAGAAGGACTACCAGTTGGCAGTGCAGCTGAGTATTAAAGGAATCTCAGGAAGTAGGTCTTGGTTATCGTCAGTCACAACCATGTGAAGTTTTAAATTAAAAAAAAATGAAAAAAGATTCATTTTGTGTCACAGGGGACAGTCTTCTTTACGAAATTAATCAATAAGACCTTAAGAAGTAGTTTTAAAATTTTGGCTAAATCTTCAGGTAGCCAAAAAAAGCTGCTGTGACAAGGTGTGTGCATCCATAATGACCTATCTCTGATTCTTGGTCAGCCTGGGGAAGAACTGAATAAAAATGGGTGGAGAGAAAGGAATGGATAGAATAAATAATAACAAGTGTAAAAGATAATGATAGTTAGGTGTGTAATAATAACACAGTTTACTAATTCCTTGTGAGCCGGAGGGCCTGGCAAATTATGGGATGGCCAGAAAAATGCTTCTCTTCTTCCTAATGTTTTTAGCCAGAGATTGCAAACTTGAATATCTGTAAGGACTAAACAGATATTATAAAGGTGGAAAAGAGGTAAATGTGTGTCCCACCTTAAAACCAGTCAAATTTAGAGTTCTTTAAACAGAATTCTAGCCAATCATGACCACAGACTTAATTCCATCTATAAACTGCCAACATGACACTAGCTTTAGACTCCAGTAATAATATTGAGAGTTGATGTTGGTCCTAATACCAAGACATCATCTAAGCTTCCCATAAAACTTCCCATACTTGTGAACACTTACCTCATCATCATGTCATTGTTATGGATTGAATTGTGTCCACCCCAAAATTCATATATTGAAGCCTTAATCCCCAATACTTCAGAATGTGACTATATTTGGAGACAGATCCTTTATTTATTTTTTAAAATATATTTTATTGATTTTTTTTTTTTTACAGAGAGGAAGGGAGAGGGATAGAGAGTCAGAAACATTGATAAGAGAGAAACATCCATCAGCTGCCTCCTGCACACTCACTACTGGGTATGTGCCTGCAACCAAGGTACATGTCCTTGACCAGAATCGAACCTGGGACCCTTGAGTTCACAGGCCAACATTTTATCCAGTGAGCCAAATGGTTTAGGGAGGAGACAGAGCCTTTAAAAAGGCTATTGAGTTGAAAGAGGCCAGTAAGGTGGGTCCTATTCCAATCTAACTGGTGTCCTTATAAGAGGAAATTTGTACACACAAAGAGACATCAGGAAGGCCTTGGCACAGAGGAAAAACCACATTCAAACACAGAGGAAAGTCCACAGGCAAATACAGGGAGAAGGTGGCCACTGCACATCAAGGAGAGGGGCCTCAGAAGTAAACAAACCTGCCGACACCTTGATCTTGGGCTTCCAGCCTAGAACTGTGAGAAATCAAATTTCTGTTGTCTAAGGCATCCAGTCTGTGGTATTTTGTTATGGCAGTCCAGCAGACTAATCTATCCATAATGTATATACATGTCAGTTTCTTCAAATACACTGGAAATCCCCCCCCCACACACACACACACACAAGCAAAGACTGAATCTTATGCAGATGCCCACTGCAAAGTACAGTGGCAAAACATGATAGCAGTCACTCGACAACTATGAATTGAGTGAATGAGGAAGTAAATTTCTGGCAAATTTTATAGACTTTCCAACTTGGAAGCCATTTAAGTTTTCAGTGTATTTTGCTTTGAAACCAAGAGAGGGATAGAGACGCAACTTGCTAGTGAACCAAAAGCCCAGGACACTTCAGGAAGATTTCTACTCAAGTCGACAGCAACCAGCAGCTAATTGGGTACATGTTTTATTCTGAAAGACCAGGTGCTGTATTAAAGGCAACGATAATGGTCAGGCTTCCTCATGTCAACTCTGACCCCCAGCACAGCTGATGCAGTGCTTTCCTCCCTTGTGGGGCCAGGAGACCACATCCCCTCTCTCCCACCATTGTTGGCAACACAAGGTCAACATCCCCTCTAGAGCCAGGTACAGGAGTGGTCTGGAGTTTAAGTTCCCTACCATTCCCTGCAGGCAGTGAAACTGAGTACATCAAGGCATAAGACTGATGCTGCAGGTCTTGGCTATGGATCTGCAGTTGTGCAATTACCTAGACTCTAGGCCATATTTTCCCAATTTGTTGAGAACTATATCATGTGGGAAAGAATTAAAAGGTTTACTAAGGTCAATACAAACATAATTTATTGCTTCCCCTCAGTCAACCAAGCTCATCTACTTAGGTCTGTGACTAGTTAGCTAAGTTGGTTATATCATTGTCCGCTCAAGGGCAAGGGCAAGGTATCAATTTACAAAACTGGTTACTTTCCCTCCATGGCTGGTCTAATAATTCAACATTATTTTGGTCCCACTAGCAACCCTGAGACACAATCTATAGGGAAAAGCAATGTGAGCATAGGGCACTGATGGAAAACTGCCTCAAAGTCCATGCAGGGTACATAGCAGATCAGGGACTTTCAAAGGGACGTAATTCTCAACCTTTGAAGACTAGCTCAAATTGCACTTGCTCTATGAAAGCTTTTACTAAGACAATGTGATAAACGTGTGTGTTTGAACATAGTAAAAAATTGGCAGGCTGGTTAATTCTCTTTTTAAAAATACATTTATTATTTTATTTAGGCATCTTGTCAGTCAACTCTGAATTCTTCCAAATGTTGGTCTCACACACTGCGGTGGCTTTGCCCAATTCTCCCTTCACCACAGTGGGTTAACAGTCAGAACCTACAGATTTGAATACCACCAGATGGGTTAGCTAACCCTTCAAAAGTTCTTCTTAATGCCAATTTGGTTTTCTGCCCTCACATTATTTATATTATCTGTTCTGGTCTCCAAATCACAGTTGACCTAGTGTAAAAATCTAAGGTCAAAACCAAGTAGCTTTGTTTTAATCTTCTTTCCTCATCAAATCAAATCCCATATCAGTTTTTCTTCTTCATTTGATCTTTTCCTTCCTTTGGCTGCTCTGATTTCACGCGCCTCCCATACCGCACTGTCTTCAAAGGCCTCCATGGTAACCTGGCCTAATTCTCCACTCGGAGGCATCCCGGCGATAGCACTCAAAAGCATCCTTTCCTTTTGAAAATTATAAATATTGAACATAATGTTCTGTTCAATATAAAATCAGACAATAAAATGAGTTTCTAACAAAGTATTCTTTGCTTCTTTCCAAGTCAATCACTTTATAAATGGATGACACCCAAGATTCTTCATAATGTCTTCATATTTCTATAGGTTAACACAGTAGAGTTTTCTACTGAAAATGCAGCTTAAAGAAGAAAATAATCTGCACACCCGAGAGAAAGTGTGAAGAGCTATCAAGTAACATAAATAAAATATAAACAGAATTAAACTCAGCACTGAAATATAGGTATCTGTGGGCTCTAGTACCTGAGTAAGTTTCCTTATTTTGCAGGTCTACTCCTAACCGTCTCTAGCTTAATGGAATACTTAAGAGTGAATAAACTGCTGAGTTAAGCAGCTATTACAAGAAAATTACAGTGTAATATTAAGGGTATTCTAAGCATCTCCTTTAATTACAAAGAAGGATCATTCCCAAATATTAAAAAAACAATTATTCTAAATTAAATATGATGATGCCATCTTGTCTGCCTAATAATGTTTGTTGGAAGAGTGGAAATGCTGCTCAATAGCTAACAATTGTGTTAAACCTGTGTTCCACACAGCAGCCAGAAACAGGTTAATAAGTACATATCGGTTAGTAATTTAGTCTCGTGTTATATTTTAAAGTACAGGTAACCTACTAAATATAAAATGTTCCTATTCTCTATGCCTTATAGGTGAACCGATGCTGTTACAAATACTATGAACAATTTATTTTAACTTTGCAACCTTATAGTAATCATACTTATTTTCTGCCTTTTATGTTCAAATAATCTGTTTAAAATAAATCGCACAAAGGATTAACTGGCTAGCTACATTAAAACCAATTTCAATTGATAGCACTTAAACCATATTTTTTATATCATGCTTTAATTTTTTGAATCAAGATGAAAATTACATGTGAACGGGACTAGTTTTGCCACCTTTAATTCAGAGTATTTGAGTCTTCTTTCTGACCTCAAATTTCCAGCCAGTTTCTTTACACTTTGGTACAAGATATTTCTAAAATTGTAAGCTACTTATATTTTACAGAGATTCTATTTTTGTACTCTGCACACATAAAGAGGTGGTATAATGATAAAACGAACTGGACAATTGAATCTGTTTATTCATTGGTGAGAGTTATGATGCTATGTTATGTACATTAAGCCCAGTCCAATCCCAATTCTTCTAGTTTGTATGCTAGCAAAACACCGACCATACCCCAAACAGATCCAAGCTATAAGATGAGGAAAAGGATTTGCTAAAATTTTTCAAACGAATTAAAATATTACTTTGAAATGACACTTCTGCCCAACCAGCTCTAATTTTGAGTTAAGAAAAAAAGGAACGGGGGTGGGAGCAGAGGGCGAGGGAGGGGGATGGTGACATCATTTTCCCAAACATATTAGCGCACTGCTTTTACACAGCGCTCTTCTCCCATGAATCTGGACAGGTCTTCATAAACATTAATTAATTCCCACTATCCTTATGACGCCCACTTTCCAGTACAAACTATTAGGCTCTGCCGGGTGGCGCGTCCGACGCTATGGATGCTATAATTACATAACAGTTCTCTGACCAGGGCTCATGCACGGAGCTCACGTACACAGTACACACCGATGCACCTTCGCACTGCAGATCCAACCTCTCAGCCTATAAAACACTCAGATGGGCACTTAGACCTTCCCTCCTTACAGGACTGGGACCCAGAGCACCCTCTAAACTCGGTCCAGGCTCTTGCTCCTTAGCTAACCTGAGCGTTGCCAGGCCTGGGAAAGGGTTTGCTTTTGAGTGTTTTCAACAGCAGATGTGTTTGCGAACCGTTTATACCAAGAGGACAAATCTAATAAATTCCAAGTATAGGAACTAGTGTCTTCCACGTAATTTATGCCAAAGCAGCCTATGTAATGCAAATACTTTGTAGTACTTAGGATCCTACTTCTCAAAGGACTCAGAGGACAGCCAAGTGAGTTAACCAAGCTCACACCTACCTTGAGAAGCTGACCGGGACTAGTTTTGCCACCTTTAATTCAGGGTATTTAAGCCTTCGCTCTGACCTCAAATTAAAGCCTGTACAGAACCGGTTTTCTCTCCTCAGTGCATACAAGCTCCCCTCTCTTTTCTTTTGTCAACATTTCAACTTTCTAGAAAAGAGACTGTAACAAACATGAAATTTAATTTGCCTTATTGCAATTTTTTTGTCTGGCCATATTTTGGGTGTGTGCACCCGCTTACATCAGTGTATCTAAAGGCATATACTTTGTGTTCTGCTCTTTTCATTTAATACTGCTCGAGACACACAAGTCCAGGTATTGATGTAATTTACACTATTGTCATTTTTAACAACCATAGAAAGGTTGTTTCAATCTTTTGCTATTATAATTAGTGTTGATATCAACTTATTGGGAGGGAGGAATTACTGTTTTCCTCTTCAGATTATTCCTATGAGGTGGGTTCCCATAGTGACAAAGAGTATAAAGAGTTCTTATTGCAGGTTACTTGTATGGCCCAGAAAAAAAAACAAAAAACAAAAAAACTAATGGCTCCATTTATAGAAACATCAACAATTGATGGGTGTAATTACATGAATAACCTTTGAGTTGCAACGTAAACTTTAAACTGTATTAATCTGCATTGTAACTGCTAGTGGCTTTGTCCATTTTATCATTCACATTTTCTTTTGCACAAGATACTATTTCCAAAAATGTGAAGTGCGTCTGTGAAATAGTTCTCTCTCTCCCTCTCCCTCTCCATGTCCTTCTCTTTCTCCATCTCCTTGCTCTTTTTCAATCTCTCTGAATAAAATTATATTGTGTGTATTTGATGCGGCAGACACTTCTAGAGAGAGGATGATCTAAGGAAGACAAGAAGGGTAAGCTTCCACTCTCATGGAGCTTCCATTGCAGTGAGAAGGTAACACACACACACACACACACAGAGACAGAAGAATTCATTTAACCGTCAACAAAGAACACGCTGAATCCTGTGGCTGAGCATGCTGGGAGGAGGGAGCTGCTTTACAGCAGCTCATCAGAGAAGACCTGGCTGAGGAGACATTTACCATAGGATTGGAGTTGGGAACTGGACCATAAGAAGGGCAGCCTTGTGGAGACCTTGCAGAAGAGTCTTTTAGGCGGAAGGGGTAGCAGACAGAATAGCCAAGGCAGGAATGAACAATGTGGTGGTTAAACCACAGAAAGGAGGCCTGTGTGGCCAGAATCTAGTGACAAGGGAAAGGAGGCCTGGAGTGCCCTCCGAGAGGTAGGCAGGGGCCAAGCCATGCCAAAGGCAGTGTACGGTTAAAGATCTGAGAGACAAAAGAGATATGATGGTCAAATAAGTTGAGGCATCACTGGTTGACCAGAGTTAAGCAGCCTTCTCCCAGTAGGACTTCTCAAAGCTTTTAAAATGTGACTGTCCCATATGTAATACTGTCAACAAGAAAGAATTTTAAAAAAAAAAATAGTGATCTTAAAAAAAAACACACATGTGAATGTCTATTGTAAATTTCAAGAGGGTGGTGCAGTTCTCAGAGTTTCCCAAATATATTTGGTCACAGCATTCTTTTTTCATAAAGGAGTTCTTGAAACTATTGTTTCGAGGAAAATGCTTTGGAGAACACTGGCCAAAGGCAGGAGTTGACAGTCTGCCGTCCGTTTTTATATAGCTGTGAATAAAGAATAGTTTACATATTTATATAGTCTTTAAAAATCTAAAGAAGATTTTGTAACATCTGAAATTCAAATTTCTCTGCCCATAAATAAAGTTTTATTGGGACACAGTCATGTGCATTTGTTTACTATTCTCTATGGTTGTTTGTGTCACATGGCAGAATTAAGTAGTCAGGATAGAGACCTATAGTCTACAAAGCCCACAGTACTCACTATCTGGACCTTTCACCGAAAAGTTCACCAACCTCTGGTCTAAAGTATCTGTTCAATTACTTGGTTATAAATCTTTATATGTTCGCTGGATTATAACCACACTTTTCATATTTATAGAAAATATTTATCCTATTTCATACTCTGTTTTACCTTATAGACTTACTTTTGTTACATTTTGTTATAACTTTTTTAAAATTTTACTTGTTAAATCTAATCTCTTTACCTTTAAGAATACCCTCTTCAGTAGTCAATGTGTGTTTCTTTGACAGGTTGCATAATAGGCACTTCAGTTTTGTCATACCTAAAAATAAGTTATGGTTCATTCTTCCATATGGTTAGACTTTCTTAAGTTTGGTATACATTTCTTAAGACATGTATATTAAATCACTTTTGCAGGATATCCATTTAACCAAGTAGTATTTCTTTTTTTTCTTTTTTTTTTTTTTAAATATATTTTATTGATTTTTTACAGAGCGGAAGGGAGAGAGATAGAGAGCTAGAAACATCGATGAGAGAGAAACATCAACCAGCTGCCTCCTGCACACCCCCCACCGGGGATGTGCCCGCAACCAATGACCGGAATCGAACCTGGGACCCTTCAGTCCACAGACCGACGCTCTACCACTGAGCCAAACCGGCTTCGGCCAAGTAGTATTTCTTAGTAAGTCCTGCACCTACTCCTATATTACTTCTTGTCAGCCAGATATTGTAAACTCGAACAATTTTAACTCTATATCTGAGCTATCTCATTCCTTTCTGCTGTGACCTAATAACAAAGGCTTCTTATAATTGTCACTTTATAACATATTTTTAGATTGACTAAGGCCAGTCAGCTATTACCTTAAAATTTGAGAACGTATTCTTCTCCATTCATTGACCCATCTGAATATCTTTCAAGTTCCATAAAATATGTTCAAAGATATTTTAGTTGGTGTTGCATTAAATTAACCTAAGGAGTATTTTCATTTTTATCATAACGTAATTTCCCCACCAATGGCCAGGCTTCTGTCTATTCAGATATCCACATCTTTTTAAAATAAAGAATGCCTCAGGGATGCAATCAATGTTTTATAAATTCATGCTTATCCTGGTAGACACTTTTGTTTAAAATTTGAGTTTTTATACGTAATTATGGATGTACAACCCAAATACATTTTAATGATGAAACTATTCCAGGGAAAATAGAAGACCCTTCCTGAGTCACCCCAACCTGGTCAGACTCCCCTCCCCAGAGCCATGCTTCTCCATAAACTTTGTCAATGGGAGAAACACTGTCGAAGAGACCACCGATCCTGCTTGTCATTCCCTTCCTATAACATTTCCCTATATGAACTGCTCTTAACGTCACCACGACTTGTCATACAAACACCAGTGGTCCAAGGGCGATATGGCTAGAATTAAATTCTCCCACAAATGCTCAGAACGTAACAGTGTTCAACTCAAAAATCACAGTTTGACTTCTAGCAACAAATCTTGTATATTTTTGTAATTGCCCCTTCTTATTGACAGAGCTTATTAAAGGCCTGGCTTCTTCCCTCAGATCCCTGTGACTAATCTCCCAATTAGAAAATAATAAACACGTTAAAAGAAGTACCAATAGATCCCATGCTAATTAGAGCCTTGGCGTGTTCAATCTTTTAGAATGCTTAAAAGACCCCTGTATTTGTGGTGGTGGTCTCTAAGCTGGGCATTTTTGGTTAAAGCAAATTAGGTGCTGGTTCTGGAGGATTGCTAAGTGACAATTAAATAAGCAATAACCTACATGTAGCGTAGGCCCTGAGAGACCATAATGTAAATGCATAGATGAGTTTAGATAGAACAAACAGGACGGCTAAGTAACAAACATATCAAAATAAATTTGTATAATTCCCCTACCAAGTGCCATCAATATAGTAAAAGTCTCCTCCCTGATTTATTTGTGTGTTTAGTTTTTTTGTGGGTTTTGTTTGTTTGTTTTGTTTTGTTTTTTTAAAGTAAAATGCAATGTCTATAAAAAAGAAGAGGGGGCACTTTAGTGGAGTTTGTTTGTTTTCCTCGAATTTTCACCTGCAAGTCTATACTAATTGGCCAAAACAAACAATGCCAGCACCACTGTCCTCTCAGCAGCTGCATGCTAAATCCCACACACTCTCCTCCGGAAAAGCTGGTCAATCTCAAGATAGATAATGAGCAAAATAGTCTGAAGTTGTGGCGTTTAGGGGAGGGGAAGGGCTGCTCAAGCCCACTTATCACCCTGCTGAGTTTTGAAAGACTGTGGGAAAAGTGACTCTCCCGTTCACGGAGCCCACCCCCTCCTTTCCAGCTAAATGGAATGCTTTGCTATGCAAATACCAAGTCAGATCTCAAAGGAAGTGAAGGACCGGGATGGTAAAGGAACTCACCTTTTGGAGGTAAATTAACTCTTTTAAGGTACCATTGAACAAATTACTTCTCCATGCTCTGAAAGTTCTCTTAGGGCCCTAAAACCTCAAAATCGCCTGAGATTAGTTTGCCCCTCAGAGGGTCAGGCCTCATAAAGCGCGAGTCCCTTTGGAAAAACATCTTTTGTCTGCCCCAGTTAAAGTACACAAAAGAAGCATGTGGAAATCACTCAGCAACTCATTTGCGTTTGACCCAAACCTCCTGGAATCTGAAGGTTGAAAGTATCAAGGTCAGTTCGGAGCCTGGTAACCTAACTGTTTGCATAGGTTTCAATTTGGTAATTGCTGTATTTAGATCATTCTAGCTCCCCTTGCCATCACCCTCAGTTCCCAAGAAAACCTGTACAAGTAGTCAGGGGGGAAAAAACCGTGTGTGTGTGTGTGTGTGTGTGTGTGTGTGTGTGTGTGTGTATCTCCAGTAGGAAATTACTTTGCTCAATCAATGGCTTCTGAAGGTATGAGAAAGAGATATTTAGTATATCTTTTTGTCAGGGTCACAGTTAACTTTCTCCAGAAAGAACGTATTCTCACGATGACTAAATCAAACCAATACAAATGCTCCACATAAAAGTGTCTGAGCCTTGGATGTCAAGTAACCCACTTTTTAGGATCCACAGGAGCATTCTGTTTAATATGGGACCACAACATTTAAGCTGAGTCATTAAAAATCTTAATGAAATTTGGAAGTGGTGCCCTCAACCCTGAAATCATAGCCAGGCTGCTTCATATTACTTGAGATAACTAAGTTTTCCATCCTGCCTACTTTCTAAAAGAGGGGAGGTGATCCACATTAACATATGCATGGCCCATACATTTGAATTTAAAATATGTTAATGTTATAATATTTATCTGAAGCTAAGAAAAATGACACAAAATAAAAGTTATATATAAATGTATGGACAAAGACTAAAAAAGGACATAGGAAAACATAAATAGTTGTTTTAGGTTGATGAGACTGCAAGAGAATTCATTTTTTTAATTAAAAAATTAAATGTCATTTTAATTAAAACTAGTAACCATAGAAGGAGGAAAGACACAGTTGCACCTAAGCAACTGAAATGAGATATTATTATTACAATTGCATATTTTAAATTATTGGATCTGAACTTTCTGAAGATGAGATTAACCCTTTGAGTTCTAGAGCTCTCACTGACCAGTTGATGGTTTATAAGTCAGTTCTCAAAAGACATTTTTCTACTTCTGAATCCTACTTGAATTTAAGGGACAATAGGTCTAGCCTTGAGCATGCCTGTTGTTATCCTTGAAAAAAGAGCACTTCGTTATTTTTGCATAATAATCAATAGAAGACTAATGTAAGTTGAAAAACACTAAAAAAAAAAATTCTCTCTCTGATAATATGCAGATTTTTGGTCTTACCTCAAAAACTGCTTCAAAACCAAATGGAGCGGATTTTAAAATTCGACAGTAATGAAGCTTGAGACAACACACACATTTTCTCAACTGAATCATGGGTAACTACTTGTCGGAGGGGGTCAGTTTCTGGTGCCAGAGGGACAGTGAAACAAGGTCAGGAGTAAAGCATAGAATCTAATGTTTTAAGCTCTCAATCAGTATGCCTTGAATCCTTTAGAAACTTATCTTCTGGCCAGAACTGCAGTGAGTAAAACTGAAAAAAAAAAAAAATCTATATATATATATATATATATATATATATATATATATATATATATATATAAAAGACTCATATGCTAAGTGTCCCTCCCACCATCTGACCAGTTGCTATGACACACACTGACCATCAGGGGCAGACGCTCAACACAGGAGCTGCCACGATGCGTACTTGCCATTTACAGAGAAATGTCAGGGTGGACCAGGTGCTGACAAAGCAACACTTGGCTTCTTCCAAGTGGGACAGAGGCCCCGCCACCACCCCAGAGTGACAGCCCACCAAATCACAGACAATACTGTCGAGACCTCATGGTGCAAAATATGGCCCAGTGGCTGTGGGCACCAGGTAATGACATCCATAGCAACACCCGGCTTCCTCTCCCTAGTGACAACTGGCTCCTTGGAGTTTCTTCAGCCCAGTAACACAACTTGTTTATAGCCAGGTGGAAACATTTTACACTCTAACCAAATGTCTGTGAAGCGTTTTCCCATGCCTCATCTCATTTGATCCTCATATGCTAAGTGTCCCTCCCACCATCTGGAGTAGGTAGATAGGACACTGTGGAATCCTATTTTATCTTCATTAGCCAGAAAACAGGGATTTAGAAAGCTCAAAAACTCGATCCGAATGAAAAGAATTAAGAAATGTTGGACCTTGAAAACTATTTCAGTTTTCCTCACTGTGCAGAATAGACAAACACTGCTGCAGTTAAATATTTTACCCTTTGTTTTCCCTGCGTGATCTATAATAATAATCTGCATCATGCTGATATTTACTGTTGTGTTGCTGCCAATTACCTGAAAGAGAAGTTGGGGTGCTTCATTAGGTTGGAAAAAGTTTAGCTAAGTCAGAAAGCAGGTCTAATTAAGAAAGCAGGTCTATATATACAAAGCTTTCACTGATGTCAATTGCACATATCTGTTTTATCTGTCATTGTCAATCATGAATTTGCTTGACACTTCTATTATAGAGAAAGGGTGAATAGGGATATTAAAATGTTTCTTCTAATTAATTTCCTTTCAATGTGCATGGATCCTTGCACCAGGCCACGTGTGTGTGTGTGTGTGTGTGTGTGTGTGTGTGTGTGTATTACTTAAGTAATGACAATGAAACTGCAAAACTAGACTCTACTTGCACCTGGACTGGAGGGTCAGGATTTAGGATGGGAAGGGAGCAAGGTGTTTTCAATATTTTTGTTAGGAATCAAATTATAAAAAGTCAAGAGAGATCAGTAAGATCTTTTCTTCAGAAAATGTGGCAAAAATCAACTGAAAGCTAGACTTCAGAAATTCTCATTAGTAACAAAACTCAGCATATCATTGTTCCATCTTGTCTTCTTTTCCTCAAATTTCACATTTTTGAAGTAAACATTTCTGAATCCTATAGTATTATATTTTTGAATAGTTTGTTCTGAACAACTTCACAGTATTTACGTTTTCATTCAGAGTTTTTAGAGAATATTAGAAGAGAGAGGAAAACAGCAGAGACAACTGGAATTTGTCTCTTGCTTCAGTTAATATTATAAATAAAGTGACTTAGGAATGGTCATTGGAATGGCTTCCTCAGTGAGGAAATATTCTGATTTCTTTTTCTAGGATTGACTAAATGCTGCACACCTTGAATTTTTATTTATTTTCCAAATGTTCTTATGGCTTTAAAAAAATTAAAATGTTAGGGCAATCCAAAAATTTTTTTCTAAAACCAGGCACTTTTCTTCATTGGTGACCACTCAGTTTTGAACCGTTTATTTATTCTGCCACTAAGTGTTGAAAGCATAGGGAAATGGGACGCTGGCAGTCCCACAGGGAACACATTTCTAACCGCTCAAAATTTATTTCCAGTTAAGCTTTCAGACTTGTACCAGTTTATCTCAAATGGTGCACCAGAAGAATCCTGATCAGCTCTAACTTGCCAGTCCACCAATTACCCTGAATTCCTCCAGGGAATCGTGATCGCTTTCTGATTCTCAGGCAATGAAAGGCCAGCAACGTGGCTTTTGCATTGTTGAGAGAGAGAGAGAGAGAGAGAGAGAGAGAGAGAGAGAGAGAGAGAGAGAGAGAGAGAGAGAGAGAAAATTTGCTTTGTGTGGAAGCACTGGGGCCTCAGCTTTATCTGCCTCTTAGCCTTAGGGTTCCCTGTTCTGAGCCCCAGGCTTCAGGTGGCAGGTGGAGGGTACAGGCCCACAGGAGATCTGCTCAAGTGCTGTCAAGAAATTATGTGTTTGGCCCCTCACTTCTGAAAGACATCAGCCAATCCCACTCAAGCACACCGCTTCTGTGTGTCCTCTCCTCTCCCCTCACCTCTTCACCCCTGCCCCGCAGAGGTTGGAGGAAGGTAGTGGTGGCAGTTCAACCCAAGCCGGGCAGGTGCTTCTAGGAGGACCTGAGACCGGGCTCCAGGTTTCTGTCAATGGATCCGCTCCCCACTCGCCATGGCCCCATTAGGTCGCTCCAAGATGCGGTCCCATTGTGAGCTCCATGCAAGGAGGGCCTCGCTCCTGATCCCTGCTTTCCTCCTCCCCAACAGAAACTTCCTAAAGATATCGAGGCCTCTTTCACCCGGTGAGCGTGCTCCTCAGACTGCATGGCTCTGCGGGCCGCAGGTACCCCATCTCATCCTCAATGCACCGCCCGCCGCCCTGGGGCCCCGGGTGCGCTAATGGGATCCGCCTGTCCCCGCACAGCTCCACCTGAGCGGGCCGCTCTCCCCCGCGACCGGTGGTTAGCCGGGCGGGGACCTGAAACCTGCAATCTGGCTAGGGGGACGGGGGAGGGGGGCTGCGGGGAGTCCGCCGGCTCAGCCAGGTGCGCCGACTCAGCCCCGGCGGGGAGGACGCCCCCTGGCGCCCCCGCAGGCAGCCGCAGGGCCCGGAGCTCCGGGGCGGGCGGGCGGAGCCTGTCTGCGGGGCGGGGACGCAGGTCCCGGGCGGGGTGTTGGGGCCGCGGCTGCCCGGAGCCCTCGCGGGGTAGCTGCCCAGCGGCAGGGGGTCGGGGAGCGGAGCGCGATCCAGACAGAAAACAAAGTCAGCGGGTCACCTGGCAGGTTCTGAGCGAATTATGCAACCAAAGAAAGCCGGGGACCAGGTGATGCGTTCCACCCTCCACCCCCTGCGTTTTTTCCCCCTGAAGCTTCTAGGAAGCCCGGTCCAGTTTAAGGGTTGGGCAGGGATCAACCGGCAGCTCCTCTGATGTGGTTATGACGTTACTGAACTCCTCAAGAGCGATTCTTCCTCCCCACCTTTCTTGGATTGAAACAATTCTCTGGAGGGAAAAATATATAAAGAGACGAAGGGGGAAAAAGCAGGCTTGATCCAAAAGCAACGCCAAGAAGACTGAAACCTAAATTAAATCGCCTCTCTACCCATACTCAGTTCCTCACCTCCCCCGCTTCTCAGGACTGTGCCCTCCAACAGAACTGAAAGAGTTAAAGCTGGCCATGACTCCTTGTTTTTCATGCTGACACTGTGGCATTAGGACTATTTTGTTAACTAGGTATATGCAATTCACAGAATTTCACGGTAAATTCCCCAGACCAAATATTTGGCTGAACAAATAAACAACATTATCCATTCCTGAAAATAAGCCAGTAGTAGAAGGAGGGGGAGCGTGGGGGGAAGGGGGGAGCGTGGTTGCTAGAAAGTGACCTGAGCCAGGCAGCCACCCGGTTCAGGACTCGCCCTCTGATGATTTGTCCAAGGGCTAGAGATCTGCGGGTTCCTTTCCAGGGACACGGGCATTTCAGAAAGTTGCTGGAAATGGGGCAAAAACAAAACGAGGCCGCCTGAAGGGAAACCCATAATGGACTTCGCCTCAAAGATTTATTCGACCTCCCCATACCATTAATCAAAGGGGCAGCAGCCTGGGGGGCTCGCGGAGGGGGAGCGTCTCCTCGCAGGGAGTTTTGGAGGGACCCTGGAGTCTTGCTGCCTTTGCCTGCGGCTCTGATCTCCTCTCTCCACCTGCGCTCTCCGGGGAGCTGGGGCTTTGGCAACCGCTCTACTTCTATTTTTATTGGTTTCCACTAAGCTGCTCCTTTGGAGGATTGCAGGACTTCAGTAATTAAAAACAAAAAAATGAATCCTGCTTCAGCCATCCCGTCCCCGAGAACACAGGGAAGAGTGTGTGTGCAGGGGGGTGCACACACAGCACCTCCACCCCACTCTGCCTTCACGAGGGAGAACCACACTTCTATCAGCCCACCCCACACAGACTGTGCAAAGACACTGCTTTCCGGCTCATCCAAGTCTTTAAAAAAAAACAAAACAAAAACAAACAAACAAACAAAAAAAACATAAGAAAGGAGCCTAAGCAGGCTAAGATTCCAGGGCTTAATTTACTAGTTGGTGGCAAGTAAGATGAAGCAAAGGCCCCTGGTCTGGTCCTCTTAGCCGCTATATGCATGTCATGTCAGAAAGCCATTTCTCTGCCTTGCTGGCAGCCCTTAACTCATAGACTGCTCAAGCATATAAGCATTTTCCTTTGGCCAATATTTGAGATTTCTCCTTGAAGAAACCCTGGCTCAGAACAGCACATGCAAGTGTGTCACTTTCTGCCCAGTTCCAGAGAAGGGGGACAGGCAGAGGACACAGAGGCAAGGAGAGTTGGCATTGGACTCTAGAGAATCTAAACAGTGAAACTTTTGCAGTGCCTACCTAGACATTCTGATCCTTCAGTACCTGACCCTGTTGCCAACCCCCACCCAGCTGGAATAGGAAATAAGGAAAAGAAGTCCAAAAAATGCTAGAAAATTCCACCATGTGGTATATTACAATAGTGGTCACCAAGTTTTTTGAAGGTAAGGCACATCACTTATTTTATTGGCTAAAACCCACTTCTTAAAAGAAAAAAAGACCCACCACCCAACAACCTCTTAAAAACACACACACACATATACCTGGCATACATCTGTTAATATGTGTGTGAAAATTACTTTTGGATTGAAAAACACAGCATTGAGGCCCGTAACTGGAGACACCCTGGGGTATCATAAAAGCAGAGGTGGGACCCACTTTCCAAGCATTGAAATTCTTACCCATCACTCAGCTCGGATGCACCTCTAACAGGTGAGCAAATCCAGAAGATGGACAAGGAGCCCCAAACTGAGTCTTTAATCTGGCCTACTCCTTTTATCCCACTGTTTCTCCACGGCATGTGCCATCCAGATGGGAGATGATGCTGTGTCCTTGTTAACATTAAATAGAGATGGAAAACAATTCATCCTGGCAACTACCATCTCTCTATCCTTCTTTTACTTCCTGTCCCTAGAACTTAACCACCTCCAGTTACCACCTGCTTCTAGCTCTACTTCAATAGGGATAAAATGCTCACTCAAAAGAGATGGGCTGGAAAAAAAAAGAGAAAGGATTCCAGAGAAAAGGACATAGTTTTACCTTTAAAATAATGACTCATTTTATTTTTTCTTTTTAATATGTAGTTATAAATATATTTTGTCAAAATATATGATCAATATTGTCAAAACATTTGCACATAAAATCATAAATAAGGTCAAGGTGAATGTTTAGGTTTTTTTCCTTTTTTTTTTTTTAAGATAAAAGTCCAGCTATAAGGAAGCAGTCTGTGTAGGGTGTGGGTGAGTGGATGGTAATGTGTGTGTGTGTGTGTGTGTGTGTGTCTCCAAGGACTGCTGATCTCAGCGGCACCCACATCCCTCTACGACCATCTCCTGATAATTTTTCAGTACCACCTTGTCATACTCATCCAGGTACAGCATGGAGATGGCACTCAGTTCAGTGGGCACACAACAGGCTTTGGGGATGCTGGAATTGACAGAGTTGACCAGGGTCTGCACAATGGCGTGGTTGGTTGAGTTGAGGTGGTCAGCCAGTGGAAAGGGGCAGTCCCCATGGCAGTAGAAGGCCTGGTAGCCTGGTGGGGCCACAATCCAGTCATTCCAGCCCACGTCACTGAAGTCCACGTAGAGTGAGTGGCGTCGGCAGTTCTTATTCTTCTTCCGGGCCCGCTGTGGGTGATGCTTGGGGCTACGCTTGGCCCTTCTCCGTCGGGTCAAGGCGTGTCCCCGGCCATCGTGGCCAAAGGTGACCAGGAGTGGCCGGAGCTGGGCCCAATCCCCACTCCCTTGAGGTAACGATCGGCTAATCCTGACATGCTGGCCCTGGTGGGTCCGTGTCTGGTGGAGGTGAGTCACCTCGATGGCCAGCCCATAGTTTGGCTGCTTCTCCTGGGTCCAGCGGAGGACTGCAGGGCTCACATCAAAAGTTTCCCACCGCGTCACATTGTGGTGGACCAGTCTCGTGTCCAGTAGTCGTGTGATGAGGTGCCCAGACACTGGTTCTGCCGGGGGCTTCATAACCTCATAAATGTTTATTCTGTGGAAGCCCTGCTCCCAGTCAGGGCCCTGGTCCACCTGCTCCCGGAAAAGCCGGAGTTCTGCGGACGAGATCACCTCGTTCTCTGGGATGCTGCTGAGGTTAAAGAGGAAACGAAAAGCAGAGTTTTCGCTGGTCCCTGGGATGTTCTCCAGATGTTCTAGGCACAATTGGGAAGGGAAAGAAAAAGAAAAATGGGAAGAAAGAAAGAGAAAAAAAAAAGCACATGAATTGTCTGAGCGATTGAAAAGTCAAGAAACAGTTAAGGGTTGGGTGGTGAGTGGTGAATTCTGCTTATGTGGGGGGAGTAAGTATATCTTCTAAGCTGAAGAAGCAGATGAATGGGGCAGGCTAGCAAACTCGGAGAGACATAGCTAGCATTCGGCAAGCACCAAAGACAAAGTATCTCCCGACCTCCTTTATATGTCTAATAATTTCCATGTGTCAACTCCTTACTCCACCACCACCAAGACTCCCCCTCTAAGGCCCTCTTGGCTTTGTGTACACGGCTTGCTTTACAAGTGGTTGTAAAGAAAAAGAGGGTCCCCCAGAGCAGGGGCAGGAGGAAACATGCCCACAGCTACCCTCTCCCTCTGCTTCCACTCTCCAGTATGTTACTAAACATTTCCCCAGCGATCTTGGAAACACAGAGCATGCCTTGTTGATCATGTTACAGAGGGGAAAATAAATTCCAACGCAGTAATGATGCTGGTGGATTAATAACTCAGATTTACTTTGGAAAAGAAACATCCGCTAGGAAACATTCAGATCAGATTACAAGGCCCCTATTGAATAAACCTGACAAACACACAGCTGTAACATTAAATGCAGTAGGTGCTTTGGAGAAAAAAAAAAAAGAAGAAGAAAACGGGCATAAAACCTGGCAGAGAAGGCTTTGATATAGCAAAAACACACCTCGGAGGCTAAGCCCACGTCTGAGTGGTGTCCTTCCCCTTCCCTCGGCCCCTCCCCTCTATCTCCAAAAAATAAATTTAGCCACAGCTCTGGAAATTCTTGGAGGTAGGCAGCCCCATTCCCCAGCCTCCGGGATTGGGGGCTTTGATGTAACCCGAACCTTTCTCCCCCAGGGCTCCCAGGGCGCCACCAGCCAACCCTACCCGCCCTCCCCCGCCCAGACTCGGGCCGGGACCCACCTTCGTGGTGGAAGCTCCTCACGGTGTTGGCCCGACTAGCGGGGCGCTCCGGGTACTCCAGGGCGATGCTGCTGTGGATCTGCTCTTCCTCCTCCTCCTCCCCAGACTGGAGCCGGTAAAGATCCCGCATGTACTCCGGGATGACGGCGCTCTTGCTAGGCTGCGGGCGGCGGCGCAGCCCGAACATCTGCAGAAGGGTAGCCTCGAAGTCCCGCAGGAGCTCATGGCTCTGCCCTGAGCGGCGTCCTCCCGCGTGGCTCTGAATCTCGGCGACTTTTTTCTTCCCCGTCTCAGGTATCAAACTAGCATGGCTCGCGCCTCCTAGCAGGACTTGGCATAATAAAACGACCATCAGCATTCGGTTACCAGGAATCATGGTGTCTCTGGGGAGGGGGAGGAGGCGGAAGGTTAAAGAATAAATAAACACCAATAACTGGAGAGAAACAGAGATGTCTCTGCATATGCATATAAGGGCGAGAGATAGAGGGGGGTCAGGATGGAAAGCGGGTCAGAGAGATCAAGTTTGTGTCTTCTCCCTCACCCCCCCCCCCCCATCACCAGCTGCAGCCATGCAAGGCCCGAACGTAGGAATTGCCCTGTAATTACTTGGTCTAACTTGTTTACAGTCAAATAACCCCAAATCAGATAGCCTCCATCCTGTTAATCTTTTTTTGTCCCAGCTGCTATCTGAGCCATGATCTCAGCTTGGCTTCTTCAAGGATAAACAGTTAACATTGAGGGGGTAAAAAAAAAAGGGGGGGGGGTGGAGGAGGGAGAATTAAAATGCCATTGCTCTCCACTCCACTTCAGACCTCCAGCCTCTCCCCCTCTTCCTCCACCCCCACCGTCTTCCTCCGCCCTCCCAGCCCAACTTCCACCCCTTCCAGCTGGTTCCAAGCAGGAGGGAGGGAAAGCAGGGAAGCAGGGGAAAGACACTGGACCGCGGGGTCCAGAGGCCGAGGCCAAGGCCGAGAACGTGGTCTGGGGGCTGACAAAGTGGCTTGCAGGTTGTATTTTACTGGGGCTGATGAGTTTGAAATGCCCAGCAAAAAGCACCGGAGCGTGCCCGCTCCCTTACTCCCAGGGAAGAGGCGGCGGGGGCGAGGGATTGGTCCCAGAAGCAACCTCAGAAGTTTGACAAGCAGCTGGGAACGCAACACGGGGCATCGGCCACTCCCCTCCCCCCAACACACACACACACCCAGGCAAGTGGGAAGGGGGGTGGCTGATGAGCCCATAAGGTACAACCCCGCGACGCGGACTTGCATCTCTTTAGCCCCCTCTCGCTCCGCTTTCCTGCAGCGCACCCGGCCTGAGAGCGCGGCGGGAGCAGGCAGCACTGCACCGAGACCCGCGCGTCCGGAGCGCCGCGGCTGCCCGGCCGCGGAGGAGGCGACAGCGCTGCCCGAAAGCGGAGGGTGGGCTCTGGGAGGAAGGTCCGACGGGAGGGACCCGGGGCGAGCAGGGGTGGGTGGAGAGGGCAGGCAGAGTGACTCCCGGGGAAAGGGAAGGAAGAGGTGTCTACTCACTGACAGAAAACAAGGCATATAATAACAGTCCATGATTCTCGACAGCCAATCTGGAGACAAACTTGCTGGAAAGGCTCAGCGGAGCTGCTGCCGCGCGTGGCTCTGGATGGCACTAAGGAATGGCTCCTGAAATGAATATTTGAATATAATGAGACTCTGGCGCAGACGGGCTCGGTATTTCTTCCAGCCTCCCGGGGTCACGTGGGCGTCGAGGCCCCGCCCCGCGCTCGGAGGGGCCCACCCTCCCCGCGGCGGGCGGGCGGCGAAAGGGCCCAGCGAACCCCGGCGCGGCCCCGCCCCCCGGCGGAGGCCAGTCTCCCAGCCTCCAGCCCCGGCTTCCCGCGGCCGGGGAGGAGCTGGGGCTGCGATCCGCGGAGGAGCCCTCCGCAGGTACCCCGGGGCCAGAGCGCGGAGGACGGGGGGGGGTCCTCGCCTCTCCCCGCGGCGCTCGGGACGTCCCGCCGCGGGGCCCTACTAGTGCCAAGCGGCCCGAAGCCGCAGGATCTGGGGCGCACTGTAGGGGCTGCGCCGTTCAGCATATGAGCCAGGCTCCAGTGGGGCCGGGGCCGGGGGCGGCGGAGCCTCAGCCTCTCCAAGCCTCGGCGCCGAGGACACGGGTCCGTGCGCGCGTCCCCCGCCTCGTCCTCCCCAGAGTGCCCGCGAGGCCACTATCGCTCCCAGCGACAGGCAGTGACCCGAGGGCGAACGCCTGGCGGCTGCTCCGACCAACCGGGCAGCCCGTCTTTGCAGCTCCCAACCCGGCAGCCTTCGCAGCTCCCGGCCGCAAACAAGCTGCTGACCGAGTCCCGCACGGGGCGGAGCGGGGAGGTGGCGGCGGACGGCGATCGACGTGGGAAAGCGGGGAGGGAGCGGCCGCGAAGCTGTTTTCTCTGGTTCCTTTACCCGGAGGCTCTCCGCACCGCGTCCCCCGGAGCAGAGGATAAATCCCCGCAGAAGGCGGCCGGCCGGGCCCTTCGGGGCGGAGGCGGACTCCCGCGGAGGCGTCGCCGCGGGGAGAGGGCGCATCGCCCCAAGTTTCAGGTCTGAGTGTCGCCGAGGTTTTACCACTCCCGGCCCGATGCAGAAAGGAAATCCCACCACGTTCCCAGGAGTCGGAGTGGAGAAAACCGTGAACAGCTCTCGGCCGCGCTCGACCTCTGTGTCTCCGTCTCTCTCTCTCTCTCTCCCTGCCTTATTTTTTAAACCACCACTCCTCCCCCCGCCCCCACCCCGGCCAACCCCCGCTACTTCCTCCCCCCACCCCCTTCCTCCTTTGCACCAGCTGCACAGTCGCAGCAAATATTTCTTGAGGAATTTACCAGCCCACAGCTCCAGGAGTCGCTGGGATGTCCCAACAAACTGGAGATGCTGCACGCGTGGGTCGCTCAGCGGCTCAGCGAGGGGCCTTTTCCAAAACCTGACCCCGCGCAAACCTGCGTCCCCGTGGGCCCGCTCCGGGGTGCGAGCCGCACGGCTCCCGCTCAAAACCTCCCTCCCCGCACTTCGCCTCTCCCTCCAAAGTCTGTCCCCAGCTCCAGCCTTGGGTCGATGCAAAGACTGGGGGCTCAGGTTGCCCGCCCCCTCCCCCCCCCCCGCCACGACCTTGGGTTTCTTCTCGGGGGCACTCCAGGGAAGCCTTTAGGAAGAGGAGAGAGACATCAAGCGCTGAGCCCCCACCCCCACCCCTTGGGGCCGCGGCTGCCCGGCGCCGCCCGACGCGGAGGCCGGGGTGCGGAGGCCACGGGCGCCCCTGCGCGACCGTCTCCGCCGGGAAGAGCCGCGCTGGTTCTGGAGCGGCTTTAGGTCCTCCAGTCGCCGCGCCGCCGCCGGGGCGGACTGCGAAAGGGCTGGGGAGGGCAAAGGGGTTTTTCTTTTCTCTTCTTTTTTTTCTTTCTTTTCTTTGAGACGCCAGGAACCCTTTTTTTAAAAAGCCCTGTGGGAGGAGTTCCAGAAATAGGAGAAGCAGACGGAGAAGGGACGGTCCTGGAGGGGCGAAGGGGCAGGGGTAGGGGCCGGCGCCCGGAACCCCGGGACGATCCCAGGGTGGCGGCGGGAGCGCTCGGCGCGCTCACACGCAAAGGCTGGTTGTATTTCCATTTCGGGTTCAGCAAGTGGGATGCATCGCTAATCGCGTTCTCCCCCTTTCTCACTCCCCCCCCCAAAAAAAATTTTTTTAATTAAAAAAGATAAAAGCCGAAAGGAACTTCCATCTTCTGAATTTTCTTGGGGAGTAGGGATGCAACTCCAGGCGACCGTCCTATACCTCCCTGCCGGAGTCTTCTCCCGACACCAGTTCCGACGCCACTTCTGTTTACGGACTCCCTGTCTTTGGGGCTTTTCGCGTCTCACAAAGCCTTGAGCCCACATCAGAGGTGCCCGGGAGGCCGCAGGCCCACCTCGGGCCGGGAGGGTCCGCGGGGACTAGAGATTCCGGGGACCGTGCCCGGCGGCTCTGCGCGGGGAGAGGAGCCTTGGAGAGCCGCGCGTCTGCCGCGCCGCCCGCCCGCGCCTCCCTCTAGAGCACGGCTACCCGGGAAGCCTCGTCCCCGGAGCGCCTGGCACCCTGGCCATCGAGACCCTCTCCGATGACACCGTGGTGGCGAGGCAAGCCCCCGATCATGGCTCGTGGAGGAGGCGCGTCTGGCCGCCGCAGTCCGCCAGCTCTCCCTGGCTTCCTCGGGCGGGGTGGCCCCGGTCGGCGGACACTCCCCTCTGCGCAGCCCCGCACCGCAGCACCTACCCAGCTAGGTGCGCTCCCTCCACCTGGCCGTCCCCGCACTCTCTCCTGACTTGGGAGCCAATCCTCCTTCCTCTCCTGGCCCTGCCTTCCAGGGTAGACTGATGTTCGCTATCCCCTCCCGACCTCGCAGCCTCCCCAACGACCCTCAACGACAGGCTTCTCTTCTTCCCCAAACCCAGTAAGGTGGAAATAGCCCGAGTTTGCGCAGACGGTGGCCTGGGCAGAGGCAGGAGTGTCTTTCAGTGCCAGCATCTCTAGGTATAGCACAAGCTTTTGCTGGGAGCACCTTTGGCTGCGACCACAGCCGGAGTCCGGCGCTTCCTCCTCTGCACACCCCACCCCAAGGATGCGCCCGGGCCCCCTCTGTCCGGCCCGCCTCGCCAGGCAGCCTTGCTCACCATAGATCCCTGCAGGAGCGGGCTCGCCAGCAGCAGCTTCTGGGCACCTCTGAACGGCCGCAGTGGACTTAGGCGAGGGCCTAGGACCGGGGTGCAGCAGGCTCGACGGGAATCCCATGAGGGAGAGAAGCCAAGTACACAGCGCGCGGAGCGGCAGCGGCGTCTAAGGCTCCTGTCCCTGGGCGGGGATGCCACTCACCTACCTAGCTTCCGGGCCGGGCTCTGCACTCCTTCCCTCCCTCCCTCCCTCCTGCTCTGCCCTCAGGCATCTTCTCCTTCCTCCCCTTTCCCTCAGTCTTTCTTTCCGTCCTCCTCCTCCCGGGCAGCCCCTCCCTTCTTCCCTCCTCCCTCGCTGGCCTCCCTCTCTGGGATGGGAGCCCCGCCCACATCCTCCCCTCCAGCCGCCCGGCCTCGCCTCGCCTCGCCTCGCAGGCCGGTCCCGGAAGCCGGGGCAGCGCTGGAGTCCGCAGCTGCCTCTGGGCTGGGGCTCAGCTGCCTGCAGCTCTGCGAAGCGGGGCCGGGACTCACCTGGGGACCACGTGCGTAGGTACTAGAAAGCATGCACCGACTAGTCGCAGTACCTTCCAAAAATACCCATGGGAGTCTGGGCTTCCCTGAGTTTAGAGTAACTGCTGCCCAAACTGATGATTAAAACATTGAGTAATCACCGTTTACCCCGAGTAATTAGAGATAATGAAACACCTCTAAAATCAGGTTATGGAGAAAGGAGCTGTTGGATTGGTTTAAAGGGTGGCTTTCCATAAACTGTTAAAGGATTTCCAAAGGTTGAGAAACAGGCTGTGCACAGAGCTGTGTGCCAGAGGGAGAGGTACTTCTTTGGCTATTAAAAAGGTGGCGTTCCTTCCAAAACAGTTTTTTAAGTTCTTCTTGTGGAAAGCCTTGGGGATGACCCTTAGAAAGACAGCCCCAATCAACAGTCCACCAGGCCTCACCCTGTGGAGGGCAGAGATGGCTTGGAGACTGACTGGGGCCACCTTTTTTTTTTACAACTAGAATAGTCGGTTTATAACTCAGAAGCCCTCTAAGAACCTCCATAGCAGTTATTCTTGTTGTTAGTGTTGTTTTGTTGGTTTTTGCATGGCACCTAGGAATCCTTACCCTTCATAAACTGACCTTCTGAGCGGGTAACAACCACAGAAGCAACAACCGTTTTGGCCACAGGGGAGACAAAGGAGACCCTTTGGTTTGTTTTTTTAAAGGAAGAAGGGGGATGAGGCGTGGGCCCTTTCCTACAAGAAAGTGCTAGTAATCATATTAGCAGGGAGGTGGAATGAGTGGCTTTAAAACCTCCCCAAACAAACAGGAGCTAATTTCACACAGTGCCTCTGATGGAGCAGCGGGGAGATATCAGCACCATCTCCCTGTCCTACAAACATGGCAGGGAAGGACAGCCAGGCTAAAGGGGACTTGCCTAGAGCCCTGAAGTGAATCCTGACCTCTGCTCTGGAGTCCTGAGCTAATGCCACCCTGTGGGGCTGAGGGCCACAGCCCTGAGCTCCAGGTAACCAGGCCTGTGCTGGAGGACTGAGCATTTCCTGTCCTGGTTTTCTTTTCCTGGCATAGACATGACTCTTTACTGTTGCAGCAAAGCATTTAAGTCTTCACTTAAACAGATACTGGTCCAGAGTAGCTTTTCTATAACAAACGTTACAGTTACACACCTTCCATATTTAGAAAACAGGAATTACGAAGGGTAGGAAGTACACGAGATTAGATAAACAACAGTGAGAGCAGGGCCACAGCATCCTGCCATCGTTTCCAAGTTGGGCCTGTGAGGCCATTTAGCCCAATGATGCATCAAACAACAGAAACAAGCTGAATAGTTTTGGGCAAGACCTTTAATTCCTACGGGCCTCATTTTTCTCATTTGCAGAATGAAAGCATTAGGCCAGATAATTTCCATGCCCCCTTTCAATTTGGATATAATTTAATTTCTTAATTGAGATTTTATTAAACATCTACCTTCTTTTATTTTAAATCACTTTGAGCCTACCTCCTCTAAGAACCTCTGATTAGACAGGGCAGGGCAATACCACCATCCTGAAAGGATGACTGACAGTATCCCTCCAGCTTCCAACATAATCAAAATTACATTAATTATTATTAATAACAACCCAAAATTAAAACCCCATTAAATCGTTACCTAATGTCCATCCCGGGGCATTAGGCAGTGTGTTTCTTCAGCACACTGACTGGAGTAAAGACAGATTCAAATGTTCCCTGAGCCCCCTCACCAATCACTATTGTTTGAATTATTAACAAAATATGTTCCTTAATATTAAAACTCAAAAACAATAGGGATATGCTGTGATTAAAAAGCAGGGCTTTATTTTATTCTAAGACAACAGATAATTGTTGCTGTTGTTTTTTAAACTCAAATGTGTTTGGATGACAGCTATTTTCTCATTTTATTGAAACCCAGACAATAAAATAGCCAGCCAGGAGTCCAGGAGTTTCTAATGAAGCCACTTGACATTTCTTGGTTAGACCCTGATGTGAGTCTTTACACGCCTGGTGGGAGAACTAGGGTCCAGATTTCTTGGTACAGCTTTATGTCTAGTCCATATTTGAGATCGGTGCATACCACCTAGTATAAACTCCTTTACTTGCTCCTCTTATCCTTTATCTCATGCCAAAGAACAAATTATTTCTTGGTTAGAGAGCTTACACCAGTCAGAGTTGGTGAGGACAACTATCCAGTCTTTTCCCAGCTCAAGCTTTCTTGTGAGTTGTGGTATGTTTATACAACACTAGAGGCCCGGTGCATGAAAATTCATGCACTAGAGGGGGGGTCCCTCAGCCCAGCCTTCCCCCTCTCACAGTCTGGGAGCCCTCAGGGGCAGGAGGCACCCCAGCAATCAAGGGAGCACAAGCCTTGGCTGACGCTGGTTACCTGAGCCTCAGGTGGCCCTGTGAGGATGGGCAGCATTCGAGGCTTGCCTGAACCTTGGGTTAGCTCTGGGCGGCTGGGCAGACACCATCCAAGGTTTGCCTGTGCCTTGGGCTGGCTCTGGGGGACTAGGGGGCTGAGGGAACTGGGGGACTCCAAAGGCAGGTGCACAGAGCAGCCAGGCCCGTCTCCATCTTGTGGCTGTGGGTGCCGCCATCTTTGAGGGCACGGCAGTCAATTAGCATATTTCCTCCTTATTGGCTGTGGGCACCACCATCTTTGAGGGTGGGGTGATCAATTAGCATATTCCCTCCTTATTGGCTGTGGATACCGCCATCTTTGTGATGGCATGATGGTCAATTAGCATATTCCCTCTTTATTAGATAAGATAGTATAGATGAACTAAATGAATTGTACCCTTAATGCATATAGAGTAGGAGGATAAATCCACCATATATTTTAAGAGCAACTATCTCCTCTGTTGCTACTCTGAATGATGGGCATTTGTTTGTTGTTTTCTAGGGACCATTAAGAGAGAGTAGTTGGACAGCAAGCCTGCAAGACAGCCTTTCTCCAGGTATGTTCTGAGGGCCATATGCTTCAGAATAAGGTTGGATGTTCTGATAAAATACAGATTTCCTGGCCCTGCTTGCCTGAGATCTGGCCTCAGAAATTTATGTATTTTGTAATGTTTCCTGATGATTCTGAGCACAATAAAGCTCGAGCACTACTATTTTAAACGTTATTTCACTTATATTTTCAGGCCTGATAGATAGCATTAAAAGGCTGATACCAGACATTACCAAACAAGCAAGGAATATGCTTGACTTGTGCTTTGCAAACTGTTATGGTAATTGCAGAATTACTATACCCAGAACACATGAAATAGGTCTTTACAAATGACAAGATTTCTAATCCTGTAGAGGTAGTAGCCCTTGCTTCTAGGTCTTTGATTAAGAATAATATCAGATCTTCAAACCTTCTTTGCCAGTTAAGTGACTGTGGAAGCTATGTTAAGGGTACTTTGAAAGAACTCCGAGCACCATTGCTGACTTTTGAAAAGCAGTAAGATAGATAAAACTGGAATTGGAATTATAAGGTATCTCAGAAACTGCCCAGGACCATTCATTTTTCTCTTACTAATATTTACCATTAGTTATATATCTGCTGTCTAGCCATCACAACACCTCTCCTAAAGTCTCTGTTCCAAAGATGAGAATCTGAATTTAGGGAGGCCATATGAGTTATTCAAGGTCACAGAGCTAAAAGATAATAGACTGAAAATTTACACCAGGTCAGTTGGTCTCTCTGCCTCTGCAGGTCAAGAGTTGGGATTTCGGAGGGCTGCATCCCCTTGGCCACAGCTTCTGACTAAACAATGCTTGTCCTGGAGGCTTTTCCCAAGGCCAAGGCACCAGCTGACGCCCCATTGTTACAGCCTGCTGTTCCAGAGAATTTTGGGATATCTACCCAGTTCTTAGAAGAACACAATCAAGACCTAGAAACCACCTTTGGATCTAATTACAAAGCCCGCCATAGGGCAAGATTTGGTGGGACCTTCTCCAATCTTGACAAAGAAGGTGTTTATCTCTCCTGGGTATCAGTTTCCTTACTGTACCTGTAGACTGTGAAGATTGACCAGGCTCCTTACAGGTCTTCCTTAAGGCCCAAGACTGAGAATCAATATATCTACTAGTTAAAATCATGGTCAAATAGCTTAAACTCCAGAGTAACTGGTTTTCCCACTTATAATCAGAGAATAAAAATGTCTATTTCATAATGGTCTTATAAGCATTAAATGAATTAATGTAATAAAATGGCAGGCACATAAGTGCTCAGTAAATACCAGTTCTTCTTCTTTGCCAAGAAAATGATTACATGAGCAGAGTAGAAGAGTTACTCTGATATTGAATTTTATTTATAGTTAGTGATAAACTTTTTATAGGAGGGGGTTATATCTCGCATTTATCTTGCAGTCAGTGCTGCACATATCTCCGTGTTGATTGAATGAAGGCTGTTTACGTGAATTAGCATTCACTGAATTAACACTCAGGGGGATTTGTCTACATAGATCTGATCTAGGAACATATCTCTGCCAAGATAACTAGTAACTGACAAAGTGACAGCCATAACTACTTGAGAACAAGGAAATAATGGACTAGAAGTTATATCCAAAGCATTGTCCATCTCTGATTTTTCTGATGCCTAGCACTTCTGACCTTAAACAGTTGTTCTCTATCCTTCTTGCTGAAATGTAAACCCATTCCCCTTTCTCTCATCTGAAGAAGAAACTTATACCAGATTGCAAAGTTCTCCTTCAAACATTTGAGACTGCTGCCAATCCTTGATATACCTCACTCAAAGCTAAGTAATACTGGATTCTCAGTGAATAGAATATAATGCAATACTACTTCAGTTTCCCATATCTTAAATTGTTGTCTCACTACTCTCTGAGATATGGTTCTTTTTTATTTTATTTTTAAATCCTTCAAAACAGACGATCAAAAAATGGATGGATAAGTCTAATCAGAACTCAGAGAGATTAGACAGATCAGAAGACTGCTTTTACGTTTTAACATGTTTAACATGTGGATGGCAGACAGGGCACAGCTATTGAAATCCCTCCCTTTCTAAGGAAGGGTTATCCCAAAGAGGATGGGATCAGCGCACAATGGCACAATGAAAGAGAGTTGGCTTCTTCCTGTTTTAGCCTTCTTCTGCTAAAATTGGTCAATGGCGCCCACCCGATTCTACAGAAGGCATGCCATTTGGAAACAGGTTGTTATAGAATGGATGGAGAAGGTTCACACTGCAATGTCTTGTTCTCAGCACACACATCCTTCATGTTCTCTTTCTCTCCCTGTTGTGCCTGGACAGTATGACCTGGATAAAAGTGCACTGCCACTATGGGGGTGAGTTTTGGGAGCAGCAGATCCTACATGGACATCAGGCTGTACCAGATGAGTTGTGGTTTCCCAGCCAAATGTCAATGGGACGACACAATCTAACATTCTCCCATCAATTCATGCTCACAGCTTCCTAGTCTTTTGCAAGGAAACCTTTGTCTGAAAGGGGCACGTGACCCAAGAAATTTTAATTGTATAAATAAAACTTGGATGTTTTTACAAATCGTCTAAATATTTCACGTCCTTGAGTTAGGTGGGGGGAAGAGTTATCTTCAAGAATACGTGTATATTATTTGTAATCCCCTCAGGGATTATGTACGCGTATAGATGTAATGAACACTCAAAATGCTCCCAATGTTCATTTTGTGAAAATCCATCAAGTTGTACACACGAGATCTTTGTACTTTCCTCTTCATGTTATATTTCAATACAAATTGCGAATATGCGTTTGAAATAAATTTTTAAAGTTATATTCTTTGACCATCCCTAAACCAACCAGGAAGAGACAATGTTTCTAGTCACCCCAGGCAACCAAGGGGTTGCACAGGGTAAAACTAGATTTTAGTCCGATGGTGGCCACCACACCAATGAAACGGGCCCATGGCTTCAGGGAAGACACTCCGGGGTCTTAAAAAAAAAAAAAAAAGAGCAGTTGCACCAACCAAGGCCTTGCCACCAGGGACCAGAGGAACCCATGGTAGAGACCAAGATGCCCAAGGCGCTCAGCATTTCTCCCAAGCCAGGGGAGGGCAGGGACGCTGGGCCAGCAAAGAAGCGCCTAGAAGTACCTGAGCTTTGTACTCATCATTCCCCCTCCTTGCCTTTGACTGAGAGGCTCAGACTGGGCTCTGCAAAGAGCCAGACCCTGGGGGGAAAGGCAGGCATCTCAGACAAGCATTTTTAAAGACAGAAATGCTCTAAGCCCAACAGAGAGGTAACAGCTTCAAAGGAATAAGCTTCACCCTCAGATTCTGGGAGTCCTGGGCTTGGAGGAGGGGCTGCGCCGCGGATAGTAATAGAGGAAACAGGAGTCCGACAGGGCGCCTCTCCTGATGCCTCACCAAAGCCGAGTCCACGCAGAGACCGGTCTTCAGTGCGGCTTGGCCCCTTTTGAGGCCTTGCGTCCCCAGGGCCAGACTCAGAGATTACACAAATTCAAACTCCAATGGAGTCAGAGGAACCGAGGAAAGGTGTCTAGGGGCTGAGCTGAGAGGAAAGAAAGCGCGAGGTGGCTGAGGGTTGCGGGAACCCGCGGACCCACGTTGGCTGAGCAGCAGGACGCATGTGCGCTCACCTCCCGCAGGCAGATGGAGAAGGAGGTGCGGACATCCAGGACTCCCCAGGCACCGATGTCCCTTCCCCTGGCAGATACGTGGCAGGCGGGGGACCGGAGCCTCGCCAGGCCCAGGCCCCCACCCCCCCTCCCTGCTGGCGGGCTGGCGGGCTCCCCTGGCCGGCGCGTTACCCCCTCGCCCTCTCGGGTCCCACGCGGGGCTGGGCTTCACTGCGTGCTTCCCTGACGCCCCGGGGTGCCACCCGGAGAGGCCCGGGAAGCCGCCGCACCCTCTCCTCGGGCGCTCCTCGCGCGCCTCCGAGGCGACGCCCCATTAAGGGGCCCCGAGTGTGGGCGCGGGGTGGGTGTGGGTCACCCCGCCCGCCTGGCACAGCGGCCCGCGCGCTCCCCGCAGCCGCGCAGCCCGGGCCGCCTCCGCAGCGGCTGGCCGCGGGCTCTCGCTATTTTTAGCTGGGCGCTGCGCCCTCCTACCTGCAGGAGCTCGCTCCGCTCTCAGACTCGTTTTGCAGGATTTGTGCCCCAAGTGGCTCATCTGACCCACACTGAACAAACAGCAGGCGCCAGGACAAAGGGGCGAGCCGCACACAGAATGGACAGAGGCTCCTGGGATGCCCAGAGGTCTCATCTCTTTCTCCGTCTACCTGGACGTGGAAACTCGGGGGGCCCTTCCCGGAGGAGGAGGAAGGGAAGGTAGAGAAGAGGGCCCTAAAGTGCTCCTGGGACAATTTGCTCCTGGTCCTTGCATTATCTCCCCCACCCCAACCTGCCACACACACACACACAACACATACCCTTGGATATGATGGAACACGGAGTACAGAAGTCCCGGTTATAATCGCAGAAAATTAAATTTAAATATGGACAGTATTTGTTAAGCTTCCTTCCCCAGCTAACCACCCCCTCCACTGCCCGTTCGTCTTCTGCCATGTTTTCCCCATCAAGGGAGGAAAAGAGGGTGTCTCCACCGGTGTCTTCTGAGCTCCTGGGGTCTGCTGTTTCTACTTGCCAAGCCCAGCAGCGGTACCTGCAGGTTTATGCAACAGTAGGGAGTGAGGTTTTCAGGCTAGGAAGAGGGGGAGCAGGGACCTCGCCTGGAGAAGGCCATCAGTCCTGTGAGGTGTGGGGAGGGAGGGGGGGAGGGCTCAGACAGAGGGCCAGCGGATCACTGCAAACAACCTTCCCTCAGGCAGGTTGCAGATGGAACCAAAGAAGGACACTTCTTTATTTGGCACAAAGAGACAGCAGGTTGGACTTTGAAGTCTTTGTCCCAGAATTCTGTTTTCATTATGAAAACGTGTCTGTTCCTTTTCCACTTCCTACACTTTAGGGTTTCAACTCCAGGTAATGGATAAATATACCTGTTTGTGCCACTTCTGCCTCTGACTAGTTTTTTAGCCAGAAGCCCAGGAGTTTGGATAATATGGGTTTATTTCCCCACCTGTAGGGAGAATCCAGGGGGAGAAAAATGAGCCTAGAAACTGAAGGACTAAAAACTAAGTCATAAGGGGAATTTAAAGTGAGTGCTGCCTTCCTTTATTGTCTTTGAATTAAATGCTAATCTTTTTTTTTTTTTTTTTTTTTTTGAGGGATTCTTAAGCTTGCTATGTGGCCTCATTAAAGATCTCTACACAGATTTCAGGGGATCTGTGAAAACAACAATATGTATGCATACAATTTGGGGAATACATATAAAATTGCATGGAGGTGGGGAATCATTTTACCAAATTCTCAAAGGGATTTGGGACCTAGAAAAGGTTGGGAAACCTCTAGATAGAATATGGTACATGTGTTACATCTTTCTTGTTGGGATAATGCCTCCAAGCTGCAGACAAGCAAACCTTGATTTGGTGGCACAGAGCTTGCACACCCGAGAGCAGAATGTTCTTAAGTCTTCACTGAGACAACAGGGCCAGCCCACACAGGGGAAAGGCCTCTGGCAGAGGCCTGAAAGCAGAAGAGTGATTGGGAACCCAGATCCTCGCTTACCACTACCTACCCACCCAAGACTCTGAGATTCTTAATTTGTAGATCAAGTCCCAGAGTGTATGTGAAACTAATTTACAGATCGCAAAACACATGGCTGGTGGCACTTATGAAAATAAACACTGATGGGCTTCCTCATGCTTGTTATAATTAGATGAGTAATTATGTAAATAATTATAATTATGTGAATATTTGCATATTTTCTCCAACTTCGAAGGAAAATGAACATGCTTTGGATTCCTAACCATTTTGTTAGGCATATTCATGTTTCATTATCTCATTTAATCCTTGAAACAATTTATGGCTTATGTATTATAGTTATCCCAACCCCTCTCCAACCACCCCCCCACCTCCACTTTCCTTTAAACATTTGAAGAAAGAGAGGCATAGAGAGGTTAAGTAAATTGCCCAAGGCCACCCAGCTAACAAACACCAGATTTCAACTCCAGATGAGGTCTCTACTTTAGAGAAGGAAAATTAGAGAAAGGACAAATTTTGTTCAGATTTAGGTAAATTTAATCCCTATGGCATTTGTGCATTCTGTGCAAAAGTACAAGAAGTTGAAGTTGAGCAGCTACACTTGGGATGATCTGTCTTCTCAGATACTCTCTGCTGGAAAACTGTCTTTAACCCGCTCACTTGCTTTTAATTTCTTCCATAGTTGAGGTTCATTGGCATCTTAATAGAAGTTTATGCACATAGTTTCTTATTAGTGCCATCTATGCTTCAGCTAATTAGGCAGCCTTAGGAAGGAAAGAACACCTCTGTGCTTCATTCTATGCTTCCAGTCACCCTTACAGTAAGAACTACCATCTTCAGCAGATAACAGCTGGCAAAACTAAAACCATCCTCCACAAGGGTTAAATATCTCACCCAAAGTGAATTAGCAAAAAATGTAGCTGGGTTTTTTCTTTTTGTTTTTGTTGTTGTTTGTACCATCTAATTATAGTGCTGATGAAGACAAAACAGATTCATTTTGCTGTTCCCTAAGATATGGGTACGTTAAAGAACAACCACCGCACTGGTCCACTTTCTCTTAAATGCTTTATTATGCCTTTAGCATTGGTTTGTGGGTTTGTTCAACAGACAGTTCTCCTATTTCGTTTCTCTTTAGCATAAAATCCATAATACCAGACTCTACACTACA
The DNA here is from genome assembly GCF_964339955.1 of Pipistrellus hanaki. Classification (NCBI taxonomy): domain Eukaryota; kingdom Metazoa; phylum Chordata; class Mammalia; order Chiroptera; family Vespertilionidae; genus Pipistrellus; species Pipistrellus hanaki. The sequence goes on along the minus strand of NC_140503.1, from coordinate 36,442,409 downwards.
TGGTTATAGAAACTCCAGAGAGCAGGCAGACATCTGTTCTTGATCTTTAATTATGTTTTAATTATAGCTTGAGAAACATTATCACAGAAAATGATGCCCAAAAGCAAAAACAAAAACAAAAAAATTATGGATCGTAGTAGGCACTTTGCTAAAAAAAAAAAAAAAAAAAAAAAAAAAAAGATGAATTATGGTATGTTTCTCTATAGAACTCAGGTTACTAGACTGTGATAATAGATGGAAACGTCTTCTTAGTAACATGTTACTTTAACTTTAAACAAGGGGAGAATGATGAAATGACTTTTAGAAGTTCAGAAGTCAGATAGCTTAGTTTTAGATCTATCTCAAACCAGTTCATACTATATGTATGATCTTGAATACTTTATGTCTGGAGGCTGCCATTTCGTCGTGAATTAAATGGTGTATATGATCTCTAAACTTCAGGTGTCGATCAGCTTTTTATGTAAAGTACCACATGGCAAATATTGTATTTTAGGCTTTGTGGGCCAATATTGATCCTGCAATTTTTCCTCTTCTTCACCTTCCTCCTCCTCCTATTTCCCCCCACAACTTCTTCCTTCACCCTCTCTCTCCTCCTCCCACTCTTCCTCCTCCTCCTCTCCCAGTTGTTAGCAGGTATATAAACCATGTGCACTAGTTTGCTAGAGCTTCTGTAACAAAGTACCACAAACTGTGTGTCTTAAACAACAGACATTTATTGTCTTGCTGTCCAAGAGGCTAGAAGTTAGAGATCAAGGTTTCTATCAGCAGGGCTGGCTCCTTCTGAAGCTGTGAGGAAGAAGCTGTTTTATGCCTCTCTCCTAACTTAGGGTGGTTTGCTGCAATCTTTAACATTCCTTGGCTTGTAGAAACTTCGCCCTGATCTTGCCTTCATGCTCATATGGCATTCACCCTGTGTGTCTGTGTCCAAACTTCCCCTTTTGTAAGGACACCAGTCATACTGGGTTAGGGACCTACCCTGCTCATCTGAACTAATTACATCTGCCATGACCCTATTTAAAATTGAGGTCATGTTCTTAGAGGCCAGGGATTAGGACTTCAACACATGGATTTCGTGGAGGACACAATTCAATTTATCAGGCCATCCTTAGCTCACACAGAAATAGGTTATGGCCACAGTTTGCTGATTTCTTTAGTATAACCCCCTGCTAATTCTAAAATTATCTGTTCTTCATGACTTTATGTAACAAATCATCTCTTAAGATCTTTATTCATTTAATAAATTTTTATATGCTAGGCACTGTTCAGATGTTAGAACATAGCAGTGAAAAACTGATAGAAATCATTGTCCACCTGGGTCTTATAGTCTAGTAGGAAAGGCAGATACCAACAAAATAAACACAAACAATCTGTAGAATGGCAATAGGTACTAAGAATAAAAATAAAGTAGGAAAAAATTTTATTATGACTTCGCATGGAAATGCTGTATTTCTCTTTCAATTGTAGGACCAGGAACTTCTAGGTCCAGAAGGTTTGAGATCTTCACACTCAACCATCTCATTTTATAGGTGAGGAGACTGAGACCCAGAGAGATGAACCTACAATTACACACCTGCTTAATGGTAGAGTGGGGCAGATTATATTTTTCAAAGCTGGCTGCACCAATGTCTTTATCCATATGCTCTTGAATGCAATATTGCCACTCTTCTCATTGCAAGATGGGGGTCTGTGTTTCCTTCCCTCAAATCTGGGCATATTTGCTGTCTATTACTATTGTAACAACTGATAAAAAACTTAATGGCTTAAAACAACGCAAATATATTATCTTATAGTTCTGGAAATTAGAATTCCAAAATGGCTAAATCAAGGTGCTGTTGGGGCTGTGTTGGGGCACCATCTGTTTCCTTGCCATTTCCAGTTCCTAGAGGCAGTCCGCAGTCCTTGGCTCCTGGTCACTTCGTACTGTGCTTCTGTATCACATCTCCTCCTCTGACTCTGATCCTGCTGCCTCCTTGTGGTCACACTGAGCCCACCTAGGTCATCCATGGTAACCTCCCCATCTCAAGGCCTTTAACTTAATCACACCTGCAAACTCCTTTTGACCAGGTGAGGTAACATAGTCACAGGTTTGGGGTTTGGGACATGGACTATGTTAGGAAGTTATTATTCTGTCTACCACACTGGGTTAAGCTTATTGAGCTGTGGAAGTCAAGACAAGGCCATGGAGGTGATACTGCTTCTAACTGGTTGTCTTGGATGACTTCTTTTTAGAACCTGATTGCCATTGTCACACTGAGGGGAGGCCCAAACTAACCCAAGAAGAGAGGCTCCGTGGAGAGGCTACGTGGGGTGGTCTGGCTGGCAGCCAGTTATGGCCTCTGCTGACAACCAGCATCAGCCACTGTGCATGTGAATGAATGTGCTCCCATAGGATTCCAGTCCCCAACTATTGCATTGTCCCCAACTGTTGCATTACCCATCTGAGGCTCCAGGCATCATAATAAATATAAGTAGCCCTACGATGCCCTGTTCTTACTCCTGGTCTACAGAAAATGTGAGGAGGAATACAATTATAGTTGTTGTTTTAAGTCCCTGAGTTGTAGGATGATTTGCCATGCAGCCATAGATAACTGATACAGAGAGCCATAATCCAGGCCTTCAGTTCCTCAGCCCCAGTGCTTTTCCCACCCAATGCTGCCACTCAGTCAAGCAAGTGGATGAATAAGAATGATTTATTGAGCATGTATTTGGAGCAATGCCCTCTGGGAAACTTAAAGGTTTATAAAACTTGCTCTTTATCTTAAGAGAACACTCCCTAATTTGGTGGAGTGTTCTCTGTCTGGAGTGGAGTTAGAGGGCTGGTGCACTAGTTATGGTGAGCGATGGTCAAATCCTGCCCCACTGGGCACAACACTAGTATAGGAGAGAAACTAGATTCTGAGGACTTTTCTGAGGATCAGTGACAATAATTTCCAGGGGAGGGACATGCAGAAAGAGGAGGTAAGGAAGATTCTGTTGTTGTTAGCCATAAGGCAGATAGGAAATCCAGGAGGAAAGCCAGGTGTGGGGATATAAATTCAGTGTCTGGTCATCACTGAGGCTAACTTATGTTTTTGAAAGCATTTTCACCATTAAATAGTGCTTAGTTCCCAATGACGAAGCATTTAGAGAACCAGCAGGATCAGAGGTACTACTGTCTATGCAGTAGACATTCAAGGAACCTAGAATTCCTACCACCTGTTACCATGAGCACGTCTGGTCTTCAGTGCCTTTGTCCATGGACAGTGCAGTTTACATAAACTTGCTGTGCTTGATCAGCACAGTACATCCTGGTGTTGCCATCATTTTGCTCAGAGAACATTCAGGACTGGGCAGTGGCAGAGCCCTGCTTCTTCTCCAGGTGCTTCCTCTCCAACAGGGAGTACCTCTTTTCTCAGGGACGAGGCAAGCAGTTGTCCTTCCATCCTCTGGAGAATTTCAAGGTCACTTCATGTGGACCTCAGAGATGGAAGCAAACAAGAATTGCTACCATAAGGATGTTATTTCTATAATGGGTCACTTTCACAATGGGCTACTTTTCTTTTACATGTTTATAAACATAGTAATTCCTGCTCTACTTGGGAAACTCAGATTATAGCCAAGGAATCTCCATTTTCATCAGTGTCCATGTTTTCATCGACTCCACAGTAAATCCCTCAGTGATCCAACTTGCAGAAACTGCTCTAGTAATTGACTTGAACCACAAACAAATTACTTCTTGTTCTTCACGTGGTCAGAAGTGCTGGGCTATGATGCTATTGAAAGTTAGAAAAGCTATAACTGGAACAAATACATGTGAAACATATTCAGTTGGTTGAGAAGAAATTGAAAGACTTTAATTTTGTGGTCTCAGATGGGATATACATATAAAAAATGGGTATATCAATACTTTGATTTAGTTTTATTAAATAACATTATTTTTCTGATTATAAAAGTAATATAATTTTGTGTAAACATTTGGAAAGTATGTGAAAGTCACTGAGAAAAAAACAAAATTCCCTGTGAACTTTTCATGCCCCAAAAACTATTGTTTGATGAAAATGTTCTTGGACTCTCTTTTTGTAAACATACATTCAAAGCCTTTAAAAAAAAAAATGGAATTATGCTGGATGTGCTGATTTGCAAACTGATTAAAAAAAACTAGCCTCTTTACATAATATACCATACATTTTTTTTTAAAAAAAAAGTATATTTCTTTATTGATTTCAGAGAGGAAGGGAGAAGGAGAGAAACATCAATGATGAGAGAAAATCATTGATTGGCTGCCTCCTGCACGTCCCCTACTGGGGATCAAACCTGCAATGTAGGCATGTGCCCTTGGCTGGAATTGAACCTGGGACCCTTCAGTGTGCAGGCTAATGCTCTATCCACTGAGTTAAGTTGGCTAGGGCTATACCATACATATTTTTTATGTCAGATTTTCTTGTTGAAGCCAATGTGAATTTTCTACAAGCTGAATATATTTATTACATATTTTATGAAATATCTATAATATGTGCATCAAATATTTATTGTAGACCCACTGTAAGCCAAGTACTGTCACTAGCATTGGGGGATAAAAAGAGAATGAAACAAGCAAAATAATTTATATCTTTGAAGGCTATACTCAAATAGGGAAGATAAGTGACAGTGAAACAGACAAATCTAAATATATAAAAGCCTAAGCAACTGTTAGGAAGAACAACCAAAATGACCAGAACAATTGGTTGCTATAATGTGCACTGACTACTAGGGGGGAGACACTCAATGCAGGAGCTTCCCCCAACCCACAGGCTCCAATTGCCAATGGGCCTGCCGGCCAACCTCCTGGTCCCTCCCCCTGGCCAGCAGGCCCCTGGGCTGAGACAGGGAACCATGGGTGTGTTGCAGTGGATATGGCCCCTTCCCCAGGGGACCAAGGGCTGGCTCCCTTCTTGGGGCTGGCAGCCAACCTCCTGGTTCCCCCCCCCCCCCCCGTTGCACACCCTCCCCCACCCCCTGCCAGCAGGTGCCTATAGCCCAACTGTGGCTGGACGTGGATGGTGGTAGACGCTGGTGGAGAGGAAGGAGGAAGTGGGGAGGTAGGGAACCTGATGGCCCTGACTGCTGGCCAGGCCTATGGACCCCACCCATGCACAAATTTCGGGCACTGGGTCTCTAGCATAACATAACACCAGGTGGTACTAGAATGGTAATTGTTTAAGAAAAATGGAAAAAGTTATAAAAGTTTTGTATACAGACTTCAATTGGCCCTGGTTTGTATATTTACCACAACATCCAATTTAATAAAAGAAAACAGCTTGCAGTCCTCATCTGCGGTTTAGATTTGAGCGTGTTGTAACTGCACCAAGCAGTTCTGGGGAATCATGAGTGTCTCAGTTACCTAGTGCGTCTTAGTAAACAACCCCAAAACAGAGTGGCTTAAAATAGTTCACTGTCATCTCTTATGGTTCTGTAGGTTGACTGGACTCAGCCGGGCCCTTCTTGCTTAGGGTCTTATGCAGTTGTACTCAGATGGCATCTGGGGCTACAGACCTCTGAAGACACAACTGGATTGAAGGTCCAATATGGCTTCTTTCCTACGTGTTGGGCTGAAATTGCTGGGCTATCGTCAGGCGTCTGTTTCTCTTCATGCAGCCTCTCAGCACAAATAGCTTGGGCTTTATCACAGCATGGTGCTCTCTTAGTAGTTGAACTTCTTATACAGCAACTGGCCCTCAGAGTGAAATTTCAAAGAACCCAAGGGAGAGGTTACTAGATTTACTATGACTGAGCCTCAGAAATCACACATATTGATTACATAAAGCCCACCTAGATTCAACGAGGGGGGGTCTACACAAAAGTATGAATCCCAAAAGACATAGCTCATTGTGGGACCATTATAGAGACCAGTTACCAAGATGAGGAAAGTAGCTTAAACAATATAAAATTATTATACTGTGAAAATATCAAAGGTTACTCCAAAGAGCTCAACACACATACCAAATGAATGTCCTTCCCCAAAACAATCCTAAAACCTTCAAGCCTGCTAATTCTCTGGGTCAATTAATTCTGGCAGTGGACAGAAATGCAGACAGAGCCATTCTGTTCAAATGGCGTGATTCCCCAATGCATGGGGTTGATAAATCTAGGGGTTCCTTTTGTGGGAGAAACAGGACTCCTACCATTGGCAGCCAGAAAGTAGTACAGTCATGTACCATTTAATGATGGAAATAAATTCTGAGAAAGGCAACATTAGGCAATTTCATCACTGTGTGAATATCATAGGGTACACTTACACAAACCTATAGCCCACTACACACCTGGGCCAAATGATACTGCCTATTGCTCTGAGGCTACAAACCAGTACAGCATGTTACTGTACTATAAGCAATTGTAAATAACGCAATGGTAAGTATATATTGGACATAATTACATGTGCTATACTTTTATATGACTGGCAGTGCAGTAGCTTTGTTTATACCAGCTTCACCATAAACGCAGCATAAGTAATGTGCTGCACTCTGACATCATTAAGTGATAGGAAATTTTCAGCTCCATTATAATCTTATGAGCCCACCATCATATATGCAGACCATCACTGACTGAAATGCCATTATCCAGTGCATGACTGTATTCATTTCTTTTCTCCAGAAGGACTGAAGCACGTGTAAATGCCCAAGTCCCCTTTGTTTAGTACACCAGGTATGTTGTTTTGGCTACTCTATCATAGTGGCACCAAATACTTGGTGGGACCTGGGGTTAGGCTAATCTTTTTAAAAAATATATTTTTTTTTATTGATTTCAGAGAGGAAGGGAGAAGGAGAGAGAGAGAGAGAGAGAAACATCAATAATGAGAATCATTGATTGTCTGCTTCTTGCACACACTCTCCCCCCCTACCCCCCACCCCATCCCCTAGGATAGAGCCCGAAACCCAGGAATCAAACCCTGACCTCCTGGTTCATAAGTCCATGCTCAACTACTGAGCAACACTGGCCAGGCGCTAGGCCAATCTTGATAGTGTACTTATTCATTTTGTTTTCATAAGAACCTATAAAGCAACTGTCTTACAGATGAGAAAACTGAAGCACAGAAACTTCCAACAGTTTGCCCCAAGTCACATAGGAATTCACACTCAGGAAGTCCAGCTCCAGAGCCCATTCTCTTGATCTCCTTACCGCACTGCCTTGGGCACGTCTCTTGATTTCTCTGTATTGCATCCTTTTCCTGTGTAAAACAGAACTACATCCTTCCCTCACAGGCTTGCATTAAGAAATGAGTGTTGGCCCAACCTTGCCACTTACAAGCTATATGTCCTGGGACAAATTGCTTAATCTTTCTGAGCTTTGGTTTCCTTATTTAATAAATGAGTATGTTCTTGTGAGAAGTCCATGGGATGATGCATAAAAAGTGCAGTGTCTGGCACAAAGGGGGTTTAACAAATAGTATGAATTGGTATTATTATTGATTATATTATAGCACAACTTCTGGGTTCTTAACTTAAGCCTACACCCTCGCAAGTCTCCTGCTGAAATTGTTGTTGTTTTGTCTGACTTTTTACTGTTCCCTAACTTTCCCACCCAGGAAACAGCTGCACATTTGGGCAGAGGGACATGACAAGCACTGGTAGACAGTCACGTTGCCACCACAGATGTCCCTGTTCTGGCTGAGACAGAGGACAGCAGCCAATATTCACAAATATTCAAGCCAATATGACTGGAATCAGAGGGGCGTTTATAGACTCAGCGTGGGGACTACAGATTTTCCTGTTCAAAACAGAATATTGCAGAATGTGCCTGATTCATCCCACACTTATTAAATGAATACTTACTCTGTGCTCAGTAGCCTTGAAAATACAAAGATGAATGGGACATGTTCCCTGTCCTCTTGAACCTCAAAATATAAATGGGGCAATGAAGCATATATAATTAACCATAGTAGCGAGTGAAGTTCTAGGTATAGCACAAATACAAACTGTGGCTGAACTCAGAAGGAGAAATTTTATCAAAGAGGTTTAGGGTGAGACCAGGAAGACTTCTTGGAGGAAGTGGTATTTTAACAGGACTTAAACAAAACAAAAGGCCTTTAATATCTGAGACAGGGCAGGGCAAAGGTAATGCAAGGTAAAGGAAATGATGTGAAGGCAGGTGGGAGTAAGGTGAGTAGCCACCTAATTTAGAGTGGGTGTGTGTGGCAGGTACTGCGGATTGGCTGAACTTCCTCCAGCCACAAGCCTGCCTCCCTCAGTCACCTTTCACCAGGTGACCCCCTTCTGAACACTGAGTCATACGCTGGCATAGGATTCTGGGTAAGTATTCACTTTAGGCATAAAAACAGGACAGGCTCAATTAGCATGCACTTTCCCTCACGCTGCCTCTTCTTTCTCCTACTTGGAATTGGGTGAGATGTCTGGAAGTGCATTCTGAGGTCATGCAGAATTAAGCAAAAGACTGAAAGCCAAATGGTGGGATGGTGGAACAGGAAGATGAACCGAGCATGGGCCCATCACTGAGTACTTGTATAGGCCTCAAACTGTATACCTACTAACTCCTTATCATGCGAGAAAATAATGCTCTTTGTTTAAGCTAGCACACATTGAATGTTCTGTTACCTGTAGCCAAAGCCATTCCTGATTGTTACAGAGGCAATGATGACTTGTGGAATGTAAAGCAGAAAAAAAAAATCAGAAAAATGGGATCCATATTTTGAAGGGCTATGGAGTCTATTGACCAACTGATTATTTCTTAGTTAGTAGGAGCAGTAAATATTTGTGAGCAGTAGCAGTATTGAAGCTGTGCTTTAGGAAGATTTATTTTGCCACAAAAGAGAAAGTGCTTGAAGTTAAAACACACACACACACACACACACACACACACACACACAAAAGAAACTATCTAAGGAACATTCTGATAGTTGTCATACCAAGTAGGCTCTCCCCATCAAAACCTCTATCACAAATTTTAAAAACATGTATGTATAATTGATATATATACAATGGACACTTTCCCAATTTATGCCAGTGTACTTATGTGAAACTGCTCTGTTATTAATTTGTAACATACAATCTGAAGAAAGTTTCACTTTGCTCTGTGAAGGTAGCTTCAAAACCAGTTCCCTAAACCTCCTTTGCAATCAGACTGTGACCCTCCACCCAATTCTTTCCCATTTAGAAACTGAAGAGCCATAACTGTACAGGAGGAGGATGGAAGTAGAAGTGAAGCAGGTGAGGGATGTGAGAAGCATTTTACAGGGAGAACTGACAGGGCATGGTAACTGTTTCGATGTCAGGACCAAGGGTCAGGACAAGTGAGGGATGGCTCCAGGATAAGACCTGTGTTGCTGGGAGTTTGGGGAGGGAAGTGTGCGGCAGGAGCAGGTATGAGGAGAGTGGTGGGAGAAGGTGGGTCCTGCCATTAACCGGCAGGAGTGGACAGTTGAAGGCTATCCACATCAGATGGGTCCGCACCAACTTTCAAGACAAAGGACTCTAAGTGAAACTTAGTATCCCTACACGAATACCTGTGTCAACTCTATTCTATCTGATTTTCCACAGATGGGGGTTATTTTATGTGTCAGCTTGACTAGACCATGAGGTGTCCAAACATGTGGTCAAACATTATTGTGGGTTTGTCTGTGAGGGCATTTCTGGATGAGATTAACATTTGAATCGGTAGACTGATTACAGACCATTGCCTTCTCCAGTGTAAATGGGCCTCATCCCATCAGTTGAAGGCTGAAGAGAATGAAAGAACTGATCCTCCCCCTAATTAGAGGGAATCCCTCCCTCTTGAATGTCTTTGAGTTGGGACATTGGTGTTTTTTTTTTTCCTACCTTTGAACTTGAACTGAAACATTAGCTCTTGCTGGATCTTAAGCCTGCTGACCTTCAGATTGAACTATACAGTGGGCTCTCCTATCTCCGGCTTGCCAATGACAGATCATGGAACTGGTACCTACCAAAATCGTGAGCCATAATTTCTCATAGAAACTCCTTTTTGTATCTGGTTTTGTTTCTCTGGAGAAACCTGACTAACACACACACACACCCCCACCCCCCCATCTCTACTGGCTCTATATCCAACCCCCTCTTTGTCCAGCTGGGTCCCACCTGGGTTCCTCTATCTCCAACTTTGGCACCTCTGTCTGCTGATTCTCTTCCCCAGCACAGGTGACAGACACCCCACTTGCCTCTCAATTAGTCCACCCCATCCAGGCTGGCCTCCTGGAATTGCAGCTCAGTTTGGGGGATACAAATATCAGTAGAGACTCTTAAGGATCTCAGAATGCATCCATTTTGCTAACATTTACAGTCTATTACTTCCTAGGCTTAGTATAAATGAGCACAACACAATGTGGTTAAATCCCAGCCTTCACCACGTTTGATAACACAGAAAGACAGATAAGCTAACAATGGCAAAACAATGGGTGACGGAAGCGTGCCGGTGAAATGTTCGGACTAGGTGGGGAGCTGGAGGAATATGTGGGAAAGGCATTTAATCACATATTACAAGTATTTATTGAGTATTTACTACGTGCAAAGCATTACTAAAAGTATCATAATCCTTAGTACAAGATCCTAGTTAATTCTTTAAAAAAGGTATAGTCCCCAAAACAAAAGAACAACTGATTTATCTCAAATGGTCTCACAGTGGGGCAGACTCCCTGTCTCGGTGCCAAGTGGGGGAGAGCATCGCAGACAGGGGAGACAGCCTGTGACAGAGGTGCCACTATACGTAGTGCATCCTGCCAGCATGCCACTGTGGTTGCAGTAGGAGAGGAGTGCCTAAGTGGATGAATGAAGTCCAAAATGTAATGTACCATTTATTCTCACCATTTACTTAACCTCTCTGAGCCTCCCTTGGCTCCTCTGTAAAATGGAGATTATCTCCTGGGATTGTTTGGAGGATTAAATGAGATAATGAATGTAAAGTGTTTAAACAATCCTTGGCACACAGTGAGTGTTCAGTAGCACTTGTTGTCTAGTAGGTCATGGGCCAGGATTGGTGTTTCACAAAGACCTTGGTAGATTGAATGAGACAAGAAGTTTAGGTAGGAGCTTACTGAGATAGTGAAGCCCAGAGTGGACAGTGGTGGTGGGCTGGAGGAAGATGGGTACATAAATCTTTGGTTAGTCTAAATAGTGTTTCTTTAAAAAAGAAGAAAAAACTCTCATTGTAAGCTGGCATCAAAATTGCAGATTAATGCTATAAAGCAACAGCAGCAAAGGCTTAAATCGTTTATGGCATTAGTCCTGAAGGTGTTTGGGTCTCTTAATTCTGGAGGGTAGGAGAGCTTTACTGGATGTACTTTTTTTCCACTGGATTCCATCATGTTATGGCTATATTTCTAGAGTCTGGGCATTTAATCACATATTACAAGTATTTATTGAGTATTTACTACGTGCAAAGCATTACTAAAAGTATCATAATCCTTAGTACAAGATCCTAGTTAATTCTTTAAAAAAGGTATAGTCCCCAAAACAAAAGAACAACTGATTTATCTCATGGTCTCCAAACCATCCAATGTGGCTCTGTGGTGCCCAGCTGCAATGCTTTGGCAGGATAAACAAAGACAAACTCTAGCTATCTGTTTACTTCTGGATGGTTTGTACTCAGGGACACATATCAATTCAAATTTCCAAAATTCACTTAATGTGACGCTGAGTGGTACTTTAAACCAAATCACCATATAAACCATGATTACCTTTTAGTCAGAACCTACCATGTCTCACATAACCTATCATTAATCTTTATAATTATTCTGAAATATTGGCATTATTATTCCCATTTAACAGAAGAAAAGACTGAGTGTCAGAGATTAAGGTTGAGTGGCAAAACCGGGATTCAAACTTGAGTTTGTTGACTCCTGAGCTGAAGTTCTTTCCATTTCACTGGTTGCTTCTTACCCTACTATCAGCTGATCTGACTCTTCAAATAAACATAGTTTGGTTTGCTATCTGGAATTTTTTTCCCCTCAATCTTGTATCTTCTGGATTATAAAAATAACAAACATTCATTGCATAAAATTTGGAGAAAATAGGAGCATATAAAGGAGTGTTGTTTCTATAATTTTGGTACTCATTTCTAGGTTAGGCTGCCAAAATGAAACTTCATTACTCTTGTTTAAAAAGCAATGTCTTTTGTTATGAATTGATTGTAAAGGGAAGGCGATGATATGGTCTTTATTTGCCAATTTTTGAGTATATAGAATGAGTAAAGAAGGCCTGTGGTGATGAGAAGGTTTTCTTTTCTCTAAATAAGTGTGAGAGGTTGAGGAGACAGGATGCCCTTGGTGAAGAGAGCAGAGTATAGCCTCGCACATTCTAGAGGCCTTTGTGTGTTATATTCAATTTTCCACAAATAGATCCCCATCCACTGCCACAGCTTCCTAGCTGAAGTTCGGGAGGGTTTGTGTCTTAGCTACAAGCCAAGGATGCAACCATTTTAATCTTGTTTCAATGTAAAAAAAAAAAAAAAAAGGGGGGGGGTGTTAAAAGAGGCAAGGAATAAAAAACACAGAAAGAGTGGCTGTCAAAAATGCCCAATGCCCCTGGGCATTGTGCTGATCATACCTATTGATGCCATTTAATTCTGAAGTCAACCAGTGGGAGACAGTCACCCTTCCCTCTTCCACCAAGGATCTCAAAACATTTACCTTCACTCTAAGATTCTGAGGCAACCCTGCTCTGTTTTCACATTCTACATCAAGGGTTGCAAACTTCTAGTATTTTTATTGATTTATTTATTTTTTCCTAGCTTAAAAGTAGTATTTTTAAATGTTTGCATCAACCTTTTAAAACTGGGAACATTTACACAGATATCTTTTTTTTTCTTTTTCTCATTTCTCTTTTCAAATGAAAAGATCTGGCAACACCAAGCAAAGTTTTACATGGCAATAACCAGTTGGAGTGGTGGCCCCTTTGACATGTGATGGCCATGGCTGGTTTCTGTTTATCCTTGCTTTAGCAAAATCTTGTTTCCTACAGTAGAGAGACAGTATGTTTCTAGAAAAATCCAACCTGCTTCATGCATTTGATAATCTGCATGGTTCCTTGTTTCTTTCTGTCACCAGTGCTTTCAACAGCTTCCATCCCTTTCAGTTCAAGCTGTGAGACTAGTTCTGGGATCTAAGTTCCACTCTGCCCCAAACTGGTGGTATTGACCTTGAGCAAGTCAACCTTAGTTCCCTCCTCTGTGAAGGAAGGCCTTTGGTCTCAATCCTTCGCTCTGAAATTCTAGGACCTCTAGGGAGCTTTGCTGGCCCAGGTATGACCAATTCTCTCCTTGACCTCTTTGTCATAGAAAGTTCCCAGGGATAGGCAGTTCCAAGCAGATGACTGGCTGAAGAAGGAGAGAGAGCAGGAGAAAGATGGGACAAGAGAAAATGAAAAAGAGCAACTCATGGAGGAAGTCAACTCAGAGAGGAGCAGAGAGATGGGAAGGGGAAAGAGGTAAAAAAATTTCTCATTTAAAATGTAACACCCAATAATGAAACCACATGATTAGAACCTTTTCATCCTTTCAACAAACCTATATGAAAATTAAAACTAATAGCATTAATTGTAGATATTTGGAAAGTTCTGAAAACTAAAAAAAAAACAGAGAAAAAAATAAACTGTAATCTTAATACTTAAGGTCAAGGACTCCCACTAGGTATATTGTTTTCCCAACTTATTTTTTCCCATTGTTTTTTATAGTGGATATAATATTTTAAAAATCTCATTTAATTTGAAAACAAAAAAAATAAAGTAAAACATTCAAAATTGTCTAATTATGGTTAGAACTAGATATATTGGCACACGTTTATTTGATTTATTTATTTGTGCATTTTTTTTTTCCATAGGCAGCACTTCCAGCAAAATGCAAAACAAAACAAAGAGTTGAATAAACCCTTTTATTTTCCATTACCTATCCAATTTACCAGTGTAATTGAAGGGTTTTGACATCATTACTGTGACATATGGGCTTTATTAAAAATGGGCTTAAAATAAGACTAATTTGCAGTCTTAATAAAGGAATAACTTTTTGCATTCTGACTTAGTTCTTAAGAGTGCTTTCCTATGATCTTTTTTCCTTTTTTTTAAAGTAGGATTTTCCTTGGCAGGGGTTGGGGTGTCATTTCAGAGGTCAAGCATTCCTTATGTCTATTATTTCATTTCAATCAAGAGCTATAAACTGCTGGTGATAAAATCCTCTTAAAGTTGATGATTCTACCAGTTTTTGCGACACAGCCTAGAGACGGGTACAATTCAGTTTTAGATAACCTCTTTTTGATGCACAAAGGAAAGGTAAGAAGATGTGATTAAAAATGTTTGCAAGAGTGAAAGAATAACCCCCTTGCTCAGAGAAGCTGGGAATGAGCCTATCTCTAACTTTCCTTGCCATTAAGTAGACTCCGAGAATGAATGCCCCAGATACAAAGCCCAGGAGAGGAGAGGCTGCCTCCGTGGAAGCCAGGGCACTTGTTTGCAGGTCAGCTTACCTGATTTGCAGATCTCCAATCTTATCAGAATTGAACTACCTGGCTTATTCTATTTCTTCTTTGTTGATATCCAAACTGGCCTTTTCTCCCACCTCTCCCTTCTTCTTCTTCTTCTCTCTCTCTCTCTCTCTCTTTTTTTAAATTGAGAATGCCGAAAGCCTGGGGCAAGCTTCTGGGTGTTCTCAAGACTTAAATACCTCTGCTTAAAGAGTTAAAGATCTCGTGGCTGCAGTCAGAGGGCGATAAGAAATCTCTCACCCATTGGAGATGCTCCCCTCGTCCTTTACCAAAACAAGGTCTGAGAAACATGGAATGCACTCAGCAGTTTAGGGAAACTCTACCGTGCAAAGCCCCAAGATTAGTATTAGTTTTTGAAGGCTGGAGAAAGTTCTCATTGTAATAACTTATCTTGGAGAACAAGAGTTTATTTTTCATTTATCGAGAGCTTAATATTTCCCTCTGAGGAAAAAATGCTTTGAGGGATACACTATACCCAGGAAAACACTCACTAACCAACATATTTTTCTTTATCAGTTCAAGCTAAAAATTCCTCCTTGAGATTAAAAACCATTTCCAGAGTGAGCGGAATCCCATTGGACTGGCTGTCCCTAGAGAGGAAGGAAGATTTAGCCTTACTTGCATGCCCCAGAAATACTTTTTAAAGGGGAAAGTTGCCCCTGATGGGTGTTTTAAAGCCTGATTTGGGGCCTAGGGGTGGGCTAGAAGGGATCAATGGGGTGGGGCGGGTGAATGGAGGAACATATACAATACTTTCAATAATAAAGATTAAAAAAAGAAAAATTCAGTATCACAAAAAAATAAAAATAAAATAAAAGTAAGAAGGATTTCTACCATATCCAGTTGGCGCCGGGAAGAAACCTAGTCTGTACTTGAGCCGGAGCATGTGGAAACTCAGAGAGCACTGGAGAAAGGTGATCCAGTTGCCTTGTACTGATGATCATTTAAAAAATATTGTTCTGGTGCCACTTATTAGAAAAAGGTAAAAAGGAGGGGGAAGGAGGTGGGTGAGGTAGAAGAAGAAATACCATTTTTAGTAAGCGTGGCCAGAAAGTAAGATACACTTAAAATACTTGCATCCCAGTGAAATAAATGTTTAGCTCTTAAAAGTCCTAAATTCCATACCCCTCCCAAAGCCTCAGATCATAAGCTGCTTGAGGTTAAAATGAAGGAGTTTTGGTACAACTTGTTCTCTAAGTAAAAGATGATTACTCTACCCATCTCTTTCCAAATTAGGAATTCTGAACCATTTTTGATGTTGTGGTATTTACTCACATTTTAAATTTTAAAAAAAAATTATTTTTTTCTGGTGAAACTCACCATAGGTGACTGAAATGTTGGTGGGAAGCAAAGAGCTCTGTGCAAAAACATTTGAAAATGAAACACTCCCAGGGCACAATCCCTTTCTCTGCAGAGCAAGCTTTTCAAATAAGTGAGAGAAAAAAAATGCACAGGAGACCTTGTCTACCAGAATGCATGTGCATAGGAATCTCCTGGCTGCAAAGCGCTGACATTTAACACCACTTTGAACCCGCCTGCAGCTGGTGTTGGACTCTCCATTCTCTCCCACCTTGTTCTTGGCCTCTCCCTCATCCCTCTGGCCCAGAGCCTCGGTGCCTGTAGGGCCTCTCCCAAGGCAGGGAGATTGCAAGCCGGGCAGAGCCTGCACTGGCATCCTTGCCAGGGATCAATCAGTGTTCAATAGCAGCCATCAGAAGGCAGCTCATCAACGGCTTGCCAAGAGGCCACTTGCTGAGCTGGTGGAGATTTTCTGTTGGTGCGTAACCAGCTTCTGTGAGTTTGTAAATAGCCCTAAGTAATTTCATCCCAGCCACGGTGCTTGGGGAGAGCTGCTTGCGTGAGGGAACAGCACTACAGCGGTTGTTGTGGCTTCTGTGGTGTGGTAGCTATGGAAGCGTGAGGGTGTGGCGAGAGATTAGGCTGCCGCTAAGCCATTGCACCTTGCCAGATAGAATTATCCTTTGATGTACATTGGGGGCTAAATTGTTGTGTGTGTGTTTTCCCCCCTTTGATACTTTTAAAATTAAGATTCCGTGTTAATCTCCAATTAATTCCAAGTATAGGCTTCTATTTTAGCTCCTTTGAATGGGTGGTATTGGAATGCTTTTAGGGAAATAAAGCCAGAATAAAATGTTTTCCAATTACATTAAATAGCGTGTGGGCTGGTTATTAGGCATTGCCGTATTGTGGGGGATTTTAAATCAGAATGTCGTAATTTTACATCAGAAATCACTTGAAGTCACACACGGAGCCCTGAAGACAATAGTGCTCTGCATTAAATGGTTGTACAAAGGGAAAAAAGGAAGTCTAGAAACCGCTGCCAAAAATGAAAGTTCAACTTCAAATAAAAAAATAGAAAATCATGAGTTGTGACATTTATAAGGATAAATATTGAGTATGAAACTCAGTATGAAATAGGTAAGATTCCCACCAGCTGGAAAATGTGAAGATGGGAGGGGAAAAACAAAACAAAAACAGAGAGAAAGAAACCTGTAGCTGACCAGAGCTTTTCCTGAACTGCAATCTGCAAAGAAAATCAACCTCTACTCACGTGGGGCCCCTTACAGGCCCTGACAGAGGGTCAGGGACAGCTGACCTGGACTGGATCCAGGCAAAACTGTGAGGTTAGCTGGGACTTAATGAGTCACCTTTTTAGACCTCCCAGCGATTTCAGCCCAGGTGTTTGCGTCTGAGCCCGGAAGGAGGGTAATTCTTTACGGTGAGGAAACAAACCTCCTTTGGTGACTTTTTAACTATCCATGGGGCAGGTTTGGGGTAAAGCGTAATAGTGACCACCAAACGATGCCTGAGGTTTGCCAAGCATTTGTCACAAATGTGTAAGACAGCCATGATGTAAAACACGGTGACTCTTTTTCTCCCTAAATATGGAAACATTCGTCGAACCATGAGTCTGAGATGTTGTTTGGGGGGGAAAAGAGTTGTCATCATTCCTATGGAGACCAACCCTGTGATTCAGCCCTTCTCTCTCTCAAGGAAAGAGTGAACTTGAATTTTTAGCCGTCACTTTCTGTTGACTGTCATTTTCCTGGAAATTGGCTGAAAGCAGGTGATTTCTTGTTCCTCATTCCCATCCCTAATTAGGGGCCCAGTCCCATGCGATAGCATCTCGAAGGGAGCTTTGGCCATTATCAGTGGGTGGGGCCAGTGGAGTGGGGGTGGGGGCACTTTTCCGCACCAGTTCTGAGGAAGCCTGTCTCTGTTTTCCTGCTTGCGATGAATTTTTAATAGTACCCGATACAAAGACTTCCTTTTGAGACTCATGGTCACCCAGTAAAGAGAGCTGTGGTTCCATGGAACACATTGGGTTTGGCATCATCAAAAGATTTGGGTTTAAGTACCAGCTCTGCTGAGATAAAATGGCATTCTAGGTACGTATGGAGGCCAAAGAACAGGAGAATGGGGTGGCTGATCGTTTCAGGGATACCAGTAAGTGTGTATGCTGACCCATTCTTAACTCACCCCTTTTTATGATGTAAACACTGTAAGGGAAGCACACTGGAGCATCCCAGGTAAGGACACCAGGCTGTAACTAGATTTCTATGATTGAGTTCTGAAAGCCACTGAAGTCTCACTGATTCAGGCCTTAAAAAATGCCCACAAGTCTTCAGAAAATCACCTTGCAATGTGTGATCCTTATGGGTGGCCTCTTACTGATTTGTCTTCTAAATGCAGATTCTTAGACCCTGCCCCAAACCTGCTGAGTCAGAATTTCTAAAGTTGCAGAGCCCTGGAATTTTCATTTTCAGCACTACACAGATTTTGACAGGCCACTGTAAAGGTGACACCACTACTTTAGGGACTAAACTCTGGAAACCACTCAGCACTGGTGATGTTATATACAAAACAGAAGCCATCAATGCGGCTTCCGAAATAATTATTTGAAAAGTATGTGTGTTAGACAATCATATACTTTACAGAGTGGTCCCCCTGATATTTCAAGTAACCCCCCACCTGGCCCATACATAGCTATTACAATATTACTTTCCCTCCTATTGACCACTCATCCTCCAGTGTCTGTCCTTTGGTTATGCATGCATGCAAGTCCTTTGGTTGATCTCTTACCTCCCTTCTCCCCTGCCTTCCCTATGAGGTTTGATAGTCAGATAGTCTCTGTCTCTGGGCCTATTTTTATTCATCCATTTATATTATTCACTATATTCCATAAATGAGTGAGATCATGCTATATAGTACCTGAAACTAATACAGAATAATATTGGATGAGAAAAAAAAATGTTCTGACTCTAGGAAGAAATTTAGCAACTGACTTAATATCAATAGTTGAGCCCCTAAACTGTACCACTCATTGAGAATAATACTCATGTTTATTATGGAGAAAAAAAGACTTGTAATATATATAATAAAAATATAATTAAAAAAAGATTTCTATGATAGAGGATTTGCTTATGTCCCATGGGAACAAATTAATAAAAGTATGTTGAACAGGAAAATAAATAAATAAACAAATAAATTAGTTAATTGATTAATTAAATGAAGTTAAAAAAGTGTGTGTGTGTGTGTGTGTGTGTGTGTGTGTGTTTAAGTGTTTAAATGCACATGGGAGTGAGAATTCTGTGTGTAGTGTGTGTCTGAGGTTTTGGAGAGTGTATGTACATGTGTGTTTACACTGAAGGATGTGCCAGTCCCTCTGGGTTCCTGGCAATGCCACTAATCGCATCTGGTCTCCATGACTGTGCTCAGGCTTCCACACACAAAACTAGACACCCTCTTTCCAGATGGGACCCCTATGAACTTAACGAACTTCCGCCCGGGGATTCCCAGTGGAGTCTTACATGAATTTGCCCATGAAAGCTGCACTGGCTTCTCAGGGATTTCTGGGCTTGATTTGGACTAAAATTTGGGGCCAGAATTCCTGGAAGGTAGCAGGCTGCCCAGGCCATATTTCCTAAAGGTTATTTGCCCCTTCTTGGCCTCAATAGGCTCCTTTCAACCACAACAAGGTGTTGCTTGTGGTGTTGAACACCTTTCACTCAAATACCTCTGAGAGGAACAGTCCTGCTTCTGCATGACAAATGGTAGCAAACTGTTTTCTTCCAGCCCCCAATCTCTTCTCTCCTGGGTGGGCCCAGTCTTTGCATTTCAACTCAGTTCAGTTCAATTTCACACATTTATTCAGTACCAGCTAAGCTGCAGGCACCAGCCTGGGTGATATTTGTGTTTGGGGGAGGGTGCAGGGAGACAGATGGGCAAAAACCAGTTCCTGCCCTCAGAGAGTTCCAGCCACGGACGGTCCATGTGAAGCTACACTAATAGCTAGACTCGACTCAAATGTAATGAATGCTAAACCAGTAGTTTGCCCAAAGTTTAAAAAGAGGAAAGGATTATTACCTTATGGAGGTCAGAAAATACACTTGACCAGGAGGAGAAATATCTGAGCCTCATTCCCTTGGGCCTTGAACTATTCCACACATGTTTTCAATTCTGTGATCATGCTGGACATATCCCCAAAATCAGCAAAACTGTATTGAACATAGATTGCTACATCTATATTCATTTAGTCCTCCCAACAGCCCTGTGTAATAACAAACACTGTTATTATCCCCATTTCTGAGATGAGGAAATTGAGGCAAAGAGAGATAAAGTAACAGTCCCCCAAGGCCACACAGCCAGGAAGCAGCAGAACCAGTTTTTGAGCCCAGGCAGCCTAGCACCGGAGTGAAGAGCCTAAACACAGTGCTGTACCTACACACATTTTACATTTTATGCCACCAGTAACCTGCCTTGTGTTTATTTTTATCCTACCTACGTAACTATTTTTCTATCCTTATTTTCCTTCAATATTTCTAGTTCTATTGCTTGGTGAGAAGAATGACTACAGGTTTTTAAATGTTTCATTCTGTTTTTAAATCTCAGTATTTTATGGGTAATCACAGAAGGCTCAACCTGAAGACCACCCATCCTAAGCGAGTTTCTCCTCTGCTTCTGGGTTCTTGTCCCAGGGACCCACCGAGGAAGAGGCCAGTGAGAAGGTCCCCTGAAGATGGCATGGCTCTGAATGTTGAAACTTAGACCTGGACAATACTGTCAACGTGTGCCTACACGGTTCTGTTTAAGGATGAGGCTGCCCCAACTCCTCCTCAGCCCTCCTTGCACACACTTGATGATCTGGATTTCTGCCTAAGGCAAGTGAAAGCTTATCAATCAGATCCTCTCAGACCTTTGGGTTTTCAGACACTCAGAAGTGCACGCAGAGTTAACAGCCAGGTAGTGAGCACCTACATTGGGAAGCAATAAGAACAGGAGTTGAATCCCGGCTTTGCCACTTGCCAGCTGTGTGCCTGTTTAATCTCTCCGCACCTCAGTTTACACCCCTGTGAAGTGGAGATAAGAAAGCTCCTTGACAGGGGTTATTTTGTGAGGATTGAATAGTGTTTGTAAAATGCTTACTATACAGTGCCTGCCACATAGTAAGGCAACCCTAGTTCTCATGTTTACAACTTGATTGTATTGTGGAAAGCACAGTGTGGGCTATTCTGAGGGCTGGAGGGAAGAGCTGAGAATTGGAAGCTCTACTGCAAATGGGGCCATCTCCTTGGACCTTGTTTCCACATCTGGCCCAGGTAAATGATTGTATTTCTTAAAGCAAAACGTTCATTGGGGCTGAAAACAGTACCAAAGGGGCCCCAAGTGTTCTCCATGCAGTTTTCCTACCGCAGGGCCCAGCCCACACGTTCAACTCCACCCCTGCTTGAACGTCACTCCCACATCTCATGGGGTGTCCTTCTCTCGGGAGCCCGAGGGCCTGGCTCCTGCTTGTGTTTCATGGGTGGGCCAACTTCCCTTACGCCATACCCAGTACCAGCTTTACCCAGATGTGCTTTCAATTTCCCTCAAGACTTCCTCTTTGACCCGTGGGTTATTTAGAAGTGTGTTCTGCAGTTTCCAAATATCTGTTAATTTTCCAGATCTCTTTCTATTACAAATTTTTAGTTTAATTCCACTCTGGTCTGAGAACCCGTTTTGTGTGCTTTCTATTCTTTTAACTTTGTTAAGGTTTGCTTTATGGCTTAGGATACGGTCTGTTGGTGAATGCTCCATGTGCACATGAGGAGACTATGTATTTCACACTGTTGGATGCAGTGGTCTGTAGAGGTCAACGAGGTCACATGGCTGAAGAGTGTTGTTGGGTCTTATAAGTCCTTATTTATTTTCTACCTTTTGTGTCATTTACTAAGAGAGGGCTATTGAAGTCTCAAATTATCATTGTGTGCTTATCTATTTATTTATTTCTGTCTGTTCTTGCCGCATGCAATTTGAAGCTCTACTTTTACATGCAGACATATATATATGCATTACTTTGACTTCTTCGACAATGGACTTCTTTATCATTATGTAATGTCCCTCTTTATCCCTGATAATCTTTGTTATTCGGAAGACTGCTTTATCTGAAATTAGTATGTTTACTCAAGGTTTCCTTGAGCATTTTCATGTTATATCTTCCATTTAAAGTGAGTTTGTTAGAGATAGCATGTATCCAATCTCTGTGTTTTAACTGGTATGTTTAGATCATTCACATTTTAAGTGTTTGCTGGTATCAGTGGGTTGAATTCTACCATTTTACTAGATGTTTCCCTTTCGTGTACTAGTTATTGGGCTCTATGTGTACCTTTTCTGCCTTCTTTGGGTTTAATTGAGCATTTTATGATTATATTTTATCTCTTATATCGATATATTATTTATAACTCCTTTTTAAAAATGTTTTAAGTGATTAACTAGAGTTCTAATGTACTTTTGAGAGATAAAAAGTTTGATCCTTTTGTATTTCCCAAGGGTGGGTTGGGAGATGGCTATAGCTTTGTTCCCTTCTGAGATAAACTTTGACATATTTTGGTTAAAATAGCTAGAATATAAGTGGAATGCTGAATTATGGAATAGCACTCCATTTGAAAAATAATTTTTTAAATATGAATTTCGCCTGTAACCAGTGAACTCA
This sequence comes from Pipistrellus hanaki, assembly GCF_964339955.1. Taxonomy (NCBI): domain Eukaryota; kingdom Metazoa; phylum Chordata; class Mammalia; order Chiroptera; family Vespertilionidae; genus Pipistrellus; species Pipistrellus hanaki. Next base: position 36,419,961 of record NC_140503.1, on the reverse strand, counting down.
CACACATTTTTTTTTTAAGCATAGGAAGATTAAATCTGGATGAACAGAAATACTGTTCTGTGTTTTTATGAAGTAAAAATTGTACAAAAAGGAAAATGTAGTAAAGTTTTAAATAATTCTGAAATAGAAATATAACCAGAAATTATTGAATTTTGCTCATTGGGAAAATCCTAGAGAATTTTATTTTCCCTAGAGAAGCAGTTCGTATTTTAATTTTGGGACCACAACCCCTTTGAGAATTTGAAGAACCATACTCTAGGAAAACACATACGCTCATCTACATACCAAATTTTGCATATAATTTCAGGAAGTCTCTAACTCCGTAAGAATCTCTAGATCCTTTTTTAAGAAACATCTGCCCTAGAACAAGTAGTGAATGCTGTCAACAAGGACTTTGATGTAACCATAGATCTTGGTATGTAGGTCAAATAGCAGAAATATCAGATTTGACCTGAGCTTTTTGAGCAGGGCAATGGAAACTCTTGTCCTTTGCTTATTGTTAAGCAGCACTAGGTCCAGGCCACACCTGGCACTAGCTCTTAGATTTGTCATTTGCCCAGTCATGCACCATAGTGTGACAGCATTGCTGCCTCTACAATGGCATAGGGAGCTCAGATGGTGAGAACCAGCTGGCTACTCTGAATGGCCAGCATAGCTAGAATATGTTTGTCTCCTTTTATGCTAAAAGGTAGAATTCTCCCAGCAACTGCTTAAATTGTGGTTACAAACACCAAGATGAGTTTGCTCATGAGCCAATTTTCACACTAATATCAAAAGTATCTTCAGAGAGAGAGTATGCACTAAGTTTCAAGCAATAGTTGTTTATATTATAAAAAAATAATAAGTCTCCCATTTATACTTTAAAAAGTTAGTCACAAAGCATTTAATGGCAATAAGTCCCAAAGGATTGATCAACTACATCTCCCTTATTCTTTGACAGCTTCTAAAATCTCCTTCCAATTGTGATACCCTCCTTAGTCAATCAAAACAGACTTATTTGACTCCTCGCAATAAATTTCTATAATCAAATAACACCATTGACTTAACTCATTTCTTTACAAATGCACATTGTCTTATATTTCATTTTTTCCCTTTCATGGATTTGTCTCTTTTAATAATTCAGTGAAGTCCTTATCTTTAAGATGTTTGTCATCAGCAAATTGACATCCACACTAATAAAAGAAAAACATGCAAATTAACCATCACTCCATTATGCCAAGCCACACCAATCAGGAACGAGTATGCATATTAACCCAACCATGGAGCTGGCCATGGAGCTGGAGCAAGCAGGAGGATTGGGTTTCCAGACCACCCCAGCTGGCCCTGGCCTCCCCTCAAGACTACAAAGTTTCAATTATAGAAGAGAAATAAATCCTAGATACTTGCTTCCAGCCGGCTCTGGCCTCTGCTCAAGGAGGTGCTGAAAAAAAAGAAAAGGAGGGCTGGGACCTTGGGTCGGCAGTGGGTGGTGGGGCTGGTGATCAGGTTAAGATGGGATGGCAGGGGCCATTGGGGTAAGCAGACCAGCAGGGAGGCCAGTTGGGGGTGAGCAGGCTGTCAGTGGGGTCAGTTAAAGGTGATCAGGACAGTGCGCAGGCGGGGGGGGGGGGCAGTTTGAAGTGAGCAGGCCAGAAGGGGGGCAGTTGGGAGTGAGCAGGACTGTGGGGAGGGAAGATGGGGTCTAGAAGGCCAGCAGGGGGAGCAGTTGGGGGTGATTAGGCTGGTGGGGGTGGCATTTGGGGGTGAGTAGACTGGCAGGCAGAGTGGTTGGGGCGATCAGGCAGGTAGGCAGGCAGGTGAGCGGCTGGAGCCAGCAATCCTGGATGTGAGAAGGATATTGACTGCTGGTTTAGGCTCAACCCTGTAAACCAACAGTAGGACATCCTTCGAGGGGTCCCAGATTAGAGAGGGTGCAGGCCAGACTGAGGAATACATCTCCCCCCTCCCTTCTACTCTCCCCCCTTGCACGAATGTCATGCACCAGGACACTAGTAATGCATAAAGAAATATATTTAAATGCTTCCAAATAAAAGATGAGGAATCCTTTTTTAAGGTATTTATTAATATGTTGATTTTCCAAATAGCAAAAATAATGGGGTGTTTACATCAATCAGATTGAGTGGAACCCTGTGGACACAGTCATTTAGGGGCTTGGTTGGTGGCCCACAAGTTCACTCTAGTGGCTAAGAAACTGCCTTGGAATTGGCAGAGCCACGTTCTACCTGAGACTAACCATACAACTTTTCATGCCTGCGTCTCTTTCTTTAGCAAATTGTAATTCTATTATTTCTAAAGCTTCCATATCCTTGGACAAAATGTACCATATAAATACTACCTTTATTCTTGCATACAAAAAATAATTGATATTTCTGATGAGGGGAAAAAATAACACATCTCTCTTCCAAATTTCCTAAATAAAAAATGTTTTGAGAAAACTTTATTTGCTAGAGTAGCTTAAAGGAACCCCATAGTAACAAAAAGGCATTCCCTTCTTTGTGTTTGTGTATCTTTTAGTGCTCTTCGAAAAAAATCAGAATGTCAGGAGTTTGGCATTTCTAAGGGAATATTCTCAGTTACTTTGACCAGATAGTTTTAATTCCTCTTTATTCTTTGTAATAGTTTATACTTTATAAAAGATAAGCTTCCCTTTCCTTATCAATTTTTCTTTTCCGCTTGATAAAGAAGGATACTTTTTAACGTGTTCCCAAAGAAGCTAACATGAACTTAGATCAATTTCAGTGGCGTCTTATTTACATGTCATCTTCATTAACGATATCTTCAAAAATGCCATCCGACAGAGCTTATCTATCCACCTCTACCTGCTTTTTTGTCTTGAACATCTTCTCTGTAAACAGTAGCCCTTTTTCAATTACTTGGCAACCTTAGTAAGACTGAAGTTTTCTCTGAGGGATAAGAAAAAAAAAATACATTCCTGGTTTGATTATGTTGTTCTGAACAAAATTAGAATGAGGAAGTAAACAAACATTTAAAAATTGGTGCATGATTTTCTCCTTCCTGTACATGCTTCAGTTATCACCCTAAAATGAAGTGCTGCACGAAATTTCTGATGTTGCCTGTTTTCCAAGATTGCAGATTCTAAGGTTATAGTAAGAATCTTTCTCAATAGGGCTTCTAAGACATAGATTTCAGGGTAAAGCAGGCCCCTCAGAAATGTTAGTCACCCATGTTTTCACCAATGATATTAACCACTACAACCAAGCAGTGTTTGCTATTCTGACATATCCAAGCCATAAGTGGAGTGGCTGGTGTTCCCATTGAGAGTCATGTATTCAATAGTTTCACTACCTGCAGCAAGTTTTTCTTAAAAAACACACAAAACTATCCCTTTTCTCTAGCACCACCACAAGCCCATCACTTCTTACATATTCAAGACTCAGAGTAGCCCTGGCCTGTGTTGCTCAGTTGGTTGAGTGTCATCCCATGCATCAAAAGGCTGCCAATTTGATTCCCAGTCAGGGCACATGCCCAGATTGTGGGCACAATCCCTAGTAGGGAGTATGCAGGAGGCATCTGATTTCTCTCTCTCTCTCTCTCTCTCTCTCTCTTTCTCTCTCTCTCTCAAATCAATAAAATTATATATATATATTTAAAAATCACAGTGTAAAGGGAAATAGAGAGAGGGGAAGGAAAAAGGGAGTCGTATATATCTAGAGAGACAGAATTCAAAGAGGAAGCAAAATTAAGATTCTCAGTGGAGGTGAACGAATCCTTTGTAGACCATTTTCCATCCTCTTACAATTTGGAGGATGGAGTGGGGGAGGGTTTTTCATCATCTTCTTTTTTTCTTGTTCATGTTCCCCATAAATTAAAGAAGTCTTTACCTTAGAGAAGTTTAAATATTCTTTTATGTTGTCAAATGTATCCATCTTTTCTTCCTTAAATGGCTCTGGGTTATGTCCTGTTTAGAAAGGCTGGGCTCATTTAATTTATTCTATTATTATAAAGAAGTGAAACCATATTTAATTCTACTGTTTATTTTTTAAAAATTTGATTTTTTTTAAATTTAGTTTGTGAAATTGGAAAACTTATCTATGCAGTTCACACTTGGATCAATCAATAATTGACTATTTTTTGTTGTTTGTTTGTTTTGTTTTGTTTTTTTAGATTTTATTGATTTTATTTTACAGAGAGGAAGAGAGAGGGATAGAGAGTTAGAAACATCAATGAGAGAGAAACATCGATCACCTGCCTCTTGCACGCCCCCTACTGGGGATGTGCCCACAACCAGGGTACATGCCCTTGACAGGAATTGAACCTGGGACCTTTCAGTCCGCAGGCCGATGCTCTATCCACTGAGCCAAAGCGGTTTCGGCAATAATTTACTATTGTTAATGACCTACTATGAGCCAAGCCAGGGAGAAACACAAAAGAAATATAAGACAAGGAGGCTGATTTCAAAGAAGTTGCTCTATAGTTGAAGGAAATGAGCACCCTGAGAAAGTTCTAGAACCAGACAGCATATTATTAAGTACTAAATACCAAGATACTGCCTAGAATTGTTGTGGGCACTCAGAGAAAAGAGTGATCTACCTGGCCTGTGGTTGTTAGGAAAGACTTTATAGACAAGTCGGGGCTTGAATTGGATATGTATTTCCATAAATACTAAAACAAAGCTATAAGTTCCATGAGGGGTGGGGGGTGGGGGATGGAGATAATGGTTTCAGGTGGACATCCAGTTTTCACAAAACAATCCATCTGTTGGGAAAACATTCCTGACACAGACTCACTAGAATTTAGGTGTTTACTTGCAGATTTGAGACAGGGTTTTAGAGTGAAAGGTAAGTGGTAGAATGGCAAAGGTAGTGATGGGTAACATGTGTTTGCCTGGGAGACTTAACTTCTGCTCACTGCCCAAACATCTGCTAGACCCTCTTGACAAGCCAGTAAAGAATCCCTGAGGTTTTGACTACTCTGATTCTGCCAGAGAGTTCTGTCAAGTATAGGGCACATCCCTTGAGGGCCTCCTGCCATGAGCAGCTGGATGCTGCCTTCCTTCTCTTACTACTTGAAAGAGCCAGTGCCCCTCTACCTCTTCACCAGCCCAACACATCCTCAGGTAAGTGAAGAGCAGAAAACACCACCCTAGTAAATCACGCTACAAGTCTGATACAGCTGATGGGAATAAAAGTTGGGTCAGGCTTTGCAGGAGTTGGGAAGACATGATTGATGGTTATTTACTGATTCATTTAAAAGGTCTTATGTTTTCCCAAAACTGGTTTGGCTCAGTGGATAGAGCATCGGCCTTCGGACTGAAAGGTCCCAGGTTCGATTCGGTCAAGGACATGTACCTTGGTTGCAGACACATCCCCAGTGGGGGGGTGTGCAAGAGGCAACTGATCGAAGATTCTTTCTCATCGATGTTTCTAACTCTCTATCCCTCTCTCTTTTTCTCTGTAAAATATCAATAAAATATATTTAAAATAAATAAATAAATAAATAAAAGGTCTTATGTTTTTATATGCTCTTTGATCCAACCATTCAACTCCCAGGAATTTCCTGTTTATGTAATCAAAGCATATATTATTTATCGTATGGCAGGTACTCTAAATTTTAACTGCTTAAAATTTTAATTTTCATAACAATCTCATGAGATAGGCTGTTGTTTTACAGGTGAGGACAATGAGACACAGAGAGGTTAAGTAACTTGCCTGAGGCATAGCCAGCATTTCATATCAAGCTGTCTTATTCCAGAGTCCTTGAAGTTAACTGTCTGGAATGGTTAATTTTATGTGCTAACTTCACTGGCCATGTGGTGCCCAGATTAAACACTGTTTCTTCATGTGTCCGTGAGGGTGTTTCTGGATGAGATTAACATTCAAATTGGTGGTCTCCGTAAAGTAGAGACCTCCCCTATGTGGGTGGGCACCATCCAATCTGCTGAAGGCCTGAATGAAACAAAAGGCAGAGGAAGGAGGAATCCACCCCCATCCCCCAGTTTTTTTCCGCCTCACTGATTGAGCTGGAACATCACTTCTCCTCTTCTCTTGCCCTTGAACTGAGACTTATGCCATCAACTCCCCTGGTTCTAAGGTCTTCAGAGACCACTGGCTTTTCTGGGTTTCCAGTTTGCTGATGGCAGATTGTGGGACTTCTTAGCCTCCAGAGTTGTGTGAGACAAGTATATATATATTATGCTACACTACAATATGGGTCTGTTTCTCTAGAGAACCCTGAGAAATGCCCTGACTAAGCAGCTGGCATATGTGCAAACAAGGTTCAACTATGAGGCTGTTCATTCAACACAAACATGTTGATGCCTACTATGTGCCCCTGTTCCCCTGGAGCTGCTGACTCAGTGTTTTTTCAAACTGAGGGTAAAATTCGCCTGTGAGTCATGAAATAAATTTAGTGAATCATGACCAGAGTTTCTTTAAAGATAATATAGAAAAGAACAGAAGTTACCAGAAAATGAGTTTTGTTCCATGATATTTTTCCACTTATATGTGTTGGGTGAAGATGAGTGTTGAGTCAAGTCATAATGTATTTCTTACTGTGAGCTTCAGTCAGAAAGGTTTAAAAGTCAACAGTCTAGCAGAAAAGACATATTAGATAGTAATTATACTTGTGTCAAGTAGTTTTTAAAAAGAATTGCAAAAAGTTATCTGCAAATAGATTATTGAGTTATAGTACGGAGCCGAAACTGGTTTGGCTCCGTGGATAGAGCATCGGCCTGGGGACTGAAAGGTCCCAAGTTTGATTCCAGTCAAGGGCATGTACTTTGGTTGAGGGCCCATCCCCAGTAGAGGGTGTGCAAGAGGCAGCTGATCGATGATTCTCTCTCATCAATGTTTCTAACTCTCTATCTCTCTCTCTTCCTCTCTGTAAAATATCAATAAAAAAAAAAAATATATAAAAGTTATAGTATGGAGTTATAATGAAATTCTATCTAGAAACTAAAATTATACTTTAAGTACTGAGTGATACAGAAATATGTGTAAATTATATAGATAAAAGAAAACATCAGATTATAAAACACATGTAATATACATTTTGTAAAAAATATATAAACCATACATGTATTTTCACATGAAACAGTTTCATCTTGTATTTTAATTAATTATTGTATTATTTATTTGTATTGCTTATCTTCTTATTATTTCATATCCTTACTTATGACTTTTCTTTTAGGTAATGATGGCTGGTAATCTAACTTACATTTGCCCATCCCAGTATGTGATTAATAACAATCAATATCAAACACAAAAAATTCTTGCAAACAATAAAAATAATAATCCTTACAAACAATAAAAATAAAAGATGTTGAAAATGATAATAATTAAAAGGACAACCTATCTAAAAGAAAGGAGAGGGGATGGAAAGAGATCATTCACGGAGTAGGAAAAGTTTTTCTCAGAAGAACACATCAAGTGGTGCTCAACCACACTAGTGCTGAGACAGATGCAAATAAAAACAATGATAAAATTAAAATATATCATTCGTCAGTTTTGCAAACTGCTAATTTTACCCTCTGAAAACTAAGAAAACCTGCTGTCTGATAACCAGAATTTCAGAATAGAAATAAATGAATATCTCCCTTACGAAGGAGTAGGTTCACTCTAAATATCAAACTTGCCCAGGGTACTTAATATGTGCTTTTATTTTTGCCTCCAGTTCCAAGGGTCAGGGGTCAGAGAGACTGAAACACTGACATTCATGAGTAGCTCTACAATATCATTAAATAAATCATTAAATGATGTACAGAGGCTTCTTTAAAAAAGCACAAAAACTTTTAATATAGATAGAAAAATAGTGTTTATAAATGTAACAGATACTTTTCCAGTATTATTCTGCACACATATACTAACACTATATTAATCCCTTAACAGACATTAAGTCATGTAATCCCTACAACAACTTTATGAGTTTTAGTTACTATTTTAGTCCAATTTTTACTCTAAGACAACTGAAGCTACAAGAAGTTAAGTAGCCTGCCCCACAGATAGGCAAATGGAAGAGGCTAGATCCCAACACCTGGGCAGTTTGAAATTTCAGCTAGCTGGGTCGTTTCACACATTCATACCTGGCAGTTGGTTGTGCAGGATGCTAATTAGAATATAGTTTTTGAGGTCAGAGGGTTTAAAAGAAAGGTCTGGGGATCATTGCTGCTGGGCATAGTGTCTCAAATTTCTAAGTGACTATTTCTTAGAGCTCCCACTTATAATATGGTCATGAATGGATTATTTTTCCTGATGAAAATTTGAATATCATCAAACTCAAAGAGTTGTTCTGGCGAGAATTTATTTTTCACTGTGCATAACAAGGGAAGACTCAATCGTGGTCTTTGTGTATGCTGTGTGATTTAAATAAAATGACACAAATCACTGTCCTCGGCTCCTTTTGTAGTTTCATGAAGCATGGCTATCATACTGTAGTTAGCCCACAGATTTCTTACTATGAAAAGTGTTGCTACATAGCCATCAGAATTATGGCAATGCCACTAATAATGAAAATAAGAATTGTATTAATAATACTAATGCACTGAGAAATGATCAATGATAACAAGTATAAAAGCTGTCTGTTGGAGATGTATATTTATAAGTGGAATAAGAATTTCAGGTTTTTTCTTTGACCATTTCTGGAAAATAAGGCTCATCTTTGCAGGACCTGGTGACTAGAAAATATAAATCACTTGAATGAGGCACAGGAAACAAATGTCCTTTCTCTATGGTTTCTGACAGTAATGCCACTCAGCACTTGTGCTCTTTAAGTAGTTCCATTTCTGCAGTAGCTATTAGTTAGACTAGTGGTGGTGGTGGTGACTGCTTTACTCTATAGTGAACCAATGTTTTCATGAGCATTCATTTTTCTGACATTGTCTTATTTCTTCTACCTTCATTTTCTCTTTGCCCTAATTTCTTCATTGCGTGTTTGTTGCTTTTTAAATATACTTTTATTACTTTTAGAGAGGAAAGAAGAGGGAGAGAGAGACAGAAATATCAATGATGAGAGAGAATCATTGATCGGCTGCCTCCTGCACATTCCACACTGGGAATGGAGCCCACAACCTGGGCATGTGCACTGAGCAGGAATCAAACTGTGACTTCCTGGTTCATAGGTTGAGGCTCAACTTCTGAGTAACACCGGCCAGGCCATTGTTTCATTTTATCTATTATATGAACCATATTAAACAACTTGGGAATAAAATTGAGATAAATGCATGCATAAAAAGCCAAACAAACGTTCTCATCTTGTGAGCTGGGCTGAAATTTTCTCCCCATAGACTCAAAGTTCCAGGTTAAGTGGTTTAGCTAATGGTTTGTAAATGGCCTCAAAGTGGGAGTCAGGGATTAAGGTCTCAGATAGTGACATGATGACAGTCAGCTATATCTCTATATCCCAGAGGATTGAGCCTAATTGTCTTCATGGTTGTTACTTCCTGCTTCATTTTCTTCCTAGTATAAGTTGAAGTCTTTTCCAATGAAGCCAAATAGAATGTGGTCTTTGGAGAAAAGCTGGGAGCAGGAGAAGTGAGGGGCAGGGCAGAGAAAGAATTCAATTTGGGCTCTGCACAGACAACTGTTTTTAACATAAATCTCTTTTGTCCCATTTTTTAAATATGATGATGCTTTAGTTACCTGTCAGGTTATAACATAAGACATATTTGCTTCTGGACTTTAAACACACACATGCATATACACATGCACAGAGACATAAGGTTATATGCCATTACATAAAGTGTTAAAGAGTCTCCCAATAATTAGCTCATGACAGATGACGATTAAGCTGTTGTTAAATATGCTCTAAGTGAAACTACAAAGGTGAGGGGAATATTTTAACTAACAATTACACCACAGCAGCTAAGTCTGTAAATAAAATTTTAAAAAGTAAAAATGAAATAAGATAATGACTAAGACAGATTTATTTTTCTACTTTCATCAAACCTGCTACTCACTGGATACTACATGGCTGAGATAGAACTGTGCTTTATGGCAATTGTTGGCATCCCCAGGGCTGGGGCAGTGGGTGGCAATATGAAACAGAAGCCCAGCTAGAATGTGGCTCTGATTCACCATCCTCACAATGGTGCCAGGACAGACGTGAACCATACGAATTACTGTCAGGAAGGGATGCTTTTATATTCTGGGCTGGTGGCTGGCTACACCGGGGAAAAGTGGCCAGAGCTAAAAAGCTGCTCCCTTCCCCCGGCCCCCCACTTCAACACGACTGCTGCTTCAACTCATTTTTTATCTTTTCAGCCCTGCCTCAGAGCCCTAAGAGCTGGAGCTCAAATTCAGCTTTGAGCTAATAGAGAGAGAGGGAAGGCAAGAGGTTAAACCAAACTGTTAACTGTGTCTCTTCAAAACTGACATTTAATACAGGGTGTAAATCACTAGGGAGCCTGTTATTCCTCCAGGAATGCAATTACATAGGGTCAAATAAAACATGAAAGAAACCAACAAGTTTTAAAATGTAGTATGTTCTCAAAAGTAGGCAAGAAGGAATGTGAAGCAGTCCAACTATGCTAACACTCCCCGCTGTCCTATAGCGGAGGATTACAAGGAGAGGTTTCTGCTCTTTAATGATTATGTGGTTGACTGTGGGGCTGGAAGCACAGCACCCAATCCGGCTGCTCCCCGCTGGACTCCGCTCCCTGCATTCACTCAGAGCAGGTGGAGGCTGGCCATTCAGCACATTACCATTACAGTCCCATTACCAGCCCTGCCCTCCACTTAACACTTTTCAAAAGTGTTTATACGGCTGCATAGAATTCACCAAGGGTCTTTTTCCCCCCCTATCTCTATCTTTCATTCATATGAAAAACCAAACCACCGGCAGAATCCTTATTCTGTGACCCCAAAGAGAGACCACAATGAATGTCTGACTTCTGCTAAAGCTTTTCGATATTTATGGCAACTTATAAATTGTATAGGTGCTAATTTAGTCCATGAGGCTGGTGGAGGGTGGGCTTCTGTTTGTATTTTAGGAAGTGTCTGTTAACAGTTCGGGCCATTTCGAACAATGTGCTGTCATAAAAACTTGGGTTGTTTCTCCTTCAGTTTAACATCACAATGAACTAGAGTGATCAGCTCTTCCCAGTGTACCTGGCGCTCTCTGGGTGTTAGCACGGAAGTCCCGCATCCCAGGAACCTTCCCAGTCTCCAGCACACTGGGGCTAACTGGCCTTTCTGTCACAAACAAGAGAACCTTCCCCACACCTGGGACATAGCCTCTCTGCTCCTGTGCTTCCAGTCCTGCATGGACCAGTGTGTGTAGAGACAGGCACACACACAACAGGCACATGGATTCTGGGTCAATTCTGAATAATTTCTTTAAAGTCTTGCTTTTAAGCCTACGCAACAGTGTTGTAAACACTGGTTCAGATTGTGTGAGGAGAGGGGGTGGCTGGGAAGGGACACTGGGATCACAACGAAACCAATTATAAAAGAATTCAAACAGAACAGGTTGGTCATCTGGGTTCAGATTCCTGAGTAATCACGGACTTTTATAAGTAGTTCTCACTTCTCCAAGAATGAGTTGTGACTCAAACTTGATTTTCTTTATCTCGCTTACAAAATGTATCACACTACAAAGCCGACTTCTCAGAGTCTAATTCCAAAGGGTGCAAATTCTATCTGGTTGGCTGAGTCTTGGGAACCCCTTCCCCTCCCCATTCCCACTTCACCACCAATCAGGCAATGGTGTCCCAGGCTGGTCCTGGTCCAGGGGCAGCTGCCCAGGTCACGCCGGCCCACCTCTTGCTCACTGACTGGCAGGCACCATGGGTACATCACTGAGGTGCACAATTTCCCAAGATCCTTCCCACATCAGCGGTGCTACACTCCCAGCCCAGCCCTGCCCAGTAACACCTGGGCAACCCCATAGGCTGCATGGCTGCCTCAGCTCATTGTGACTGCAAGCAGAGTTATTAAAGTCTCGGGGCTCAGCTGAGCTCCTCAGGGCAGCCAGCACCGAGCAGACCCAAGACTAGAGTAAGAGTGAGCTCATCTCACACTTCTAAGTTTTTTGACTCTTTCACTGAAGCCTCTCCTGACAGCACAGTTAGAAATAGATCTGCCCCAGGAGAATTCATTCATTCCCATTCTCTCTCTCTCTCTCTCTCTCTCTCTCTCTCTCTCTTCCTCTCTCTCTCTCTTTTGAAAACATAGCAAACTGATACACTTACTAGAAATAGTACAAAGTAAAGCAAAAAAGTAATTATAATTCAAGTTTTCCCTCCTGACTTGTCATGCATGCTTCTTACTGTAGAGGCTCTGTGCTTAGAACTTGTGTCCGTCCACATCAGACATGCTATAAAGCATCAGTCTTCATACTTAGTCGAGTGCAAAGATATTGACAGTAGACGGGACAAATACAGGCACAAAGACCAAAGAAAGGGACTTGGCAGGACAGAGAGGCTCTTCCTGCAGTTTCCAAGTGAGCAGGAGTCTGTGCCGGGGGAGGCAAACAGATCCGGGTTTGAATCCCAGCCCAGTCACTGATGAGCTATGTGACTGGGGACGAGATACTTCACCACTGTCAAGTTCAGCTCCTCATCTGCACCGTGAAGATCATTTTATATGAGGAGAGGAAATAGCATATGAAAAGCACCCGACACAAGTAGATATTTAATAAGCAGTAGCTTTTTCTTTTCTGGTTTTTTTTTTTTTTAACATATATTTATTGATGTCTTAACAGAGAGGACAGGGAGAGGGATAGAGAGTTAGAAGCATCAATGAGAGAGAAACATCGATCAGCGGCCTCCTGTACAACCCCACTGGGGATGTGCCCATAACCGAGGTATATGCTGTTGACCAGAATCTAACCTGGGACCTTTCAGTCCGCAGGCCGATGCTCTATCCACTGAGCCAAACCGGTTTAGGGCAAGCAGTAGCTTTTTCTACCATGGCGATGGGTTTCACAGGAAATAGTGACCACCTCTAACAGCCCAGTGTGGGGGTGTCACGCCCCCCCCCCCCCCCCCCGCCCCCTGCTTTTGACTGCTGAGTTTCTTCCCTAATGCACACCTCTAGGAACTCTGAGTTCTTCATCTCAGCCCTCCACCCACACTGCCTGACTGGCCTGAGGCAAATCACTTATCTGCCTCAATTGCTTCATCTGTAAAGAGGAGGATAATAATATTTACCTCCCTCAGAGGAGTGCTGGGAAAATTAATGAATGCTTGCAAAGTACCCTGAGATCGACAGATGAAAGGCAGTGTAGAACTGCAAAGTACTATTATAAATATTAGTGTTATTTTGATACATTTGCATGCATGCATGCATATGTGAGCAAATTTACACTTACAGTAGTGGATGAAAGTGACTTTCAAGCATCCTAGGAGTACCGCCGGCAGCCCACGGATATTCATGTCTGCAGTTTATACACAGTAAAACTACCAGTTAACAGAAATAAGAATTTGCCCAGAAAGGGAAGTACTGCTTTGGGTATCTGGTATAAAATCAGCCACAGCCTATGGGTAAGTGCTTTCTCGAAGCCTCTCTGGGCAGTGCTGCCGTCCTTCCTGCTGCCGTTAGGAGCTAAGCCTTCACACTGTGCGATCCCTTCCCTAAAAAGCAAGGTATAACTCTCTATCTGCCAACCTGAGAAAAAATGACGCTGAACCTAGAAGAATTTGTTTCCATGCTAATTGTAGCCACTTGCAAAACAGAGTCACAAAGTTAGACAGCAAAGAAACACCTTTCAACCCATGCCTCAGCCGTGTCCTCCCCTGCACAGCAGTAGAGCCAAGTCTCAGTGCCTGCTGCTCCCCTCTTCTTCCAAATGAGACCCCTGCTTCCCCTGCTTGTCCCTGCCCCGCCCCCCCAACTCAAGCCTCTCCCCACTAAGTAGTGTGAGGTATCGTGACAACACTGTCCACCTTGCTGTCACGTGACCCAACTCCCAGGAGACCATCCTGGGCCTGTGCTTTTAGGAATAAAAGAGCAAGTGCACATGGAAGTGAAAATGCCCTCATGCCTCAGGGTCAGGCCCTCAGCAGCCACTCCTGCCTGTGTGAGGAGGTGGCCTCCTCCTCCCATTCCGGAAACGGAGCAGCGCATGGGCGTGAGCAAGACGTACGTCTGGTCTCCGCTGTAAACTTTGCAGCCTGGCGAGAAATAGCAAGGCTTATTCCAGACCCAAATTCTCGTTCCTGTTACAGCCATCATAAACGCCCGCTGACTGCAAAGGAGAACAAGCCTGTAATCCTCATAAAAAGTGCATTCTTGAACCCTGGAAACCAAAGAGGGATATGGGTGCCAGTTTTTAAACTGACATCCTCTCTGTGCCTGAGCTGGACTAGACCTCGAGGAAGCAGGTGACGACCTTCGAGGTTTGGGTGGAAGGCTGCACACAGGCCTCCCTGTTCCTAGTATCTCCCCCCCACCCCCAACTGGCGGGGCAGATGGCCTGAAGCCCCCCACAACCTGTGGTGAAGACATTATCTGCGGAAGGCTGTGTGGAGAATGGAAATATGCAATGTGAGAAATCAACATTTTAAATCATCCCAGCGGTGAGCTGGAACCAGCTCTCAGCGGCCCCGGACAGCCAGCTGTGTGCATCTCTCTCTTCCTGACTTTATGTTCAGGTCACACCCATAGCTTGGCATCAGCTAAGGGAGCCTTTAAGTCACAAACACTGCAAACAGGATTTTCCTCCCCCCACCCCTTCCGAAAGCCAATTTTAAACGTTTACTCGCTCCAAGTAACGCTTTTTTTTTTTTTTAATTGATTTTTTACAGAGAGATAGAGAAAGGGATAGGGAGTTAGAAACATCAATGAGAAAGAAACATCGATCAGCTGCCTCCTGCACACCCCCCACCGGGGATGTGCCCACAACCAAGGTACATGCCCTTGACCAGAATCAAACCTGGGACCCTCAGTCCGCAGGCCGACGCTCTATCCACTGAGCCAAACCGGTTTCGGCTAAGTAGCACGTTTATCCATTATCTTTGGGTCACAGAAGAGCTATACCATTACCAGGGAATGAGGTCCTGGCAGGTGAGAAGGCCGGGAGGTAGAGCTACCTGGCATAGCAGATGAGCATGGAGGGAAGGGGGTTTCATCCCGAGTTGTCTGGGAGCAGCCAGAGGGTACTGGGTGCCTGGGGGGTGAATGAGCAGAATGCCAACCTCAAGGTTTTGTCAGAGGTTGGCCTGCCTTGTGGATTTTAGCAGCGAGTGGAAGATGCAGCAAACTTCTCGTTCCCTAGGATGATAGCAGGGAGAAATCTGGGTTTGTTGTCCTTTGCTGACCTGACAAACTGTATAATCTCTGAGCCTCACTTTCCTCAACGATAAAATGGAGCTGACATGACTCCATCCTGCTGGGATCTATGAAGGATTAGGTAAACTACTTGCTCTTGACAGTGGTTCTAATATTGATAAATTGATGGACACTAGACTGTCTTCTTATTCTGTTTCTCGATAGTATTTGTCATGCTCAACCCCTCAGCCCCTCTGGCTTCTGAAACTCCACACTCGCTTAGTTTTCGTTCTTCCTCTCTGATCCTGCCATGACTAAGTCTTTCTTCTCAAACCCTCCTCAAAGCTTAATCCAAGCCTTCCTCTCCTGTTTCTCTGCACAGCCTCATTAGGTAATCTCATCTAGTCCCAGGGGCTTAAATATTATCTTCATAATGAAGACTTCCAGGCTCCTAGAATTATCCTCTGTCTAGACCAGTGGTTCTTAAAGTGAGAACCCTGGACCCGCAGCAGAAGCAGCAGCAGCAGCGTCACCTGGGAACTTGTTAGAAATGCAAACTCACAGGCTCCACCCAAACCTTCTTCCTCTGAGACTCTGGGGGTGGGCCCAGCAATCTGTCTTATCGGGCCCTCTGGGTGCTTCTGATGCTCACTGAGGGAACCCCGATCAGACTCACATATTTAATGGCCTTGTTCACATCTCTGCATATGTCCCACAGAAACACCAAACTTGACACACCATCACAAAATTCTTCACTCCCCAGTTCCTCCTCAATTCTGCCTACCCACCAAGTCCTCAGAACTGTTCACCTGAGAAAAAATGGCACTATCGTCCAATCATTTGCTAAACCTGGAAACCAAGACATCGTCTTCGTATCCTTCCTTTCTCCCAACTTCTCAGCCCACATTTAATCCATTAGCAAATACTACTAATTAAGTGTCTGAATGATACCACAAATTTGCTGGTTTCTCCACTTTTTCATCACCACCACCATAACTGGGTCTACCAACAAATCCTGATTGTTCAAATAAGACCAATGCAACATTTTCTACCTGCTTCTATTTCTGTTGCCCTCCAACCCATTTTCCATGGAAGACAGCAAGGTCTTAAAATGGAATTTAAATCATGTTGCTCTCCACCCACTTTCAATGGTTTCCCTTTGGACTTAGAATGAAATCCAAATTTGATGTTGGTTTCCAAGGCTCTGCATGATTTGGTTCACATCTACCTCTCTCTTTCCTCACCAAGTGGCATTCTCTCCCTCCCCTACTCTGTCCCAGACACTGGTTTCTCTCAGTTCTCTGAATAGGTCAACTCCAGTAGGCCTCAGGGACGATGTTCTTCTCTCTTGAATTTTCTCCTCACACTGTCAGTGACTGGCTCTGTCTCATCCTCACAGTCTCAGGTTCAATGTCACCTCCCCTTTGTGTCCTTCCCTTACCACCTATTTAGAGTCTACTACACACACCATTATTTTCTCATCACTTTATTTTCTTCCTTGCGTGTCTACAATTTGTTAGTTTTTTATTTGGTTATTTACTCACTTGCTGTTGGTTCTGTTTTGTTTTTCTCTGTTCTCCTCACCACCACCCTGACTATAAACTCACAAGGGAAGGGGGCTCCTCTGTGTTCATCACTATCATTATCTGGCACAGTGACTGGCTCTACTCAGTCTACTGATTCAAACATTAATCTCATTCAGAAACACCTTCACAGGCACATCCAGACTAATGTTTGACCAAATGTCTAGGTGCCCCATATCCCATTCAAGTTGACATATAAAATTAACCATCACTCTACATCTATAATAATCTATAATAATAATAAAAGCATAATATTCTAATTAGACTAGCCTTCCTTCTAGACAAACTTCCAGATGAAGTTGTGGTGGCAGGGGCCAAGCTCCTTGCACAAATTTTGTGCACCGGGCCTCTAGTTACTAATAAAAACTATGAAAGATTAAGAAACTTTACCCACAGTGAAACCAAACCAAACAGAAACCGAAGCACCATATTCCCAAAGCCAACCTATCCAAAATGGAGAGGATTCCTAATACTGCATATATTTTCAGACCCCTCTTGTCTGTAGTTTCTGCTATAGAAGCTCAGAGATAAAACAAGGAGAAAATCTCAGAGAAATAAGAAGTTATTTTATTGAGTATTTAGCCAAAATCTATAACAGATGAAAAGCTTTCAAATTAAAGGAGGCAGGTAACTAAAAACAGGGCCCTCTTCTCCAATATTCTAACCCAGTGGTCAGCAAACTCATTAGTCAACAGAGCCAAATATCAACAGTACAATGATTGAAATTTCTTTTCAGAGCCGAAAACCGACTTCTGCACTGGGCCACAAAGTTTCAATCACACTGTATGCCCACACGTGGTATTTTGTGGAAGAGCCACACTCAAGGGGCTAAAGAGCCGCGTGTGGATCTCGAGCCACAGTTTGCCAGCCACTGTTCTAACCCAACTCACATCCCAAAGGATGATCCAAAGTCAGCAATTTGGTCTCTAACTTACTAGTCCTTTCTCTGTGCATTGGCAAACAAATATGAACATGGAACCATATGTATTTTGGGAGTTGTTTGCTTCTTTACTGGACTCACAATTCATGTCATTCGATATTTATTTTTAACAAACAACGTGTTTTACTTTTTAGTGGGTGCACATAATTGCATTATAGTTAATCCAACCATATTTCTACTTATGGACATGTAACTTGTGTTTAATTTGTTCAACAACGTGAGAAAGAGGAATTTTATTTAACGTCCACTTGCAGGTGCAAATATCTCTTCAACATAGAATCTTAGAAATGGTATTGCTGGGTCAGACCCATTTTACATGTAGACAGATACTGCCAGAAAGACATTAAGTTACGTTTCTACCAAGACTGTCTGATGGTACTTTCTTTCCCCTCCACACACTTGCTAATATTATTAAGTTATAATTTTTTCTAATCTGCCTAGTAAAAAACGATATCTCAGTGTTGTTTTACTTGTAATTCCCCCATAAGGAGCAAGGGTGACCGTCTTTTTATGTTTGTGGATCATTTATACTTTTCTGCTATTAATGGCTTATTCTTATTCTGTCCCCATTTTTCAATTGGGTTGTTTGTCCTTTTTTTGTATTTGTGGGTAGGACGTTTTTATTTGTGGAGACTAATTGTTAATTACATGTTTGACAAATATTTTTATCTCAGTCTATCATTTGTTTTTTATTTTTAAGGAGCTAATAGAATATTGCTTTAATTACTACAGCTTTATAGAGTAATTTGATATTGAAGAGGTTAAGTTTCACTTCATTATTCTAACATTCAGTTCTTCAAATCTGGCATATTTGAGAATCATTTTTCAAATTTCATTAAAATTTACATTTCCTTGAATTTATTAATTTGGGACTGATGTGATAGCTTTAGAGTGTAGAACCTTCCCATTCAGAAATACAATTTCCATATTTATTTAGTGAGGACTTTTTTTTATGTCCTTAAAAAGTTTTAAAGTATCCTTTTACACTTCCCTTGAAAGTTTTTTTTTTTTTTGGTGTTTTATAGTGTTTTTTGTTTGTTTGTTTGTTTGTTTTTTGCTATTACATTTCCTAATCACTGGTGCAGAGATTCTACAAATATCTTGTATCAGCCATTTTTATTAAACACTAGAGGCACAGTGCATAGATTGGTGTACCAGTGGGGTCCCTCAGCCTAACCTGCACCCTCTTGCAATCCGGGACCTCTCGGGAGGTGTCAGACTGCCAGTTTCAGCCTGATTTCCTCCCTCCTCCTTCCACCTTCCTTCTGAGATTCATCAGCCTATTCCATGTTTCCATGCCTTTGCATTGAGCATCTGCCCACTGGTAGTCAGTGCGCGTCATAGCTATAGGTCAAACAGTCAAACCGTCAAACAGTTAAACAGTCATTTAGGTTTTTTATACAGTAGGTCCTCGGGTTACAATGGAGATCCGTTACGGCACAACATAACTTGATTTTCACCATAAGTCAGAACCCACCTACATAAGCACCTACATCACTACATAGAGCACATACCCGGCAATACTAAAGTGAAACAGTAAAAAAATTTAAAAGAAAGATAACAATTCCTGACCTTTATTTGTGGTAAATAAATGCTAAAAAACATAAAGCACATATGTACATAAGTCAAAATGATGAAACTTTTTTTTTATATAATAAATGGGAGATAGTGATGTAACCATGAAATGATGTACGTGGAGTCTGATGTAATCCAAGGACTGCCCAGATTTAGTTGATTTTATTTGTTCCCTTCTGGAGACTCTCATTAGTATGATATTTGATGTTTTGACCTCAGAGCCAAAGAAGTAAGATATATTCAAATGTCTTTAAAATATCAATATATTTTATATCCAACAAGAGAGAAAGAATATGTAAAAAACACAGAATTCAATAAGGCAGTAAAGAGATTAGATGAAGTTATCAGCCACCTCAGTAGGAAGTTGTAGACTTAAATTAGGTGGAAGAATGGGATAATTTGTATCTTGAACCAAAGGGAGAAATGAATCCCATTTGAAGGGTTTATACTTGGAGTCAATAGCAACAATGAAAGGAGCTCATGGTATCTATTGGTTATGAGGGTAGAATCATACTGGATATACAGGTCCCAACTTCTGGTGGTCAGTGCATGTCATAGTGAGCGGTCGAACTCCCAGTCAGTTGAACTCCCTAGGCGACAATTTGCATATTATATTATAGAAGGCTAATATGCAAATTGTCCCCTCTACTGGAAGTTCAACCAGGAGTTTGACCAGGGGTGGGCTGGCCAGCCAACCACAGGAAGGGAGGCCCCGGCCAGTGGTGGTAGCAGGCATCAGGGGGAAGGGCAGTCCCAGCTAGCAGCCACAGCCACTAGGAACCCTACCCATGCACAGATTTTGTGCACAGAGCCTCTAGTATAGGATAATACCCTTCTTTACCCTTGATAACTTTCATACTTGCTCTGAAGTCTGTTCTGTCTGAAATTAATACCGTTACTTCAATTTTTTTATTAGTGTTAGCATGATGTATTATTTTCCACCCCTTTACTTTTAATCTATATGTGTCTTTATATTTAAAGTAAGTTTCTTTTAGAAAACATACACTTGGGTCTGGATTGTTGTTTTTTTTGTTTTGTTTTGTTTTAATATACTCTGCCAATCTTTGTTTTCTAATTGGTATATTTAGACAATTGATATTTAAAGTAATTATTAATATAGTTGGGTTAACATCAATCATATTTCTTACTTTTTTAATTTGTTGCCCTTGATTTTTACTCCTGTCATTGTCTTCTACTTTTTCTACTTTTGTGATTTTTATTGAGAAGCATTTACTCTTTATTAGCCTATTTCAGACTTGCTACCTCTTTCTGCCAATTTTGTAATTTTTAGAAAATTATATATTTCATCAAGATTATCAGGTTTATTTACATACATTCGTAGATAGAATTATAAAAAAATTCTTTCTGCTATTTTGTTGCCTTTCTCACTGGAAATATATTTGGTGTTTTGTCTCTTTCTGTTAAATTGTCACTGGAATAGGAAAAGATTTTTATCTACTTCATCTTTCCAATTTATGTTCTTTTGATTTTATCACTAAAATCTTT
Organism: Pipistrellus hanaki; assembly: GCF_964339955.1. Lineage (NCBI taxonomy): Eukaryota > Metazoa > Chordata > Mammalia > Chiroptera > Vespertilionidae > Pipistrellus > Pipistrellus hanaki. The sequence continues at coordinate 36,399,193 of NC_140503.1, read as the reverse complement.
TTGTATTTTTTATAATTTAAATGAATAATATTTCACCCAGCCAGCCAGCATGGCTCAGTGGTTGAGCATCAACTTATAAACCAGGAAGCCATGGTTCAATTCCCAGTCCAGGCACATGCCCCCATTGCAGGCTTGATGCCCAGTGGGGGATATGCAGGAAGCATCAGATCAATGATTCTCTCTCATCCTTTATGTTTCTATCTCTCTTTCTTTCGCTCCCTTCCTCTCTAAAATCACTAAAAATAAAAAGATTATGTTAAAAAAAAAAGAAAAATTTTTCTTTCCTTTTTTTAAAATCTTCCCCCAATGATATGTTTATTGATTTTAGAGAGACAGAAAGGGAAATAGAGAGAGAGAATATACTGGTTGCCTTGCCATGTGCACCCCAACTGGAGATTGAACCGACAATCTAGGTATGTGTTTCGACTGGGAATCAAACTTGCAATTTTATGTTCTAACCAACTAAGCCACTGGCTGGGGCTAAAAGAAAAATATTCCTGCTTTTATCTTTATTCTGTCTTTCTTCAATTTCATTTATTTATTTATTTTCTACTTTCAGAAGTTGAATACTTTAAGCAAGACAATTTTATATGAGACTGTCTGTTCTAATGAGGAAATATTCCTGCCCTACTAAGAATAGGAGTCCAATATCATTATTCTGCCACCAGGTGGCTGGCTGGTGATACTGAGATATAGTGACATAGCAGAACTCAGTTTTGATATCTGCTGTTGGCTCATTGAGGGCTCTGGGTGGCAGGGACCAGATCCCATACGTGACTTCCATCCCTACTTCCCTACTTTTCATGAGTCACAAGAAGGTGACTGCTCACCGACAGTATAGAATAAGTCATCTGGTCCATTCTTTGCCCACCGGATTACCGAGAGTCCTTGGTTGTGATGGCCCTTGGTGGGCATTTATGAGAGATGAATATTGTCACACTCTGGGTCAAAGGCAGCGCAATGGGAATGGCTTGCCAGGTGCAGGTGATAAGATGGTGTGTTGTTTAGAGAATTTAAAAAATAATAAAACCAACTACAAACTGGTCTTTTCATTAGCACCATGTGCTAGCAATTCTAAACAATGTCAGTGATACAATATTCTTCCTCAAAAAAAAAAAAAAATACTTTATTGAGTTACATTCTAAACGTTGCTTGCATCTAGTACAGACCACTCCTACCATCTGTTTTTGGTATATCAAGTTTCCAACTACTTACACGGCCCCTTCCTATTGTCAACCCTCCAGTATTATTCTTTTTTAGTCTCTGCCCTTCCAGATAACCATTAGTCACTGATATGAATTGATTTCAATTCATAACATAAGACATCTCTCTTTCCAGAAAATGTGAACAAAATTCTGCCCACAGAGAGAATTTCTCTTCATCATCAGATACAGTTTGAGTACTGTTGGGCACACTCAACTTTATGACTTGATAGTCTTGTAGCAAACTAGAGTGAACCCATATTTAGGACAGCAGCTATCTGAAATTACTACCTAATTAATTTTTAAGAATTTACTGAGATTCTCCAAAATGATTTGCTGTCTTCACAGGTCAATGAGGATAGGAGGATTCACCAATATTATATCTTTTAAGTATATTATGACATAAGAAAATCTCTGCAACATCTCCAGGAATGAGGTATTGCTTTTGATTTAGTGTTCATCTATGTTCTTGCAGTTATTTGCATAAAATTGTTCTCATCTTTTTAATGCTTCTATGATCTGTAGTAATGACCTCTCTTTCATTCTTGACAACCATGATTTGTGTTTTCTCTTTTTGTGTTATTGTCTAACCATGCTTTTATAAATTTTATTAATCTTTACAAATAACAATTTTTTGCTTTGTTATTTTCTATTGTCTGTCTACTTTCTACGTCATTGATTTTCCTTCTCATCTTTGTCATCTTAATTCTCTACTTAATTTTGGTTCAATTTCCTCTTTTTATCTCTCATATTAAGGTGGAGGTTCAGATTATTGATTTTTAGCCTTTCTTCTTTCCGAATACAAACAAAAATTTTCTGTATGCACTGCTTGAACTGTTTGCTTCTAATCTGAAATATCTTCATTATCATTTGGTTTTAAATATATTTAAACTTCCATTATAATTTCTTCTTCAGCATATAAATTATTTAGAAGTACATTGTTTAACTTTCAAATATTTGAAGATTTTCTAGACAGCTTTTTGACATTGGTTTCTAATTTAATGCTGTTGTTTTTAGAGAATATATCCTGACTAATTTTCAAGCCTCTGTAATTTATGAGATTTGTTTTATGACCCTAGAGTACAAATCAAATCTTATTCTTTGTATACCAGGACATGGTACAGAGAAGGCACTCCATAAATATTTGATGAATAAACAAATGAATGAGGGGTTGCCACACCCACATAGAGTAAAGTGATGCACAAATTACAGAGGTCAAAAGGGAGCAGTGAAATTATGATGGTGGTGGGAGCATATGACTTTTCTATAATTGTGAGTGCACAGGTTTTGTTCTATAACAATTGGATCTTGAGAAAGTACAGAGAGGTCTGAGAAACCCTGCAGCCAAAAGATAAGAACAAAGTATAAAGCTTAAGAAACAGACAGCAAATGCTGCAGATAGAGAGAAAACAAACAAAAAGAGGCCAGCATCCTCAAGTGAGACTTCACCTCTCCCAATTTGATCCAAGGTTTGACTAGATGATTAACTGTCGTTTGTAAGCTACTGATGACTGAGAAGGCTTTATCCGCATTATGCATGTCATAATAATTGACATTTGGGTAAAGAAAATTTTAAGTAAGTGACCATATAGGTTCTTTCTGTTTCTAAACAATGACTGTTGTTTGCAATATCTTGAATCAAGTATCCCATAATATACAATCACTAGCAACGTACCCTGGCAGATGCTTAAGATCATTTAGTCTACCGGGCCCTCATTCACACAAAATAAATATGCCCAGCTGGGCAAATGCCTGGTTTAATGACTTAGGTTGGTACTTCTTACAAGTATCATGAAACAATCTCTCATGTGGGAATCCCAGCTGGCCTTGTTGGAGCATAGAATTTCTTTATCCAGAGGAGTTTAAACAAGAAAAAAAATAAAGCATTTTATGATTAACTTCTTCCACAGTAAAACACATATTTTGGAGTTTAACTATGCTATCTTATCTAATTCCAATGGAAAATTAGAACAACAAATTTCCATAGGACACGTTATTTTTGTTGTTGATGGTAATCCTTGCCCAAAGATATTTTTCTATTTATTTTTAGAGACAATGGAAGGGAAGGAGAGACAGAGTGAGAGAAACATCAATGTGAGAGAGACATATCGATTAGTTGCCTCCCACATGCACCCCGACCAGGGCCGGGTGGGGATGGAGTCTGCAACGGAGTATGTGCCCTTGACCAAGAATAGAACCCTGGACCCTTCAGTCTGAGGTCTGATGCTTTAGCCACTGAACAAAACTGTCTAGAGCTCCATAGGACACTTTTGAAAAAGTGGATGCACAAATTTTCCCTGTGCATATCAACATAATTTAGCAGGTCCCATATTTATTGCTGTTCAGGTTGTTGCCAATGTTTTGCTCTTATAATAAATGCTGCAGTGAACACCTTTCTATGTCCATAAATGCATTCTTACTCTATTTATCCTTTTCAATAAATTTTAAGAACTGGAATTTAATTTTTGTAGCCCTACCAGGAGTCTTCAAACTACGGCCCGCGGGCCACATGCGGCCCGCAGAGGAGTCTGATCCGGCCCGCCAGGTTTTTTGGGCAGTGAGTGCAGCCGAGGTGTTACAGTAGGAATTAGTAGTTCATATAGTCCGGCCCTCCAGCTCTCTGAGGGACCGTGATCTGGCCCCCACTTTAAAAAGTTTGAGGACCCCTGTGCCTCGCAAAAGCCAGAATAACTATTATAATGAATTAACATTTTTTCAAAGAAAAAAAGCTTAGGCTTTCACAAATCTTCTAAATTCTGAAGTATCCTTAAGAATAAAAAAGCAACTTAACTTCTTTAAAAACAACAACCTTCTAGATTTAGTTTTCCAGCAGCTGGAAGCCTTTGGGGCAATGCTATTGACCCGTGTGTCTGAGGCTCCCCGCTCTGTGGATTGGGAGACAATGACATGGGATGCATGAGGCTGCAGGTACCCACAAGTTTGGCTTTCTTTTCACCTGTTAGAATGGGAAATACAGAATTAGTTAATGGCCATCTGTTTCCTCTATTTGGCTTTCCATGGATTACCATTCTTACTGTATTTTCTCATTGTTTTTCTCCCATTCAAGGCGCAGAGAGGAAAGATTGGTGATCCTGTGTGCTTGCTGAGTCAGAGATGATCTTTGCCCTGATATTTTCATGTGTTTGACATGCTTAAATTAAATTTCATCCATCAGACCAAAAAGATTCTGAAGAGGTGTACTAACTGCTCTGAATTCTGCATATGCCAATATGGACTATTAGACCAAATTCTTTATTATACATACACTACCTTTTAAGGTTAAGTGTGTATTAAATAAAATATTTTATAAGAATTCCAGTTGATTGTTTTTTTCCTAACATCAGATTGTAAAATACTAAATACAGGGGAAAATGCTTTGGGAATAATTATTGCTGCTTTTGGAAGTGTGATTAGGAAGAGGAGTGGAAAGATAAAATATATTTCAGCTCAATTAAGCAGTCAAACAAATATATTTTTATTTTATTCAGATATTTAAATTGCTATTAATGTATAAAATTATATTTTGATATTCTTTTTTTACTTGCTATGAAATTTCAAAATTTTCATGAAAATTCAAATTTAGAAGAAAAGTTAATTTCAGGTGACATTACTAGTATGAAAGGATTCATAATAGCTTCCTGCCCAAGGTTACATACAGCCAATTAATCTCCCTGAGTCTTAGGTTCCTCATCGATAAATATTGAACTAAGCAGTTTCTAAATAACCCTCTCACCCCTGACTCCATGATTCTAGGTATTTGGAATTAAATGATTCATTGCTCTACTGGTCATATCTCTCTCTGAGGAATGCAAGGAGTTAACAAAAATAATCTCAAGAGATAAATATGGGATTTTCATGAACTGCCAATCATCTATTATTTACTTGCAAATACCCTACAAATAGTTTGTCATGGTGTAGTTCTTTCTGCAACAGCTTCCTAATTTAAAAGGCAATCACTCTTCTATCTGTGTATATTTAGTAAGGCAACATTGGAAGGACACTTCCATACATTTTCCTTAACAATGAAAAGAGTAAGGACAACACGTTTGGAAGGTTGGAGAAATCTGGACTTTGAATCACAGATGGAAAAACTTCAGTTTAGTCAAGTATGAGGTTATGTCTAATGTGGTCTACTTATTTTTTTCTGCTGCTTTAAGTAATGCAGTTGTTTGAAATGCTGAATTTTAATGAAACTGCTCACTCACTGATTTTCCTCTTCTCCATGATGCTAATGAATTTTGAACATTACATCTAATTGTTCCATGATCCAGTCTGACTCTCTTAGACCCAGAATAAATAGCACAATGCAGTGAAAACACTAGATAAAGCCAGGGAGACCTGGATTATAGGCTTGACTCTGTGACCTTGGACAAATGGATTAACCTTCTAGGTCTCGGTTCCCTCTTTTGTAAAATGAGAATATTAAGTTGCTTAGGTCTCTTTCGCCTTTAAGGTTTTACGGTTCAATGAGTGATGTGACCAAATGAGTTCTTCTCATTGCCTATTAAGATTCTAATTAACTCCTGATTCTAATTCTAATAGGATCAATTTACAATGGGAATTTTTTGCTTTCTTCTTAATAGTGACAACAACAAAATTTACTGTGATGAAAAAATGTTCTGTTTTGAGGGCATGTTGATATTTAGGATGCAGAGAATGATTCTAGCTAGCAGTGGTTTTTAATAAAAAATGTACATCAGAACCACATAGGCAGTTATTTTTAAATGCATATGCCTTGCCTCTCTCCCCAAACTTTTTAATTTTCAGGTCTTAGTAAGGGCTTAGAAGAGTGAATTATGATTATTATATATGAAAGTTATATGTGCCCCCAGTAAAAACAAATAAACAAACAAAACAGGGCAGAAGAGTATAACATGAAAAGTCAAAAGTTCTTTCCCAGGAAGGGTTTTGGGTGAGAAATGGGGGAAATGAAGTTTTCCTTCTCTCTTACATAATTGCCTAGATTATTTAAAATGCTTTTTTATAAAATGCATTTTTACAAAGAGCTTGAATTGGTTTGTGTTTTACAATGAGTCTGGTGATCGACAATACTTATTTCAGTAATAGCTATAATGTCTCTCCAGTCACATGAGACTCTTGGTTGCAGGGAACAAAAACAGCATAAAATATTTTTAAAAGCTCTCTTTGAGATATGCTATTCTTCTCCCCTGCGGTGATCCTGTTGATAGTTTACATATTCTTTCAAAAGCTTTCTATGCACATAGCATAAACCTATTTCACAAAGTGGGCATACGCCCATAAGTATTATATATGCATATTCCCCTTTTATTATTTTAAACATAGATGGATTTACATTATTGTACATATTCTATCATACAATTTGTTTTATTTCCTTAATTATTTTGGCTCCCTTTCCACAGGCTCTACCTATATTTACAGAAAAACTACTTCGTTTTAGTGGCTTCATATCATCCTAAGTTTTTTCCCATTTAATAATAATGCTTCAACAAACATTTTTTAAAATATATATTTGAGCACTGCTGTGAATACAGCTATTAAATATATTCCCACCTAAGGCAGATTGCTACATATATACATTTAAATATTTGATGGACACTATTGAATTGCCCTCCAAAAAGATTATACCACTTAATACGCCACCTGTCTTCCCTACTTTCAGATGGGAAGTGCATTTCAAAAAAACCTTTTGAGGTCACCTTTAAACATATGCCTGATCAAGAACCACTATAGTTAAAGGCTGTTTCTTTAAAAACCAACCAACCTATAATTTGATTTTAGAATTATTAAAAAATTTTAAGACACCTCTTAGAATAAAAAATCATGTATAGAACAACCTAAATTCTAGGACTCATATCCATTAGAATATTTTATATCCCATACCTGATAGTGAAAGCTGGGGGCCTGTGAGAATTTGGATGAAGACTCCAAGACCTTGCTTGTGTCCTCTGCATGGGAATCTCTGACCATGGGAATCTCTGACCATGGAAGCCACATAACGATGCAATTCCGTGGTTACAGGATGGAGCCACTCTGACTGCTCAGTGATGGTTCAGGCAAGGCTGAGCACAGACATACAAACAAAGCATTTAGAACTTTCTGGAAAGTAGATTTCTATAGGAATAAAGTACAACCTTAGGTGTTTCTCTCTCTCTCTTTCTCTTTCTCTCTCTCTCTCTCTCTCTCTCTCTCTCTCTCTCTCTCTCTCACACACACACACACACACACACACACACACACACACACCAGATCTAGATATTTTGTGGTGATTGCCTGGATGTTTCAGTGCTCTTGACCTTCCAACTCAATTCCAATGACACAATGTTGTGTATTAACTTTACTGAGCTTTAGCAATTGATGAAGGAAAGCTGGATCATTCTTAAGTTTGTGTTAGGCTACCTGAATTAGATTTATGGCATTAGCTAGATCAACTCTGATTCTATGGAAGTAAAGAAGAAAGTTTTATAAATGAAGTCCCCAAATAATCTAAAACACTTCAGCCAATAACTACAATGCCCACCCACCCCCAACCTCAATCAAAAGGTCTTTCCTGAGACTGTTTTGGTTGATGGTGACAAAAATCAACTTGAGCTAACCAGCTTAACAAAGAAAACAAGACATGAGCAAGTTATTATAAGGATACACAGTTTCTCACAAAAACCTAAGGCAGGAATTTCAAAGGGACCCAGATCCAAGACCTCTTAAGCCACACATTTACCAGGCAGTACTTGCCTCCACCTCTCACCTCTACCCTCTACTTAGCTTTTCCTATCTCCTCCATTCTCTTCTCTCTTGGTAGGGCTGCATTCCATGCCACTTCCAACCCTTGTAGGAAGGTGGGTGCTTCACTGCTCTTGAACTTCTATTAACTCAATTCCAATGACATGCTTTGTCTGCTGGGCCATCTCAGAATCTAATTTTCAAGTTCATAAGATAATCCAACCTGTGTCAGGTATCCACTCAACCTTGGCCAGGGAAGATGGCTTCAAGTAGCAGTACAATAGCAGCTAAAACTTATTGGGTGCTAACTATACTTTATAAACATTATCTTTACATAACCTTTGGAGCCCGTCCTTTATCTACACCCTGAAAACATTTTCAGAGAAAGAGGGTGACTTTGTGCTGATGTCCTAAAAGATGCCTACGACTCAAATCTTTCCCTCCAAGAGCATGAAAAAATTATATGCAGAGAGATAGATATTCACATAAATAGTTAATTTAAGCTTTATACCTCAATTCAATAATGCCACAATTGGAATTGTGCAGGCATTGGAGCCCAAAATACCCAAGTTCTAATTCTAACTTCAATAAGTTTACCAGCTATATGGCTTGAACTAGTTCCTTCACATCTCTGCTCAATTTCCTTTTCTGTCTGTGAAATTATGATAATGACACATATTGCATGACACTGTACACAGAGCAATTGAGTGCAGCTACCCCTGAAGCACTTCAACACTAACATGCATGGATGAGTGCTTCCTCTGTAACAGGGAGACACCCAAAGGGATGCACACCAGCCGGGAGGGAAAGGTAGAGAAGCAGAGTCTGCTTGCCCTGGTGGAGAGTACCATTACTTAACACCACTATAAAGTTACAAGGACTAATAGTTATCAATCGCTGTGTATTTTGTAATGGGACACTTTCTCAAGTTTTACATATATTTACATAAATTAGCAGAGTACTATTACTGTCCGATTTGGAGGCACAGAGAGTTTATGCAACTTGTCCTAGGTCACGGCTAGTCAGTAACAGTCCTTATGCTTAAACCGTCTGGCTCCAGAGTTGCCATCGTAAGCACTACTTTGTGCTGCCCTCGGGGCAGCTATATCCCAGCATATCCTGCCACATGTGTTCCTGAACCAGAGAGGTGTCTGTGGATATGCCACCACAGAGAGAAGACAGTGTGCCTTCGAGTTCTCCAACTTGCTAGAATCCCCCTTGTTTATTCCACAGGCCTCCTTTAATGAGGTTACTTCATCAGAATTAATGGATTGTTATTGTTCTTGATCAGTGGTGTAAACTGTAAACTCTGAGATAGTTTGCCTACCACACTTAGTTTAAGATTTGGAAGGTTTACTGGCAAAAGCTCTTAGAAGCACCCATGAATAAACAAGAGTGAAAAGTTAAACCAAGGATAGACATTTTTGTTTGCACTTTTTTCAAATCTATCCAAACAGCCGGATTCAAAAGCTTTCCTGACACTACAGGCAAATGCTTCTTCCTTGGGCACAGAATGGCCTGTCAGAGACACCACGGTCACTTTGCTGTGGTAATTGGGGAAAGTTATAAACGATTCACAACTTCATATTTTTGCCAGGTTTTACTTTAAAAGAGCCCCAAAGCCTGCCCAGTGTGGCTCCGTGGTTGAGTGTCAACATATGAATCAGGAGGTCACAGTTCAATTCCCGGTGAGGGTACTTGCCTGGATTGCAGGCTTGATCCCCAGTAGGGGGCATACAGGAGGCAGCCAATCAATGATTCTCTCTCATCATTGATGTTTCTTTCTCTCTCTCCTTCTTCCTCCCTCTCTGAAATCAATAAAAATGTGTTTTAAAATAAAATAAAGAGTCTCAAAGAGCAAGCCACTGATAAACGGTGGTGAGGGTTGATGACTCAGAGAATTTGATGATATTTGTAAGCAGATGCCATTGGTTGGCTAGGCCAACTCCCATTCTCAAATCCACCTCTTTTGGTATCCCCCATTACAGAGGCCAGAAAAGCCAGCTGTTTGCTTTCCTATTCTCCTACAGCTAGGGCTGGCCATGATACAGTTTAGGGCCCAATGAAATATAAGTGGAAATCTTCAGGGGCTTCTGGAAAATCTTTGCTTTCTGAATATAAAGGACCAATATCATGCACCACCCCTTCTTCCTACCCTCTATACAGACTCGTACCTAGCATGGCAGCCATCTGCCAACCACAAGAGAGGGGCCAACAGAATTGGAGAAACATTGGCTCTGGTATTTTTTGAGCTATTACTAACTAGCAACAGCTGTTTATCTCCAGAATTCTTATCACATGAGTCAAATCGTTTGTCACTTTTAGTTGCATTTTCTATTGCTGCCAAAAATATTGCTGATGACACAACTGCAGATATGTCATCTCAGCCATTAATCCCCATTTAATTCTACACCTACATGCCTAGCCTATCCTTCTGAAATCCTATAGAAGTTGGGTTAAAGAAGCATTATTTAATCATGTCACTGAAATGACTTATAAGGCACAGTATAATCAAAATGAGTCCTCTTTATAGTTTATCTTCTAATCATAATAACTATTTTCATGTAACTCCAATATGATCACATTGTTAACAGTATAAGGGAAGGTAGTATAGTACTGTGCACTATTAACTACACTTACTGTTAGTCTAATACATATATGGAGTCCAAAAGAATGTACAAAACCATCTTTTACTTAAAGCTTAAGTTATATATTTCAACTTGATAGAATTCATAGTTGAGAGGAATGGTTGTAATTATTTGTTCTACCTTATACTTCTCCAGGTCTCAAACAGGGTCTCCCAAAAATTCCCTAATTATCACCCATGTGGCCACTCCTTGTGGGCCCCAAGAAATCCAACTCTTCCTCTTTAGACACCCACACCTAGAAATGGGCAGAGATATTCATGGGAGCAAAATGACCCCCATTAATAAGTACTATTGAGTATAGAAGAAATTCAAATTTCTATTATATAAATAAATTAAGCAGGAGTATCTACCATAGTGTAAGAGCTTTTGGATAGTCCTTTTGAAGGATGTAGTCTATCTTAGTCAGTTTGGAAAGCTATAGCAAAATTTCATAAACTAAGGGGCAATATAAATGTATTTCTCCCAGTTCTGGAGTCTGGGAAGTCCAAGATCATTGCACTGGCAGATTCATTGTCTTAGAAGAGTCTGCTTCCTCATTGACTGGCTGTCTTCTCACTGTAACAGGACAGAAGGGAGAATGGATCTCTCTGGAGCCTCTTTTATAAGGCCACTGATCCCATTCACGACCTCTACCCTCATGACTTAATCACTTCCCAAAGGCAATCACCTCCTAATATCATTGGCTTGGGGGGTTAGGATTTCAACATATGAATTTCGAGAGGACAAAAACATCCAGTCCTTGTATGGTCTAAAAAATCTTAAACATCATTTGATTTAGCCAAGTGGAGAAGTGATAACGTGGCAAAGTGATAAAATGAAGAGGTGATAGGGAGAACAAGCCAGAAAGAATCAACAGTGTGAAACAAGGTGTTTTACATGAATACAAGAGCAGTGCACAGGGGAGAAGTAGAAACAACTTTGTGTGGAGTGTGAAGCAGAGAGGTTGGCAGGGATTGAATCAGCATAGCTCTTAGTGATGGGAAATGTTAGAGAGTTTTAAGAAGGAAATTTACATTGCTTTGCATTAGAAAAATCACTTTGGGGATAGCTGGGGGGAAGCGGGTGGGAATGTGTGGATTCAAGACCCAAAGACTAGATTCAGGGAAGAGAGGCTCATTAAGATTTCCTGGGAAAACATGAAGTTTAAACTAGTTAATCCATTCTCAAATGTACAAATTTCAACATTGCAAAGTACTGTGTTGAATTCAAGTCACTTATGTGCTAAGTTGTGTATCAACCAGATGGCATAAGAAAAACCCCAAGTTCCAATCCTCTCAATAAAAGGGAGGGGGAAACTTAGGTGAGGGAGCAGACCATCAGCAGGATGGAGGAATCTAGCCCTCTCCCCCTGATACTCTGAGAGGAGGGCACTTAGCACTTCTAAAACTGGCCGTCCCTTTACAGTTCTGACAAGGATTCTGAAGCCCAGAAGGTAAGAGCCTTAACCAAGGTCACACAGCGACGGGACAGGAATAGCCCCTGTGGCTCCTGGACCCAATTCCATGCCCCACGTTCCAGATGGCCAAACCTGCTGCATAAAAATAGTTTAATTAAAATCTAAAATAAAATGGTCACTTGCTCTCGAAAGGAAAACAAGCACAGTATTTTGGCAACATGTCATGAACCTGGATGAAACTATAATTTTGGAAGTTGTAAAAATACGGCTGCACCATCCCGCTGGCTGATGCCCATCACGTGATCGTGAAACCGGGCTCCGCCCTGGGGCTCAACCTTGCCTGGTTTGTGTGAGGCTGCATGTGGGTGAAACTAGAGTGGGAGGTCAGCTACACAAGACGGTCCATTTAACAGCTGATCTGCTGGGACCAGTGCCTAAGAAGTTAATTTCTAGCTTTGAGATGGTTTCTGGTAATTGTAGGTAATTTAAAATATAATTGCAATTTAGTTGAAAAAAAATACCTCTGTTTGCAGTGTTTATGCTCATCACTCTAATTTAAGGTCTAGAATGTTGGATGAACTGCACTTCAATACACGCCCATTTTGCATCTTCCTGATTTTACCACCAGTGATTATGAAAACAGCCTCAGCAAACCTCAGCCTGCATTGCAAGACACATGCTGCAAAGCTCAGATATAAAGTTTCACTTTGCTGGAAGGTTAACTGTTGTGCATGTTAATGATTATCAAATAGATGAAGAAAACCACAAGGCTCCAAAATGCAAACGCCCCCCAAAAAAATCCAGCTTGCCCATGTTTATAATAAGGCCACTTTATTTCTTCTTCTTCTTTTTTCCCCCAAAGACGGATGGATGACTACGGCGGTACTCAGTGTGGTCTGCGTGCAGGCAGGCTTGATGGAGGAATAATTACACAAGGCTGCTTGTGAGTGGGCCTGGGAGCTTCCCACCGGGTTGTGTGCTACAAAGCGCTCCGTGCAGGGCTGGAGCATCGATGGCTTTGCGGGTCCAGAGAAGATCTCTTAACCAGTGAAAATGAGTGTTTTCAATTACCTGGTTTAGTTTAATTGAAGAAGAAATTGTAGGATTATAGTATGTGTGGACTTACAGATATTTCTTTTAAATTGTCTAACGTGAATAGGAGAACTACTCAATGGAAGGCACTCTGGCAATTTACTTATTTTTTATTTTTTTAATATATTTTTATTTTTTTCAGAGAGGAAAAGAGAAGGAGAGAGACAGAGAGAGAGAGAGAGAGAGAGAGAGAGAGAGAGAGAGAGAGAGAGAAATATCAACAATGAGAGAGAATCATCGATCGGCTGCCCCCTGCATGCCCACACTGGGGATCAAGCCCACAACCAGGACATGTGCTCTGACCAGAACCGAACCGTGACCTCCTTGTTCACATGGGTCACCTCTCAACCACTGAGCCACACCGGCTGGGCCACCCTGGCAATTATTTAGAGTCCAAAGCACTATCATCAGCCAAATTGGTCATTGCTCACACAGGACATGCAGCCAAATGACTGAGGAAACAGCTCAAATGAGCACTTGACCTAATAACCTCACATACAATCTCCCAACTACCACCTCGCAAAGATTTCTGGAATGAACGTGGGGTTGGAGCAGCACTGTACCACCCATGAAATGACACTGTGTGAACACTGGCCTTGGAAATCACAATCTGGGTCTGGGAATCTCTGGCCAGGGCTCCGAACTGCAGTGCTTGTACCCTGAGCCTGTTCTCAAAAATAGACCCAAACTCATGTCAGTCACCAAGCAACGCCACTCAGATAGCGAAGACTGTGCCTTCAGAAAGCTTGTAAATGCAGCTCTGAAGTTTAATGACTGGGAAAACAAAATGTTCCACAGTTGCAGAGCCAAATTAATTTGCCTTTGCTGATAATGACTCAACAAGAAAACAAGCTTTCTAAAAAACTGACAGTTTAGCACGTGCCTGATTTTTAAAATATTAAAATATTACAAAAGTGAAAGTCAAATTTCTCCTCCATATCAAACGTCTGTCCCCAGTCTCCTCCTCTGGAGGCAGTCCCTGCTATGGTTGTTGTTGTTGTTGTTGTTGTTGTTGTTGTGTGTTATAATCCATGCAGATTCAGTACGTATATGTAAGGCACATGCACATAGCAGTGGCTCCAGCATTTCTACACAGGAGGGGTTATGAGACTCTAACGTGATTGGATGTAAACTGCATAAAGCTACAATTGCCTACACTCTCCATCAGCAAGAATATATCAAATTGAGCACCAAAAGAAATAAGTACAGTGCCCAGCCAGCATGGCTCAGCAGTTGAGCGTTGACCTATGAATCAGGAGGACACGGTTCCATTCCCAGTCAGGGCACATGCCTGGGTTGCAGGCTTGATTCCCAGTGTGGGGCATGCAAGAGGCAAACTATCAATGATTCTCTCTCATCATTGATGTTTCTTTCTCCCTCTCCTTTCCTCTCTGAAATCAATAAAAATATATTTTTGAAAAATAAAAAGTACAGCAATGAATCATAAACCACTGAAAAAATGGATATTCACCAGTACATACCAATAATAAATAGATAGTAAATAATTTTTAAATGGGTGCGGGGGGGGGGGGAGAGGCATCAGCTACAGTGAAATATGATGGCATGTTGGTGAGGGAGGCGGGAATCCTGGAGCTGAAGGACCATCATGATGCAACCAGGATAACAAAGTTTGGATCCGACACGACTCCTCTATGGATGCTGCATGTAGGAAGACATTCTGATGAGAACCAACATATTTGCATCATCTTAAAGTGTCTCCCCACAGGCTGCTTATTATGAGTTGCAAAAATAAGGAGAAAAATAGTACTTCCATAGTGGAGATTTGGACAACACCTTGATCAAATCATAAAAGTTAACATTCCCAATGAGAACAGACATGATACCCTGAAAAGGACACAATGTCACCCATGCAGTGCCCTAGCCTGAAATGCATAAAATGCATAATTTCAGTCTAATCACCAGACAAACCTAAAACAAGGAGTGTTCTATTTTTAAAAGTGGGGTGTGGGAGGAGAGGAGAGGGTGGTAATAAGGACTATATTCTTTCAAAAATGCCAATGTCATACAAGACAAAAAAAGATTGTGCAAATGTTCCAGATTAAAGGATGCTAAAGTATCAGAAGCCATATACCCTAACAGGTATTCTAATGAGAGACCACCATTTCTGTAGCATAGCTCTTGGGATTCCTCTATCATGATTCCTGTCCTTTCAAAGCAGGAGCCTAAGCTACCTCTTTAATTCCAAGAGTTAACATATATCCTTCCAATAAATTCACCCTCTGCTTAAGTTATCCAAAGCTCAGCTCTGCTCCTTACGAACGAAGACCCATAACGGACACACATTTTCCAGCCTGGCTTATAGAGTATACCAATCATTATATCCAAATATGGGCCTCGTAATAAGACGGTTAGAGGAACTTTATGGGTTTGTTCTACTTTTGTTTCCATGTGTCTGGTTGATCTCCTCAAATACACTCAACAGCAGGAACTTGAAGAGTTGAAATTTAAAAAATGTCAGTTCTTTGCTTTCCCCTGCAAGAGCCCTTTATTATTGTGTCTAAAAGTAAGCTATTTTTCAATAGACGTTAGTCAGAATTACATGCATTTATTCTAAAAAACCACTTGTTTCTAGATTAATTTCAAAGGGTGTATTTACAATTTACCAATTTCCAAAGCCCTACCTCAGCCACCACAAATTTCCCCTGATTTTCATGTCTAAGCAGGAGTAGGCTGAAGCAGGAAGAGGGTACCACTTTTGCCACTAAAGTTTCCAAGCCTGCCTAGCTATGTAAAGAACAAACTTAAATAAGTCCTAGCATCACCCCTTTTCAAAAATACAGTTTCGGGAGCCGGTTTTATTTAGCAGCCTTGTTACTATGTATTGAAAGCCTGCTATCTTGCTTTCAACTGGTTATTTTCCAATTCAAATATACCCATAGATAATTTTATTGTTTTTACCATGATTTTAGTACCTGGTACAGTTCTCAGGTCCTAACAGATGTTTAATAGTAGTTAAATTCATGAACAAATAAATGTTTTTAATTGTGGGGTAATTTTGGTCTGATTCATCACTAACAGTTGGATCAAGAGAATCTATTGCATGGCCATTTTTAAGTTAGTGAACACAGATGTCACAACAAATAGCTATTTTTTATGGTTCCACAAACTTTCCACAAAAGTTTTAGAATCTCAAAATAGTACCATTGCAGAATAAAATCCTGAACTGCTGCCCAGGACAATCCTGTAATAGGATTTACATCTGAGAGATCCTCCTCCACAGTCATCTCACCTTCCAGCTGAAAGGTAGACTTTATGTTAAACCACATCCTTATTGGCTCCTTCCCTTCCCCTCTTTGGCTTCCTTCACTACCTTATAGGTTCTTCCCAAAGAGCAGCTGAATCCCTATCACAGGCTTTACTTAATAGAAGACCCAACCTAAGACAATAACATGCCACTATCCTAATGGAGGGATTATATAACAATACCTATGAAATCCCTTGCCAATGAAATTTGAAATTTTATCAAAAGTGTGGATGATGGCAACGGATAGATATGCGATCATTGTATAGAATCAACACTGATCAATGACAAATACCACTTATGTAAATGCCATCTCTTTGAATTCTTTTCACAATCGTCTTCGGTATCCATAACAACAAATACTTCCAAAAAAAAAAAAAAAAGATTAGGAGTCAACAACATTCAATAACCTGTCCACAGTCAGTTAGCTTTATTTGTGGAATAAAGCCCAAGTGGTCACTTCAGAAATGATTGATGTGTTTTAAGGCTTATCCATGAGACCTAAAGCAGAGTTTTTGTTTGTTTGTTTAAAATCCAGGCTCATCATATTCACTCCATTGTTAACTATAAAAAACAAAGTGACCAACCCTCCCAAGGCTAAAAAGAGGGAGTGATGGTCATTAAAATGGTGTTTCCATTTTAGAGGAAGTTGGAAATGAGATCAGGTAAAGAGCATGTGAGCCACTCTCACCAGAAATACCGAGAAGCCCTTGTTAGGGCGCTGGATGGGGCAATTAGAGCAGCTGCGTGGCTGTCAGCCTCATATCCGTCTTCCCTGGAAAAGCCCTGTGCTCTGTCATCAGCGAGGTTATCTCAACTTTTCTGAGCCTATTTTTATTTTCAGCCTGGCTTACCTCTTAGGATAATCATCTCCTAAGTCCAGTGCAACCCTAAAAAAGCCAACACACACATAAGGCTCAGTCCCCAAATAGCTCATATTTTTAAAAGCATAGTCCAGGAGGTAAAAAATAATAATAACAATAATTATGAAACAAATTCATAGGCTAAGTGAAATAAACCAGACATGAAGGACAAATATTGTTTGATTGCACCTGTATGAGGAACCTGGAATGATCACATGTGTAGAGACAGACGGGAGAAGAGCAGTTACAAGGGGCTGAGAGGGAATAAGAGCCTTTCATGATTCCTTTCTCAGTGGAGCGTTCATTCTGTATTCAGCCAGCGAAGGTGAAGTCACAAATGGGTCTCACAGCAGAATAGGCTTGGGAGGTGGCGTGGGACTATTGGGACTCCTGTGCCACAGGGACTGTTGCTCTGCCCTTCTGTAGCTTCAGCTATGCTGCCTCTACTTCTAGACTGGCCCAGGTACCAGCCCAACTCAGCCCCTCTAACTTCAGGATCTTTAACAAGTCACTCATCTCCCTAAGCCTCAGTGTCCTTATGTGTAAACTGGGTCAAGAATGTCAACTATTTCACTGGGTTATTTTGAGGATTGAAATGATCATGTACATCACTGGTACGCCTGCCATTATATATGCTTGTCTTGATTTCTGCCCCTGCAAACAACAAAGAACCAACTCGCCAATTCTCTCTCTCCCTTGAGGGTCTGCTTCTGAATCCAACTAACTCATGACTTCACTCTGTGTACTTTTTTTAAAATATATTTTATTGATTTTTTACAGAGAGGAGGAGAGAGATAGAGAGCTAGAAACGTCGATGAGAGAGAAACATCGGCCAGCTGTCTCTTGCACACCCCCTACCGGGGATGTGCCCGCAACCAATGTACATGCCCTTGACCGGAATCGAACCCGGGACCCCTCAGTCCGCAGACCGACGCTCTACCACTGAGCCAAACCGGTTTTTGGCGCTCTCTGTGTACTTTTTAAAAAATTATATATTTTATTGATTTTTTTAAAGAGAGGAAGGGAGAAGGATAAAGAGTTAGAAACATCAATGAGAGAGAAACATCGATCAACTGCCTACTGCACACCTCCTACTGGGGATGTGCCCACAACTGAGGTATATGCTCTTGACTGGAATCAAACCTGGGACCTTTCAGTCTGCAGGCCAATGCTCTATCCACTGAGTAAACCAGTTAAGGTTCTGTGTACTTTTTGAACTCTGCTTCTACTAACAACTCTGGCTCTCCACAAGTTCCAGTTAATTATTTCCCAAGAGAGGGTTTGATTGGTTCAATTGGTCACTGTCCA
Source organism: Pipistrellus hanaki (assembly GCF_964339955.1). Taxonomy (NCBI): domain Eukaryota; kingdom Metazoa; phylum Chordata; class Mammalia; order Chiroptera; family Vespertilionidae; genus Pipistrellus; species Pipistrellus hanaki. Next base: position 36,380,723 of record NC_140503.1, on the reverse strand, counting down.
CTAGAGGCTATCCCAGTAGGACTCTCATGAGGTGGACCAGGGAAAACTTATGGACTGGTTTCCATGGCCAAGATGTGATTTAGGCGAGACTACAGAATAAAATAAACCATATATAAAAGGCCTTCAGAAAGAGAGGGGAAATAGCAGGTATTATAACAGCAAGTACTTACTTGCCATGCCCAATACACTCACCAAATATTTATTGAACATCTAATATTATAGCTGCCATGCCTGGAGACCTGTCATCAGTGAACTTGCTTCTGGATAGGAGGGGCACACAGAGACACACATTCTCATGCCAATGGTATAAGCAGAATACTGGTAAGATTTTTGCTCTTTGGGGTTTTAGTTATTTTTTTTGCTCAGGATTGTGACCCCCAGAAGGACAAAGATAACTTCTCCAAAGCTCAGAAGTTGATAAGGGGATGTTAGCTAACATTGAGTGCTTGCAACATACCTGAGTACTATTCTAAGTATTTTATGTGGCTTAACTAATTTAATCCTCACAACACTAGGACTTAGTATTATTATTCCCTATTTGACAAACAGGGAAACTGCTGCTTCAAGAGGTTTAAAGATGGCCCAGTCATGTAGCTAGTGAGTGGCAGAGCTTACTACATTGAACTTTGTCTCTCACCTTCCCTGGAGTCTGCCCAGATAGTGGTGTTATAACATGTAGATCAACATGTACCTACCTTGCTTTTTTGCAGAGATGACAAATGGCATTTTGAAGTGCAACAGTCTAATGTATGTGCCATGGAAATAAATACCCAGCCTTCTAGCAGGAACCTAAAGGGATATTAAAAGGTAGATTCACAACCCTTCCAGTTTATACCAAAATGCAAATTATTCACAAACTTCAGTAATATTATTATGGTTATTATTTGCAACTTATCATATTTTAAAACTGCTGCTTTCTTGTATATACATGTCACAGTGACTTTTCAGGTTGCCTAGCATCTAAAGCTTCTTCCCATCCTTGGGAGGGACCTACTGTGTACCTTTCCAGTCCCCAGATTCTTGCTTTCTCTCTCCTCTTATCAGCCTGCGTTTAGACGTGTGACCCAGACTTTACCCAGTCAGACAGCCCAGAATGCAAAGAAATAAGAAGAACGGACAGAAGGTTCCTCTTGAGGTCACAGGAGAGGGCAGCATGGCCAGTGACACCTGTAGGTACATCTTGGTAGGTACTTCTTGAAGCAAAGTAGTTAAATCTTGCTTCAGTTACCAGCAGCAGATGTAACCAGGGTTGGGCATGACTGTTGTTGGGCATGATTTTGACTGATGCCCCCACTGTAATGCTTTCCTGTTGTGTTAGTTTCCTGGGACTGCTAGGACAAAGTACCACAAACTGAGTAGCTTAAAACAATAAAAATGACCCTACCCTGTTTGGCTCAGAGCATTGGTCTACGAACTGAAGTGTCTTGGGGTTTGATTCTGGTCTGGGCATGTACCTTGGTTGCAGGCTCAACCCCTAGCCCTGGTTGGGGCATGTGTGGAGGCAACCAATAGATGTGTCTCTCTCACATCAATGTTTCTCTCTCTCTCTCTCTCTCTCTCTCTCTCTCTCTCTCTCTCTCTCTCTCTCTCTCTCTCTCTGTGTGTGTGTGTGTGTGTGTGTCTTCCCCTTTCCCATTCTCTCTAAAAATCAATGGGGGGAGGGAAGAGAGGAAATCCTCAGGTGAGGATTACTAAATAAATGAATAAAATAAAATAAAAATGTATTCTCTCTTAGTTCTAGAGGCCAGAAGTCTAAAATTAAGATACTGACAGGGCCGTGTTCTCTCTGAAACTCTTGGGAAGACTCCTTTTTGGCATCTTCTAGCTTCTGGTGGTTGCTGGCAATCCTTGGCTTAAAGCTGCAGCACTCCAATCTCTGCCTCCATCTTCATATGGCCCTCTTGCCTGCGTCTTCAGCATCTTTGTGTCTAAATTTCCCATTCCTTTCTCTTCCAAAGATGCCAATCAGTGGATTTGTGACCACCCTAATCCAATATGACCACATTTTAATTTAGATACATCTACAAATACCCTATTTCAAAATAAGATCACTTTCACAGGTATTGGGGATCAGGGCTTTAATGTATCTTTTAAGAAGGCACAATTCAACTTAGAGTATTAAGCTACCCCAGTGATCTATGAACCACCCAATATATTATTTTTTTTTTAAAAAAAAATACATACCTTTATTGATTTCAGAGAAGAAGGGAGAGAGAGAGAGAGAGAGAGAGAGAGAGAGAGAGAGAGAGAGAGAGAGAGAGAGAGAGAGAAACATCAATGATGAGAGAGAATCATTGATCAGCTGCCTCCTGCACACCCCACACTGGGGATCTAGCCCATAACCCAGGCATGTGCCCTGACCGGGAATTGAACCATGACCTCATGGTTCATAGGTCGATGCTCAACCACTGCCCCATGCTGGCTGGGCCCAATATATTCTTATAAACTCTTACCCTACTTCGATCAGTAGAGTTAGTTGAACTGCTTAAAACTTTACACCATGACCTGTCTTTAAACCCTGACCTCTATTTCCTGAACCTCTCATGCTTAGTCTCCATCCAGAGCTCATTAGGGATGAGCAGAGCAATGCCTTTATGATGGCAGAGGCCAATCTGCTTTGAGAACAAGGCTAAGCTTCCTATTCAACTCCCTGGATCAAGCAAACAGAGTAAAGGGTGGCCTCCAGCCCAGGCCAAAGGAAGGACTCAGACTGCCTAGTCCAAAACCTCGTGACTGAAAGGCTGCAGAACTTATTGATTTCCTTGGGTTTGAGCTACAGGTTTGTTTTTAAGCTGCATCTTGCTTTGGAGCAGAGCTAGATTAATCTTTGCCTTTGGCCAGTGGATGCTGTTTCAGTGGCAAGGACCACACGGCTTGCATGAGATCCCATAGACATTGCCCCAGTCTGTATAATTTTCATCAAGTCATGACAACAGCACCAAAGGGGCTAACTAGGATTTCAATTGTGCTTGATCTAAAGTTTCCCGAGCCTCATCAATGCTATTAGGAACAATAACATTGTGCCAGAAAAAGTCGCAGAGGAAAACAAAACATTGTGGGGTTCTAAGAAACAGGGTAATCAAATACAGCTGGATCTTAAAAGACAAATCTGTCAAGGACTTCAAGGAAATTAAAATACAGTTAAAATTTCTGAATAAATCAACTTCACAAATGGCCATTAGGAAAAGAGTAGCAATGTTACTTTTTGAGTAGCCCTGCTTTGCTTCCTTTTAAGGTCTCCCCTTGCCAACTTCATGGGATTGTGGTAGGGCTAGGGACTTCATAAGCTTGGAACTGCCTGGAGCTTTCTTTGCCATCATTTGGAAAGAGCCTGTTTGAGAATGAAGCCAACCTAGGAAAGGAGAATCCAAAAGATATATACAAAGTTATTATTTCATTTGGGTCCCATGATCCAGCTGTACCTAAAAATACCTATTAAACTTTCAAATTATTTGAACCAATAAATCCCTGTTTTTGTTTGTGTGTTCAAGCTAGTTTGAATTAGAGATCTGGGCTTATAAATCGCAGTGTGCTATCAAATATGCATATCTGCTTTGACCTAATTTCCTTGGGTTGCTGTTGGCAAGGGAATATTGTGTCCAACAGACCACTGATTTCAACTAGATGGTGGTTTCTGTCATCTGGCACATTTTTGGGAACATGTGCACTCACAAACACAGCATAAGCCATCTTTTGGAAAGTGCACATTATTGAATTTATCATTATACTTAAGGGCATGGTCAAATAAACCAACTAACTGGGGTAGAGTAGCTTTCTATTCCACCTGACTCAAGCCCTGTCCATCACTACCTCACCACATCAAGCCAACAAAATGAGAACTTACCTCCTTGAGTGTCAGCATAGTCTTATTTCATAGTGCCATTTACACTTGATCTCAAATATTCACAAATGATATATGGATAACATGGTTCCCAGTGAGGCCAACCCCCCAAACCTCCCATCTTACTTCTCTCAATTTAGTTTCCCCAAAACCCATGGGATTGGCCAGAACATCCTCATTTGTTCACACATCTACTCAAAAAAACAGTATGGAGCACTTACTACAAGCCATGACCAGGCATAGGCGCTGGGAACTCAGCAATAAAGAGAGAATAAGCAGCCACCTCTGTGAATCTTCTGCTCTAGTGAGGGAAGAGAGGAAAGAGAAACATTATATATATTTCAGATGGAGATAAATGTTATGATGAAAGATTAAATAGGGTTGAAAGGATAGGCATACAGGGTGAGTGTCTATTTCATATGTGGTGAAATAGTGAGCCTTGTGGTTCTCTGCAGGAAAAGCATCTCAATTTAAGGGAACAGCATGTGGGAAAGCATGAAACAGGATCAGGTAAGAGGCCAATGTGGCTGAAGTGGAGAAAATGAGGGCAGTGTGGTTGGAGATGAGATGAGATGAGATGAGATGAGATGAGATGAGATGAGATGAGATGAGATGAGATGAGTTGAGATGAGATGAGATGAGATGAGAGAAGTAGTAGTGGGGGAAGGTGTAATGGAGAAAATCTAGAGACTTCATAGTCCATTATAAAAACTTTGGGTTTTATTATGATCCAGAGAAGAAACCGGATAGTTGTGAGCAAAGGAGTCACCTAATCGGACTTAAAGTTTTGAAGATAGTTCTGTCTACTATGTTGAGAATATTGGCTGTAAGAACAGAAGCTAGGAGAATAATAAAGAAACGGTGAAAACAGGAGTGAAACGCTGAATTCTGGGCATCTTTTAAGGGTAGAGCCACCAATAGAATGAGATGTAAGCAAAGTTTTCATGAAGGCCTCTACTGGAGAGTTGGAGAAGCCAGCTACTTTGATAAGGCCAGCTATATGAGAGGCACAAAGTTAGAAATAGAGGATAGTCAGGAGAGTTGTTTTAGACATTAAGTTTGAGATGCCTATCGGGTATCAAGTAGAATAGATGGCTAACTAAATGGGTCTGAAGGTAAGGAAAAATTTCTGGGCTGGAGACACATAATTGAGCGTCATCAGAGTGTAGTTGAATTTAAAGTGGTAAGGCTGGTTAAGACTACCTGGAAAGTGGGTTCATTCAGAAGAGAAGAGGTCGAAGAACTGTACCTTTGAGCATTCCAATGCTTAGAGCAGCAATTTTCAATTGTATGCCACAAGAATTTTTAAAACATGCAATACCTGCCTATTTAGTCAAGAGCACTGACCTCTTTTCCTTTAGATTGTCAAATTAAAAAATGACAATAGCTACCTAATGTGAATGAATCAAATTTACATATATAACATATATATAATTGTCAGATTGGCAAAAAAATATATATATATATGTTTGGTGTGCCTTGAAATTTTAGTAATTTATTTATGTCATGAGTTGAAAAGATTTGAAAATTGCTAACTTAGAGGTTGCAAAGATAAGAAGGAATCAACCAGTAAAGGAGAATTAGATGGACAACTAGTAAGATGAGAACTGAAAGGTGTCTTGGCATCTAAATTAAAAAGTAAGAAAAAAAAAGAGTGGTTTAATTGTATACTGTGCTGAGAGAGGTCACATAAGTTAAGCACTAACAATTGACTAATGGATATGGCCATTTCCTAGTGGTGAATGTGGTGACGTCCACATGTATTCAGAGTAAGGAGAAGAGAGAAGAGAGAATCAGGCCGGGATTTTAAAGTGAGCTTTCATGATGATTTAGGATGCAGAAACAAATGCAAGTCCATGGTTCAAATATAAACAGAAGTTACTGAAGTGGGTTCAAAAAAGAACAGGAAGGAATAAATTATAAGCAGTGAGTGGACAACTTTTTCCAAGATTTCGCTGTATATAGCAACAGAGAAATGAAGCAATAATTGGGAGAAATGAAGGAGGGGAAAGGTTTGGGTGGTTTAAAGGGAAGATGAGAAGATGTAAAGCAGTTTCTTAGGAAAATAGGGGGAATTCTGGATTAGGTCAAGGCAGTAGCACTGATGGCCTGCATGAGTCAGGGGTCATCTTCCTCCTGTGGGTTTGGAGGTTTGTGGTGAAGGTGGTGATGTCTACATGTATTCAGAGAAAGAAGAAGAAAGAGGAGAGAATCAGGCCATGATCTTAAAGTGAGCTGTCATTACAATTTAGGATGCAGAAACAAATGCAGGTCCACTGTTCAAATATAAAAAAGGCTCGGAATCTTAAAGACAATTAGATGTAATTCAAACATATGCTTAGAAATAAAATCAGAGACTTTTAGAACGTCAAATGAAAATGACCCTAGGGATTTTTCTTGCCTGAATCCTTCATTTTATAACATTTGAAAACCAAGGCCCTGGAAAATGAGATGACTTGCTCAAGACCACACAATAGTTAGTTCAGAGATAGGTCTAGGTAGTTCTCCTCCATCTTTCCCCAGTAGTCTTTTCTTTCCTTCCTTATTTACTAGCAGGGCACAGTGAAATGTTAGGCTAGACACTATTAGTCAATTAAGTCCTGGCCTTCCTTTGTCTTAACATCCTGTGTCCTGTTCCATCATTCCAGTCTTCTACAATAGAACCCCCTTGCTATCTCTCAGTTACCCAGATCCTCCCAGTGCCTCAGCCAAGTGTGTACTTCATTGAAGTTTTCAAACTGGTGCATTAGGTCGGGTCAAGAGCCATGTGTCATGAAACTATGAATTAGGCTTCGCCTGGGAGGAAGAAAGGGAGTTATGGGATGAGCCTCACCGATGACCTACATCTTATCTCCTTGGACTCACCAAACAGCACCACAGTTTTCAGGTGCTAGTGATAAGGGTATGACATTCTCTTAGCCTGTTTTCCTCTGCCCAGGAATGAGTTCAAGAGAATGATCAAACTACAAACTGCATATGCTCATTGGGCCAACAAATGCCAAGCTTTTGCATTCAGAAGAAAATGGATCTGAACCAACAAGCTTGGGGTTAGCCTGCAGCCTGTGCCCCATCTGAATACCATTTGAACACAACTGGTTAAAGTTCTTCCATTGATGGCTTTTGTTATCTATAAAATTAAGACTAAACCAGAGATCAAGGAATTTCAACTGGAAGCTATATCCTGTCTCCAGTCTCCCATCTTGGTGTAATTTAAGTGAGTTACAGGCCCCTTTAAATTCACTGATTTAAAACAGATACTCATCCAAAGAGGCACTCTATAAACATTTGGCACATCTTGATGAGCACTTCAATTGTCCTTCAAAGGCAGTGTAAACAACCTCCAAACCAATTACTTATGCTCTCCTCCAAGAAGTTCATTAATTGGAACGAGGACTCTGCCTCTGGCTGAGCCTGTCCTCTCCACTCTTTAATGTCTCACAATTGTCCCTTCTGGGGAACAGTACTATAGTTCCAGGCAATTCTTTTTAAATTTAGAAATTATTCAAATATAGAAATAAAGGGTATCAATGGGGACTGGGATAGGGTCTTAAATCTGTGTTCCCTTCTCCCTATTAAAAATGGGAAGAAATCCACACACCTTAGTATCTCCACATGCTGGATGAAATACTAAATACACCAAGCCTTATAAAATGGGGCCTACAAACTCTGAAAAAATATTGAAGGGATAAATCTGTGGCAAAATCATTTCTGTCAAACATTGCATGTCAGTACTAGCATACCGAGGCATATTTTTAAAAAAATCAATCATGTAATCTACTTAGAGGTTAATTTTGATTTTATATAAATATCCATAGCTTTTGGTCAATAATTCTACATTTATAATTAAGGAAAATAACCATGAATAGGCAAAAATTTAGCAACCAAGATGATTTCAACATTATTCTATATAATAAAGATGTAATATGCAAATGGTCATTACTCTGTGAAGCTTAATGACTGACTGCATAAGGGCCAGATTACGGATCAGCAGGAGGGTGGGGCAGCAAGTTATCGATACAAGCAAGAGGACAAGAGCTACAGGAGGGGGCAGAGCAGCAAGCTATGAAGGGGAAGGGTGGAGGAGGAGCTAAAGGAGGGTGGGGCAGTGGGCCAAGAGCCACTGGAGGGTGGCAGCGAGCTACTGGCACAAGGATTCACGTGCAGAGCTACTAGTTTATAATAGAGAAAAATTGGAAACCACACAAAACATATTGGTACATTCATACTATAAATTACTCAGCAACTAAGAGTGGTATTGTAGAAGAATGATATAAGGTATTTGTAATATATTAAGTTTAAAAGGTAAGGCATAAGATAGTTTGGATGGTAAACAGAATTCATAAAACATATATATCCATAGAAAATAGATTAGAGGAAAATGCACAAGGTATTAATAGATGGATGACAGAATTATAGAAGGTTTTTGTCTTCTTTTGTGTATCTGTGTTTTCTTATCTTTCCTGTGGTCATCACTGCCATCAATTGGGTCCCTTTGACCAGTTTCTGAGGTCGAGATTTTTGTGCTCTTGGTAACAACATCGAAAGGGAATGCTCTCAAAAGCAACACTATAAGAATCAGGGAACCAGGGCCAGGCAGAGGGGGAAGTTGAGCTGCAGTTGTAATAGACAACCCAATAGATTCCATAAGGAGTTGTGAAACTGCAATGGCCGGTGAGAGAGGTCCTGAATTGAGGTAAGAAAACTGCTTTTGTACTCCTGTATCGATGAGCCATTGAACGTGTGCTACCCCACAGGATGGATACAACCTAGGAGAGGCAGCTCCCTTCCGCTGAGAGCACTGCCTGGTGAACTCAGCAGGGAGCTACGTGCAGGTAGCATTGGAGTAGCTGGGAAATGAGTTTCTAAATCTGTGAGAAATTGGGTGGCACTACAGAATCTCCTACAGTATGCCTTGTGCTACTCAGAACCACTAACTTTCTCTATTAAACTTACCCTGTATGGGAGCAACTCTTTTCTATTCCTGGGGAAACTTACAGAATAAAGGCTAAGAAGACAAACAGCAGCCCGAGCCATTGCACCTGGTCACAGGGCTGCAACTGATATTCATCATCTACCTCTTTTATTTCCCAACTTTTCCCTAACTCTCAGCTGACGCCTCTGATGATGTAGATGCTTACCAGGCAGATGGTGGGAGGGCTGATTCTCAACCCTAGTCAACCCTGGAGGCCCTAATCAACATGCCCTTGCAGGCCGACCTGAGCTTGTCCATCCACTAAGAAAGCTGGGCAGGGGAATACCAATGGACAGCCCAGAGGATTGAAAGGTATTTTTCCCTGCACCCACTCCACCCAATGGATCAATTAATCCTGCCATCGAGGAGCATGAACAGTGTCATACAAGTATCTTCCCACTTAGTGCTCAGTTGCACTCAGATCCATTCACATTACTCTCCCCCCTTATCTGCTCATCCTAATATTCAATTGTTCTTCTTCAGACCCCTGACCATTCAGGAAAGCCATATGCAACTGCCCACAAGTTGGTACATGGTCTTCCTATGGCCACTTCTCCTACCACATAAAGTGAATCATGTGCTGCGCTGCCCAAAGCTATGCTCACTGGGAGAATTCTTCCTTGTATATCAACATGCCAAACCAACACGTACACGACCTTTTGCCTCCTTGTCAAAAGGCCATAAGAGACTATGTATGTGGTCCTGGGTGTAAGATGAAGGAGAGGAAACTGTGCAACAGCAGATGCCATGAGAGTCTGGGCCACTTGCTCATGCATTCTGGTTGTGCTCCCTGTCATCCCCAATCCCAGATGTATCACTTCTAACTTGTGATGGATTGCTGTTGGGATATCCCAACTTATGACTTGGGGCATCTGAGAGAGGCCTGTAATGTGGACAGTTCTGGCCACATGACCACTTCAAGTTCCATGATTAGGTGCTCTGTATCTACCAGAACCCAGAAGCATACCAGGACCTGATTTTAAATTTATATATAATTATCCACTGTAGATGGCATGGCATTGCTTTTTAACCCCAGGTGTCTACATTTTGATTCTCCTACTGCGACTTGCATGAAGTTCATACAACATCATTCCTCACTATATATACTACCGTGGGATCTGCCAGATCATGTGGCCATAGAGGCAGGGCTACTTGCGCAGCTTGGATGACCTACATATCTCTTTCCTGCCCTGAGCCGCACTCAAAACTAAAAACATTTCATGTCACCTGGTTCTCAGTCATAGAATATGATATCCCCAGAATCTGAAGAGCCTACCAGGCATTTTGCTTCCTTATTAGTAGTAGAAAATGAAAAGTGTAATAAACTATCTAGATCAAGCATGTCAAACTCAAAGGCTAACACAGGCCAAATAAATAAGGTTTAAGTTTAGGTGGGCCACACACACAAAAAAAAAAAAACCACACAAAAGCTTCAATTTTCATAGAAATGTAGGTTTATTTTAATAGAGACTTGCTAAATACAAAGGACTGAAATAAATGAGTAATCGTTAACATAAAATAATAGTACACTTGAATAAAAATTAGTATTTTTTCTTGAACATTAACTTACCAGACACTGAATAACTGCACAAATTAATAAGCATAACCAGATAAATCTATTTTCCTTATTCTCCAAAAGCAAAATATTTCCTGTTGCACACACCAAACAAGTCAGTCCAAGACTAATGATGTGGCAATCAGCAGCTAAAGAATTCATTGCTAGTATTAGTAGAGAAAAATGGTGTGCCTGTGAGTAAGGCAAATTAATGCAACACAATTATAGTAATCATTCATTAACAAACATTGTAGTTCGTTATTAATAATTATGTATAATAGGACATTGTAAAAGTTAAGTTACAAAATTTTTATTAAAACATTTCTTACATACCATTATATTGACTAGGTGGCAAAAATATTCATTGTGGGCCCATGTGACCCACAGGCTGCGAGTTTGACATACTTAGTCCAGATTACTGGATTCCTGAAAATGTTACTGACGTGCCAGATCCCTGAATACTCATGAGATTTCTTTCATCCTTTGTAGTATATGTGCCAAACCAAGTCCTTAACTAACGTATTTTCCATTTCATAATCATCCAATCTGATGAACATGATGTTAAAACTATTATGGGCCAATGTACTGTCTTATGGAATATCTAGAGAGTTTAAGTCTCTTCAGACAATATTGATAGATGGCTGATGGGAGAGTTAACAGCCATGGGACAAGACTGTAAGTGTATATACTGTTAATTCCATGTGAATGCAAACTGCTTCCGGTGCTCCTTCTGATGAAGATGAAACAAATACATTTGCCAGATCAGTGGCTGCATGCCAAGTACTTGAGGCCATGTTCGTCTGCTCTAGCAAAGATACCACATCTGGCACAGCAGCTATAACTGTAACTACCACTTGGTTGAGTTTGTGATAGGGTAGCCTTATCCTCCAGGATCAGTCTGGCTTTGTAGGGGCTGGACTGGTCAACTAAACCAAGATATGTAGAGACCGTGACTCCTGCATCCTTTAGTTTAGATATTTAAGACGGGCGCTAATCTCCATGATTCCGTCTGGTATGCAATATTGCTTTTCCTTACGTCCTCAGCTGGGCTTCAGAGGTTTCCACTCGGTCTTCCTCCACTGCACTAGCTTTTATCCCAGAAGTCCAGGAATCAGCATGGGGTTCAACGAACTACCATGTGAGTAGATTCTAATTATGCATTCAGGGGTTGGAGAAATTGATACTGGATGAATTCATGGTCCCAGTAAACCCACTGTGAGTCCAATACGGGCTGGGGCTCACCTGGTTTCCATATGCCACCATTCTAACAGAGGGATTGCAATGACCCTTCTTATGTTTAACAGTCCTCCCATGTCCAGGAACTGCTCTTTCCCCATGGTATTGTTTTTCAACAAAACAGTGTTGTCCCTTTGGAGAAGGACCATAGAAACCATTGCCAGAAACCTTTGTGAGAATATGGGCTCTAGGGTTCTTCCTCCTGGAGACTCGGCTTTTTCTTCTGGCTGTAAGTCTAGGTCTATACACTGGCTCAGATATGGAAATGGAGAGTGGGGGCATGGCCTTACAAATTTTACATTTTTAAGTAGCATTTTTAATATTCTTTAGTTGAGATAAAGCTTACACGTGAAATTCACCCAGTTTCAGTTTACAATTCAATGATCTGTGATTAATATATACAGTCATGTAACCATCCCAAAAAGTCCCCTTGTGCCTCTCTTGCCCTCTTCCTCTCCCCCATCTCCTGGCAACCACTTACCTGTTTTCTATCATTATATTTTTGCATTTTCCAGGATGTTAACATAAATGGGATTACACAGTATGTAATAATTTTCTGTGTCTTTCTCTGAACACTATGATTCCATGTTGTTGCATGGATTAGCACTTCATATTTTTTATTGCAGAATAGTGTCCTATTATATACCACAATATTTATTTTTTTTACCAATTCATCAGTTTGTGGGCATTTCAGTTACTTACAGTTTGGCACTCTCATGAATATACTTTTTATGATCTTTTGCATACAGACGTCTTTATTTCTGTTTGCTAAATACCTAACAGTGGGATTACTGAATTTATAGTAAGTATATGTTCAACTATATAAGAAACTGCTGTTTTCCAAAGTGAATGTACCATTTTTCTTCTCCTCCTCCCCTCCATCCCCCCACCCCTGCTACCCAGCAGTGCATGACAGTTCCAGTTGCTCCACATACTTGACAACACTTCATAAGGTCAATCTTTTCTAAATTTTATTTATTTATTTTTTAAATAAATATTTATTGCAAAAAGTATTACATATGTCTCCTTTTCCCCCTGTTGCCCTCTCCAACCCTCCTACTCCCCAAGCTCTTACCACCCTACATCTGGGTTATTCACATATGCACAGGAGTTCATTGGTTGACATCTCCTTCCCACTCAACCTTCCCTGCTTTCCCTCTGAGTTTGACAATCTGATCGATGTCTCCATGTCTTGGGTCTATTTTTGTTTATTAGTTTATGTTGTTCATTAGGTTCTACATATGAGTGATATCATGTGGTATTTATCTTTCTTTGACTGGCTTACTTTGCTTAACATAATTCTCTCTAGTTTCATCCATGCTGTTGCAAATGGTAAGAGTTGTTTCTTTTTTTTTTTTACAGCTGCATAGTATTCCATTGTGTAGATGTACCATCGTTTTTTAATCCATTCATCTGCTGATGGGCACTTAGGCTGTTTCCAAACCTTAGCTATTGTAAATTGTGCTGCTATGAACATAAGAGTACATATATCCTTTCTGATTGGTGTTTCTTATTTCTTGGGATATGTTCCTAGAAGTGGGATTACTGGGTCAAGTGGGAGTCCCATTTTTAATTTTTTTAAAAATATATTTTATTGATTTTTGCAGAGAGGAAGAGAGAGGGATAGAGAGCTAGAAACGTCAATGAGAGAGAAACATTGACCAGCTGCCTCTTATACACCCCCTACCAGGGATGTGCCTGCAACCAATGTACATGCCTTTGACGGGAATCGAACCTGGGACCTTTCAGTCCGCAGACCTACGCTCTACCACTGAGCCAAACCAGTTTCAGCTAATTTCTTGAGGAAACTCCAAACTGTTTTCCACAGAGGTTGCACCTGTCTGCATTCCCACCAGCAGTGTATGATGGTTCCCTTTTCTCCACATCCTTGCTAGCACTTGTTGATTTGTTGATGATAGTCATTCTAACAAGTGTGAGGTAGATTTTTTCCTAAGTTTTAGATATTTTAACCATATACAGTGGCTAATCTTGTTTCAAACCAAAACAGAAGATGGTGGTATAAATAGAAGTATACTGAGGATTTCCAGAAAGCATAGCTCATAATCAATAACAATGTAAAGTAACTATAATCATTCATTGACCCATGTGCTAACACTCAAAAAAAATTGGTTTTTTATCTGACTATTTCAACAATCTTGTGTGTGAAGTAGGTGTCATTTTCTCAATCAATGCAAGGCATAGAAATATTAAATAATTTGCCCAATTCATAAAGTAAAAGTGATTTATCAAGCATGTAATCACAAATTCATCTGCATCTAAAAACTGGATTTTCTCATGGCTTCATTATGATGTTCTTCCCATGAAAAAAATTCTGCAATATTGCTATTGATTCATGGTTCTCTCCCAGAGAATACAAGTGAATTTGGAAAGTTAGGTTGAGTTATATGGAATGTTTAATATTTCTATTACAGCATTTCCAGATCAGAATTGATTTCAGATTGCCAAACCTTTTTTCTAGCCAATGTTATTTTGTGACATGCTAATTCCTAGCATGTCAATATATTGTGGTGGCTGTCTTAGACAATGTGGTGACTGTGGAGTGCTGCCAGTGGCTTGTACCAGCACATAAGACTATGCTGATCTCTCCCCAACTCCAGTTGGCAACTTGAAATCAACCACAATGGGAATATTTACTCTGTGGAAATTGGCTATTAACAACATACCACTGGACTGGGCACTATAATTATTCCTGCCATATCAGTGAGGAAACAGAGAGGCTCAGTAACGTGCCCTGGTTAATGCTAAGTAGCAGATCTAATATTTCAATTTATGTTTATCCAGTTCCCACAGCACAGGTCCTGTCCTAGGCTACCACCCACTTGAATAATATTTAATGTAAAGCTATAAATACAGCAGCAATTCTGGAACTTCTCAAGCCCTATAATAGCAGCTAGGTCTCCCTTGTCCAATTACTTCAGTTTGCAGATCACTTCACTTTCCTACCACCTGGCATACATGACAAAAAATAAAGCTATTTCTACATAAAATGGAAATAAATTTGCCCAATTATGGGCGTCTGATTGTCACATCATTAAAACCAATACATGTCATAAGATTATTGAGCTACTTCACAATAATGCCATAGGTTTACCACTATCCAAACTTATCTTAACTCAAGCATGTAAATACCTTAGATATTTAAGTAAGAATCTTGTTTAAGTTTGTGAAATACATACAATACATAATCAAAAGTTATGCACTTTTCTTGAAATGAAAACTAAGGAATTTAACCAAAACCAACATTTTGATGTATAAAGTGTAAATGAATGAGAAACAGATGGGCTTGGTTTTCCCAAGGGTCTTTAAATGAAGGACAAGGAGCTTGGGGGCAAAATGCATTTGGGGTTCCACTGACAACCCTTTTGCACTGTGAACCAACCCACAATGCAGCCCAAGTCCTCATACCTGCGTCTTCCCACTTTGGCAGGACTCAATATGAAAGGATCTTGGTATCAAAGGAGCAGGCTTGGGGACCTTCAGGACGTTGCTCAGCATGTCACAAATCATATAATTTACACAGGTGCCAAAGGCAGTTGCAAATCTCACGTATGCAGCCAGAAGTTTTCATGCAAGAACCCAGCAGTTTGGGCTTTGATCAGAAACCGCAGATTGGTGTAAATATTTCTCTTGCCACGTTTTATGATATTTACATTCTAGATGTGTTCTCCTGGTCTGATGATAGCAAAGTGTGCTGCAGGCATATGCTCTGGATTCATCCCCAAGTCAGAGTTCAGGTGGAGAAACAGCTTAAGGAGGGCAGGCAGAATGACACGGCAAAGGTCAGTCCTAAATGCGAGGGGCTGAGCTCTTTGCGCACCCAGGCCAAGCCTGTCTCTCTCCCTTTGGGAATAGAGTATCTCCCCACTGTCTTCAAATCGTGTATATATCAAGTTACAGCCCCAAATGAACGCATTTTCAGTTTTTCATGGGGGGGGGGGGGGCGGCGAGAGGGTGGAGGGAGGATGGACCTCCAACCACAGATGATTTGAGAAAGCCTGCAAGGCTGACTTAGAGATTTTTGAACATATCAATAATTTTTTTGGCCATTCCCAGAGCAGATTGGCCATTTGGTCAAGGTAAGATGCCCTTCAGTGCAAAGACTACAATTAATGGGCCACATCATTCCCTGCTCACAAGCAACAGGAGCGGCCAGCTGCTGGAGAACGCTGTGAGGTCTCCCAGTGTAAACGCCACTGATATCATCACCATCAGAAGGTCATAAAACTGATGGATGATAAACACAGCTCTCATTTGTTTACAGCTTACATTTTTGGGTTCGGGGTAATTAGCACATTATCCGTCTCTCAGGATGAGGGCTCACAGGTGCTGGGAGAGAGCCTTCCAAGACAGGAGTGGATCACGGAACTTTTCGCAAAGGTATCGCTGGCCTTCCCAAGAAATAGACCGCGGAATGCTGATTCTGCGGCAGGAGGGGCAGTTGATAACACCCACGTGGGGTCACCCATGTGGGAGGACATTCACTCCCGTGGTAATTTCTTGTAACACGAAGTCAGGTTGGAAAAATCCAAGACATGTCAGCAATGTGCGGGAGATGTTCTCGGAGGAGCCTTGCAGCTGCTGGAGCCTTTTAAGATTCCTTCCCCTTCTCGCAGGCCAACAAGGACAGATAAAGATCACCCTTGCTAGTGGTGACTGGTACTCAGTTTCTTTTAGTTATAGTTCAAATAAACTCTTAAAAAGAGGTTGCTTCTCAGACACACGCTTAAGGAAAGCAGCCGGCTCAGCTGGCTACTTGGATTGTGATTCCCCACCTGGATCCTGCCCACTCCAGCCTTTCTCTGAGCCTTCCACCATCAAGGCAGGTTTTATTTGAACAACTAGAGCCATCAAATTGGTACAACTTGTCTAGGTAGTCGCTCAAGCTACCTTTAGCAATTGGGTGAGTTTTCCATCAGCTTCAGTGAGATCTCCAGAGAGTCTATAAAGCTTCCTAAATGATTCAAAGGGGATCCTAATTTAAAAGGGGATGTGTGCAGATGTTCACAACTTGGTTGTCAGATTGACGAGAGGACTAGCCTTTAAAAGAAAAAGTGGTTTTCCAAATTCCTAAATCTTTCACCCAGCATGAGATTCTTTTCCATCTCTTAAGTGATGAACTGCACACAGGTCAAGGGCTCAGGACCTGAATATGGAACATTAAAGATTGTTCATCACAGACCTCATTCATGGTCAGCAATTCGGATTCCATTTTCCACTCAGAATATTTTTAATTATTAACACTTGGGTTGCTTTCTACAGTTCGCAAAGTTCCTTCACTCATATGCTCACTTTTGATCTTTGTAGCAATGCCATGAGGTTAGAGGATATCATGATATCTGCATTTTGTAGATGAGGAGCCTGATTCAAAAAGATTAACTGACCTATCCCAGATCACAAAGCTACTAAGTGATATAGCTCCTCATTTAAAATTAATTTTCAGCCCAGCTGGCGTGGCTCAGTGGTTGAGCATCGATCTATGAACCAGGAGGTCATGATTCAATTCCTGGTCAGGGTACATGCCCAGGTTGTGGGCTTCACCCCCAGTGTAGGGCATGCAGGAGGCAGCCAATCAGTAATTCTCTCTCATCATTGATGTTTCTATCTCTCTCTCCCTCTTCCTTCCTCTCTGAAGTCAATAAAAATATATTTTAAAAAATTCATTTTCATGAACCCATTTATTTTATCTATTCACATTATTTATAGAAATTTTAATATAAGGATATTGTTTTGATGCAATTTGTTTTGTCTGTTTTTCAAACTTTAGCCAATAAAATTGTTAAGTGTGAATGGTATAATAACTCAAGCAAAGATTCAACTATATGCTCTCTATAGGAGACATTCTTTATATTCAAAGATACAAATAAAAAGAAAGGATAGAAAATTGTATATTATGCAAACATCAACCACAGTAAAGATGGGGTGGCTATATTAACAGATAAAAGAGATGTATTGTATAGTAAGAAGAAAAGTACATCAGGAAGATATTACAATTATATAAACACATTAGTGGCCTGGTGCATGAAATTCATGCACTGGAGGAAAGGAGGTCTCTCAGCCCAGCCTGTGCCCTCTTGCAGTCTGGGACTCCTTGGGGGATGTATGCCTGCCAGCTTAGGCCCCAAGCCAGCACTCAGGCATCCTCTTGCAGTCCAGGGCTCTCACAGTCCAGAGACCCCTTGCTCCTTACTGTCTACCTATCATGGAGGCAGTAGAGGCTCCTGCCACCACCACTGTGCTTCAGGCTTGCTGCTCCTTAATGGAGAGGCTCCTGCCACCACCATTGTGCTTGCCAGCAGTGAGCCTGGTTTCTGGCTGAGTGAGGGTAGGGGATGAGGGGGTAGCACCGCTCAACCAGAAGCTGGGCTCACTGCTCCTTAGCACTGGCCCTGCCCCCTGACACTGGCTGATCAGTGGCCCGGCCAGCTGGGGGAGGGGCTGTGGGAGGTTGAAGGACCATGGTCAAACCCTGTTCTGCCTCTAAGGAGGTCCTGGGACCACACAGCCCACAACCTCTGTGGAAGGGGTGGTGCCTGGACCAATATGGCTGGCCTGGCATTGCAGGCTCACTGGCCCACCCCCCGCCCACTGGTTGTTCTGGAAGGTCGTTCAACTGTCTGGTCTAATTAGCATATTAGCTCTATTATATAAGATGTGACTCTAAAATCAGAGACCTAAAATATATAAAGCAAAGACAATGATGGCAGAAATAGATAATTCAACCAAAGTAGTTGGAGACTGTGGTACTCCACTTCAATAATGGATAGGATAAAAGCAGAGGTCCACAAGAAAATAAAAGATTTGAATACTATGAACCAACTACTATCATGTGCCACACAATGACATTTTGGTCAACAATGGACCACATCTATGACAGTGGTCTCATAAGATTATAGTGGAGCTGAATTTCCTGTAAGAAATGGAAGGATATGTGGTTCAGGAGGCTTTAATTTTTTTTTCTCCAGTGGGAGCAATATCTATGGGGCCTGGCAATAGTACCTCAAATTTTAGTGCACAGATTACATCCCAGTTGGTCAGCCACAGACCTACTTCAGCACTAAGGAGCCTGTACTCAGCCCTACGTATTAAGAGGATGCTTACAGCTCTCCCAGATCTCCCTTGACAGTCTTCCAGAGCACATCGCTGTAAATTCTTTGTTGAGAACCTAAGATCCTGTGAAAGGATCCAGGTCAACAGGAGCCATCCGAAAAATATTAAGTGTCCCTACCACTTGCATAAAAGCTTTGTGTGGTAGTGTGCAGCCATTAGGAATTGTTTTCAGGTTGCAATAAGGTAAAGCATAGATAAGTTTTATTTCTTCTATCAATTCCATGCCAGTGAGGACTCTTTGTGCCACATAAGATCAATGGAAGCAGAAACAAATTTCCACAGTCAAAAAAACACTGAGTCCTCGCTGGCTTAGCTCAGTGGTTAGAGTGCCAGCCCATGGACTAAAGAGTCACAGGTTTGATTCCAGTCAAGTGCATGTACCACAGTTGTAGGCTCAATCCCTGATCCCAGTTGGGAGATAACCAATCAATGTCTCTCTCTCACATCAATGCTTCTCTCTGTCTCACCCCTTCCCTTCCACTCTACTTGAAAATCAATGGGAAAAAAATATCCTTGGGTAAAGATTAACAACAACAACAAAAAAAAACAAAAAACAAAAAAACCACATTGAGTCCTCAGTTCTATACCCTCTCTATTTTAAACACCCTCTATTTTAATGAAAACCACAAAGTTCCTTAATCTGACCACTGTTCCAACATGTAATAATCAAAACAACGCTGCCATGAAAGTTGCTTATGTTTTTTTATCTTTCCATCCTGATTTTTATTCTTTCTTTTATTCTCTTCCAACAGTCATGATTGTGGTTATCTATGTGTTATCAAGCCAGTTTTCCCTCAATATTTCTCATCAACCCAGCCCACAACCCTGCTCATGGAGCAGCATTCAGGACTTTGATGTCCTATCTCTGACCCTGTAGAAAGGAAGCAGGGGATGGGCTGGCGGGACAGTGTTTGTAAAGTCTGCAGTCATGTACAGTAGCATCCAGGCCTTCACATTCACTCACTACTCATGTGCCAACTCACGCAGAGCAACTTCCAGTCCTGCAAGTTCCATGCATGGTAAATGCCCTATTTTACTTACATATGTACTATTTTCAATCTTTCATACTGTATTTTAACTGTGCCTTTCCTATGTTTAGATAAGTTTAAATACATAAATATTTCCCGTTGTGTTACAATAATATTCAGTACAATAACATGTACAGGTTTGTATCCTAGGAGCAACACAGCAAACCAAATCCCGGGGGGAAGAAGGGAGACAAAATAGGATAAGAGTTATGAGTAACAAAGAGTTTATTCTTGTATTATTATTTATTAATTTGTATTATTTTCCATATAAATAACTGTTAACCTACTTTTACCCCACCCTGTGTAGCCTAGGTGTGCAGTAAGCTATACTATCTAGGTTTACATAAGTGTACTCATGATGTTTGTACAATTATGAACACTCATTTTT
Source organism: Pipistrellus hanaki (assembly GCF_964339955.1). Classification (NCBI taxonomy): domain Eukaryota; kingdom Metazoa; phylum Chordata; class Mammalia; order Chiroptera; family Vespertilionidae; genus Pipistrellus; species Pipistrellus hanaki. The sequence continues at coordinate 36,360,575 of NC_140503.1, read as the reverse complement.
CAGAATGTATACCCATTATTAAGTGATGCATGACTGTATATCCAACATACATCTGCAGAACACTCCACCCTACAAAGTAGACTATATATTCTGCACATAGAACTTTCTCCAGGGTAGACCATATGTTAGGCTATAAAACAAACCTTGATGGATTTTTAAAAATATAAAAATAGTACCAATATGTTCTCTGACCATGATAGAATAAAAATTTAAATCAAAAATTAAAAAATTGAGAATGCACAAATATATGAAAGCTAAACAACACATTCCAAATAATTGATGGTTCAAAGAGGAAACCAAAATGGCAATTAGAAAATACTTTTATATGAATGAAAAGGGAAACACAACATACCAAAAAACATGCTGCATGCAGATAAAGCAGTGCTTAACAGTAAATTTATAGCTGTAAATACCTAAATTAAAAAATAAGAAATGTAGATCTCAAATCAACAATCTAACCTTCCACCTCAATATAGTGGGAAAAGAAGAGCAAACTATACCCACAGCAAGCAGAAGGAACTAATGAAGATAATAGGGAAATTAATGCAATAGGAAATATAAAAACAATAGGAAAAATCAATGAAACTAAAAGCTGGTTCTTTGAAAAGACTAACAAAATTAACTAACCGTTAGCTAAACTGAGTGAGAAAAAAGAAGAGAGAAGGTTCAAATTACTAGCATCAGAAAGGGCATTTCTATTGAACATACCAAAATAGGAAGAATTATAAAAGACTACTATGAACAGTTGAATGCCAATGACTCAGACAGCTTACATTAAATGGATTTCTACGTAAAAATAGAAGACACAATCTGAACATAACTATAACAAGGAAATAGTAACAATTTTTTAAAAATGATACATAAAACCAGGCCCAGATAATTTCACTTGATAATTTCACAAAACATTTAAAGAATTATCAATATCAACTCTTCAAAAACATATAAGAGGAGAGAACACTCTCCAATTCACTGTATTAAACCAGTGTCAGACAAAATATCACAGAAAAGAAAACTACAGACCAATATCTCTTATGAGTATGGACACAAAAAATCCTCAATAAAATACTATCAAACCAAATCCAGGAGCATACAAAAAGAATTATAAACTGTGACTAATTGGGATTTATCCCAGGATGCAAGGTTGCTTTAACATCTGAAAATCAATTAATGTAATACACCATATCAATAGGATAAACAGCAAAAACCACCTGATCATCTCAATAGATGAAGTAAAAGCATTTGACAAAATCCCAAACCCTTTCATGATAAAAAACACTCAACGAACTAGGAAAAGGAGGAAACTTTCTCAGCTTGGTAAAAGGCATCTACAAAAACAATCCTTTCTCCTCAGGTTCAGGAGCAAGACAAAGATGTCTATTCACACCACTTCTATTCAACATTATACTGGAGGTTCTAACCAGAGTAATTAGGCAAGAAAAATAAATGAGTCATCTAGACTATAAAGGAAAAAGTAAAACTATATTTGCAGATGACAAACTTTTTATGTAGAAATCCTAATTAATCCACTAAAAAACTTTGGAATAAATTACTTCAGCAAGGTTATAAGATATGGATGAGATCAATATACAAAAAATAGTATTTCTATACATTAGTAATGAATAATTCAAAAATGAAATTAAGAAATAATTTCATTTATAATAGCACCAAAAATAAAAAGTATTTATAAATAGATTAAACAAAAGTGTAAAAGTTTATTCTCTAAAAATTATAAATCATTATTAAATAATATTTAAATAAATAGAAATATCCCATGTTCATGGATCAAATGAGTTAATATTATTATGATGCCAATACTCACCAAATTAATCTATACATTCAACAAAACTCTATCCAAGTCCTATCTGGCTTCTCTGTATAAATTAGCAATCTGTTCCTAAAATTTATATGGAACCCTAGCTAGAAGAAGAACATAGTTGGAGGACTCACCCAAATGTTTATAACAGCATTATTCATAATAGCCAACAGATGGAAACAACCAACTGTCCACTAATTGATGAATGGGTAAACAAAATATTGTATACCCATACAATGGTAAATTAATCTACCATAAAAAGCAATGAAGTACTGATATATGTGACAACAAAGCTGAATCGTGAAAACATTAAGTGAAAGAAGTCAGAAAAGAAAACATATTGTATAATTCCTTTTACGCAAAATGTCAAAAATAGGCAGATCTAAAAAGACAGGAAGTAGATTAGTGTCTACGTAAGGCTGGGAGCAATGGGTGATAATAGGCTGACAGGTAAAGCACATAGAGTTTTTTTTTGAGATGATGACACCATTCCAAAATTGGCTGTGGTGATGGTTGTGCATATTTGTAAGTATACTATCCACCATTTAATGGTGGATAGTATACTTACAAATATGGTTTGTGAATCATATCTCAATAAGATATGGTTTGTGAATCATATCTCAATAAGCCTGTTATAAAAATAGTTAATATGTACTTAATGCTCCCCTTCCCTAATGAAGTGTTAATGCTGGGAAGTGTCCACAAAGAGAGGGGTTACATTTTCCAGGTCCCTTGCATGAGGATAAGGGAGGGCACTTGTTCTCAGAGGAAGAACATGAGCAGAAGTGATGTGTGTCACTCTTGAACTGTTAATAAGGGGCTGCACCTACCCCACCATCTCTTTCCCCATTTCTAGCTAACGGAGGAGGGCTCTGCTGCCTAGAAAAGAATGAGCCATCAGATTGAAGGAGCCATTTTCTTCAAATCTCATCGAAGGGCACCAGACCTAGAGCACCTGCTCAGACTGACATGTCTGAGAAACAGCTTTTCATGACATTACGTTCAGGACTTATTTGTTACCACCTCTAGGATTATCTTAACCAATAGGGTGCCCAATTAATGCTTGTTGATTGAATGAATAGATGCCCAAATAGTAAAATGCCACTAGAGCATGCTACTATGTGAACTATTGTTTGCAAGTTTGTGAGAACTTACGTAGCTTGTGTTAAAATGGAAATCAAGATATTCAGGGGGTTGGGGGAGGGAAATAGTGAACTAAGCATGTGCTTATTATCATTGATATTAGGAATAAATAATTTATAGACCAGTATGGGGCTATGGACCACATTTAGAAGCTACTGCATTAGAGGATAATTTCCAAGTATTGAAAGAATCTAAAATTATGTTTAAAACCACACAAACAGTATTTGTAAAATCAATTCAGCCTAATCTCCTAATTTTGTTTCACTTCTACAGTGTTTATTATTTGATAAAGTATAATTGTTTATTAAATATGTATATTTAAAATAGAACTATATGGATATGTACATGTCTATATATCCACCTATCCATTAATCTGTCCATCATATACCTAGGTATATATCTATCTACCTATACAAACTTAAAAGAAGAACATGGCTCAAAGGACTAAATACAGGCCAGAGAGTAATCAACTGCTTTATCCGAATAACACATACAAACCAACAACACACAAACACATATACTGTGCTTCAGAAGGTACAGAGTATGTTTTTAATTTATCTTTATTGTTGAAAGTAATACAGATGTACCCTTTTTTCCCCATTGACCCCTTCTAGCCTGCTTCCTCACCCTACCCCAGGCCTTCACCACACTATTATCTGTATCCATGTGTTATGCATATCTATAATAACAAAAGCGTAATATGCTAATTAGACCAGACATCCTCCTGGACGAATCCAGAGCTGCGAGGGAAGCCCCGGTCCCAGGTGCCTGCCCATAGCCAGAGGGAAACCCGGGTCCCTATGCCAAAGGGAAACTGGTGCTGGCAGCTGGGGTAAGGAAGGCCTACTCTTGCATGAATTTCATGCATCGGGCCTCTAGTGTGCATATAATTATTTGGTTAAACTCTTCCCATCCACCCATCTATCCCCATAGTTTTTAAATATGCTTTTTGCAATTGTTATTTAATCCTCATTATAATCCCCATGGGATGGTGAAATTACAATTATTTCCATTTATAAATAAATAAAAATCCCCCAAAATACCAATCAGAAAGAATATATGCACCCCTGTGTCCATAGTAGCATTATTTACAATAGCTAAGATTTGGAAACAGCCCAGGTCCCCATCAGTAGATGAATGAATAAAAAAGCTGTGGGACATTTACACTATGAGATACTATGCATCTGTAAAAGAGAGCTCTCTTATCCTTTGGGACAGCATGGATGGACCTGGATGATATTATGCTAAGAGAGATAAGCCAACCTGAGAAAGACAAATATCACATGATCTTACTTATTTGTGGAATTTAATGAACAAAGTGAATTGACCAACAAAATAAGACTTAAAGCACGGAGGCATGGAGCAGACTAACATATCTTGATGTGCGATTGGGAGGACAAGAAGAGATTAACCAAAGAACTTACATACTTACATACCTAGCTCATGGACATGAGCAATAGGGTAGTGAAGTCCTGGGGGGGATGGGTAAGGAATAGGAGGATGGATATAAAGAGGGAGAGTGGGATATATCTATACTATCAACAATAAAAATAATTTTAAAAAACTAAGGCTGCCTAGGCAAAGTGAAATTAAGAGATGATATAGATAATGATCGACAAGTTCAGATCTCAATACCTGCTATTAAAGAAGAGAAAAAACTTTTTTTTTTTGGGGGGGGGGGCGAAATATGCAGTTAATTCACATTCATATTCACACTTTGAGCAATTTTTTCACTTTGTTCATGTTAACACAGTCTTGGTACTATAGCAAAGGGCTGATACTATGGCAGGAGAAGCAGAGGGCTGGATTTACATTGCTGTTATGTAGAATTGTTATGTATAAAATATAATGGTTCACATTTACTCAGAATCCCTTCTTGCAAAAATAATTTGAGTAAAGAAAAGTTCGTTTTTAAGAGCCCTCTTGTCATTCAAACAAACTGACCAAGACTGGGAATTTGTTGCATCATTTCATTCTTTTGAAGTATTTTTTCCTTTTAAGTATCTTTTGTCTGTAAACTCAGATCTGCTCATGTCTTGTAGCCAGGCTCCCAGGGTAATCATGCCAAAGGTGAACCCACTCAGCAGCACCCAGCTACCTGCACCACATACTTGCCAGCTCTGGGCCTCAATTTTCAGAGTTATGCAATCTCCTGTTAATTTTTTTAAAATACATGTTTTATGACTCCAGGACCACACCTCTGCCCACTTCCAGTCCTGAAATTCCAAAGACCTGGGAGGACCCACTCATCCAGATAAGCCTCTGAACCCAGTGAAGGTCCTGAGAAACTGACCTAAACTCAGATGTGCCACGGTTTCCCAGCCTAATGATGGCCCTGACATAAGATGTCCTACATATTTCTCCACCTTTTCAGTGTAAATATTAGAAAGGGATGGGAGTAGTGTTATTTTTTATTACTTCTTTTTTTAACATATTTTTTATTGATTTCAGAGGGGAAGGGGGAGAGAGAGAGAGAGAGAGAGAGAGAGAGAGAGAGAGAGAGAGAGAGAAACATCAGTGATGAGAGAGAATCATTGATCAGCTGCCTCCTGCACATCCCCTACTGGGAATCAAGACCTCAACCCAGGCATATGCCCTGACCAGGAATCAAACCATGACCTCCTGGTTCATAGGTTGACATTCAACCTCTGAGCCATGCTGGCCTGGCAGGAAGGGGGTAGTATTTAATTTTGTTCTTTTATTTCCTCATTCATCATCCAACATGTACAAGGCATATTGAAGAATAAGGACATGGTTTATGCCTTCTAGAAATTGAAACACAATGAGAGAGCTAAACAAGGTGCCCAAATAACTATAGTACAGGACATTCCATGTTATAGGCTCTGAAAGCAGCCCTGATCAAATGTTTGGGGACAGAGAGGCAAAGAAAGCTCTGATTAATGTGGCCAGAAAAGACTTTAGGAAAGTAAGAGGGAGCTTCTGAGTTGGGTTTAGATAAAAAGCAAGAGTTCATCAAGGACAGATGAAGGAAGTAACAGTCCAGATGGTGGCAATGATATGAGCTAGAGGTAAGAAAGGGAACGGTGAGAGTAAGAAATGGGGGTTTTGGGGGTGTCATTTAGCTGGAACATAGGAAGTAGCAAAGAACAGGAAGCATACTTTGGGACCAAACTGTAAAATACCTTAAACACCAGGATAAAGTGCCATGATTTTCTTTTAGCAGTTAATGGGACAGCCACTGTGAAAATTAAAAGAGAAAAGTGATTTGAGCAAAGCAATAATCTAAGAAGCTTGCTGTTGGCGGCGGTATACAGAATGGCCTTTAATTTCGAAAGGCTAAAGGTCTGGGGATGAATCAGGAACCTTTTACAATAGATCAAAATGAAGTAATCGGGTTTAAAGAGAGGTAGTAGCCAAGAAAATGAAAAGAAAAGAAGGAATAACAAACAGAATTTTGTAGGGAAAGCTGGGAAAATGAAAAGATAACTCCCCAGTTCTTGAGCCAGTGCCCGGAAAAATTTATGTTGTGGATGAAAATGTTTGGACTCAAATTTATACAAAGATCTAGAGATTTTTAAAATTTATTTCAAAACTGTCTGTGATGTTATCCATATTAAAAAAAGAAAGAAAAGAAAGAAAACACATCATTTCCTAGGATCACCCAGGACAGCTGGTTGCTCTCACCACATTCCTTCAGAAGGCTTCTTTTTCCAGGGGATTACCGTATTTTCCGGCGTATAATACGACCCCCTAATTTTACAGTTAAAACATAGGTTTAGGCCTATATTCGCTGTATAAGACTACCCCCCACTTCCGAGGCAACACCAGTTCTTTTTTTAATAGACCGCCTCTCTGACTCTGGCCAATCTGAGCAGGCTTTTTACTAGAACACAGTGTACATGTTCTGTACCCGAAGCTACACTGTGTTCTGGCCAGAGTCAGAGAGGCGGTCTATTAAAAAAAGAACTGGTGTTGCCTCAGAAGTGGGGGGGTAGTCTTATACAGCGAATATAGGCCTAAACCTATGTTTTAACTGTAAAATTAGGGGGTCATCTTATATGCCGGAAAATACGGTAGCCTGTTTTGGAATATGGACCAGCGTGCTGGAAAGGAAGGTGAAAAGGCCTTATTCTGATCAATGGAATGCCAGCCTTGTTACCTTTTCTACTTGGGCAGTCTCTACAGATGCCTATGAACCATCTCCATCCACTCTCTGGTCTAGACAAGCATGCAAATCTTCCCATGGAGATGGCAGAGAGAGACATCCCTTTTAAAATAGCAGAGAGGCTAAAACCGGTTTGGCTCAGTGAAGAGAGCGTTGGACTGCGGACTGAAAGGTCCCAGGTTCAATTCCTGTCAGGGGCATGTACCTTGGTTGTGGGCACATCCTCAGTAGGGGTTGTGCAAGAGGCAGCTGATTGATGATTCTCTCTCATCGATGTTTCTAACTCTCTATCTTCTCTCTTCTTCTCTGTAAAAAAATCAATAAAATATATTTTTTAAAAATAAATTAAATAAAATAGCAGAGAGGCATGGATCTGTTCTGTTGGCACCCACTATGCCAGCAGTGGGGACACTCTTCAGTCTGTCCCTCATCACAGTAACTGAGGGGCCTCCAGCAGGTATAGCAGATCCTCCAGCTCAGGGAGCAGATGGAAACCATTCCGTTTCCTCGATGTCAGGGCAGGGATGACAACATTCTGCATGAAGGAGCAGGTCTATGGGAAAGTCACGGGAACAGGACTCTACCTGTGATGAGCAGGGGCCAAGAGAAACAAAACGGGTATCACATTCAGGCCGGGGAAACCTAACCTGACCACACAAATAATTAACCTGAAAGGCCACTTCGTGGTCCCCCAAAGGACCCAGATGTTGCACTTCACTTTAGGTAAACGTTATTCTTAGAGACATAAGAATCCAGCATCTAAAATTTATCACCCATCTGAGTGGGAGACACAGAACACAGAACAGATTTATATGTTTAGGGGGTAGAAACGGGGTTTAAGCTCAATAAAATCTTAACTGTGCTTTACTTTTTAATTTGACTTTCAAACATTTCTTTCCTGTTTTGTGACTGAGAACCTCGTACATGTCACCCCTCCAGTGAAGTATCACAGGAAAGACATTTTTGTGGTGTTTAGTGGAAATAATTTTTCTTGCAGTATTGCTCCAGTACCCTGGGAAACTGGCTTTCAGAGATAAATTAAGGCTAAGAGCCGTCCAGTGCTAATTTATTAAGCAGTCAATGGTTTAAAACAACTTTCCCTGTTTCAGCTCACTGGAGATCTGTTAGTGGCTCTTGAGAAGACAGCAAAAGCCGAAGACTGATAAATTTCATAGATTATCTTAAAACAGACCAAGAGAAGGATTGATGTGGGGGGTTTCACAGGTGGGCAGAGGTAGTACACGCTGTGGTAAGTCCGTGCGTGTGTGCTTTACAACATTCATATTGCAGCACTCCACACTAGATCTGTAATAACAGTTGAACACTCTAAAGAAACTTTCAAATTCCCTCCAGGAACAAATGTTTGCAAGAGGTGCCTCCTCATTTGTCTCCTCCTGTTAGAATATACTGCAGAAAGGTTAAGTTCCATCTGTAAGGACAAATATTGCTGATCTCCCTCAGGTGCTCAAAAGGCTTCAAGCACTTTCTACAGATGCCCCAGAAGAGTGGTTTGTGGCCTACGCTGTACCCTGGGATCACCAGTGGAGTTTTACAAAATACTGATGCCTTAGTCCTACCCCTAGAGAGGTTCTGATGACGTTGGTCTGGGGCATGGCCTACACACTGAGAGTTTTAAACCTTCCCAGGGGATTCTAATGTGCAGTTAGGGTCAAGAATCACTGCCATATAGAAGGTGTCAGAAACTCAGACCTACTCATACCTGGTGACTATCAGATGACTCAGCTGCTAGTATGTCTCCCTTCTCTTGCCTAAAAATGCCAGCAATGCAGAGGCATTGGAAATAAAGCAAGAACCAATAATAACTGCAACAATGTTTTGGGAGCTGCCCCATTCCAACTGCTATTCTGTGTGAAGAAGGCTGAACGATTGAGTCCATGGAGGAAAACAGAGCTAAGAGAAAACATTAAGAAGAGGGGAAATGACTTTCTCTTTGGTTCAAGCTGGATTTTTCCCAAGAGTGATGGGCCATTGGCCTCTCTCTTGAAAGCTAGAGGAGCATCAGGCGGAGAGCATGGCTGGTTTTCATGCCATCACTACTATTTCCATGTTGAAGAGGCCCTCACATTTGAAGATGCATAAGAATTACTGAGTCTCTCAGTAAACATGCAGCTTCCCAGTCCTTACCCTGAAGATTTGGACTCAGTGGGGCAGGGTGGGGCCCAGGAATCTCCAGGGGATTCTGACTGAGGGGAGCGGCATCCCACTTTTGAGAAACTGAGTCACCCCACCTCCAGGCAACCTCCTGAATAATGGGTTCTTCTTTAGGTATGTAGATTACCTGGTCAAGAAAAAAGATGGAATGCCTCTTCAGTAAAAGTTAGCAAAGCATTTTTGGACAGATACTTGCCCTTTTTACTGAAAAGCACTCAGTCCCTTTTGGACAGCCAGGTGTCTCTTCATGTTCTCAGTGTCCCTGCAGATGAAGGAGAACTGCAAACCAGATCCACAAACTAAGGGCCAATACAGTTCTTAGGAATGAGGGATCTTCCACAGTCAACATCATTTCATGTCTTAAAGCAAGCATGTCAAACTCGTGACCCACTGGCTGCATGTGGCCCACAATAAATATTTTTGCAGCCCAGCCAATATAACAGTATGTAAGAAATGCTTTAATAAAAATTTTGTGACTTAATTTTTACAATATCCTGTTATACATAATTATAATAACAAACTACAACATTCGCTAATTACTGATTACTATAATCGTGATACATTCATTTCCCTTACACGCCTTATGCGCAGGCGCACCATTTCTCTCCACTAATACTAGCAGCGAATATTTTAGCAGCTGATTGCCACATCATTAGTCTTGAACTGACATGTTTGGTATGAGCAACAGGAACTATTTCACTTTCAGAGAATAAGAAAAATAGGTTTATTTTCATTACTCTTATTAATTGTGCAGTTATTCAGTGTCTGGTAAGTTAATGTTCAGGAAAAATATTAATTTTTATTAAAATGTTCTATTATTTTATGTTAATGATTACTCATTTATTTCAGTCCCTTGTATTTAGCATGTCTCTATGAAAATAAAACTACTATGAAAATTGAAGCTTTTGATTTATTGCAGCCCACATAAATTTAAAACTTATTTATTTGGCCTGTGTTAGCCTTTGAGTTTGATATGCTTGTCTTAAAGGATCACCAACACTGATGCAGAAAAAACAAAACCCATTCCAACAAGCTAATAAACTGTATATAAGGAATTTGGGGACAGGAATGGGTATGTTCCTTTATGTCTAGAAATCACTCCCCTTTCATGATTACTGTGGAAAAGCAGCCCATATTTACATTTATTTTTAAGATCAGCAAATTTTCATTATTTCAGCTTTACCCACCTAAAATCAAAGATAATGGAAAGAAATAAGATGTTATTTCCAGTTGAGCTCTTTTTTAAATTATCTGTATTCCATAGTTGTTGTTGTTTTTTAAATCTATTTGTACTGATTTCAGAGGCGAAGGGAAAGGGAGAGAAAGACAGAAACATCAATGATGAGAGAGAATCATTGATTGGCTGCCTCCTGCACATCTCCAACTGGGGATCTAGTCTGAAACCTGGGCATGTGCCCTTGACCAGAATTGAACCTGAGACCCTTCAGTCCACAGGCCTATCCACTGAGACAAACCAGCTAGGGCTCCAGTTGAGTATTTAAATGTAATAATTTGAACTTGCTCAATCTCTCCTTCCCAATTCAGTGTGTGTGTGTGTGTGTGTGTGTGTGTGTGTGTGTGACCAGAGTGGTGCTGTACATATTAAAATGCAGTTATAATAATTTGTCACAAAATTTTGGAACCCATAGTCCATGGACCTAGAGTTCACTCAGAAGTCACAATTTCAACCTGTAATCAGGGAAACTTGGTTGGGGGAGGAGTGATGTTCTTCACCGCCTTGTGTTTTTCCCTCAGAATTTCCCTGGTCCTCTAAAGCTCTCCAACCTTGGACATTGTTCCTGTGCTGTGCCCACATTCCATTGGCACAGGCATGGAATGGTATGCTTGGAATGTCTCCACCCTCCAAAATATTTTTGGATCAAGCTTATCCCTTTTCCCTGAAAAACCTCTGTTGTACAGCATTTGCTTCTCCAACTTCTATATTTTTGAATATGGACCAAATCATGAAAACTCCAGGGCCCCGGTCCTCCATGAAGAAGTTCTATTAACCCCTAGGCATTAGCAGAATTCCCACAGAAGGAGAGCAAACCTGGACACTTCTGCTTAGGGTGCAGACAATCTTCCTGTTCTGTTTTAATTACCTGCAGGCTCCTTGTCTAAATGCTCTTGAATTTAGAAATCAGTGAAGAGAGGTCTAACCTAAATGCCACCAGATTTATCTAAAAATAATAATGACTTTTTTAAAAAGTTGCCTCTTGATGGTCTTTTTCTTCTTGTGCCAATTGACAATCTCAACAGAAGACTGAAACTAAAGGAAGACTTGGAGGGGAGATTGCTTTTTTCCCTAAGGAAATCTAGAATTTAGTGTGTGTGTGTGTGGGGGGGGGGGGGTTGCTGGTATCAATAATCAGCACTGTTTGTAATAACAACACAAACACTATTGAATGTGTCATTGGTATGTGCCAGGTACTGGGCTAACAGTGTCACACCCATTATCTCACTTAATTTCCACAACAACCATAGGAGGTAGGCAGCAGCATCCCTATTTTAGTCATAAGAGCGTTTGGGTCATGCAGGTAGCATGTGGCACAGTCATGATTATTTGTATGGCCATAGTGAATTTATAAAAGGAAAATGACAGTGGAAAGATCTGAAGTATCCCCAAGAAAACTGCCATTAAAATGAAAATTAAGTGGATCTTTCTAATACAACGACGAGAGCAACATATTTTGGGGTCAGTCAAGTGGGTAGAGAGACTTTGGTGAAAAATTCCTTTTAAAATCTTGTTGGTATTTAAGTGACATTTTGGCGGAACACCATGGAAACATCTGGTCACATCCTCTCAGCCTTCATTTCTTCCCTAAATGTTGTTTTTAATATGTCATAGTTGTTAAATTTGTAACAAGCAATGCCCTTGAGACTAAACAACAGTGCCTAGTGTGTGAAAAATGAACAATACATTTACGGCATTAAAAACCAAAGGAAATTTTAAATAAACATTTAATTGAGTACAAATAGTCTGAAAGTCCTTTTTGGTGGAACTTGCCCAATCTGTGTGCTGACATTAGCAGCAGGATGTTCTAAATAAACTTTGTGAGAGTAAATGTAGTCTTCTTCAGCTGAGACATAGCTGATCAGACTCAGATCTTCTGACGGATTATGGCTAGGGAAGGAACACTTGTTAGCGGGAAGAGAATTCTCCATTTGCAGTCTCAGAACGAATGCATAACCACCAAAGCTCCAGGAAGGAAGAGCTGGGGATCTGGATGTATAACGGCTTCAAAGCAGACAACCAAAAGTAGAAAAACAACCACCAACCACCAGTGTTTGTGTATCGGTCAGTTAGCCAAGGTCCATGGGCCTGATTCACTTCCTCTCTAACTCTAAAAGGATTTTTCCTTTTAGATAAAACCCGCATATTTGAATCTAATCCAACAAACGTACTTGTCTCGGGCTATATTTTGCTCTTGCTGTATTTTGGTTGTATGCAATGGAAAGTCTTGCAAAGAATCCACAGCGAAAGGAAAAAAATCATATCATGGGTCTTATTCAAGCAATTAGGAATGCAGCTGTAAGAGAGAGACTGTGTATGTCATCTAGCGAGTTATTTGAAAACAATTATTTTTCAGTTTGTATATTGACTCTTTCTACATATGGAGAGACACATGCTATTCAGCAGAAATGTTTTTCCACTGATATGGAATCCCCAAAGAAACCGTATTGGCTTTGATGTGATTCAGAGATTGTGTCATTCATCAACATGGTTTTAAAGAATGTTAGCAACCTTAGGGTTGATTCAACCTGAAAATAAACACAGATGGTTCTTGGGAGAACAAACTATTTTCCATAGCAGATTTAACCATACATGTAATGGAATATATATCCATTGTATTTAGTGCCACATCTGATTACGTAAAAGCAGTTAAGATGCATATGAGTCAGACTTTTTCCCTAGCATGATAAATAAATAACGTAACCCCTCCCATTTTATTATTTTTTTTCTTCCTTTGGAATTTTTTAAACATCCTGAAAAGTTGCAAATATATACATATGTGTATATTACAAAGAATTTTATATTTTGGGACCCTTTAAGAATTAAGTTGCTGCAGTTACTCCTGAATAATTAAGAATATATTTCCCACAAATAGTGACATGAAAAGCAGGAATTTAACATTAGCATATTAATGTCATTTACTTCAGTTTTAAAAATTGCCTCCACAGTGTGCTTTATAATAGTGATCTCAAATTTAGTATGCGTCAGAACCAATGGAAAGTGTCATGAAACATAGATTACTGGGTTTCAGATTCAGTAGGTTTGTCCTGGGTTCCAAGATTTTATTTCTACCCAAGTTCCCAGGTGGTGCTGGTTCTGGGATCACACTTTGAAAACCACTGTTTTGCAGCAAAAAAAAAAAAAAAAAAAAAAGAGTTCAATCCAAGATAACATATGTTATCTAACTATCACGTCTGTTCTTTAATATAGAGACTATTTTTCAGTTGTTTCTTGTCTTATCTGATCTTGACATTTGGGAAGAATATAGGCCAGTTATTCTGTAGACTATGCCTCAATATAAGTTTTCCCCGTGTTTCTTCATGATTAGATTCAATTCATGGTTTTGGGTAGAAATATATCACAACAATGTTCATCTTATTGCACCCTATTAGGTGGTATATAATTTAAATTGTCTTGTTACTGGTGTTATTAACTTTACTTGATTAAGGTGGTCCCTGTCAGGATTCTCCACTATTAAGTTATCCTTTGCTCTCTTGTAATTAAAATTATTTTAAGAGGAGATGCTTTGACACTAAGTAAGTATCCTGTCTCTCATAAAATTTTTTATCGACTAGTTCTAGCATCCACTGTTGTTTCTTGCCTGAATTATTACTGAAAATCACCAAATAGTGTTTTTCTAATTATATCATTCCTTCTCCATTTATTAGTGATCATTGCACTGTATAAATTTTCTCTTCTCCCTATGCATGATTTCATTACTCATCAGCATGGAATTGCAGGTTCCTGTTTTATTTAATGGGTTATAATTGTTATTTATTTTGATGCTCAAATTGTCCCCAGAGTTGGCCTTTGTATATGTCCCAACTTTTCTTGAACATTCTTTGCTTTCTGGTGTCAAAAATTTTTCAGGTTCCTCTTTTATTTCCTCTTCCCTGACTAGGAGTTAACTGTTTCCTCAGAGAGACTTGGTTGCTTTTAATGGAGAATGTTATTGAAAAGCCAAGCTCTAGGTCTAAGATGTATTCTTTACATGTTGGGGTGTTGTTGCTCCCTGGTCCTCTCAATAGACAGAGCTAGGAAATATATGTATATGTACACACATACACACACACACACACCACAGAAGTACATTTAAATTTAGTTCTCTATTTATATTATTGAAATGTGCATGTGTTCACCTAACTTTGCATCTATATATCTATATTTAGCTCTATACATTGATAATAATTATACCTCTGATTCCAGTCCATCATCATGGGATTCAATCTAGCTTTCCTCCTCTCTAATAATTCCAAATTTTCCCTCCTCCATTCATAATTCTCAATATATTTACTTATTTGATTAATCCCATTTGTAACAAATCTTCAATTGAACCAAGGCAATTAATTACTAATTATTAAAAGACACCTAAATTTCCAGGGGATTTCTGTATACTCAAAGAAAATCAAGCTAGCATTTTTGGGGGTGGCTTCTTGATTCTCTTTCCACAATATATTCCAACTGTAACCTCATTCTACATAACTAAAAAAAACTAACTCAACTACAATAAGAAAATTAAGTACTTTGAAGTGTGAGCCTGCCTGGAGCTAATTCTACTTATATCAGCTCATTTCACAGGTTCTCCGTTTGCTTCGGGGTGAAATCATGAAATTAGGTGTGATCTCCCAAGTCTAACATATTTAGAGTCTAAAAGCTTACTCCTCCCTGTAACCCGCCACCACCAATAAGAACAACCGCTGCCAAGCAGACACCCCTCCAGAGCTCCTAGGAGGGGCCTTCCAGTTAAACATGAAAGATTAACATGTGCATTTACCTCTGGTTCCAGCTCAAGCCTCCTCCAAATGGGGATGGACGGGGTGGAAAGGGAAAACGTGAATCCAAAGAAAATTGGAAGGACTGGGCTGGCATGGCTCAGTGGTTGAGCGTGGACCTAATAATCAGGAGGTCAGGCTTGGATTCCCTGTCAGGGCATGTACATGGGTTGTGGGTTTGATCCCCAGTGTAGGGTGTACAGGAGGCAGCTGAACAATGATTCTCTCTCATCATGGAGGTTTCTGCCTCTCTCTCCCTCTCCCCTCCTCTATGAAATCAATAAAATATATTATTTAAAAATGGAATTGGGAGGGAAGATAATTCAGCAAAATTTTAGAAGAATCGGGAGATGCCAATACCTCTGAAATTGGAGTTGAAAAGAGAATTCACTGAAAGTTTCTATAAGAAGTTAGACTCTCAGATTCCCCTTTCCCATTCTTTGAGGAGGCAGCAGCTACTTCCAAACTGATCAGAAAACTAAAACAGATAACCTGCTCTACACTGTAGAGAAACTGAACCAGTGAGACACAGATTCAGGAATGCTAGACAAAGCTGAGAGGGTGCACGGCACTGAAAACAAGAGGATTAAGTGGGAGTCTAACTACTGCATGTCATTAATTTTCCCCCAACTCCACTATTCATATACCCTCTTCTCCATGTGGTTCTCAGAACCCTGAAAACTAGGCTCATATCCCTCAGGGGGAAAAAAGATACAAATTTCATTTTTGGGAAAACAGACCATCTGCTGTCATCTGAATGTTTATGTCCCTCCATAGTTAATATGTTGAAATCCTAAACTCAGAGAGATGGCATTTGAAGCTGGGGCCTTTGGGAGGTTATTAGGTCATGAGGGAAGACCTCTTATAAATTGCATTAGTGCCCTTAGAAAAGCAACCCCAGAGAGCTTCCTGGCCTCTTCCACCATGTGAGGACACAGTAAGAAGACAGCCATCTATGAACTAGGAAGCAAGCCCTCACCAGACTCAGAATCTGCCAGCATCCTTCACCTTGGAGTTCCTCGCCTCCAGAAATAAAGTTCTGTTGTTTGTAAGACACCCATCTATGCTGTTTTGTTGAAGCAGCCTGAGCAAACTAAGTCAGAAATTGATAGTGAGAGTAGGGTGCTGCTATAATAAATACCTGAGAATGTGGGAACAGCTTCAGAACTGGGTAAGGGATAGAGGCTGCAAGAGTTTTGAGAAAAAAACTGGCACTGCCATGAATGACTAAGACACCATCCCAAGAGAAAAGACCCTAGAATTTTGACAGCTTGGAGTTCCCTAATGAAAGGATAAAGCCACATAATCCTACACCAAACACTACCATTTGAAAGCCCACTGACTTTCCTCCTTTCTCTATCTTAATTATGACTGGGCAGGAAACAGATGAAAACTTCAAAACTCATGGAAGAAGAAATGAGGGCTCCCTTTACCAAGTCTTGTATTGGGCCTGAACATCCCAAGGACTCTTTTCCCTCATAACAGATGAGATTCCTTGGAAATGATTATAAAGAGGCTTTTCACTCATTTCAGATTAGAGAAATTTATTAAATCAAGGATATGGAACCTAACTTTTAAAGATGCCTTGTTCTCAACATTTTGACTTCTCCCTAATTTTATTTATATTAGGCAACTTGGAAGTTACATTAACTCTTTCATAGAGGATATAATTATTTACTCTGTAAGTGTAATTAGTCCCATAATTATTCAACGAGGCAGGAATTCTAAAACTCTACTGTATAGATTGGGGCTATTCTAACCTCTACAAATTAGGTTCAATGAGCACATACTATGCCAAGTCACTACACGTTCATGGACTAAAATGAATCTGAGAAACCCATTTCTATTGATGTCTGAAGAACAGTTTCTTTCCCCACGTGTCCCAACTCTATTTTTACAACTGGCGCAATAAAATTCCTCTGAATTCTAATATCCTCTGTCAGTTCAGGTCCTCTGAGAAAGAAACATCAAGGCAGAATTAGACATGCAGGAGATTTATTGGGAGGATTGTCCATGAAAGACGAAGGGAAGAGGGAGAAAAGGCAGGCATGGAAAATCTTCACACTTATGATCACAGGGACACCTATAAAAGGAAAGAAGAATAAAGGAGGATTGGGTAGGAAAAGTCTCAAACTGCAGCTCAGCTCTGAGATATCTCGGCCAGACCAATGAGAAGCCCCAGAGAAAAGATTGCACAATAGAAGAGTCCCACGTTGGGCAACAAGGGTCCAGCTCTAGCAGCCCCAGCATGCTTGGCCACTGCCTGGAAACAGTGTGGTGACGTCATGGGCGTGGTATGAGCAAACGCAACAATGAACCCCCCAGGTGTGGCAGCTGGGGGCGTGGGCTCCCTGTGCTCCTCGCAGAAGGTTCTTTCTTAAAAGGAAGTCTGTGTAGGGCTCTCCCATGGCTGGCACAGCTCCCTGACTTTTTCCATGTCCCTTGCAATGCTTGATCCCTTGCAGCCATAGTTAAAGGGAGAGCCGACTCCAGAATCCAGGCCTCCTCACTCAAAGGCCACTGGTCTTTATTTCTGTTTCTGTTTGAATCTGTTCGGGGGCCAGATGAATGAAGAAAAATAGTGTGTCCTGTTTTATCATAACTGCCACAGGCGTCATTTCTTTACTTTGGCAGCAGATGTTAGCACAGTTTATACATGCAACACTTAGCATTGACCAGTCACCTATGACTCAGCTGACAACAGACTCAAATATAATGTACCTTGTACATGGGCAAAAAGTAAAAAGAGTATAAACATTTCATTCGGCAAGGAAGTAAGGATGGATGTGATCATAGGACTCTTAGTGGCAAATGTCAGAAAATTGACTCAAAAAGCATCAGAATTATAATGACCCCCGCAGAGTTTCCCCTTGCTCACAGTGAAAGTGGCCTTCTGCTTGATTGAACTGAACACCTGACACTCCACCTGAAGCACCTGCATTGGAAGTCCACTTTAGAAGATATAAGATAGGACTCTAAAAGCTGGCCTTTGCCACCAACAAGAGACCCAGGCCTTTATGTTGTGCTACGAGTTTTAAAAATGGTTCACAAGGGCTTTTACTTTGCAGATGAGCAACTGACTTTCAATAATCCTATATAATAAAAGGCTAATATGCAAATCGACCGAACGGTGGGATGACCAGTCGCTATGACATGCACTGACCACCAGGGAAAGATGCTCAATGCAGAAGCTGCCCCTAGCCCGCAGGCCCAAGCCATCCAAAAAAGGTGCCAGTGGGGTCCCCCCCAATTACCCCACCTGTTGCCCCACAGAGAAAGGTGACCAGCAGTGACAGCAGGGTGTGGGACTGGCAAGCAGTGGTTCCAGGCCACCCAAGACGGGTGCCAGTGGGGGCCCCCCAATTGCCCCACTGGTCACCTCACAGATCGGTCCTATTCACTGGCCAGGCCTAGAGACCCTACCCATGTAAGAATTTCATGCACCAGGCCTCTAGTTATTATATGTTCTAAAATTTCAGGGTCATATATAATATTTATGTTACTATAACTAAGACAAATGCTAGCAAAATCCAGATGGAAAGACTTAGGTAGGCCTACAAAACAAAGGTTGGAAATTCAGGCAAAATAGATTGGGAGTTAAGAATTTAATACTGTCCGGATTGTGTGGTTCAGTGGTTGAGTGTCAACCTATGAGCCAGGAGGTACATGGGCAAAAAGTAAAAAGCCACAAACTTTTGGCAACCGATCAATGATTCTCTCTCATCATTGATGTTTCTATTTCTCTCTTCCTCTCCCTTACTCTCTAAAATCAATAAAAAATATTTTTAAAAGAACTTTATACTGGCATTAAATAAGAGTTTGTTTAATTAACACTAACATTATTTGGATTCCTTATCATTGTGCAGTTTTATGGGAAAAAATACTTATTGATGACCCTAACATCACTCCTCGAGATTTTGAGGCTGTTCTATGACCTCTTCCAAGGCCTCCCTAGTTACAGCCTGGCCTGAAGACATACAGGAGGCACTTTGGTTCCTCCAGCTTTAAAGTAACAATACATCGTGGACTCTTCATCAGACTGCCTGTGACCTTTCTCCCCTGCCAACAGAGATATGAAAAGGATACAGCTTACAACTAGCTTATCTAGAAGACCCCTTGCCCACTCACACTCCCCATTTCCTAACACAATTATTCCCAGGCTTTGTGCAAACAGGAAACTAGAGTAAAGCCATTATTAGAGAACAGGTCAATAGATGCTTCTTAGGGCCAATGATACAGTGCTATCCCTATGCAAAATGAAAACGGGCAATGAAGCACATCATGGGGTGATTTAGAAACATTCACCCTCCTATTTCCTGGAAAACATCCTTCCTATGCTTAAAATATTTTAATGAAGTAAGATTTTTTAATGGAGTGTGTGACTTGAATTATTCTGGAAAATGCCTCCTTTATTGTAGTAGATACTTATATGAGAACTAGAGGCCTGGTGCATGAATTTGTGCACTGGTAGGGTCCAGCCAGCCTGCCCTCCAATGGGGCCATTGGGGAGGAAGGCCAGCTGGGGCAAAGGGCTGTGAGCATTTTGCTGACCAGCCCCACCCCTGATCAGGGTGTGGGTGGCCACTCAGGGGTGGGGCCGGCCAGGCTGAGGAGCCTTGGGTGTTACAGTCCTTCTGCTGTTGGGTCGATTTGCATATTACCCTTTAATTATATAGGATAAATCCAAATGATTACATTAAACTGTTTCCACTTTCTTATATCTCAGAGATAATGATTTAAACTAGAACAATCATTCTCAAAGTGTGGTCCCACACAAGTAGCATCATATCATCTGAGAATTTGTCAGAATTGTTCCCCCAGGTAGCTCCCTGCCCCCCGCACCTACTGACTAAGAAACTCTGGCATCTGGGTGGCCAGGAATCTGTGGTTTATCCAGCCTTCAGATTGGACCTAGTCTCATTCATAATAATAATTTTTCTTTCAAACTTGGCTAACATTTGTGCTGGGCCTACCTAATAGTTTTGTTCTTGGGATTTTTCTTTTTTTTCTTTTTCCCCTCTCCTAACAAAGGAAGGGTCCCCGTAAGCGAAGTCGGCACTGTGGGGTACATGTGATTTGTGGGGTGTTGTTGGGACCTCCCAGTTTTCCTTTATGTTTTATCCTTTCTATAAAGGATATCTACTATATCTAGTGGATAACAGGCTTTTCTTTTATTATCTGGGAAATGAACTTATTTTTCATTCTAATTCATTTGCAATAGATTTCCTAAAACATGATCTTTCTCTATTGGACACGATGAGCATGTTGGTCTGCTCACACTTGACTGACATTCTTCCTGGTAGAATGTTATCTTTATTTGAAATCTCCACCCATTCACAATCTCCAAGGTCACTGCTCAGGCCCAGTGGCAGGGTTCATGCTGGTAAGTAATGCTGTTTCTTGCCGCCACTTTCTTGTAAAGGGTGTATTTGTAACCCCACAGCCAGTACTTTGTGTCACCTGGATTACACCACCGGTGACCGTTTGAAAAGAATACTCTGGAAAGATCATTCTGAAGGCTCCATTTAAAAGCAACATTTAAAATTAAGGAATTTTAAAAGCCGCTTTATTTCGAAGGGTTTTGGTTTTCAAAAATTAAACATTATAAAGTTCTTTAAGGACTCTGTTGTTGAAAGTATTTTCTCTCATTAAAAATACAAAACCTTCTGGAGGAAATGATACTCTGAGCTTTGTAGCACAAATCAATGCCAAACGAAGGCCGTAAACCATGTTTTGTTATGCATTTGGCACCATCTCCAAATATCTTGAACAAACAACGTCACTGTGCTTCAGACCACAGACCCTTACTTCTCTGGAAATTTATGATTGTCCATTACAGGAAAGTAGAAATGCTGAGGATTAGCAAATCTGGACTAGGGTGGTAGGAGAGACAAATTATAAGAAACAGAAACAATTTGAATATGACAAGCATTTGTTTTCCCAAACCATCCTTGGGAAAGCCATTCTTGCCATGCCTATGGGCTCACAGGAAACTGGCTTGAGTTCTGATGATCGATCTCAGACTAACCTCAGTGTTCAGAGCTGGTCTAAGCACAGGTTTGTTGGGGAGGGAAGGGAAGGGAACAACAAGGAATTCTAGGCACCAAACCCCATGTCATTATTGGAATATATGTCACTTAACCTGTCTAAATAAATACCAGCTCCCCCTGTTTTGGGGGTGGGGGAGAGGAAGGGATGGTGGCTTTGTGGGAAAAGGCCATGACCTTGGTTTCCAGCCCTGCAAAATATACATCTGTGGCTACTTCTATGGCCAGGGAATCACAAGAAATCAGGGCCCCATATATGATCCATTTCCCAATACAAATCCAACTTGGAATCACAGGCAGAAAAAAGTGTTTAAAAATATAAACGTTGTCCTAGCCAGTTTGGCTTAGTGGATGGAGTGTCAGTCTATGGACTGAAAGGTCCTAGGTTCGATTACAGTCAAGGGCACGTGCCTGGGTTGCAGGCTCAATCCCCAGGGGAGAACATGCAGGAGGCAGCTAATCAATGATTCTCTCTCATCATTGATGTTTCTCTCTTTTCCTCTGAAATCAATAACAATATACTTAAAGGGGGAAAAAATGTAAGCATCAAGAAAGCAACACTTCACATTACCTAATTACATCATTTTAAAAAATCTCGCATGACTGATATGTGATCTTTGCTCAAAGGAAAATAATTCAAAAGTGAATATTTTTATAGTAAATACCTCCCTCATTGCCCATGATGGAAATGAATTCTAAAAAGCTGACCTGAGAGTTTACTGGGACTAAGTTCACGTTCTCTTGCCTACAGTATGTGGCTACATCCTTTCCAGGAATGTGCAAAAGGAATGATGGCTCATACCTACTTTGTCTAATCACTAAGTCATTGCTGAATACCACTTCTCCCTCCTGAACCTAAATGCAAACCTGAACTGGAATTTGAACCTGAGCTGGGATGCCGGACAATCCCGGAGGTACCATTAAGACTTGGCATGGCACCATCAACGTGCAGTGTTGTTCTTTTGTGTGCCTGGGCATGGTTTTGAGCTGGTTTGTCTTTCTTTCAAAAGAGAAATCTGGGCCTTATATGAAATTTTTGCAATTCAGCTCTATATTTGCAGAACTCTGAGATGTCCTCATTAGCACGCTGCAGTCCTGAAGGTCATTGCCTCTTATAAACCCCTGCCGCCAGCAAGTGAGCCCACACTTACAATTGCAATGACATTAATAATAAGAGTTATGAGTAGAAGTGAACAAAAATATTGGCCAAGGCTTATGGATTTCATTTGAGGCTTAGTGTGGCACTCTAATTTTTCATTCAACTTTCCTTTTAGGAATTACTTTGCTAAACATATCCAGGTTGTCTTTGGTGCTTAATATTATTACTTCTCGGTACTTACTGCTACTGATAATTAACAGAAGTGACTAGCCTCAACTTTAGAAGTTACCGAGACTTGAAAGAAGCAGGGTTTTTTCACCCTTGCTAAGATTAAATATATAAATTTGGTTTATAAATTTGGTTTAAAAGCTCCTTGCCTTCTGGTAGCATTGAGGAGTCAATCAGCACATTCTCTGATTTGTTGACTTGTTTCATATTTATTTATTCATTCAGTCAATTGAATATTTCTGGATATTAAGTATTTCTTATATATATAAGAAATACTTAATATCCAGAAATATTTTCAAGAAATTGCTCCAAATCAAGAATTGCTTATAAAAACTTGTAGAAAGACAATTTTTCACTTTGTACAATGGAGCTCTGAGTTAATAGAAATAAAAAGGCTGTTTGAGTTCTCAAACTCGGTCTTCATACAGACTCCAGGAAGGTTATTAAAATCTGGAGGTTTTTACCTTGTACTTCTTTATCAATATCTAAACTCTATTTTATATGGCCAGATTTTATAGATTGATCCTTAAAATGATCATAGGAGGGAATAAATTTCAAAAAAAAAAAAAAAGTTACCACATATGTTTTACAATAAAGAGAATCTTTTGAAATGACAAAAATAGCCGTTGGTTAGGTTTTTCTGCTATTCTTGCAATGAATTCTCAGGAATATATACTAAAATCAATGTAGGCCCTGACCAGTTTGGCTCAGTGGATAGATCATTGGCCTGCAAACTAAAGGGTCCTGGGTTCGATTTGATCAAGGGCATGTACCTTGGTTGCAGGCACATCGCCAGTAGGGAGTGTGCAGGAGGCAGCTGAATCGATGTTTCTCTCTCATCGATGTTTCTAGCTCTCTATCCTTCTCCATTCCTCTCTGTTAAAAATCAATAATATATATTATTTATATAAATATATTTATATAAATATTATTTATTTAAATATATTTTATATATATAAAATCAATATAGATATCACATATACTCACTATGTAGAACTAAATCTATCTTTTATCCATTAGTACCAATAAAAATTCTGCTGCAGTGTCTTTAATCTGCAAGAATTTATAGCTTTATGAAATTCATTGATTCAGACATTATTTTTTAATAAATATAAAATTGAAGATATGTATGGGCCAGACATTGTTCTAGGCCCTGAGGTTATCATTCCAAATCAAACATACATTCTCTCTGCCTTCGTAAGACTTGGAATTATGTGGATTATAAGCATATATTTTTTTCAATTCTGCTCCGTGAAAATAACCAGACAATATTTCCCTTTTAAAAGAAACAAAGTCACCAATCAGGTGACTCTGAAAGTCACCTAAAATGCCCTTTCCTAAATATTCTCAATTGATCTAGCTTTACACATGAGATTTTCATGACATAGGAAGAAGTCCTGGCTTTTCAAACAAACAAACAAACAAACAAACAAACAAATAAAAAAGCAAATCAAAAGAAAACAAAAACGAATAAAATAAAATAAAAAACACCCACACTTTTTCACATTCTTTTATAGTGTAAAGGAAATCATCTTTGAAATTCAATCCTCCCATACCCCCACCTCCCTCCACTCCCCATTATGTTCCCTTGATAAATCATTCCTCTGAATGGGTTTTTTCTTTTTTCAATTGTCAGGAGCATTCCTGCTGTGTCTGGGCATCGACCTCCTCTCTGGTATTTGATTAATTTCATGCACTTGACCTAACTAAGAAGCCAGATTGTACTTTGAATGTACTTCAGTTGAGAGAATTAAATAAAACCCTAACTAGGAAAGCATAAGAGTCATGCTTCTATACCATTAAAGCCAAAGTTTCTCATTAGCTTTGACAAAAATTCAGATTTTTGTCCAAATAAGAATCAGGGGGGAAAATGCTAACATGACAATAGCAGAGGCCACAGTGCAAATGGAGGAGAGGCTGGAGAGTGGCTTCCTGCTGAGGGAGGCCGGGAAGGCCTGCAGGATAGGATCTGAGCTGGGTCTGCAGAGAATTCCAAAGGGAAGGCTTTTAATCATCCCCAACCCCTAGTGCCACTTTGGAAATTGGCATCATTGCTCAGACCAGAGTACCTTCGAATGAGGAGAATAAGAGGAATAACGTTTATTTTGTAACTAAAAATTAGAAATAGCTTTGCAATCAATTCCTCCCCCAAGTCACATGTAAATCATTCAACTGTGCACCCTGATCACATTGCCAGGATTTAACTTAGTTCAAACATAAACTAAGCATAAACACCAATGGAGATGGGGACAAATCCTTCCCTCTCATGAAAATCAACTTAGTCTACTGGCTTCATTGAATCTGTTGCTGCTCAGCTCACTACAGGATGTCCAGCCACTGAGAACTCAAAAAGCACAGCTCTCAACCTCAGAAGCAGGGTGAGGTGGACCCCAATATCCTTCAGCATCCTGCTCCCAGCGGGTGATTTGAGCACGCTGTCTGGCAATGCTGGTCTGTCCTGCACGCAGGGGCATGTCGGAGGAACCTTAGGTCCTGGACTGGCATTCTTCCCACAACTCTGGGGTCTGCACCACTTCACACTCCAAAGGGGTCTTGTTGTTGTTGGCATTGTCCTTTCACTTTCTACAGATAACGCATCTCTTAACTGATGAAAGGAAGTGAGTTTCCATTTCCTTCTGTGTTACTCTCATCAGAGACTTGGCAACAAAGCTGGATTTGAGCTATTCCTTGGGTGGGCCGCCTGCTCTCTGCACTGTGCCAGTGGCCCCAAATGAGCTAGAAAGATAAATAGGTAGTCATTTTCCCTTTCAAATATTCGGCATGACATGATACCGCTGTGGATAGCAGAGACTCTGGCTCTCTGACGGATGATGGAGATATGTTCTGGGGATTTCGGAATGCTGGTTCCCTAGCCAAGGAGCACAATATTTCAGGAATGTGATGGCTGTTTTTAGTGGCTCGTGCATTTAAGCATCAGACCTGCTTGTTCCTATATTAACTCTAAAACTCTTTAGTTGCCTAACTCGAAATTATAGAATTCTGTGCATTTGAGTATGTGTCTGATTACATTTGGTTTCTTCTCCACACATGAGATAAAGCATTTCTTTAAAAGCAAATTTGCTTGACTAGTGGTTGAACTTCAGGGGTGAAAGCTGCATCCATTCATCCCCTTCCTCATTCAACAAAGGCTTACGAAACATCTTCCAGGCGCCAAATGCTAAAGAAGAGACGTCAAACGCTAGAAAAGGCCCTAAGAACCCAATTCTTTAGAATTGTCCAAGAAGGATGTTTGCTATTTTAAATCTTTAACAAAAAACTCTACAATCTCTTGGGGGGAAAAAAGATTTAGAAGCGAGTCCCACAAAGGTTGAGAAATTCTTTCTATGGCCCGAAATTGTTCTTGGTGCAAGCCTTGCCTCATTGACTTGAGCAAAGATGGAAAATACCAGCGTAATTTGTGGAACAATCCTCTGTTTACTCACTATTGTTGAGTTACCAGTTCCCAGGGAGTTCTCAATATGTTCCAGTTCAATATTTCTCAACCTTTGTTGGGTGGAACTCCAGTACCCAGGGGATATTTATAGGTATTTTACAAAAATACAGCTTCGTTGTCAAATAGAATGCTAGCTTAAATAAAGCAAAACAGGTTTCCTTAGGGCAGGATATCTTAGAGTCCTTAGTAAGTTAATGTTTTAGGGATGGCCAATGAGTGAAATTCATTAAGCAATGTTTCCCAAGATGATCTGACTTAGTTGAAGACCTAAGGATATCATATACTCCATTAAATTCCATGGAACAGAGTTTGGGAAATGCTGGTCTAACTCTGTTGACATAATTCTTCACCTTTTTTTAGTCAGACTCCCTTTTCAGAACCAAAGAAAAGCTATTGGACACTTCCCTCACCAGCAATGAGAAACATACATGCATACATGTATACCAAAATTGGCACATAACCTCAGGGGGTCCTAAAATGCAGAAATTCATCCATAGATTTTCAGGTTTTCCTGGACCCAAAGTCATAAATCCATACCTTAGGTAAATAACTTTATAAATAAATTTAAAAATAACTTCCTTTTCATTCATACACCCAGAAAGGGCCATAAGCTGGAGGCACAAATCTCCCTTCTTGCATTGCATGTGTGAATGTCACACAGTTCTCTCTTAGTGCTGGGCCTCGGTGTGTACCATCTAAAACTAGGCTGCGTTGAGTGTATCTCTAAGTTTATCTTCCCTCAGCTGGACTCTCACTCAATGCTCAGGTTCCTTTTGGTTTGGTTTGATGAATGAAGTGATAGTTGAAACATGTCTCACATTATTTTTATGGTAATTTTAAGTTTTATAACAAAAAGTGCCTAAAGAATGAATGTGTGAGTATTGTTCTTACTCCGCTATGCAAATCTTCAGGAAATGTCATGTTTATGAACACATGAACTTGGGAAGGAGATCATCCTCATTTTTTCCAAAAGAGCACTTCATAACCCCAAACCTGGTGTCACTGGAAAAATAAAATATTTGGGGACAGTGAACAAGTGAAATAGCAAAGGGAAAACTGGTCAGATGAAATAATAGATCTAAATAGTTATTTAAAAGCACAGATAAAAAGAACAAGAAACCTTTCTAAGTGACTCTAGTCCTATAAAAAAGAAAGAGTTTTATAACGGGCATTTGAAAGGGCTAACTCCAGTACATGCATGTGGAAACCAGATATGTTACTTCTTGTGCGTCTGTCATTAATTTTATAATTGAAGTTTATGAATATTCCAGTTGAAAAACAAATGGCTCGTATCAATGGAAATGATTTCATTTTTATTTTTTATCAAAGTTAATACATGTTAATAATTCTTTTTTAGAGTAATAGCTGTTTGCACATTATAAGCATATGTCTCATTTTTCCCCCTTATAAGGATATTTGATGGGATTTTTTTCTCCTTAACCCTCTTATACAGAGCATATTTCCGTTCATACAAGAAGAAAGTAGTCATTTGAAGTCTATGGAGAAATGTCTGTTTGACTAACAGATGTCTATGCTGGAGTAAGCAGGAAGTCTTCCAGTTCCTCCCCAACACAAAGGCCCACTCATAATAAAAGAGAAGACCAAACAGCTTGGGAATACATAAGGCAATATCTGTTCCAACAAACATCTGTCCTAGGCCAGCAGGAAGGTGGAACTGAGAAAAATCTCTAGTACTCATCGTTAGATACATTTGTCTTTCTTTTACCCCTTGCCTACCCTTTCAGCAACCATCCTCAACATGATTGAAAAATCAGCCAAAAGATTGTTTTTATTTGTTCCACCACCAATATTATAATCTGGAATGCTTAACAGCCAGCTTTAGCCATAAGAAAGTAAGTATACTCAGATAGAGATGAATTCGTGAGCTGAAGATGAATCTAAAACCCAGTTTAATCTTATACAATGTTATATGTCAATTTTATCTCAATAAACCTGGAAGAAAAAAAACCAATAAAATAAAACATGAGTTAGTCATTTATATTTATTGAGCACCACTGCATGCTGTTCACTGTTCTAGGTACTGTGGCTACAGAAGTGTACATGTGGGCATCCCTATAAAGACAGTCAATAAATGTGTCATCAAATAGGTAAGCAAGTTGATGCTAGACAGTGATTAAAAAAAAAAAATAGGGTGCCCTAGCTGGTGTGGCTCAGTTGGTTGAGCATGGTTCCATGCACCAAGAGGATTCCTGATCAGGGCACATGCCTGGGTTGCGAGCTTGATCCCCAGCAGGGGGCGTGGAGGAGGCCATTGATGTTTCTCTCTCATCCATGGTTTTTTTTTCCTCTCTCCCTCTTCCTTCCCCTCTCTACAAATTAATAAATAAATATATATGTATATATTTTAAAGTGTAATATGATAGAAAGTGGTAAAGATGAGGAGGAGGCTAGTTTAGGTGGGTAATATATGGAAGTGTTGTGTGAAAACAGGCAAGAATGCTAAGGAGCAGCCATCTTGTGCAGATCCAGGGCACAGTGTGCCAGAAAGAGAAAGTGCCAAAGGCCTGGGGAGGAAACAGGCTTGTTCTACCCAAACAATAGAAAGGATACCCAAGTGGCTGGAGCATGGTGAACACGGGGGAAGTGAAGGGAGATGAGTCAAGAAAGCAAAGTGTATATTATAGCCAGGCTTTCCATCATAAAGGAAAATGACAACTCTAGCCTCTAATACGGTCAAATGATACACCCAGCCAGTAGCTGAGTGAACAAAATAACTTCCCTGAAGATGGCGTTATTTCATTTTTACCACCTAGAAATAATGAAAGTCTTCCATAGGGAGCGTCTAAGTAAATGTTCCAGAAAGGGATTTTCTCACAATAAAGTGCAAACTAGTCCAGTCCACATCAGCAGGCACCGTCTTCCTTTCTTGGTGTTCGCCTCCATTGTTTTTCTCAGGTAGCAAATGCTCAACTCATTCATCACCTTCTTTGCACCTGGAATCTGGGTGTTCCATATCAGCAGCGTGATAAGGAGAACCAAGCTCTGGCCTTGAAGGATTGTTCTGGAAATCTGCCAGACCACTGGATCACTTCCCAGTGTTCTGCAGAATGATCACATTGTTTCCAGGTACAGACAACATGGACTATTATCGGGGAGCTGGTTCACCCTAGATGAATTAATGAATTCTGACACCACACTTCAGGTTACTGTCTTTTGCTAGCCTTTTTGTAGCCTCTGAAAAATTGAAATGAGATAAAATCTGCTATTCCCCTCCTCTATATTAGGCTCTATTCCACTCCATGTGCCAAATGCCAGAAGGAAGAAAAAGTACCAGGTGAGTAAAGAATGGAGGCGAGATTTTCACCAAGAAAACATCTATTATTTCAACAAAACACACATGTTTATATATAAACATAAGTAAAAGTGGGAAATCTCTACAAGATAGTCTAGTTCAATAGTCTAGAACTAATTCAATGGTCTAGTTCAAATATATATTTATATATAATTTATATATAAGCATATATAAAAATTGTATTATATTTATAATTGTACAAAATAATAATCTTCCTACAAAATAAAGTTGTTGGGTCTTAAAAATATGTTTTCACCCCCTAATCCCCCCACTAGGGTCAGTGTATAAAAATCCAGCTATCTTTATCCAACTAGTGAGATGATGGTTTTCTCAACTCCTTATTTTTAAATTTTTTAAAATGTCTGTAAATCATACTCATTTTCATTCTTAAAATATAAAGCTCTCTTCAAATTGCTGCTGCTGTTTCCATTCCATTGTTTGTATCTATGTCACTCATTTGGGTTAAATAGCATTTAAAGAGGAGTAACCAAATCTGTTCAACATAAATATGTTAATGAACACCTTCAGTCATTAGTCTAATTGCTTGCACACTGATGACCCATTTTGTATATTGAAGTAGCCTAAAATATTATTCCGATATTGGTTTATTCAAGATGAAATCAAACTGATTATCACTGAGATGAGCTTAATGCTTAAATAAAATGCTTAGATTGGCTATTAGTATACATAAACCTAAAATAATGTAAGTTTTATGATTTTCCAATTCACTCTTCGATGTTAAATTTGCTTTTTTCAAAAAAGAAGGCAATAAAACAGAAGACTCTAACCTAATTAATATGATCTAATTGTTGCTTTAGATCTAGCATTAACTTATAAGTCTCAATTTATAAATATGTTTTTTAAAAATATATTTTTATTGATTCCAGAAAGGAAGGGAGATGGGGAGAATGATAGAAACATCAATGATGAAAGAGATCATCTATTGGCTGATGCCTGCAGGTCCCCCACTGGGGATCAAGCCTCAACCCAGGCATGTGGCCTTGATCAGAATCAAACCAAGATCTTACTTCTGCAGGCCAACACTCTATCAACCAAGCCAAATCAGCTAGGGCATATAAATATGTTTGATAGTATGAGTGAAATATCAGTCAGGTAAAGAAGTGTCTGATGAGGTACAAAACAAGAGCTAATACCACCTGGATAGCAGCTGTTAAAAAAACAGCACCGCTGGCTTACCGTCTTCAAGACTGTCAACTTTTGATTGACCAATTACCTACATGCCAGTCCTAGAATAGCTAATTTGCTATTGGAGGTCTCTAACTAGCACCTGTAGGTATCTATTACATAATTAAATTCACAACTAATTGGCCCTTCATTATCTTTTAAGCAGATAGATGAATTTCTCAGTTATCAGGTTTCCTTGCAAAAGTATGTTTTTTAATGCCCTAAAACAAAGTTTCCTTAATACTTTTAATAAATTGTACACCAAAATCATTTTGTAAAATAGGAGTATCTTGAGATTCTTGTTCTGAATAAATAATACACAATTAATAGAAATTAACCTGCATAGAGAAAAGTTAAAAAAAAAAAACTAAAAAAAAACACAGAGCACAGACCATGAACAGAACTACCATGCAGCAGTGTGTATGGGAAAACACTGCCTATATACAGTTCTATTTCAGCTAGCCCACATCTGTAAATCTAGAGAACTAGTTGCCATGTGTCTTTCCAACTGAAAAAGGCAAAAGATAACTGGCTGCCATATGCTTTTTACAAGGAAATTATAAACAGGTTACTCAGTACGGGCCACATACACAGAATCTACATGAATACCCCTCCCCCCCCCCGGGCTGGATCCAGCTAAAAAGCTTCAGGCATCACAAAATTCCCACATGTCCACTGTATAAGGAAAGAGGTGAGAGCTTTTATCCTGAAGGTTGTTTCCTACTAAGAATGAGACTGGACAATGAGCAGATCAGGCAATCATCCAAAGGAGTTCTTGTGGCTTATACATTGAGTCTGTGTACTATAGAAAAGATATAAACTAATATTCTTTTTAAACCATAAGTAATATACTAAAGAACTCTAGTTCTTATTGTATCGTTCTTCATGTCACAACATACCCAAACACACACACACACACACACACACACACACACACGCCTAGAGAAGTCAAAAAAATCTCTCACCAAGAGGTTGAGCCTTTGTTATAGAGGTTGGAGTCTTCGTTATAGAGGACAAGGCGATAGCTCCTATATTGAGATGAGTTTTCTTTCCCTACTCTGGCTGAGGCTCACCAAAATGGAGATGAGAGGTACCTCCTGCGTTAGGGAGAGAGCTCTAAGTGAGGGACCAGAATAAGAAAGAGAATGGAGAGAGAGACTGTTTTTAGCTTGTTTTGCCTTCAATAATAGGGGGGGAAAGTGAAAAGAGTTCTTAAGGCATCTACTTTGTTTACCTTAGTTCATAGAGTAGAAAGCCTGGGAAGAATTTAGGCAAAAACTCCAACACCCATTTGGTTAGAGTGATGGCCCATTTCTTGTCTTCCTGGGAACTTCAGACAGGGCAGCAGTAAGGAACTGAGAAGGACCTTCGGACACAGTTAACAATATTGCAATGAATGCATTCAAGCCCTCTTCCATTCCTCCATGCAGCCAATGTTAATAGAGGTCCTACTAGATGTTCAGCATTGTGTTAAGAAGAATGAAAAATAGTTTGGACAAGAATTCTGCCATCAAGAATAGAAGTAAATATGGAAAACTACTAATTATATCACAAAAATAATAATGATTAAAAAATAAAGAGAAAGTTGCAAATAAAATACTATGGGAGTTCTTAAAAAGCAGGAATGGATTCCAGCTTGGGAATGGGAAATGACTGAAGATGACCTTATGGGAGAGAAGACTGCATTTTTATTTTATTTTATTTTATTGGTTTTTTACAGAGCGGAAAGGAGAGGGATAGAGAGTTAGAAACACCAATCAGCTGCCTCCTGCACACTTCCTACTGGGGATGTGCCCACAACCATGGTACATGCCCTTGACCTGAACCGAACCTGGGACCCTTCGGTCCACAGGCCAACGCTCTATCCACTGAGCCAAACCAGTTAGGGCAAGAGAAGACTGCATTTGAGCAAACCTTAAAGGAAACAGAGATGGTGGTTTTAGAAATACAGACAGAGTTTGATTTGGGTCATAGAGCTATGAAGGAAGGAAAAGGAAGATACAGCTGGAAAAGTATGTTAATCATTCAGCATCTTTGGTAATTAGCATGTACAAGGCATTGCACTAAGTTCTGGGACAAAAGATAAATACTAACTTCTATCACCACTATACCCATTCATCCATATCAGTGAACCTGGCTTTGTGAGGAACACAAACATGTAAATATATTTTATTTTGCCATAAAATTCAGAAAAGCCTCTGTTACCTAGAGTCCAAAGCAAATAATGGCAAGCTCATCCCTAAGCACAGCCATGTCCTTTGATCGCCAGGAGGCTCACTCTGGGGACTCAGTCCAAGGGACTCAAGTGCTGCCTGAAGTAACCCAAAGAAAGTTTTAAAATATGCAAATGATACCTGGATCTTAAATGTCTATTGCCTTAGATCAGTGGTCAGCAAACTGCGGCTCTCGAGCCACATGCGCTCTTTGGCCCTTTGAGTATGGCTCTTCCACAAAATACCAACATGCAGGCGCACACATACAGTGTGATTGAAATTTTGTGGCCCATGCACAGAAGTCGGTTTTTGGCTCTCAAAAGAAATTTCAATCGTTGTACTGTTGATATTTGGCTCTGTTGACTAATGAGTTTGCTGACCACTGCCTTCGATCTTGCATTAATGTCCAAACCTCTAAAAAAATAACCTACATTTTTAAAGAAACTCTTTGACAGTATGAGCGATATATTAATCGTGTCAAAGATGTTTGATGAATTAGGAACAGTAGTTGGCGCTATCAGGACATCAGCTATTAGAAAGACTAAACTTGAGTGTTGATTGACAACTACCTAGATACTAGTTTTGGAATAACTAACTTGCTGTTGAAATCCTCTAACGCGAAACTGATAATGTTTAGGACATGTGGGAATTGGAATAGTCACCTCAGCCCCCATGCTCAAGGGAGCCCTATGTTGTTTAAGGTCTTGACTGGGAAATCATTGAAGATGGTAGAAGGAGAAGTAGGAAGAGGTAGCTCCTAGCTAGTGCTAAGATGATCTAAATCCCCAAACACTGCTCCTCACTCCTTCACTAAGAACTTCAAAGCTATGGGGGTGTTAGCCTGTCCCAACTCTCTAGAATTCAATTATCTTTTAAGACTTCTTTGTCTTTCCAGTATGCCTCCATTGCTTCTCCCCTTCATTTCAATAAGACAATTGTTGGTAGAGGTATCTATGTAGTATGATTTAACTTGGTCTCACCCCCTGGGGACACCCTATCTTTTGCTCAAAACCAGCTGCCAGCCATGGGAGTAAGACCATTTTGGACCTTTTACCTGTCCCAACATGCCAACCAGCAACCTGTAAAGCAGAATCTCCAGACAACCCACAGACTCATGAAAAATTGTAACCACTACTGTTTTAAGCCACTGAGTATTGGGGTAGTTTTTCAGGTAGCAATAGACAACCAAAACAAGCAGGCAGTGAAAGCAAGATCAACATTTTATTTAATGAACTCAAAACCAGCTTGGTATAGTTTTGACGCTGAGAACCACAAGACCTGGTGTGTGGTCCAGTGGTTTTCAACCTGGCTATATCCCAGAACCACCTTCAGAGACTTTTCAAAGTGCACATAACTGGGCCCACCACAGAAATTCTGGTTCCAGAATAATCAGTAAAACCAGGCAACCATCTGTGTGAAAGCTCCACTAGTGTGTCCCCAAGGTTAGACGTGACAGAAGAGTCTGAACTGACATTACCAGTTGTTTCAACGTGGATAATATCGCCAATAACCTTACATCCACCTTCACCTCAGACAATGGCATCTCATCAAGACTCTGTTGTCATCAGTCCATTATGTGGAGCAATACTATGCCTGAGGAGTTCTAAGAAAAATGAAGCAGAGTTGGACTATGTCTCTAAACTTTTGTTGGAAAAAATGTCCACACTGTATATTTTAATCACAAAAATGTTTCTAAGGTCACGCTGAGCACATAAACCTCAAGGAGTTGAAAACAGAGGATGAAAGGAAGCAGGGCAGCATGGAGTGTGTCACTGCAACAACTGCCCCTTCTGTCCCTCCTTCCCCCGGTCTCATTATGGTCAGAGGACAGGGAGAGGTTGTGCAATTGTATACAGAAATCCTGAGTGAGGATGAGGCAGGTCAGAGGAAGCAAGGGGCGGGGTGGCCCATTTTCCTCATCTGCTCAACATAAGCCTCTGAGGAAATGACTGACTCTTTTAATAATATCAATGAAAGACAAACATCAGGGGAACAGGCATTGAGGCTATGAGGTCCAGCTGGTCTCTCTAGCAGGAAGATTCTCCCCCTGTTGCCAACCTTGCAGAACCTGGACATATGTGTTTATTAAGAAAAGAAAAGGGTTTTTTATGCGTGATTGCAGCAATACAGATGAGCAAGCTATCTCCAAAGGGGGGTGAATTTCAGGGGTCAAGCCTCCCTATCAATGTGAAGACCTTTCTTCAGTGATAATCTTTGAGACTCTGGGTCTGGCTTTATTAAGAAAGATAAAGGTTCTCTTTAAAGATAAAGTAATGTGCCTGGAAACATGGGAAAGTGTAAAAGAAAATTTCATTTCTCTTCCCTCCTTCCACATGTGTCATCCAAGGCTCTCTTTGTTGCAAGTAAATGAAAATTACACAAACTACCTTAAGCATGAATGACTATATGTACTCATTAGAACAAAAGCCTTAGGTATTCTGGCCTCAGCCAATGCTGGATCCAAGCAATTTCTCACAAGACTGGCTCTCTGCATCTTGTCTCAGCCCCTCACTCCATTCTTAGACAGGATCCCTCAAGGGTGAAAGCCAGGGGGATTTCTATCCAGGCCAGTTTTCTATCCTCTCAACAACCCTCTACAGAAAGACTTTCTCTTTTTCCAAAATGATTTCAAAGAACTGAGTCTCCTTCACTCTGATTGGATCTCCCATCTATTCCTGAGCCTGTCACTGTGGCTACTGGCAGAATATAACTTCCTGGGTGTCCAACCCTGAGGCATGGAGTGGAGTCAGTTCCACCAAGAGTTATGGGTGGAACAGACAGTAGAAGAGGGGCAGCTTCCCATGAAAAAATCAGAGGTTGGTTTTTATTGTTGTTTTTTAAATCAGAAACAGGGTGGATGGATGTTGTCCAGGTAAATCCTACCTCTGGCCTTGAGCAGAGTTGAGCCTCCAGAAGAACAACTTTTTATTTTTTGAAGAGGCAGTTATATGCTTTCATAGTAACTGTGCAAGCCCTGCATGCCTGCTGGAGCCTATGGATGCCAGCTCTATATCCTCCATGGAAAACCATTTTGAACCTGCTAGTCACTCTGAAGCTGACTATAGTCACCTGAGCTCAATCAACCTCATCTTCTAAGGCCTAGGAAGAGCATCCCTGCTATAATTTCTTCCTTCTGATGAAGTCAGTCAGTCAAAACTTGAGGATTCTTGGCATCAGTTCTTCTGCTGGCTTGTTGCTATGTGCCTGGAAAGTTAAACAACTGTTAAATCCTTCAGCTTTTTCATATATATAATGAAAATCCAAGATTCTATGAAAAACATTCTATTGAAATGAAAACATTTCAAATATACTGTCATCGCTCTCGTAAGTCTTCTCACTTCTCACCTGGAGAAGTAACAATGTGAGACAGATGAGTGAAAAAGAATGACGATTTTATTGATTTTACCACCTCATACCCTTTACAGGTCTGTGAAAAATGTTTAATAGGTGAGTAATTTTTTATAAGTCTCTACAAATCTGCTCTACATCAAAGATTGTTTTTTTGGGATGGTGTTGCCCAGATACAGAACAGAATACTTAAGCTGGGATAGTTTGACTGATCTGCACCATTCTGATACAATAAAGTATTGGGGGGGGGGGGGACGGTTAATGAATAAAAGTCTCCAAATTCCTAGCTTGGTGGTCAAAATATTTCATAGTCAAGCCAGCATCTTGTTGGTCTTTCATATTGTCTTAATGTATGCATTGTAGTTGAAGAAGTAATAGGCCAGTCCCTTCTTCATTCCTTTCTTTCTGTTCTTAGCCTTCATCTTAATCCAACTTGCACTCACAATTTTAACCCAACCAGGTAACTATTACATTGTGTTATCACTTGTGAGTATTGTCTCATAAGCAAAAAAGAATGTGAGATTGGGGCAGAATAAAATAGAACAGTGAGAAACATACTCTGTCTACCTGCTCAAAATTGCCTGGTCTCCAAACTGGATAGAACTAAGAAGAAGGACAAGAGCAGTGGACAAAAAGAGCAAAGGAAGACGCACCCTTCCACTTTGGGAAAGGCTATCTGGGTATCCTCCTCCGCACAAAGAAAAGGAATGACTTGCTTCATCTGGTAGCATTAGCGAGACACCCTAAAAATTTTCTAATATGGTGGATTTTAAATAATGTATCATGTATCCCTTAAGTCCCACATGAAGAGATTATTTTCATATCTACATGTAAATTTGTGCCTACCCTCTCATTTCCCACTACTTCTGTCCTCTCCTCCCAGCCAATGTTATGCCAGATAGAACTTGGAATCCAAGCCTCAGAAAACAAAGTTTCTACAGCCCTGAAAAGCCTAATGAGCTGTGAGCTAGAACACAGAGAGTCATGGCCACATGAATCTACTTTTTGTGCCCTCACTTTGAGCCTCATTGCCAGTCTGGTTCTTTGTTTAGGTGACCTTTGGCCCCTGGAGTCAATGTTTGTCTTCTAAATGGTATTTCAACACTAACATCTGGTGATGTCCCCCAGCCTGACATTTGTGAAGCAGATGCTTCCAGTGGCCTGGAGCGTGCCTTCTGGGTCAATGTTTTCAATAATGCCCTCTGGCACTGATCTCTGTGGTACCTCTCCCCAGGTAAGAAAAGAAATGCCACTAGGAAATGGCTGAGAAAGAACACTTCAGACCATCTGGAGGCAATCTTGGAATATAAAACCCCAGAAGTTCTTGTATAAAGAAATACCTAGAGGTAGGGAGTAGAGGAAAAAATCAAGTCCTTGGTATTTTTTTTTGAAGTTGTACTTTAAATAATCTAGCAGTTCAAGCCTGACAAATCTATACTTCATTTTAAGTAATTTCCTTACATGTTTCTCACTCTGTGTTCAGAGTTCTCTCTCTCTTGAAACTTTAAAGTATTAGAGAATAGAATCTGTTGCTGAGAAAAGCCAAGCCCTCTGTTCCCTCTTACTCTCACTCAATCCATAGGATAGAGGAGAATGTGACTATCAAAAAAATATGGATGGATGAATAGATGGATGGATAAATAATTAGCTATATACAGTTGGATACATAAACACACACACACACACACACACACACACACACACACACACACACACATTTACTATGTGCCAGGATCTCTAGTGAGTGCTTTAAATATTCTACCATATTTAGATGAGGGGTAAAGTTAAAATGGTAGGTAAATTAAAAGAAAGAACAAAAACTAACAGAGCAAGGAAAAGGACACAGATTCACCCCTTATAAGGTCACAGATTTGTTGGCAGTCTTGAATCAAGAGTTCATCAATTCATGATGTAAGTAATATTAATGGTTTTTCCAATTGCTGTCCTTGTGTGGACCATAGGCAGGTCTGTAATCACAGGTGTGAGCATGATATATAGATGAAATGCTTAAAACCTATCAGTCACAACCTATTATAGGATCATGAGGCAATCATCAGAAAAGTGTGAAAGCTACTACTGATGGTTGTACGAGCTGTGAATTTCAGTACTTTATAATAAATGGTTAAGCGTGATAGATGTAACTTATACAAAACAAACCAGATGCAGTGTAGTAGTAAGGATAATGCTAACGGCTAAGCAGCTACCCTCCAAATCTCAGTAGCTAATTCAAAAGAAGTTTATTTCTCACTCACATAAAATCTAGTTGGCGGGGCTGGAGGTTGGGGTTATGCTCCAAACACAATCTTTAAGGGAAAAGATCTATCATGTGTGACCCATGGTTTTGAAGCTGCTATAGATATCAATATCCAGTTGGCACATGTGGGAAGATTTAGAATGAGTATCCTGGAAGTTAAGTATCTAGCTTCAAACCTCATACAATTGGATGGAATTTAAGCAAATGTACCTTTTTAGCTTTAGAAGGGGCTAGAATAAATACCCATACTCATTCCGCTTCCAGCCTCTTATCTCGTGCAAGTGCTTCCCTTTGAAGGAACCCAAGCATAAGTCAGAGGGCAAGCGAATCCATTGACGCAGTTCATAAAAGTCAGCTTCCCGTGACAGACCATGGTAGAGAATGGCAGGAAGTGAATTTAGAGAGATCACTGAAATATATTACATGAAGCAAAAGGACTATAAAGGAGCAATCTTATGAGTGAAAACACCTAATTTTCATAAGGCGTTTTTCACTAAATCAGCTAATAACTAAAGATGCTGTTGAAAAAAATTAGGCCATTGTTGGGAGTTGCCTCTGAGTTGGGGTTCTGACTGTAGAAAGAACACTAGGAGTTGGAAGAAATGATTTCTGGTCCTACTCCCCTCATACTAGCACCAAGGTCCTAGACAAGTTACTCATGGCTGAGCCATGGTTTTATATCTGTAAAATTTATAATAATCACACCTTTCTCAGCCTTAATCATGGGTTTGATTGGGGAGGATCTGATGAGAGCATATGTTTGAAAGCATTTTATACATTAGAAACGTGGTCACAAATAATACTGGGGGATTTTGTGTGTTGTTACTGTCATTACTCAAATTATGGTTCTAGTTTGTTAGAAACAAGTGATTCTGATAAACTGCCACTTTCTCAGTGACTTTGTACCAAATATGAAACAAAAGATCAGTAAACTTCAATCTAAAACTCATCTCTACCATGTACCGTTCAAAAGATTTCCTGCTGATGTTTGTGGATGAAACATTTCCTTTTACCCTGGAATTATCATTTAAGCCTAAAGATGCCCCTCAAACTGAAGAAACCCACAAACTAAAGAAAGTTACCCACAACAGAACCAGGTACCTACTTCTTGGTTTTACCAGGTGGTTTGGGGGTTGGGAAAGGAAACCCTAATCCCACGCCTTTCCAGTCCATAGAAGATGACTGGAAATGATAAAGGAGTAGAGGTAGGGTAAGTTCCTGCTGAGTTGGTTCATCCTTCCTCTCAAGACTGTCTGTCCCTACCCCTATCTCAAAGGGAACCTAAGAGGTTCCTGAAAATCAATGGAACACTGGGAATGCCTAATGAACATGAGGGCTGAACTCTGTTCCTTTGTTACTTATCGGTTTCGATGGCAGATTTGTTGAGCTGCTCTGAGCCTGATAGAGGTGGGAGTGCAGTGGGGTAGGTGGAAGGAGAAAACTGTAAGAGAGAGAAGGGACAGCAGTAGTGCAGCCTCCAATCACACCATGCGGTCTAATGCATCTCAACTGTCTCCCAAGACAGGGAGAATGGCTTGCTACACCACTGAAATGTCAATTTCTTATTTTTATTTAAACCATTGTGAGGAAGTTCCACCTTTCCATAAATTAGTTAAAGGAAAATTGCTGACAGTGTGTAAACTGATGGACACCTCATTCCTCTGAGCTCATGGTCCATTGTATTTTGGTCATTATGGCTCCTTCATTCCTATATGAAATATTCACTGTTGACTGTAAGTAAAAATGATCTTTTTAATGCAAAACTTAAGATACCTCATAGAAGAAATGCTTTGTAATAGGAGGAAGAAACTATGATCTGATCATAAAAGTCCCACCAGCTTTCCCTGTCATTTGAAAGCCTCTTTTAATTAATATCTGAAATATTAACTGGCAGTTAAACATAAAAGTAGAAATTTAAGAAGCTTTTCTAATACTTGCTAAATTGGGGCACTTTTTCATACTTACTAATTTAAAGTTGAATTACATTATAAAATCTCTTTTGCTAAAATATTCTAGTTTATGCACAACTACTGAAATTACTAAGATAATTTTATAGGGTAATTTGAATATAAGATAAATATATAAAATCAATAGCTTTTACTTATGACTAGCAAAAAATCCCTAGAAAAGAATATGGAGAAAAATATTCCATTCACAACAGTGATACAATTTTAAAATTCTGAAGAATAAGTTATAGCCGTGGTTGGGTAGCTCAGTTGGTTAGAGCATCATGCCAATACTCCAAGGTTGTGGGTTCAAACCTTGGTCAGAGCACATAAAAGTAGTCAATGAAGGCACAACTAAGTGGAACAACAAATAAATCTCTCTCTCTCTCTCTCTCTCTCTCTCTCTCTCTCTCTCTCTCTCTTTCTCTCTCTCAAAGAAATACATAAATAAAATAGAATAAGCTATAAAGAATGCCTCAGGACCAATATGTATAACACTATAAAGTCTCAGTGAAGGACATAAATAAGCATTCGTGAACTTAGAAAGATAAGATCTGTTTTTAGATGCAAAGTCTTCACATCACAAAAATGTGACTTCTCCCCAAATTAATATATACTTTAATTCAAATTAAAATTGTAACAGACTTTTTTATTAAATAAATTATTTTTAAGATTTGCCTCTCAGCATAACCATTATGGCTTGTCTCAGTTTCAGTTCTTACAAAGGTATTTCTTGGATCACATGATCTCACACATCTAGGGGAAATGATGAACAAACTGATGAATAAAAACAGACCCAGAGAAAGAAAAGCAGCGATCAGACTGTCAAACCTCAGAGGGAAGGTAGGAGAGGGTGGGGATAAGGGGGAGAGATCTACCAAAGGACTTGTGTGCATGCATATAAGCCTAAACAGTGGCCATGGACAACAGGGGGGTGGGGGCATAAAGACGATTATGTGATACCATAATCAATGAAAAAAAGAATAAATGGAAGATCAACTTCTGGCATGACAAGGTGTGGTGTACTATGAACCTTCTCCCCAGAAGAACCGGTAAAAAACGTTTTTAAAATATTTAATGTCTCTGGAAGTGGATCTATGGGCATATAGCAAATGAATAAACATTTGCTAAAGAAAATCTGAAATTTTATAAGAACTGAGAGAGTCTGTGATTTTGAACCAAGATTGCTCCCTCCCATCCCCCTCTAAGCTCAGAAACTCCACTCCAGACTGGTGCAGCCAAGAACACAGGGCTCCCTGTCCCCTGAGCTCCTAGCTACAGGAATATATTCCCCTGAAGGGCAGAACAAGAGCATTTCTCATCCCTTGCCCAGCTACTTGCTGCTGGGTCTAAGATCTGGGAGGGAACAATCAACTGGAAGAGTTTCCATCCATTCAGCCTCCACTAGTAAGTTGTATGTAATATGAATTGTATCTCAGTAAATATGTTTAAAAAAAAATAAGTAAGTGGAAAAATATATACCCGATAATAAGTAAGAGAAGTATGAAGAGGGAGCACATGATGCCCCAGATAGTGGAACTTAAAGTAAGGCCACTATAATCAAGTCATATGATATGGACAGAGGAATAGAATTGAGATCCAGAAATAGATCCCTATGCATATGATGAGTTAATATATGACAATGGTATTTCAACTCAGATGGCACAGATAAATTATTTTCCCAATAGTGCTGGTACAACTGGCTAGATATCTGGAAGGAAAAAAATACAATGGAATCCTACATTACTGCATACACAAAACAAACTCCAACTATATTGAAGACTTAAATGGGAAAATTTGATAAATTATGTAGAAATGCTAAATCTAGTAAATAGCTCAATGGCTAGAAAGGACAGGTAGAAAACCAAACTCTCTGCAATTGCATGTTAATAGAAGCGTTTGCTTCCATTCACACAAGTCATCTGTCCTTTGTCTATGTCACCTAAATTCAATCTCTCTCAAGCTTTCCTACTCTTGACATCTGAAATTACACATAGCAGCCCCCACCCTTGCCTTAGTTCTTCCCATTCTCTTCGCTGAAGCCAGCCCATCACCCTCCCCTACCTTCTCCAGTAGCTGTCCATCACCGTATCAATACGCTCCAGTGACTTCAGTCCCTTCCTCAATTCTCTTCTTCCTAAGCTTCTATTTTTTCTGCACAACTTCTCTCACAGCCAAATTGCTTAAGAGTAAACTGGTATGTTTTTAACATCTGCTAATGACTTTCAAATCTTGATTTCCAGCCCAGACTTTTCTTCCTAGCCCCTGCCCACTATTTCCAACAGCCTAAGCAGCATCTCCACCAGGTTATTTCAAAACACTTCAGACTCCACATGTCTATAGGCACCTACTCAGATTACAAAGTACCACAGGCAGGTGTCTTCAACAGCGACAAAATTATTTTCTCACAGTTCTAAAGGCTAAAAGTCCAAGATCAAAGTTCTCAGCATGTTTAGTTTCCCCTGAGGCCTCTCTCTTTGACTTGTAGATGACGACCTTTATGCTGTATTCTCACATGGCCTTTCCATTTTGCATGCACATCCCTGGTGTCTCTTCCTCTCCTAGGGACACCTGTCATGTTGGATTAAGGGCCCACCTTAATGGTTTCATTTTAACTTATTTAAAGGTCCTGTCACCAAATACAGTTACATTCTGAGCTTACAGGGGTTAGTATTTCAACATATGAATTTGGGGGGAATAGAATTCAGCCTATCTGATGCCCAAAATAGAATTCACCATTCACATTGAAAACAGTAAACACGCTTCCCCTTTTCTATTTATCTATCACAGAAAAAGATGTCAACCGAGGGTCCAGGCTAGAAACCTGATTTATCTTTATCTCCTGTCCCTGGGCCCTACCCCCATCCACCTGTCACCAAATGTAGCGTCCATGTCTCCAACATCACTGGCATGATCAGAGATGACATTCTTTTTAGATTGCTGCAGCAACTCCCATCTTTTTCCCAGCAAGTAACCTCCTCTCTACCACCAGAACAATCCATCTTCCTTTAAAAATAAAACTAATTATGCCATACCCGTTTAAAAGCTTCTACTCTCCATTGTCTGCAGGAAGAAATCCAAATTCCTTTGCTTGACATAAAGGACTGTCTATTACCTGTCCCTGCCTACGGCTTCATCTTATCATCTAGCACTCTATCCCCTTTAGCCCATGTTCCAACAGCACTGAATATCTTTTCCCCAAATACATCATGTCCTCTCTTCCCTGCTTAACTTTTTCTGATGCCTGTCCCTGAAATTCTATTCCTTCTCTCTTCCCTCAGGTAAACTTCTAGTCATTCTCCAAGGCCCCAGATCAAAGTCTTTTCTGTATTTCCAGTTAATCAGTTCTTCTTCTGTTCCCCCAGGACTGCTTTATCTACAGTATACAAAGTTATTAAACTATTGTGATTTTTCATCCTTCATTTCTTTCTTCCCCACCAGCCTATATGTATCTCAAAGATGGAGGTTCTACTTACTTGGCACTCATTAAGTGTTTGTCACATGAGTGATTCACTAGGACTTGTGTCCCATAGCCCCTCAAACTCCACAGTCCAAAATGAAACTCACAATTCTCCCTTCGGTGTGGCTCCTTTCCCCAATGTCCATGATCCGATCATGGATCTCCCTATTCCTCTTGGACATATAGTGTCCAAATCTAGGACTCCTCTTGGGTGTCAGCTCTATAAGGAATTGCTAGGTGAGCAACAGGCTGACTCTCCAGTATAGACCTGTTCCAAAGACAATGGGTCTTAAGCAGGGTAGTGACATGATCAGATTCACTTCAGAAAGATCATTCTAGAAAATGGGCTGTAGGAAGGCAAGTCTAGAGCCAAAGAGAGACTATTGATGCCATCCAGACTATATATATATATATATATATATATATATATATATATATATATATATATATGTGTGTGTGTGTGTGTGTGTGTGTGTGTGTGTGTGTGTGTGTATAATATATGTATATGTATATGTATATGTATACTGGAATGATGGTTCTGTTGCTAATTACTTCAGTAACCTCGATTCAGAAACAACGGTCCTGAAATCATTGCCAGGATAGGACCTCAAACCTCTCCCCATTGCCATATTCAGCCCCTTCCCCATCTCGTTAGGCTCCCAGATTCCTGGAGAGGGGCAATAGAAAGAAAACTAATTGTGACAGTGCTATAAGTCTATGAACAGGTAGAAGTGAGGAGTTCAGACTGGTCACTCTTCTTTGAAAAAAAAGAAGAAAAAACACAAATCTGCAAAGGACAACTAATTGGAGGTAAGCTCACTTAAAAAGTAAGTTTTCACTTCCTTTGATAAATTAATTTGCCTAAATATAAAGAGAACGAAGCCTACAGAGTGCACATTAGATGGAAACTTTCCATATAGATAAACCTAGGAAAACTAGGTGCAAAGATAACAACAACTAGCTCAATGGATCATAGAACAAACAAGAAAAGGAAAGGTTCCCAATAACTTTTGTACTGAGAGGAAAATGCTGGCCCTACACACTCCCTTTTCTGGCCCGACCTCCTCAAGGAGGGGTCTGTTAGCATCGTGGGCACCATGGAGCCTCACTCTGGAGATGGAGGAGGTAACAGGTTTTCCCTCCAGTCCCATCCTGTC
Source organism: Pipistrellus hanaki (assembly GCF_964339955.1). Lineage (NCBI taxonomy): Eukaryota > Metazoa > Chordata > Mammalia > Chiroptera > Vespertilionidae > Pipistrellus > Pipistrellus hanaki. The sequence continues at coordinate 36,315,611 of NC_140503.1, read as the reverse complement.
CCCCCACAGATGGCCTGACACACTGGTGGTACTGGAAAGGAAAGAAACTATGGAGAGGAGACTCTCAAAAACTCTAGCTGTGCTCTCTCCTTTTGGAGGAAAGAGCAAGAGCTGCCTGCTACTTGTGGAGTTCATTTGCTTTTGTAAAACTACATGGGGGCAAGAGTCCAGTAGTCATCTCTCTGAGCCAAACTCAAGTCAGAAGGACGGGAAGAGTCTCAGCTATGTTTCCCAGTTAACACCTCAGGGATTTGCATGGGATAAGGGGTGGGGCCGAAGCTCTCTTTAGGGATGAGGAATTTGGCTAGACTATCCCCAAAGGTGAAACCCATCTTTGAGCAGAAGCTGAATCTAAAGGAAACTTCCCCTCCCTCAACACCCCTACAGCTGGGACTGAGGAAGGGAAAGGAGAAAGAGGGATTCTTTGTACACTTTTTTCAAGAGGCTCTAATTCATTTGTGTGCCTTGTGAAGGATTAAGATGATTCTTGCTCATGCTTGCTGACGTACAACCAAGATTATCCCGCTAAATCTCCAGAAATACCAGCTGGGAAACAAATGACAGTTGTTCTCTTGAAAGATCTTTGTTTGGCTGTGTGGCTGTTATGTCCTCGTGGGCTCCTCCGGTACCAACCTGGAGATGACAATACACACAGGAAGAAGGCGAACCTCTGCAAAGCAGCGGACAATGGCTGTGACCCTGGCGGCTGGGCTTTTAGCTAAGTGCTAAAGCCGGATGCCAGAATCACAGGCAGGATGGAAGGGCACCAAGGACAGAGCCAGAGTCATTCAAGACCTCAGTACCAACTAGATAGAAGACTCAGCCATTGAAGTTGGTTGTGCCCAATCTGGATTCAGGGCTGCTGAGGGAATCAGAGTTCTCGGCATGGAGACTGGAGGCAGCCCTGCCAGCAGGCCTTGAAGACGATGCACACACGTCCAGCCTAGCACAGGGCCTAGGACTGGCTGTTTAGCAAAAACTGTCCATCTATGCTCCTTTCTCCATCTCATCATTTTTCCCTTTCCAGGTTACCTTCAGAGCTCATTTTTCCCTACTTCCCCTGAGTCAAATTTCTTAGGATTTCCAGGGAGATGAGAGGAAGGAGTGAGAGAGGCTGAGCACAGTGCAATTGCCCCTCTGCCCAATGCTCCACGGCCTTGGCTCTACCTCACACACGGCCCCTCTGCCCTAGAGGGAGTCCTGGACTCCCATTCTGAAGAGTCACCCAGACCCCATGCTCCTTCCCACCGTTTGGAAGCTGCCACACAGTATGGGGGTGCTCAGAGATTTGCCCTGATTCTCTTCTCAATTTCATTGGCTTAATTGATTGTAGGAGGCCTTAGGCTCATTCTTCCAGGAGCCAGAAAAGTGGTCTTCAATTTGAAGAAACTCTTACAGATCAACCTAATTTGCCTTTTTAATGTAAAGACTCAGCCATGGAGAACAAATCAAAGCATTTATTCAGAGATGTATTTTTCACTGGCGTTTGGGCTCTCAACTTGTGTTCTACCTATTTTTTTAACCTTCTTATTTTGTAATGGAATAGCTAAGATAACAAGGCAAGAGGAAAATATACTCTTTATTTTAACTACTGTCTATCCATTCAATCCTCTTAAAAACACTTGTTTTCATTATTGTGCAAAGCTGATGGATAGGAAAGTGAAGTTAGGGGCAAGAGCCAAAAGAAGCATGAGGACTTATTTTAAACACACAGCCTTTCTGTGAGACCTGGGCCCGGACTCAGAGAGAGAGACGACTCCCACAGGTCCCCTCCTCAGGGAGTGAGAGGGAAGCCTGGAAAATAAGGCATGAAATAACTTGTTTTCCAAGTGCCCTTGGGGATCCAACTAGCATGAGTTTGACAAAGGCCAGCAATAAGGGACAGTCTTCCTGATGAAGGTCCAGAATGAAAATAGTGAGGGCTCGGCCTCCAGAATCAGGCAGTTGAGTTCAACTCCCTCCACCTATGGAATTCAGGGAAGTTACTTAACCCTTCTAAGCTTCCACTTCCCTGTGCATAAAATGGGAATAATAATAGCTACCACTTACTGAGCATATACTATGTTTCAGGCTGCATTCTGACACTTTCCCTACTTCAGTTCATTACTCTTTGTTAACAAACCTAAGCCTTCTTATCCATATTAGCCCATTTGATCCTCATAAGAACCCTAGGAGGTAGGTTCTATGATATCCCCATTTTACAGATGGAAAAACTGAGCCACAGAGAGTTTAAGTTCCTCCTCATAGGATTTCCTGGCACTTGGTAAGTTCTCAATAAGTGTTAGCTATTGTTATTAGCAGCAGGGATTTCATAAAGCCTTAAGCAGGTTATAAGGAGGTGCTGAGTGGATAAAGCAAGATCTTATGCCCTCTAAGTCTCTTTTGAGCTTCATTCCTCAGTTCCCAGTTCTCTCATAAATTTGCTGTAAAACAGCTATCTTCTTACTAAGTCTCTCATTTCTCAAGTACATGGACACACACACACACACACACACACACACACACACACACATTTTCTCATGCTCACCACATATGCCCGTAGCTCACCAAGCCACAGAGACTTTCTGGTAACCCTGAACTAGCTTGAGATTTAAGGGTGCTTTGATTCACCAAAAACTTTAGGTGGCCAGTTTAGCTTGATTCTCTTGTGGCCCAGTTGGCCTGAATGAACAAATTCAAGAGCTATTTTGACTTTAGAGGCCTTAGAAATACTTTTGGGGGAGGGGGATTGGGGGAGGTGGTTCTTCACTGCTGATGGGGTTTCACCCTGTTCCTAGACCTGCCCAGGACGCTCCTCAGCTGTAGTACTTTCAGATAATGGAATCGGGACTGGCCCAGACCAGAACATCACACACAGATGTGTTTGGATGAGAGCAGGAGGAGACCTTAGCAGATACCTGGGTAAGCCCCATCCTCATACAAGTGACACCTTTGGGCTCAGAGCTTGACGGGGTTTCCCAGAGGTCACAAATCCAAAAGGGACCTTGAGCTGAGGTCTCTGGACCGAGTTTGGTTTGGAGTTATTGTTTTATGGTTTTTGATGTTTGTGTGTGTGTGCATTTTCAGTATACCTCCTCATCATCTATAAAACAAAACAAAACAAAACAAAATGTGCCTGTCTCCCTTTGCCTACTTAGCATGTTCCTCTGTGGAAGAGAGGTGCCCAAGAATAAGAAGGGAAGAAGGAAGAGGTCAAAGACCGGCCTATAGTCTCGTTAAAGAGTGCTTGACCATGGAACTTAAGGAAGAAAACATTTTGATTCCCAAATTAAAAAGAAATATGTCAAATCCCTGAAACCTAATCAGACTCCCACTCTGTCTTTAATGGGAAAGTATAACAATCACTCAGGCAGCGAATGAAATCTTTCCAGAATGTTCTTCATGATCAGGCACAAAACTTCAATCCTTCAAAAACTGAAAATCTTTATTCTGTGCTTGTGGCTCCATCAACAGATCTCTTCACAGATGGACTACAGAGCCGTGCATGTGCCTGGACCTTTAGGGATGGGGAGCAGGACTGCGCTTCCTGCACCATCTGGTTCCCGGTTCCCAGCTCCAGCCTAGACTCCCACGACAGCCGCGCAATCAGAAGAAATCAGAAGAACACCTCAGGGAAAAGAATCTAGGACTCAGACTTAACTTCCTCTAAGAAGGATCAAACACTGAAGACTGTTCCTTTTCAAGTTTTATTAATCCTGGTTCATAATTTCCATCACATCATTAGTCATTTCCTATTTCTGAAGGGCTGGCAGCGGTTGCCGAGGCATCAGGCAGTAAATGGCCAGATAACCATGCCACCTGTGCGCCGTATTGACAGTTACCCACAGCCGCATCTGGGTGAGAGGCTAATGTGCTTCTTCTAAAAGGCAAGCCATTTAGAAGTGCAGCCCAGTTTTTGATCTCTTGCTAAATACTTTTATCCACATCATCTCCCCATCTGGGCCTGGAAGTCATCATGTGACCTGCAGTCCTTTGAAAAGAAAGCAGCCAGGGCAACAGCAGATCTGCCATAACCGCGGGGCAGGGTGAGCTCGCGAGCCCCTCCCAAGAGTCCTAGTCCCGAAAGTCCCCCTCCTGCGCGGGGAGCACTCCAGGGGCTGAAGTTTAAATGAAGAATGGAAAGTGATAGGGACGATGTCTGCCAAGACCCTTTTTAAAAATAGACCGATGAAATAAAAGGCATGAAGAATTTGAGAGCTGCCTGCTAAGACTAGTGCTGTGGGGTTCTACCTAGTTTGTAATGGCAGGTAGAGAGTCAGACAGATCAGAGGCTTCTCAATACCCAGATTCACAAAGCTGGGAAGGTCTCCCCAGTACGAAGCCCTCAAGAAAATCAGCCTGTGACTGGTAGTCAGGGTGCCGGGGGTGGGGAGCCGTCTCCTTGTAATCCAGGAGTACAGGCACCAGAGAGAGGGCTAACAAGAAAAGGTACGTAGCAGCTCTGTTGCCCACACCCCTGGCTGGAGATTCTGCCAGCAAACTGTCCCAAGAGCTATGACCCGTACCCACAATCTTCTGAGTCTGCATTTCTGCCACTGGCAACTCCTATAATCAGCACTGTAAGAAAACAAAGTTCACTTGGGGATATTTTAATTTTTTAGAGGCTGAACTCTAATACCTAGCCCTTAAATAACGTTCCCATCAAGATAACCCCAAGCACTTTGCCAAAAGTGGGGTAATCACATCCCTATTAAGCAAAGAGGGAAGTTCCCAAACTTAATTGCATCTGTCATGAAGGACCAAAAATTGAAGAGAGCAAGTTAAGGGGGATTACCATTACCATTCAAAACAGAGTTTTGTCCTTTGGGAGAACTACTGTCTGTGTGCCATTCTGATTATTAAAACTGAACCATGACATGTGCTCACATAGTCAAAATCCCCCAGACCCATCTCCACCTTGGTCTAGCAATAGCAGCACCATGAGGTCAGAAAAATGCAATTCCACAGGGTGTAAAATCAGCAACCATAGGAGCAGGAGAGGGAAAGTTGGAGAAATTAAATCCCTTGTTCTTTTATATATACTAGAGGCCCGGTGCACGAAATCCGTGCATGGCGGGGGGGGGGGGGGGGGGGGCGGGGTGGTGTCCCTCAGCCCAGCCTGCACCCTCTCCAATCTGGGACCCCTCGAGGGATGTCTGATTGCCCATTTAGGCCCGATCCTACCTGGATCGGGCTTAAACCAGCAGTTGGACATCCCTCTCACAATCCAGGAATGCTGGCTCCCAACTGCTTGCTTGCCTACTTGCCTGCCTGCCTGATTGCCCCTAACTGCTTCTGCCTGCCAGCCTGATCACCCTCTAACCACTCTTCTGCCAGCCTGACTGATGCCTAACTGCTCCCCTGCCAGCCTGTTTGCCCCTAACTGCCCTCCCCTACAGGCCTGATCCCCCCAACTGCTCTCCCCTAAATGCTTGGGTTCCCCACAACTGCTCTTCCCTGCAGGCCTGGTTGCCCCCAACTTCTCTCCTCTGCCATTCTGGTCACCCCTAACTGCCCTACCCTGCTGGGCTGATCACCCACAACTGCTCTCCCTTGTAGGCCTGGTCCCTCCCAACTGCCCTCCCCTGCTGGCCTTCTTGTGGCAGCCATCTTGTGTCCACATGGGGGCAGCCATCTTTGACCACATGGGGGCAGCCATCTTATGTGTTGGAGTGATGGTCAATTTGCAAATTACTCTTTTATTAGATAGGAAGATATTGATATCAGAGATGGAGAGAGAGATAGAAACATCAATGATGAGAGAGAATCATTGATTGGCTGCCTCTTGCACACCTCCTACTGGGGACTGAGCCTGCAACCCAGGTATGTGCCCAAGCAGGAGTTACCAGTCTCAAGATGCAAAAAGCATCAAACACCTTCACATGACATTTTGAGAAGCCTGTTCTACACATCTGGCCTCTTTTGATCTCTCAGGTGCTTCTTGGGATGAAGAAAAAACTCCAACATACTCAAGTGGGAATTTTTCTTGTTGACTACATACACACATGCACACATACTTACATGCATACCCACAAACTCTATCCCAGCGTTTGGACTCATTTTGAATCCTCAGATTCTACTCTGGATTTTAAGTCGCAGTGAACAATCTACTTACTAGCCAGCTGCAAAATATCGGGAAGGAATAGCTCTCATGCCTCACTATTTTATAATTACAACATCCCTCCACTTAGAGTTTCAGCCTTGAGTCTGATTTTCCCAGCAACGGCTCCTGAAAACCTAAAACAATACTGGTGCGTGCACAGCACCCCAGTCATCAGGAGCAGACATAATTCCCTTTCTGCAATTTAATCCATTAAATTCTCATCAGGCCTTCCCTTCCCTGTTCATCTCCTCTCCAGCAAATTGGGCATTGAGGGTGAACTCCCCTGCCTATTTAAAAGCAAGTCTGCCTCGTTAACATAGCCCTCTGAGGAGCTGAGCATGCTAGCTCTGCCTCTGAGCTTAATCTGAATGAGGGTAGCACAGTGAAAGCAACCACCTAACACCTGATATGCACCGTGTCTACTCCCAAGGCCTCTAAGCCACTGCACGGAGTCACTAGGACCTTTGCTCCCTCGTTGCCAAACCTCCTCCAGGCCCTCTCCCGCCCGCCCACCCTCACCGCAACTGCTCTGGTAGCTGAAACCAGTGTTGATTTTTATCTGCATGGCAACCTCGTGCTCCCACAGGTTCCAAACTGATCAAGTGGCCTTCAAAAATGCCCCCGCTGCTTCTTAAAAAGGCTGAGCCAGGCTCTGGATGAAGGAGACAGAAAACAATCCCTTATCGTGTCGGAAGTAATACTTGTGGTTATCTAAAGCAAGGGTAATCATATCATACACTTTATCTGTGAGTGGCTTTTTCCTTCCAGCGGTAGGAATAGAAACTTCTTCTCCTTCATAATGAGCACTATTGAAACTCCAGCGGGCCAGTTCTGCCTCTGGCGACATGCCATTACCTCGCACAAGCATGTAATCATCTCAAAAAATGTAGCACGGCAGAGAGCAGGTACGAGTATTTTCTGTAAATATTGTTTGTCAGGGGCCAACTTATAATAGGGGATTGTTGGTCTTAGGTCCTTTTTGGCATGTGTGGTTGACAAGGCCATGCCAGCAAGTTCTGGTGCCAGCCCACTTAATCCGACAGGACTTTGTGTAGGGGTCCAGAGGACAGAGTCCAGGAAATGACATGAGCTTCTCCAATCCAGCCTCTCCCACTCCCATCTGCATTGTTACCTCACGAGAGAAAAGTACTCTGCTATTTAATGTTTGGACAGATATTGTGGCTGTTGCCGCACCACATTGAAACATGTGGTCCATCCGATCCTCAGCACCAGAGAAGACTTTACAACAAAGTTACCAAACAGCATCCTTCACTGAGGATGACAACCAGCCACATGCTGGCTCCCAACACCCTCCGACACGCAAACACTGCACCAGGTGTACACAGCAGCCAGGGGACCTACGGGTAGGCCTCTGACGGTCCACAAGAATGCATTTCTCAGCAGAGAAATAAAATGACGTTTCCTTTTGCAAGGACACATTTCCATCTTTGTTTGTCTAACAGGAAACCTGGAGCACAGGGCCATGTGCCTGGTTAGCAAATATTGATCCAGAACAATGAACTACTATGGATGTGGCTTTTCCTTGTGCTTCCCCCCGGGAATGTGTCCCACTGCCCCTGGCCAGTCCCACAGACTTGCCTCGCATTGAGTTTTAATCCCTGGTCCCAGGCTGACTGTGCAGGATCCAGGGGAAATGAGTCCCATTTGACTCCAGATACAGTTTTGCGTCAGTGAATTAATGTCATGAAGGGTGGCACAGAGCACTTTAATGCCTGGGACAGTTGTAGTCATTTCTATAGCTCCTCTATTGGGCTAGTGCAGGGGTCTTCAAACTACGGCCCGCGGGCCACATGCGGCCCGCAGAGGAGTCTGATCCGGCCCGCCAGGTTTTTTGGGCAGTGAGCGCAGCCGAGGTGTTACAGTAGGAGTTAGTAGTTCATATAGTCCGGCCCTCCAGCTCTCTGAGGGACCATGATCTGGCCCCCACTTTAAAAAGTTTGAGGACCCCTGGGCTACTGTGTTTGTCTTTCTGTAATATATATATATATATATATATATATATATATATATATATATACACACACACATACACACACACACACACACACACACAAAGTTTATCCAAACTACTTGTTCTGCTTCAGCAGAAAATTGTGAGAGTCCAATTTGTACAAATATGGGTTAAGTTAAAATACACAGAGTGTAGCAAAACCTACACAGTGTTTTTTGGGACTATTTCTGTTACATATTTTTCTACTAGAAAATGTTCTATTAGATTTCTATTTAAGATAAAATAGAATTTATCTTATCTCAGTGTTAATTGTGTGGAAGTTTAGAGACCAGGCCGTTGGAATTTATAAAGGGCAGTTATTTGGAGATCATCATCATCAGCTTTGGTCAACCCCTACTCAATAACCAGAAGTTTAAACTGCATTGGGAGGTTAGATGAAAGGAAGGACTTCTTGACCATGAAGAATGGTAAACACCAAACTCCGCAACAAATGTCCTAAATTTCTATTCCCAGGAAGCTCCACGTTTGGGCTGCCTTGGATAGTTTTCCAATGGCAGAAGCATGAGGAATGATTTTGGGTTGTTTCCTGCTGTCCCTACAACAATCTGGGTCCTCGGTCAGCACACACACCTGCGCACAGCCACCCCTTAGGGGTTCAGGGCCGGAGAATGAGCCGGACAGCGCTGACCATTCCCAAACAAAAGACTATGCACTTTTCTCTCAATGACAAAATGGCCGCGATGACCCCTCTACGATACAAAGGGGTAGGACAGACGGATGAGAAGACACATTGATGCCACAGAGAAACAGAACAGGCCACGGGCCTCCTGAAAAGAAACGCTATTTGCCCCCAAACCTGCTTCTTTGCTCGGAGCTATTTCTTCAGAAAGAAGCTGCTGCCTTCTCTGACCGTACAGAACGGTCCCTGAAGTTATTTATAGCGTTCATGGCCCGGAGGCATCACTCGGTTCCCCCACCACAAGCCCAACCATGTGTTACTATATTAAAAAATGTGAAAAAGTAATTATGGGGTAGAGGAGCCAGTGTCTGCAGACACAACCTGCCAAAGAGGAAGTGACAGGAAGCTTATGCTCCTCGTTGCCGCTCGAGCACTGCCCAGGCTCCAGGCTCAGAAGAGAGTGATCCGTTCCAAGAAATAAGAGAGGAGCCTGCCCTGGTGAATCAGAAATATCCCTGTTTCTGAATATACAGCAAACTGGTTTCCATTCCCAGGTCCCCTCCGTGGGTCAGACTTTCCAGTCACATGGAGAGACCACTCAGGGCAACCTCCCTTCCACTAGACTGAGACTGGAACGTGGAAGGGTCTGGGCTTGGGCAGGAGCTGGAGCCACGGGGGAACTGGCCCCACGTCCCTGTCCGGCACTCCAAGATCCCGATTTCGGCCACTGTGCCCTAACTCTACCTTTGTGGTTCCTCTTCCCCCTCCACCCCTGATTCCTTGCCCTCACCTAGAATCTGATAAGCCACCCAATAATGGTTTCTGGACTGGGTGCACATGTTCCCCCGCCCACCCCCAGCTCTCCCCTGAGAAGATGGGTTCTACCTCCGTTGGGACAGTCGTGTTTTCCAGCCCTGGAGACAGAGAGAAAAGTATTCAAAACACCGGCCCCAGAGAGCAGGAGTTCTTAAGGGAGGGGAGTTCATGCTCCAGGTAGAAAGGCCAGGGTTCCCGGGAAGCCACAGCGTAGGAACCCTTTACTGAGAGAAATTACATTTCCTCCCCAAGCCCTTCCTCTGCTCTAAGCTACAAAAGGGGTTCCCTTCTGATTTAGCAGGAAAAGGGACTCAGGTGCCAACCCTCACAAAAGAACCCTGAAAGCGTGGGGGATTCTGCTGTTTCAGGAAGGCATCCCTTCTAAGTAAATAACCGTTGTTCTCTCATTACTCACCTTGATTGCCTAACTGCAGCAGAATCCGAACACCCAAAGAAGCACACATTCACCCCCACACCAGGTGTTTTCTGAAAGGTCATGTACAGAAATCTCTTTCAAATACATTTTTAAAGAAAAGAGAGTCGTAGATGACCGAGAAGGCAGAGGCCAGAGGTCAGGAAAATATCCTCACTACCTCTTTAATGTAACAAAATAAATCGAATTAACCTGTTTCCCTAGTGAATAATATGCTATGAGCGTGAAATGTAGTTTTGTATGATAGACACACCAGGTTTGAGTTCCAATTTTGCACTCTGCAGCTTTGGAGTATGAGAAAAATGTCAATTTCTAAAAATTCCCTAAAAATCATCCCTTTGAGTTTGTTTTTCACCTCTGGCCCATGGCATAGAGAATTTAAAACCTATCAACTGATGCCGCTGAAAAGAAGACTTTAAAAATCAGAGAAAATATTCTTATAAGGCCAGTCCACGGCAGCCTTCCACATTCAGAAACTGGTTTATAGCTTTTGGAGATGCCCTGTTAACCTCCCCAAGGTCTGCAGAGGAGCTTAAGTTATCTCATTATCCCTGTTACTCCCCTTTCATCTTTGACTTCTAAATCCCTTTCTTCACCACCGTAGTATCCACAGTGCCACCTGCTGGTGATAGGTTGTACTTCCATGGCTCCTCGCTCCCCTTTTTGGAATTTGCTTAATTAAAGTCAATCAATGACTGCTAGAAGAGCCGCGGGGAGATACCCTGAAGAAATAATAAAAGAGTCTATGAGATGAGCAAGATACCAATTTACGGAGGCTTAACGGGACCCAACATAGTCTCCTGAGGCAAAGGTCTGGCTATTTTAAAGGTGATATTTAAAAAGTTAAACCCGGTATTTGCAAATTTGCTTCATGCAGGTTGGCAATAGGACTCTGTGTGAGAATGTCTGTTGTTTTAATTAGCAAGACCAAATGCCTCAAACGTTCCAAAATTCTCTATTTTCTGTGCCCACCAATTGTGGACTTCTATTTTTCCCTTTCTTAGACAAGTATCGTCTATTTTTAAAAGATATTACAGTTGCCACTGTAATAGTTTAGGTAGGAATAAAGCTTTAAGGCAATCCCTTGACTCTAATTCACAGCACTTTCCTCTCCACCCGAAAGTTCCAGAAGCCCCTTTCCCAACCTGGAATTTGTGAGCCAGCCACACAGAAGACAGGCACCAGCGAGCGCACCTACAGGCACGGGTAAAGGCAATGCCCTGCCTCCCATACTCAACCACTCTCCCTGTGTCAGCAGTCTGCCATTTGCATCGCAGGCCTCAGCCAGGCAGAAGATAAGAGGGGATAACCTTGAGAACCCACCACTAATGAATATGAATGAGGTCATTCTTTCAGGCTTTACTGTGGGACCAAGTGACACACAGGGAAAACATTTTTGCCTCGAGGCTCCTGACAATCATTAGCTCATCAAGTTTCCTAACAATCCCCTGGAGTCCAGACAAGCAACGGGTCATTATCCCTCTAACAGGTAGGCACACTGAGATGCCCAAAGGTTACCATTTCAACATCAATTCCGTGTCACTGATATTCTGAAGTGACTCTGGGAGGAGAAGTGAGAAGCTTCTCAGGGCGGTTACTGCAGAGCAGGAAATACACCCAGGTGGAGAGGCACTTAAGCCTTGGGAAAGGATGGAAACAGCCAGTACTTGTAATGATTTTATCAGAGCAGATGACTTTAGAAATGTAGATTATCTACCTCAGTAAATATATTTGCAAAGTTTTCACAGACACTCATTTTAAAGAAAATAACTTTCTGTATTTATCAGCTGGTAGGGTTTTGCCTTGGTCCCCACTCCTTCCCAATTAAAGGCTAGACTGCTGGATAATAAAGATCACAAATGTGATTCTCAGCCTGTAGCACTCTCTGGCATATGAACCCATCTTAATTGTGTTTGCATTTGCTTTCCTCTTTCTAAAAGCATGAAACTGGCCTTTTTCTACCTTCCACCAAATTCAGGCACTGTCACCTTTTCCTTGGTAAGTCTATAACTTCTAAATAATTTCGGTCTAGTTGCCAAAATCCCAATCAGCCCCTCGCTACTGTTATTTCCTATCTGAATGTAACTCTGACATGGAGAGGAATTAGAAGGGCTTTAAATGTCTTTTGATAGATTAGTTCCCTCATTGGACATATTTTTATACTCATCACAAACATTTATACATCCTCACAATATTCAGATGATTCTAGGAATTGCGAGTCAAAATAACAACAGTGTTCACATTTAAAGAGAGAGCTGATTTAGGATCCCCCTTTACAAATAAGCAAAAACCTAGAAAGCAAGAGAAGAAGGAGGAGGAAGGAAAGGAGGAGGAGGAGGAAGAAGAAAAAGCCACAGCCACCACGTTTTATTTCTTTTCATGTTGATATAATGCGACACAAACTCATGGCAGAGCCAGACAAAGTCAAACAATATATTCAACTTGAAGGAGATGGTGCGGCAGGAAGGCTGTGTTACAAAGCATTATTCTTATGTCATCACTGCTTCCAGAAAATGCTCCAAGCGCCAACATTTGTTCACTTCATACAGGATCCGCTTCTCAGCTGAGGAGGACCTTCGGAACAGCGCACTTAGCACTCAGCAGTTATGTGACCCATTTTCCTAATGTGTTTGGGAAGGAGGTTAATTAACAGTGGATGGCTATATCCTTAAGCTTAATTTTTCCAACAGCCCTGCTCATAAAAGGAAAAATTGAGTATGTATTGAAGGAAGCAAGCAATTAAGTTGCACAAATAGTGAGCTCATTGAACTGCAGCTGACTTCTATCATGTCAAAGAACAACTAAACACAGAAGCAATAAAAAGATTGTTGCCACGACCACCACTGAGAACCGACTGGCAATAAAGATGAATAACTTCCTACTTGAAGATTACTTGATTAAAGCCCTTCAGAAACCAAATGTTGCACATAGGCAGAAATGGAGCAAAATATTTTAATGCGCGTTTGGCAGGTTCAGAAACATTTTATAGTCCATTTTAAATGAAGGTTTATACAACAACAGTAAACTCCACTTAAGACGGCCTTTCCAATGGCTGTGCTCCTGGGGAAGGCTCAGCCATGCTGTGGGATGAAGGTCCCATACCTAGTGAAGGGAGGGGAGGGCTGACGAGGGGGGGAAGGGGGCGGAATTCCACAGGGCTGGGTCCTCTGAAACCAAATCCAAGAGCAGAGCCAGAGATGCCCATTCAGATGGCTGTGACCCTTGAAGGCAAGTAAACAGACTCCCTGGAGCAATAACCAGGAAATCTCTCTCTCCCCAGCAATCCTCCGCTCCCCTTCCCACCTCCCCGAGCCCTGAAAGGTCAAGTTTTAGCCTGAGCTGCCCTTCAAGAGCGTGTACTCACATCTAGGAGTTCAGTACAGGTTGGCATCGGAACCGGCTCCCAGGACTATCAGTGTCCGTGAGGTGGGACGGGCATGAGTTGACAAGGAAAATGTGTCTGACAGAGGATTCGGCTCTCAGCTTACAAGTGTCTATGGATGTGTCTGGAGAATATCAGCCTCGTTGAGGGCCGGGCCCAGCACTTACCTGCTGCCTTTGGAGGGGCTAGACCATGGAGAGTTATGAAAGGCCAAAGAGAGGAGGAATCGGCAGCCAAAGCGGCTTATAAAAAGACATTAATAATAATAATAATAATAATAATAATAATAATAATAAGCTGCCCTTTGCATCACCACTACGGTGCGAATTAAAGCCAGTTGATTGCAAAGGAATCATTCTGCCTCCCTGTTTCCATCCTTCCTCGTTACCTCCATGTCTAACGTGGGAGGGGGGCTGACCGTGTGCTTTTCTTCGGACAGTTCCCCCTGGATTTGGGCTTTAAGCATTGGGGGGAGGGGGGGGAGAGGGGGAAGAGGAGGGGAGGGCAGTAAGGGATCAACCAAAGGACTTGTATGCATGCATATAAGGATAACCAATGGGGGAGGGGGGCATATGCCAAGGGGTAGGGGAAGCTAGGGGGAGGTCAATGGGGGGAAAAGGAGAATATGTATTATAATTTATAATACTTTAAGTAATAAAAAATAAAAAAGGGAGCAGAGCCCCGAGTGAGATTATGACAAACAGCTCTCACCTTCCTCAGCTCCAGCCCCTTGCTCCCTCACTCAGAAGCAGGAGCTCCTCCCTGTTTCTTCTTTCTGCTCCACACCCGCAACATGCTGGGTATATGGGAGGCGCTTAGTACGTGCATTTGGGGTACAATCAGCAAGAAGGATCATATTGATATCCGCTTTGAAGGGGTGCTTCATCTTGACCATTCTTGCTGCAATCGTCAAAGGAAACTAAATTGAAGGAGCAATTTTGTGCCACAAATTGCAGGGGGGAGAAAAGAAGCCTGAGGTTCTCCATTTCCTTGAGTGGGAAAGGAGGCCCCATGTGGCCTGGATAGACTGCTGATGCCGATGGAAAGCACTCGGCGCCTTAAACGCACAGCCTGGTTAGACAGGTCACACACTGTCTCCCAGAGACTTGGAGCTGAATCTATGGCCCGGGGTGTTTAAAGATTTGACTTGGGGAATTCTAACTGCAAACCTCATTCATACTGCAAACTTCAGAATAGCTTTATCAGATGAAAGGGAGATGTTTGGAAGTGTGGTAACCCTTCTCACCACCTTACCAGAGGACTGGCCATTAGGTATGTGGTATGCAAATCTAATAAAGAAATGAGTTAGAAACGACTTTGCTGGGGGGGAAGGAAGCTCAGCACATAGTATCCCTCCCACTGTGGGGTGTCCGCCTGGAAGCCATGCATCACTCTGAACTCGGAGCTCTCCTCTACGACTCCAGCTCCAGAGGTGGGGTGAACTGTGCAGAAAAACAGTAACAACCATCCAGAGACAGGAACCCCTCCAGCCGTGTCCAAGCACCAAAAACCAAGGCTGCTCATTCCCTCGTGTTAAGGGAACAAGAAAAACGCAGAGGAAAGCCCAAGGTTCCCCTCCTCGCCGAGGAGAGGGAGCAGCAGAGCGACGCCTGTGTGCAGCCACCGCTTCCTCGGCGGCTGGTGTCCATTTCCACCCACTGGGATGGTGTCTGGCAGCTTCTTAACCGGCAGGAGATACGCGGCGATCCAAGAATCCAGGTTGGCTCCAGTTCTGGCCTCAGAAAAGCCAGGTCTGCCCAACTCTGAGAATCCTAGAAGCATTAATAAGGATTTCACATTGCCTCATCCTCCAGAGGAAAGCCAGAGGAAGGGGAGTTGAATCAAAGGGTCTGTTTTGAGGAAGGCAGAGCATGCTCTTCGAGATTAGGGTAGAAGGAGAATGGATTCGGGAGTGATGGGAAGCAAATATACCTCTTCTTTTCCTCCTCTGAGGAGTCAGAAAATGTCAAGATCCTAAATCAAAAGCTAAATAGGGTGTAAGTCTAATGATGTCACAAATTTGCTCTTCAAAAAATGAAGAAATGGTATGCAACCAAAGTGTACTAAAAATATCAATTTCAGCATTCACTGTCTTCTCCTTCAAACCTTCTTCTCCTAAACTTCATTTGTTTGTGTATTCCACCACATCCAATTCCAGGCGCACAATGTGTCTTGGCTTATTCTCTTACTTCTGCTTCTACTATCAGTGTCCTAGGCCATGTGCTAGTATCTATCCTATACCTGGGTTATTGTAATAGCCCCCCAATGGGTCTGCTGTCACAACTTACTTTCTCTCTATCCCAAGTCATCTTTCACATCTCTGACAGTTCCCTTTCCAGAGTAGAGCTAGAATCATGTTCTACCCCTCAGTCCAAAAGCTTTCACTAGCTTTTTGTTTCCTTCTAGAATAAAGTCCAAATTTCTTGGCATAGTATTCAAGGCCCCTCATAAAATGAAATTGTTCTATATTTCAAAACTTACCTGCCATTTGCTTCTCACACATAGCCCATGTTCTACCCAGAACAGGCTCCTCTCCTCTCCTGGATCATGCATGGTTTTCACACTTCTAGAACTCTGTACTTTTCCTCTAGCTTCATCTATTCAAATCCTGCTCTCCTCTAAAGACTAATTCACATGTCACCACCTCTAGGATGCCTTACCTGATTCCATGCCACAATAAACTGCCCCCTCCTTAGAGCACAGATAACACTTTGTTCACCCCTTTGTTATAATGTCTGTCCCAATCTGACTTGTATTCAATATTATACAATTACCTCCTCCCAGAGGAGGGAGACAATAACAAATCCCCAGTTGGCCCTGGGTGCCAAGCATAGTGCCTTAAATAATATAGGCATTTCATAAATGTTTCTTATACTCAATGGACCGGTACAAAAATTATGAATTTTCACTGAAAACTGAATCATGGACGAAAGACGAAGCTGGGAATCACAGTCAGAGAAGTCTTGGAGGGTAAGAAGAAACCTCCATACATGCCACCCAAACTGAGGCCCCTGAATTAGACTTTCATAAAAAGAATAAAGATGGTCTCGTCTATTGCTTCTCAACATTTTGAATTTCCACATCCTTGTGAAAAGTTTGACTCTAGTAGAGAATTGCTCCCCTGACCAAATGGAAAGACCACCTCTTCTTCAGTGGTAGGGACTTAAACCTGCATTTAAAAGGGTTCAATCAAGGCTCCATAGATAAACATCACAATAAAAAGTTATATATTATCGATAACATATATATTTTTATATATGTTATACAGGTGTATGTATATATATACACATCTAAGATACTGTTTCATTTAAATATCTCTACCGGCAGAGACCTAATGATGTCTTAATAAAACAAATATTTAGTTCACATTTTTGCCATCATTCCAGAGAGGGAAAACAGCCAAAAACTAAAGCCATCTCCTTAGCCTTATTGGCATTAAGTAATCAAACTCCCTGTGACTTGGAAATCTGAGACGGGCCTATTGCAGGGCTCGTTCTCACCCAGAATGAAAAAAATGAACTCAAACGTCCAAAAGAAAACCCTAATTTTCCAACATCTTCTCATACGAGTCCTACCTCTCTCCTCAAACTTTCAAGTCAACTCTTCTTCGGATGAATCGCGTTGAGAAATGAATCTCTTAATTGCACCATAGAAGCTAAACAGTAAGCCATGACCTCATCACCCTGGATGTAATAAAAGGGCAGAGACACTCCGGCATTTCAACAACATCTTAATTCCTGCACTGCTCTGGTTTATTATAAAGCAGGCCTGTGTCGCAGGAAGACATTTTTTTTAAATGCTTTTATCTCCCTTTTGCATGCTAGCAGATCTCGTGGTTTCATATCTCTGCAGATAGAGGCCTGAGCTGTGCTACAGAGAAGGAGGCAGGCCAGTGAGCTTACCTGAGAAAGAAAGAAACAAAAAAACAAACAAAAAACACCCAGAACTGAACAGATATCTGAATGCCAGACCAGAGAAGAAGCAATAAGAAGCCTATGTATCTGAATTTGAGAAAGAAAAAAAAAAAGATAAAAAAAACAGAGTAGAAACACAATACTACCTTCCTTGGGTGGCATATCAATTTCTGGCCCTCAGCTTACATGAAGTCATCCTTCTGCTGATCACTAGTAGCATTCTTATTTTTCTACAAGTAACATTGATTGTTCCATCTATGTATAGAGACCTCTACAGAGGGCATCCTAGATGAGCACAGATGTCTATTCTGTACCTGGTACCAATGCATATTTCTCCCTAAAGTGATGTTCAATGGGAGAACAAATTAATTAGTTTGTGAGAAAGTTATTCTCTGCACACAGAAGAGAATCTATTTGTGTCACCTCTACAAGTAAGTCTAGATAAAAATATTTCAAGAAGAGTTCATGTCAAATCACTAAAATGCATTTAACTTGTTCAGGAGGACGGAAATGGCCCCCAGCATATCAAGGAAGAACAGAGAGACAGCCACCAGCAGAATCAGGGGACTGGATCCTTCCTTAGGTTCAAACACTGACCTGGAGTGAATACTCTTTCCTTTGTCTCATTCCCTAGTCCCATAGCTCCATTGTCCCAAGTGGTATTAGATGGGACTATTGATTGCAAATAGCTGTGAGCTTGCTGTTTTATATTCCACTGCTTATCACTGTCAACCACTGGGCCTTCTTTCCCTCCTCAGAGCCCCAGTTAGAACTGAGCCTCCTCCTCCAGACGGAGCTCCCAGGAGAAAGAAAACTTACCTGGAGGTGCGTTGAAAACTTACCTGGAGGTGCGTAGCTCTGGCTTCGTGACGTCACTCAGGCTGTATTCCACAGACGCCAGGACTTCAGTTTCATCCCCTGTGAAAAGGGAAAGGCCACTTTCACTTAAGTTCTCAGATTCACTAGCTATGAAGCAGTGATTTCTAATAAAGACAGCAATTCTACAGACAAACACTGGTAAAAATTAGGCATATACCCTAAAACGGTGGTCGGCAAACTGCGGCTCGTGAGCCACATGTGGCTCTTTGGCCTCTTGAGTTTTTAGTAAAAGCCAGCTTAGGAGTACCCTAATTAAGTTAATAACAATGTACCTAGTTATATAGTTTAAGTTTTAAAAAATTTGACTCTCCAAAGAAATTTCAATCATTGTACTGTTGATGTTTGGCTCTGTTGACTAATATGTTTGCCGACCATTGCCCTAGGAAAATGTTCAGAGCGAGTTGAGCAGATCATAAGCAGAGACCAAAAAGAGACCTGCCTCTTAATCAAGGTTGAATCCCTTTCTGTGACTGGTAACACCCGGCTACAGTGTTAGTGACTGATGTGGCCTTTACATTACTGATTTTAAGGAAAGCACTTTGCTCTATCAACTGCAGCACAATTTTAGGCAATGGCATTTGTGCAGGAAAAGAGGAAAGGGGCTAGAAAAAGCCTATTTTAAAATTCTTTAGTCCAAGTACCTTGGAAGAGCTCATTTCTGGTAACAGCCTGGAACCCTCGGAAGACAATCACATTGACTCAATCAATTTCAAGAATGTAAGGAAGACAAAACCTCTAAGCCCCATGCGGTTGGTGGAGTTATGATATATATCACTTAACAAAAGCCCTGCCCCCAGTGCCATGTAAACACACGGAACTTCCCTTCCTTCCCCCACTTGTTCCAGGCAGAAAGCAAGCCAGAGGGAAGGCGTTTCCACTTCCTGGGGTCCCCTTCCTGATAAGAACGTTCCTCTATACCAAGTAGGAATGAGGAAAATTGTGGTGGTTTTTTCTCTTTCATTTCCAAACAGGATCCCCTAAATAGAAAACAGTATGTTCAGAATTTTTTTTTAATTGGATTTGATTTAACTACCACATTGGCAGGTCCTTCCAAAGGAATGAAGAAATGCTAAAGTGAGAATGAGGGATTAGATAAAAATTCAAGACCAGGATAAAAGCCCATGAGCTTACTTCGGTGCTATTCCAGGACTGTTTTCATTAAACTTAAGCACATAGGAAAGCTGTATGCCTATGAGGGATCAGAGACTGAGATATTGTTTCTCTTTCTGTTTTCACTGTTTACAAAGCAACCTCGAGCAATCCCAGTTTATCTTTGCTGCTGTGTTTCCTGACTTGCCCATATTTAGATCAAGTTTTGATCCTTGGGTCTTCAGCTGGCCACCAAAAGGCAGCGGGTCCAGAGAGGCCAGGATGAGGGGAGAGACATTGCAGTGTTTATCTGCTCAGCCAAGAGGCTGTGTTGTTCTCATCCTTTGTAAACAATAAGACATGTCAGCGTCCCTGGTTGCTGTCATTGCTGACAGTTCTCTCAAGGCCAGTAAGTGCTGAATTCTTTAAAGCCGGATTGTACCCAGTGAGAGAAACCACAGTGTGAGATGAGGGGGACCTCATGGATATCTGAGTACCTTGGGAAAAGGGAGGAATTGAGGCTTTTCACTCAGCAACCTAATGAAAACTAGACAAATAGTCTTGCGTTTAATATATAGTTTCCACCAATTCATGCTTCTTTTGTTAGGAAGAATTCCAGCCTGTACAGGAAGAGAGACAGATATAGAGAAATAATTCCTCATTGACAAAGGGGCTTCAGGTAAAGCAATGCTTGTGAAAGGACTGGAGACAGTTTATATTGGTAAATTTCCATTGCAAAACCATGTCATTGCTTTCATTTCATAGGCCTCAAAACTTTATGTCCTTGAACAAGTAATCAAATGCAAAAGGACAGAGCTAAATAAGC
The DNA here is from genome assembly GCF_964339955.1 of Pipistrellus hanaki. Lineage (NCBI taxonomy): Eukaryota > Metazoa > Chordata > Mammalia > Chiroptera > Vespertilionidae > Pipistrellus > Pipistrellus hanaki. The sequence continues at coordinate 36,295,539 of NC_140503.1, read as the reverse complement.
CAGCTGGGGTAGCCAGCTCTATGTAAAACACAAAGAATAAAATACAAGTCTTCAAGGAATAGGAATGAGAAATTGTAGCAAAGCCAGGAAGGACTTGAAAATAACTTACAAAAGTGGTATCTAGTGCTTTAAAAACAATGAACTTTATATGCTCAGCCCTAAAATCCATAAAGTTATCTTTTGAACAAGGCTCTACTTGATAAGTTAATTAGATCACAAATCCTGGTTCATAGCATTATTCATCATTTTTAACCTCGGACTTTTAAAATGTGTAGAATGAAGACCAAATTCTTTCAAGGAAACTGATAACATGTGTTGAAGTAGAATAAACCCACATGAGGTGTCAGAATCTCATTATAACAGAAGTGATAATGTGTGATACTCAAGAATAACTTTGCCGTAACATTTAAGTTATAGATTTGGGGAGCAATAATGTTTCAGAGGAAAGGAAATTTCTAGTGGTTCTATTTTCTTCTTCCTAAGAAAGTTTCCTAAAAGCATCTGCTCCACTAAAGGGTCGAAACGTTTGAGAAAGAAAATGTCTTAGATCCACTTGTAAAATAGTAGGCTTCAAAACTTTGAGAAGGACCATCCTTTCAATGTCAAATTCATCCTTGCAATAAGGACCATCTCTACAAGCAAGGCCAGAAGCTAATGCTCCATTAATCTAACAATAGAGTATTTAACTTGGATTTTTACTTGTTTCTACATAATAAACACTACTTCATGGTCCAGAATCATAGCTTCTTTTCCCAAGTGTGTCCTTTTATCCTCTTCAATCTTCTCAACTGAAACAACCAGACCCTATCTCATACAGCTACAGGTTAAGTGCCGAGCCTGGGAGTCTGTCTGAACCATAGAACACAGAGCGCAATTTAAGAAAGAATTCTGCAAATTTCTATAAACTAAATGAACACTCACCCCTGTTTTCCTAATTTTCCTATAAGCATTCGAGCTAAAGAGCTATTGGCAGGGTCCAGACAGACACTGCAGAGCAGCTTGCCGAAGAGCAAATGGTAAAAATAAAATAAAATGAAAAAGATTTGCCTGTCATGGGAGTTGGTCAATAAAATGCAACAGTGTTTATTACAACATTTAAAGTCTGTGATTAAGAACACCAAAAGGCCTAAACTAGAAAGGTTTTCAGCCTGTAATTTCCCTGCAGTCCTGGCCTGTACTTCCTTATGAGTTAGCTCAGCAGGGCTTTTTTTCCATGTCCATCATCAGCTTGTAATTATTGCCATTCTCAAAGCTATGCCAGATGGGTCTTTAGAAGCAGGCATGCAGCTTGTTTATGAGAGAAAGAGCTGTAATATTACTCTACACAGAGACCTATCTGGTCCTACTCAAAGAGCCCTGCTCCTCCCTGCCCCTCCCCCCCCCTTCACCACCACCACTATTCTCTCTTCCTCCCCTAGACAGCCCTCTCAGTTTCAGCTCCCTGTCCCAGCAGAGTGGCCTGGTGAAGGGCTGGGGCCATGGGAGCCAATAGCTATCTGTACCTTAAAGCAGATGGCCTACCATGGGCACTTCTGGCCATTCACGTATGCAAATGAGGCCTACACCCAAGAGAAAAGCAAACTATGGACACTTTCCCCTGCAAGTTCCTGTGCAGAGATTTTTATTTAAAACACCAGAGCAGCAAGTCTACCTTTCAGAATACAGATCCGCTGAGATACCACAACTCTGCCTTCCCTTTCTCTTTTTCTGGGAATCTCTCATTGGCTAGAACTGAAATTCCCAGCAAGATTCTCAAGGACAAACCCCTACTCCCTTTGCCTGGTAGGAAGGATAAACATTTTTAAGAAGGTTGAGGTCAAGGAGCTGTGCAAACCAACACAGGGAAAGACAAAAGCGCCTGACTGCGGTTCATCTGGTGATAGGTCTGGGGTGTTAGGTATCCCAGAGGGCCAAGCAGAGCTTCAATCAGCAGTTAATGAGGCAAGACCTGCAACAGATAGCCACTTTTAACTTACAAAAGCTTTTAGATGTCTCTGTTTACTTTGATCCATTTCAGTTAATTTGAGCCTGGTTAGGGTGCATTTTCCTCCACCCACCCCCCACCCTCCATAAACTCTGCTCCCATCCCATCTCCACCCCCACTTCCCAAACAATAGTGTCATTTACCAACTTCATACTTAACAAGTTTTGAGATCTTCTGTCAAAATTGGCAGCAGTTATATAAAAAACAAGGGAAGACCAGTACCATAGGCTGCCTATAGAATAGTAATTCAACCCCCCCTTCTTCTCCCACCCCCCTAAAAGATAAATGAAAAAGCTGGCCACACAGGAAAGACTGCATTTCCAAAGGAGATTTCCTTATTTGTTCCTGATTAAGTGAAGTGCACATTCTTCTAACCCTTGTTATTTTGCCCACATGATGGCCGGAGAGCCTTCTTTGTTCAAAGGTTTCAGAGCAGATAAAACTAATTTACGCGAATGTGAAATAACCCAGAGAGAGCCTGTGCCTGGTGGTCACTACCGGGAGGTCACTTTAACTGGCCGGCGCTTCCAGGCCCTGGGGCTGGGCTGGGAAGCAGGGCGGCTCCTGCGCTCACATATTTGCACGTGGGTCCCCTGTTCACCGGGATGGGCTGGTGTAATGAGCTTTTAATTGGGTCAGCTTGGTACTTGACCCCAGTGCACTATGGGCCTGCGCCTGGGGGGTGTGGGGCGGGAGGAGAGGCCTCCACACCCACAGGTGCGGGCAAACATCCTGGGAACCTTCCCGGCATGCCTCAGGCAGCCTTCCTATCCCGGCATGCCCTGGGCGGCCCTCTCCTCCCCCTGGTCCCTTTCACGCCCCCCCTACACACACACACACACACACACACACACACACACACACACACACACACACTTTCCTTATTCTCTTTCTCTCTCTCTTTCTAGGTGCTACTTTCCAAAACACCTTTTCTTTATTCAGAAGACTCTATTTGAGGCAGGTGTATATTTCAAACAACAACAGCATTTCTCTAGTCATCTAGCCAGCAAAATTAACTTCACAAATACACATGGGCAGGTTTGGGTTGACATATATACTATATTTCTTTTTAATAGACCTTTCTCGAGTGAACTCTATACCCATTCTGCACTCCCCTCCCCTGTCCCACCACATTCCCAGGGAGTGTTAGGAAGACAAAAGTTAAGGGAAGGAACAGGATGAAATCTTCCTGCTCTGCTGTCCTGCGGCGAAGTGGAGCTGCTGGGAAGAGTTCTCTTTGACATCCCATCCACTGACAACCTGGAGGAACCATCAGGAAAGGAAAATTAGGGAAACCCGACTTCTACCTGGGATAGGAGAGGGCTAAGGACCCTACTTTGAGCTAACAGTACCTGCCAGGAAGGGTCCTAAGCACTTATCTATAGCTCCCATGTTAGGGCCTCAATAATAACAGTTTACATTTATTTTGCTCTTAACCAAGTCTTTAAAATGAAAGTAAGATTCATTCATCACTAAAGAATGGTGAACCCATAAGTGATAAGCCATTGAGGTCAGAGACATCAAGTCCAGAAGCCTTAAAACTATGTTTATAAGAACAGCAATAATAGTAACAACTAATAATTACTCAGTGCTTACAAAGGGATAACTGTGCTAAATGCTTTAGGATTTTGCATAATTTGTAGAATGTTTAATGTATGAGCTGACTGAATTATTTCAGCTAATGATGGTGGCAGCTGCTGAGCTGCAGGCTCTCTCGCTCACGGTCCAGGGAGAGATGACAGAGGCATGTTGAGTCACTCAGGACAGGCTCAAACCACCCCAAGGAGTTTGCCTGATGAAAGGTTTCCCTTTCCTTCAAAGCCACTTCCTGTGTCACATGACCTATATCACTCCAAAGATAATAACACTTCATGCTTCCCGAACACTTTTATCCAAAGATCTCAAAGCATTTTCAAATGTTAATTAAGCCTTCACCATCCTGGAAGATAGCAATGCCAACCTTGCTGTTTAAACACTGGATTCCAGCATACATGTTGTTCCGATCCCTGCGAGGGAAAGGGAGGTCTCTGTGAGCAAGTCCCGTATATAAGCCACCACCCAAACACTGTGACACCCAACATTCTCCTACATCTCCTGGGAAACCACCACCGCATCTCTATTCTAAATTGTCTCCTGCTCCCATTGACTGTTTCCACTGGAAGAAATACATCCAAAAAAAGGGGGGGTGGGGGTAGATAGAAAAAAAAGTTTTCTAATAGTTCTACTTTGTTTTAGGGATAGAAATACATGTAATATAGTTCTGCAAATATATAAGCACTCAGTAAACTGCTAGGTGTCTTTGCAGTATGCTTTTTCATTTATCATGATGACCAGAAGGATAAATCAGCTTTATCCAAGGCTGAGATGTGACTGCTCAGACTGCAGTATACCTGCTGTCCTATTTTATGAGCAGTCCATACCTTAGCGGAAGCATCACAAATGGTCACTCAGGAGGAGAATGCTGTGTGAAGAGTGTTAATCACTGAAGAACACTATGCATGCCTAAAGATAAGGGTGAGAGGTGTGCTTTCTGCGTAGGTTGGGAGGTCTTAGAAAACCTTTGAGATCTGCAGGGGAATGAGTGTTCTGATCCTTAAGGAGGTACCTGGGTGATACACCACAATATTCACTCCTCTCGGGTTAACTCGAGTCACCTTTCCGGTCTCAACTTAAATACCCCTTCCTCCAGGAAGCCTCTCCTGACCCCTAAACACAGCAGAGAAGCTCCTGCAAAGCACCTGTTGCCTCCCCATCACAGCATGCATTGCATGGTCTTATACTCCTTTGTGTATTTGTCTATTTTGCCTCAGGAAAGTATAAACTATAAGAAAAAAAGGACATGGGTCTTGTTCGTATTCTATCTACCAATATATAAATAATCATGGACAAATTAAAGAATGAGTGACAAACTAAATATTCTATTTTTACTTTTTAAAAATGATACTCAGATACCAAAAGGTCTGGGGGATTATCCACCAAAATATTGCCAATTATTATTCCTTGGAAGGGAGGGGAGCAGAATTCTGTGTGATTTTATTTCCTTTATTATACCTTTGGTTATTTCTAAATTTTTATAAGTATACTAGAGGCCCGGTGCATGAAATTTGTGCACTCAGGAGGTCCCTTACCCCAGCCTGCGCCCTCTCACAGTCCTGGATCCCTCAGGGGATATCTGACTGATGGACATCCTTAACGTTGTTGCTGAGGCAGGAGAGGCTTAGCAGCCCTAACTGGCTGAGCAGCACTAGCCCTGTGGTAGTGCATTGACCACCAGGGGCCAGCTCCTCCATTGAACGTCTGCCCCCTGGTGGTCAGTGCACATCATAGCAAGCGGTCGTTCCACGGTTCAGTTGATTTGCATATTACCCTTTTATTACATAGGGTGTGATTTAAAAATTTTTTTAAGTTATAATAATTTTTTAAAATTAGCATGGTTCTTATTATAATAATAATTAATATCAATAAAGTCATCCGTAAAGTTATTTTGTGCTGCAATTTATAATTCATAAAGTAGTTTCACCTAAATTATTTCATTTAGTCAACAAGAGGAGGTTAGTTTGATATTCTGATTCTTACTGGACTGCAAAATACCACCAACCCTCTCAATCAGGAATGGGTCGATGTGCCCTCACACCTTGGAACCCAGCCATGTAATATGTGTACTTTTCCAACAAGTTCATTTTTTATGAAGTCTTGCCAGGCCCTGGGGGAAACAGTGATGTAGGAAAAATGTATATATGCAATCCTACTCTCTCTTCCCTACATCTAACTGGCCACATTCACTGTCCTCACTTTTCTCGCCCTCTCTACTCCTATTCATAAAAGACAGCTTAATGCCTCTTCCGTGGCTGCATTTTCATCATTTGTTTGCACAGGCCTAATCTACAAAGCAGGCGAGAGTTGAAAGCCCTGTTTCCCCCTCACATCCCCCCTCTCTCCTGCAGTGATAACATTTCACATATGCATAGCACTTTCCAGAAGGCTTCCCCATACATCACCTCACTGGACCCTCCCAGCAAACCTTTGAGGTCTGCACATCAGATAGCATTACCCACTTTGGAGATAAGGAAACCAAAACACAGAGAGGTTACAGCACTTGCCAAAAATCACAGTTACTTGCTGATAAAGACAGGACTAGAATCTGGGGCCTTACAGAAAAGCCCAGAACCCTCTGCGTTTTTGCTTTGATCTTGTAGTCTAGCCTATGACCCATTGATAGGGCCCCATGGGATCTAAAGCTGGTAGCAAACTGAACTGAACTGATGAGGGCAAGATTACAGGTTCGATTTCTGAGTAGGATAGTGTAACTCTTGCATTAGAGTGTTTTGCTTTTTGATTTGTTATAGATTTCTGCATATATTCATTTTTACATATGTTTGTTGTTGATGGTATTATAGATGTCCCCCATTCTTCCCCTTAACCCTTATTCAAGCAACAGACCTGCAAATGAAAGACCTACGTTGCAAAGGGGACTAGGTAAGACTAGCTGAGAGTGCATAGATGATTCAGCTCAATTCTATCATCGCGTGAGTTAAATACCTTAATTACCTATTCTTTTAAGCCTACATAAATATATTCACATAAATATGTTTTAAAAAATCCTATAAATAGACTCTACAAATCTATACTTCTATGGCTGTCACTTTCTGTCATCACAATTTATACTTATTGTCCTGGTGCAATTCATGGCTCTCTCTTTCACTTTGGAGGATAATGTATACGGTCATCCTATATTCATCTCACAGAGAACTGATGTGCAATTTCAGTAGACACTGAACAGGATTGATTTTCAAAAAGGCAAGCCCCAACGTTGTAAGAAGAGTTGCTGTTATGGAAATACACTCCTGGAGACATTCCCAGCATTAAATGGCCTTCGCGAAAGACATGGTGAGACACACATCCCTTTGTGTTCCTTTGGGTCAAGTTTTAAAATGTAGTGAAACTCTGGCTAGCTTCAATCCCTTTGCTAAAAGATCTCGGTGTTTCGGCACCTCATTCCCTCACCTGATATTATATCTTGGTCTCATTGCTTATCAGAAGTGTTCCTTTCCACATTCATTTAAAAAAATTAGAGGAAACCAATTAGAATTCACATTTTGGGGGCTTCAAATTATAATGCCTCCTACGTTTCCCAAAGGAATCCTGCCAAGGCAATGGCCTAAAACAATAGCTGTTTGCTAAAAGGTAAAAAGAAAGATTTTCACAATGATGTCTACTCATGCCCTTTGAGCTTATGTAAATCTTATCCCCCGTCCCCCCCCCCCCCCCATCTGTAAGATGGAAAGAACACCTGCTCGAGAGTTGCTGAAAAACTAGAAAAGATGCTTTGACTCACACAACTGATGAAAATTTGTATGTTGCTCTCTTTAGAAGTACCGCCTTAACCTAAAGACCCGGTCCTTGTTTACAGCAAGCTTACAAGTTTGTTCCCGAAGACAGATACTAAATAGTACATAATTAAATGCTAAGAGTGTATGTTCAAAAAGCAATGTACTCCAACCCATACACTAATGAGAGAGTGTATGGGTTGGAGTGTATGGGTTAGAGTAGTAAGCAAGCAAGTCAGTGTTAATTCTTCTCCCCAAGGCACACCCCAAACACCTCAAGAGAATTATCTGAAGGGTATACAGCCATTTACCCCAGATCCCTGCAACTTCATAATCAGGGTTCTACCCAATTCTCCTGGATTTTGATGTGGGCCCTACGTGACTCTACCAGATATTTCATGGAAGACATCATTTCCCACCCACCCCCACTTAATTCAATTCTATCATCTGACCAAACAAAGATGGCAAAATACACATTTTGTTGAGAGATCATTTGACTCTTTTTCACAAAGATCTGTTTTCCCTATCATTGTAACAAGGATAACAAGATAGCATTTCTTCCTTCAGTATAAAAATGTAAAGATTAATTTCTAAAAACCAGGAGTAAACATATGCCCAACCCATGTCACAGTAGAAAACAGATAGGAAAGGACAGAGTAACCTCTGGTTCTTTGAAGCAAGAATCTAGCTCTTCTGTGACAATATATCTTCTTTAATATATCAATTAATCATCCAGTATTACTGAGTACCTACTAGGCCAGGAACAAGGATGAAGATCTTCCCCTGCTGAAATACCTTGGAAAAGTGACTGCAATAAGGATGCATCTATGTAGGAGAGAAGGGATCTAACATTGGTGAAGACCTGCTATAGCCAGACAACAGATTAAGCTCTTTACGCATGCTAATCCATAAATTATCTCCCCAGTTAGCCCCATTTAACAGATGAGGAAATATTACATCCAAGGCTGCAAAAAGCAGTATTCAATCAGGATCTGTGACTGTCCAGTTTTCCTTTGTTCTCTCTTTGTTCCTGAGTTCTGCCAAAGAAGGGATCTGACATCTGAATGTTTTTTCCACCAGGATCTTCCCAGAAGAAGATGTCCTAACTTCAGTGCCACAAAAACCCGAGTGATAACATCTGATTTTACCAGAACGGAGTTCTATCCTGGCTGTCATATGGAAACCAGGGCCTGCAACAGTGAGTGCTCTTAGTCACATTCTTTCCATTCCAGGACAATGGAGGAAAACACCTTGTGGGTAGGTTAAAATAACAGAAGTTGTTTGTTTGTTTTTATTACAAATCTTTTGTGGATTAATTATATAATTATTAGAGTTCCTAACCACATTTTTTTAAGTGTTAAATTGTAATTATTCCGCAGGTTCAGGAGCAACGCTAGCTGACTATTGAGGCAAGTTGGCCAAGGAACCCGTGAACAGCGGAGACACTGACTTCAGGACATGATGTCCAAAGCGCTGGTGGCCTTGGACAGGTCTCTAACTTGTCTGGCCCCAGCTTCCTCAAGAAGAAACTGAGGGGTGGATCTAGGAATTGATTGATTGGTTTAGTAAATACTTATTATTCGTTATCAAAGTCTTGGACCTCATGATGTTTAGAGTCTAGTGAAACACAACAATTTCAATACAGTGTGTTAACTGCTATAAAAAGCTACATAGAGGATGCTATGAGAAGGCACAGGAGGAACTTCTGCTTCATTCTGGGGAGTAGAGGAAGAGTACAGGGAAGGAGTGGCATCTTAAGCAGAGGTATAAAGGACCAATAGGAGCTAGCAAGGCAAAGTGTGCATATGGGGAGAGGAGAGTCAGAGGGAACAGTGTCCCAGGAGCATAGAGCAAAGGCCTGGGGGGAAGCTGCCATGTCCCCGTGTGGAACAGCTGGCTTGTGAAAAGGCAGTTGGAGATGAAAGGGGAACAGGGGCCACACCCATCATTAGAGGTCTTATATATCATCAAATCGAGTTTGGACTTTATTCATTCCTTTAGAAACTGTTTATTAACCTTACTATGGGACAGTATTTTTCGAGGTTCTGGGGTTACCAGAATAATAAGCAAGAGAGAAGGGTTCCTGCTTTTATAGAGCAAAATAAGAATCCATTCAAGGATTAAAACAGTTCAATAACATGATCAGAGTTTTTAAAACTGGTTTGGACAAGGATAAGCCTTTTTCACCTATAAAATTCAGACTCAATGATTAAAAATTCAAGATACAATAAGTCACAAAATTTCTGTGTTAACATTATACATTATGTATGACTAATTACATTTTTTATATAAACATATGTTTGGTTTACAGATTTCTTTTCAAGTCTTTAATAAATTGAGTGTTCAGACATAGAAACATTTATTTGGTGGCGAAGCAAAAAGAGCCAACATGCATTGAACACTGATGACATACTGAAGACGGGGAGGAGGCAGAGGGATCCATAATGCCCACTTTGCAGATGAAGAATTCTGAGCCCCAAATTCAATTTACCTGTATGAACAGAGTAAAGCTAAGAATCAAATTGGAAATCCTAGTTGGTTGGTTGGTTGGTTGGTTGGTTGGACATCAAAGCTCATACTGTTTTAGGTTACAACACATAATTATACATAGCCATCCTTTTCCCTGAGCTCTTAGAATAGTGAAAAGCTGGTTCATAGGTATCAGCCGGTTGACTCAGTATAGTCATTTCTCAGTTAAGCATATCCTGTTTTTGATAAATTGCAATACTTCTGATGTGCAGGGACCATGTGCATTTCAAAATTCTGCTGTGAGTTTATAGGAAACAGAACTCAAATTTAATCTGTCAAATAGGGAAAGCAAATTTCAGGTAGGGAGACATTAGTATTTTCCTTGGCATAGAAATACACAGGTGGTAAGGAGAGAGTCAAAACATGAAAAAATACTCAGTCCTTCCTAGAAAGGTGTTTTCCAGGACAAGAAACACTGCTTTCAAGTACAAGAATTCCCTGAGCTTCCTGAAAATAAACCAAAAATAAATAATAAAAACCACCTCAGGCCTCGGAGCCCATTCCTGCTCTGCTCACTTAATATTTCCTCTGCTCCTGGCACACTGGCTTCCAGCCCTCCCAATGGAATCCCAGACCTCACTCAGCAAAGCTCAGGGTTTACAAGGCCTCCAGGAGCCTGGTGGCCTCCATGCACTTCCTGGTCCCCTCCCGCCACCTGGAGATCTTCCTGAGCTCCCAGCTTCCTGTCCTGGAGCTAAGTCCCTTATAGCAGTGTTTTTCAACCTTTTTTGGGCAAAGGCACACTTGTTTCATGAAAAAAATCACAAGGCACACCACCATTAGAAAATGTTAAAAAATTTAACTCTGTGCCTATATTGACTATATATAAAGTAATTCTCTTGAATAGGAATCAAATAAACACAAAGAAAGTATTTTATAATTACTTTATTATGAAATATTAAGTAAACAAAATAGTGAAAAATTATAAAATTCTTGTCTTGTCTGCACCTACGGCACACCAGGCACACTAGTGTGCCACAGAACAGCGGTTGAAAAACGCTGCCTTATAGAACCCACAGGAGGAGGGCGTTTTCTTGTCAAGTACCAGAAGGGCTCTGCTTCTTCACAAGTAAGACACATGTCTCACTTCACTTAGCTATAACTTTTTTATTTATTTTGTTTTTGTTTAAAATTTAGTAGTCAGCTTGTCTAGCATGGCTCAGTGGTTAAGCGTTGACCTATGAACCAGGAGGTCATGGTTCAATTCCCAGTCAGGGCACATACCCGGGTTGCAGGCTCCATCCCCAGTGGGGTTGTGCAGGGGGCAGCCAATCAATGATTCTCTCTCATCATTGATGTTTCTATCTCTCTCTCCCTCTCTATTTTTCTCTGAAATCAATAAAATATAAATAAATAAGGAAAGGGGGGGGAGAGAGAGAGAGAGAGAGAGAGAGAGAGAGAGAGAGAGAGAAAAGAAAGAAAGAAAGAAAGAAAGAAAGAAAGAAAGAAAGAAAGAAAGAAAGAAAGAAGCAGTCAGTCCTATCTGTTCATCAAGGTATAGCAGACTTTGTTGGTTACTTAACCAGAATTCCTAACACTAGATTTTCTTTGGGCAATCCACACACTACACACAACCTTGTGATGATTTAAACTAGTAATGCTAATCCCATTGCCCTAATTAGGAACTGGTTTTCGAGTGAGCATTTGTTGTTAGTCCTGGCCAATGAAATAAAAGAAGTCTACTGGTGGGGAGGAGAGAGTCTGAGAAACTTTCCTCATAAAAAGAGGCACCTAGGAGGAAGCAGCCTTTTCTTCCTCTTGGAATCAACCTAACCATCTTGCAATCATGAATGTAGTCAGTCTGAGGACAGAACTGACATGCTCAAGGTGGCAGGGCAACAAGATGGAAAGAACCTGGGTTTTTAATTGACCCTCCCCGGAGCTGCCTGCCTCTAGGACTCCTTTTATGTGAAGTAAGAACTTTTTCTTAGCATTTAAGTCATTTTGAGTCTCGCTTTCCCTGTACTTGAAAATGACCTAGTCCTCTGCAGAACTGATGAGTGGGACAACAAACTTATTTGTGTTAGAGGTCAAGAAGTTAGGCATGGGGAGATTTAACAAGAAACAAAGCTTTCTTTTTTTTTTTTTTTAATATATTTTATTGATCTTTTTACAGAGAGGAAGGGAGAGAGATAGAGAGTTAGAATCATCGATGAGAGAGAGTCATTGATCAGCTGCCTCTTGCACACCCCCTACTGGGGATGTGCCCACAACCAATGTACATGCCTTTGACCCTAATCGAACCCGGGACCTTTCAGTCCGCAGACCAACGCTCTACCACTGAGCCAAACCGGTTTCGGCAACAAAGCTTTCTTTATCAAGGCAGTAGCAATGCTGGGTGCAGTATGTCTGTAACATGAATTTGTCTTCTAGTCTGGCCATCCATTGGCTTTAAGGATCATTAATAAATACTATAAAAACTACTCATTTTTTTAAAAATTCTATAAGCAGCATGTTCCCTCCCCACCTCAGGACCCCCTTTGATAGAATATATTATAGAGGAAGGGCTTCTCTAGTTTAAACGAAGCATTTTGCATCTTAAGAGGCTCTAAAGTTTTATTGCTTCACTGCAATGAGAGACACTAGTGCTCAGCTCATACCATCCCAGCTCAAAAAATGGTGCTGAGGGTGAGGGCAGCAGTGGTGTCCATAGTGACAAGGTAGAAGCCCCCACCCCATTCCATGGCAGATGTAGCACCAGAACCTGTCAGGAGACGATAGTCCAGTGACTCACCAAACTACCTGGCATGATGGGTGGGGATTGATTGTGATTGCATGTGAAACCCTCTCTGGTACTCCCAGAGACCTTAAAAGAATGTTGCTGCGAACTGAGAACCAAGGATCCCATGCTAACAGGTGGGAGCAAAGACAAAAAAAAAGTTGAGTGATTGCTGTTTCTAGCACTTCATTCAGACCCACAGGTGGCTAAGAAGAAAGCCTTCATGGCCCAATAGGAAGGGAAATGACATAATAGTTTGCTGGGATTTCCAGCAAAATAATATATCACAAGTTCAGATAGAATATGAAACTGCCCTTTTGGAGTAATTCTGCTTCGAGTTTATATACGCAGGATCATAATCAAGGAGATAGATCAGGATAACATAGTGAGAGTAGAAGAGTCTACTAATCATATCAGCCTTCCAATAATTCTGAAAACAGGAATCATTGCCTGAAACTTTATTTAACATTTTTATCGGATAAACTAAAAAGAGAAGCATTACTGAGATTCAACCATAGAGAATTTTAAGTTGTAGAAATCTGGAACAACCAACCTGGGACTATAAAACTAGAAGAATTAAGCCTCCCAAGATTTACTGGGAGGTCAAAACCCATATGTGCCTAAACCTAAAACGGATAGGCTTGGCTGCCTACAACTAAGAATCCGCTGAACAGAGCAGGAGGAAGCAGCATGAAGTCACCGAGATGAGACTTCAAAATGGTCTGAGGTGACAGAACTAGCAAAATATTTTATCTTAATCTTTTTACCTTCCTAAATCTCATAGAATACAATCACACATCAGGGCTACCCAGTGAAAGGTTGCAGTAAATGTCACATTAAAAATGTCCATTCTGAAAAATGGAGCAGAGAGGCAGGCACTGATTATGTCATGGTCTAGAGCAAAGTTATGCTCTAATCATTAGTTAATTTTTAAAGCAGGAATTCTTTAAGTACCTATCGTTATCCTCAAAGGCATGCTCTAGTCCCTGGGGTTGGCTTGTAGAGAGTGGGGCTTGCACCAGAGTGAGGTTCCACATGTTTAATCAGGAGCATTAGAGTCAGGAAGCAGAGTCTGAATGCAAATACAGAGCCATATTCAAGAGATCAAACCAGAAAAGTCTAGAACAATGCAAGATCAAGGAGCAGGAAAAGGAAGCCAGGAGAATGAAGAAAGGAAAACAGGGGAAGGTGGGGTTCAAGGTAGTAGATTTTAGAAAGTTTATTGGGTACAAGATCAGGTGCCCCAGAAGTTCTCCCATATGGGCTTGAATGGTCAACCTGGCTTAAAGGAATAAAAACTAAAGGGAATGATTCAAATGAAAATAAGTGACAGAATAATTCTGATTTTTCTATTTCCACCCCCAACCACCTCAACTTCTTTTAAAAAATATTTATTGTTGAAAGTATTATATATGTCCCCTTTTCCCCATTGGCCTCTCCCAGCCTCCCCCACCCCACTACTCCCAGATCTTCATCACCCTATTGTCTGTGTCTATGGGTCAGCAAACCGCGGCTCGTGAGCCATATGCAGCTCTTTGGCCCCTTGAGTGTGGCTCTTCCACAAAATATCATGGCCTGGGCAAGTCTATTTTGAAGAAGTGGCGTTAGAAGAAGTTAAAGTTTAAAAATTTTGGCTCTCAAAAGAAATTTCAATCATTGTACTGTCGATATTTGGCTCTTTTGACTAATGAGTTTGCCGACCACTGCGTTATTCCATCTCATACACAAAATACATGGGGGGAAATGATCCCCAAAAGTAGAGAAGCATCTTATCAACAAATAAAGTATTTAAGATGCAATTGCAAACACAGTTTTAATAAGTTACAGGAGAAGTTCAAAAGAAGGAAAATCACTTCAGTTAGGAAAAGAAAGGAAGAAAAACTACTAATATTTTTTAGTCCCTAAAGCATGGATTCTCACCACAGCCCTCAAGTATTATTGGCACCAATCTTCATTTGAGGAAAAGAAGAGTCAACAGGTCCCTCCCCAGAGACAGATGCAAGGCCAGAAAGGACTCCCAAGCTTCCTCCTGAGAGAATCAGGGAAGTTTCCTGCCACACCCATGGCATATGGCTGAAACGCACAAGATGGCCTAGAGAAGTTGAAGGGAAATTGGCAGAGATGAGCATTCCAGGAGTCAAAGCAAAGTGAGCAAATGGAGAAAGGTAAGAAATGCAGATGCTGTCACAAAATGTAGGTTGCTGAGTTCTTCGGAAACAGTAGCGTAACAAGAAAAACACCGGAAAAGCGAAGTAGAAGAATCAGTTGTGATCACAGCCTAGAAATACTTCCCAGCAAATCCTTGTGTGACCCTGTGCCACCTGTATGTTCCTCAGCCACTCTCAAGGGTGCCTGGAAGTGAATCAGTGCAGGTCAAATTAAAGTTTGACTAGTTTCCAGGACAAGAATCAAGGCTCCTTAACTCGCCCCAAATCACACACATGGACTCTTTTGGAATCAGGGGAAGACTTGAAACAAAGGCTCAACCTGGCTGACATCCAAGGGAGACCTCATTCTTGGGCTTTATAGTGTGGTTTGTTTTCAAAGACTATTACAGCTTCTGGACTATCACACTTTTTCAAAATGCTATGATCTATCAAGATGGAACTCGCCACTTCATTCCGGGGGCTCCCAGGCTGTCACATAAACTAGTGTTTTACTTCTAGCTTATGCCTGAGAGAGCGTGGAGACGACTGGAGCTTTTACGTGTGTCCCTGAGAGGGGCACAGGGCTGCTGTCCCTCGGCGGGCTTCCCCTGCAGCCTGCACCTCTGACCTCTGTGCTCATCTGTTTCCCATGATTCCTACTGGGCCCCAGAGCGGAGCAGTATAACACGGTACAGCATAACTCACTTTTATAGAGCATCCTTCTTGCAAGCTATCACGGGGAGCTAATCAAATGCTGACGGGAAAGGGTCTGCTGCAGAATAAGATTTAAAGGGGGAGGAACTGATTTAGCGGCTCAGGGGGCAGAAAAGAAATTTCAGATAGATGGGTTAGGAGAAGTGGAAGAACAACCCCCACTGCGGTAAAATGTGGGAAAAGAGAAGTGACTAAGTTTGGGAGGAAAGAGCACATAGGGGTAGGGATGAGAAACTGCCGATACTTTCACAGCAAAAGTGAAAGGGATTTCATTCAGGAAAGTAACGGGTCCAAGGAACCCATATTAAGGAACTGAAAACCCAACCCCAAATGACTTGAACAACACGTGTTTTTATCTCACATTAGATATGCTGTTAATTCAGCGGCCCAACGGTATCATCAGAGCCGCAGCCTCTTGCCCTCTTTCTACTCTGAAGCCCTCAGTGTGTCAGATATGTCCTCTGAGCTGCTATTCCCCGGGTCACAGAATGGCTGGTGCAATTCCAAGCATCTCACCAAAATACAGCAACCTCTAGACACAATAGGATACAACAGAAGAAAGGGACACTATTTCTTCAGCAGGTCCCCTTTGAAGAGTATGAGTCCTCTTTCCCAGAAATCCCCAGCAGACTTAGCCCTCATGTCTCTTTGGCCAGTATTTGGGTCCAGTCTCCATCTAAACCAAACACTGGCCAGAAGAATAGAATCATCATAATTGATGAAAACCATTCAAGATTCACTTCTAAGTTAAATAAGAGAAGGCTGGACCCCAAAATCAAGGCTCTGCCCACAAGCAAAGAGGAATAACAGTAATCCACCTTGTCTCATATAAAAATAATGGGAAATGGGCATTGTGTCTATTGACCTGGGGAGCAGAATACATTTAATACATAATTACCTACACAATTCAGATTAATTGGTTAGAACTTAAGAAGATCCTAGTTGGAGAAACCCCTATAATGAGAAAGAAAATAAGCATTTCTAAGTATAAGGGCATATTAGGAGGAGATGGTAGAGAGAGTTGAATTTTGGCCTCATGCTAGAGTGAGATTAAACATATTGAAAGATGGGCTGTTTGGGATCAAGGATTTCTGCTCTTGGCAAATGAGGTTTGGAAAGGAGAAATTTTAGTTCTAAGTTAAATAGTGTAATAATGGAGTTGGAGCCTTTTGAGAGCAAGCATCTCCTGTTTCTGGGGTTGGGGAGGCACTGTGAGGGAGAGATATGCAAGACTGCACAGCCAAATATCAACTCGGTGACACGCACAGGAAAGCTTCTGCAAAGTCCAACGCAAAAGGTTGTGTGAAACCCATAGGAATAAGAGAAAGACACGTTTTTAGTAAGTGTGGAACTAAACTAAACTTCATGGTGTCTGAGCTTCTTGCTGATCCTGAACCTTTGGGGATTTGAGTTTATTTACTCTGGGAAAATCCATCTTCCAAGTACTAAGGGAAAAAGTGTAGCTTCAACATTTGCTGAACACCAACTAACTCTTTAAAAACCATACAGGGATGAGTGAAGTAAAAATGAATCACAAACATGCAGATTAAATTTCTCCTAAACTGCACCAGAGTTTAAAGGGCAAGTGAAAAAGCACTTGAGGCAAAAGACATTTTGGCTTTTGCAGAACCTAAAACATTTCTAATGAGTTTGAATTCATTCAATTAACTTAAGATTTAGCAGAGTTCTTTCTTCCCAGCGTTCAGCCTAATGATATACATACAGCAGCCATACACATACACATGCAGCTGCCATCACCTTAAAGAGGCAATTACTTTTGTTTTATGAAAATGAACTTCTTGTGCAAATTGGTAGTCACAAAATAATCACGGGGATGTAAAAGTACAGTATAGCAATATAGTCAATAATATTGTAATAACTCTGTATGATGCCAGGTGGGTACTAGAATTATCAGGGGGGTCACTTTGTAAATTATATTAATATCTAACCACTATGTTGTACACCTAAAACTAATATAAAGTAATATTGACTGTCAACTGTAATTGAAACTTTTTTATTTTTTTAAAAAAAATTAACTTCTTGATCCAAGAGCACTGAGAGAAATATCATGATAATGACAAAAATAGTAATCCAATGGCCTTTAGTATAAATGATAGAACTCAAAGTTCTATATTTAATATTGGGCACAAGACTAACAACCCTGAGAGATATGACATAAAAACAAAGCATTCTCTTCTAAAAACTTTACATTTCAAATACTATAGTGAGTCTATAGCAGGAATTTGTGTGTCATCCAATCACCTGTGGAAAGTATTATTATGAATGTGTACTAGGTAGCAGGTATCATTGGAGATAAATAGTAAGGATGTAAAATTATCCATGTATTCATCAGTTTACTTTTTGCTCAAGAAGAACCTCATTTGGTAATTAGTTCAATGTGTTATGTTATTAAGGTTTCTTTTTACTCCATCTTCCCTCCTTTTTGGACTAGATGAATATTCCCTATAAATCTATTTTCTTTTGTCGTTATCTCTCATCTCTCAGCCTGTCAGATAAACATACATCCTTCCTTTTAATAGGTACTCAAACACTGAGAAGTTGTCACATCATTAATCCACTTATTTCTCCACTAGATTCCTCTACTTTTGCTGGCCTACTTTAGACAAGGATCCCTCTGCCCTTTTTTTGATCTGTTCTTTAAAATAGTATATAACTAACCTTGATTAAGAGTGCCTCAGTGATCTGGCTTGATCTAGGGGTAGAATTTAGAATATTTGAGAATGAAAGTAGAGATTCCACATTTTTCAGGCAACTGTCCATGATTATGATTTTTTGAGGCTGAACTTGAGGTAAGTTCTGTATTCAACTGTACAAAAAGAGTTAGAAACATCGATGGAATGTAGAGTCTATTAGACAGCCTGTGTTAACTACAGTTTTGTGATATCCCTCTCAATAAAACTCAAACAATCGTTATAATACAGAGATGTCTGTAAATATCATTCTTTGGTTGAACACATTTGATGTCACAGACACTGTGTGAACCCAACAAAAAAGGTATCACTACTATGTCAATGTACAGATGAGGAGTCGAAATTTCAGAGAATTTCGGTGACTTGACCATGATTACCCTGCTGGAAAGCAGCAGAGGCAGAATTTGAAGAGTTTTGTAGAGGCCAGGCCTGATCTGTTAACTCGCACTTTTCCCAGGGTCCAGTAAAGGGAGATCGTTGGCTGGAGTTAGAAGGCAAGAGCTAGAATTTTGTTTTGTTAGCCTTAATTTGGTTAAGGGAAAGGAATGACACTTCAGGGGAAAGAACTCGAGTTGGGTTGTGTTTTTCTTTTCAATTAAATTTTATTTTACAAGAATCCTTGATGAAACCAGAGGGAAAGTCTTACTTCTCCTCTCTCCTTCAAACAAGTCCCCAAAATGTCCCTTCTAATCTCTGACTTCTGTAATTATTATTGGAGTGGCCTATCCTGTTTTTAAAAAAAAGCATTGGGGTCCCCTGCTTCAGAAGACTTCTCCATAGCGCGAGAGACTCCCCACATCCAGAGGGAAAAGGTCACAGATTTAGATTTTAATGTGAATATGCATTTGGAGAAAGAAACAGGAAAACAGTATATGACTGACAATGGAGAAGACAACTGGTCAACCTGTTGTCATTGTACAAGTCCTGGGAACTTTTCTCTGGGAGCCAAAATAAAGCATTCATCTCCTCTGTCCCTTTTGTAGAAGACTCAAAACAGTCAATGGATTTCCATTCCTCTTCTTAAAGCCACTTCTTTTCCACTCCCCCTACAACCTACAATCCCAACCCAACATAAAACTTTTTTTCCCCTCAGCCAACAAATTTTCTGGTCACCACAACAAGCAGATTCACAGAGCAAATGAATAATTTGAAATGTGACAAGTATCTCATCTGATTCACAGAAAGAAAAAAGTCAAGATGGCTGCTGCCAAAATGGAAACACTGTTTGGAAAATTCTTGAAAATATCCTTACAATCTCAAATTGGGCAAGTGAATATACCCTAAGGAAAAACTTGGAATGTCCCAAAATATAAACAAGGTAAAAATTTTAAGTGTTAAAATGATAGAAATAAAAATGCTGATGGGGCCGAAACCGGTTTGACTCCGTTGATAGAGCATTGGCCTTCAGACTGAAAGGTCCTGGGTTCGATTCCAGTCAAGGGCATGTACCTTGGTTGCAGGCACATCCCCAGTGGGGGGTGTACAAGAAGCAGCTGGTCCATGATTTTCTCTCATCGATGTTTCTAACTCTCTATCCCTCTCTCTTCCTCTCTGTAAGAAATCAATAAAATATTTTTTTAAATGCTGATGGGTCCATATAAATGAACTTTTTTTTTTTTCTAATATTGTTTACTTTTAACACTTGAGCTGCTGATTTGAAATCCCTGCCAGGTAGGGAGTAAGCAGTAATAGTCCTAGAATTCATATAGAAGGGGCTTATGGGAAACCATCTGGACATAAGGGAGGTTGGGAACTTGAAGACAATCTAGCAGCTCACAGATATCACTCAGATAGTAGTTATTGGCAGTGGGCACTAGGAGAGTAAGCTAATGAAGATTATGGTGAAACTTAACACCCATACACACTCCAGACCACAGGAGTCAACAATGCCAGTTGTCTACCCAGCATCCATCCCTACTGTCTTTCTGCCTGAGAGAACCCTGGTTTTAATCAGTCAACCACTAATTCTCTACACAGCCATACTCCTTTGGGGGACATGTTCCAGAACCAAAACCAACTGCTCTAAGATAACCCCAGGGGCCTTTTAAGGAATGTTTTCGGAGTAAGTATATGACTGGACTCTAGCCAACATGATGTGAGGAAAAGTTTGCTGGAGGTTCCTAGGAAGTATTTCCTCACTCATAAGCCAGTCTCCTCTGCCATGTACCCTGGCCCGAGTGGATGTGACTCCTGGCACTGCTGTAGTCATCATGCTCCCAAACTGGAAGATTCAGTCAACCCAGGGGCTGGCTGGTGATGGAGATGGAAAGAACCTGGGCTGTTGATATTATTGAAGCAACACACTCAAGAGACCATCCTGCCTTTGGATTTCTTATCACGTGAAACAGTAAATCTCCATATGTTTAATCCAGTTGGCTTAGGGTTTTCTGAGATTTGTGCCCAAAGCAATCCAATGTATATAGTTGCTCCCTGTCACCCATTTCCACTCCTACCCCCGCCCCCAACCCTTGACACAAACACTGGCTTAGAGGTTAGAGGAACTTCAAGATGTCTTTCCAGAATTTAGGGACAGAAGCAAACAACACATCCTATCCAATAAAAGAGTAATATGCAAATTGACCATCACTCCAACACACAAGATGGCTGACCCCATGTGAACACAAGATGTCCGCTACAAGATGGCCAGCAGGGGAGGGACCAGGTCTGCAAGGGAGGGAAGTTGGGGGAGACCGGGCCTGCAGGGAGAGACAGTTATCGGGAGACCCAGGCCTGGAGGGGAGGGCAGTTAGGGGCAAGCAGGCTGGCAGGGGACAAGTTAGACTTCAATCAGGCTGGCAGGGGAGTAGTTAGGAGGTGATCAGGCTGGCAAGCAAAAGCCGGTAGGGGCAATCAGGAAGGCAGGCAGGTGAGCAGTTGGGAGCCAGCAGTTCTGAATTGTGAGAGGGATGTCTGGCTGCCCATTTAGGCCCTATCCTACCTATGAAATTTTGTGTATTGGCCCTTAAAGAATGTGCCTGCATTTCCAGCAATCTCTCAAAGCAACCCTGCTGCTTTTCACAGCCAGATGGTATGTGGCACTTTTCTCAGTTATGATACTCTGGACTAGGGAGCCCAGCTTGGGGTTTAGACCCTAGAGGTGTCAGTGGGAAACCTCACAGCTGAGATATCCATCTAGAATGTCAGCTGCTGCCTGTGGGAGCCCAACCAGCCTTTTCACACCTCCACCACTCCTATCAGTCTCTAGTGGTCTTCACTTTCCATCCTTGGTTATCAGGGTTCTCCCTAGCTAGCCTTTAGTTGATTTTTCAGGTGGTTCTTCTGTATTTTAGTTGTACTTCATTTGGTTCTGGGAGAGTGTCAGTGTAGTTTCCACTTACTCCACCACCATTTTTGAATCTCTGGATCATTTTTTAACAAAACATAATAGAATCTTCCCAAGTCTATTCCTCTCTGCTCTGATCAGTAATCCTTTCTCTGAATGTTTGTATTCTTTATCATATATTAATATATCCACACCAATAAATGTTATCATTTTGTGTGCCTTTAAAACATTTCATAAATTATATCATAATGTACAATTTCAATTGAAATCTTCACATCTTTTTAATTCACTTTAATTATCCCTCTGAGACCTATAACATGGTAGAGGTAGTTCTTTCCATCCAATTTATCAGCTTTACTAGTATAGCATGTAATTTACTCATTCTTCTATTACTGAACATTTAGATAGTTTTCAGTTTTTTATTATTGAAATAATTCTGCAATAAACATTGACCTTCTTCTAAACATGTATGAGGGTTTCCTTTTGATGTTTAGATTGAATCATGTGAAATTGCCAATATTCAACCATTCTGAACTACAAAATGACAAATTCATATGGCTCAACTTATTACATACCTAGAAATGAAAATGCCAGTTGATAGGTATAAACTTTTTAAACTTAATCAAGTACAGCCAAAGTTTGAGAGATGGTTTTCTAAAACCCTTTTGAGATAAACATCTAAATCTTAAATACTCAATTTACAGAGTTTATTCCATAGAGAAAATATGTTTCTACATCTGAGAGAGAAGGAGAGAACAAAGAGAAAGAACCTGGAGTTTCTTATGTATCTCTGTCATCTAGCAAATTTTAGAAATGATGGTGCTATGCTTTCTTTCAAACCCTCAAGTTTCACTTCCCAGAGGTAAAGACATCATATATGACAGGGGAAAAAATGATACACTATTCTAGTAGATCTATTCAATGAAGTGAGATTGTTTTTAAGAAACAGCCCAAGGAAATATTTGGAATTATAAATTGTCTAATGTTAAAATAGCAATATCTGCCGAAACCGGTTTGGCTCAGTGGTAGAGCGTCGGTCTGCGGACTGAAAGGTACCAGGTTCAATTCCGGTCAAGGGCATGTACATTGGTTGCGCGCATATTCCCGGTAGGGGATGTGCAAGAGGCAGCTGGTCGATGTTTCTCTCTCATTGACGTTTCTAGCTCTCTATCTCTCTCCCTTCCTCTCTGTAAAAAATCAATAATATATATATATATATATATATATATATATATATATATATATATATATATATATAAAATAGCAATATCTTTGCTTGTAGCTGCTTTTTCTTAACTAGATCCAGAAAGGAAAGTGAAGAGATTCTTTTTTTCCTTTTTTACTGAATGTACTAGAGGCCCGGTGCACAAATTTGTGCATGGGTGGCATCTGGCCAGCCCAACCCCAATGGGTGTATCGAGGCCAGGCCTGTCAGAAGGAGGAGATGATGGGAGGTTGGCCGGCTGGCTGTCCGGCCGGCAGCTGACCTGTCCCAATTGGGGCCTGATTAGGGTAAGGCTGGCTGGGGGGAAGAGCCACAGGTGATTGGCCAGCAGGCATGGCCTCGATTGGGGTAGGGGGGCCAATTGGGGGTGGGACCAGCCATGGGGAGGGGATGTGGTGGTGGATTGGCAGGCCCCGCCCCCAAATGGGGTTGGGGGCTGATTGGGGGCCAGTGGCCTGGGGGAGGGGCCATGGGTCCTTGGCCAGCTGGCCCTGCCCTTGATTGGAGTAGGGGACTGATTGAGGGCAGAGCTGTCTGGGGGAGGGGCCATGGGTTGATGAGAGTAGTGGGGGCCCATCAGGGACAGGGCCAGTCAGGGGTAGCTGCTACAGGCAATTAGCCAGCTGGCCCTGCCCCTGATCAGGGTGGATGGGGTGGGGGGATGATCTGGGGTGGGGCCAGGTGAGGGGAGGGGTTGAGGGCCAATCAGGGTGGTGGGGGCCCACCAGGGGTGGGAGCAAGCATGTGGAGAGGCTGCAGGCCAATCAGGGTGGAGCAGGTCAATCAGGGTGGGAGAAGCTGATCAGGGGTGAGGCTGGCTTGGGAGAGGGGCCATGGGAGGTTGGCTGGCCAGCTTCAACCCCCATCAGGCCTGTTCATTGGCTGCAGTGAGTAACAAAATGACTGGTCATTCTGATCTTTACAGCACTTCAGTCACTGGCTTTATATACATATAGAATAGGTGTGATATTGATTAATAAAATTATATAGGTTTCAGGTGTACAATTCTATAATCCATCATCTGTATATTGTATTATGTGTTCACCACCCCAAGTCAAGTCTCCTTCCATCCTTCCATTACCATTTATCCCCTCTATATCCTCTTCTACCTCTTCTGGTAATCACCATACTATTGTCTGTGAGTTGTTTTTTGATTGTTTGTTTTGCTTTGCTAAATTCCTTCACCCTTTTCACCCAGCTACACAACCCCCTTCCCTCTGACAGCTATCAGTCTGTTCTCTACCTACGAGTGTGTTTCTATTTTGTTAGTTTATTTTATTCATTAGGTTTTACATATAAGTGATATCATGTGACACTTGTCTTTCTCTTATTGGCTTATTTCACTTAGCATAATGGTCTCCAGGTAATCTCCATCCTGTCTCAAAGGATAAGATTTCCTTCTTTTTTATGGTTAGGTAGTTTTTCACTGTGTAAATATACCGCTGCTTTTTTTTTTTTTTTTTTTTTTTTCTACTCATCTACTGATGGACACTTGGGCTGCTTCCAAATCTTGGCCATTATAAATGATACTGCAATGCATAGGGATGCATATATTCTTTCAAATTGGTGTTTCAGGTTTCTTCAGATATATTCCCAGAAGTGGAATCGCTGGGTCACAAGGCAGTTCCATTTTTTATTTTTTGAGGTAACTCCATACTGCTTTCTACAGTGACTGCACCAATCCACATTCCCACCAACAGTATATGAGGGTTCCCTTTTCTCCACATCCTCACCACACCTGTTTGTTGATTAATTGATGAATAGCCATTCTGACAGATGTGAGGTGATATTTTATTGTGGTTTTAATTTACATCTCTTGGATAATTAGTAACATTGAGCATCTTTTCATATGTCTATTAGCCATCTGTATGCCCTCTTTGGAGAAGTGTCTATTCAGGTCCTTTACCCATTTTTAATGGGATTGTTTGGGGGGGTTTTGGTTTTGAGTTTTATAAGTTCTTTATAAATTTTGGATATTAACCCCTTATCAGATATATCATTATGTTCTCCCATTCAGTGGGTTGTCTTTTCATTTTGTTGATAGTTTCCTTCCCTGTGCAAAAAATTTTCAATTTGATGTAGTCCCATATTGCCCAAGGCAATATATCAGAGAAAAAAATATTACTATGAGAAATGTCCAAAATCTTACTGCCTATGTTTTCTTCTAGGATTTTTATGATTTTGAGTCTAACATTTAAGTCTTTAATCCATTTTGAGTTTATTCTGTGTATGGTGTAAGAAGGTGGTTTCTTCTTTTTATGCACATAACTGTCCAATTTTCCCAACACCAATTATTGAATAGACTATCTTTACCCCTTTGTCAAATATTAATTGACCAGAAAAGTGTGGGTTTATTTCTGGGCTCTCTATTCTGTTCCATTGATCTATTTGTGTGTTTTTATGCCAGCACCATGCTGCTTTGATTACTATGGCCTTGTAGTATAGTTTGAAAACAGGTAGCATGATTCTTCCAACTTTGCTCTTCTTTCTCAAGATTGCTGTGACTATTCAGGTCTTCTGTGGTTCCACATAAATTTTTGCAATATTTGTCCCAGTTCTGAGAATGCAAGGAGTAAAAGTTTGTGTCTTGACACAGGATAAGATGAGCTGATATTTGCTTTCTCAAGTGTATATGTTATTCCTATAGATGATTTGGCAATTACACTCTAGAGGTCTCCACTGGAAGTTACCATGTAACCTGTACTCCTAAAATGTGCACCACCTGCCTGTAAACACTATTGACAGTGCTTGCAGATTCCCATAACATAAAAATGCTGAGACTTGCTTATTAAATATGATATCTAAATTCTTGAAATTCATTTGTAATTATTAGAAATGCACTGACTACCTTCCACCAACAAATATTGCCTTAATAAACACAATGCACAAGATTAGGTCCTTGTGGAAATCTTTAAGTATTTTAGTTGGGTCAGGAGTCCTGAATATAATTCCTTAGATATTTCTTTTTCCAGGTGATTGACATTTAGAAAATATCTTTATGTCCTCAGTAAGTTAAATGTTATCTGCCTTGTATAGATAAATTATGATATTATATCTAACATGTCCACATTTTGCTACAGTAACAAACAACCTCAATACATCAATGGTTTACAACAAATATCTATCTTGCCCTGGTTTCATGAGTGGTGTTGGTTGGCTATAGTTCTTCTGGTCTCTGCTCAGCTCCACGCCCACTCATCTCCACTGGCCAGAGTATGTCACATGATGAAGCTCAAAGCCACAAGTCAAGCAAGTATACGGAGGCAGGGGCAAATCACACTTCACAGGAAGAGGAATGTAGAATTCCATTACAGGGAAGGAGTGAATTGTGGTAAAAAAAAAAAAAAAAAAATCCAATATAACAAAGTTTCACATAGCTCCTTTGTTCAGTCAATGATAGAAAAGGGGAAAATACAATGTAAGTTGGTGCTCATTAACAAAGTTGTACTTTGAAGTCACATCAAATCTGACACATTCAGTGTAATAAATACTATAGGCCCCTAAGATGGAAGTCAGGGATTGCTGAAAGTTTTTATTCCAATTCTCTCAGTTCAATCACTATTTGCTTTTCCATCTAAAGAGTATGACAAACAGATAATGAATAATATCTTTAATAGCATGAAGTCTATGGTGCTTCCCTTGTTCAAATATTTTTCCATTTCTCTTCTGGCCTTGTCTTCAAAGGTACAGTCTATTTCTCATGAATGGTATCCCTGGGGGAGGGGGGGGGGTCCCCTTCTTGGAGGCTGGGTTTGAAAAGTGCAACTGGTATCAAATCTTCTGGCTCAGATAAATAAATGGTCAAGGTAAGTGACAGAGTTGGGGATGGGTAAGAGCAATTAGTAGACCTCTTGAGTAGTTTGCATACTGGTTCTGAAGATAATTTCAAATGAGCATTTTTGAGAATATTTTCTTCAAAGGGAGCATCATTAGCATAGATGCATCAGCTCTTAAGGTGATTCTTCAAAAAGTAAAACTCATTTGATGATGCAAGTTCTGATTTTTGTTGTTTTTGTTTTGTCTTCCAAATTCTCATTCTCTGGTCTTCCCCACATGTACTTCATAGTGACGACTTGTAGTAAACATAGTTAGTATTTGTTTCCGTTTTCTACAGCAAGCCAAAACAGGTTATCCAAACTGCCCATAAGGATTCTGAGAGCCTGAGATGACCGCTCCATTATGCTCGTTTCCATGGGGACACAAACCCAGTTCTAGTCCTTGACCGATTTCATAAATTTGCATGTTAGACATCATCTGTGAGTCCACATGGGTACTTTAAGCTGATAGCCTCTTCCACTCAAAGCACAGAAAAAACTGATCATCTCTATGTATGTCCCAGTGGAAATTCTAAATGAATGGGAGATGGCAAATTAAACTTTCCCTTATGATAACAAATCTAAGGTAATTGACACAATGTGGGCCTCTGACAAAACAAATACTGCTCGGTTACAGATATATGGAAATACGACTATTTCTCTCCAAAGTCATACCCACGTCTTGGAAATTCCATGTAGGAATAAACTTTAGAGAGGGAATGCCTAAAGCTCATAGCAGTGCACTGTAACTCATTGGTTTCCATTTGCAAGCTGACTTTCCTTCGGAAAATCAGCGAGAGGTTTTCAAACTCTCATGGTATGAAAGGGTATTCAGGAACCTGATAAGGACCATAGTCCCAGCCCCTGGCTAGGGCCCTTAATAGGATAGACCATGGTGAAATCTGTCCTACTGGGGCCAGCTGGAATTTAACCCCCCTCTGCCCAGTCTGAACTTTACATCTGCTGGCTTATCTCCCTTCAACTTTATTTCCCTTTTCTTCCCTTTTTGGCAGGGGATAGGGGATGGAGTGGTTAAAAAAAAGGGGGGGGGGGGAGGAATAGGGGAGCTCATTGTGGAAATCGGTTGGCCAAAGGCATTCACACCAGTGTCAACTTCAAACCAGTACCGGCAACAGAATAACCTCCAAGCCACTCTTTGTGAATCTGAGTTCTTCTCCCTGCACTGCTGTCTTTAAAAGTAGTATCTCTTGCACCATCTAGCCCCTCTCAGGCAGCCCTGCTGTTGACATTTCTGAGCTATAGGAATGTTCTCCATTTCAGTACCTTCACGTTGAAAATAAGTGTAGAAAGGAAACATCTTCGCTGGCCGCCTTGACAGAACTCAGAAACAACACGGGCGCTGAAATGCGTGGTAACGCGCCGGCTCGCGCCTTCCCAAAGAGATTTGCTTTCAGGGATCCGCTCGGGAGAGGCTGATTGGGCCTCCTGAGATAGATCCCATCCTCTGACAACTCACCGAGCCCCCTTGGAATCTCCTGGCTCTGCGCCTCTCATTACCTGTGATACCCGAGCCTCTCCCCTCGCAGCCCGGCTCGGTGCGCACTCGCTCCCGGGAGACCCGGCAGGCGCGCAGCTGGGGGGCCTGTCAAGGCGGGGAGCGGCCCCCCATGGGCCTCTGGAAACCCACATTTTAGAGCCTTGTAGTCATTTCCTTGCTGTGTGTGTGTGTGTGTGTGTGTGTGTGTGTGTATGCGCGCGCGCTTTTTTCTTTTTTTTTTTTTTTATAAAAAAGGAGGCCAGAAGAGAACACCCTCCTCTTACTTCCTAATATATTATGTCCTCCCCTGCCGAGTCCGGGACTTAGTCTGGATTTGGTAACTGAAGTAATATAAATGTTAGCTAAGAAGCATTCCCGCAATGTGGTTCCAATTTGGGCCTGTTTTGAAGTCTAAAGGCCCAATATGTCTCGTGGATTCCTCGCTAGACATTAGCGCTAATGTAATTTGCGGAGGAGCAGCGCGCAGGCCGCGCTCTGGCAGCCGGGCCCCGCCTCTGCGGATCGGACCGGGGAGCTTTCCCCCGCGCGGGGAGGGGGGAAGGGCGAGGGGGGACCCCGTGCCTTTGCCGGTAGCTCCCCCCACCGCTTTTGATGTCGGGGGCTTTGCTCAGGAAATTGCCGGGGTTTGCAGATACATGGAGCAAGGTAAGTGCTGTACCCTGTCACCACCCGCTCCCCGCTCCTGGCTCTGGAAGGAGGCAGCCCAGGCCGGAGGCAGCCTTTCTCTGCAAGCTGTTTGCACTTTCCTTCAATAACGTCTCTCCCCGAACACCCGCCTGATGTGCGGAGACGCGTGCGTGCATTTTTGGAGCTGAGCTGGGGCGCCCCCCAACCCACCGCCCGCCCCCAACCCACCGCCCGCCCCCAACCCACCGCCCGCCCCCAACCCACCGCCCGGCCCAGCACCGCGCGCTCACACCCCTCCCGAGCCCCCGGCTGCATCCGGGTAATGAGCATCCCCCTGGAACCGCCTGCCCTTTATCTTGCTGGGGGGACCCGCACCTTTTGAACTGCCATCTGTAGATTGTGTTGGTGCACTGACTTGTTAACTGTGCCATGCTGTGAAGGAAATGGCATGATTTAGATCAAGTGCTCTGGACGGCTGTTCATAAGAAACACTTGAGCCAAGCTGTTGCTGCTCAGAAAGTGCCCTGGGGAGAGGGGTTCCGTTTGGGGTCACGGTCCTGCCTTGTATGAGGGCAGGCGCAGAGAGCTGCAACGCCAGGCTGCGCTGGGGCTGGAGGGAGGGGGAGGGGAGTGGAGAGAAACATTATGAAACCATAGAAGCGAGGCTGCCAAATTAACTTCTCACCCTTTCAATCACACTCCAGAGGATAAAAGCCTAACATTTCTGCCTCAGAAACAGGCTCGGTTTACACCAAACAAGTTATTTCTCTAATTTATCAGCCCGGCCAGCTATCCTTCTAATGACTAAAAAATCTCCGCCGTTCCTGAAGCCGCTTGCATAGGTGCACCATGAACACCGAGCTAGATGTGGGTGTTGGAGAAAGTTGGGGTGGACTGGACTTCCCGGAGACTGCTTGATCAAAAGAACTAAAAACAACACCAAAAAAGTGTTCTGGCTTCGGTTGTTTTGTTTCTATGCAAATAGTTCTGCTTTGTTCCAAAGGGCAAACTTGAGATGGAGGAACTTCAAGTTCTGGTGGGCACAAACCATGAAATCTTTATTTCTAAAATGCCGCTGTGTGAACGTAGAGTTTAATTAGGAAGACAAAGGTAAAACTGGGAAAGAAGAGGGAGGGGCCCCCTTCGCTTAATTCATCAGCTCCCAGGCTAATACCGAGGGCCCCCGATTTGTCCATTATATGGAAATAGATGATTAGGGTCATTCTCTAAGACAAATTTACTTTTCTGCACACTCTAAATCTGTTTAGTCACTTTAAAGGTGTCAATTATTGGAACAGGCTAAGACTATGAATTTCTTAGTAATAGCTTTAATAACATTTTGAAATGAAAAGCAGATACCTTGAAGTCAGGCCGCTTTGAAAAGACATATGAGCGGCTCTGGTTTTAATTTGGGTAGCATTCTACATCTGGAATCCCTTATAATTAAAACTAAAAACTGAACTACTACTTCCACCTGTCAAATGATGAAAAGATGAATGCACTAATAAGTTACTAAATAGCCCAACATGATAGAGTTTACATTCTCATTCCATACAGTAAAACAGAATTCTGGACAGGAGGCTAAAGGTCCTTGGTCATTACTAATAACACGCTTTCGGTATTAACCTGTATGTCCTGCCGCAACTACCGGCGGGATCTTTTTCCCATTAAGAGTTCATTTTTGCAAGTCTTTGACTTTAAAAGCAAATGTAGGTTTCAGGAAGAATATTTGAGACACACAAACAGGGTTGTGCTTCCCATCCTATGTGTTGGGTGGAAACCCTCCTAGTACTGTACCTTCTTAAAACCCTCCTAGTACCTTCCCTTACGGATTTGCATGCAGTTGTCCCAAAGTCCAGTATTTAAAAAGGTTTTTCACGCACCCAGCGTGTGCACGGTTTTGTGCTGGGAATACAGTGCTGAGTGAGAGAAGTCTTTGGAGGTAATTTAGAGCTAGGAAAGCTTGCTGTTATGTCTTCAGAATGGCCAAACCTTTGTTTTTTGCCTAGATTGCGATAAGAAGGGGCCATTTTCCAAAAAAACAAAACAAAAACGTTTGCTGTCACTCCAATTAAAACAACAATGGTCATTAAAATGCCCTTATACTGTCACTGGTGACTGGGAGGTTAATTATTTAAAAATGTAAATCCTGACTTGTAATCCCTATTGAAGCCTTTGGAACAACTCCCCCTGCAGAGGTCGAGCTGTGTGGGCGGCCCCTAAAGGCTCATTTTTCTTATTACACAGTCTTGCTTCTCTGTCATGAAATAAAAATGGAAATACCGCATTTTGAAAAGAGCCTCGGTTCTGCAGAGGAAAATAACGAAGCGTCCTGCTGGCAGCGGACACGGTCTTCCCCCAGGTAGGCGATGCTCTGCCTGAGGTTGCCCTGATCTTTGCCTTCCGCACAGTAACCGCCATTGGCCCCTGGCAACCAGAAAGAAGCAAGGCCTGGAGGCAGCCGTAACCACAAGGAGCAGAGTTCTCCCTCTGAGAAAGTTTGCCCAGGAAGAGAATCCCAACCTATTTTAACTCTTTGGGGCCATTCAGTGATCACTTTAGTATCCCTTTCTATGCACAGCTACTTGGCCTCAGAGAAAAGGTAGCATTTGGCTGCCACAGGCTTGTTTTTAGGCAAAGATCACAACTGGCCGCCCCAGGCCTCCATCCAGCTTGAAGACGTGCCCTGCTGCCGTGCAGCCAGCATGCTGCCTGAAAATCAGGAGGTTCGTAGCAGCATCATTCACAGCAGTCAAAAGTGGGAAGCAGCCCAGGTCTCCAGAGACAGATGAATGGATGAACCAAGTGTTGTATCTACATACAATGGAATATTGTTCGGCCTTCAAAAGGAAGGAAATGCTGACATGTCCACAGCATGGATGAACTTGGGGACCTTATGCCAAGTGAAACATGCCAGTCACAAAAGGACATTACTGTATGAATCCACCCATAGGAGGCTCTTGGAATGAGTCAAAACATAAAGACAGAAAGTAGAACCGTGATTCCCAAGGGCTAGGGGGAGGACAGAGCAGGGAGTTATTTCACGAACACAAAGTTTTATTCGGGAAGATGGAAAACGTTCTGGGGCTGGTTTCACAACAATGTGGCTGTACTTGATGCCACCAAATGTACACTTTTAAAAAAAATGGTGAAAATGGTAAATTCTGTTATGTATATTTTGCCATGATTTTAAAAAATTGAGATTTTTTACATTACCAACTTCTCCAGAAACAAAGATAAACAAGTAACTTTGAACATTAACTAGCACACCTGAGATAATAGCGATGGACATGGAGTAGTCCCTGCACCCTTGCCTGTGCGCACCCCGCTCCAGGGCGCCCCCTCCTCCTCCTGGTTTTCCACCCATTTTACTTCACCCACCAGCGCTCCCTGCCAGCCCCTGCAGCTTTCCCCTGCTCTCAGGGGCCTTGTGGATGGCTCTCACATACACATACACTTTTCAAAGATCCCCCTAGAATCCAAGTTTAACATGCAACACCACAATCAATGCAGTCTCTCTCGGGCACAGGTGAGATCCGGTGAGAGGCATGGGAGGGCCTCCAGGACAGAAACATGGCTGAGAAGTTCCTCTCCTGCAAAGCGAACCCTGGACACCCTCCTCTGCTCCCACCTGGGGGAAGGGCAGTGAATGTCACATTCTGGACCAATTCAGCCATGATTCCTTATCGATAGTTGCAGACAGGCCATCCGTAGAGGCTTATGAAAGAACCAGCAGCACTTCTCAGGAGCAGACAAAGTTTCCTACTATTTTTCGGATATTGACTTTGTATAAATTTATTACAGATTTTAACTCTGAGTCAAGGAGCAATGAATGGAACAATCTTTTTTGAAGTCTGGATTATCCTCAAATTGTGAACTTTCCTTCTAAGCGATTGACCATCTAAGGGTTTTTTTTCCCTCTTAAATGCTACTGTCAAACGAGCATTTTAAAGCATTTATCAAAAACCAGTGGCTGTAAACTTCAATCTGTACATTCCATATAAAGCAAACCCCAGTCTAGTGCTGATGCATAAATGATGTGTTGGTTTAATCTATTTTTCACAGGGGGTGTCTGAGAGTAGGAAAATTAAAAACAGGTAGAATGGACTATTATTACTGTCCCGTAGTGTGCTTTTTTACATGAGGTCTGGATTAAGATAACATCTGGTCTATATTTCTTGAACTATTTCCCTTTTATCACAAGAAAAATCGGCAACCCATCTCACAACTGCTCTTAATTTAGATCTAAATATCACTGATGAAACATTGTACAACATGCTGTTATCTATTAAAATGATTTCCCTGAAGGAACAGTTGATACTTTTTTATATTCCAGCAAAGCTAATCATGCCAGGCCTCCTTAGTAGGACTTACCTTATAATCAGATGTTCAAATGTTCCACCTAAATCATTGCTTTGGTACCAAATGAGTCTTATTCTGAGATGGATTTCACTACTTGGTTAAGTACCGTGCCCACGTCTGAGAGCCACCAATGGACAGAGACCACTTCGGGAGTCCGGAATTTTACTCTGGAGCAGACAGGCCATTGTTCCCCCACAGCCTGCCCTCGGGCTCTCCAGAGCCCCTTGCAGGGGAAGGCAGTAAGCTGTTTTCAGTACTTTCCAGCATGCAAGTGCTATCCAATGTAGTATATTGATTTCACAGGATAAAAACTTGGGGGTTTTGTTCCCCCCCAGAATTGTATAACTTATTTCCACAGATAATAAATCAGGAAAGTATTTTCTCTGAAACTATTTTGCATACCTGTGGTGCACATGCATTTTGCTCATTTTAAACTACAGCAAGACTGAGAATCACAGGAGGTAAATCTATGCATTAACCAGCTACACGGGAAATGACTTGCTCCAGCTCTCACCTTTGATTTGGTCGTATCACATGTTCCTGATTTTTAAACAAAATATAGAAAACAAAACACACAAAAATTGATGGAGGTTTCAAAACCTCCACTAGAAATAATTCGTGGGTGGCTGTAAAAACCGAAGGATGTTTACTGCAGTAGAAAATGAAATTAGAAATGTATTACACGCCAACTATAGGAAAAAAATTAAAAACAATAAAAGTGTTTATAAACAGGGGATTGGTTAAATTAATTATGTTACATGCATAATATGGACTATCCTACAGCCATTAAATATGGGAAAAGAATATTTGTGTATAGTAAGAAAGGATCTTCATGAATATTTAGAAGAACACAATATGAATAGATCGCATCACTTTTTGTCATCGTTAAAAAGAATAAAGTAGACATATATTACTGTGTACATGGGGTGGGCAAACATGGGCTTATGGTTGTAATACAAGTAAATAATACAATAAGTAATAAGTAATGATACAAGATTAAACTCTGTTTTGCATACTCACAACTATAAAGCTACTTTTGCCCGTCCCTGAAGGTAGAAGAGTCTGGGAGAATTCACATGGAACTGTCTTCAGTGGCTCACCATTACAAATAAGAGCGGAGGAGAACACTTTACTTCCTCAACTCTGTGAATTTTCTAGCTCTTCTTAACACACACACACACACACACACACACACACACACATATATTTAAAAAAAAAAAAAAAAAAAAAAAGGAAAAATGCATTGAAGAAAAGAAAAAGCAAATAGAACAGAGATCCACTAGCCATTTCCCCACAGGGATAAATCATAGGAAGGGAGGTGGCTGGTGGGGGAGGGAGGTGCCTGCAGAGCAGAGCAAGAGGAATGCCTATTGACAGGCAGCCTGTCATCTTGTATTTTTTGGAGGGAACGTTGAGAATAAAAAGCCTTTGGAAGTTATCAGCGGTCAGGCTGGAGCCATTCATTTTTCACCTGCCTGTGTTTGTTGTCTGGCAGCCAGTCAAGGGTGCTATTAGCAGAATTAAGATCCAGAAGAAAAGATTATCCCGGAGAAGGCAAGATAAGGGGCTGGAAAGTGTGGCTGGTTATCAATATCACAATACCAGCCGGGTCAGAAAGGATTCGGATAGGTTTCACTCGAAGCAGGTAATCTCTGCAGAAATAATGGAGTGACTGTTCCGCCGAAACACTTCAGTGCTGCAGCATGCTGCAGTGCATTTAAGATAACGCGGCGTTTCTCCGAGAGGGAGCCCCGCCGCTGCATTAGGCCGGAGAGTGGATAATAAAACCCTGCAACAACGTCCTTTTATTCTCCCCGATCCGGGAACCAGGGGGGGGGCGAAACAGCCTTCCGTTTCTCTCCCAGATCATTTTTAATATTTCGATTGCTACATTTTCATTCATTCTTCTTTCCTTCTCTCTGAGGAAAGCTCTACATGGAATTCCACGGCCCAATGTAACATAGGAAACAGGAGGGGTGATTGTAACATTATTTAAGTATTTAATTGTTAGATTTCTTTTTTTTTTTTTTTTTTTAATTGCTCATCGGAGTGCAAATGGAGAGCAGCAACTCTTGTCGGGGGAGTTTTTGCCACTCTGGTCCTGAACATGTGTTTTCTAACAACGAATTGGAATGGTGAAGGGTTTGAGTTCATGTCAGCACTGCAATTTACAAGAGTTCACATGCAGCATGAACTTACATAGCATTTCACCATGTTGTCTATGAATCATTCAATTTTAAGCTCTGCAGCATATGGGCAACTGCAAAATGCAAAGAGGTAAGAAAACACATTTGGTATTCCCATTTTATATACTTCACATTGAAAATAAGTGGCTTTGTTCTCCCAGCTATTTTTT
The DNA here is from genome assembly GCF_964339955.1 of Pipistrellus hanaki. NCBI lineage: Eukaryota > Metazoa > Chordata > Mammalia > Chiroptera > Vespertilionidae > Pipistrellus > Pipistrellus hanaki. The sequence goes on along the minus strand of NC_140503.1, from coordinate 36,260,221 downwards.
ATCTAAATGATAAAGGCTCCTTCATTTTATTTTCTCTTTCTTTTTAGCAATTTCAAGTAAAGAGATATCATCTTGTTCAGCTAAATAATTTTTCAATGTACAGAGTTTGTAGTATTTGCACTCTTATAGAGGGAACAACAAACAGTGGGTTATTTATTTTGAGTTACCATCCCGGTAGTTGTGATGAATTGACAGTAGTTCATCCATCTAAGACTTGATCAGTAAAATACATTCCCAAGATGGCTGCCACTAAGGGAAATGACAAACCACTGACAGAATAGAAAGAATGAAGACCGTGGCACTGACTCCCCAATAACCAAGCACCCACTTTATGACCCAGAAGCTCTCATTTCATTTATTAATGAAAAACAAACCTAATATACATGTAAAATAAAAAACGAACTTTGATCCCTGGTTGGTTTGGCTCAGTGGATAGAGCGTCAGCCTGCAGACTAAAGTGTCCCGGGTTCAATTCTTGTCAATGGCACATGCCTGGATTATAGGCTTGGACCCCATTGGGGGGCATGCAGGAGGCAGCTGAACAAGGATTCTCTCTCATCATTGATGTTTCTGCCTCTCTTTCCCTCTCCTTTCCTCTCTTAAGTCAATAAAGATATATTTTCTGAAAAGAACTTCGATATTTCTTAGCAGTGGTTCTCAACCTTTCTAATGCTGTGACCCTTTAATACAGTTCCTCATGTTGTGGTGACCCCCAACCATAAAATTATTTTCATTGCTACTTCATAACTGTAATTTTGCTACTGTTTATGAACCATAATGTAAATATCTGTGTTTTCCGATGGTCTTAGGCTCTACAGCAGCGCTTCTCAATCTGTGGGTCACTAGCAGGGTCGCCTAAGACCTTCGGAAAACACAGATATTTACATTATAATTCATAATAGTAGCAAAATTACAGTCATGAAGTAGCAACAAAAATAATTTTATGGTTGGGGGTCACCACAACATGAGGAACTGCATTAAAGGGTTGTGGCATTAGAAAGGTTGAGAACCACTGCCTTAGAGGCCTAGATCTGGGTCTGCTATAGCAGTGCATGAAAATGCTCTTATTTCAGCGATGACTTTCAAAAACTGATCGATGTCCTGTTGCTAGTATGAATGACACTGCTGTGCCCATAAAAGAATAAAAAATATTTTTATTCTTTTTCCCTATTTTTGTGTGTATTTTCTAAGAAAAAAGGAAACTTTGGTAATGGGACAATAACCCCTGGTTTTAAATAGTTTTTAATTACATAAGCAATACATGAAAGCATTTTTATTATTTTTAAATGTCAACAATACAAAACCTTATACAATAAAAGCTAAACCTCCTCTAAACACTCACAACCCTCCCACATAACTGCACCCTCCTCAGCGGTAACACAGTTAGCAATGTAGAGACTATTTTTTAGACCATTTTCTATGCCTCTACAAATGTATATGTGCATATACACCTAGGTAGGGCAGGGTTTTTTTTTAATAAATGGGACTACACTGTATGTATTGTTCTGTAGGTTGCTTTTCTTCCTTTAACAATTTGTCTCATATGTCATTACAGGTCAGTACTGCAAACGAGTTATCTTGAAGTTCACACATCCTTTTGAATTTTTAAAATTGTTTCCCACTTAAAAAATTGTTCATATTTTCCTTTTTTCTTTTTTTTAAGGAAAATATCCAGCAACATTGTGTTCAGTCCTCACCAGGAACCAACTTCTCAGAAATGGGACGAGTCCCTCCAGCGGGAACCACACTCCCTGTACCACAAGCTCCTGCCTCCAGCCCCATGTTCAGCCTGGCCCTCTAGACCTCCAAGGTTGCTCCCCATCAGTAGGTAAACCTACATGATTCTGGTAAAACGCCATTTCCCTATTTACATTCAGAAACGCCATTTCCCTATTTACAGCGCATTTTTCAAGTTCAACCTTTCCTGCTGCATTTCTTAGAATAGAACCAAATTCCATAATGAGAAATGAACTCACCCTTTTTGTGTTTGCCTACACTTTGTGAAGAGTGTATTTTCCCCTACACTTTGTGAAGAGCCTGCATCCATAGCTGATAATGCCTTACAAGACTTTGCAAAAATACAAAGGATTGTTCTCTATTTTTCCCTTTGAAAAATGATATTGTAATTGAGAGACCAGAGGCCAAGGATGAAAAGGGACTACTAAAAGATAAAGAAAACTCCACCCAAAGCTCTTTGGGATGGATTTGGTGTGTTATTTAAGTTAAGGCAGGATTTTTCTCTTTAAAAAAAAAAAAAATGTCTCTGCCTTAAAAGTGACAAAGACCTGCTGAATAACTAAGGTATTTTCTGTTTTCTTTCACCAGCTCTATCTGTACTCATTCTCCTCCCCCCCCCCTTCTTTTTTTATACACTCGGATAATCTCTGAGGGCATATAAAGTTCCCATCACCAGGGTTTGCAACTGTGAAAATGGCACAGCAATCCAAAAAGTTCAAAAATTACTTCTCCAAAGTCATGCTGTTCATATGAGTAAAGCTGACAGACCTCTGGTAAGAGAAGCCAAATCACAGTTATAATTTAGTAACTACAATATACACTTGAGCCCAAAATCAAAGCACATGCAAAAGTGGAAAGAAACTAGAATTAAAAGAAAAAAGTCTATCAGCCAAAATAAGAAACACACATGGAGTGACGCAATGCGAATCTCAGAGGAACAGAATTTTTGCCTGTGTAATTTGATGTGAGATAAGAGTTCTGCTCAAGTAAAAACTAGACACTGAGACCAACTTCGCCTACCTCCCACGGTTTTTTCTTCCTATTCAAATTATCACAGAATCCCTAAACGTGTGTGATTTTTTTTTCCCCAGGGGGCTACAGAAAATACTAAAGTAGAGAAATGTTTGCATAATGTTGTCTTGAGGATCATATTTATCTGGTACATATTTATTACTCAGAAGGAAACCAAAGTCTAATCATAGCCTATTGTTTTCTCCGTCTTTCTAACCAAAATAAAACACTACTGATTTTTCACCGGAGGGTTTGAGATGTTGAAATACATATGTGGATTTATTGAATCTCTTCTAGGTGCTGAGGTATAAAGAATAGTCATCTGATTATTTTCAATAGTCAGCATCTGAACACTTTTTTGTGGTATGTAAGACCACAAATAATTGTTGAAATAAACCATACCTTAAACTAAAATTGCATGTCGGTTTTTGAAATAACCCATGCATTATTTCGTCACTTGACGGATTATTTGAGCTACTTAGATATTTTCCAGGTAAACTAAAGTGAGAACTTTAGGTTTTACTTGAAGGGTGTCTTACGCTCCTAACAGGAACTGGGCACGTGGCAGTGATTAGATCATTGGCTCCCACTAACTTAAGAGGCACCCTGTGGGGCTGCTGTGGCATGTTTAGAACCATCATCTCTTAAAAAGAATAACAAAAAGGTTTGCGATTCCTTACAATAGTCCCTTCCCCCTCCTTTCAGGTTACAGCAATAAACCGAGTCATCACTTCACATTACCTTTCAATGAATTTCCGTAATATCTGCTCCTCTCCTATAATGATCAAACAGAGCTCAATAATAATTGTTTTAAAAGATACAGCTCCCTGCCAAAATGGGTTTGGCTCAGTGGATAGAGCGTGGGCCTGTGGACTGAAGGGTCCCAGGTTCAATTCTGGTCAAGGGCATGTATCTTGATTGGCACATCCCCAGTACGGAGTGTGCAGGAGGAGGCAGCTGATCAATGTTTCTCTATCATTGATGTTTCTTGCTCTCTATCCTACTCCCTTCCTCTCTCTGTAAAAAAATCAATAAAATAGATTTTAAAAATAAATAAAAAGTACAGCTCCTTTGATATTCCAATTGTGGCAATATTAAGAAAGCTGCAGGCAAAAAAAAAAAAAATACAAAGCCCCAAGGAGTTTACAGGGTTTGAGTCTAAGGTGAAATACAGCAGACTCCCAGGTCTACTCAAGTCTCACAAAGCCTGGGCCTCCGGATGCTCTACGCTGCCCTTCTTGGTCACCATGCAGAGGAGCCTAAGGCTGATAATCTTGTCACAGAAAGATCGTGCAAATATGAATTTGTGTCTGTACCAAGTGCTGTGTTAGGGACTTGAGGTACAAAATGGGTAAGATATGAGGCTCACAATGTAGTAATAGTATCTGGGCAGCCTGATGAAAATATAACTATGAGGGATGCCTTGAAGCCAGAGCCCAAATAGAGATATGCACAAGAGAGCAGAGAGAGGGGACTAGCTCTGCTTCCAGTGGAGAAGTAGGCCATGGCCAAGGAAAGCAGCTAGACCTGGTGTGTTATGACAAGGGCAAGAACTGCTCCCTTTTTGCCCAGTTGGAGCGGTCGCTTATCCGCTGGCCATCTGTTTGATTCCTGGCGAAGATCTGCAGGTTGGTCTCCCAGAGCTCTCAGGGAATTCGTTTGTATTCTCAAGTGACCTTACAATGATTCCACAATTTGAGGAAACTGAATCATGATTTCTCTTCCCATCCTTCATGCCATAGTAGGAACAGTAGGAGATGAAGAACTGGCCCCAAAGTGCCTCTGAGTATATATTGTCCAGAAACACCCTGACATTTTCTGTGGCTATTTTCATTTCAACCTCAAAAAGCGCGCACAAATAGGTAAGCATGTATGATGAAACAAGGAACACAGAGATAAGATCAGGTGTGTATTAGATCCCTTTTGAATGCTGTTACCTTGTACCTCGATTCCGCCAAATTAAACATATCCTTGAATTCACAAACACATCTCCTCAAGAAGTAGCCCAAGAAATCTCCACACAATTTCCCATTGAACTTATCTGATTATACAATACATTTCCAAGATTTATGTTGAGAAATAATATTAGGTAAAGTGGCTCATTTTATATTACCAACGAAGCAGCCTGTTTTTATTACAGTAAAATCTCAACAGCTGGACATCTGAAGAACTGTAAATCCTCTTCTCCAGTGTTTCCCAAACTTTTGACATATGTGCACCCCTTCTATAATTTTCGTAACGCTGAGTACCCCTCGTACTCATGAGAATGTAGAATTAGGCGCAGCTAAGCACGGTGCAGTGCATATCCCCACCAAACTCCGATGCAACACGTATCCCCACCAAACTCTTCCCGTACCCCTGGGGGTACACGTACCACACTTTGGGAAACACTACAGTGAGTACTCAATCATAGCTTTAAACTTCCACAACCTTTAACTGTATTTAAAACACTACCATTTCTGTTCCTTTTAAAACACAGTAAGCAGGATAAACTAGGAGTTTCCAGAAATACTAACATTGATGATAAGACTATTGCACCTCAAAATGCAAATCTAAGAAGAATGAGATATTTTCTTTTTTTGCCTATCAGCTGGCTGAGAACTTAAAAAGCAGTAATAACTAGTATGTACAGCTAATTTGACAACATGTGTCAAAACATACACACCATTTGAATTAGCAATTCAATTTATAAGGATTTATGCCAAGAACCTAAGCAGAGATGAATCCAAGGATTTCCACATAAGGAGAATGCACTTTTAATATACCTGAGAAGCAATTAAATGTGCACTATCAGGGATTAGCTAAAGCATGGTGCGTACTTATATGGGAGCACTATCCTGATTTTTAAAGAGTATTTAACAAAACAAAATATTTGAGATATGAAATGGTGGGAAAATGAAAATTATAAATCAGTAAATATAATATGATTACAATTTTTCAATACACACAAGTGTACTCGTGTGAATGTATTCAAGTACAAAAAATAGGTTGAACATGCATACTAAAATATTAGTGTTACATATATATATATTATATGATGCATAATATATCATATGTGATAATATGATATGTACATATTAGTTTCAAAATCAGATCCAGGTTTTAAGGGAGAGCACAAAGCCAAATCCTGAAAATAGCAAAGTTGATCATTTAAATATGTATATACATCATGTCAAGCATATTCTGGTATGAAAAGTCTTATCCTTAAATCAAGTATATTCTACAATATAAAATAGAATAGAAGTGCCAACATACAATGCCTTAAAATAAAGGTTATTTCAACTTTTTCCCTTCCCACAGGGCAAAAGACTCACCCTTACTCACAAAACACACTTAAATAAAACAAAGATTACTATTGTGTTGGCAAGAGGCAATGCCTTTATGCTTTTAGGACTCTGGTGGATGAAGTTAACACCATTTGTCCTTGCCAGCCCTAAGTATCAGCTGCCTTGTTGTCAGTTAAGCACATATGATTTCTATGGCAACTGCTGGCCAGTATAAGCTTCTCTGTAGGTGAAACCCGAGGAATTAATTAACTAGTTAACTAGAGTCTAACTCAGATATGCCAAGAAAGAACTATTATGCATTCGCACCTGTTTCCTTTGCATTTATTTTTTAAATTAATTTAATTCTATTTTTAATTGAATTTATTGGGGTGACACTGGTTCACAAAACCATAGGTTTCAAGTCTACAACCCAACAAAACATCATCTGCACACTGCAATGTGCACCCATCACCCAAAGCAGAGTTTCCTTCCATCCTCATTTATCTCCACTTTGCCCACCCCACCTACCCCCACCCTTCTTTTCCCCTGGTTATCACTATACCATTATCTGTGTCTATGTGATATATAGATGTTCTTTGATAAATTTCTTCCCATCCCACATCTCCCTCCCTCTGTCAGTCTATTCCATGCATCCATGCCTCTGTTTCTATTTTGTCAGTAATTTTGTTTATTAGGTTCCATATATAAGTGAGATTATAATGGTATTTGCCTTTCTCTGACTGGTTTTTTTCACTTAGCATCATACTCTCTAGGTCTATCCATGCTGTCGCAACGGGTAAGATTTCCTTTCTTTTTATGCCTGAGTATATTTGTGTACTTCTCCTATACGTACAATGATACACTATTTCCCATTACATTTCCCTGGTGAAATTTAAAAAATTGTGGGTACATTTCCAAGTTTAAACATGAGAGGAGAAGCAGTGCAGTGAAGAAGCAGATGTTCACCGATTATTGTGTGATCAAAGTGCCAAAATATGGATTCAGCTCCTGCAAGTACCCAGCCAGCCACTATCTGTATGAAACTTGGTAACAGAAGATAGGTGATAGTGGTTGCTTAAACGCTGTTGTTTAAAAACTAACAAAAGGCCGAAACCGGTTTAGCTCAATGGATAGAGCGTCGGCTTGGGGACTGAAGGGACCCGGGTTCGATTCCGGTCAAGGGCATGTACCTTGGTTGCGGGCATATCCCCAGTAGGGGGTGTGCAAGAGGCAACTGATCTATGACTCTCTCTCATTGATGTTTCTAACTCTCTATCTCTCTCCCTTCCTCTCTATACAAAATCAATAAAATTATTTTTTTAAAAATAATTTAAAAAATAAAATAAAAACTAACAAACAAACAAAAAACCTGTTTCTTGCACATTTCATCCTTAATTCTTGACAAAAAGAAGTGCCACAAAAATCTGACTGTGCTGGGGGTGGAATTAAACTGGAGGGTCAGCTTTATCTTTTCAATGTCCTGTTGCAGATAACGCGGACACTTAAGAGCATCCTAACGTGTGAGTATGTGGCCATCAGTTCTCTCTTTTCTTTAGGGGAAAAATAACCTTCCCAAAACAACTTCTACTTAGCAACATTTCCCATAATTAGCATCTATTTGAATAAAGAAATATATATAAAAGATTATCTTGAAACTCCAGGATATAAAATGCTTCTCTTGGAGAGGTCATGGGTGTGCTGCTTTAGTACAGAGACCAGAGCGGCAGTGCTGGATTCACCTAGGGATGCCAGTCTTCCTTGTGGCCTGAGAGAGAGGGAGGGTGGGCAGTGATCTTGCTTTCTACTTCCTTACTACTCACTGACCTCCTTTTGTCTCTTTCCGAGAAGAATTTCAAATCGGGAAGTGAGTATGACTTTTTTATTCAGAACCTCTTTTTCAAGGATGTCTCAGAAACCAGTGGATGATCAAACAAAACCACAAAATTGTCAAGAAAAACAAGGTAAACTTTGTCCCAACATATAACACTCCCATTTTATAAAGTTTCTGGAATAAATCCTTTATGTTATTGAGACGTAAAACGTTGTTATTTGGGGTTTCCTGGGGTCTAAGGAGTGGGTGGCAAGCAAGGCTCTGCTCAGTCCCTTAACTACCACACATCGTAATGCTAAATTGGACCAATTTCTGAATAATCCCTTATTAATAGTAAAATGTATTTCGAAATATGAAACAAAAATAACAAATTTAAAAAAAATGTTCCTGGGACTCTTTGAGACTCATAAGTAAATGTCTCTCAAAAGAGGAAGCAATTTTTAGGAAGATTCTTCACTAAAAGGAACTGTCAGCTTTAACACAAAAGTTAACCCCAGACCTCATACATTCCAAGTTTCCTTTGGATAATCAGAAAGGACAAAAACTACATAATTGCAGTAGAGGGAAACCTGGTATAAATGTATCTATACATCAGTTACAGCCCCTCAAAACAATGATGGTGAAAAAGTGATATACTAATATTTTCAATGTTCCTACAAAGTCACAGGTAGAAAAAAAAAAAAAAAGATTCCAAGGGAATCAAGATCAAAGCTTTTTTAGCTTTAATAGTGATAGCATCATTCACACATGCATGCACACACACATATATGTATGTGCGTGTGCAAACACACACCACTACCACCACCACCACCACCAGTTTCACAATTGCCCCCCCTTTATTTCATTGAGCTTCTACCTCGTGCCTAGCAGTGTCAGGCATTCTAATTGCACTAGAGGCCCAGTGCATGAAATTCATGTACATGGAAGTCCCCTCAGCCCAGCCTGCACCCTCTCCAATCCAGGATCCCTCTCACAATCTGGGACTGCTGGCCCCTAACTGCTCACCTGCCTGCCTGCCCCCCTGCCGGCCTGGTCACCCCCAACTGCCCCCCCCCCCCACCGGTCTGGTCTCCCCTAACTGAGCCCCTCCTAGCCTGGTCACCCCACGTAGCCTGCTGTTCAGTCATTTGGTTATCCCTCATTAAACCCCATGCCGACCTGGTCGCCCCACACAGCCTGATGTTTGGTCATTACTGTTATTGTGACAGTATCCCGGACAATTTGCTTATTCCTCTATTATTAGTAAAGATAGTGTATTGGTGATGATTTAGAGTTATAAACAATAGAACCCACTCTAGCAAATTTAAATCGGAAAAGAAATTAAACAGCATTATTAGTTAGCGCAGGTCTCTCCAGACAGGCTAGGCAGGGGTTCTCAAACTTTTTAAAGTGGGGACCAGATCACGGTCTCTCAGAGAGCTGGAGGGCCGGACTATATGAACTACTAATTCCTACTGTAACACCTTGGCTGCGCTCACTGCCCAAAAAACCTGGCGGGCCGGATCAGACTCCCCTGGGGGCTGCATGTGGCCCGCGGGCCGTAGTTTGAAGACCCCTGTGCTAGAGTGTCAAACCCGGAAACTACACAGACAAATGGTGCTCAACCACCACACGGGGGCCTTCTCTAAGGAAACACCACTACACCGATACCCAACACCTATGACCCTCAGGACTGGAAGCCAGCAACTCTGCCACTGTCACCTCCCCCACACATCTCCACCGTCAATCTTAGCAGGAAACTTGTTCCCTCCCATGCAGCCACCACCTCCTGTGGCCCACTTCCAATCTACCTTGCATGGGCCATGTCACAGGTCCTAGGTCACAGGCCTGCCCCCTAGCCACAGAATCTGAGAAATGCATTATTTGGCTTCTATATATTATCTGGAAAGATAGGTCCCGTAATGTGAGAAATCACCAGAAGGTTGAGTGACCGCAAGTGTTCGCTGTAAAATATGACAGGCTGCCAATGTGGAGCATGCAGTACAGCAGTGTTTCCCAAAGTGTGGTACGCGTACCCCCAGGGGTACCGGAAGAGTTTGGTGGGGGTACACATTGCACCGGAGTTCGGTGGGGATATGCACTGCCACCGTGCTTAGCTGCGCCTAATTCTACGTTCTCATGAGTACGAGGGGTACTCAGCGTTACGAAAATTATAGAAGGGGTGCACATATGTCAAAAGTTTGGGAAACACTGCAGTAGGGTATAGTTATATATGGTCACAACAACAACAACAAAAAATTCTGTATGCAGTGATGACCGAGCATCATGCAGACCTTTGTATATACCATCTAATAAAAACACTAATGTTAAGTAACCTATACATTTTGTCTGGTTTGAGATTTTTCTTCCCTAGAGGATTATTTTCTCTGCCTTTATGCACAGTTTCATACTTAACATGGATCAGTCTAATCACTTGACTATGGGCTAATTATGTTAAATAAAAAACATGAATTTCGTACTCATCCGCTAGATGAGGCATCTGTATGAAGGATTGTAGAAGAGAAAAAAGACTTCTGGATTCCAATTCAAGCTCCACCCAAGGACACACTAGCTTTGTGTCCTTGAGTAGGCTCAGTCTCTGCTTCTGCTATACCTGCTGTGCAGAATTGTTTAGGAAGATTGAAGAGAAAAGGAAAAAGAAAAAAAAAGCATGCCAAAGACTTTGCATAGTGCTTCGCTCTGTTAGATGTTATCCACCCATTATTTAATACTCACAATGACATTATAAACCAACACTGCTATCCCCATCTGAATTGATGAAGAAGATTCTAAAGGTCAGAGAGCTGAAGTCACTTGCCCAAAGTAACAATGGGCCAGTGTTGGGATTTGAGCCCAGGTTTTTCCAATGTCAAGCCTGGCCTTTTCCCAATATGCCACCTGCTAAGGCTTAAATACCATTACAAATAAGAACTGATAATGACTCATATAGGTTCTCAGAAAATCCTCCCTGTCCCATTAAACAAAGTTGTATTTTTCTCCATTGTGAGGGGGGGGGGGGGAGTATAATAGCCCAATAAAGGAATATTCTTTCCCCGAAGTGTTTAGAGCTCCAAATAGTTAGGACTAGAAGGAAATTTAGAAGCCAACCACTTTAGGTTCTAAAAATTATTTCACCCTAGGACCGTTGTCCCTTTCTTTAGGTTTTTCCCTGTTTTCCTTTGCTTCTTTTGTCTTCAGGCAATATAGGCAGGACCTGCATACTCTGTTATCCAGGCAAAGTGTAAGAAGCAAGAGACCTTGACTATTACCCAATGGGTGACACTTGTGACTATGTCAGCATTTCCCAAAGTGTCTTCCTCTGGAACACTTTTTGGGATGTTAGTAGATATTCCACAAGGAAAGTGTTCCTTTATCAAGTAAATTTGAAAAATGTGGGAGTAAACTAGGTTAATCAGGTTCACTCAGAAATTTTAATGTGCTAAGGAGAATAATAAACCACAAAATGAGGATATGGTATGCAGTGTTGAGTTTTTCACCCCAGAATCCTTTTATCCTCAAAGCATCTGGTAGGACTAGTGAGCCATAAGACACATTTGAGAAACACTAAGTGAGGAAAGGAATTTCACATCAGAATGTAAAAAAAGAGAGAATTCATATGGGCCAGGAAGCTTGCAGTTCTACCAGGGAAAAAGGGGTTCTGAATCCCTGGCTCAAATATTTAGTTTGCTTGGCATAAATCTTGATACATCAGATTATATGGCTTGATGGACTCAATATTAATATTGACAAAATGACTCTCCATATTCAACATTCAATGTTCTGACCATATTTTAGCTTTCTCTGTAGCCATCCTACAGAGGAAAGTGCTAAACACATTTGTATAAATGCCTGGAACACTTGAGAAGTTTACTTCTTGTTGTAAATTAATAAAAATATTCTATCCAGTCAATAAGGGTGTCCAGTCAACCTGACAGATCATTTTTCCATATAAGTCAATGCATCATTGCTTTGTAGAATCTCATTCGAGTTTTGTGAACATAAGATAGTCTTCAAGAGTTCCTAGGTATCACCTGGCCAGCATGGCTCAGTGGTTGAGTGTTGACCTCTGAACTTTCTGGTCAAGGCATATTCCTGCGTTTTGGGCTCAATCCCCAGTAAGAGGTATACAGCAGGCAGACAAACAATGATTTACTTTCATCATTGATGTTTCTATCCCTTCCTTTCTGAAATCACTAATATATATATATATATATATATATATATATATATATATATATATATATATTTTTTTTTTTTTTTTTTTTTTTTTTTTTTTTTTTTTTTTTTTTTAATGTTCCTAGGTACTGACAAGATCCAGTTTCCAAATTTTCAAAAGTTCAGAGCCGATAGGCCTTGGGCCTTGTTGTGTTCTCCAAGTAATTGACCTTGAGGGATACCTGGGCACCTTTCCTGAGGTTTGGTTCTCTCCTTTAAGATTAATCATTAAGATCCCTTACGTTTTCACTTAGACTTACCATCTCCTTCAGCCATAGATCCTTGAAAAAAAATAGCTTTGAAATGAAAGGAAAACGGTTTTCCTGGCCTGTCTTACTTATCAACGAGCAGTTCTAGGGTTCAGGTTTTGAAAGCATGTACCCAGACTAGCACATTACTCTAACTCTCACTGAAAAAATCTCAACAAGCAAAAACCAAAGGAACTCGGCAGTGCCGCAGAGAACAAGCATGCATCTCTTATCTCACAGGCGGGGGGCAACCTGCCATCCTGAACTTGCCAAGCTACAAGTTAGGAAGTCCATGCCGGAAGCCAGTCGGTCCTGCCCACAGGGATGCCTGGATTGTGCATCTCTCCTGGAGAGGAGCCTGAGTGCTGGGGAGATCATTTTCATAAATACACTTACTTTCCTCCTTTGAACAGGCACACCTGTTTTCCCTACTAACTCCACTGCTTCGATCACTTATGCCCTAGGGGAAAGCAGTTGTAAGAAACAGCAGATGCAGAATTTACACTGCAGAGAGCATTCCACCCCTTTAGTTTACAAATTCTGTAGAAAATGACCCAAGCAGTGCAAGACTATTTTATGAACTGTGACCTCAAGCCACTCATTGGAAATGCAGTTACTATCAAATTGTTCTTTGCAGGTTTCCATTTTAAATGATGAACACATTTTGGGTTAGTTATATTTGAACCAGCCACATATTTATGACAAAATTCTTTGCAAAAAGTTTATATTATATAATACCACGTTCTTGTCTCCATTTTACAGGTGGAGAAACTGAGGCATGAACATCTTGCCCCAAATTTCTGCAAAGTGACACAAAAACAAATAAGACTGTTGCCTATTGCAAATGGCAAAAATCTAAACAGGAACTACCATAAGGAGGCTGCTTGGAAGTGTGGAGTTTTCAGTGTATTCCCTCTTGGCATTGCAGGTGCATTTGCCTGGTGAGACTTACACGAAATTGACCTCTGAGAAGAGAGTCTGGCTCTAAGGTTACCATTAAAAATAGAAAAGTGCCCCCTGGCCATTTCCAGTTCAATGACTCAGGGATGGGGAATAAGATTATATAGTAAGTATCAAAGGGTAAATAATCCAAGAAGAGTAAAAATCACAAATTGGAAATCCTTTTACTGAGCACCTGGCAGAAGGAATTCAAACAGGCCGAGGTCTGCATACATCTGAGTAGGATCCGGTTTGGGCAGGTGAGCACAGGAAAAAGTCCTCAAAAAGGGCAAACGAAGGAAGAGGTGGGAATGAGAAGAGAAGAATGAAGGATACAGGTCTACAGGCAGATGGATATGAGAGAGAGAGAGAGAGAGAGAGAGAGAGAGAGAGAGAGAGAGAGAGAGAGAGAGAGAGAGAAGTGAGAGAGAGAGAAGTAAGTACCACAGAATTGTTGTTACACAAAATGCTAACAGCTGCTTTGTATAAAGGGTTCCATAGTAAAATTGATTTGGGAAGCAATGGAATAAAAACAAATTACTCAGATCCAACAATGTATAAAAAGAATTATACACCACAGCCAATTGAGATTTATCCAAGGTATGCAAGGTTAATTCAACATTCAAAAATCAATTAATATAATCCTTCACACCCACAAGCTAAAAAAGAAAAATCACAGGGGAAGATGGCGGTATAGGTAAACACTTGTACCTGCCACCTTCCACAACTGCATCAAAATTACAACTAAAATACAGATCAACCATCATCCAGAACCACTGGAAAGCTGGCTGGATAGAAGTCCTACAACTAGAGAAGTAAGGAAGAAATCACAATGAGACTAGTAGGAGATGCAAAGGTGCTGAACAGCTGGTCCAGCACCCATGTGTGCTGCTCTTTTAATCAGGAAGGAGATGTCTCTGCAGAGGCTGCCCAGAGGAGCAAGGGGTCCAAGCCCCACACCAGACCCCCAGCCCAGGGTTCTAGAGCTGGGAAAAGAAGTCCCTAGGACAGTAAGAGCTACAGGCTGTAAAAACTAGTGTGGATTGGGGCTCAGTAACACAGAAGCTGCTGGAGACTCAGCTGTTCCTCTTAAAAGGCCGGCACCAAAAACTGACACGGTCCTGCTTCCTCTGAGCTCCAGTGCTGGCAAGGCTCTAGGGGACACAGACACATTCAAGGAGGAATGGGACTGTCTGGCATCAGGGCAGGAACTCCTGGCAGCTTTCTCCTGGATGGAGGTGCTCACAGGGATCACTGTTCCTAAGCTGGGACCTCCCTGGTTGTAGGGCTGACTGGCAGCCATTTCTGTTTGCTCCACCCTGGTAATTCCCTAAAGCCCTGCCTCATGCAATTTACAACCCCACCCAAGCTGCCTGCAACAGCATTTGCATATGAATGGCCTTTCCTGCTCAGAGTAAAATCTCTCAATCATGCTGCAGCTGGGTTAGGGAGTCCCAAACCTATCAATAAAAGGTCCAAGACCCAGCACCAGAACCAGCCTGCCTTGCTTCATAGCTGAGCCTCATTTGGGCATTTCCAAACGTGATACAAAGAGGAGGAATCTGCAGATCTCTCTGTAGCTCCTGCTGGGTGACCCCAGGCAGTGGCTGACTTTGCACTTCCCTGGAGACCCAAGAGCCAGTGTACCCAGTGGTCAGTATCAGATCATACCAGATTACAACTCTACACATCCATAAGCGACACACTCAAGGGGCAGACTCAGTGAGCACTAAGCCCTACTGAAGTAAGTCTTGCTCCATAGGAGTATGTCCTGCACAGCACCTCTCCCACTGTAGTCACAGCTGGTCCTCACAACCAATTAACCTAAGGTCAGTTCCTCCTAGTGACACCAACAGCAATCAAGTCTCAACTACAAGATGGTGCTCACAGACCACAAACAGGTTCACATAGAGCTCCCACCTCAAGTGACTGGGAAAGCTGAGCCGCGGGGCCCTATAGACCATCTATTACACAAGGCCAGTCTACCAACTCAAGGAGACATTTCACCTCTACCCAAATACATAGAATCAAATGCAGGGAAATAGCCAAAATGTGGAGATAGTGAGGCATGTCACAAATGAAAGAAATGGAAGAGAGCAGAGTACTGGACATAGAGTTCAAAACTATGGTTATAAGGTTACTCAAGAATCTTCTAGAAAACTCAAAAAAAAAAAATAGAAAAGGAATAGTGAGAAATTAAGCATACACTGACTGAAATAAAGAATAATATATAGTGCAGGGATTCAACAGTGGAGTGCAGGATTCTGAGAATCAAATCAACTATCTGAAACATGAGGAAGCAAAAAGCACCCAATCAGAAGAGAAAAAAAAAAAAAAAAGGAATCCAAAAATGTGAGGATGGTGTAAGGAGATTCTGGGACAACTTTAAGCATGCCAACATTCACATTATGGGGGTACCAGAGGAGGAGAGAGAGCAAGATATTGAGAACCTGTTTGAAGAAATAATGACAGAAAGCTTCCCCTACCTGGTGAAAGAAATAGATTTACAAGTCCAGGAAGCACAAAGAGCCCAAACAAGAGAAATCCAAAAAGGACCACACCAAGACACATCATAATTGAAATGCCAAGGGCTAAAGACAAAGGGAGATTCTTAAAAGCAGCAAGAGAAAAGCAGTTAGTTATCTATAAGAGAATGCCCATATGACTGTCAGCTGATTTTGCAACAGAAATTATGCAGGCCAGAAGGGAGTGGCAAGAAATATTCAAAGTGAGGAATAGCAAGGATCTACAACCAAAATTACTCTACCCAGCAAAGCAATCATCTAGAATTGAAGGTCAGATAAAGAGCTTCACAGATAAGAAAAAGCTAAATGAGTTCATCACCACCAAACCAATATTATATAAAATGTTGAAGGGTATTCTAGAAGGAGGAAAAGGAGGAGGAGAAAGAGAAGGAAAAATAGAAAAAAGAGGAAGAGAAGGAAGAAGAAGAGGAAGGGGAGGAGGAGGAAGAGGAGAAGGAAGAAGAAGAGAAGGAGAAAAATAAAAAAGATCAAACATATGAACAACAAAATGGCAACAAATACATGCCTATCAACAATTGAATCTAAAAAATCAAAATAATGAATAAGAAATCTAATGAACAGAATAAACTGATGAATAAAATAGAATCAGAAGCATGGAAATGGAATAAACTGATGATTCTCAGAGGAAAGGGGGGGACAGAACGAGATTAACAAAGATCTTATATGCATATATGCATTACCTATGGAAACAGACAATAGGGTGGTGAAGGCCTGGGGTGGGGCAGGAACAAGGTGGAGGAGGGGGGAGGAACATCTGTAATAATCTCAAAAATAAAGATTAAAAAAGAAAAAAAAATGCACTATTATATTAATAGATACAGAAAGAGCATTTGACAAAATCCAACACACTTTCATGATAAAAGCTCTCAGTAAACTAGGGGGGGGGGGGGACTTCCTGAATTTGATAAAGAATATTAAAAAGAAAACAAAAAACCTACAATTAATGTCATATTTCATGATGAGAAACTCAAAGCTTTACCACTAAGATAAGAAACAAGGCAAGTACCCACTCACTACCCGTTTTCAATATATTACTGAAAGGACTAACTAATGCAATAAGACAACAAAAGGGAATAAAACTCATACAGATTCAGGAGGAAGAATAAAACTGTCTCTCACAGATGATATGATCAACTCTGTAGCAAATGTGAAAGAACTGACCAAAGAAACCCCTGGAACTAATAAGTGATTATAGCAAGGTTGTAATAAACAAGCTTGATATATAAAAGTCAATCATTTTCCAATAGACCAGCAATGAGCAAGTGTAATTTGAAGTTAAAAACACATTGCCATTTACATTTGCACTCAAAATATGAAATATTTAGACATAAATTTAACAAAATATGTACAGGGTTTATATGAGGAAAACTATAAAATTCTGATTAATTAACTCCAAGAAAACTAGATAAATGGAGAGATGTCCCATGTGCATAAATAGGAAAATTCAATACTATCAGGATGTCAGTCCTTTCCAACTTGATCTAGAAATTCCATTCAATCCCAATCAAAATCCCAGCAAATAATTTTGTGGATATTGATAAACTGCTTAAGTATATGTGGAGAAGCAGAAGGCCCAGAATAACAAATCAATATTGAAGGAGCAAAACAAAGTTGTAGGACTGACAGTAACTGACTTCAACACTTGCCATAAAGCTACAGTAATCAAGATAGTGTGGTATTGGTGAAAGCATAGATAAATAGATCAATGGAACGAAACAGAGAGCCCAGAAATAGACCTGCAGAAATATAGTCAACTGCTGTTTGATAAAGGAGCAAAAGCAATACAATGGTGCAATGATAACTTTTCAACAAATGGTGCTTTAACTATAGGACATCCACATGCAAAAAATATATAAAAAATAAGCTTAGACACAGACCTTACACCTTTCACAAAAAATTTAACAAAATGCATTACAGATCTAAGTGTAAAACACAAAACTGCAAAATTCCTAGAAAACAACAGGAGAAAGGCTAGATAACCTTGGGTTTGACTATGACCTTTTAGGTAGAAGACAAAAGGCATGATCCATGAACAAAAGGCTAAGCCAGAATTTATTAAAAATTTAAAAATTTTACTCTGTGAAAGACATTATTAAGAGAATGGGGCTGAAACCGAGCGTCACCCTGCGGACTGAAGGGTCCCAGGTTCAATTCCAGTCAGGGGCATGTACGTTGGTTGCAGGCACATCCCCAGTTGGGGGTGTGCAGGAGGTGGCTGATCGATGTTTCTCTCTCATCAATGTTTCTAACTCTCTATCCCTCTCTCTGCCTCTCTGTGAAAAATCAATAAAATATAATAAATAAATAAATAAATAAATAAATAAATAAATAAATAAATAAAAAGAGAATGGGGAATACAAGTCAAAATTTGGGGGAAATATTCACAAAAGACCCATCTAATAAAGAACTGTTATCCAAAGAACTTGAAACTCAACAATAAGGACGTAGGCAACCTGTCCTGGCCGGGTGGCTCAGCTGGTTGGAGCATCCTTCCATTCATCAAAAGGTTGCAGGTTTGATTCCTGGTCAGGGCGCATACCTAGATTATGGGTTTGATCCCCAGTTGAGGCATGTATGGGAGACAACCAATTGCTGTTTATCTCTCTCACGTTGCTGTCTCTAAAAAATCCACTCTCTTTAAAAATCAAGAAAAACATATCCTCAGGGAAGGATTTTTTTAAAAAGTAGACAACCTAATTAACAAATGGTCCAAAGAATTTAACAGATGATACTTCACTAAAGAAGATATACAGATGACAAATAAGTATATGAATAGATGTTCCACATCATGTGTTACCAGGAAAATGCAAAATAAACAACAATGAGACACCACCATCTACCTATTAAAATGGCCCAAATCCAGAACACTGACAACACCAAATGCTGCAAGGATGTGGGGCAACATTAACACTCACTCATTGCGGAGGGAATATAAAATGGCACAGCCAGTCTGGAAGATAGTGTGGCAGTTCTTACAAAACTAAACATACTCTCACAGTACGTACAATCATGTTTTTTAGTATTTACCAAATGAACTAAAAACTTATGTCTGCACAAAAACCTGCACATGGATATTTCTAGTAGCTTTATTCATAATTGCCAAGACTTGGAAGCAACCAAGAAAAGACTACACACTCTGTGATTCCATTTCCATGACAGTCTGGAAAAGGCAAAACTAAGGAGCCAATAAAAAGATCAGTATAGCCGGGTGGGGATGTGGGGGTATGAGTAGGCAGAGCAAGGAGGATTTTCAAGACAGTGAAAATACTCTGTATGACATCACAATGATGGATGTCATTATACATTTGTCAAACCCATAGAATGCACAACACCAACAGTGAGCCCTAATGTAAACTGTGGAGTCTGGGTGATTATGCTGTGTCAATATAGGTTCATCCTCTGTAACAAATGTACCACTTTGGTGGAAGATGTTGATAATGGGAGAGGCTATACATGTATAGGAGCAGGGGACTTTTATATTATAAACATGCTCTCAGTTGTATTATTTAATCAAAAAATAAAAAATTAGATTAATAAAATACAATCAGAAGTAATTTGGGATATTTATAGAGGTCACCGATAAAACTGCTCTTAAAAAAAATACAGAGAAAAATTTAGTCCAGATTAATTGCAAGCATGTGTCACTGCAAAGGAGCTTTATAAAAGTCAGAGTAAAGGTTACATTGTGGAGATCACAACTACACACAAAGAGAATGACTGGAAAATCAAATAACTCCCTAATGTTGCATAAATGGATAACTGTAGCTTGGAATAAACAGATTCCAATGGTGCCCTGTCTGAAACAGACATGAGGACCATGTGCTACGTCAGAGGATCCAGAAAGAAGGCCTGGCCCAGCCAGTGTGGCTCAATGGTTGAACATCAACCTATGAACAAGGAGGTAACAGTTCAGTTTCTGGATAGGGAACATGCCCAGGTTGCTCGCTCGATATGCAGTGGGTGGTGTGCAGGAGGCAGCCAATCAGTGACTCTCTATCATCATTGATGTTTCTGTCTATCTCTCCATTTTCCTTCTTCTCTGAAATCAATAAAAATATTTTTAATTAAAAAAAAAAAGAAAGAAAGAAGACCTGGTTGTTACAGATACAGATGAAACCTTTTAATAAAATAGTTTCATAAACTGTGGGAGTGAAATATTTCCAATTTAAATCATTTTATACAGTAGGTGATTTTGAATATATATGTATTACAATGTAAATAAACTAATCCATCTATATACCTATACCTATATATATAAAAGCCAAGTGACCAGAATGACTTGTCGCTATGACACACACTGCAGCTGGCCAGTGGCCCAATGTGGGGGCCTCCTTCCCCAAGCCAGCCCTGCCCCCAATCAACCTCCCACATCCCCTCCCTCCCACCAACTCTACCCATGCACAAATTCATGCTCTGGACCTCTCGTGTTAATATAACCATTTCATTTTCTTATCTATTGGATAGCTATATCTCCAAAGGGCCTTGAATATCTATCCTGATATTTCTCAGAGCCCACCTTCCAAATGGATAGCCTACCATCCTTGATTCTTTCTTTGCAGAAAGAAAGCATAAGACAAAAGAACTAATGCATATAAGAAAATGTTGGTTAAGGAGACAATACATTATCCTTTTTTCCAATGTCGCCAGTCTGAGAGTGAGATCTGATCCCTCAGTTAATGATTTGGTATTCAGAATATTGTTTTTCTTGGGTTTTGGATACCATATTGTGAGCTAGGAGCCATTTATCACATCATGTTCTCATTGCTCTACAATACTCTCCCCACCTGCTCAGTTCCCTCTCCCATACCACTGCTCTGGGTCCCGTGCTTGGGGAGAAAGGCAAGTTATCAGCACCCAGAGGTATCAGCCACCCAGTCCATTAGGAAGGGCAGGAGAGAAACCTCTAATTAACCAAAGCATTAACTTTCCTGTGATGTACAGGATTTTAAGCACATTTCAAGCTATTTTATCAGAAACAGAACCCCTCAAACCAGATCTAAATATTAATATTTGTGTTAACAGTCTTTTAAGCTATGGCTTCATTGAGAATGGAATAAAAACAAAAGGAGATATGTGCAGCCTCCTTGTTCATATACTAGCACATTTTGGATAAGATACCTCTTCTGTCTTCCAAAAGGGAATCTGGGGCTATAATTATATTGAGCACTCCTTTTTCTTCTTCTCATGCAGAGGTAGAATTGTCCTAGCTGGCAGAAGGAAGCCCAGCATTTCTCACACCTTTCTTCTCTCTGTCAGGCTTACACACCCCATCAGAGAAGAAAGCACAACTTAGCTGACCCTTTCAGGGACAAGTTGCCCTGGAACAAGTGAGCAAGCCAACTCTTGAGAATACTCAGGAAAAGCAAACAGTGGAATATCTTGGGTGTGTCAACCCTGTACGCAGGTTTTCCTACTTACCACGGACACTCTTTGGAATTGCCAGACATAACTCCATCAACAGGCGCCACATCCCAAGCCCTAGCTGTGTCTATTTCCTCCTACTACTGCTCCAAGCACCAGAAGACACATAAGCATATCAAACAATCAAAAATTCTAAAATCTATTCACACTGTGATTTTCAATAACTTTACAGCTGGGAAGAGGGGGGTGGGAGAGGCATAGCTTAGAGATCATTAGGTTGCAAATTCAGATTCCAAATGGGCTCAGGGAGATAGTATAAATGAGTGAAGCAAGCCACATGTAAGACAATAGGGAATAGTGAGGACTGTGGCAAACCGCCTAAAAACAGTCCGTCTGATTCTAATGCAACATTCCCATCTCAGACCTGAAGAAATTAAGTCCCAAAGAAAATAAGTAATTTTTGGGGATGAAAATTCATTGTAGTTCATTCTCCACTAAACAAGTTGCCCTTAGGCAAGAAGAAAAAATTGTAGCTTTCCCCAAATGAACAGTTCACTTGTTCGGGGGTACATAAAATCTTTGTTTTAGGGGAGTAAAAACACCACCTCCTGGAGATGTGCCCTCCCAGTCTCACTCCACCCCATGAGCTGTGGCCAAGGCCGCCGTCGTTCTCAGGAATGTTCTGTCTAGGGAGGATTCCCGGGATGTGATCTGTGGTCAGTGAGAAAGCCCTTTTGATCCCAGCCACAAGAATGCAGCTGAGCTCAGAATCCCTCTCTCCATAAATCAGAGTCCTCCCGGGAATGGCCGGGCGTGGCTCCCCACGCAGGTGCCTGGCTGCTCCAGGGATCCTAAGGGGGCACTCCCTCACTTTGAACGTCGTCTAGGAGCTGCTGGAGTCAACATGGTAAATCCATAAGACTCTGTGTTCACATACGAATTCTTGCTGACTTTCCGGGCATCTGTTTTGTTCATTCCTAGCAGCCAGGTGTGAGTGTCTGTCTGCCTTGCTTCTGTTTGCTATTTCACGTCCAGCCCTCAGATCGGAATTTGGCTCAACTTGTGAACAAGGGCCAAAGAGTTCTCTGTGCGCGCTGCTCTTCATGTGCCCTAGGAGGAAGCAGCGATTCAAATCGTTCGGGGAAGTGAGAATCCTGATGTGGCCTCAGGCCCTGGGTCCAGCAAGCTGGCTGAAGGCTGGCTGGTGAATCTGGAATCTCCCTCCAGGGAGGCAGGCTCTCCCCCTTGCCAGCAATGAACTTCCTGCCCAGACCAGAGTGAGGTCAGCCGGAGACACCTGCCAGGAGGACTGGAGCCCAGGTCCAGCTTGGAAGGCTCAGACACGCATAGCAGCGATGAGGTTTCTCAGTGATTCCCACCCCAGGTTGCTTAAAAGTGCACCATCCTCACGCTCACATCCATGAAGCTGTAACAGTAGCTGCATTTAATGAACACTCAGTGGATGTCGAGTACCCTGATGAGTGCTTTACAGAAATTCATTTCTCACAACAACCCTATGAAGTAGTTTCTATAAATAAGGGAGGTCCTATGGGTAAGGGAAGCAAGCCACTGTTACAATCGCCAGCATATGGTGGGAAAAACTGAGGTTTAGAACTGTTCATTTTCAAGAGTTCCCCAAGTTAACAACAGTGAAGCAAGACTTAGAATGCACTTATTCCGGGGAACCACAAGCCTGGAAACGCACATTTTCAGTGAAAAATAGCACCTTTGAAATATGCTCGAGCAGTCATCCTACGAAGAGGCCAGGAACTGTGGGGGCTTCTGGGTCACGAGCAAAGAGGGAAGAAGGATAGGGCCCCAAGTTCATGTACACCTCATGGGCAAGCCAGGGGTGCAGGCAGCCTCCAGCAGAGCACACGCCCACCGGGGAGCAGACTTAGACACTCAGAACCAGGCCTTGGAAAAGCCACCATGCCCCATGCAGCACACACACCGAACACAGGGCACTGGTTGAAGTCTGTCTGCTCCTTCCTGATAAATAGGGCGAGTGTCTTCCAGGAGGGTCCTCGAGGCCAGAGCAGGTCTGGGCACATGTCACCGGGTCAAAGCAGGCAGGAGCGGTGTGAGGGCAGGATACAGCGGCAAGGCTGCAGTCTGTCCAGGCCTTTCCATTGCCAGCTTCCCCGTCCTTCTCCTTCTCTTCATAAACCTCAGAGAGAAGTCCTTTCAAGTTCTTAAGAATACATGCGCACGGCCAATGTCAAGGTGCGTTTCCTTGCAGCCGTGTTATTGTAAAGGCAGCTGCATCTCCTGAATGGAGCCACCATCCTCGCGTGGGGCCCAACCACAAGCAGGCCATTTTCGGTGGCGATGGGCTGTGGACAATCCATTCAGGCTTCACAATGCTGACTTACTCTTCTTAGGAGCCAAATCACACTACGTGGACTGGCTAAACCTGAGACTCCTCATGTTAAGTGGGACAAGCACAGTAGTGGGGATGCTGACAGAGGGAGCTATGGGCGAAACTTGTGGCCTTCAGGGCCAGCGCTCCAGCATCCAAAAGTAGGGACCACCCTTCACTCTCCCCTCCTTCCTCTAGCTCCCTACCTCTGGCCACCCTGCCACCGTCAGTGCCTTTCCCAGATAGGAAATTAAGAGGAGGTAACATTAAAACAATCACACACACTTTTTTCAGTGACGAAATGGAGATGATTCAAGTAATGGCATTGCTCAAAACTATCTGCATCACTAATTCTTTTACAGTCACTCTCCTCTCAAAATATCCCAGAAACCTATAAGTAGAACAGTTCCAATATCTCTATCAACAGGAAGCATGAGAGCCTCCCTGGGTCTTATCCTAGTTCGTTTGGGCAGCTATTCCAAAATCCCATGGACTGTGTAGCTGTAAACAATACAGATTGACACCTCACAGCTCTGGGGGCTGAGATGGCAACACTCAAGGTGCGGGCATCAAGGTGTCCTGCAAGACATTCCTGGTTCATGGACGGCCATCTTCTCATTGTGTCCTCAGACGGTGGGAGGGACTAGAGAGCTTTCTCTGGTCTCTTTAATATAAGGGCACTAATCCCATTCATGAGGGCTCCACCCTCATGACCTCATCATCTCCCTAAGGCCCCCACCTCCTAATACCATCACTGTGGGGATTAAGTTTCAACATTTGGATTTTGAGATGACATAAACATTCAGCCTATAACTGGCTTCAGGACAGCTTCCTTCTTACTCACTTATCTGGGATGAGGCTTCAAACAAACTGAAGTGGGAGAATTAGCTCTACAGCACTTTCTGACCCATCCTTGCTCTCAACCCAATCTCAAGTGACCACAGTGCCTTTCCTTGAGCTGTCTTCTTCCTCTTTTTCCCTTCGCCCACTCTTGTGTGCCGTCTGACCATTTAATTCACACCTGTCATAGGGTATGAGTGGCATCTACACCAATGGCTGCCAGCTGGACATGCTTGAATTCTACACCAAAGTATTACATTGTGAAAGAGAGAATGAAATTCTTACCTGAAAGAACATTCTCTAATTGGTAACAGCCAGTACCTGTGTGAGAGGGTCCTCTGGGTTCCACCAATTGCCTCACCTATAGAAAGTGCAGGCAGGGGCAGGCAGGGACCTGAGTGAGCAAGGCCTAATGGCTGGGGTGTCAGGGAAGAGAGTCCCCAGAGGAGACTGCAGACAGTTATCTCCTTGGTGAGAGTGCTATTCCTACTCTCAGAGTCTCCAACTATTCAAGAAAAGCCAGAAATCTAAATTTGCGTGCAAAATCACAGTATTTTTAGGTGGGTTAGCTGAAAAACTTTTAAAGGATATCAGGGCAAACAACCCTCATCAACCAGCTGTATGGCTCTCAGGATACCTGCTTCCTCACCCTTTGTCCAGTCATGCAAACTTTCTTGGTCTCCAGCACCATGACCGACACTAGATCACCATGGCAGTGAGCAGCAAAGGGGCTCCAATCCCACTTTGTATGCAGTCAGTGCAGTTGGATCCCTGTCCTCAAAGAACAACATGGTCAAGGCTTATTTGCAACACAAGCCTGTTCCTGCCGGGTGTGGGGCTCGGGGCTTCTGCCTACATCCATGAGATGAAATACAGCTGCTTCTTCTTGACTTTTGCCTCCACCTCCAGAACCCCACCACCCAGCCAATGTTACCGTCAAGGTAACCCCAGCTCCAGCTCCAAGATTCTGCCCAAACTTGCTGCTGTACCCGTGTTTCACTTTCACATTCTGGGGGGAAATGTGACTTTGAAAACTTGAATTATCTGCCAGCTGCCCTGCCTCAATATTCAAAAGATTGCAAGGATTATGTGCACAAAGCTATTTCCTCAATTCATCAGAACTCAGTCACTGCCTTGCCAGATGTTGCTAAGTGGTGGAGTGTCATCCTATGAACCAGGAGGTCGCTGGTTCTATTCCAGTCAGGGCACAGGCCTGGGTTGTGGGCTCGGTCCACAGGAGGCAGCCAATCAATGATTCTCTCTCATCACTGATGTTTCTGTCTCTCTCTCCCTCTCCCTTCCTCTCTGAGCAATAAAAATATATTTTTAAAAAACAACTCCTAATCACTGAAACACTTCAGAATCAGTCCTAAAGTTCCAGCATCTGTCTCCGAATGACTCATATTTCTCCCCAATAAAGAATGTTTTCACAGTACTTTGTCTCCAGGTAGAAGCAAGCTAAATTTTTAACGATGTACGGAGAAAAGCAAATGTGCATAAAGGAAAAAATTTTAAATTCACATTTCTGTAAAACTCACCCCTAAGAATCTCAAATGACTACTGACCTCTGGGGAAAGGTCCTCACGGCTCAGGACAAAAGTTCCTAAATTCAGTTGTCTTAACGAGCTGGTCCCTAGATCTTTGGGTTGTCCAACCTTCATTTTCCCCGAAGCTTTCATTTCTCTCTTTAAATTTAGCCAGACCGGGTTAAACCAAACTGAAGAAGAGAGACGCAGAAGCCCTTACATGCCCCAGGACATGTTTCCCAATCTTATTATGGAAAACAAGGGCTACAAACACAGGTTTGTTTAACTTCCATTCACAGGCTGAAAGAATAAAATGAAAACAAGCCATTGTGTTAATCTTCAGATTAGCCCTCTCGTCTGTCAATGTAATACTGATTAGTAAACAGTGTCCACAATTAAACTGTTGTCAGAGACACACATGCCCCACGAGCCTGAGCTAATGAGGCAGGATTCAGCTCCTTTACAGAGGCCTGGCCAAACACAATCCCAGGAATGTTAATGCTGCCCCCGGTATCTGGGATGCTCTCAGCGGTGAAGACCTCTGAGCTGAGGTAATTAAGCCTCAGCAGCCTGCAGGAGAATCTGCCCGGTGCTATTTGTTTGTGGAGGGCCATGTGCTTAGGTGCAAGGAATTGGAAATCTCTGAAACCACATTGAGCACATGGGGCATCAAAGCCTCCCACATCCTCTGCTGAGGCCTGTGACATGCATGTGCATGACAGGGGGGCAGGGGGGCCATCGTCTCCTAATTGTCCCGAGCCCTTTTAGTCTGGGGGGAGCCTGCCTGACTTGAGTTTTGCGGAATTAATTGCACTGGAGTCTTCAATGAAGGCTGCCCTTGAAGTCTGGCTGCAGGCTCACTCGGGCTCCATAGATCTGTTAGAGGATACTTGCTTTTCGCTCCGGGAGACAGATGCTCCTGCACAAAAGACCATCACACTGAATTATTTTGTCTAGAAACTAGAGAATCACTTCTATTTTTCTCTTCTAGACAGTATTCCCTCTAGGAACATTTCATTTTTCCCTTCCATTTTTCTTGGATTCTCTCAAAAATTCCAGTATGTGGCTCAAAGAATAGCACGTCAGGGGAGCGTTTCAACCCGAGGATTCCCCATAACAACCGCTTCCACCGAGTGTCCACGGTCACCGCCCACTCTCACCAGCCGGCAGCCCCTTCACAGCTGGCCCACGGCTACCTACATCCCTTCAGTGATTCCTGGGATCCCAGGAAGGTTCCCGAGCCTGCCTCCTGGGGCACAGAGACGTCACCTGGAGGGGCTTCCTACACTGTGATGGGAATAGGAGGAGACAAAAGAGGAGAGAGAGGACACTGCACACCTGATGTCAGCCTTTCACTGAGGCCTTGAAAATGTCATCAAGAGGTCAAGCTCCCTGGGGGGACAAGATTATGACACTTCTCTGGCCCCGCTGATCAAAGGAAACCGATTCCTGTCACAAAACGTAGAGGAGGGCAGGAAAAACACAGGACTTTGGCAATTTAGCTCGGTCCATTCATTTATTCACTCAGAAATGTTGGTGCAAGTCCAGGATGAGCCGGGCCCTGGGGATGCAGAAATGAACAAATAGAAACAAATAACCCCTTCACTCACAGACCATATGGCCTATTGGGGAGATAGTGTTACCCAAACCATCGCACCCCGAACTATGAAAAGTGCTCTGTGCAACAGCAAAACCCACGTGCAGCTGTGTGTCCTTCCCATATCTATTAGATGCCCAGGGCTAACAGGAGGTCCCCCTAGGTGGAAGGATAATATCGTGTTTTATTTTTATTACCTCTTTATGTACTTTTCCTTGGAAGCTAGATAAGTTGATAATGCAGATCATATGGAGGAAGGCAAACCAGCTCTCTGAGCTTGAGCAATTGACTTAAACTCTCTGAGCCTCAGTTTCCATACTCTAAGCCTAAAACATGGATATGACAGTCCTTTCCTCAGTGGCTGGCTATCAGGATGAAATAGCATGAACATCCAAGGTGGGTGTATTTTTTCTTAAATATATTTTATTGATTTTTACAGAGAGGAAGGGAGAGGGATAGAGAGCTAGAAACATCGATGAGAGAGAAACATCAACCAGCTGCCTCCTGCACACCCCCACCGGGGATGTGTCCGCAACCAATGTACATGCCCTTGACCAGAATCAAACGTGGGACCCTTCAGACCTACGCTCTATCCACTGAGCCAAACCAGTTTTGGCCAGAGTGGGTGTATTTTATAGAGTAGATACCCTGAGACTATGTCATGTCTACAAGGAATGAAAATATGCCAAGCTACTGATGGTTTTTTAAATGAGGAGATGGCCCAAGTAATCTCCATGGCCCAGCACCTCTCGGTACCAGGATCCCAACACTGGAGGTATAGTCATTCTTCCCGGTGTGCTCCGGGGCTCTTGTTGAGGACATCACTGGATTCTGTTCCATTCTCCGACGTTTCTCTTCACAGCTCCTCTGTGATGGTTTCCATGCCCACAGCGTCTCATCTCCAGTACGGTGAAGGGACACAGTTGGTATTCAGGGATCGGGACTGAGGAGAGAAGAATGCTCCTTCCGCTTCCCACCCCCAAACTCATGCCCTGCCAAAGCCCAAGATTTAATCATAACGACAAATACCACCATTGGTCACAAAATGGTCCGGCCCTTTTGAAACTGCAGTCCCAGAGCTTGACTCGCTGACCTCGCATGACAATGCATTCCACAGACTTCACGGAGGGCTTTGCAGCCTTTAAAACGCGGTTAAGTAAATAAATAACTTACCAGTGCCAAATTCCTACACAGCCCATTTCTTCCAACTTGTGGAGGGCGACCTCTGGCAAGACTCAGTGGGAAGGAAGAGTGACCCAGTCATACTCCTTTTCACATAAATATCAGGAGCCAGTCACCACAGAATGCATCCCAGACGGTGTGCTGGGGAAGACATCTGCCTGCACCTCTGTGGGGCCTTTTGCTTTCCTCTCTCCTCTTCTGGAAGCAGGAATGTGGTGAGGGCTACGAGGCCTCTGATTTTGAGCTAATTGGGAGCTAGAAACTTGATTTAAAATTTAAATAACAATGTAAAATATTGTACTGTCATTTTATTTCACTTCAGACTTTTTTTTTCTAAATGTGTTTTTATTTAGGGGCAGGGGAAAAAGAGAGAAAAGGAAAGGAGGGGACACAGAGAAAGAGAGAAACATCGATCAGTTGCCTCCCACACCCCGCAACCCAGGCATGACCAGGAATGGAACCAGCAACCTCTTAACGCATGGGAAGATGCATGGGAACGCACAACCAACTGAGCTACACTAGCCGGAGCGACTTTTCAGCCACCAAAAGGATGAGTGTCTTATTTCCTAACTCTACAAAAAAAAAGAAGAACTGTATTGTTAACATGATATGTTATCATTTAATGTGTTGCCTATAATCTGACTCATGTTTTAGGAGTCCATTTTAACATTAGCAAAGTTTCAACCAAAGCCCATATAAAATGTGAACATTTTGCTGCCACAGAGAACATGATGGAATCCCCTCTCCACCACATACTAGTGGTGTGACCGTTTCTTAGTCTCCTACCCTCTCTGAACCGGTTTCTTCCTCTTTGAAAAAAGATAAAATCTTCAACTCCTTTTATGAAACGAAGGTAGGCAGCATAAGGAGCTGGTTAAGCACACAAGACAGCCTGGGTTCAGACCTCAGCTCTACCACTAATGCATGTGTGCCTCGGTTTACACAACTGTAAGGTAAGTGTAATATCCCCTTGGTCACATGTTTATCATGATTATTCAAGGAGTTCATCTATTGAAAGCACAGAGAATGGTGTCTGGCAGATGGTAAGATAAAAAAATTCACAATATCATTGTTCCTATACTATATTAATAGAATTAAGAATTATTGCATCAATAGGTGTTTTACTAGAAAACAAGGGAAATAGGAACGAACACATAATCATGAATTCTGTGGGCCAGTGAATTAGGATTTTTCATTTAATCTTCACAAAACCCTTTAGAGTTTGTATACATTATTATTTATATTTACAACTGAGAAATTTGGAGCTCAATTAAAATTTTGGAACTCAAGACATTTTTCCCAAATCATAGTGTTCTTAGTAATCAAGATAGGAATTATTTCCACAATTAACAAAGAAATGGAATGAGCACCTTCTAAGTGCTAATGGAAATGGTAGGTGCAGGAAATACAAAGATGCCCATGATATATAGTCCCAGCCCCCAAGAGGCTTATAAAATAGAGGCATTTGAATTTGCTGTGCCTTAGGGAGAGAGATGGGGAAAGAGGATCTTGCAAGTAGATAGAGCAAGGATAGTATATCCTCAGGCTGTTATTTAGGCACAGAGCTGAGAGGGTTAGAGAGGGCAAGATGGAGGGGAAGAGATCCCTGAAGGGAGAAATACAGAAGCTGAATCTTAAAAGGTTGGTGGGGTTTCATCCAGATGGGATAGCAGGGATAAGTCAGACCAAGAGGTCTACAAGGGTAGGGCACCAAAGAGAAAGAAAGCATGGTTCAAAATGAGAGAAAGAAGAAGAAAAAAAAAAAACTGTTGCTGAACCATCTTTCAAATGTGTGTCAGGAGATAGGAGCTGGAGAGCAAGATTGCAAACCCAGAGAACCTCACTGGGTAGGAAAAGGAGGCCAGATTCTACCAAGGAAATGGTTTAAGCAGGGAAAGACTCAGTGGATTTGCATTTTTAATTACGATGGCTGTGTGGAGGGTGGATTTGCAGTGCCTGCGATGAAACAAGAAAACATTTCAGAAGGATGTTGCAATAATCCAGAGAGAGGAGGGGTCAAGTGGTAAATCAGTAGGCATTGTCTTATCATGACCTCTATTTTGGTAAAATGGCAGGCTAGAAATCCTAAAATCTGCCAACTACAAAAAAAAAAGTTTTACATATATATTATTCTATGTAATTATAATGCATATAAGTTGTACAATTACTAGTGTATAGACATACATTAATCGGGCTGCCACCAGAGACGTAAGAGAGTTCTAATGCAGCCATTGTGTAAGATAGGAAGCCAGACTTGGAGACCCACCTGCACAGAGCTGGCATCCACAGGGGTTATCCCTCAGGAAAATGGTGAACTAAAAGAGAGCCTGTCCAGCAATAGCAACCACCAAGGATGCTTTGGCTATGGGTGGAAGTTTAAAAAAACAAAACAACAAAAAAACTCTTCCTCTGATATTTTAAAAACCCAAGTTGGCCCCACTGAGGTCAGGGCTAGAAATCACACATCTGTGCCACCCACAGATCTAGAGGAGAATTTCATTTAAAAGTGGGCCCAGGTATGTGGTGCTCCCATGTACTTGGCAAAGATAAGTGGACATCCACCCAGAGAAACAAACCTTCAACCCAGGACTCATAGAACTTTCTCAGAGATATAAACAAATACGAACGCACAATCAAAAATGATAAAATCTACCAGGAGACAAGCTGGCATAAACAAGAGTCATCAGAAACAACAAACAATAGAACCAGACCCATAAAGGCTTCAGATAATGGTATTATCAAATTCTAAATGAAAGAGAAGTAGGTTTAATATTTTCTAAACAAATGAAAACATTAAAGTTGTGAATATGGAGAAAGAGTGTTTTCTTCCCCTATCTAAAATGGGGAAGAAAAAAAGAGACAACTTTTTAAAAGAACTAAGTAAAACTTCTAGTGGTGGAAATAAAATAATTTTTATTTAAAAATCTGTGAAACCGCAAGGATACAATCAGCCAAATCCTGAATGTGGGAAATTCCACAGTACAAATCACCTGTTTTCAACCAATAAATGTCAAGGAGAAAAACAAAGGGGATGGAAACGATTGTAGGTTAAAAGAGATGTAAAAGAAGTCAAAAATGCAATATGACAATCCTGATTCAGATAAACCAAATCTAAAATATTGTTAAGATGTTACATTTATAAAGAATCGTTTGAAGGACACCAAAGGTTTATTTTCTGTTGATTTTTGCTAAAATGGACTTTTGTCTTAGACTTATATTGAGGAACAACATAAGAAACAGCCGAATAGCAGCTCTCTTTACAGTTTCTTTATAAGGACACCATATGGGGTAATGTCCACTACTGTACAGTGTGCTCTTAACAAAGACCAATGGGAGGACTTGCTTTCAAGTCTCCATAGAAAAACTGTACATCTTTAAACTGATTCAGCTTTATCCCAAGGATACTACAGCTCTTGAAACCATGCCTGTTTTCTTTTTACTTTGGTCATTGGGAAACTCAAAGCCAAATATGCATTTCACATCAAACAGCTGCCCAAAACCATATGGGATACATTCCTGGTGCCATTTTATCCCTATGTAGCTCCATTTGCCTTTCCCTGGCACAAACTGTATCTTTTTCAACTTTATATTGCACATAATGCCTTGCAGACTTAAATGAGCTGTTGACTAAAAGAACTAAAGCATCACTAAGACCCCACACAACAGTGTAAACGCTCTAGGGTTTACCGACAAAAAATGAATCCTGAGCCACATTCTTTGAAGCCAATGTTTGAGTTTCTGCAGTAGATTTCCATAACCTACTAAGACACAAAGTTCTGGAGATAGAGAGAAGTACTGATGGGTATTTGGTAGGTTGAGATATTGCATTCTACTCATGATTATATTGAAAATATAGCCCAAATTAATATGGGAGATGCAAGTCGAGGTTAACTTATTAAACGCCCTTCTCTTTTTAATCTGTATTGTTTCTGAAATGTTGTACACACACTTATATGCCGTTCATCCTAGATCACAGCACATGATAATTTAGTATCAGACTCTATTTGAAATTCCAACTATCCTATTTTATGTTTGTATTAGCATAATTCAAAGAAGACCGGAGGCTACAAAGCAGAAACACATGCAGTGGGGTACTGGCAGCATGAGTCTCAGTCCCAGGGACCACAGCTATAATACTACAGAAGAAATGAGAGATGGGCCCAACAGGTACAACAGGAATGACACGGGGTACCAAAAGCAACTGTAATAACTGCATTTATTCCACATTTTTAAAGAAGAATTTTTTACCCTTTTTATAGGTGAGGAAACCAAGGCTTCCAGAAGTTAACTTCCCTGAGATCCATAATAGCAAGTGACTACCAGATTTTGAACCTAGAGAAATCTAATTCTATAGCTTCTGTAGATATCTAAATCCCAGCCTACAACGGTGAGAAATACTACCACAATAATAAAAACAATGCATTTGGGAGTTTTGAAGGTATAAGAACAAGAGAAAGAAAGAAAAATAAACTGATAAGAAAGCAAAGTGATACTTATTAAGCAATTACTGCAAGCCGATCACTTTCACATACATTATCTTAGGTTCATACAACCGCTTTGTTTGGAAGAGCATTTTTGTACAAGCAAGATGGGTCTCAGGAAAGAAAAGTGACATCCTCAAGGTCATCTAGCCAGTAAATACATAGCTGGGAATCAAATGCATATCTTGTGACCCAAAGTCAGAGACTCCAAAGGCCATTTCTCCAACACAAAGGACTTTCATCCTCCTATTTCTATTGGTTTTTTGATCATATCAATCTGAACAAATCTCAAGAAGCAAACCAGGAGGGGCCAAGACTAGAGACAGACAATCATAACTATCTTGTCTAGCAAAGCTCCAGTGACCACACATCCTGATATCTCCAGGTCTGCAGAGTACAGTACCTTCCGTGCTGAAGTCAAGACAATTTAGGGATCAAGGTGGGATATCCACCATAGGGTTAACAGCTCCTTGCACAGGTGGCATTAACATAGCAGCCAAGGAGCAGGGTTCTGGGGTGGAAAGGAAGATATCACAGGGATAAGCAATCACAATGAGATGGGGTTGGGTTCTAGAGATCCAGGAGGCCCTCTTGGGAAGGCAGCCCATGTAAGATGACCTTCGCTTACGTAGGCCAGGAACACTTTCTGTATTTGAGAAGTATTTTGACAGCATCAGAATGGCCCCAATGAACACTTAACTCTACCAGTTTATTTAAGACAAAGGGTTTTTATTCCACGCCCTTGTCCCACTTCCATCTACATTGCATAACTTTGAAATTGATGGTTTTGAATCTTGGCTTCTCTCTTCTTACCCTAAGCACTGACACCCTCTCTTTGGTGTCTTTACCCCTCTGTTTTAGGCAGCCAGCATTCTGAATTTTGACAATATTATCAAAATTTGAAAAGGCTCACCCTGGCTGGTTGGGCTAATAGATAATACTTCAGTGAAAAGTTTTAAAAAAGTAATATGAAGACAATTCTTTTTTCAAAAACTGAACACATTCATGTAACCAGCACCCAGATCAAAAAGCAACTATTACCCATTCAGAGATCAAGCATTTTACCTGTCTTTGAAATGCATATACATAAAATTGTCCAATACGTATCCTTTGCTAGCTGGCTTCTTCCACTCAATATTACTTTTGTGAAATATTGCTGCATGTAGCACTATTTTTTTCATTCTCATTGTTGGATAATCTGCCTTTAAATGAATCTACCACAATTTTATTTTCATTCTATTGTTGATGGCCATTTGGGTAGTTTCTGGCTTGAGGCAACTACAAATACTGCTGCTATGAGCTTTCTTGTGCATGTCTTTTGGTGAACAGATACATTGCCTTTCAGTTGATCATATATGCCTCAGAGTAAAGCTGCAATGTCACAGGATATACATGAAAATATTCAACCAAACAGCTCTCAAAGCCTTAGTTCTTTCAGGGGAAACCACAACGGATCTTGGAATCACAGATTTAGAAGAAATTCTGGAAATCAGTGAGCGCATTTCCTGGTTTCTGGCTGACTTGCCTTTTCCATTGACTCCAATGGGCATAAACCTCTTAATAAAAAAAAGTATATCCCCTTCTTTTCATATCCCTTTCACTAGTCATAACCTAGCAAAAGCAGCCTTGGAATTACCCCAGTGTAGGGCCCCTGACTTTAAATTTACAATTCCCCTTAGCCATCACCTCTGAGCCAACAAACATGGTAACAGTTTGAAGAACACTTTCTAAGTGCAAAGACCTGGACTGGGTTCAGTCATATATTAGCAAGTCATTAGCTTCTTTGAGCCTCAGTTTTCTTATCTGTAAATTGGCAATTGTCATATAAAGGCACTTGTTTGGGGCTTGTCACTTTAGTACCTAGAGTTGCCATAACCAGTACCACAAACAACCATGATTATTCTTTCACAATTCTGGAGACCAGAAGTCAGAAATCAAGGTGTCATCAGAGTTGGTTCCTTCGGAGACCTGACAGATAATCTGTTCTGTGCTTCTCTCCTACCTTCTAGTGGCAGCTGACAGCCCTTAGCATTTCTTGGCTTACGGCTACTTAACTCCAATTTCCACCTATGTCACCACACGGTCTTCTTCCCTGTAGGTGTCTCTTTCTCTGTGTCCACCCTAATCCAGTATGACATCATCATAATCTAACTATTTATACCTAAGGTCACATTCTGAAGTTCTAGATGGACATGAATTTTGGGAAGATACTATTCAACCCTATACAGGGGCATTCAATCAATAGCAATTATTATTATCTACTTCTTTTTAAATATATATTTTTTTCTTGATCTCAGAGAGGAAGGGAGAGAAGAGGAAGAGAGAGATAGAAACATCAATGATGAGAGAGAATCATTGATTGGCTGCCTCCTGCACACCCCAAAGTAGGGATCAAGCCCGCAAACCAGGCATGTGCTCTGACCAGGAATTGAACTGTGACCTCCTGGTTCATAGGTCAATGCTCAACCACTGAGCCACTGAGGCCAGGCAGTATCTACTTCTTTTATTATTTGACTCACTGACTGATGGATGGATAAATCTTTCATTCATTAATACAACCAATATTTATTGAGTTTCTACTATATGCCAGGCATTTTGGTTGCTGGTGGTACCATCCCTACTCTTACAAAAGTTATAGACTAAGGGAATAGGAGGGAGATAAACAAATCCACAAATAATCATGTAATTTGTCAGATGGTGATCATAAGAAGAAAAGGAAGTCAGGGACAGGGTATCTAAAGTTTCAGATGTTATTTCCTCTATCCTATCCTTTGTGAGACCTATGCTCTGGGGCTGTTGTTGTCATTGTCATTATCTCATCCCTTTTTACATTCTTTGCAAACGATGACATGAAGCTTTCTATCTAAAGATGAGAAAACCCACCCCAGAAAGCCTTTTTCATTATAGTGAACAAATTAATCATGATTATCCCATAAACTGAAGACTTGTATAACTGAGGAAATTGTTCCAAATGAAAAAATGGCTTACAGGGTAGGAGGTAAATCGAATTCCACAAGTGATAATAAGAGAGAGCAAAAAGAGGGCAGTTATGTATCAGGCTGCATGAATCATTTACTATAAATCCAGATGTTTGCAAAATGAAAAACAGGCCAAGTCCATGACCTCGTGAACTGATGGAAGGACTGGTTAAAATATGACAGGAGAATAAAATATCATGGAATGTGTGGGGTTTTTTAAGTCATGAAAAGGACATTTACCTAACTTTCACCTCAAAACCTATAGGAGATATAAAAATATTAAAAATGTTATTCTGAACTGCCATCGACTATTTTAATTTTTTAGTAAACTTTCAATTATTACAAATCAGTAGCACAGCATGAGTGGTTTGTTATATCATTGTGGAGAGAAAAACACTTTGTTAACCTCGTTTCCAAGGAAATGAAACGCTTTTCAGACATGTCATTAACGCTCATAAAATCCCTCTGAGCCAAGCAAAGGGCAGATGTAATTTTTCAGAATGGTCACAGACCATCAATAGAAGGAAATTTCATTTAATTATTTGGGTACTTATTTGCTTATTTATACTTCAAGGAACCAATTTTAATCTGTACTATTAAAACATATATCAAACAACATAGAAGGAACCTAATGTTAAAAAAAAAAAAAAGTGAAGTGCTAATGGAGAATTAGCCTAGCACAAGCATGCAAAACACCAATAAAGTGGAAACTATCTGCCCTTGTAAATTCATGAGGCAAAGAATCCTGAATGCTTAGGGTTCTCCTTGAGTTTGTATTTACCCAGAATTCATTTCTACACTGGCCCAGAACATTGCCAGTGCCCCAATATTTCAGGTCAACTATATCCCACACTCTCCTATATACCACACTTACATTCATATTTCCAATTCCCACATTTCTCTGCATCTTTCCTGAATTGTTCTGCTTCATTATTGGATGTTTAACCACAATCCTTATCCTCCTCCCATCACTAATGGGACGTGACATCCCCACCTCCCATGCTTCCTCACTTAGTACTGTGTCCTCCTTCTTACTGCATCCACCTGCTTCCAATCTGCTTACCTCACTCAGAGACTTGCAAGAATTTCCCCTGCCTCCCAGGACAGTTAGCCATCATCTCAATGCATGAAAGGTGGCAGCAAGAGTAAGGCTTTCGGGGATTTTTTTGCCCATGGTGAGTAGAATTGTGTGAGAGCCAAAGAGGCCCTGAAAGACAGTGCTGAATCCTGTAGTGTTCATTCATGGAAGCACTCAGTAAGTCAATATTTATTCAGTAGTGATGGGTGGGAAATTACCTGGACACAATGGTAGCCTCCCGGGGGTCATGGAACAGAAAGGCTCTCTCACTACATTTATATGTTTGAACCACATGGTTCATTACATGAATTTAAATCCCACAGCAAGGGGCAAGGGGGACAGATGTGGTGTAAGATGTCACACTTAGGCAAGCAAGTGGAAAAAAACGCACAACCTACACACTGGGTTCTGCTTTCCCCATGGATGGTGTTGTTGTGAGGACTGAGTTAGGTATGGGCAAGAGCACTCAACAAATAAAGGTTCCTGGGGTGAAGGGCACATAGTTGCTCTATCAGAAAAATTCCATCTGGTCCTAGCTGAAGTTTGGCAATTATTGTGTAGCCACGAGTTCTATTTGTATTTCTTGGGTAAGGGGACACACAGGGCCATAATGGATGTGCCAATGGATATCCAAATGAAGACTTCTTAAATATTCAGCATCTCATGTGTATTTCATGTATCATAGTTTTTTGGTAACTACTCGCTCGGTTCTTCCAGCCCTTCCTGTCTATGTTCATAGACATATACTCTATTTATTTGTCCAATGGGCTACTCATGGCCTATGCTTAACACATCTATTTGTTTTCTATGGCAGAACTCAACATTCCCAAACATACAGAAAAAATGCACTTAGGAGCAACTACTGTGTTCCAGACTCTGTGAGCAGGAAAATAATTAACAGAGAGTGAGCCCTTGGGCACAGAGGCAGCAAAGACACCCTGGAGGGGTCACTACATGAGGTCAGACTTCAAAGCTGAGTGGGACCTGCACTGGGGAATCAGAGGGTTTGAGCCCTCCCAATAGAGGAGGGAGGACTGAGCAAAGGCACTGAGGTGTGACATGGCCGAGAGCCTGCAAAAAATAGAGCACCATGTGCAAAGTGCAGAATAGGTGTGTGGAAGGTAGGTCTGGTGTGGAGACAGGCAGCTAGCAGGAGGAAGCTCTGTATCAAGCTGGGGTTGGAAATCATCTAGGAGGGATGGGCAGCTTCCCATGAGGGCTTCCCAGCCACGGCTATGTGACAGATGCTCTGGGAACCAGAGCACGCACTGTGGAAGTGGTAAAACTCTAAGGTGGCTAGGGTCAGGCATGCAGAAGCACAAGTTCTGGGAGGTGGAGGGCATGGCTCAACTATAGCCCACACTACCCCAGGCTCTTCTGCACAGTCCTGTGGGCTTTGTTTGTCAGAACCGTTTCAAAGTAAATGAGCAGGTTTCATCTCTCCCTTCCAGCAGCTGATGGATGACCTCACCCAGTGTTCAACACTATGTCATCCCACATGGCTATTCCGATTTGGTTTCTTAGAGGAACAGGGCCCCTCTCAGAGCTCAGTGTTGATTTCACATAAGGGTCCCTTTGCTTTCCTCGCTACAGATAAACAAACCTTCTCTCTGGGCCCCTTCTCAACCAGAGCTTATTAGGTAGTATTTAGATTTATGATAAAGGGACAAACATATCCCAATTTCTCTTAATATCCACGGATGGGCTTTTAAGAAACTAACTAGTCTAACTCCCATCACGTGGGGGGTAGAGGAAAACCTGTAGGAAATAAACAAAATGAATAACTGTGTATTATAAAGTACATGCTTCCCAGTTCCTCAGGCGAGCTTCAATGACAATGGCTGATCCATTCTCTCATTCATTCACTCAACAAACATTCTATGAGGCCCTAAAGTGTGAGCAGCACATGTGTTTCCCACAGTGATTTGCCGTCGGGCCAGGTAGTGTTCATATGACACAGTTTCATTTAGTTAAATCAGAGATGACCTCACCCTAAATTATTAAGCTTAAGCTTCAGGGTCCCTCCCTGGAATAGGTACTTTCCAAGACCCTGGGGGGAAGGGAATAGACTTAGCAAAGAGTTTACATAGTCGAATGTTTTATGAAATGTACAAACTTATAGTATTATAACTGCAATCCTCTTAAGCCTATTATACATTTCCATTTGGGGCTTTCCTTCAGACACACTTCCCCTTGAGTTGTATGGCTTTAGAGTGGCTAAGGCATTTTTTGGGGGGCTGGGTGGGGGTATCTGGATAAGAAGTTAAATTAAGGGTACATTTAATTTGTGTTTAGCAGGATGTATATATGTGGTTCACAGTCATTTCCCATGAAGAGCTAAGTTAGTCCAAGACAAAGATATAGGGTCAAAGGTCATATCATAATCTGAATGTGTCCTACTGAACCCTATACCCCAAGTATGTGGGTAACAGCAGTAACAGGGTTTAAAATGGAAGGAGCCAGAAGCTAGTCTAGAGAACATTTTTCCAGCCATCGGATATATAAAACTGGGTCCTTGGTTGGGGTGGGGGGAGATATGGAAAAGCCCACAGACAAATCACTGCCCAGATATTCCAAGCTTTCCCTGAGAATGCAAGAAAATCAGGAGCAATTATTAAGTGATAGAAAGGAAGGAGACATTAAATGAAGAGGGAATGGAGAGAGAAGGGAAAGGATGGCTTTGCTCACTGGGAGAACTTTATGCTCTGTGAGCTCAGTGACACAGCGTAGCCTTGCTCTGTGCGGTCCTGAGATTTCACACAAGTCTTTGGTGCCCTACTTCCTTGGCTCTGAAACCTGGAGAAGAAAGGTCTTTGGCCTCAATTCCAGACTAGTGTAGTCTGAATGCCACAGCATACTTTTATGAGCAAGTCTCTGAGAGTTCGTCTACAGTTTAACTAACCAAGGACCACATCTGCCTGCCCCAGAGCATCCACATTCCTATTCAGGATACAGAAGCACATGGTCCTCTCCACGCATCCTCAGCCCAGAGCCCTCTCAATCTGAAGATAAACTGGGGGCACCACCTGGCAATACCAAGTTTCCAGGCCACTTGGAAAGTTCAATCCATCTGTGCCCCACACACTTTGGATTCCAGAACATTACCAGCCAACACTGCCATACTCATAATGGGAAAATATTATTCATGTGCCTATGAAATATATGCTTCAGAGGTCTAAGGAAAACAGATATACCAACCAGAAACATCAGTAATAAGTGGGAAGTACAAACTAAGAGACTCAAGAAATAAATAAGCATAAAATTACCACATAGCATATGAGTTATTGTCCTAAATGGATAATGATGCTCGATGGAGTTTCTTCCACATCTTCAGATCTGTTCTAATGCACAAAGCTACTGCAGGCAGTTCCATACTCATGGCTCACATGTCATTTAGGATAAGGTGCTTTGGGTAGAAAGCCCAATTCTAACTAGCTTAAATAATAAGGAATGAATTATATAAAAATTAGAAGTCAAAAGTCGGGTGATTCTAGGGCTGGTAAACTCAGCAGCTCAATAATTTTTCTACTCCATCATCCTCAGTGTGTGGTGTGACCTTCCAGGTCATCTGCCCCTCCTGGTGCCAAAATGATACTGCGGCTTCAGATAATCAATGAAGGTATTGTCCAACCGCAGACAGAAAAGGGTCTGCTTCCTCTAGCATGTGGCTCTTTTCAAAAAAAAGTCAGGCTTATGGATATATGTTACATACAGTAAAATTCACCATCTAAAGTGTACAATTTGATGAGTTTGACAAGTGTATACAGTCTTTTAGCAACCCAGGTGTAGGACATTTCCATCTTGCCAAAAAGTTCCCTCATGGCCATTTGTAGTCAATACCCTCCCTCAACCTCAGCACCTAGCAAGCACTAATCTGATTTCCGTCCCTAACGGTTGCCTTTGCAATGATGTCATACAAATGGAATCATACAGTAGAGTAGTCATTTGTGTCTGGTGTCTTTCTCTAAGCACAATGCATTTGAGATCCATCCACATTGTTGCAGGTGTCTGTAGTAATTTGTTCTGTTTTATTGCTGAGTGGTATTTCATTGTATAGATATACCATAATTTGTTTATTCATTCACCAGTAAGTGAACATCTGGGCTAGTTTCAGTTTTAGCTATTATGAATGAAGCTGCTGTAAACATTCACAGACAGGTCTTTGTGTGGATGTATGTTTTCATTTCCCTTGAGTAAATTCTTAGGCATAGGATTGCTGAGCTGGAGGTTAACACACAATGCTTTTTAAGAGCAAGAAAACTTTTCCCATAAGTCCTTCCATGTCTTATTGCTTATAATTGGATCACATGTCCCTGCCTAATCTTCTGGCAGAAGGAACAGAAGGAAACTAATCAAAATCCATTCTCATGGCTACAGGGAAAGAACACTCTCCCCTGCTCATACAGCTTCATATAGAAACAAAATCTAGGCTCTTCCAACAGGAAAGAGGAGAAAAACAGGTTTAGGCAGGCAACCAATGGTAACCCTCCCAGAAACTATGCTACCTCTGGTCCTTCTTTATTAGATAAGAAGGTCCCTCAGCCTCAGCCCGGCACAGGTAGGGTCCCTAGGCCTGGCCAGCAATCAAGACCCACTGGGGCCTTCCAGCTGCCAGCCACAGCTTTGCTTCCCCAACTGCCAGCTGCCAGCTGCCGACTTGGGCCTTCCTTCATTCCATGCCACCCTCTGGTGGTCAGTGCATGTCATAACAAGCAATTGGTCTCCTGGTCGAACTCCCATGGGGAAAATTTGCATATTAGGCTTTTATATATACATAGATTAACTCCTTATTTGGTAAGCCACTTAGTCAAATTTTTCACCCAAAGCATTTTAAATGACCTATGTATGACTGCCTAAAGCAGTTTTACCAATTAAAGGTTACTATCATGTCTTGCATGGGGTACTAGCCACATGCTGGTCAGTAGTCAATAAGGGTTCATGCTAGATCTGTCTGAACCCATCACATCATCTCTGGGAGAGTTTGAGCTCCAGACAGAGGGTAAGAGACAGTAAACAGGTGAAGAAAGCAGCAAAACCAGGAGACAGACACAGAGACTGCAAGCAGAAGGCATGAGGTAAGGAGAGCAGAGCGGTGCCACGGCAGAGTGAGAGAGTGGCCCCGAGTGATGACAGAAGCAGCAGCAGAGATTAGCAGGATTATCTCGATGACATAGTCTGGATTGGGGATGATGGCCATCACTTCTGGGAGAAGGAATGGTGCCTGCTGGCTGCCACAGCTGCCATGTATCTGGAACAGTTCTCTGTTTTGGCTGAGACCACTGGGATGATCACTAGTCTCTTTGGTTTCCCAAGGGTCCATATACAGAACCTGCCACCTGAGATTACCCGAGGTAGCCAGGACTAGCCCTGTCCTTTGTCCCCAGAGCTGGCTCACTTCACAGTCTTCTAACCACAAGCGCCTGAATGTGTCCCTGAAGGCCAAATTATACAAGGAAGACCAGGTCACAAATTCGGCCATAATTACACCCCTCTGAGCACCTCAGCAATCTGGGAAGGGCAGAGACCAGAGACCATCGCATGTGACCCTACGAAGAGATTCCCTGGGGGCTGACTCTGCGCTCAGTTAACTCATTGAAACCTAAAAACACTCTGATGAAGATTCTATTCTTTTTTTCTATTTTACAGGTGAGGTCATTGGTGCCTGGTGCTAATTTTCTGAGCTTTCCCAGCCAGGGAGTAGGAAAGTGCTCCCATGATTAGCCTGGGATCCAGGACCCTGATGGGGACCCAGCATGGAGAAGTGGCAGGGATGGCAGAAAAGCATCCCAGTCCCTCTGGAAGCTGAGGAACTGGCTGATGAGGAACTCCAAAAGCAGGATTATAAGGAGTCCAAGCAACACTCAGGCACGCACATTTCCAACCCTCCAGCCCACGGAAAATGTCCCCACTTCAGGGTTCTGGCCCGAGGACTGAATTGGACCTCAGGCCAAGAACGAGCAAGCCACTGAGACTCAAGAACTGGCTCTCTAAGGCCTCACAACTCAAAGTTTGGACTGCGGACCAGCATCATGGGCAATGGCTGGATGATTTCCAGATGTGCGGGCTCTCAGCCCTCCCTGAGACACAGTGAATCTGCAGTGTATTTTACAAGACCCCTCACCCCCATGTACTTAAAACACAAGTGATACATATGTACTGAAAAGTCTGAGATGCTTTGATTGAAGGACACCTGGAGACTTTGGAACAAGGGATGGGAGCAGGGAAGAGAAGAAGGACTAAGCAGCTCAGATTTTACCCAAGTGCAAATATGGTTGACTGGCCAGGATATTTTTTAGACCAGACATTTAATGATGTTCGTACATAGCCACTTCTGCATGGTGGGGTTGGTGTTCTGAATGCCCATTTAACAACAAAAACATGAATTTTTTTTTCTTTATGAATTGCTTTCCTGAATCTCCTATATGGGTCTCATCTCTTCTCCCTGGCTGTGTGTGTTTGTGTGAATGGGGGAAAAAAGCAGGGTTCAAATGTCAGAAGGAAGGGATCAGATTCCCTATTCTCTTGCCAACCAAGAGCAC
Source organism: Pipistrellus hanaki (assembly GCF_964339955.1). NCBI lineage: Eukaryota > Metazoa > Chordata > Mammalia > Chiroptera > Vespertilionidae > Pipistrellus > Pipistrellus hanaki. The sequence goes on along the minus strand of NC_140503.1, from coordinate 36,216,505 downwards.
ATTTACTAGTCTCTTCCCTCCATTAAACGTTAAATGATGTTTATGAAGCACCCACATAGGCCTGGAGCTTTCTCAGGGCTCGGGATTGCCAGGTGGCCAACATAATGGCATTACCCTCTATTTGAACTTTCTACTCTGGTGTTCTTGGAGGCTCTTAGGAACATTGTGAACGGGCTCATATTTAAAGTGAGAACGAGGAAGGGGCACAGCCAGGACGCATGAGAGGTTGCCCCCGAATCTTAATCAGGAAAATCAGTGAGCTACAACTGGTCAGTTTCATCCTGCCTCAGTTCCCCCACCAGCCCTGTTCAACAGCTGTCCCCAGCTTCTCTGGCCAACCCTACCCTGGCTGAACTCTGATTGCTCCTTATGGTCCAAAGGAAAATGTGACACTCCATCCAGTGCTGAAAAGAGTGTCAAGAAAGACCAATTTTTCCTATTAAAATCTCACAGATGGGTGACCAGACTCACCAACTTGATTCTGGGGTTCATTTTTTTTAAATGGGAAAGTACATTTTAAACCAAAGCAGGCTTGGAAAACCCAGATCATATGGTCATGAAAACTACACACCAGAGAGGTGTAAAAGTGGGCATTTTATCCTAACACATGATGAAAGGAGTCAGGCTTCTTTAAAGAGGTAGCCTTTTTTGTGTGTGTGTCTAAACCTGAGATCTTTCAACAACTTGTTCAGTGCAGCAATTGCTCTGTAAACACAGGGTGGGTACTGATCTTCTTATCATCACCAGGAACGGAGATCTGTAATATATAGAAGTAGACTGTCACATCCTCCTCCTCGAACATCACGGTAGTGAATGAAGCATCCACTTCAGGGAATGCACACGGGGACTCTTTCCCAGGAGCTCATCTGCAGAGAAGGCAGGAAGGAGGAGGAGGGAGGGAAAGCTGTGGGCCACCAGACTCTTGCCCTGCTCTCTCTCAGGCTCTGCTGTTCCATTCAGGAGGGTGCTTTTAGGCCAGTGATGATGAATCTGACGCCTTGTGAATGAGATTTGCAGGTGTGAGTGGGAGGCTGCCGGGGCAAGCTGGGATGAATGGGGGTGTGGGGAGAGGAGGGTTTCTAGGACACAAGCAGAAGCTGAGGTTGTGCTTGAATGAGCAATAATGGGACAGATGCCTCTTCCTGAGGGAGGGTGGATGGGTCATCCAAGAGGCAATTTAGAGCTCTGAGCTGCACAACCTTTGCGCTACTGCCAGGGAAGGATGCAACGGGACTAAAGGCAGCCTTGTGGACCAGGAGAGTCAAACTATCTGACTTGAAAAATTGACCAAGCCCATTGGAACTTACTTCACAGCAACTCAACCTCCATGAAAGCAAATGAATGGGCAAGACAAGGGCACAAATGCCTCCCACATAGTAGGCACTCAGTAAGTAGTTATGGAATGAATGAATGAGCCAATTTAAGTTTCAGAGACAATCAGTTGGTCCAGGAACTATATCCATTCATTCGTGTATTTTAGAGTGTCCATTTAATCTCTTGAATTATGTTCCAGTGAACAAGACAGAAGTGGTCTGCCCTCCGGAGTTCCTAGTGGGAAGATACAGACAAATAAATATGCATATAAGTAGATAATAAGATAATTTAGAACCAATGGCAAGTGCTATAGACATATTGAAGTGTAGTATTTGAACAGACTAGAACAGAGGTCAGAAAACCTTTTCTGTCAAGGGCCAGAGAGAAAATATGTTGGGTTTTGTGGGCCAAACACTCTCTATTGCAGCTGCTTGACTCCGCCATTGCAGCCTGAAGGCAGCCATGGACAACATGTAAATAAACGAGCACAGCTGTGTGCAAATAAAACTTAATTTATGGGCACTGAAATTCGAATTTTGTGAATTTTATGCGTCACAAAATATTCTTCTTCTCTTGCTTTTTCCAACCATTAAAAAATGTAAAAATCATTTTTAGCTTTCGAGTCATACAAACGCAGGTTGATGTCCAGATGTAGCCCCCTGTGCATAGTTTGTCAGCTTCTGAAATAGAGTGACAGGGCAAGAAGGGAGGTCCTGCCAGGAAGGTGACATTTGAGCTGAGACTAGAATGAGGATAAAGAACCAGCCATGCAAAGAGAGAAGAGAAGAACATTCCAGGTGCAAGAAGGAGTGTTACAGAGGCCTTAAAGAAGGAAGGTACTTGGTATGCTCAAGGAACAGAAAGATGATCAAACGGGCTACCATACAGTGAACAAGTTGCATGAGATGAGTCCATCTAGATATAGGTCCACAGTACTATCCACTGTGGATGGTTGTTGAATAGTTGTGAGGGAAAACAGATCTTGACATTTCCTTGTCTTCACTTGGCATGGTTTGGAGATGTAGGGATGAAGACAATGCCAATCTCTGTGCTCATCACTCAGGTCTGAAGCTTCTCATTGGAGAGGCATACCTTGTGCACTTGGATTGACAGGCACGTCTTTGGACAAAAGAGATTCTGACTTTATTGGCCCTGGTTTCTTTTCTGCAGATTTCCTCATTGTTCAAGATTAGTCATTCTTGGGTTTGGAACAAAAGCATCTCTCTAGAAATATTACAAGGGAAGCAGCTCAAAAAAATGAGGTTTTATTTCATTGGGTTTGTTGTAATACACAATGGCCACTCTGGGGTTTACAACTTTTTTAGCGTTATGGATTGTTGGACTCCTGGATTCCTACCAACATCGATCAGCTTAGTTTCACATAAGTGTTTTGACATAATCTCATTAAATCCAAATTATCAGACGTTTTCTGGAATTCTATATTCAAAGGGAAAATAGACAAGTCCATTCATCAAGCATACACCCTGACAACTATGGATACCATCAAAAAACTATTGTAGGTGAAGCAGATTCAGGGAAACCTGTATGTTCTCTTTCTCCTACTGGTTAGGGCAGAGCAAGAGGGAATGAGAGGAAAACGGACCAGCATGGGTGAAAGGAACTTGTCTTTGCAGACTATTGTCCGGATCCTTTGGCTCTGGCCTCTGCAGCCTTTGGATTTGAGTCAAGTCCTATTCTTGTGGAAGCTGCCCAAGTCCACACTTTACCCCTCATATGTGGAGTTTTACTTTGTCAATTAACATTTCTTGCACAGAATTAAGGCACAGAATAGCATCTCAACTCTTCATATCCCCAATTGGGGGGAAGGGGCAAAGCAACTCAGCAGTTTTCAAGGTCCTGGCAGCATCAAAAGAGCATCTGCAATCAATTACCACCCTTTTTTCCCTGTTTCTCACCATCCTTTGCTTAAAAATGGCTAACTTATTTTTTTTCTTCATATCCTTGTAAAAACATATGCACACACCAACACACACATGTGCTCCCAGGCTGAAATCACAAGTGCCAGCGCTCAGCCTGCAGAGAACGTTTATGACTGGGTTACACATCCCCGAAAACAGGGGTTTATAATGGAAACACTGACAGGTCATTAACTATAACAGCATAAACCGAGGCACAGAATGTTCATGTTGTCTCCATTTTGTTTGTGTCAGCAGGATTTGCAGGCCCGGAATCTGTTTGTGGCTCATGAGCTGTGCCCGAATGTGTGAGGTGAGTTTGAGGGCAAGAGGACAGCCCAGAGAAAAGGACTCGGGGCGTGCCCAGTTTTCAGGTGCAGCATATCCTGTGATGTTGGGGTTCACTAATGATCACAGGAATCTCAGCATGGAGAAGACATCAGTTGGGCTAGAAGCCCAAGTCCATTCCTCTCAAGTGACCAATTTCTCCTTGCCCCAGGTGTGACTTCTACTGATATACACTGAGTGGCCAGATTATAATGATCTCTGAACACATAATAATCTGACACTCAGTGTGTGTGTGCGTGTGTGTGTGTGTGTGTGTGTGTGTGTTAGAGGCCCAGTGGTGCATGAATTTGTGCATGGGTGGGGTCTGGCCAGCCTGGCCAGGGAGAGGCAACATGGGCTGTTGGCCGGCTGGCCTGCCTGCTGGTCGAACTCCTGGTTGAGGGGACAATTTGCATATTAGCCTTTTATTATATAGGATATACACTGATATATAGGATATATATTATGATCTCTGAACACATAATAATCTGGCCATTCAGTGTAAAAAAGCACCTTAAAGCAACAAGCTAGGTAGTTGATAGAACAGAACTATCCCCTGCCTGCTGTCAGTTCTGGTTCTTGTGCTCTCTTCTAAGGGGATCCATCTATGCCTGGTGCTTAGAACACTGCCTGGCACAGAGTAACTACCCCATATAGATTTGGTGTTGCACGCGTAGTTGGGTGGATCAGCAAGCTAATAACAAACAAATTTCTAGTACCCTCAGGTTTATTGCCTGTGAAATGAAGTGGATTGACAAGATCAGTGGTTCTCAACTCCAGCTGCACAGTGGAATAACCTTGAATCATTTTACAAAAATACTAACACCCAGATCCTACCAAAGATCAAATCAGTCAGAATCTCTAGACATTGGGACTTGGGCATCAATAGTTTAAAAAAAAAAAAAAAAAAAAAAAACTCCCTAGGGCCCTGGTTGGTGTGGCTCAGTTGGTTGGCATTGTCCACTGCACCAAAAGATTGTTGCTTCCATTTCTAGTCAGGGCACATGATCCCCCATAGGAGGCATGCAGGAGGCAGCTGATTCACACATCAGTCTCTCTCTCTCTCTCTCTCTCTCTCTCTCTCTCTCTCTCTCTCTCTCTTTCTCTCTCTCTCTCTCCCCCTTCTTCTCTCTCTCTCTAAAAATCAATACAAATGTTTTTGTTTTGTTTTTAAATATCTCTAACTGGTTCTAATGTAGACTAGATAATTCTAAAATTCCTTTTTGAGTTTAAAACTCTATTGATTTTAACTAATTTGGGTCATAAAATTCAAGGGCCTAGAATTTGTCATTCCCCAACTCAGAGAGATAAAAAGAAGGGGAGTGAAACAACATCAAGAAATTATATTTAGGAAATAATTGCCACTTATTGGGCTCCTTGGTGCCAAGCACTGTGCATTATGCATTATCTCCGATCCCTCTGACAGGTGCCATTACCCCATCATCCCTGTTTTTCAGATGAGGAACCTGGGGCTCCGAGAAGTTGAGTGAGTTATCCAAGGGATAAGGAGTTATCTGGGGGAAAGCAAGCCTCCTGAGCTGCTCTAGGGTGCTATCGGTCAACCCCTTTTCAGAATTAAATGATGTTCAGCATCAGGCAAAGATTGATGTCCAGGCAGAGCGCAGGAAGACAGAGAAGAACTTCAAGAAACACCACACAGAACTGTGAGGTTTGGAGAGGAGGAATTCCCTCCCACCCCTGCTCCTCTCCAACTTGAAAAAGGACAATCCTGCCTCTCCCCTAGGCCTGGGCCAGCTGTCAGAGATGAGCCCTGATAAAGGCCCTGGGCCTCCTCCTTGAATTCCTTTGTTCCAGAACCCATCCCATTAGAAAAAGGTCACACATCTTTGGCCCCTTTTAATTTCAGGGGTGGAGAGGTAAAAGCCCAGTCAGGGAAACATGTGCAATTATGAGCAATTACTTAAACGGCTTTCAGACAAGCCTTGGCCCTCCACCAGCAGGCAGAGGGGCCAGCGTCTGGGTTTTGTAGGCGAGAAGGGGCGAGGGTGGGAAGGTGGGGAAAGGGGGAGGGGAGACAGCAAAGCCTTTTGTCCCTTGGCTACAAAAAAAAATCGGTATTTCCTGCCACTGGACTAGCTGACACTAACCAGCCCCATGCAGGGGAACTATTCACTTAAAAGTCATCGTTTCCTTTACTTATCAGCCTCTAAAGAAACAAATCTATTAGCAGCAAGAAATCACTCCAGCAGCTTTAACTAAGTGCTTCTCCTGCTGACAATGCTAAAGCCTGCCTTCAGCTCCCGCCCACCATCCCCTGGCCTTGCTCCTCCCGGGCAGCAGTTCCGCGCTGGCCTGTGTCAGGTTGTCTCTGGCCACTACAGATAACGAGAGCCATTACATTTCAAATCCTTCCCTAACCTCCTCTCCCCCCAACACCCCCTTCCACCAAAATCCCAAGCCCAATTTCTCCCTGGCAGATCAAAGCCTGCCCAAGCTACAGGACAGCTCACTCGATCAATAAACTCTGACAAAGGAATAAACAGAGCAATCCAATATTTTCCTTCAGGATTCATGCGGCCCATGGACTAGCGATGCATGGCTATGCCTTTCCTGTTGAGAACCATGGAAATTTGGTGTGGCATTCAAAACAGTTCACTCTCTGAATTAAAAACAAAAATGCCCACATAACCCCAAGAACACTCTTCTAGTCTTTGTTGATCTTAAACACACAAAGCATGTTGTGGTACAGACGTTGGACTTTGGGGATCTTCCAAAAGCAACTTTCCATTCACTCCACCTAAGTTTGCAAGAGTTACTGAAGAGCTCCCTAAGCAAGTAGATCTGATTTTAACAATAAGCTTTGCAGTATAGGAAGTATTATAACAATGAATATGCTTCCCTTAGTTGTCATGCTAAAGAATTCCGAAGTGCTTCACAGACAACCATCTAAAACTATGGACCAAAAAGCACAAGCTGAAACCGGTTTGGCTCAGTAGATAGAGCGTCAGTCTGGGGACTGAAAGGTCCCAGGTTTGTTTCCAGTTGAGGGCATGTACATTGGTTGCAGGCACATCCCTGGTAGGGGGTGTGCAAGAGGCAGCTGGTCGATGTTTCTCTCTCATTGATATTTCTAGCTCTCTATCCCTCTCCCTTCCTCTGTTATATATATATATATATATATATATATATATATATATATATATATATATATATATATACACACATGCACAACAAACAGGATGGTGTGCATGTGGGATATACCAATTATTTTTAAGCCCATAAGAGTATTCAAATAATTAATTCCATTGATTCCTATATCGCTCTCTTATGACTTTCTTTGATTCCTAAATCCTTAATCTATGAAGAGAGAGTATGGAGAGCCAAATTGTTAATTTGTTAATTTGTTAACAATTGTTAATTTGTTAACAATTTAGGGCGCATTTGTTATATAGCCATCTACATGGCTTGCCCCATTAAATACGTATCAGCTTATCTTTACTCACATGTGCCTTCATGTATCTTACCTTTGTCTTGCCAAGGGCCATTTGGACATTTATAACATCATCCTCAGGCCATACAAAGTCATAAACTTAAAAATTATCCTGCTGTATTTGGCCAAACATTTAATTCACTCACCCCTAATGCCTTGGCAGGGCCAGACCAAATGACTTTGTAGATCTTATGTGGCCTGCAGGCCAGACATTCCCCATCCCTGTCTTAATGGAACAAAAGGCTTCCCCATTGGCCCTTGGAAGGATTAGTACAAATCATGTGCATTTATGTTATAAATGTCCAAATGGCCCTTGGCAGGACAAAGGTTCCTCACCTTTGCATTAAGGTAGCAGGCAACTGTCTTCAGACGCTGTGTTTAATGACTACGTTGCCAACCCTCGCAGGTAGTTCACCGTGAAAGTTCAGGATCAGACAGCCTTTGGATGGATGGATGGATGTCACAATCTCAGCAAACTCACCTGGAATGGCCTGCCTGCCTGCCTGCCTGGAGACAGAACTTGGCATCCTTAGCCTGAGATTGATCAGTACCATTGATCCACCTTGTGGAAACAATTTGTGAACCCAACCACACAAACCAACGTGGTAGTGGTGGGGAGAGAAAAGCCCAAGCTAGCCAAGAGGTGATATTTTCCCCCTCTGTTAAAAAAAAATCAGCCTGGTGGGACTGACTAAAGCCACAGGGCAGGGGCTGGCAGCTGCGGGGGCAACCATCGCAAATAATGACCGGAGGAGCCTCTCACTGTGGTCATAAAGAGAATCCTCCTGGAGGCAAAGTCACCTGAAAACCCAGCCCACCTTCCTTGACTCACCTGTTTTTGCCATCAGCTGCTTTAAATATTCATGCCATATTTGAATATCTTATTTTATAATGCAGTATTTTTTCTTATCACCTTTTTTACACTTTGATAAATGATGGGCCTACTTAATCTACACCGTGCCAGCTCCATAAAATGTTTATGCACTCTTCTGAAATGGAAGGTGCTATTCCTGTGAGAAATATGTTACTCTCTCCTAGGAATCTATGGATTTAAAGATGGCACCTGCCTGCTCTCAACATAGGAATCAGCAAAGAGTTTAAAAACTGCTACACGACAAATTAAGACTCTAGAGAGCAAAGAATAGAAAAGCATGCTCAGAGGGAAGATCTGACCCAAGAGAATTACAGCAAAGTATATTTTCAGGATGAATTCCTTGTTTCTGCCATCTTTAAAATAAGTTATTTTTCTGCTTTCTATGGGAAAAAAAAGAAGAAGAAAATCAAATTAGGTCTCTTCCTTTGATAGTGTATAACCTGAAGAAGGGCCTGTGATATGCTGAGATTTATGTCAAAATGTAATCAAACTAAATTGTTGAATAGTCAGGGAAACAGTGGATGGACAAGGAACAGTGAGGTCTTAGCAAATGGAGGGCGAGCTAATTTGCCCAATGAGGGAGCATCCATGAAGAGTACAACTGTCTAGAATAGGGGTGTCGAACTCAATCAGAGAAGGGGCCAAAATCTAAAATCCAGCCTAAATCGCTGGCCGAATGGTTTACTGAACAGTCATAAACTGACAATGTCATAAACTGACAGCGGAGTGCAGTGATGACAGCGCGGTGCGGGCCACATTGCAAGGCCTGGCTGGCCGGATTTGGCCCGCAGGCCTTGTGTTTGACACATGTGGTCTAGAACATACCTCATTAAATTTCTCAAATATCAAAAGATTTTGCAGACAAGGGAGGAGCCTCAGCTCGAAGCATCTCTGTGGGGGCTACAGTGAGGCAATTGCCTGCCCTGCCACATGCCTGCGGCCACAGTAGATCTGACCTGTTCACTGACACCCTGTCACCTGGGCTCCTCATGGCCAAACTAGCTAAATGAATTCTTGTAACAAAACAGCCACTGGTGTTGGACCCCATGACGGTGAACTCATTAGCACCATGCCTTCCCTAATAGTATTAAGGAGCTGTACTCGAAGGGGCCATGTTACCTACCATGAAACCATCAAGCATGTGAACCCTGGATGGGCGGTAAATGCTTGGAGAAATTAAGGCTGAGATACTGTCTACACATCTATTTCTAGCAGTTAGGCAGTGATCAAGCCAGAAGGCAAGCAAGTGGTTAGGAGCCAGAGGTCCTGGATTTCAAGAAGGATGGGGCCTAAACCGGCAGTCAGACATCCCCAAGGGGTCCTGAATTGGAGAGGGTTCAGGCCAGGCTAGTATTATATTAACATTAGAGGCCCAGTGCACGGATTTCATGCACTGGGCCTCTAACGTTAATATAATATATTGCATATTAATATAACATAAATTATAGTTACATAATAAATTATATATATAATTTAGAACCTTCTTGAGCAGAAAGTGAAATAAGTGCAGAGCTTTCCAGTGACTCCATTTCATTACATTTCATGAGAAGACAGGAAATGAGGATTTTTGTTTGTTTGTTTTCCAAAGTAAAATTACCACTAAAATCCTAGTGTTCCTTTTCCCAGCAAGTCCTCCTTGTATTTAGTCTCCTGGTCTTTCTCTTCATAGGGTGCCAAAAAAGGCAGTGTCGGCCGACATTGGAAGCCTCCACTTTGGGGACTTAAATGGAGTCTGACTGCTGAATGATTTCCTGCAGTGACTGCACTTCCCCTTTCTAATCCTTAGCTCCTTGTCTCTATCTTCTGCCAGGACCTCAGCCTGCACCACCCTCCCCACCCCTCCCCACATTCCTAATATAATGGCCTCTCTCAACACACCAAGCTTCTTCCTGCCCACGGGTGCTTACACTTGCTGTTTACTCTACCCAGAAGGCCCTTCCCTGTCTCCTTCTCATCTTTCATTTTCTACCTCAGTAACCATCTGCTCAGAGACCCCTCTCTGAGCTTCCTCCAGAGTCAGTCCTCCACTCCTACCTGGGACTCTCTTTTCCCTACCCCTGAGATTTCTTACCATCATCAAGAAATCTCCTGTTTACTTATTTATTCATTATTAGCTCTTTCCTCCCTCGAATATCCATAAAGTGGAAACCTATTTTTTTCACTCTCAAACACCTGGTACCTAAGCAATGCCTGGCACATAGTAGGAGCTAAACAATCAATGAATTAATTGTCTAGTGTTCCTCAGAGGCAAGGCACAGCTTCTCCAGAGGGGGGATCAAATATTGGATATCTTGCTACTGAGGGAGTTTGAAGAATATTAACCACTTCAAACACTCTGACACCCTGTGTAGTGTCCAGGTATCGTGAGAACCTGCCTGACTTTGGGGGAATCCTCCAGTTTCCAAACACAAAATTGCCTACATATTATAATGCTTAGGTATATTTAACATCAAGATAATGATAATAGTTACCACATAGGGAATATTTTCCCTGCCAGGAACGTGTACAACACATTCTTTCATTAGCCTGCACAGCAACCCTATGGGGTAGGGGTATTATCTCTACTTTACGGATGAGGAGATTGAGTCTCAAGTGATTTGCAAAAACACATGGAACAAATAAGTGTTCGAGCTGGTATTTGAACCTTGTCTGTCTCATCCATCTTGAAGGCGTATGCTTTTAACTACTTCTTTGTTTTGAGAAGCCAAAACAGCAATATAGTAAAGATAACCAGCTCGTGGTGCACACACATACGATCTTCTTGCAAGGTTGGAAAGCATTCGTGTAATGTTATTTGTAGTAATAGTGTTCCAATCCCTTCACACCCATTCTAAGCAAATGCTTATTTGAAAGATAAGAGTACAACCACTTCAAGTATCTTGAGTGTTTTTCTGGGTTTTCAAATATTGCTCCCATCAGCTCCAAGGAAAGAAAGCAGAATTATTTGAGGTTTAACACCTGTAGAAACTGCTGCTCTTTATTCCAAATGACAAACACCTTACATTTATGGAAGATACGAGCTGAGTTCCACTTTTTTTTTTTTTTAGTAATAAACATATACTGAAAAACTAATATTCCTAAGAGTAAAACTCATACAGAAATTTACAGCTTCTAATGTTTCTATAATAAGAGCTATATCATCATCAACACCACCCAAATCCATAAAAATTTGGGATAATATTTCAGATAAAAACAGAGAAGGAAATAAATGCCTCTCTTCCAACCCTCAGTTAATGTTGTTTTTTTATCCTGGTACCTGACTTTTCTTTCTTAATCTGTCCATCATGTCACACATTCTCTCTGAATTTCTCTTTAAAAAAAAAAAAAATCTTCTTTCTTACAACTCATCACAAGAGTATCTACCTATCCAACTCTTGTCCCTTCCCCCAGCCTTTTCATCCCTCCCCCAAGCCCCAATGAAGTTTACCAGCTCCTCCTTCCTTTTTTTTTTTTTTTTTTTCCCCTCTGTGAGATGAACTTCCAAGTTCTTACTCCTTTCTGCTTAACTCTGTATAAAATAGCAAGTGTGCAAGATTTACAACTGTGCTTAGCAGGCTCTCTTTCCATCTACTCTGGGGCTTGACTACTGAGCTAAAAATCTCTCAGCTGAAAGAGCAACAGATGGAAGGTTTTGAAGATACACCCAAACCTCCCAGTTCAACCAAAAAAGCAACAGCTTTCAAACTTGCTGTATTATGGTGGAGAAGGAGTGCGCACAGCCTGGCCCACCTTCCTCCAAGGGCTCTTTCAGCTGCTTCCATGATGGATTAGCCCAATGGTGGGATTTCATAAGAGCCTTTCACAACAGGGAGAGCCTGTGTACACAGGACTCTTCTCTCTCAGGCCGTTTAGAACAGCAAGTGCCCATGTCACAGGGCATCTCCCCACTTAAGGTTCATGGGGGGATAAGAAGCTTTTAAAAACCAAAGGCAAAGAAAATGCAACGTAGAAGAATACTGGAAAGAGGTATGGCCTGGTGGTTAAGAGCAATAACCTCTTTTTTCCCTCCATAGCTCCCCTCCACCCAGTTCCCATCCCACCATCTGCCCTAACCCTCCACACACACACTGTCTTTGTCCATATGCTTATGCTTTTTGTCCAGTCTCTTTCGCCACCCCCACACCCCATTTTCCCCATGGATTGTCAGTCCACTCCCTTTCTATGCCCCTGATTCTATTATATTCACCAGTTTATTAGAATTTTACTTATGCTCATCCCATGTTATATTCACCCATTTATTGGGGCTTAGTGGAGGTTAGTGGGCATAGAACAGTTTGTGTGATCTTGGGCACGTTGACTTCACTGAGCCTCATCTGAAAGTGGGGCTAGGCATTGTACCTAATGTGTCATTTTCTTGGGGCAAAGACCGCCACAAGGTCATACAAAAAGCACTAAATGCTCTCACAGCACCACAGTAAGTGGATCCTATCATTGTTATTGTTTTTGTTTGCTGTAACATCCATGAGAGCAAAGGAACTTGAGCCAACAGGTACATGGTCAGGTTTCCCTCCTAGATAACCCAAATTTATACCAGATGAATTAAGTGGAAAAAAAGGGGAAAATAACAAACAAAGGCCCTTTTAAATGTGTTTCCAATATAAATGGTCTAGAAGCAGGAAAAAAAAAAAAAAAGAAAGAAAATCAAAGGAGAAGGACAGACACAACAGACAAAGCTTGCATCTCTCCCAGATTTAGACATAAACTAAGCGCGGATCTGGAAAAGACCCATCCATCCATTCTTCAAAGTTCTTTCTTCCCATAGAAGAGAAATAATGGCTGGCCTCCAAATACCGGGACAAAGTTCAAAACTCTGGCCTTCGCATTGGGGTCGCGTCTCTGGGGCAGGAGTGTTGACCCATCTGCAGCGTTTCTGCTGGTGGAACTGCTGAGAGAGGGTCCGAGGATTCCGTTCACTTTCAGTCCCCAATGCCCTCACTTTGCAAAGCGACACCAACTTCATCAGTCCTACCAGACCGCCACTTCTGTGGGCTGCTGTTCTGACCCTCAGGCCACCGGCTGTCCTGAGAGGGACAGAATAATCTTCCTGAGACTCAGAGTAACCTCACCGAGAGGTTGTTCAAAAGGCATGTCGCTCAGAACAGACAAAACAAATTCAGATGTGCAGTAGAACGGGGGCGGGTGCTGGTGCCTGATGCCAAACCCACAGGTAGACGGGCTGCCACTTGGCTTACTTTAAACCCAGCTTATTGGAAGCAAGAAAGCTCCACAGCTTCGACATCCTGACACAAGCTGCCAGCAGCGTCAGATGTCCCTTGGCATGAGTTTTTGTGTTCATTCTTTCTCAGTGGGGCTGAAGGAGACCTTGGACCCACCGGTGAATGGTCCATGGCTTAGTAGTAGATAAATATTTCCTTAGTGTGTGCTTTGCAATGTCTCCTGTAAATTTCACCAGCCATGTGCCTCCATTACCTAAAAACCAAGCCTTCTCCTCCCTACAGAAGTTTAATTATTCTGTAAAATACTGTTTTATTCATGAGGAGTATCTTTTTCACCAATAATGATTTTCAAAGGCTTCAAAGATCTGGAATCATTGTCAGCAGTGAAATTGACTTAACTGCTTCCCCCCTCTTTATGAAATAGCTCCTTAGGAATACTCAGAGAGCCGAGCTCATTCAGTACATTGCAAACAACACCAAGCAAGTCCCCTGCTTCTTTCTCTCGCCTCATCTAGCGACCTGGGGCCTGGCAAACGTTTCTCCTTTTATAACTCCTTGAGCGTGGCAGGCTCTTCCTATTAGCTACATTACATCACCATTATCAAAGACGAAAGGAAATTAATTTTGTTTTTCAAGGTCTTGGCAATAAGTCGGTTCTTTACTTCATCAGACATCTGCTGTTTTTCTACGTGTGTCATTTGCGAAGCCGACTTTTCCTTATGACTTTATTCTCATAACAATTTATCACGCACCCGGTGTTTACTGGGGAACTTGTGCCGACGGATTTTCCTCTCCCCGGGCAGAAAGTGTAGCGTTAACTTAAAGCCAATATCATCATCTATATTTCATTATTTCATTCTCCAATAGTTTTTTCTGGGCTTCAAAAGAAAATAAAAGCCAACGAGACTGTCAAGAAAAAAATAACCACTTATGGTCTCGGCTGAAACGTATTGCCAATGTAACCCCACTTTGTTTTAACAGATGGGCCTTTATCAGCAAAATACGTGGGCAGCTCACCAACTTCCTTAGGGAGGGAGAAGTGATTCCATTTACTTGGGCTCTTATCTGTTCACTTAAAGCCACATTTGACCACAAAATTCTAGGGATTTTTTTTTTTTTTTCATCTATTGATACGAAGCGTAAACTAGAGAGAATCATCTGTTCTCCAATAATTAGTCATCCCTGGGGGATTGATACGTCCTTACTTCACATCAGTGAGGGGTGGGGGTGGAAACTGGTGGTTCACAGACACCTTGGCTTCTCTTAGGTGCTGCATCTATTCCTTTGCCTAATGTAATAAGGGCCTCTGTGAAAGCTCTTCACGATACTTATTTTGATGAATGATTAACTGGTGTTAGATTCTTTTTTTTTTTTTTTTTTTTTTTTTTTGTCCTTCTTCAACATCTCACTAATGCTCTCACTTTCTCCAGCTGCTGACTAACTCCTAGTAGCCTTAGTTCTGCTGGTGGGCACAGGAGCAAAACTCATGTTGTTTCAGACAAAAGTCCACAGCTCTAGAAGGGGGTGTGCACAGAGTCTGAAAGCGACCTCAGGGAGTATTGGAGCAGTGTTTTTCAACCTTTTTTGGGCAAAGGCACACTTGTTTCATGAAAAAAATCACGAGGCACACCACCATTAGAAAATGTTAAAAAATTTAACTCTGTGCCTATATTGACTATATATAAAGTAATTCTCTTGAATAGGAATCAAATAAACACAAAGAAAGTATTTTATAATTACTTTATTATGAAATATTAAGTAAACAAAATAGTGAAAAATTATAAAATTCTTGTCTTGTCTGCACCTACGGCACACCAGGCAACATCTCGCGGCACACTAGTGTGCCGCGGAACAGTGGTTGAAAAACGCTGTATTAGAGAACCTCAATTCACCACATGCTTCACATATAGGCCTGTGTTTTTCTGTTTATATTGTTTTATTAAGGAGATTTGTGCCAAAAGGAAAAGAGAGAGAGATGAATGATGACTCTTAAATTTTTATTTTACCATGAAAATTACTTTCACCTTTCCTTGTTGCAATTTGCCATAATCATTTCCACAAGAATCAAATCTCTAGGCCTCAGTTTCTCGAAGTCTCTAAGTGAGAAGGTTGAACTAGACCCAGAGTTGTGTGTTCATGGTAAACACCTGGTGAGATTGTCTAATATGCAGATTCCTGAGTTCCACGCCCAGCAATTCTGATTCGGTGATGTTGAAGTCAGACCCAGGAATGTTCCATTTTCAACTCGCCATAGGCCACGCTCTAAGAACACTGCTCTGGTGGATTCCAAGGTGCTTCCTCTTCCAATAGACTGGGACTCCACAAAACTTTAGTGGGATATTAACTGATTATCTGGGCAAACCTTATAGTTAGTGGCAACCTATCTCCTTTTGGGCACTTACCTCGTTAGCCTCTCCACTCTCTGTGTCTGCTCCACTGGGGGTTTGAGGCTGAGCTGCGTGTGGATGGCAGCCTTTGCCTCCAAGATTGAGCACATCAGCCCAGCCCAGCCCAGCCCGCGGCCTCCTCCCAGCATCAGAGAGGGGGCTCTTCAAAATGCTTCACCCCTTTGGTGTTCAAAATGAGTTCAAAACAGCAGACACTTCCATTGTCAAGGTTAAGTGCAGAAACCTTTTATTTTAAAGGCAAGTGGTGACTTGGGGATCACCCATGTTTTTTTGTTGTTGTTGTTGGTTTTTTTTTTTTGTTTTTTTTTGCTATATGACAAGTCTTCTCCGTTAGCCCAACGAGAGAATATTGTTGGGATGAAGTTAGAAAACCGATTATGACCCAGAAGACAAATGAACCACAACTGAGCATGGAACTTTTCAAAACCACTCGTCTTAACCTCAGGCCTCATAAATGAAAACCAGAGAAAGTACATGGCTGGTCTGACCCAGTGCCCAGAGCCCATGCATGCTAAAAGAACTTACAGGGTGCTATGCGGAGAAGAGTCCAGCTAGAAGTCAGAACTCCCTCACTAACTACTGTATGATCTTGGCCACGTTACTCCACTTCTCTGAGTCCCCGTTCGCTGTGTATAAAATGGGGCTCAGGTACAATAGTCTCCCATAATTCACAATTTCATTTTCCATGGTTCCAGTTACCAGCAGTCAACCATGATCTCAAAATATTTGATGGAAATTTTCAGGAATAAAATTCTTAAAAGGTTTAAATTGTGCACCATTTTCAGTAGCATGATGAAATCTCACCCTGTCCTGCGACATGCCACCCAGGACATGAAATCATCCCTTTGTCCAGGATATCCACACCTTATGCCTACCTGCCCCTTAGTCTTTTAGTATCCAGCTGGGTTATCACGTGGACGGTCACGTTATCACAGTGCTTGCGTCCCCGTCACCCTATTTCACTTAGCAATAGCCCCAAAGTGCAAGAGTAGTGATGCTGGCGATTCAGACATGCCACAGAAAAGCCATAAACGTCTTCCTTTAAGTGACAAGATGAGAAACTACAACAAGATATTTTGAGAAAGAGAGATCACATCCACATAACTTTTATTACAGTGCTAGAGGCCCGATGCATGTAATTCGTGCCAGAGCAGGCCTTCCTTCCCCCAGCTGTCAGCACCAGCTTCCCTCTGGCACCCGGGACCCAGGCTGCCCTTGCAGCCCAGCTTTGTCCGGAAGGTAGTCTGGAAGAACATACAAAAGATTGTCTGGTCTAATTAGCATATTACACTTTTATTATTATAGATATTGTTATAATGGTTCCATTTTACTATTAGTTATTATTGCTAATTTCTTACTGGCCTAATTCATAAATTAAACTCTATCAGAGGTATGCATATATAAGAGAAAAAAAGTATATTTAGGGTTCAGTACTCTCCATGGTCTCAGGCATCCACCGGGAGTCTTAGGATGTATCCCCAACAGATGAAGGGTAACTGCTGTGTTCAACAAATCTTTTCCGAGTGCCTGGAGTGGGCTGGGAACTACGAAGTAAGCTCAAGCACTGAACAAAACAAGCAACAATCCCTGCCCTCACGAGGAGCACAGACAAAAGACAAATAAACTGCAGTGTCCAATGGTGGCAAATTGACTATGGCAAAAAGTAAAGCAGAGTAAGAAGTTAGAGAGTAATGGGCTGCTATTCCAGATAAGGTGGTCAGGGAAGGCCTCTCGAAGGAAGAGGCATTTGAACAGGGGCCAGAATAAAGTGAAGAAGAAGCCTTGTGCTATCTGGGCCCTCAAGGCAGAAGCAAAGTGCAGGTGCAATGGCCCTGAGGCAGGAGCACTTGAGGAATGGTTGGTGACAGCAAGGAGGCAAGGGTGGCTCAAGGAAAGGGAGATAGTGAGAATGGTAGGAAATGAGAGCAAACGGGTAGTCAGATCAAAAAGGGCCTGAAAGTGAGCCCTGTGAGTCTCACTTCCTGTGTGGATGAGGAGCCATCAGAAGTTCTGAGCAGCAGAGACTGACACACGTTTGAAAGTATCGTTCCAGCTGCTGTTTAAAAGGGAGCAGGGCAGGGTGTATCAATCAGGAGAGGCTAGGCCATCTTTCCTCCTTAGAATAGGACATAATCATTTCTACAAGAATCAAACCCCACCATAGCCGATGTGGCTCAGTGGATAGAGTGTCAGCCTGCGATTGAAAGGTCCCAGATTCGATTCTGGTCAAGGTTGCCCGGGTTGTGGACTCAATCCCCAGCAGGAGGCCTGCAGGAGGCATCCGATCAATGATTCTCTCTCATCATTGATGTTTCTCTCTCCCTCTCCCTTCCTTTCTGAAATTAATAAAAATATATTTATTTTTTAAAAAGAATCAAACCCCTAGGCCTTGGTTTCCTTCAACCTATAAAATGGGAAAATAATAAACAACCACAAAAGCAAAGGCTACTTCTCACTCACACTCCCTGTCTATGGAAGTTAGCCAGGTTCTGTGCCCCGCTCCTCTATCAGGAGCCCAGGGGTGGACCAGCCTCTGTTTGACTCATTGTAGATCATCATCAGGTCAGAAGGAAACGGGGGCCATGGCAACTCATGCGCAGGCTCTCCAACCTTAACCTGGAAGGGACGCGCACCACTTCCACTCCCACTCTGCTGGCCAGATTGTTTGATCTCATCCAACTTCAAAGGCTGTGGGAAAGTTCGATCCTCCCATGTGCCTGCTAGACAGGATGGTGGGTAAACAGCACTAACGCATACCACACACACCAGAGGGAAGCAGAGACACGGATTAGGAGGCTAGTACAGTCATCCAGGCAGGACATGAGAACGGTTCAGCCAGGCAGTCACAGGAGAAGTGTTCAGAAACAGATGCAGAAGGTATTTTGAAGACAGAGACAATAATATTTGCTGATAGATTGAATGTGGAATAATCATAACCATCAGACAGTGTATTTATTTTGGTGCAAATTAGATGAGATGATGTGTATGAAGGTCTTGCTCAGTACCAGACTCACTGAAACCCTCAAAAATGGTGATTATTATTGTTGTATTTCTAGATTGGAAAGTTCCTTATAATAACAGAACAATTTAACTTTGAAACATACTATTTTCCAAGACATATAGTTACTTTACTCGTAGACACTATTACACACACACACACACACACACACACACTCTTTCCAAAAATAATCATAGTAGTCATTACAACTTTAAATGGTCTTCACCTCTTGCCCAGCCAGTGTTGCTCAATGGTTTGAACATCGACCTATGAACCAGGAGGTCACAGTTCAATTCCCGATCAGGGTACATGCCCAGGGGGCAGGCTCGATCCCCAGTGTGGGCCATGCAGGAGGCAGCCGATTAATGATTCTCTCTCATCATTGATGTTTCTCTCTCCCTCTCTCCCTTCCTCTCTGAAATCAATAAAAATATATTTAAATAAATAAATTGTCTTGATCTCTAAGAAACTTTCCAGCAATTAATTCGCTTTCTTCATTTTCCTAGTTACTGTGGAGAAGCCTTTGTTCCTATGGACACGTGTTTGGGACCAGAAAGTAGCCTGCATAGAAGTCAGGAAGCCCCCCGCCAGTCTGCTCAGATGTTGTAGATTAATAGTCATTCAATTTAGGAATGTGAAATGAACTGATAAGAAAAGCTGTACGTACCAATGACATTCAGGAATGAAAACTGACAGATCACCTGCGTTAGAAGATTTGATTCTTCAGATTTCACGGAGGGAGGAGGAGGGGAAGACCTTTAGTGACATGTGCTCTCTTATGGCTTACATTAAACAATTTAATATATAACATGAGGGAGAGAACATGATATAAACAATATATCCACGAGGAAAAATAAATGACCTCAGTCCCGAGAGGCACTGTTATGCACTGGTACTATTCATGTACATTAGAAGGAATGATGTATCAGTTTTACTTCTAATCAGTATCTAAATATATCACCGTCGGTTCCTGGAGTGCATTACACTATCTCACAATGCATGCTCACATTTTGCATTAATGTGGAAAGTATCCATCTGTTATCAGGCAGAACTTAATTCTATATTGAAAAATGAGGTGTCTGCTGGGTACACTTCTATTTTAAGGTTTAAGGCCATTGAGAAAGGAAACCTGAAATAGAACCTTAGGACTAAACCATGCTGGGTTTTTTATGGCATGGATGCTGAGAGGTGATGGTATGTTGGGTGGCTGACTCAGGGGCATCACCTATGTTTTGGGTGCCTCTGGTTTCCAACCCTGTTTGGGAGTATCTGTCTCCATGGTGTTGTGAAATTCTTAAAAATATTATTAGAACAAGTGTTTAAATAAATATGTGGTACATGTGACTATCTCTGAGTTAACTATCCCCAGAGACAAGTAAAACATCCCAGAAATGCCACAGGTTCAGCCAGGGGCCCAGCCCACTGTGGATGCTCCATCAAGTGGATCCAATAGACTTCCTGAGCATCTCCTATGGGCCCAGGAGGTAAGTGCCATGTGAAATAATGAAATATGGACAACTATCTCTGGTCTCAAACTCCTCAAAAACAATCGAGGATTCAGGAAACACAACTTGATATAGCTCAACCAAAACACAGACCAAGCAGGGAGAAGTGGGAACTGGTTGGCTCACCCACCTAAACCATGGAGCATGTAAACCGTAGGGACAGAGGGATGAAATGCTCAGGTGCTTTCCATGTCTCACTCCTATGCATCAGCATCGTTTCTTCAGTCTGGGTTTTCCAGAAAGCACAATCCTGACCTCCCAGCTCACATCTTGACCACTTAGGCATCAGAAAGAAAAGGACTCTTCCCAGTGGTTCAAGGAAGTGGTGCCGATTTCCATGGTGTAAATACTCCCGCCCTGGCCAGTGTCCAGCTCCCACCCTGAGGCCACTGGATGGCGAATCTGGAAGAAATGTGGCCAGAGGGCCCTCCGGGCCTGGCTGAGCAGGTGGGAGCAGGTGCAAGCCAGCTCCAGCACACCACTGAGCACACTCCACAGCACACCGCTCCATACGCACCTGCAGAAGCCTGAATTATACCTGGCCCCTGCTTTCAGGGAATGCTTTGGAGGAGACAGAGAAGGAAATCAATAATGTCAAGACAGTGTGGTAACTGCTAGAATACAGGCACGCATGGAGATGGTCCAGGGGTGAGGGGATACCCCCGCCTGGGCTGGAGTTGGGCCCTCAGAGGCTTTCCAGGGAGAGATGCCCTTACACATGAAAATTTATTCACCAGACTCACACGTGTGCTGGGGGAAGGGCGTGCGGGAAACACTATGCACAAAGCCCCACCGGAGAGCAGCGGGAGGGGGTGGGGGAGCAGGCACTGTGAGAATGGCTGGGGGGAAGGCCCAAGAAGCTGCGAGACACATGTGAGGCCCGGAGTTACCTGGAGATGGGTCAGGAGCGCTCTGGGTGATTACCTTGTCAGCCAGGCGTTTGCAGCCTGCTTTCAGTAGATGGAACCCTTTTACTATGAAAACGTCAGGTGTGATTGCAATTTATAAAACAAACATCTTATGTCATTGATGTATACTCACTGTATTAAAAATAAAGCTGACAGTGTTACATTGGTTAGAATATGAGTTGTGAACTGATGACATCTTAAATGTTACAATTTGGTACATGGAGCATTTGAGAGAGTTCGTGTTGCTAGTTCTAGAATGATTTTTTTTTAATGAAATAATTTTAAACTTGAAGTTGTAAGTTTAGGATAAAGTACACCCATATATACTTTACCCAGATTCACCTGATGTTAATTTGCCATTTCCTTTATCATTTGCTTTCTCATTCTTGCTCTTTAAAAAAAAAAAAAAAATACATATAGATAGGTGTGTATACAGTACTTAATTTTCTGAACCAATTGAAAGTAAGTTACATAAATCATGACCATATGCATATATATATAAAGCCAGCAACCATAATGACCATAATGACCATAATGACCAGTCGCTATGACGCCCACTGTGGCCAGCGAACTGGTCCAATCAGGGCATGGGGCCAGCCAGCCAACTTCGAGGCCCCTTTCCCCTGCCGGCCTGCCCCTAATCGGACTCTCCCACCCTGGTCAAGAGCCAAATGCCCCCTCCATTCCCCACTCTCCAACAGCCCCTAATCAGCAGGCCCCACCACGTATGGCCTGAAGCTCCTCCCCGCCAATGGCCCACTCCTGACCTCACTCCCGCACCCCAATCAGGGGCAGGGCCAGCCGGCCAACCATCATGGCCCTTCCCCCAGGCTGCTGGCCCTCAATTGGCACCCCACCCCCCACCTCATTCAGGGGCAGGGCTGGCCACCCATCACCCACATCCCCTCCCCATGGCCGGCCCTGCCCCCAATAGGCCCCACAACCACAATTGGGGGCAGGGCCCACCAGCCAATCACCCGCAGCCCCTTCCCCCAGCTGGCCCAGCCCTGATCAGGGCGCCCAATCGGGGCTGGGCTGGCCAGACCCCACCAGTGCCTCTAGTTTACTCATAAATACCTCAGTGTATATTTCCTAAGAATATAATATTCTCTCCTATAGTAACCAGTTTCAGTAAAATTAACATGTATGCAATATTTTACTTTTCTGCTCTAATTCCAATTTTGTCAATTATCCCAAAACTGTCATTGATAGCATTTCCCCCACTAGTCTAGGACCACCTAGTATTTTTAGTAATGTGGACTCTAGTCTCAGTAATGTGAAACAGTTCCTTAGCCTTTCTTTGGCTTTTAAAACATTGATGTTTCTGACTAATAGTCTCCTCCCACTTTTTATTTAATAGAATGTTGCTCATTTGGGGAAGTGTGATATTCCTTATTGATTAGATTCAGGGATGATACATGATTGGCACTGTGTCCTTATCAGAGTATCCCATCTGGAAGTACATTGATGTCCTTCTTTCCCTCATTTGTGATATTAATTCTATCTCCAACCAAAGTGCTTTCAATTTCTCCATTCTGTGTAGTTGTCACTAAGAGAAGATGTTTTAGAATTAAGAAAATATTCTGTTTGTCATCAAAACCTTTCTCTTGGAGTTAGCATCTACTGATGATTCTTTCCCAAAGCAATTTTACTGTGATGGTTGCAAAATGATGGTCTGCCAACTTTCGGACTCCTTCCACATTTCCCAATAGGAACGTGGCATTCCATTACAAGAGTCCTCCCATATTCACCATCGATTTCTTTCTTCATCTCTTTAGTATCAGTATGGACTCATGGATTCTTTTTCTTTAATGTTTTATAATTCATTATTGTCTTTAACATTAGTGCTCAACTTATCTCTGAATTGACCACTGAGAATCCCTTTAAACTGGCCCCCGAATCTTAGTGATATACTCCATTATTGATGGTTTTTGTTGTTGTTTCAGCATTTCTTACTTTCTGGAATAACAAGATATTCCAGGTTCATCTTGTACCTACTTGCCTCAGCCCTGGAATCGGCCATTTCTCCAAGAAGACCTGATTCCTTCTATTGAAGAATGGCATTAGAGACCAAGACCAGAGCACTAGGCGTGCTCATTGCTTCTTACTAGGTCTAGTAAGAAGGATATCATTGCTTCTTACTCTTTTCAGTGGACAAAGCTAGGAAATCTACATATATGTGTATCCAAATAGAATACACACACACACACACACACACACACACACACACACACTTCTACATTCTGAGTCCATACCAATGCTTCTAATTCCAATCTGTCCTTACAGAGTTCTTTTTTTACTTCCTATTTCACATTTGTACCCCTCTCATTCCACAGTGACAACCCTTGTTCAGAAGGGCTTCTCCAAAAAGCAAACCTGATAGAAAGAATCCAGGACTTGTTTGCTATTCTCCCACCTCCCTACCTACCAAGCCTGTGTGTATATAGTCGGATACTATGATCATGAATTACTTTGGTTAGTTCCTTTCCCCACTTCGTTGTGGTAATGTTACTCATTTGAAATGAAGTGGGGTTCAAATGCTTCCGTTTTCTTCTAATTTTAGGATAATTTTTGCCTTGCATCGTTGCTGATTTTATTTTACTTTTTGAATATATAGAACATTAACATGCTTTCAAAAGTCAAAACAGTATGAAAAGGCATACTAAGTTTTCACTTATTCCTGCTTTTAAATAGGTAGCATTCTTTTTCCGTAATGAAATTCTTATTCAAATGGAAGGAAGAAGGAGGGAAGGAGAGAAGGACAAATGCAATGGTCTGATAGCAGTAGGGAGCAGAGAGGAGGAAAATATCCTGTAACTAGGAGTTGGCACTATTTCGAGCTCTCTCATGAACATGTGGGGGAAATAAGAATGTGGAAAGAGAGGAGGACAAGGCCCAGTTTTCAGGCTGGAGTGCCTGGTGAGATGGAGGTGCAACTCTGCAGGACACAGCTCACAGGGGAAGAAAGTGGTTTGGATAGAAGACAATGAATTCTGTCTTTGGCATGAACTGTATTCTGGGCCAGCTTATCTTCTGGAAAGCCAGAAGAGGCCAGACCAAATGGGAGGGGCAGAAGAAAACAGCCACAGAAAATGTTGGGAGGGCCAATGAAAGCTGCACAGCAACGAATGCTTGGAATCTGTCCTTAAAACTACCTTGAAATCGCCTGTCTTTTTTTACTGGTCCATTACTGTAGCCGCAAATACAACACCCACCCAAACCCTTTGGTCCTTGCCTTTCATTGGCCCTAGAAGGTCCTTTGTAGGAGCATCCTCATGGCTTTGCCATTAGAGAGACATTACCTCAAATTCTAGCTTCCCCACTTCCTCGCTGGGTGACCTTGTGCATATGGGCTCATCTTTCTAGGCCTATATTCCTCTTCTGTAGATGGAGAGAGTGACAGAGTGCCCACCTTGCCATGTCCTTGTGGGAATTATGGGATAATATAAGGCTAGTGCCCAGCACAATGCCTGACTCAGAGAAGGCATTTCATCCTTTCTCGGTTAACCTCAAGGAGTCAAATTTCATCTCCTGACACTCTAACAGAAGCCACACAGTATTCTACTGCAGTGGTTCTCAACTTGGCCACACCTGACAATCAGCTTTTAAAAAACACCGAAGACTCGCCGAAACCGGTTTGGCTCAGTGGATAGAGCATTGATCTGCAGACTGAAAGGTCCCAGGTTTGATTCCAGTCTAGGGCATGTACATCCGGTAGGGGGTGTGCAGGAGGCAGCTGGTCAATGTTTCTCTCTCATCTATGTTTCTAGCTCTCTGTGCTTCTTTCTCTCCCTTCCTCTCTTAAAAAAAAATAAATAAAATAAAATAAAATAAAATAAAATAAAATAAAATAAAATAAAAACACCAAGACTCAGGCCTCACCACCTAGAGCGTCAGATTTCATTGGCCTGGGACGGAGTTCGGCATTGGTGTGTTTTGCTTCTATTTAACAGGCTCCAAGGTGATTTTAAGCAGTGTTCAGCATCACTACTTTCTCCACACATTAAATCTGAAGAAGGGCTCTCCTAGGTTGCCCTCCCTCTTGACCCTTCTGACAGCACTTCAGAGGAGGAATAGATGGCTTAAACCGTTCTGTTTATCCCAGACATCCAAAGCATATAGCCATATGTTATTCTCCAGGAACTTCTTTTCTGAGAAACATAAATACCACCTTCCCCACAGGAAGAAAGGAATGTTCCTCTCCACCCAAAGGAAACCTGCTCCATTCTCACCCACCCAGGCAGACCAAAAAGCAAAACACAATCGGAGTGTGGTCAGCACAGACTAAGCCCAGAGGCAAGGAGCCAGTGAGGAGAATGTCTTTCCATGGGCACAGTCCCGGCGGTCCTGACCAGCTGAAAGACCCAGAGTTTGTCATTGGACAAATCCTATGGGATGGCTGTTGGCACTCTCTCAGGAAGCATGTGAATGGCACGATGTTGATGCCATCTATGTCCCCCAATCCCATGTGTGCACGTGCTGAAAGTCAATCCCTCCATCTATTCAGAGTCCCTTTTAAAACGCTGCTCTGCAGGAGGAAAGTGAGTAAGTTACCCTAAGCAAAGGTAGAACACTAGCATGGATGAAGCCCACAAGATGGAATAGATGACTACTTTAGGTTTTAGGTGGATCTAAGTCATTGCTTATCACCAGTGTCTTTCTTCAAAGCAGAAAAGAGAAACCTTTCTGAGAACAGGAAGTAGCTTTATGGTCAATTTGTCTTTCCTTTTGCAAGCTCTATCTAATCCAAAATGTTTTATTTCCATTGTTTATCATTTAGGAGCATTCTGATAAGGGGGTTTCAGGATATACCTTCCCTGGGGCCTGGAATCCCAAAATTCCATCTGGTAATGAGGCTTAGGCAATCCAACTGCCCTCCAGGGACCCTGAAGCCTGGAGATATTCAAGCTAAAGCAGGCTGACACATCTCCAACAGTGTTGGGCAGAGCACCTCAAAAGATAGTGTGAATGCCAATGCCATCCTAGGTTTTGAGCAAGACGTTTTTCAAACATTGATCGAATCTTGAGCCTGGACAGCCTAACCCCAGAGAGTCTAGCCATTCTTTATGTGCTGAGGCAGCCCAGTCCAAATGTATCTTCACAAACACAGGGGCCCAATGGTCAAGTATCCAACACTCATGCCGCCTTGGGACCGCCCACCGAGTCTGAGCCATGACTGCTGCCCCTACACAACTTCCCACAGCCATGGACCCAGAGTACTTAGCAACGAGCAGTTCCACAGCATCGACCCCCTCCCTCCACTCCTCTCCTCTTTTTCTGAATCCTGCTTGGATAATCTTTGGCTAAAGAACATCTCTTTTACACCCCTCCCTCCCCGCCCCCCCCACACACACACCCCCACCCCCCTGTCAGCTGCAAAAATACCCCGGGGCACAAGATGGAGAATGAGAGGGCAATAAATAAATAAATTTAAAGAACAGCAGGCCCTGGCCAGTTTGGCTCAGTGGATAGAGTATCAGCCTGCAGACTGAAGGGTCCTGGGTTCAATTCCAGTCAAGGGCACATACCTTGATTGCAGGTTCAATCCCCAACCCCAGGTTGGAGTGTGTGTGGGAGGCAACCAATTTATGTGTCTCTCTCACACATCAATGTTTCTCTCTGTGTGTCTCTCCCTCTCCCTCCCACTCTCTCTCTCTAAAAATCCATGGAAAAATATCCTCGGGTGAGAATTTT
This sequence comes from Pipistrellus hanaki, assembly GCF_964339955.1. Taxonomy (NCBI): domain Eukaryota; kingdom Metazoa; phylum Chordata; class Mammalia; order Chiroptera; family Vespertilionidae; genus Pipistrellus; species Pipistrellus hanaki. Next base: position 36,189,933 of record NC_140503.1, on the reverse strand, counting down.
TTAAAAAGAAAAAGAAAAAGACAAACAGGAGACTGAGGGTTTGCCCATCCACATGAATAAGAAATTAAAACCCTTCTGCAAACCTACCCTTATTTTCCACCTGTCTATAATTTGCTTTAAGATATTTGAGTGTGTATCTTGGTTTTATTTGTAAATCTGGGACTGGGCTGTCCAAGCACTTGACTCAAGAATGCACAGACCTGCAGTGGTCACTAGTCAGCTGGGATTCTCTGCTGGAAACCCACAGTCCAGATGCTGCTGCTTCAATATTTCAAATCCATAAAGCAATCAAACTCAAGGCTTTCAGTGTTAGAAATGGGTCATTGTTGCTTTAAAAATACATAAATAAAATAAAAAAGAGTAGTGGTTTGTTTACTAGGATAACACTGTTAGAAACAGGTTCTCATTTGTGAAATTAGAAGTGTTAGGATAGGTGCATTGATGACAAATATGATATAGACCCTCCCCACCCTTATATGACTTAGGTGGAAGATTCCAGGTCCAACCTGCACCCTAGGGGAGAATATTGTGCAAGGTTGCAAATCCTAGTAGGAGGGCATCATTGAGGACCACCTCAAAGGCTGCCTGTCTTCTCTTTTCAGCTATGGATCTTGCCAGGTTTCAGATTCCCAATGATAATCTACACTAATAAAAGAGAAACATGCAAATTACTGTCACTCCGCGACACTACCAGCCAATCAGAGTGAGTATGCAAGTTAACCTGAAACCATGGTGGCAGCACCACCCCCTGCCACTCTGGGCCTGTGGGGGTCAGATAAGTTGGACATCAGCGCCTGAGGCTGGCTGCAGCTCAGGAGACTAAGAAGCGGCCTGCCCTGTGATCCCAGGCTACAGCCAGCAGCAGCAACCTCATGTCTGCCTGCCCCATGACCTGGGGAAGACAGAGAAACCGGCCCCAGCACCTGAGGCTGGGTGTGGCCAGGGAGACGAAGAAGCCACCTGCCCCATGATGCCAGGCCACAGCCAGCCGGAGAGAAGTTGCCCACACTGCATCCCAGAGAAGACAGAGAAGCCGCCCACCCCACAGTCCTGGGCACCAATACCTATGACTGGATGAGGCCCAGGAGATGGAGAAGCTGCCCACCTCATAGTCCCAGGCGCCAGCACTTGCAGCTGCAGCCCAGGTGAAGCCACCTGCCCACCATCCCATGTGGCTGCAGCCAGCCGGGGTGTCTATGGCTGACCAGAGGTAGAGAAGCCTGGATCTCGGATGCCTGTGGTCATCTGGAGGAGGGAATCCTGGGTCCCGGATGCAGGGCCGAGGCAAAGGTGGTTAGTAGCAATCAAGCCAGCAGGGGAGCAGTTAGGGACAATCTTCTGGCAGGCAGAAGAAGTTAAGGACAATCAGGCAAGTGGTTAGGAGCCAGCAGCTCTGTATTGTGAGAGAGTTGTCTGACTGCCAGTTATCCCCAGATTAGAGAGGTTGCAGGCTGGGCTGAGGGACACCCTCCACCCCTCCCCACCCCTGTGCATGAATTTTGTGCACTGGGCCACTAGTTATACCATAAGAGTAAAGAAATCCTGCCACTAGAATCTTGCCATTTGCCTCAAGTAAACTTTCATGTAAATAGTGGGCAGTGTACCCTCCAAGGATGTCACCCAAACCTGAGCTCCTTGGGCAGCTTCCCTTTCTTCAGAATGTTCTTCTCTTCCCTTCCAATATAAATGAACCAAGCCTGTGTCCTGGATCCTCAAGCTATCAAGTGTATTTGGCAAACGCACTTGACCTGAGGTATTCATGTTAATGAGGCTTACAACGTTATCCTTCACGGGAAACAGATTTGGATTTTTAACTGAAGCCTTTGGTAATAGCATCTCCCGGGGAAGCTATTGGAAGATGCTCTGGAACACAGGACTTGCATACTAAATGGGACCTTAGAAAACAGGGAGTTTAATATCTTGCTTTACAGCAGAGAAGAAAGCTGAGGCCCAAGGGGGACACGTGACCACAGACTTTCCCAAGTTCCCTTAGCCAGATTGGCAGGGATATTAATAATCAATCTTTCTCTTCCTCAAGCAAGTAAAAAGGAAACCTTTTGCCCTGGCCGGAGTGGCTCAGTTGGTTGGAGTGTCGTCCCATGTATCAAGTGGTGGCAGGTTCAATTCTGGTCCAGGACATATACCTGGGTTGCAAATTCTATCCCCAGTTGGGGCAGTAGGGAAGGCATCTGGCAGCTGATAGGTGTTTCTTTCTCTCTCTCTCTTTCTCTCTTTCTCTCTTTCTCTCTTTTCTCTCTCTCTCTCTCTCTCTCTCTCTCTCTCTCTCTCTCTCTCTCTCTCTCTCTCTCTCTCTCTCTCATCAATGAAATACATCTCCTCAGGCAGGGATTTTAAAATAAAGCCTTTTTGTCATCTCCAAACACAACTTTTGGGGTGGCAGTGTTGGGGGGGGAGGGTTTTCAGCAGGAAACCCAGCATTCATTGCTAATTACATGTTTGTTGGTTGTCTTGCAACACCTGGAGTCTTTCAGCATATTCTGGTAGTTCCAGGGCCTGCAGCCATCCAACTCTTCTCTGTGCTCCTTCCCCTCCACTCCCTCCCCTTATGCTGATCTTCCCAGACTCCAGCAGTGCCAAAGGAGAGGCCGCCCCACATCTATCCTAACAATACTCTCCTCTGAGGATAACATCCAGAGCTGAGAGCCAGACCTGAGCACTGAGAACCAGGGTGTCCAGGCCTCCGGGATGAGCTCCACAAGATGCTATAAGCCACTCTTGTAAGGCAGGCTTCAGCCATTGACTTCATCTCTGTGCATGTGTCAGCATCAGTATTTGAGATTTGGACAAACAACATAGGTACTCATGCTACATAAGCTGATTAAGCAACTTTATCATTAGAAAGAATCAAATCTCCAAGAGACCCAGCAAAAGGCTTCCAGTTCCCCTGGAATGCTGGCTCGCCACCACTCCATGCAGGTGTAAAGAATTCAGTGTGGGCTCATGTTCTGAAAGCCAAGACTTCTCGGTCCATCTCACGAGGGACTAGGGAAGTGCAGCTATTTTTAGAGATAAAGGAGTCACCTCTGTGGAAACCTGGTTCCCAAAAGTACACATTTCTTGATATCGGGCTGTGCATTGGATCCGAGCTGTGTAGTGTGATGTCTTTGGAGCATTTAAAAAGGAAGCGAAACCCAAGCTTAACGGACAGGACTGGGCCTACGTGTGAATGCATGTTTGCACCTGCAATCTTCTAATGGAAAATGACTTCAATGGGCCTTTTATGTGGCTTAAACCAGCTCTCAAACACTTGACACTTTTGGCTTTCTGACGAACAGATTTGACCAAAGAGTGCCTCAGACTGAAAGAAATTCCCCTGGGCTTTAGTCAGGGAGCTCTGAGCAGCTGCTACCTCAGCCCTGCCCTTTCACAAGTCTGTGTTCATGCCCCACCACAACTCCTGGAAGAGGTTTGGCAGATCTCAGAGTCAGTTGGCATGAACCAGCTCACAGTACCTTTTCATTTCCCTTTTTTTGTACCCCAAGAAGATGAGATATTTCCTGCCATACCACAAGCCATGCCCCTAGGTCAAACATCTCCTGCTCACATTTGACTCATCAAAGACCAAGAGAAAATGATTGGGCAGCATTTACAGAGATGATATCAGAGACCCAACTAACTGGGTCTAATGAAGGGCTCCAGGTGCTGTGGCCCAGAGGAAGGGCTTCTCACAGGGAGGGCACCCTCAATCTGGGTGGTTCTCTCCCTGCCAAAGAGGAGTACCAAGGGTTTGCACAGGTGGTCTAAGCCATATGGCACACAGGAGGAGTGAGGCTCCCTCCTAAAAGTCTGACGCAATGGTTTAGAAGAGGAAAATCTCTGATAGAAATTTCCCTAGGGGACCTTTGTAAATTCCCTGGGACTCTTACTTAATAGTTTACCAGTCCCATGGAAAAACCAGGACACATTCTTCATTTAGTCAACAAATACAGGGGTGGGAAAAAGTAGGTTTACAGTTGTGAGTATTCAAAACAGTTTATTCTTGTATTATTACTTATTAATTACTATAGGCTTGGTGGTGGGGAGTCTCTCAGTCTAGCCTGCACCCTTTAGCAGTCTGGGAGCCCCTGGGGGATGCCTGACTGACGGCTTAGGCCCTCTCCATGGAGAGTAGGCCTAAGTCGTCAGTCGGACATCCTTAGCATGGACTCACCAGCCATCAGTCTAGCTTCTGGCTGAGCAGCACTTCCCCTGTGGGAACGCACTGACCACTAGAGGGAAGCTCCTACATTGAGGGTCTTCCCCCTGGTGGTCAGTGAACATCATAGCAACCAGTTGTTCCACCATTTGGTCGATTTACATATTAGCCTTTTATTATATAGGATTGTATTGTTTTCTAAATGAACAACTGTAAACCTGATTTTGCCCACCCCTGTGCCTACTCTGTGCCAGAAATTAAAAAAATATTATTTAGCTATTATTTTACTAGCGGAATCCCAGTCCAGTAGCAATCAATGATGAAAATGGTGCAGAGATACTAATACATCTCCTTTTTTGTAAACTTTACTTTGAAGCTCAATATTATAGATACAAAAGGGCACAAATCATTAAGTATGCAGCTCGATGAAAATTTTTATGAACTCAACCCTCTCCCACGCAACCCACATCCAGATCTAGAAACACAGCAGCAGCAGCCCAGAACTTACTTGCACATTCCTCCAGTCACTGCCCCTCACCAAAGGTAGCCACTATCCTGAGTTCTAACATCACAGAGAAGTTGGCCTGTTTTTGAACATTATATGAATGAAATCAGTGTTGGTACTTTTGCACCTGGCTTCCTGCATTACTATTTAGTTTGTGAGAGTCAACCATGTTGCTTCAGATAGCTTTGGTTTGTTCATTACTGTTGCTGTGTATACGATTGTATGATTATACCACCATGTATGTATCCATCCTACTGTTCATAAGGATGGGAATATTGCATATAATGCTGCTATGGACATTCTTTTATGTGTCTTCTGGGGAACATGGATATTCATTTCTTTTGGCCGTATACTTAAAGAGGGGTGATATGTTCTTTGGAATAATAAAGGTCTGAAAATGCTTTCAGTAGTGCATTATAAACCTGACTCCCTGCAGTGATATAGGTGGCTCCACCTGGATCCAAACAATTTCTTCTCATCTTGTCCTTTTTCATTGTGTACCATGATCTGGTACCTGGAGGAAGTTTAGGTAGAGAATTCTGTCCTGTTGGGGAAACTCACTCAAGACTCAGGCTGAGCCAACACTGCTGAGTGCATCAGCAGCAGGCACCCTGGGAACCACAGCCTGCCCTGGGGTCAGGTCTGCACAGAAAAGCAGGAAGCCATGCAACAGGGGCTCCTGCAACTACTGCTGCTGTCACCGGGCTGACTCCAGGGCTGCCTGCTTGCTCCAGTATCAGAGTCTCTCGGGGCCGCTTTGAATGTCTGGCTTGCTCCAGAAAAGCTGCCAGTGCTTTATTAGGAGCCCCAGAGGCCAGCCACTGGTGTCCTAAGCACATCACTGCTGGCAGGATTCACCTGATGCCAATAGGCCCAACACTGATGTGGCACGATACAAAGGGTCAAGTCAATTTGGTCACTCTGCCAGTATTCAGTCTAGCTCCCCACAAACCCCACCCCCAGCACCCAGTAAGCTTTGAGACTTCTTGCCTAGAGCTGAACAGAACTTATAATAATTGGCTCTCCTCCCAAAGTCGTAGCCTCTAGATAGGTTTTCTGCTTAAGTTGTCTAATCAAACTATTACATCCACCACGTCCACCTTAGTGTGGCAGGTATGATTCTGTTTTACATGTGAGGAGATCGGAGGTTGCCAGAGGTCACACAATTGCCTGATGTCATAAATCTAGCACAGAATAGAGCAAGGATTTCAACCTAGATCCAAGCTCAGCTGTCCTTCCAGTACAACTGGAATCTCAAACATCTTAATGTGACTAATTGAAAGATAATCAGAACATCAGCAAGGGTGATTAGTGAAAAGAACCTGGAAATAAGATTGGGAGAGCAGGGTATAAGTTCCACTTCAGTTTATCATCACCTGATAGGGTGATCCAAGGAAGGTCATGTGAACTTTCGGAGTAATAGCATCTTTAACTGAAAGTGAAAGCGTTGTGAATTCCTCAGATCATACACTTAAAAAGGCAGGATCTGCCCAATTGGTGACGTTCAGTAGTTGAATGTCAACCCATGAACCAAGAGGTCACTGGTTTGATTGATGATCAGGGCATATGCCCAGGTTTTGAGCTTAATTCCCAGTAGTGGGTGTGCAGGAGGCAGCTGATCAATGATGTTTCTCTCTCGTCAACATTTCTATCTCTATCTCTCTCCCTTCCTCTCTCTCTAAAAAACATTTAAAAAATAAAAAGAAGTCAGGGACCATGCCTGTCTCTCTTGATTGCTATGTATGCACACATGTCTAGCCCATAGTAGGTATTCAATAAATGTTGAATAAATGCATGAGAATATATATCAGAATCTCTTACAAGCATCAAGCATTCTCAAAACATATATGCCAAAGCCTTACCCCATAAAGGGATAGGACTCAATCATATAAATTTTTTTTAAAAAAAAACCCTCTCTAGGCAGTTCTGATTCAGACATAATATGAAGTCACTTACAGCTCTAAAATTCTACTATTCTATTAAATTAGCTGTATAAATAATCCATCACTAAGTTCAACATTATTTATTCAGTTTTAGATAGTTCCCTCTTAATTATGATGAGTAGGCAATATGTGCTCTAGATTCCTTCTAATCACCGAGAAGTTTATCTCATTTCTTTCCCTGTCTCCAGCCAATGTAACCTTCTTTTCCCTTCACTGCTGTGTTCTTCTCCCAGTTGCTTTTAAAAATCTATTATTTTCCTTAAATTACACTAGTTGGATTAAGACCATCAAATCTATAAAGATGCAATATCCAAATAAATTAGAAACCAAATAATTTCTTATTTTGTTACAACTCCTGTGTGCTGGTTCATGGATATTTTCTCTTTTTCTTTAGTCTTCATCTAAAATTCAATTGGAAGGAATCACTGAGAAATCTGTCTTCATTCAGCTCTCAATAGGTATTTCACATTAAAAAGAGGGGAAAGGGATTGTGGGAATGGGGAGTAGGCTAGAAAGGGTATGAGAGCATAAATGGTGATGGAGAAAAAAGAGGGAAAAGGAAGAACAACAAAATCAAATCAACCTCTCAAATAAGTCAAATGACGCAGAAGTCTACATGTAAATGTTGCTGGCTCGTTGCTGGACAAAGCTAACGAATGCTGCTTTCTTTAGCGTTTCATCCTTATAGCCCTTATCCTATCCAAGTACTACTTGCCAGGCTGCAAGGAAGCCATACTCACTTTAAAGACTGACATCTTTAAACCTCCACTGAGGTTATTTCCCAGAGCTGCAGCTTCAGAGGCTCCCCTCCGCTGCCTACCTGAGAAGAACAGCCTTGTTCTCCTGTTTGCCACTCACAGTTTTTATAAGGTTCTCCCTCCTCCCAACTGGTGGGCGGAGTTATGACATTACTGGCATCTGTCACAGAGACATCCCCAAGACATTGAACCACCAATCAGCGCGTGCCAAAGTGTCCTAGAGCCCACCTCTTCCTGTTCCGCCCTGGGTCCTACCCTCTCCTAGTCCTCCCAAAAGACCCCCAGACCAGCCCACGTGCTGCTTGACCTGCATGTCCAGGCAGCAGCCGGGCTGGGTCCCTCTCCCTTCTCAGCTCCTTCAATTCTGATTTATCTACCTCCGTAATGAGTCCCGCTCATTACTGGGAATAAACTTTAAAATGTCTTGGTGGTCAGTTTCCTACGCCTCAAACCTTACAGTTTTCTCCTTTGCCCCTTGAGGACCTTGGGTCCTGTGTGGCCTTTCCACTCGGGTGTCACTAAAAAGGCGAAGAGGGCAAGGGAGAGAAAGTGTTTGCTGGCTCCCTTGCCAGCCAGGCCCTTCCTTCCAAGGCCGCGTGGCTCTGGTTTCTTTGTTTCCTCTTATGTTTAGTTTTCTTTGGCCCGGGCTTTCCTTGATAGTTTTCTTTTCGCATTTTATCACCATAAATTAATTAAAATGTTTCTGGCACTGAGTTCACATCTGATCATCTTGGCAGGATTCCCTTACACAGATGGCGAGTAGATAAAGGGCCATCCAAGCATCCAAGAACAAGAACAGCCTGCGTAGGGCGCTGGCCAGAGAGAATTGGAGAGGAGAGGCCCGAGAAAAACAAATTGCCACGAGGCAGGACCTAAAGTGTGGCTGGGAGCAAAAGGCCCTAGTTGGAGGTGGGCGTGTTTCTTGGGGCTTTGTACCCCTTCATTCCTTCCCCCAGCCCCCCAGAAGACAGCTTGTCACCGGCAGTGGGATAATCAGAAGTGATTGTTCTGATTATTAGCCAGCAAACACTTTCCCTCCCTTGCCCTCTTCGCTTTTTTAGTGACACCCGAGTGGAAAGGCCACACATGACCCAGGGTCCTCAAGGGGCAAAGGAGAAAACTGTAAGGTTTGAGGCGTAGGAAACTGACCACCTTGCTTTCTCTTCACCCTACAAATTTGGGCAGTTCAGATGAACTACTCAGGTATCAGGAGGGTGTAATGGGGGAGGGGGAAGGAGGCACTTCAGAGGTAAAATGCGGCTATAGGGATGCAAAGAGGCCATTGTGGTCCATGATAGGGCAGGCACTACCCTACACCCTAGGAATATAATGACCCCTCTCCTTATGGTGCGAATAATCCAATAGGGGAGACAGCACATTAAATACTAAATATGCATGAAGGAGAAAGAAAGGGACCCTAGACACAGAACTTGCAGTAAGCTCTTGTCATTGATAACAAGGCATTGCACTTACAGACTAGTGTGTCCACCACCCAGACACTGAGCCCAACCCTCCCAGGGTCTGGCCATCTGGAAAGTACTCCAGTGGAGCCCAAGCACCTCTCAGAGGAAGATCCTGGAGTGGTGATACTCAGGTGCAAAGGAGGAGACCCTGTGACTCAGCAGGGGAAGGGAGGCAGACCTGTGGTCATGAGTAAACCTCCAGAGGGCAATTTGAAAGGAGAGCTAACAACCTACTGAGCCTCTACCCTCCCTTTCTCTACAACTCTTGGCACATAGTGCTTTCTTATTATAGAGGGGCTGTTCTCATCTTCAAAACCAATTAGCAAAATAATTATTTGTGAAAAGTGCTTCCAGTGAAGTAAACAGGATGCTGGGCCAAAGAATAATAGAGGCTGTGAGCCACGTTAGACAGGGCCATCCCGGCAGGCCTCCCTGGGTGGCGACATTTAAGCTGAAAGACAGGAAGGATCCCAGGGACCTCAGATTGAAACAGAGCGTCAGAACTAATACAACACAGAAGCCTTGCTCTGGGCATCCAGGAAGAATAAACAAAAGCACTGCGCTCCCAGAACTGTGGTCTCCTAGAAGGGCCAGGCTTGGAAGTCTGAGATCCAGTCATTATTTCTAGCAGATGACAGGGTGTTCGTTGAAAAGCAGGTGGGGCTGTTGGGGAGCGAAGTCTCTGACTTCCACATGTGCCAACCGGAACAGTGCACACAAACAAATTGCTTTGCTGAAAGTTTCTCAGAAGCCCCACACTAGCTATCTCCAACTCCACACTCCGGCACCCCTCACCTTCCAGCCATCACTGGGCCATTTTTGCTTAACCACCTGGAATGTTGGTTAGCATGTGCATTTGTATTATTGTTAACACTTCTGTCTGTCTTCTCCTATTGTTCCCATTTGCTGTGTGTCCAGGCCCCCAAGCACCCTGACCCTGACTACCTCTGACAAGACGGTAAATTTCTAAGGAATAAGAACTGAGTTGTATACTTATTTTTTTCTAGGAACTTAGAAGGTGCTGGATAAACACAAGGCGTTGAATTTTGAAGTTACAATAACTAAATATCTCATTTCCAAATCATTAAGCATCAATTGTTAAAACCTGATTTTTTTAATCATCCCTGAATTTTATCTTGCAGATTTATTTTAGAACTCTTCAGGGAAATTCTTGAGGAAGGGAGGTGGAGGAAAGCACTAAGTCCCCTGTTGATCTTTACTAATATTGTCGATTATTCTAATATGATGAACAAAATCTATCAGCGACAAACACAAATACATACATACATAGAAACTTTATACGCATACACACAGGTTTCCTTGAAAAATCCTTCTGCATGAATTTGTTTCAAGAGTCTGATGGGATACATTCTGAGAAGGAAACAAAAAATATATTTAAAAATTTAGTGTTGCCAAGCATCCCTTGTTTTTCTCTTCTTTGTTTAAGTTCCTAGAGCCCTGTACCCTGCTCTCCCAGCATCCCTCACTTCAGAGGAATACAAAGCAGACTGAACCATGAAACAACACGTTAGAGCTCTAAGGCCCTGGAAACAGCAAAGATACAGGGTCAGAAGAGTGCTATTATTTTTATATTAGTTTACAATGGTCTCTGATTTTGAAACAGTTCTCAATGTTTTTGTCTTGTGTCCTTGCATTTGCATTTACTCTTGTGTGGAGGCGCAGCTACAGTTACAAAGCAGAGCTGGAGGGAATTCTCGGTCAGAGACTCAGGGCCTGAGAAAAACGGGTCTGGGAATCACTTGTCTGGTGACGGGCCTGGAGGTGGATTGAAACCCTTCGGGAAATCAGACATCCATCTCCGACATTTGGGTGTAAGGAAGTCCTTGAAAACAGCATGGAGCTCTGTCTGTGTTGGCAAAAGCACATTTTGCAGACTCAGCTAATATCATCTACCAATCACAGGTACCTTTCTGATCCTCAGCCTCCTCAACTCTCTTTGTGGTTAGCACATTCTCTCCCATATTTCGTGTTTCTTATATTTGAGGATTCAGGAAGTGAGACAAGAGTGGGGTATGAAAAGATTAGTTTAAGGGATAATTTCATTAAAAGCAACCTTAGCATAAGATCATTAGACATGTTGTTTCAGTTAGACATCATGAGAATCCTACCTGGTAAGCAATTAATATTCTCTTTTATAAATTAGGAAAAGGAGGCGCCGAATGGTGCATTATCTTGCTTTCAGTTTCCTGGCTGTTTGCAGGTAAAGCTTGGAATCTAGGCCGTGCAATTACAAAGATGGCCAGATTTCCACTCTAACACATGCCCTGCTGCTTGAAGAACACACACCCGGACAATATTCCCCTTTTAAAAAGGACAGGAAAGCTGGCACAGAAGTAAAAGGGACTCATCCAAAGGTTGGGAGTGTGTTTCAAGAACACAGGAAAAACTCTGGGTCCAAACCCAGGCCTCTCAATTTTCTTCCCCTTGATGCCTGATCCCTGGTGCCTTATTAGACACCATCGCAAATGCACAATCATGACATTTCAGACAACTCAACATCAAATTTCCTACCAAGGATAAGAGTATCGAGTAGACGAGGAGGAGGAGGAGGAGGAGGAGGAGGAGGAGGAGGAGGAGGAGGGGAAAGAGGAGGAGAGGAAAACTTTACCAGGTAATCGTTTAATTTTTTAATTTTGCTGTAAATCTGGAGACCATAATCAACTGCTGTTAAATTCTGGTTCCTTGCATTGGGTAAAGACAGAACTATCTTGCCACAGTTTACACAGTATAATAGGCATCTCTATTTCATACAAACAAAATTCTCCTTAGATTCTGTCCTGCATGATTATATCACATACATTCCAGGAGTGTATTTAGCCTCAAAAAAATCTTTTTGGAGATGAGCCTCCATCTAAAGCACATGTGTCAAACACAAGGCCCGCGGGCCAAATCCAGCCCACCAGGCCTTGCAATGTGGCCCGCACCGCGCTGTCATCACTGCACTCCGCTGTCAGTTTATGACATTGTCAGTTTATGACTGTTCAGTAAACCATTCGGCCCGCGATTTAGGCTGGATTTTAGATTTTGGCCCCTTCTCTAATTGAGTTCGACACCCCTAATCTAAAGAGTAAACAGCACTGATCTGCAGACCCACAGACTCCAGGATTCCAGCCTCCCCAGCTGCAGGCTCCTGTGAGTACAGGAGTGTACTCTCATCCCACAAAGCCCACTGCTTCAGCTAAGGCCCTGTGCAACTCGATGCCTGGACCCCTTGGTGAGAATAAAAATGGGGTGACAAAGAAACAACCCCCACAGGAAAGAAAAGGAAGACTCACCAGAAAATTAACTAAATGAAACGATCAACAAAACAACAAGAGAGCCCACTGCATAGGAGAACATATTTGCCAATGTTATATCCAATAAGAGTTTAACCTCCAAAATTTATAGGGAACTTATACATCTTAACAAAAGAAAGATAAGCAATCCAATCAAAAAATGGGTAAAGGACCTAAATAGATACTTTTTGAAAATGGCCAAGAGACATATGAAAACATGCTTTAAGTCACTAATCATCTGAGAGATGCAAATCGAAACAACAATGAGGTACCATCTCACACCTGTCAAAATGGCTGTCCTCAACAAATCAACAAACGACAAGTGCTGACAAGATGTGGAGAAAAGGAACCCTCCTGCACTGCTGGTGGGAATGCAGACTGGTGTAGCCACTGTGGAAAGCAGTTTGGAGTGTCCTTAAATAATTAAAAATGGAGCTCCCATTTGACCCAGTAATTCCACTTCTAGGATTATATCCCAAGAAATCAGAAACATCAATCAATAGGATATATGCACCCCTATGTTCATAGCAGCACAGTTTACAATAGCTAAGATCGGAAAACTGCCTAAGTGTCCATCAGCAGATGAGTGGATTAAAAACCTGTGTACATCTACACAATGGAATACTACATTGCTATAAAAAAGAAAGAACTCTTACCATTTACAACAGCATGGATAGACATGGAGAGCATTATATTAAGTCAAATAAGCCAGCCAAAGAAGGATAAATATCACATGACCTCACTCATTTGTGGAATATAATGAACACCATACACTGATGAACAAAAATAGATCCAGAGATAGAGAAGCAATGGTCAGACTGTCAAACCTCAGAGGGAAGACTGGGGCAGGGTGAGTTAGAGATCAACCGAAGGACTTGCATGCATGCATATAAGCACAACCCATGGACACAGACACTGGGGGGGGGGGGGGGGGGAGGCATGTGCTGGGGGGAGGTGACTGGGGAGAGGTCAATAGGGGGGAAAGGAGACATATGTACTACTTTAAACAATAAAGAATTTTAAAAAATAATAATAATAAGAGTAAACAGAAAAAAAATATTTCTTTTTGTCCTTTTTGGGCAGATGGGGGTGAAAGGAGACTGGAAAACCAAACTACCAGTCACATCTGGAAGCCAGGCCCCTGAGTCAATGCAGCTCAGATAACGTGTCAACTGGTCATAGTCTATGAGATCAGAAACAATACCTTTCAACTGACATGTTTTTCTCAGGGTAAATTCTCATGACAGTCCAAAGATATTGGAGTCAGGTTTGCAATTGTGGTTAGAAAGAGAAGTATTAAAGTCGCCCGTCTCCACTCCTCAGGGTCATGTGCTAGAAACAGCATCTGGCATTCGGTCTGTGCGCACAGATAAACATTAGTGACACCCGCTTTGGCTGCGGCCTCCCCACCAGGGAGGAGGTGAGGGTGGGCAAGCTCCCGTTCTTTGCTGCGTCCTGATGAAGTCCAGCTCATCCCAACACCCGATCATCACAACCTCTCACCCTGTGCCGCCTGAATGGAAGGACAGGTCTCAGCACAGTGGATGCCCGCTTCACGGGGTTGTGTTGGAGACTGGATCTCATTCCGTGCATCCACAGTGACCTGGGAACTGGCAAGAAGCCACTTGAAGGGGTAAGGAAAATACCTCCCCTCCAGTCCCCATAAAACTGCTTATAAAGAAAACAGAAGTAATTATGGGAAAAAATGCTTAAAAACCTAGAGGGCTCTATTAAAATGAACCTCACATGGACTCTAGTTTAAGTTTCCAAGACTCAGGCAGGAAACACTCATGTTTAAAGCCTTCCTTATCCAAGAGACTTGGTACGGCCAGCATGGCTGTCCAGAGCCTAAACAAGCTCTTCCAGGTGACTGGTGGCTTCTCTTTACTTTCGATTTATTGCAAAAACGGCCTTGAAATAGCAACAAAGGAAATTAGAAGAGAGAAAAGTTCCCTCACTTCCACCACAGACCGTGAACTTGCTTTCAATCTCATCTTCCTCCTCTATTCCTTGTCCAGGGGCCAACGTGGTTTTTACACACTAAATAAATGTCTCTCTAATCTCACTGTTAAAAAATATTTTCCAAGTGACTTTGAATACATTAAAATCCCATAGTGATCAGACTAGTCTCACCCTCCCTCAGTTAAATCTATACTAAGCCTGTCATTTTTTAACTTATTGATTTATTTGTTTTAGAGAAAGAAAGGGAGAGAGAGAGAGAGAGAGAGAGAGAGAGAGATCAATTTGTTGTTCTACTTATTTTTTATGCATTTATTGTTTGATTCTTGTATATGCCCTGACCTGGGATTGAACCATCAACCTTGTGTATTGTGATGACACTAACCAACTGAGCTACCTGGCCAGGGCCAAGCCTATCATTTTGTAAACCTAAAGATTCTTTATTTGTGCCAGCACAACCCACTTCCAAGTATGTGTGAATGGCACCCAATCCCCAATAAGAGAGAACTAGATCCTAACTATCCATGTAAATGTGTACCTTGCTGGATGTTTTCCATCTGCTCCTCCAGGTCTACACTCTGCTCTGCGCCAAGGAAGGCTGATCTGCACGGACTCTGTCTTGGGCTCCCTTGCCCTCTGGCTTCTAATCGAGGTCAGCCAATGGGAGGCACTGGCAGGAGATCAGAGGGCAAGTGGAGAATGGGACACCTTGGCACTCACACATGCACAAACCTGGAGGTGTGAGGAAGGTAATCCCATGGGACAACCCTTAACCTAAGGAGCGTGGGAGCCAGGGGACAAAAGCCCCCTTCTTCTGCCCCGGGGGTGGATAGTTCAAAGATGCATTTTCCACTGTTTCTCGGGAGGTTCCCAGTGGGACTCAGTCCCTGTTGCATATGATAATGACCAGCTCAGTAATGTGTCTTTGCCTTGGATTTCCCTCTTTTCCGATTTCACTATTTCCAACCCCTCTACATGTGTATGTGTGGGCACGTGCACACACACCCACACACACACACACACACACACACATCTATTTCCTTGGGATACTTGATGAAATAAACTACCTGCACACAAGCCCTTCCCTCTAGCTCTGAGGAGAGAACCCAAACTATCTAGTGAGGACGTCTTGCTGCTCTGTAACAGAAGGAAAGCTCAGAAAGGAGGGACAAAACAATAAGGAAACTACCTCATCCTTATGATGCCTGTTCGAAATTCACCCGCAGGTGCTCAATGTCTTGGCCAACAAGTCCCAGTATCTGTAAACTTCCCCCACCGCATACAATGCATCTGGGCAGAACCCCACTCCATACCAGTTTTACATGATCCAATACTTTACATTAGTCCCGTGCCTGCTCTCTTTCAGGAAGGAGAATAAACCAAGAGTGCACACAGACAGTACTAAAATCCTCCTCTTTGAGTGGGAAGAGAAACTATCCCAGGGTCTTAAGAAAATACATAAAACTTAATTTCTGCAGTTTATCTTCCGACTGTTCTATTTGCCTAATGCAGAAAGAATCGTTTTCTCACACCTCAAATCTTTTTGAAGTTATCTATCCAGCCTGTTTCCAGAAATTCTCTTTAGCACAAGTAATCTTCTAAAAAAGTGATTTCCTCTTCCAAAAAGTTAGGAATGACTCCTCCAGGAGCCTTTTGGATGTGAAAGAAAGTAAATTGGTTTCTTATAGCATTAGGCCAGAGTGTATGTGGGGGTGGGGGGGGGGGGGAGGAAGGAAACTCGATGGAAACAGGTGGATGGGGAGGAACAATGACGTAGGGGGAGGAAGAGGAAAGTGCAGTCTGGTGGTGAGTGTTGAGGCAAGGGCGCCAGCACTCTGGAAGTTCTATTCCTGGAAATGTCAAATGGAATAACTTTAAGCAAGCCACTTCACATTCCTTTAGGACAGTGAGATTCTTTTCCGCTCATTCATCTGTTAAAATGAGAACAAATTCCACTTATCTGGGACTCCACATGTATGCATGTTCCTGGGACCACAAAAGAGAAGCTAGAAACTCTGATAGGATGATCTAGCAATGGGATCTCACCAGTCTACTATCCAGCTTCAAATTAAAGTGTGCCACCTGCTAGGTAGTTTTCCAAATAAATCCCTTAGAGAGGAAGTGTGTACGGAGTTCAAATTCCTAATAATGCTGGCAGGTTATCAGGAACAGGATTGCCACTTGTTGTCTTCTTTGACTTTATAAGGCCAAGTCAGGGTGATAAGACATCTCACTATTTCTGGTTTCCTTTAACTGGGCCCAGACCTTGGTCATCAGTCCCCTGGGCATGCCTGCAATTCCCCCTCTCCTGCCTTTGTTACTTCATCCAGCAATAAAGCCCGGCGCCCAGGGTCACACAAGGAGCTGCAATGAACATCAGCAGCAGCATCTGGCTTTGTGGCGGGTTCCCCCAGCTGCCGCAATGACAGCTCTGAATCATATGGTTCGTCTGCTAATGGGTCATCTCCTCTTCCTTGTCCTCCTCTGGGTCATTTTTCCTTTCAAACTCACATTGAATTCCCTGAAAACAGCATTCTAGGACTCCTCTGCAGGAAAGCCCCATCCCTAAGTCGCTGTGGCATTCAGAGGGCTGGGCATCCCACATGGGAGTAAGCGGCCCCAACACTGGAAGGGGAAGCATCTCATTACACTGCCGAGTACATTTACTCCACGAGAAGTGGGCCTACAAAGGGGTGGAGGGGCCACTTGACAGGCGCAGGTGGTAGATGAACACAAAGGTATTATGTTATTTGTCTCTGTGTTTAGGCAAGATCCATTGCCATACTACTCAGGGCTTACACAAGCACATAATTTTGATACAAAAGGCCACTGCTAGCTTCTCCTAATTGGCGATGCTGTTGGACTCCTAGTATTTTCCCCTCTCGGTGCTCCCTCTGAATACCCAAGTGTGAAATTTAGCACCTGCATGTGGATTCTCAGGCTCCCAGCTCTCACATGGGCAGTCTGTGGAGTCTGTGCATGTGCAGTGACAGACCAGATGAGGGCTGGACGCCCAAACATGAGCCGCTTTCCTGAAACGCTGTGAGGGGCTGAACAAACCAGTATGCAGGTGGCTTCCCATCAGACCCTCTGGGGCTATCCCTGTCCCCGTGGAGTCCACGATGTCTTTCAGAATGGCCAGAAATGAGCCAAACAGGTACCTGACTTTCATGGGCCCACAGTCAGGGCTGCATATACTGGCTGAGCACTGAGAACGCTGTCCATATAGGCTACTATGAGGTCCTGATGTTGCACCATGCAGCAGCCCTGCCCTCAGCAAATGGGTAACTAGGGAATACTAGTATATGACAAGGACCAAAAAACCCCCACAAATTTAAATTGCCCACAATGCACGTGACAGAAAGCAGTAAGAACATTTTTAGAACTTATACAACACAAATCCCTGAAATAAGTAAAAAGGAGTTTCTGGAGTGATTGAAGAGTGTTGATCTGATCTTAAAAGGTGGACCCGTTTCCAGCAGAGTAAAAGGGAGTGACAAGAAAGCGACTTGATGATGAAGAAAGAGAAGACGATGTGACAGGACAGCAGCAACGTAAAGCCTGAGACGGAATTCCATGAATGATCCTGGAATTAATTTTTCAGGAGAAATTCAAGGGGCATCTAAAGCATTGATGATAATGGCTAGAATCTGTTTTCCTCTCAGCTCCCTCATTCTTTCGTCTCACACCCTCTTCCAACCCCCTTCATTCTTTCAGTGAATGTTTGAGCTCTCAGGCTAGGCCCTAAGAACCAAAATATGAAAAAGACAAGATGCCTGTCTTCAGAAAGTCAAGTCTAATGAAGGAGTGAAGGGCATAACTACATGGGAGTAAAAGGCGGTGTGGGGCTACTGCCTTACGTTGTATAAGATGCCACCAGTGTCCTAAGGCAACAGAGGTCACTTCCAACAGAGGTGAGGAGGGAAGAAATGGCACCTGAAACCGACCTAGGAAACAAGGAGGATGTCAGCAAGTAGAGAGGACAGAGAGCACATTTCAGACAAACAGTGGACATAAATAAAGGCCCAGAGGCAAAGGGTAAGGCAACACGAACGTTTTGCTTGGGATAAAAGGATATGAGGGGGCAAAAGGGGACATGGAGATAACTTCATGCAATTTAACACTGGAAAGTTGGGCTGAGAAATATCATTGGATGCTTTGAACGACCAGTTATACAGGCCAACCATTCTTTTGAGTCCACAGGAAGAGAGTCATTATTATATTAAATGTTGAGCAGAGAGTGATGTAATCAGAGCTGAGCTTCAAAAGAGGTTTTATCTGGCAGCAGAGTTCCTGTTAACGGGACACGGTGGAGACCGGTACCCAGGACAAATGAGCAGGTAAGAGGCAATCGGAATGGAAAGTTTGGTTCAGGTGGCGTGGCCTTCCAGATGTGGCAAGAAAGAAGTAGGAGGAGAAAAGAACAAACTGAGGTTTGGAGGAGAGGAGAGGAGAGGAGAGGAGAGGAGAGGAGAGGAGAGGAGAGGAGAGGAGAGGAGAGGAGAGGAGAGGAGAGGAGAGGAGAGGAGAGGAGAGGAGAGGAGAGGAGAGGAGAGGAGAGGAGAGATGCTAACAGGACCAGAGAGAAGAGGCATGAATTTTCCTTCCACACATTAAATTGGAGGGCCTGCTGGAATATGCAGCCGGAGACGGTTGCTGGAGAGTGGGACAATGCTGTCACTGATGTGGAGGTTGAGTTGCAAAGGATGAGCTTTGGGGTCCTGTCGGCCTGGTGTCAAGCCCTGGCTCTTCCTCTAGCGTGTTCTACTAATGTGACTTGGGACAAGTCCGCACACTCTCCGAGTCTCAGTTATCTCATTCATGAAATGGGGTGATAATAACAACCATGTTAATATCCCCAGCATCAGTGTGAAGATTAAGTGAAAGAATAGATGTTAGCACAGTCCTGAGGTCACAGTAAGCCTTTCAGTAATTAATGCCTATGGTTCTGCTTCCTAAGGAGCCAGCCCCATCACCTCAATCATCAACTCAATTTGCAATCCTGGTCCCCTGCCTTCCTGCTGCCCCTCTGCCACTGAGGCCCTTGGTGGGATATAGTGCTGTTCCCTGGGGTCTGGGCCATCCTGGGTCTTGTTGGACTCACCCAACTCCCGAGCCCCTAATTCTTCCCCACGATGTGCTCGAGTCGTGTCCCCCCGAACGTGCCTTCCGTCACAGCTCCTCACCCTGACTGCACCCTCCGCTGCTGCCCACGTCCTGGTGGGATGATTTGTTTTCCAATCTGGGGTCAAAACGAGGGGAAATAGGCCCACGTCTCAGCCAGAAGGGTTTGACTTCAAGCCTTAGACAATATATTTCCTCTCTATAAAAGTTGTAAAACATCAGGATAACGTTACGGATTTACTGCCTCTCCTTTGTGCTCCCGTAGCACTCTGTCCATCTCTCTGGGACAGGATTTATCACGTTGTGGTAGAGGCGCTTATGTGAGGGCCTCCCCTGCAGGGCCACAGGCTCCTCCAGGGCAGGGACCAAGTCTTATTCATCTTTGTTTCCCCAAGCCTACCGTAGGTGTTCAATAAATATTGAGAGAGCGTTAACAACAGCTTACATCTGTACAGGTCCTTATGTTTTGCAAAGGCCGCTGAGGGAGATGGTGCAATCTGGCTCTAGAATGCTAAGCTATAATTTTTCTCTTGTTTGATGCACCTTGAGTAAGCATAGCCATCAAAATGGGAAAGCATAACAGGACCACATGCCAGTTTTTTAAAAGCAGCAGTTGCAAGACTGGGATTTCACTGATCACTTTTTTTTTTTTTAATCCTCACCCGAGCATATGTTTATTGATTTTGAGAGAGAGAGAGAGAGAGAGAGAGAGAGAGAGAGAGAGAGAGAGAGAGAGAGAAACATCCATGTGAGAGAGAAACATCAATCGGTTACCTCCTTCATGCTCCCCAATCAGGGACTGAACCCACAACCTCGCTATGTGCCCTGATAAGGAATCAAACCCACAGCCTTTGGTGTACACAATGATGCTCCAACCAACTGAGCCATCCGGCCAGGGCACGAATCACTTTTTTAAATAACCTTCTAGTTGGACACTAGCAATATAGTGTTTCCAACTATTTGCTCTGCCAAGTAGGTGCATTAAGAAAAACAATCTTTAGCTGCTACTATCTTCATTTCACAAAAGGAAGAATAAGCCCCCCCAAAAAAAAATAATAAAGTGGCATAAACATATACCTAGAATAAAGGAAAACCTTTTAAACGGATAAGCATAGCTTTATGAAAACCTAGCACACTAGCCTGCTTTCCCTCATTTCACAGAGGACAGTGAGCTGGTCCTGGTGCCCCAACTCACAGTCCAGAGTGGTGTTCCTCAGACTGCAGTATTCTCTGGTGTCCGAAATTGCTCCGTTATAATTTTTCATATATTAAATATACATAACACAAAACTTACCATCATAACCATTTTTAAGTGTTGTGCAATCATCACCACTATCCATCTCTAGAACTCTTCTTATCTTGTAAAACTGAAATTCTCTACCCATTAGACACTAACTCCCCATTCCTCTCTCTTCCCAATGCCTGGCAACCATCATTTTATTTTCTGTCTCTATGAATTTGACTATTCTAGGTGCCTCATATAAGTGGAGTCATATTTATCCTTTTGTGACTAGTTTTTTTCACTTAGCATAATATCTTCAAGATCATCTATGTTGTAGTGTGTGTTAGAATCTCCCTCCTTTTTAAGGCTGTTCCTTGCATCTATATGCCACATTTTATTTATCAATTCATCCATTGATAGACATGTGGGCTGTTTCCATCTTTTGGTTATTGGGCTCTGTTCTAATTTTTTCCAGTTGAAAATGCTACCAGTTATTCCTCTAGGCAAGCATGTCAATGCATGGATAGGATAAATATAAAAATCGTATGATAAACTCAGAAACAGCCTCTGATTCTGAATACTGTCAGTTTTCTTACCTGTCTCTCTGAAATTAAGAAAAACTGCTTTACTTTCTTCTTTGCTGCTCAAAATCCAAAGCATCCTCTTCAGTGATGTCTTAACCAGTTTCATATACTTGTCAACTTTTTATTTTCTGCAGTCATTTTCTTTTCTTGATAGATACGGATTTATAGCTATCTTATTATTTTTATTTTTTGCCTCCACTTCTTAAAGAAAACCCTTTCTTGGAATTTTTAACTTATTGCTTTCACATGGTAAAAACCTCAAGCATACAGAATAAGAAAATTCTGCATCACCTTGCTGGTGCCCTACAACTGAACCCTGCTCTGAGACAACCAAGCCTGCTTCCGCCTTCCACAGTGTGTGATCCACATGGGTCTTCGCAGTTAAAGCCTGCGGTCCTCACATTAAAAACTCCGGTGGAGGAATTGAGACATCACAAGGCACATAGTAATACAGGCATCCAGTGCTCGAAGGAGCCTTAGCAGGAACAGTCTGTAGTCCATTTATAACGTGAGTTAATGTGCCGGGTGGCCCCGGCCTTTGTCCATAACTTTTCACCAGTCTGTTACCATAAGTAAAACAGCAACTAACCAATAAAGACTATTTCTAGTCCCAATTCCAGCAATCACTGAATCAGACAGCCATTTGTTTTTTTGTTGTTTTTTGTTTGTTTGTTTTTCTTTTTTTATTAAATTATTATCTGTGTACATATTTTAACATTGCCCCCCCCCTCCCATACATACCCCCCTCCCCAGAGTTTTATGTCCATTGGTTGTACTTATATGCATGTATACAAGTCCTTCGGTTGATCTCTTATCTCCCCCAGATTTCCCTACTCTCCCCGCTGTAATTTTACAGTCTGCTTATTGCTTTACTGTGAATCAGACAGCCATTTGATGCAGGTTTCAACCCAACTGATGCCTCATTCAAACTGCTATTTGAAAAATTGATTCTCGGCAAATCTTAGATTTAATACGAGGTCCGACTTCCCTGAACTAACAAACCACGCCTGGAGGTTATTCATCTTTTTCCTACAACTCACCTGCGCGTACAGAAATTCTCTGAGCCAGCACCACCGAAGATAAAAATACAAATTAAATGTAGGACTGGATCTCAAGTTGGTGTTTCTACAAGGAAGCAGGAACTCGGAAGGGCTTCAGCAAACCACCTCCATCCTCTGTTTCATGAATCGGACTGATATTTTGAAAAGCATCGGGTTTGTAAGCATAAGGCATATGTGTCCAATGTTATGGGTGCGTTGAAGTATAAATAACAAAAAGAAGTCAACAGCAGGGATGCACGCAGACAATGTACATTCCTCCGGTTTGAGAGGCCTGAGTTTTGAGATCTATTCCTGGAATGCTTCCCCCTCTTGTAAGAAGCAGCGGGGCAGGTCAAACCAATTAAGTGTTCCTAAAAACAGGGCTCACCAAATGCCACGGCTGCGGAATAACAACGCCGAAAGCCAGCCAGCAGTTTAGAGCGGTGCACCGGGAGGAGTGACCCCGGGAGACACCAAGTTAAAAGCTCGTATTTCACGGTCCTGACTTGGCTCTTTCCTTTCCAGCTGCGCCCTCTATCGCCGCCGTGGAGAACTACATCTCTCTACTCCCTAGGACGAGCCCTCTCCTGCTTCTCAGCCAGATTGCAGCCAAATGCCCTGCCAGGCATTCCCGGGGGACAGTCAGACATGTGCCCTGGGATCTGTAATACCTTCTCTCTGCTGAGGTAAGCACGCCACCTCTCTCTCCGAGCCCTCGGCCTTCGAGTCAAGCACATCTGGAATCAGCCTATAAGGGCAGCCCCGAGATTAATGTTGAACAAGAAGGAAGGCTAAGGGAGCCCGCCACTGATTTCCACTTACTGACAATTCCCACTCAGCATCCATGTTCAGCTTCCACATGTGGACACCTGACTGAACGCTTCTCAGCCACACGGCGCTGGGGTCGGCCAAGCATGAGCTTCTGGACAACTGGAAATGCATCTCAGCCTCACGGGAACCCCGGGCAGGTGGTTTCTCTTACCTAAGTGCCCTGGGTGGGCAGAATCGAGGTGATGAAGCGAGAGGCTCAGGTGCTGGGCTGCACAGGCTGGCCACAGGCCCATTGGGAGATGCTCTGATTTTTCACCTCTTATCATTATGGCCACAGTAGGAATTGAGGCCATCAACTGAAATCCTAGAAACTCGTACATGCCCAGGAAATGTTCAAAGTTGCCATCGACCCCAGACAGGTTACACTTCCGAGGTAAAAGATGAGCGTGAAAAAGTCTTGTCTTAAAGCTCATGGACTTATGCCTACATTTGAGGAAAGTAACACCATATGCAATCCCCTTTTCACAAAAAATGATCTTCCTATGGACACATGGAATGGGTCCCGCATGGGTTGAGTCTTGAGTGCAAAAATCCGATGACCCGTGACCCTAGTTCTGCAACTGATCTGTTGCTCAAAGGTGCTGACTACCCAGGTGAGAAGCCTTGTCGAGAATGGGAAAGACTGCTTTTCCTTAAATGAAATGGACTTCGTTTCTCGCCTGGGCACGGTTCGGTAGGCCCCACATCTGCGGGGTTATTCAAACAGGGCCTCTTAGTCACAGCGCCCTTGGTGTGTGCCAGGACTTAGCGGCATAAAGCGATTCTATCGTAAACATCCTGGCCCTCCTCACTTTACCCCCGAAACCAGTTTTAGTGACTGAAGCTGCTTTCTTTGCAGCCTTATCGGCCTCTTCTCCCCTTCCGACTGCGGATCTGATCCCCTGCCCAGCATTCCTGCGCTGCCGTCTGGCTGAGGGCATTTCCCCTCCCGGCTCAGCAAACAGGTTTCCGCAGCAGCCTTCGGGGCTTGTTTTGTTTGTTGCCGGCACAAGTGCACCGCTTTCTGGGAAGTTCCTAGTTGTTTCAGGGAGTGAAGCTTCCCGTTTTGGGAGGCCAGTGCCCCAGTCGCCGCGAGATCAGCGGAATCATGAAAACAACTCAGCCTCCCTAGAGACGTGGGCTTTCAAAGAAATTTTTATGGTCTGCCTGGACATTTGATAGGAGTGAACGGGAAAGAAGAGAGAAGTCCTCCAAGTCCTCCTCGTGCCATTTTTCACATCCTTGTCCCAACTTCAATCCACCCAAAGCAATGCCAGCCAGCCAGTCTTGTATTCACCAGTTCTTACTAATGCACTCTTCTCATTAACACTGTTAGGACTTCACTCTCACCCCAGGACCTGTTACCGGATGTAAGACAGCCATCAGTCTTCCTAGTGTCACCTTTCTCTATTTCATTCTTTTCCTTTGGGCTTGGCTCTCGTGCATGGCCTTTAAATACGCGAACACAGATCCCTACACACCTCCTGAAGCCAGCTTGCTTTATCTTCTTCCTCCAAGAAGTGGAACACTGTATCCGTGAAACGGGGCTGGTAAGGGCATAGCTAAGCCAAACTTTTCTTTGGCTGCCTTTCAAAACGTTGTTTAAAACAAGATATGCTCTTGAGCTGGAAAAAGGAGTTACACATGATAACCTTCAAAGCAGCTACTTGCTTTGCCCAACTAATATTATTGCACACACCACCGTGACCTGGCACAGAGACATGCCACCCAAATGGCAACATTAAGATGAAATTCATTTCAATGGGACATAACCATATTGAGATGTTATGTTGTGTATCATTAGAACGTTGCTATAATTATCATACACAACAAACAGAGGGTCATTATGAAAAGAATAATGTAAAAACTCTGTGAAATAACAACTGATTCCAGTTATTGATCCTTAACCTCATCAACTAATTTCTAACAGTAGCACCTGTTCTGGGAATCACCTTTAATGAACAAACTGTCCTGAGTCACTCACACCATTCCTCCGCTTCCCAGAACAATGATCCTAGTTGTAAGAGGGTAGCCTGTCTGATGAAAATATATATTTTTCTCTAGGCAAAGTGAACTAGAACCATTAACCACTGACACCATAACACCAGATTACCTAGTGAAACCAACTCAGCCACATAGTAAGTACCCTGTTCCTATCAACAAGCAGATGAAACTTACTTTCCTTTTACAACCTGTTAAAAGAGACACATGAGCAAGCCCAGATTCAGGCCACTGGGCAAAAACACAGTCTGGGCCCCAGTGGAGTGGGTCTGCAGAAACACACTGCCTAATAAAAAGTGACAACACAATCCGAGAACACATACTTCAAGAATTCTGTGAGCTAAAGCTTTTTAAGCTAACTGTGAGGCTGCCAAAGGCTGTTGTTGCAGAATTTATCTACTAGGAGTATGGTTATCGATGTTAGGATGGAATCTGGGAGGGATGGATTCTGTAAACTACCCACTCAAGAACTCCCATCATCACCAGATGTTAAGATAATGATCAGCACATCTTGTTTTCCAAGACATGAGTCCCACCAAGATCAGCAGGGATTTCTCTCTATTTCCAATGTGTACAAATAGCATCATCAGAGAGGGGTTACCTGTTTGCCTCAGGTGCATGCATCCTCCTGGTGAGAAGCAACTGTGGTCTGAATCTACAGTGAAAACTTGGTTCCGAAGACTCTCCTTGAGCACGAGTGACTCTTCCGGTTATAGTTGTTCCTTGCCCCGGACCCCAGCTGCTTGCAGCATCTTTTCTCAATCAGCCATCGCCTCAGACTCGCCCGCTTACTGAAACAAAACGCTTGATTGCCTTGGGCCTCGGTTCCCCATCCGCAATGAGAAGTAACGGCAATCCCGCCCAACTTTCAGAAATAAAGAAAAGCTGCAGGCTGCTCTTTTCCTAACAGAGTAATTATTTCAATAATGAAGATTCCTCTTTCACTTTCATATTTCTGATGCATGAAATTAAAAGTGCGTACTGTATTTGAAATTGATAAATTCCCCAACATCTCTGGGAGACTCAGCATTATTCATCCATATAAGTGGATTTACTTCATGACATACAATGAATCTGTGGGGGAGGGGAGAGGACTTAAAAGCTCTTTACCATTGGATTCTGTCCTACTTTCAAAATATGGAATATCCTCCGAATTGAACATGCAATTTAAAGATGCCCATGGAGTCATCTTTAAATTGCATCATAAAGAAACAAATTCCCAACACATGCTTTGTATGCAGATAGATTCAAGTCTCAACTCCAAAACAGAAAATGTGTTTAATGGCCAAAAATTAAATTCAGAATTTTTTTTTAAAAGACCTACAAAATTAGTCTTGCCCTCCCCTTAAGAAATTCAGTACCCAATGCTTCCCTATAAATAGTTGTCAATAAACACAACTGCCGCAAATGTATTCAGTAAATGTTAAGGTCAAAGGCCTTCACTGTTTATTGCCTTGTAAACTCAAAGACAAGTGAATTTATTGCTTGAATGAGTTTCAGGGTATTGGCCTTCATAAAAGTTCTGAATCCCAGGTACAAAATGCTCCATCAACTCACACCAAAGCTATTCTGCACAGAACTTAAGAGACTGCCCACCACTGGATTCATAATTCAAACATGTCTCAGAACGTGTATTGTTTGCCATGTTGCATAGATCCCCATGGATTAGTGCTGAACTGTGCCTGTCATTATTACAAGAACTTGCTTCAACCAAACTATAAATTGCTGCTGCTTCTAAAACAATATCACGTCCTTGCCTGCCACTATACACTCTCCAAATGCAATAGAAAAGATGTCAAGAATAGAAGAGTGCATCATTTTTCGCTAATCTCCCCATAAGGAGGATATCTATAATCCCCATAATGTAAAATTTGTCGTATTTAAAAGAAAAAAAAAAAAACATTTCATGCCAAATCACATGGGTGTGTGGACTACTTAGGATAATTATATTTTTATATATTGTTCAAAACCTAACTTTTCTAAACTTTCTGTTATTTGGCAACTTTATGAATCAATATGCCTAGCTCAGGCAGCAAAAGGAGATATTATAAGACAATTGTTAAATACTGTTATTTTTAGAAATTCTTATAAAAGAGTTATGAGAGTTTACACTTATATTTTTCATATAGTTGCATAGTCATTTGTATGTTTTACCCCTCTATGATAATATTTTTATTATGACAAAGATATTTTAAAGTTAAACTTATTTCTATAAGTGAAGCCAGAATCTGGCCTCTAAGACTGTTGGGCTTTACCATCTTGAGTGAGAACCAAAGCAACGTAATATACAAAGGCTACCTGATTAATACCAGAAGTACAATAGCCATCGTGAAGTTTAAAATAAAACATCAAGCTTAAACCACTGAGGGTAAAATAAAATTATCCTTCTGCCATGATGGCTATAGCCTCCAAAGAATGTTGATGAAATCATCTTATGTAAACCTGAGCTAAAATAATATTGAATATCTTCCAACTGTCAAACTGTAATATATTAAAAAACATCACACATACACTAATCCCACTGTAAAATGCAGATGTGTGCTTAATTTTGGATTATATCATTTTTTTGACAATTACCTAGGAAATAATTGAATTCTTAATCTATTTTCTCTCACGTGAAATACTAGACGATATCACCTTTGTCCTTACTAAACTCCCTTCTTCTTAACAAACATAAACCACTCTCCAATTTTCTCCAAAGCATGGTCTTAACCAGGAGTTTCTTCTCTACACAAGATCATGACCGTGTAATTAGAAGATATTAAGGTACATTTTTTCTAATTTTTATCGAAGTACCTGTATGAGAATTAAACATATTAGATGACTTATAAGCTGTCCTGTGTAAAAAATAAATGCATTTTTTAAGAAACATTTATGAAATATCTACCTTACATTATTACTGAGATGAGTAAAATGAGCCCAGCTCTCAAAAGAATTGAGAGACCACCAGGGTTGGTGTAAACAGATGAAAACAATGTAACATAGCAACAATAGAGGCACTTCAAATGACTAGAGAATTTAGAGGTGGGAGGGCAAAACAGGAAGTGACAACTCTACCTGTACATCCTTCTTGTTTTGTTTTTTAAATACTTATACCTCATCTCCCCCATGCATTAGCCATATAATGAGCTGAACTTCAAATCATTTTCATGATAAACAGTTCTCTATTTACCTTGGATAAGATGAAGACAATATGCATGTCTACAAGACATGTTGACAGGTCTGGAGTCTCTACACAAGCTGGAATAGATAATCTTTTATAAGAATATATCTTCTGGAAGGCAACATAAAAATTCTTCTACTACTGTTACTCTTATAAAAGTTGGATATTTGTTCCAGACATATAAAAACTTTTGTTCACACAAAAATCTGTACATAATGTTCATAGACTCTTTATTCAAAACTGCCACACACACATACACACACACACACACACACACACACACACACCAAAAAAAAACCTAGAAATAACGTAGGTGTCCTTCAGTGAGTGAAGGGTTAAGCAAACCGGGGTTTGTCACTATTTCTCAGCAATGAAAAGAAGTGAATTATTGACACACACACAACTTGGATGAATATCCAGGGAATTGTACTGCATGAAAAAAGGCAGTCATAAAAGGTTACATACTGTGTGATTCCATTTACATAACATTTTTGAAATAACAAAATTTTAGTGATGGAGGACAGATTAGTGGCTGCCAGGGATGGGAAAGAGGAAGGTGCAGCTATAAAGGAGAAATATGAAGAATCTCCTCCTGGTGATGGAACTGTTCCCTGTATGGCTTGTGGTGGTGGATTCATGGACCTACACAAGTGGTAAAACTGTACAGAACTAAATACATGTGCACACATGTGTACACACACACATACGTACACACAAATGAGTACAAGTAAAACTGGGGAAATCAGAACAAGATCAATGGATTGTATTAATGTCAGTATCCTGTTTGCAATATTATACTTGGGTTTTGTAGAATGTTACCATTGGGAAAACTTGGAGAAGGATACATGGGATCTCTCTGTACTAATTCTTACTACATGTGAATCTATAATGATCGCAATAAAAACTTTTAAATTTTTTAAATTTTAAATTAAAAGTTATGTTTGTGATATGTTGTTAAACGGCACAAGCACAGTGTAAGAGAATTCACTATCGTAGTACAACATCAATATAAAAAGAAGAGTATCGCCCTAACTGGTTTGGCTCAGTGGCTAGAGCGTCAGTCTGTGGGCTGGAGGGTCCCAGGTTTGATTCCGGTCAAGGACATATACTTTGGTTACAGGCACATCCCCAGTAGGGGTTGTGCTGGAGGCAGCTGATCAATGTTTCTCTCTCATTGATATTTCTAACTCTCTATCCCTCTCCTTCTCTCTCTGTAAAAAAATCAATAAAATATATATTTTTTAAAGAATAAGAGTATCAACTAGACCTCTCTCATCTCCTCAAAAACAGGCCTGGCACAGAGCTGAATGATTCAAGGACACAAGAACCCTACCTGTGGTGCTTACAGACTATGTCTGAATACGACTGGCAAACTGAATTTTTTTTAAGCAGCACTGAGGGACTATTCCTCATTTATGAATCTTGCTAGAGGGCAGTGAGGAAAACTAATTTAATTTTTAATCCATTTTGGGAGCCAGTATAATAGATTTTTAAAAAATCATTATTAACTAACTTAATGCCTGCAACACTCTAGCCTTCCATTTTCAAACTGACACTAAACCCAAGATGTGACAGGACATATAAGTATCAATTGAACTGAAGTGGCCTGTATCTAGAAATATGTTGATTATCTGATGCTGAAAGAGATTAGAGGAATTTCGATGCAGTTTCCCAAAACCCTCCTTCATGCCTGGCCCACGGAGGGGCTGAGCTGCCGACCACATTCTAACACAAGCAGGGGCCTCCTCTCTCATCCCCTCGGGCTCTTCGGGATCTGAGGCGCTTTTGATAAAGATTGTCTTTATGATCAAGGCATCGATTATACCTGTGTCTTTCAGCACAGGTAGGAATGTATTTCAGATAAGAGAACTCTGCTTTTGAAAAGTGATCCAGAGTCTTTCAGGTAAAAACCGTTTCTATAGAAACACTCTTTAGAATAAAGCGCCCTAAGGAGCAGAAAGGCTTTTAATGTATAGAGTCTTTTATTCATCCCAAGTCCATGAGAAAATCACACTTTGCTGACCACTTACCTACAGGACAAAAAAAAAAAAAAAAAAAAAGAGGTGTGTTTGTCTCTGCACTGAAGGAGGAAAGATGGACCAAAGACCCTGTGAATAAAAGGCTATAACTCCGACCATACTATCACGGCCCACACGATGAAGGGGCCTTTGTTTACAGATACACGCAGCGGGCACAGGGAAGGGAGAAGCACGGCTTATAACCTGAAAGTGATTCAGTGGCTTTGGGAGCATGACTCACCCTGAACTTGTTTCCTAAGCATCAACATGGAAACCACGATTTCCCCTTTACCAAATTCACCAGGCTATGAAAAGCCCATGAGAAAATACAGGCAAAAGCTTAACCCTTTCAAAGCACTGTACAGAGATAAGGGATTATTGTTAATCGTCTAAAGAGGAGCCAACGATGAAAAAGTCCACAGAGAACACTCCCTAACCTGAATTCTGAGGTGTGCTTCTAAATCAAAACATTACCTGAATATTTGTTGATAAGAAGGAAAAAAATGCAGGCAGACAATTTAATTGTCGAACCTGTTTTCTTTGTGAACTCCTGATGGACCTAGATAGGATTCTAGCAGGTGCAATAGGTGATGGGGGATGTCCTAAGATAATCATAAAATAATTTGGTCTAATGAAAGTTAATAGTCAAAGTGAGATTTCTGAAAGGGTACCTTTTCACTCATTAATCAACTTGTGTGTATTTGTATGGAAATCCTACGATTTGCTTTTTTAAAAAAAAAAAAAATTAAGCTGTGCATTTGCAAGGGCTGATGGTCCTATTTTACATTTAAGAAAAGTGGAGGCCAAAGGGAATTGATCAAGTCTCAGCACTTTAAGGCATACAGGCTGATTTCACATAATTACTGCCAGCACACCTGGGGCAAGAAAAACCCAACCTGGATGGCATATCTATGGGCAGCCCGGGATCTTGGCCAGATTCTGAAAAGAGACCAACATAAAAGCTCTTCCTTGAGCTCCAGATCCACCCAATGGCTTGGCTGAGCACAGTGACTGGGCAACACTGCCTTCCAGTGGCAGCAGTGTGTTTTAACAATCAAAAACCACAGAGTCTATAATATTCCAACTAGGTGGTGTCCATTTGCCCTTGGGCTCAAGGAAACACAAAAAATATTATTTTCAAAGTTATAGTGTAGACATTAATTAAAATTCCACTCTTGGCAATACTGTTCTTAGTACTTGTTGAAAAAATTCAGAGCCCCTACCTCCCTTCTGTAGATGGGACTTCCGTTCTGAGCAATTATGCTATTCAGACATCACAGAAAAACGCTGAACTGACTTGAGTGCAATAAACCTGTATCTGATCATCAAGAAGATACAGCAACCAATGCTCTGCAAAGTGATTGTTCTTTGCAAAGGTTGTTAGGAACTTATGAAAATTCTCCTTTTTCCCTAACTACCATTCCTTTCTTAAATTTCTCTTACATTCTCCAAAATGCCTAACACAGTATTAAGGGCATTCTGGGTACTTGAGAAAGAACCATTGTGGGGTGTGTGTGTGTGTGTGTGTGTGTGTGTGTGTGTGTTTGAGTGTGTGAGTGTGTGTGTTTTGTTTTGTTTTAATTAATCTATGCTAACTTGGAAATGTCATTCTCACTCTAAGTCTCTAAGCCCAAAAACATCTTCTCTGATTATCCTTCACTCTGAATTCTCCATACCTGCTGGCCTGTCTGAAACCTCGAAGTGGGTTGATAGGATTTATTCTTTTTATTTTTATCTATGGCCTAATTGCCACCTTCCCCAGCTGTCTCGGCTGTCTCATGGCTTCTGTCTCTTGGAATCCACATCTCTGGTGCTAGTATTCCTTCTTCCTGAGCTGCTATCGCCATATAAATACCTTCAGAATGTGTGTTTCTAAGGGGTCTGAGCAAGTTATACCAAAAAAACCAGGCATCTCCCAAAAACCTGCCTAGTCAAGGATCATTAGAGCAGTGATGCCAACATTGTAAAGGCCTCATATATCTGAAAATATCAAAGCACTTCCTCAAAGTTCCCTCACTCAGAATCCCAACGTCTTTGGTATCATATCAACTGGATGGGACAACCAAGACATGCAGAAGTTTCAAAATGTCTCCTAATAGGGAGTTGGTCAAATGCAATAATAGATCACTCTGTGGCATTCTGTGCAACCACTGAAATAACAATTTGGATAAATGTTTATTGAGATAGAAAGATGCCAACAATATGCTGCTAAGGAGACAAAGCAGGTCGCCAGAGTTAATATACAATGTGATGTTTTAGTGAGAGTGTGTGTGTGTGTGTGTGTGTGTGTGTGTGTACAGAGGCACCACCAAACTAAAGCTACCCACATGCATAGACCATACACATGAGACCCATACCAGCTAAACCCAAATAAAACAAAAAAATCTAAGTAAAGTCAGTTCTTGGATTTTTTAAGGCTTTTAGACAAGCTCTCCAGTGGTGTGCTGACAACTGTTCTGTAGGGGGAAAGGTCTGATTGACATTTCATAGTGTCAATACTCTCAATGGGATCAGTTCTAAACTACCACCTTGATGTTCCTAAAGGTGGTGTGGGAAGAGATACAAGAAGCTCGACTGCACTTTCAAAGCCATGTGAGCCAGTCTCAGCCATCCACTGCCTAACCCCAACTTGCAAACATATTGTAATCTATAAGCCACTCATATAGAATATGTTTTAGGTGGGTTGCATTTCTTTCATGTTGTTGATCTATATTTCCACCTTTTCAACAAAAACCATCTGTTTCCTGTGTTGATTTTTACTTATTTAAATTTTTTAAAAATTTGGGGGGTTTTTTTATTACCTTGGAGTGGAGAAGATCT
This sequence comes from Pipistrellus hanaki, assembly GCF_964339955.1. Lineage (NCBI taxonomy): Eukaryota > Metazoa > Chordata > Mammalia > Chiroptera > Vespertilionidae > Pipistrellus > Pipistrellus hanaki. The sequence goes on along the minus strand of NC_140503.1, from coordinate 36,157,071 downwards.
TTATAACCATTACATAAAAGCCATAAATAAATTTGATAATTTCAACAACCTAAAAATAAAACCATTTGCATAGCAAAGGAAAAAAAAGCTTTCATAAGCAAAATTGAAATGCAAATGACAAACTGGGGGGAAATATGTGCAATTTGTTTTGCAGAAACGTTATCTACTCTAATATATAATCATTTCTTAACTGACAACCTGATGGAAAAATAAGTAATGATTTGAACAGACAGTTCAAAAAGACAATAAAAAAAGAGATGGCTTAGATAGAATCCACTCACCTACCCATAGTAGAGAAATGTAACTTGAAATTTAACGCAGATCCCATTTATTAACCTATCAGATTGGTAAAGTTTCAAAAAATGTGAACACATTCTATGAGTGAGGTTGTGATGGGATTTAAATTGATACAAATTCACCCTGGTCAGTATGTTCAGTGGTTAATCAACGTGCACACCTAAGGGTCAAGAGTTGATTCCCATTCAAGAGTATGCAAATGGGTTGCAGGTTTGATCCCCTGTCCCAGTTGGGGTGCCTGCAGAAGGCAACCAATCCATCTCTTTCTCTCTCTCTCTCTCTCTCTCTCTCTCTCTCTCTCTCTCTCTCTCTTTCTCTCTCTTCCTCTCTTTCTCCCTCCTCCCTTCCTCCATCCTTCCACTCTCTCTAAAAATCAATGGAAAAAATATCCTCGGGTGAGGAATAATTAATTAATTAATTAAATTATAAACTGATACAAATTCTATGAGTATGGTCATCTGAATAATGTCCCCTTAAAGATTTCCATATGCTAACTCAGAAGTGCTGAATACGTTACCTTTATGGCACAAGGGACTCTACAGGTGTGATTAAAGTTATGGATCTTGAAATAGGCAAATCATTCTGAATTACCTGCGTGGGCTCAGTATAATCACAAGGTCCTTATATTGTAAAATGGAGGCATGAGTCTCAGGGTCAGAGGAGATGTGATGATGGTAACAGAGGTTGAAAAGGGATTTAAAGATGCTACACTTCTGGCCTTGCAGACAGAGAAAGGGGCCACAAGCCAAGGAATGTAGGCAACCTCTGGAAGCTGGAAAAGGCCAGGAACCTGCTTCTCTTTAGAACCTCCAACAGGAAGACAGTCCTGCCAACATCTTGATTGTAAGATTTCTGACCTCCAATATGGTAAGAATAATTTTATGTTGTTTTAAGTTACTTAATCTGTAGTAATTTGTTACGGCGGCAATAAGAAACTAAGAGAAAGAGAGCAATTTGGCAAACTATAAATACATATACTCTTTAATCCAACAACTCCTAGGAGTTTAACAAAAGATATCCTATATAATAAAGATGTGATATGCAAATTGACCATCACACCCCCACACAAGATGGTCACCCCCATGTGGTCACAAGATGGCCAGCAAGGGAGGCCAGTTGGGGGCAACCGGGCCTGCAGGGGAGGGAGAGCAATTGGGGAGGGACCAGACCTGCATGGGAGGGGAGTTAGGGGTGACCAGGCTGGCAGGGGAGGACTGTTAGGGGCAACCAGGCAGGCAGGGGAGGGCAGTTGGGGGTGATCAGGACAGTAGGGGAGCTGTTTGGCATCGATCATGCTGGCAGGGGAGTGATTAGGGGGTGATCAGCCTGGCAGACAAAAGCAGTTAGGGGCAATCTGGCAGGCAGGCAGGCAGGCAGGCAGGCGAGCAGTTGAGAGCCAGCAGTTCTGGATTGTGAGAGGGATGTCCAAGGGGTCCCAGATTGGAGAGGCTGCAGACTGAGCTAAGAGACACCACCACCACCACCACCACCACCACCCCCTCCCCTCTCCCCAGTGCATGAATTTAGTGTACCGGGCCTCTAGTATTCACATACACAAAAGAATGAAGCATGCTCTGCATTGTTGTTTGTAACAGCAAACAACTGGACCATATGTTCCCGTCCATCAAAAAAAGGCTGATTAAATAATGATATATCCACACAATGTATTGTTATGCAGCCATAATAAATAAATAAGAAAGTTCTTTATGTCACAATGTGACAAGATTGTCAAAATAGAATAAAAGAAAAAAGGAAGGTGCTTTTAGTATAAGTAGAGTGGATCCAATATGTTAACAAGTATATAAAAGTGGGGAAGAGGGAAAATACATATAGTACTTATTTACATATACATGCATCAATATTTCTGGAAAAATAGATAAGAAACAAATAGGAAATTAGATGGCTAGACACTAGGAGAGAAAGATGGTTTAACAAATACCTTTTATGTTTTTCTGAAATTAGAATATGTAATGCATAGATTACCTATTCAAAATTTTAAATAAAAATAAAAAGATTATAAATTAAACATGAAAAGAAAATTATGTAGCTTGACTGAGGCCATCCACCAATTCAGGGAGGATGCCATTTCCATTAGTGGGTCTCTTCAGAACCTCTCGTTATTTTGAGACTAGCAGTGGCAAGAATTCTAATCATACTTGAGCCATGGCCAAGGACTCATGGTGTTTTACGTGACCTAAGGGAGCGGATGAGGGGTGATTTCATAGTCAGGTGGGTTCTGAATAAAAGTATGTATCAGCTGGAACAGAGCTGACCTCACACTGTCTCCAAATGAGAATTTTTACTTATTTCAAGTCAAGGGCAAGAATTCCTTAGAAATCCTTGCAAAAACCTTGTCCAGTCTCAGATACCCTATAAATAAGGTTGCCAGATTCAACAAATAAGACTACAGGATGGCCCTGACTGGTTTGGCTCAATAGATAGAGCATTGGCCTGAGGACTCAAGGGTCCCAGGTTCGATTCCGGTCAAGGGCATGTACCTTGGTTGTGGGCACATCCCCAGTAGGGGGTGTGCAGGAGACAGCTGATTGATCTTTCTCTCTCATGGATGTTTCTAACCCTTTCTCCCTCTCCCTTCCTCTCTGTTAAAAAAGAAAAATCAATAAAACATATATTTAAAAAAAAAAAAAAGAAAGAAAGAAAAAAGAAATAAAACTACAGGATGCCCAGTTCAAATTTAAATTTCAGATCAAAATTAATAAGTTGTTTTAAATACGGCAAATGCTTTTCAATTGTTAATTCTCTGTCATGTATCTGAAATTCAAAATTAACTGGGCATCCTGTATTCCAACGGGACAGCCGTGGGCCAGCAGGTGAGGACAGACAGATGTGAGTACAGCCTCCACTCGCAGCCACCATCCCATTCCCTTCCACGATACTCAGTATTCCCTTCCTCCTGGAAAGAACAGATTGCTGCACAGGTTTGCATGCGAAGGCGTGACTCTGCCCAGGCAGTGTCGCCGGCCAAAGGCAGAGGTACGTGGCTCCACGTTAAAGTCACTCTCTAAGCTCCTTTCTGGCCCCCAGAGTTTCTCCTGATGCTAATGTGTGGAATGCTTTAGAAGAATTTGCAATGGGGGTGGGGAGTGTCAGGCAACCCAGAGAAATGTTCTCCCAGCCCAGGTAATAAACGTATTCCTTTCCCTAAATACCGTTAAAGATGTTTAAAAAAAAAAAAAAAAATCTTAAAAAAAAAAATAAAACCCTTTAAGCTGACCTCCTGCCAAAGTACACATCAATTATACAGCTTCAGTCAGGCGGATGCTCGAGGAAAGGGGGATAATGTTACACCCAGCTGGGCACTTTGTAGTTAGCACAAATGTAATATAAAGCACAGCAGAGTTCGTCAAGTGTCTGTCTGGATTTTCAGTTTTCATTAGCGCTATAATTAAAACCACATTTTCAGCTCTATTACCTGTAACAAGAAAGGAATGAGAAATGAGGTTGTCAAGGTCAGGCTTTTCCAGATATTTATACTGAGGATCTACAGGCCCCAAGTTGTTGAATTTGGTGTAAACCAGAGCGACGTCTGAATGTCGCAGGAGGACCCATCCTGTGTGGCTTGAAAGGCACTCGGATGAGGTCACTTCCTTGGAATGGCCGCTGGGCTGTGTGTGTCCACAGCACACAAGGACCGGGAAGACGGGCGGCTGAGGGAAGCCACTCTCGGTCCCAGGAGAGGTTTCTCTCCCAGTAAGACCAGACTGGCCACACATCCTCAAACAGTCCCCAAGGCTGTGCTCACACATTTGTTGAGGACAAGAATCCTAAAAATCTAAGAGCCTTCGTCTTCCTGCCCTGACTGTAAATGAGCAAGAGAGGGCTGGATGGGAACGTGAATGTTAAGCCTCGCCTGTGGCACTCCTCCACCTCTGCACACACTTCACAGAGGCCTCACTACACTGCGTGCGGCAAATGCTCTCAGCTTGGCCTTCAAAACAGACTCAGAACCCAGCCACTTCTCACTACCACCTGCTCTGCAGCCCCTCCATTCCTCCCCTGAATTCTGGCATGAGTCTTTCCTGCTTCTGCCTCACACTCCCTGCTATCTTCTGAATGCCTGCGTCCTCCCAAAATTTGTTGGTTGAAATGCTAATCCCTAATGTGATGATATTAGGAGGCGGGGCCTTTGGGAGGTGATTAGAGTCATGAGGGTGGAACCCCATGAATGGGGTTAGTGCCTCCAGAGAGCTCCCTCTCCCCTTCCAGGCTGTAGAACACAATGAGAAGGTCGCTGCAAACCAGGAAGAGGGCCCTCGCCAGTCACTGAATTTGCTGGCACCTTGATCTTAGATTTCCCAGGCTACAGAACACATACAGCCCCTGGGCATTCCAAAGCACACTAGCTGGCCACCTCCCTAGCCCAAAGGGTAGCAGAGAATCCCATGTTACAAAACGTGATGGTGTGATGCTGTGCTAAAAATTGCAAAGGAATATATTTTTTATTTATGTCCTTGTGGTGAACAGTCCTAACAGGTGCAATAACGTTAAATTATGTATTGCGTTCAAATATTGCAGCAGCACTTGTAGCAAACATGTGGCCGAAACCTAAGAAGCCAGAGAGAGAGTAGAGTGGTTAAGAACGTGGGCCCCAAAATTCCAGTCCCTCCTGTGCCACAAACCATCTGAATAAAATGTGTCCATTCCCTAAGCCTCAGTGCTCCCATCTTCAAAGTGGGACAACAGTAGTACCTGTCTCACAAGGTTGTAATAACACCACTGGAATAGGTGAAAAATATGTAAATAGTGCACACATATTTCCATGCCGGGCACATGGCCCATGTTCTGTGAATGTTACTGTTATTGTTGCTACGGCATGATCCCAGCCCTAAAGAATCTTCTAGAGACCCAATGCAACCCTTTGTTGGATGGGACTCTGTGGGTTCCAAGTAAAGAAGAGGAAAAATGTGGGGAAGACCTGGAGCCCCAAAGAGCTGTTGCTGGAAATGTAATGAATGGGAAGTTGTTGCGCTGAAACGTAGGTGCTTTGAATTGGAAGCATTCTTAGAGGGCCTCACAGAGGGGTCTCTTCTAAGGCAGCCCCAGAAGTGGTCACACCACCACATCCATCCACTCCACAGTGACAGGGAGAGGCTGAGCTCCCACCATTGCCAGGCAGACTGACCTAGGAAGAAACTCTACAAGTTAATCATGGAGAATAAGCAATAGACAAGTACACAAATGTATATGTGCCAGGAAGGAAATAAACAAGGCGCTTTTAATGATCAAAAGAGGTGGGTGTGAAATGTCCAGAACAGGCAAATCCATAGGGCAAAGGGTTCCATTGGGGGCTAACGGAAATGTTCTGAAGTCAGGCAGTGATGATAATTGTAAAATCTTGTGAACACAATAAAACCTACCGAATCCTATGCCATGTAACATACTCTTACATGAATCATAACACAATTTAAATTTTCTAATTAAAAACAAAAAGCTGGGGTGGAAGGGCCTCTTTTAGCTCCGGTGCACAAAGGAAGGATTTGTATGAAGCAAGGCAGTGAGGAATGGGAAGCAGCGCCGTGAAGAGGCTCCCTGCGCGGATGGAAGAGCAGATGCAGAGGGCGTTGAGTGTGGACCAGCTCTGCGGGGCAGATAAGCTGTCCCAGGTTGGGTGGGATGGCGGGGAAGCATGTGAGAGAAAGAAAGAGAGACGAGGCTGACGGGTCAGAAGAGGTGGATCTCCCACAAGACCTTGGGAAGCACAATTAGAAAAGGGATGTTCATTCTAAACTAGATTGAAAACCACGGAAGGCTTTTATGCCGAGGGGTGTCCTGCTCCAATTGCCACTTTTGAAAGACTGTTTACAGCTTCCTGCACACAAAACATCAGTTATTGAGTAGCAGGATCATCTCAAGGTATAAATCGTTAAAGAGGCTCAGTCTCACTGGGTGGGGCTTGAGCACATTTAACAAAAACCAAAGGATACAAATTTGAAGATGAGTTTATTCTTAAGAAAAACTATGAAGATACTGTGGGGGAAAAACGGATTTAATGTCTATTCCAAAATGCACCCTATCTTCTTTGCCATAAAATATCTAGTAATAAAAGGGTACTTATTCTCCACCTGGCTTCTTTTTCCAATGACAATTACAATGCTATTATTAAGACAAGAGCGCCCTCTACAGTTAAGTTCAGATTGTTCCTTATGCCTAAACTAAGTAAACCTGGGGGGGGAAATGTTTACTTTTATTAATGATGTAACTGAAAAATTACCATCCCCCAAGCCCATGCCACCCATGATAATCTAGCTCCTCCAACGCTTTCCTGAAAACCAGAGAAAGATATAAAGAGGAAGTAGAGTTGGCAGCTTTCTTAGACAAGTGTAATGTAAACACAGAGATTCATCTGTCTGCCTTTTTGGATAATATGCTCCCTTCAAAGACCAAAAAGGAAAAAGAGAGAGAGGGGAAGAAAGAGAGAGCGAGGATTGAGAAAGTGTGTGTGTGTGTGTGTGTGTGTGTGTCTGTAATTATGTAATTGCAAGGATAGAACATGTGTTTAAATCATCATCTCATGTTCATCAAAACACCTGGTATCAAGGCTTGAAAAGTACTTGCCATAAAATAACAAAGCAATGAGTAAGGCACTGGTTTCCCCTGCCCGGTGACAGTGGCAGGAGGCCACTGGACACAACCAGTTGAGCAAGGGTATGGCCATGTTTGAAAATGCAATGGATGTCTGAGAGGGTCACCTTGCGTGGAAAGGTTATGAGATAAATGGAAGCATAAAACTCTGGTATGAGGTGGTAAAAACTAATATCCAAGGGAAGGATCAAAACAGAATATCCAGCCCTAACCTGTTTGGCTCAGTGGACAGAGCGTTGGTCTGCAGACTGAAGGGGCCCAGGTTCGATTCCGGTCAAGGGCATGTACCTTGGTTGCTGGAACATCCCCAGCAGGGGATGTGCAGGAGGCAGCTGATCTATGTTTCTCTCTCATCGATGTTTCTAACTCTCTATCCCTCTCCCTTCCTTTCTGTAAAAATCAATTATATATATTGATTCTCTCATATATATGAGAGAATATCCAGAGAGAGGTATTTGTGCAACCGCCTGGGAAATGGGGAATCCTACTTTGTGAAATGCCTTTATTGCTCCCTCCATGGTGTCCCCCTCGTTCCCCATACTCTTAGGCAAAGTCTCTGCGTACTGGGCACCACATAGAGCATCCAAGTCCAGCACCGGTCTCTCTGTCCAGCTCCCAGGCCACCTTAAGTACCGAGGAGGGGGAAACGTCCCTGAGAGCCCAGACGGTGTGGGAGAGGTGGGAGGAAAACAGATTCCCGCCTGCGGCTCTGCTTCCCACTGACGAGAGCGGCCGTTAAAAAACGAAATCTGTTCGCTAGACAAAATATGGTCAAACATTCCTGGGCGCTCCATCCCTTACACGGATTTAAATATTGGCCTGTCTTCTCCGTGTTTGTTTTGGTTCCCTCGGCCCACACCGAGGTCCATGGGCTCTTTCACTCACTCATCATCTCGCCTCCCGCGGCTGGGGCCCAGAATGGAGTAATAATTCAGCAAGCTGTTCAGGGCTTCCCACCAGCCCGACTGCACAGCGCCGTGTCTTCACGGCTCAGGCATCCAGTGGCGGTGAACTCCGCGGGCCGGCCGGCCAGCTGCAGAGGGATCCTGCTCACCGTGGCTCTCCTGCCTACATGAAAGTGATTTGGGAAGTCAAGTGAGGAGTGCACTAAAAAAAAGCACAATCATGTCTACTCCTTGGTTCTCGCTTACATCTTCTTCGAAGCTGGACTGTTTGCAGTCAGCACTTCACCTGCCGAAGGGCTCAGAAGCAGCGGAAAAGAAAAGGCGTAATTATATCTCAATAAAGCGGGGAGAGTGACTATCTTGGAGAGGCCCCGTTAATAGACTGCTTAGAAATAAATGACCGATTCCTTTTCCTGGAGAGCGACCTGCTGTGGCCTTGGAATGCTTCTTTTGTGTCCTGGCTCTGCTTCTGTCTGAGCTGAAGGAGCCAGCTGGAGCCCCGCTGTTTGGTTTATTGCCTAGCTCATCCTTCTCCTCAGGACAGAGGAGGCAGGAGGTGGGAGCTGGGCATTCATGCACAGGGTAGGATGTGTTTGTACCCAGAGCTCTCCAAGATAAAAAGGTATCCAAGAGCTTCACGATAATAATTTAGCCACCAATGAATTTAACATGTTAAAAAAAAATGCCTTTTTGGAAGAAAAAGCAATTTTTTTTCTTCTATTAAAACAGAAAGAAGCTCTAGAAGGTACTGTCCAAAGTCAATGAAATACTTCTTTTTTTTTTTTTAATATATTTTTTATTGATTTTTTACAGAGAGGAAGAGAGAGGGATAGAGAGTTAGAAACATCAATGAGAGAGAAATATCGATCAGCTGCCTCCTGCACACCCACCACTGGGGATGTGCCCGCAACCAAGGTACATGCCCTTGACTGGAATCGAACCCGGGACCTTTTAGTCCTCAAGCCGACGCTCTATCCACTGAGCCAAACCAGTTTCAGTTGAAATACTTCTTAATGAATAAAGGTCTAAAACAAGCCTGTGTGGGTCTCAGGCCTAGTGATTTCCTGGAGAACACTTAGTATCAGACAAAAAGATTCTCCCTCAATGTAATGTGGATTTTTAAAAAATAATATATGCACCCCTATGTTCATTACCAAGATTTGGAAGCAACCCAAGTGCCTATGAATAGACAAGGGGAGCCCAGCCAGTGTTGCTCAGTGGTTGAGTGTTGACCCATAAACCAAGAGGTCATCAGTTCGATTCCCACTCAGGGCACATAAACTGGTTGATTACCAGTAGAGGGCATGCAGGAGGCAGCCAATCAATGATTCTCTGTCATCATTGATGTTTCTAACTCCTTTTTTCTTTCTCTAAAAATCAATTTAAAAATTTTTTAAACTATTAAAAAATACACAAATTGATATAAAAAAAGCTATGGTACATATATACAATGAACTATTACTCAACCATAAAAAAGAATGAAATTTTGTTATTTGCAGCAGCATGGATAAACCTATAGGCTATTATGCTAAGTGAAATAAGACAGACAGAGAAAGACAAATGCCATATGATTTGACTTATATATGGAATCTAAAAACAAAATAAAAGAATAAACAAAATTAAAACAGACTCATAGATACAGAGATCAGACTGATAGTTGTGAGGAGAGAGGGGTTGAGGGCTGGGTCAAAAAGATGAAGGGATTAAGAACTACAAATTGGTAGTCACAAAAATGTCACAGGAATGTAAAAATGCAACACAGGGAATGTAGTCAATAATATTGTAATAACTATTTACAGTGCCAGGTAGGTATTTGAAATATCATATCAGGGGGACCACTTTGTAAAGTATATAATTATCTTACCACTGTGCTGAAACTAATACAAAATTATATTAAATATACACTGTAATTTAAAAAATTTTTAATCAGTTTAAAGAAATTGAAATTATCTGTTAATTATTTGGCTTTGGCACCAGACAATCAGACCAGGCACAGCTCTTTTCACAGGACTCAGCTGGAACTTCTGCATAATGAGAGCAAACTCAGAGGACTGGGACTGCCTGAGCACGGTGAAGAGCAGAAGACAGTGATGATTCAGGAGCAGGGCAGCCACAAGCAATCGAGTGGATGGCCAATTCTCTGAATAACAATCCAACAATAACAAGCCAAAAGCCAATAGTATCTATGTATTCTATGTATTCTATATATTCTATATATTCTATATATATAAAAGCCTAAGTGACCATTAGGACAGAACCACCAGAACAACTGGAAGGACCCGTCACTATGACACACACTGACCACCAGGGGGAATAAAACGCTTAATGCAGAAGCTGCCCCCAGCCCACAGGCCCCAATTACCAATGGAGTTCTCCCCACCCTGTCCCCACCACCAGGCAGGCCCTGATCACCTGATTAAGGCTGGCCCCCAGGCTGAGATGGGGAACTGAGGGTGGGTGGCAGCAGATTCAGTCCCTTTCCCAGGGGGGGCTAAGGGCCGGCTCCGTCCTTGGGGCCAGTGGACAACCTCCCAGGTCCCTCCACCTGGCCAACAGGCCCCAATTGGCCCACCACCGACCCACTGAAGTGGCAATTGGCCCCTCCCCCCAGGCGGCAGGTCCCAATCACCCAATCAGGGCCCTGCCCAGGCTGGGATGGGGAACCAGGCATGGATGGTGGTGGACACGGGCAGTGAGGGAAGGAGGAGGGGGAGGGTGGAGAATTGTGAGGTGGCAGCAAAAGGGTGGCGAGGGAAAGAGGAGGGAAAAAGGCGGGGAGGCAGGGAAATGGGGAACCTGATCGGCCCTGATCACTAACTAGCCAGGCCTAGGGATCCCACCCATACATGAATTCCGAGAACTGGGCCTCTAGTGGGATTATAATAGACACTGGCCATATGTACAGAATGGTGAAGGATGAAGAAAATATATGGCCAAAACCGGTTTGGCTCAGTGGTAGAGCATCGGTCTGCAGACTGTAAGGTCCCAGGTTCGATTCTGATCAAGGGCATGTACATTGGTTGCGGACACATCCCTGGTAGGGGTATGCAGGAGGCAGCTGGTCGATGTTTCTCTCTCATCGACGTTTCTAGCTCTCTATCTCTCTCCCTTCCTCCTCTCTGTAAAATATCAATAAAATATATTTTTTTAAAAAGAAGCTATATGGTTTACAATCCAAAAATTGTTAGGATGGCCCTGGCAAGTGTTCCTAAATGGTTAGAGCATCAACCTGAGCACCAAGGGGTCATGGGTTCAATTCCTGGTCAAGGTATCTGAGTTGCAGGTTTGCTCCCCATCCTAATCCAGGTATGTGCAGGAGGAAACCAGTCAAAGTGTCTCTCTCACATTGATCTCTCTCTCTCTCTCTCTCTCTCTCTCTCTCTCTCTCTCTCTCTCTCTCTCTCTCTTCCTCCTCCTCCTCCTCCTCCTCCTCCTCCTCCTCCTCCTCCTCCTCCTCCTTCCCTCCCTTCCACTCTCTCTGAAAAGCAATGGAAAGAATGTCATCAGGTGAGTATTAACAAAACAAACAAACAACAACAACAAAAAGTTAGGATGGGCAAAATAAGGATGAGCAAGAAAGTCACAAGGAAAACTACATCACATATCCTATTTTGGCTACTACTGTAGTTACTTGCAACAACACTTACAATAATATGCCATTACCAAATTGATCAATACATCTTTTAAAATACTAAAGAGTTGAATATAAACTATTTTTACATGTAATATATATATAGAGAGAAGCAGAGCACTCTGGGTAAATTGATAAACTAAGCCCATAAAGTTGAGAGCAAGATCTAAGGGACCAATCTCCCTACACCCGACGCAGAGATCCTGAAAGCCACACCTGAAATAACCAGCCAGGCTTCTTGTCGTCACTTTATCCTCTTGGCATGCAGGCAATGCCTATTGATAATTCAGCTCCAGCAACAACAGGAGGGGCTGTCAGGTTGGATTATGTCTTAAACTGAAAGTTCCAAAGGGCAGGAACTCTGATTTCCTGGGTCACCTGCGCCATAGCACAGAACCACAGCAGATAAGATTTTCAAGGAATGTCTTTATTTTCCTATCGCTTTCTGTTTTTCAGTTTGTTTGCTTGTGGTCTGTATGTATGTATTTTGCAGATAGTGAGAGTTAACATGTAGTAAGTGTTTGCTTTGCACTGGCCTCAATGCTGTGCACATATTCATTTAACCCTCACAATAACCCTCTGAGGAGGTACTATGCTTGCCCCTCTCTTTACCAGATGAAAAGACTGAGGCACAGAAAGGCTAGTAAGTCTACTATATTCACAATCTGTAGCTCAAGCTTTAGTTCCACCTACTGGCAGAAACTACACCCCTAGCTAATTTTAGGTACATTTAGCCTTTCAAGTTTAAGAACAGTTTCTCCTTCCCTTCTTTTCCCTGTGTGTTTCTCAAACTGCAGGGCCTCCTGCGGCAACAAGACACCAGGAGAAGGCATCGCGTCCCTTGTTGCCGTCATCTGCCCCACACTGGCTTCTGCTGAGATGTTCACTCATTTGGTCTTCAGCTCTGATGAATGACCTGCAGGCCAGCATTTGCTGAGGGGGCTAGGTTCTCCATCTGGTCCCCAGCCAATCAGTGCATACTCTCACCACAGCTGGTCTCCCTACCGAGAGACCCTTCAGGCTCCCCTGCTCTTTCTCTCGCCCTTGGCTAACTTCCAAGCCTTCTCCCGGTGATGTGAAATGGGCTCACCTTTCTGAAGGCCCACTCTCAGGCAGCTGCTGAGGTCCTCTCTAGTTACCACACCCTTATGCCTTACCTACACTTCTTCAGGGATATCTCCCCAGCATCTCCCTTGCTTTCCTAGACCCCACCTTGGCCATAATCAGAAACTCCCTCTGTCCTCACATTCCCTTACAGATTGCTGCCCCTCCCCCAACACATGTCCTCCCCAAGGGAAGTGGATGAGGCTACTGCTTCCTCCAAGAACACAGCAGCATCTCCTGTTACTTCTGCCTATATCTCACCTCCTTAATCCATAGCTCTTTCTTCGGTGTCTCAAGGGGAAGTGGGGAGAGAGCCTGACTCCTTAAGTATTCTTCACAAAGCTTACTTATACCCATAAAATGGCTTTTTAATTTAATGTGAACAGTTAGACTCTCATGTTCTCTATTTCACACCACCAACCTTTCTCTAAAGCGATGATGTCTAATGTCATGTGCCCAGGCTCTGAACAGGGCCTCAAAGTACAATAAAAAGGAGAAAGTCCAATGAAGCAAAGGAGAGGAGGGTACACACAAGTTCTGGCCCCGAAATACCATGTCCACACAGAACCATTAGGAAGAAAGTTTAACAGTGATGAGATATTTGAAGGTATCCATACACTCTAACAGCAAAAATCAAACAGTTCACTGGACTCAAGACCTATACAGATTATATGATTTCATTTGCATGACATTCTTTCAAAGGCAAAACTATTGGGACAAGGAAACAGAGCATATCTAAAGAAAAATATTATTCAGCCATAAAAAGTAAAGAAGTGCTCATCAGTGCTTCAAAGGAGATGAACCCCCAAAACATCATGCTAAGTGAAAGAAACCAAACAGAGGAAGGTCACATATTTATTGTATGATTCCATTCAGATAAAATATGCAGAATGGATAAATCCACAGAAACAGAATACAGACTGGTGGTTGCGAGGGGCTGGGGGAGGAGGGAATAGGAGATAAAATTGTAAGGAGTTTTGCTTTGAAGTAATGGAAATGTTTTGGAACTAGACAGAGGTGGTAGTTGCACAGCATTGTGAATGTACTAACTGCCACTGAATTCTTCACTTTAAAATGGTTAATTTTATGTTATGGGAATTTCACCTCAATAAATTATATTTTAAAAAATCAGTGGCCAAGGAGGAGGCCTGACTAAAAAGGGCACAGGGATATTTGGGGGTGATAATGCTGTTCTGTATCTCAAGTGTGTGGAAGTGTTATACATCTGTCTACATTTGTCAAAACTTGCAAAACTGTATATGACAAAGCGTGAGTTGCACTGTATGTGAATTATAGCTTAATTTTAAAATCAGGGAAAGAGAACTATCCAACATAAAGAAACTAAAAAACATGTTAATGATTAAAACCTGGCATAGGTTATTTTACTAATGAATAACTGCTACCTAGAAAGGACCATAGAAAATATTTCCTATAACTTCATTCTCATAAAAGGAAAAATGCACTAGGATGCAATTTTTCATCATCATGTTATTTGCTGTATAAGGATTTGATGTGTATGAATCTGTTATAGAACTTAATAGACTTTTTGATAAAAATGAAAATGTATCAGCTAACTGCACATTTAAAAATTCCCATTGAAGTGTGAGGTCAAGAAGATTATTTGTGATATAATGTAACACAGAACTCCAAGGTCAATTATAGCAAGATAGTTTAAACTCTTCTTGGCATGCAATTTCAAGCATAATATTTTATTCACTTCCAAGGTATTCTGGCTATCCACTGCTGCATAACAAAGTAATTAAATTAAATTAAAATTAATTTGATAAAGCAGTGATTTTATTATTAACGCCCAGCTTTGTGAGTGGAATGAACTCAGGGGATGATTCCCACTTTGTGCCATGCAGTTGCTGTGCAAAGTTGGCTATGGTTTCAATCTGAAGGCTCAGTTGGACTGAATGTGCAATATGCCCCTCTCCCATGCTGGCAGTTGGTGCTCGCTATTGGCTGAGAGCCCAGGGGTCTGTAAATGGCCTACATATGGCCTCTTCATGTGACATGAGCTCCACACCGCACAGCAGCTGGGTTCCCAAACAGAGAGTCCCAAGGGCAAGCATTCCAAGAAACTCAGGCAGAAATGGAAGACTCCTTATGACTCAGCCTTGGAAGTCATGCAGTGTCCCTTCCACCTCATTTACGGGTCAAAAAGCAAGCCGCAGGGCCAGCCCAGATTCTAGGAAAGGGAATAACATCAGAGCAAGAATACTGGGAGGCATGCTTCATTGGTAGCCATCTTTGGAGACTAGTTTCCAAAAGGTATCAATATCTATAAAGCCGAAACCGGTTTGGCTCAGTGGATAGAGCATCGGCCTGTGGACCAAAAGGTTCCAGGTTCAATTCCGGTCAAGGCATGTACATTGGTTACAGGCACATCCCCGGTGGGGGATGTGCAGGAGGCAGCTGGTCCATGTATCTCTCTCATCCATGTTTCTAGCTCTCTATCTCTCTCCCTTCCTCTCTGTGAAAAATCAATAAAATATATTTTTTAAATATATATATTTATAAAGATTGGGGAATGATAGTTCAACCATAGTTTTCAACCATAAAATAACATTTTGGTATTTGTTGATAAAAATTAGAGTGGGTGTCCATTCTAGAAAGCATACCTCTTGGCAAATAACTACTGTGTATTTTTATTCATTCAATAAATATTTATGAAATGCCTACAGAGAGCCTATACTGAGCACTGTACTAGGCACTAAGGATACATGGATAAATTAGACATGGCACCTGTCCCCTTGCAGCTTAATCTCTAGAGATTGCATCATGGGAACAAATAAAAACCAAAACTAAAAAGAGGCCCATAGAACCTGTTGGAGTGCAAAGGTAGAAGAGTTGATTCTCCGTAAAGTGGGATAAAGACATGTCAGGAAATGCTTCAGAGAGAAGTCTTGACAAAGAAAGATTAATTCTTACCATGGAGTAGGGAAAAGACTGGGGGAGGGTTGGCGGCGTGTAAGGAGGAAAGAGCATTTCAAACCGAGAGAGCCAGCAAAACCAGAGGCAAGGGGCCCTGGAAGCAGATCCATGTGGCTCTAATGCAGAAAGGGGAGAGACTGGAGGCACAGGCATCAATCTTGCACAACCTTACACAGCTGTGTTTAATTTGGTCCACAGATCATGTGTTTGTTTTTCTTTTTCACTTTCATAATGAACTACCACCAATGTCTTTAAAATTTTAAATTAGTTTCCAACCTTTAATAAACAGAAAGTTTAACCTAAAAATCTAGCTTCTCGTGAAAAAAAAAGGGGGGGGGGGCCTAATTTGGTTGTACTGGGCCCAAATTCCCACCCAGCAACAGCTGGATAGAGCTAAAAAGAATGTCCCCTTTAGCCCTGGCTGGTTTGGCTCAGTGGATAGAGTGTCGACCTGCGGACCAAAGAGTCCCAGGATCAATTCTGGTCAAGAGCACGTGCCTCGGTTGTGGCCTCCTCCCCTGGCCAGGACCTTGGATGTGGGTTCCTCCTTGGCCCAGGCCTTGGTTGGGGCTCCTGTGGGAGGTAGCCAGTCGATGTGTTTCTCTCACATCGATGTTTCACTCTGTCTTTTCCTCTCTCTTCCACACTCTCTGAAAGATCAATGGAAGAGTATCATTAGGTGAGGATTTAAAAGAAGAAGAAGAAGAAGAAGAAGAAGAAGAAGAAGAAGAAGAAGAAGAAGAAGAAGAAGAAGAAGAAGAAGAAGAAGAAGATGACTGTCCCCTTTAGATGGGGTTATAAACTCTTCATTCCCTTCTAGTCCCCACTGTAACCTCCAGTGTAGGCCTTTGAGTCTGAGAACCCCCAAGAAAGCTAAGATACATAGTCTAGGCAGAGGGCGCCAGCTAACAAATAATCTTTGTGCTATGCTCCTGGAAAGCTAGTAAAGCTAGTAAAGGGTCTTCAGTAGGGAAATGATACGAACAGATTTGCATCTTAAAATGATCCCTCTGGTCTCATCAAATGATTCATGTGGAGAATGCAGCAGAGAAGTATATGAGCAGAAGCAAAAAGGCAGGTGGAAAATGGTTTCAGTATTTCAGGTGAGAACTGATGAGATCTAATTTGAGGCAGTGGCAGAGGAGACAAAGAGAAAGGGCCCCAAAAAGTTGAAAAGGCACCCGGCTCGTGTTGCTCAGTGGTTGAGTGTCGACCTATGAAACAGGACATCATGGTTCAATTCCCTGTCAGGGGACATGACTGGATTGTGGGCTCAATCCCCAGTAGGGGGTATGCAGGAAGCAGCCAATCAATGATTCTCTCTCATCATTGATGTTTCTATCTCTCACTTTCCCTTTCTCTCTGAAATCAATAAAAATATTTTTAAAAAAGAATGAAAGAAAGAAAGAAGATTAACAAACATCCTGCTGGTTCATTTATACCAACTGGTTCCATTTAAGAACCATTATTTAGTTTCACCTTCAGTTCACCAACCTTAAAACAAACCTTTGTACAAAGAGTCCAAACATGTATTTCCTCTTGGATTATAAACAATAAAAGATTGTTCTTATATTTTTTCCTTTGTTGTCAAGAGATTTCGCCAACAGAAAGTTCCATGATAAAATGAAATTTTATTTAGGATTTATGCTCTTATCCTAAGAAATTTAACTAGCAAAGAAGAAAAACATATATAGTTCTATTCTTAAAGAAGAGACATATTTTCTGATTTTAGATTTTCCTTTTGAAAGAACTTTTTTTTCCTTGTTTAATTTCATAAAGGATAATAGGTCATTGTTGTTTTTAAAAAAGTGAGAAATCTCTGAATGCAGACCTTTCTATTGAAAAACTAGGCTCTGAGGGGAAAAGTGAGATGGGACTAGTTTAGAGGGCTTGGTTTTTATTGTCCTGTTTCATTCGTGTATGTGTTTGTTTTAATATTGGTGATACTTAAACTCTTCTATGGAAAGCCAATAGCAAGGAGAAGGCAGAAAAGAGGTGAAGTAATGCTTAGCCAGTATTGCTCAGTGATTGAGCATCGACCTATGAACCAGGAGGTCATGGTTCGCTTCCCAATCAGGGCACAAACCCAGGTTGCAGGCACCATTCCCAGTATGGGGTGTGCAGGAGGCAGCTGATCAATGATTCCCTCTCATCATCTATGATTCTGTCTCTCTCTCCCCTCTCCCTTCCTCTCTGAAATCAATTAAAATATATTTTTTAAAAAGAGATCAAGTAACTCATGCTTCAAGATTCATGCTTCAATGAAGGGAGGAGGTCTGTCTTATATAGAATGGATGCCTCATTCAAACTAGAGGAAAAGAGGTGAATATTTTCATGGCCACATAATATTATAGATGCAGACAAATTTTACTCTGTGAGGAAGGCCAGGCAAAGGTTGAGCTAGGAGAGGGGGACTACTTCTTGAGGAGAGTTGTGGAAGATAGGAGAGTAAGGGAGACAAGAATAAATGAAAAGATTGACAAGCACACACCAGACCCCAATTAAGGCAGCCATATTTACTTGCAATTTGCTTCATTTAGTAAAGAAGTGCTTTTAACTGCCCTCTGTCTAATTGAATAAAAACAACGTGAGGAAAATAAGAGAATAAATGCTGTGGGGAAGTGATATTTACTGTGCAATTCAGAAAAGGGTGGGCTTGTAATTATTCACTCACTTATTGTCTAGATACTGTTAACAGTCATTACCAAGACAGACAGAAAGTCCTGCCTCGGACAGCACACATTTTAGTCCTCACCTTGTATGCCAGGATGGTCCTTGCTCATGTTCCTGCAGTGTTTGGTTTTTCCACAGCTTTCACTGCTAAACAGAACATGCCACACTACAGCCTCTCTTCTTAATAAAGAGCTGAAGCACAAAGAACACGTGTGAATCAGCTACCATCGAGAACAGGTTGGTTAATACTCAAATAAAACTGGAGCTGAATGCCACAACTCCGTTTGGGATTTAGCCCGGCCTCCAGATTTAACAGTCTCAAAAGAAATCAGTGTTTTCTGATAATCCATCTAACACGTTATGTTCTGAATGTGATTTTCTGATTAAGGCCCTAGACAGAAAACTTCTGGACCAAGCGGCAGGCAGACCCTGTAAAAATCCATGCAGGGTTGCCCAGGTGTTTGATGCAGAAGCAAGGGATGTGTCCATATCCTTTCTGGTCTAGTTTCAGGATAAACAGATTTAAAGGACAGAACTGTTACCAGGATTTGGCACCCCGGGAAGGAACGAGGTGTTTGAGCAACATCCCTCCCAGACTGAAAGGCCACTCAGACATGGACCGTCATTCCAGGCATTTGGCACTCTGGTTTCTACTGGCAGCCAAGTCCATAATTGCCAGGAACTGGCCAAATCCACGGAGACACCGGTCATTCCGAATGCTGAAAAATGTTTGTAATATACCGTAATAGCTGCAAGCCTGACTCATTTCATCACATCAGAGTCCCTCTCTGGGGATTGCTGCACAGGAGAGAGATGTTTACTGAAATCCTACTTTTCTCCTCTGCCACCTCCCATTCCAGGAAGAACAACTACTATCTGGTGGGCCTTCCAATTTCTGTTTTATATTATACGTCATTAGTATGGATGCTTATAACATACATGTTTCCAACCCATTCTGAATTCACTTCAGTACAAAGTGATGGAAATGATGCTCTTCCTCCTTATTTTAGATTAGCTTGAAAATGAACTAAGTATTACTGAAAGACAGAGACTTCAGAGAAGATTCTTGCCAGGCCATGAACCAAGAGGTCACTGGTTCGATTCTGGTCAGGGCATATGCCCAGGTTGCAGGCTCAACCTCCAGTAGGGGGTGTGCAGGAGGCAGCTGACTGATATGTTTCTCTCTCATGGATGTTTCTATCTCTCTATCCCTCTCCCCTCTGCTATCTAAAAATCAATAAATAAAAAATATTTAAAAAAAAAAAAAAAAAAAAAAGAATAGAAGATTCTTTCTCCATTCCTGGCAAATTTCTCAAATTGGTTTCCCCAAAACCACAGAAATGAGATGAGGAAAAGGTGCTACTGACACTGCCCTGTAAGAAGCTGTCCAGGCTTGTAGTGACTGGGATAGGTGAGTGGCCCAGCTTCAGGAGCCACCCAAACTTTCTCGTACCACAAAGTTGGAAAATCAAGCCAGCTGTTCCAGTCTCACTTCCCCAGCTTCTCTTAGGTAGAGCCTTGATTCTTCAAGTTCAGAAATCTTATTTTCCCAGAGATTGGTCCAGCCCCAGATGACTGATTCATCACTGAGCTCAAAAGTCAGGGTCTTTTGAATCCAGGTCACTTGACTTCAGTGCCCTTGCCCTTTCTCATGGGCACCCCACCTTCCCGGTGGGAACCCATGTGTACATGCAATAAGAGGTTATAAAATGGCTTCTAAAGAGTGGGAAGAGGCAGGGAGCAGGGCAGGCACCAGGGTAGGACAGGCTAGGTGGGCAAAGCTGGCAGTGGATAGCAGGACCCATCTGACAACAGGGCAGGAGCCAGGAGCAGTTTCAGGGCTGGCCAAGGATAGGGGAATGGCAAGATAATGACTAGTAGGGCCCCATGCTGAACTAAGATGAAAACAAAACAAACTGCCTCAGGGAAACATCAGAAGGCAGATTAGAAAAGTGGGGCACAGGACATGCTGGAGGGTCCACCACCAAGGATTAAGCTCCACTGCCTTTTGGAGCAGTCTGTCTATTCCAGCTCTTTCCATTCAGGGCCAGAGCAGAGAAGAGCCTGTAGTTGGAGCCCACTGGCTGCCAGCCTTTGGGGCTAAGAGGAAAACCAGGGGCAGAGAATAGGCAGGTCACGCCAACACCGGCCTTCAGAGTTCAGATTCCTTTCTATATATTTTTTTTTCTTGACTGTTCTAAAATGTACTGTTGGTTCTGTTTTACCTCTGGAAAACTTTCTTAGAGATGGCTTGAGAGATGGTGACTATACAATTTACCATCCAAGCCTGGACTTGAAAGTAAAAGGAAGAGCTATTAATAATTTTGCCAGTGCAACAGTCATAAACCAGGATTAACCCTGGCTGACCCGGACATGGGGGCACCCTAGCTCGAGACCAAGCCCTCAGGACTCAGACATGCCTGGGCCCAGCTGGCAGAGAGTGAGGTAACCTTGCTAGGGTTGCTTTCAGGAGAGGCCAGGGGACTCCTGGGAAGTACAATAACTCACTCTAAGGGAAAAGTCAAAGGACACAAATTGGGTTCAATGGCATTGAGACAGGGCCAGAGGGGAGAGATGTTCTGCCCAGTGGTAGCTGGACCCAGCATCCTGTGACCCGGGTTCCATGGCTTTCAAAAGAGCTGTTTCATTAAAAATTTCCATGAGATATTAAAGATCAAGGGTTAGTAAAATCATCTGTCAGCAATTTCAGCAGCAACAGAAAAGGTGCAGTGGGCATGACAGTTGGGTGGGACATCATTGGGTAGTCACAGCACCTTCAGTGGATGTCAGTGTGGTGTCAAACCAATCCAGGGTTGGGCAGTGATCATAGGCATTATCTCAGCAAGCGAGAGCTGAAGAGCCAAAGACAGTGGTGCCTTGCTCATGCATCTCAGAGTATACAGGAGCTTATCCGTGAGGACCCATGAACTATAAGGAATAGAGAGGGGCTGCAGTTTCCACACAGTGGACAGAAGAAGAACCAGAGAAATGTTATTTCATAAGCGATGGTTATTTGGCTTCCCGTGTATGATGCCTGGGAAACATGTATTTCTTCCATCACAATGTGTGAGGTACTCCTTGATGTTGTCTAAGTTTGGGAACCTTCTTAACTTGGGGCCTCTCAGTTCTTATCAGTAGTTTTATGGTTAAAACTAGGCATAAGTCACCCAAATATCTACATCCAATGATACTTGAATTTATAAAATAACGCAAAAAAAGATCAACACATGCTAATCCTATCTAATAAAAAGGTGATATGCAAATTAATAGTCATTCCGCCACAAAGATGGCGGCACCCATACCACAAGATGGTGGCACCCAGTCCACTCAGCCCTGCCGCTGAAGTGGCAGCTTCCTTAGTGCAGTGGCGGCAGCAAAGCCCCCATGCCTGGCAGACAGAGAGCAGACAGCAGGGCATGGCAGCTTCCTTTGCACAGTGGCAGCCCCCAGGCCAGGCTGACAGTGGATAGCAAGGTGTGGTGGCTTCCTTCACGCAGCAACGGTGGTGAAGCCCCCAGGCCTTACCGACAGAGGGCAGACAGCATAGCATAGCAGCTCCATTCGCATGGTGGAGGTGGCAGTGAAGCTTCCAGGCGCCACAGACAGAGGACAGCCAGGCCCCTCAGAGAGCAGAGAACCAAGGAGAGTGGGCCTAAGCCATCAGTAGGACATCCTCTGATGGCTCCTGGATTGGAGAGGGTGCAGGTTGGGCTGAGAGACCCCCATTCCCGTGCATGAGTTTCATACACCAGGCCTCTAGTTAACACATAATATAGAAACATTTCCCATACATTCTAAATATTATAAACGTTTGAATATAATTATATAATTATAAATATTATATTCTTAAAGAATGGCATCTACTGATTCTGTCTGATATATAACTGATTAGTGTTAGTCTTTCAACAATTGGAAATTAGATGCTGCTTTGAAATAAAATGACTCACTCACCACATGGCTAAGATGAAGAAGAAAGGCAATATCAAATGTTAGCACAGGTGTTGAGCTAGAATTCTAACACAGAGCCAGTGTGAGTGTAAATTGGTATAACCTCTTTGGAAAACTGGCAGTATCCCTAAAGATGAACATTTGCACTTCTACTCCTAGTATGCACCCATATTTTTACCAAAAGACATGGACAAGAATGTTTATAGCAGCACTATTTATAATAGGCCAACACTGGAAACTCCTCAATGTCTAGCCACCACAGATTAGATAAATAAATTCTAGTATATTCAAATAATGAAATACTGCCATTAAAATAAACAAGTACAACTACACTACACAACATGAATGAATCTCACAAACATAAAGCTGAGCAAAGGAAACCACACACAAAAGCTTCC
Source organism: Pipistrellus hanaki (assembly GCF_964339955.1). Taxonomy (NCBI): domain Eukaryota; kingdom Metazoa; phylum Chordata; class Mammalia; order Chiroptera; family Vespertilionidae; genus Pipistrellus; species Pipistrellus hanaki. Next base: position 36,134,575 of record NC_140503.1, on the reverse strand, counting down.
ATTTATTTACAATTCCTAAGCAAGCAAAATTAAGCAATCAGGTCAGAAGTCAAAACATAGCTAAACTTATGGGTGACAGTTGACAGGGACATAAAGGAAACTTCTGAGGGATGATAATCTATTTCCTGAATTGGGTTCTGGTTACATGAAATATGAACTCTTAACAAGCTTATCATTTGTCACTTCTGCTACATTCAAGCTGGTGCCTAAGGCCAGGCCACATTCAAAAGCATGAATATTATACTCGACCTCCAGATAAAGCCACATTGCAGAAGAGTAGCTAAGATGAGTAAAAGTGTTATGAAAAATACAATCTATTCCAATTATAAATGTCATTTTAAATTTTAAGTGATATTTCAAATAAATTTCACAATCTACTTTAATTATCTGGGATAAATTAGAACTCAGCATCCTCCTGGAGAAAAGCAGAAATCTTAGGAAGGGAAAGAAGAAAATAAGAGCAACCAAAGCTCACAAGACCAGGAGGCATGGGTTATATGCAGTCCCTGCATTAATAACTGTGACCAGAAGAATAAGGCACACGTATTGGTCAGTCCCATTTACATGCCCAACAAGACCCTATGAAATGGGAAAGGGGCAATTCACCAGAGAGATAAACAATGAGAAAATAACACATGTCTACTGCGAATGTCTTATATTGTATCTGATGGTCATTACAACAAAAATTCTTAAACTCATCGTGTCAAAAGGGAGGAAGTATGTTCTCTCCAAATTGCATCTAACTCTAAGTTTCCAATGTTCTCTCCCTAACACATATGTCAAATCCATTCACATTAATATCAAAATATTCTTAAATATAGATCTGTTGTAAAACATACATCCAAGTGCAACTACTGATGGCAGTCATGTTTCATTTCCCTTTGAGTATTTCCCAAAACACTCCTGTCTATGAACATGTGTTAACACTTTTTCATCTGGTAGTTTGGATAAATCGTCCACATTGTTTTGATCACATACAATTCTGTTAACAGCTATGAGTCACACACCCAAAAAATTAACTACAGACTACAGGTGTGGCAAGCTGAACTTATGCTCTTACTCCCCCTCTCAGGAAAAAATCTTGGGGATTAGAGAGGAACCAGGTTACTATGGTGCCATTAATCAGATGGCTCAGCCAGAGGCCTTGTTAGTTTATGTGGGACCCTCAATGACGAAGGGACCAAGACATGCAGAGAAGAACGTTTAAGCATAATAAAGCCAGAACTCTGCAAGAAGTAAACTTAAAGCCGTGTTATTAGAAGAAATATACATTTCTCTCATAGACTACATTGCAGAGGTGGGCAAACTTTTTCTGTAAAGGACCAGACAGTAAATATTTTAGATTTTGCAAGTCGTACAATCCCTGTTGCATCTACTCGTCTCTACCATTATAGCATAGAAGCAGCCATCGACAATACTTAAATTAATGAGCATGGTTGTATTCCAATAAAACTTTACAGAAACAGGCCTATGTGATCTGATTCATGGGCCAAAGTTTGTCAACCCCTGAGCCAAAACAAAACAACAAACAAACAAAGGCTACATCATAGAGGTGAGATGTGTTTGTCTTCAGGTAGAGAAAGAGAAAGCCTGGACACAGTTCTGATAGAGAAAACAAACAGAAGTTGAAATATTCCAGCCCTCTACCCACTTCTCATGGGACCAGAGCTCACTCGTTCCCTCCTCTCTGCAGAATCAGCAGGAGCTAGAACAGATTCAGACTGTTCACATCCATCTGAGGCCAGAGGTGGCAGAATTTGCACAACACTGGAAGGGGCTAGAACTTCATTCCAAGGGGGGAAGTCTGTTTTGAGGAAATGATGGCAACTGTATTATCTGGTGCTGAAGATGAAAGTCTGTTCTGAGGAAATGATATGGCAACTGTATTAACTGGTGCTGAAGATGAAAGGATCTATAGAGCCAACTCTGGGAGAAGTGGAGAGAAGGCAGGAGTTAAGAAGTGAGGGAATAACAACATCCTGAAGCCCACCAAGGGGGGCATTTGTTCCCCTGTGTCATACAGAGATGTGAATTGCCTTGCCTAAACCCCAGGGCCTAATCTTTCTTTAAACCCTCTCTGTAATCCTTCAGAAAAGCAGCTCTCAAACCCAACACAAGGCCCTGGTTCATGTCCTATCGCTCTCCTCCTCATTTAATCAGGTCCTCCCATACTGGCCTCCTTGCTGTTCCTTGAACACACCTAGTATATTCCCACCGCAGGGCCTTTGTACCTTCTCACTCTTAAGACAGATTGAAACCTCTTCCCCTAAATATTCAAATGGTTCACTCTCTTCATTTGGGTGTTTCTCAAATGGCATCTCTTCAAAGATGCCTTCTTTGACTTTTCTGCCTAGAATAGTCATCAGGCTCCAGGTGTTTAAATTTTTCTTCACAGCACATATCACTACCTGTCTCCCCCAATAGCAAGTGGGCTGCATAAAGGATTTTGTTTAGTTCCCTCCAGTATTCTAAGCACTATGAATAATACCTAGAACACAGATGGCGCTCAATAATATTTACTGAATGAATGGATGGATCAAATCCAATATGTCTGTTAGGGCTAATTTTATATGTCAATTTGGTTGTGCTATGGTGCCCAAATATTTTGTCAAACATTATTCTGGATGTTTCTGTAAGAGTGTTTTTGTTTTTTGTTGATTTTATTATTATTATTATTATTATTATTATTATTATTATTTTGAGAGATAAAGGAAGGGAGAGAAATAGTAACTTTTTGTTCCGCTTATTTATGCATTCATCATTTGATTCCTGTATATGCCCTGTCTGAGGATTGAACCCACAACCTTGGTGTATTGGGATGACACTCTGACTAACTGAGCTACCCGGCCAGGGCTCCGTGAGGGTGTTTTTGGATGGGATTAATATTTAAATTGATGGACTTTGAATAAAGCTGACTTCCCTCTATAATGAGAGTGAGCTTGGTTTAATCACCTGAAACCCTAATAGAACAAAAAGGCAACAGACAGCCTTTGGATTTCACATGCCACATCAACTAGTCTTGGTTCTACAACAGACTGACCACCTTTGAACTCCAACCAAAACTCCTTTATGAGTCTCCAGTCCCCCAACCTCCGTGACCAAGGATTTTGGACTCACCAAGCCTCCACAACTGTGGAGGCCAGTTCCTTAAAATAAATCTCTTTATGTATATATCCCATGGGTACTGTTTCTCTGGAGAACCCTGAGTAATTCGGTCTCTAAGTCAAACTGTGCTAGCTCCGTCACCCACTGATTTTCACAACATGAGTCAGGGAACTGAAACTTCTGCATATTTTTGTCAGCTCTACAGGTAATACTGCTCCTGGTGACTTCCTTCCCCGTGGCCAGAAAAATGGGGACTGGCGAATGGGGAAGAAAGGAATCACATTTTTTGAAAGATTGTAACTGATTATGTAAGAAACACTGGTGCTTTGGAACCATCTGGACACTTTTTATCTTCCCTTCACACAATATTATTTCATTCATATTTTAGTGATCAGGAAGGTTGAGCTACACCCTAACCTGTCTAGATCCTGTAATGGTCAAGAACATCAAATATCACACATACAGTGTTATCTTTATAGTCTATATTTTTAGCTATCTCCATAGTATTTTTGTAAGACTAGATAGGACCATAAGTATAAAGTCTATGGGATGTAGTGTTTTCATATGATGCTTCAGGGTAGAGCCTCCCCAACTCTTCCTATGCCCTTAACACAATTTTGTTGTTGTTTTGTTTTGTTTTGTTTTGTTTTGTTTTGTTTTGTTTTGTTTTTTAAGGAAACAAACAAAATTTCCTACCCTGGAAACACTTGGAAACCCTACCAAGAGGATCCTTGGCTTCCCAGCATTTAAACGCTCTCGCTCCTCCCAGTTCCCCTCCACCTCCATCCTCCCAACCGGCGGGAGGCGGGCGCCCGCCCAGTCAATCAAGTTCAACCGGGCCCTCCTCCCGCGCGTCTTTCAAAGGCCACCTGGGAGCCAATGAGCGGCCGGAGGCGCCTGGGGGCGGAGTAAGAAGCAGGGCGAGGGCGTGATTGGCTCCTAGAAGACACCGCGCCCCACCTCACAAAGGGATGCACCAATGAGCTGAGCGAAGGGGCGGGTTCGGCGCGGGGTGAGACCCTGCTGCGGCCGGAGGGAGACGGTGGCGGGTCGCGACGCGGGGCTGCCTGCGATGAAGCCGGTGAGTCAGGCGGAGGCTCGGAGGAACGGAGCCACAGGGACGGACGGAAGCGGTCCTGGCTTCTGGAGGTGGCTCTCCCGCTTCCTGTGGGAGCGATGTCAGTCTATTCCGGACCCCGGTTTTCCTCTGCTCTCCCGTCCTGGGGCCCCGGGACATCCTGGTCCGGTGGCGCGGCGACACGCGCAGCGACCGTTTTGGGAGGGGAGGTGGCGCCTCCCGGGCCGGCGAGAGCGATGGCCGGGAGGACTGGGGCGGCGGGACTAGGGGAAGACGTGCGCCGGGGGAGGGCTGGGCTGTCGCCTGCGGGGTCTTGTAAGACTCGCGACAGCCATGCCCGTTTTCCCGAGGAAACTGAGGCGTAGAGAGCTTCAGGGTCTCCGTCTGCCAGGTACCCCAGCCCCCAAAGATGTAGCGGGCTGCCCGTGCCCCCGGGAGAGCTGTCCTCGCCGTGGACGGGGGGAAATTTCAGGAAAGACAATGGCCAATTCCCGCTTGTGGGTGTGGCCACCACTGTCACCATCCCCGAGGCCACCCGGCACCCTGTGTGCATTTCCCTGGGGGTCAGGACCCCTGCGTCTGGGGGAGCCGGAAGCGTGCAGCTGCGTTGGGAGCTGTAAATCCCAGACGGGTTGCCTGAGTGGGCCCCACAAATTGAACGTCTTGAATGAACAAAACTGCTTTTTTTTTAAAATATATATATAGCCGAAGCCGGTTTGGCTCAGTGGTGGAGCGTCGGTCTGCGGACTGAAAGGTCCCGGGTTCGATTCCGGTCAAGGGCATGTACATTGGTTTCGGGCACATCCCCAGTAGGGGGTGTACAAGAGGCAGCTGGTTGATGTTTCTCTCTCATCGACGTTTCTAGCTCTCTATCTCTCTCCCTTCCTCTCTGTAAAAAATCAATAAAATATATTTATTTATATATATATATATATATATATATATACACACACACACACACACACTATTTATTTTTTACAGAGAGGAAGGGAGAGGGATAGAAAGAAACATTGATCAGCTGCCTCTTGCACACCCCCTATTGGGGATGTGCCCTCAACCCAGGTACATGCCCTTGACCGGAATCGAACCCGGGACCCTTCAGTCCGCAGACTGTTGCTCTATCCACTGAGCCAAACCGGTTTTGACCAAAACTGCTTTTTTAAGAGGGAGGAAAAAAGGAAAAACAGATCAATACAAAAAGCTGAAGTCCACCTGACTTCCATCACCTACCACTAAGGTTGACAACTTACTGACTGGCCTTCGTTTAAGTTGAGTTAATAACAATACAGATAGGTCCAAAGCACCTCAAACCCACAGCCTAAGCTGGCTCTGGAATGTTTCCTTGTAACAAACAAGAACCGGTATAGAATACAGCGTCAGAGCTGGAACGGCCATTAGGTGGTTACTCTTCTCGTCCCCGCGTTGCCCTGTGTGGGCACATCAGCTGGCCTCCTCCTCCACTTGTGCCAGAGGTTTGGGAGGAGCTGAACACAGGTAGCTCAACCCCTTCATCCCTTCTCTCTGCAGAGAGCGCATTCTTTCTGCCCCAGGGAGCCCTGGGTGGGCCTTGGCTGCCTATGACTGGGTGGATGAATCCAATTCTGCATGAAGGTTTGACAAGCCAATCAGACCACCGCTTTAAAGACACGTGACCCTTAGTAATAAAACTGATCTATTGATCTCCATTTGCCTTTCCTGTGTTTTATCTCTCAGTCGTTTCCAACTAAGGATTAGAAGAAAGGTATGTTTTTATTGGTGCTATAAAACTTTCAACCGTCTGCCATGTAGAAATGATGCCCACAGGATTGAGTTCCAACTCCTTAGATCAGCATACAAAGTCCATCTCAATCTTTCAAATTTGAGGGCAGGTTATTATTCCAACTAAAATTCCTACCCCAATCAAACTACTAGGTTCTATGGGTGTTATTTTTTTTTTATTTTTTATTTTTTTTTTACAAATGGGGTAGGTAAAACATCTCTAGCTCTACCTCCTCTGCTCTGATCTGTTTCCAAGTGCACAAGCCCTTTCTCGATTTGTAATAGCCTTCACTTCTTCCCGATCTGCCTGAAACCTCCTGCTCATTCCTCAAAACCCAGTTAACGCATCTCCTCTGTGAAGCTTTCTCCAGCTCCCAGAGCAGTTATTCGCTCCTCTTTTTGCTCTGAAATGCTTAGATTTTGCTTCCATGTTAGCATTTAAAATCTGTAATCGGTGCACACGTCTGTGCTTCCAACTACTGAAAGGAGGCTCTTTGTTTTATGAATCTTTGGTTGCCAGAAGTTGGCAGAGGAAGATGTCCAAGAAATGTTTGTGAATGAGTGAGTAAATCTCACTTTATAGTTGTGAGAAACTGAGATCCAGACTAAAATGACATCACTTATACTCTAAATGGTAGAGCCAACACCAGAAGCCGGGTTTCTTGATTCTCAATCCAGCTCTACTACAGAGTGCTGTAGTTATTAATAGTATGGTAAATAACAATAATTATCATTGCAATTGCTAATCTCTGACATTCCAGATTGAATAAATATCAAATACGTATTCAGTGTATGTTTAAGCAAAGATCAGTTATACTAAGATGATATGTAAATATTCTTTACAGTTATTTAACATAACTAATTTCTTTTGAAGCCTATTTCATTGCAGACAAGTGAGTTTGACTCATCAGATGAAGAGCCTATTGAAGATGAACAGACTCCAATTCAGATATCATGGTATGTTAACATTTATGATCAATGATGAGTTAAAATATTTGATATGTACATCATAATCTTCATAGCATGAAGTCCACATATTGAAAGAATTTAACGATTCTCTCCCACTGATTATAATTCCAATTTTTATGAGATTGTCCAACTCCATGATTTATTTACTATCTTTGATAGAATTAGGCTTTTTTGCAGGTGCGTGGGAGTCTTTATATATTGAGGAAACCATAATAGAAACAAGTACTAGTAATTAAGGAGTTGAGATCCCATTGGAATGATCTCCCATTTAGTACCAAAACCTACTTATTCTTTTATGATAAAAGAACACTGTAACAGAAGATATTTTGTCATTTATCATGTAGTCAAATCCTAGAACTACTTGCCACAGTAATGCATCTATCAGCAGACCATTTAACATTAAAAGCCAATTGCCATAGATACAATAACAAATACAAATGTTTCTATAGAAAACCAATTTTAAAATCTTGGCAGTGACTTATGGTTATACCAGATTACACCCAGCAATCAAATGCTTTCTTTCTTGCCTGTAAATATAATCATCTGTTTCTTTAAGAAAGCCATTCCAATCCTGGCCAAAGAGTTCAATTGGTTATAGTATCCTCCTGATACACCAAGATTGTGGATTCCATCCCCGGTTAGGCCACATAAAAGAACAAATCAATGAGTGAATAAATAAGTGGGACAAGCCAGTGTTCCTCTCTCTCTCTTTCTCTCTCTCTCTCTCTCTCTCTCTCTCTCTCTCTCTCTCTCTCTCTCTCTCTCTCTCTCCTATCTAAAATCAATACTTTTTATTATTTTTTATAGGACAACACTATAGGAAGAGAAAAAGAATAAAAGTGTTGTCCTTAAAATTTTGTTCTGCCTTTAAATAGCAATTATCTTTCATTGCCCTTTCCAAACTCCCTTTTAAACTCAAAAATTCATCTAATTTTCAAAGTCAAGTGATATTTATATGTTGCCCCCTGTTTTCCTCTAAACTCATTTTCTATCTTAAAAATAAGATAAGTCTCTGCCCCCATTGTCCCCAAGTACTGCAAACTGGGAATATGGTTTCTTGAAATTATTTAATTTTATCCAAAATCCATTACTACAAAGAATGGGTGGCCTGTGATTTTTTTATCATATGAAATTTTATCTGTTTAAGGAGGTCCTACAAAGGAATCTTAAAATAGTAATATAGACTGAATGCTAGGAATGATATTGTCAGATGGTCATTTTCCAGCTTATTTCTGAAGGTTACTAAGACAACATATCTCAGGGTAACTTAAGGGCGTTTTATACTAGCTGTTGGCATCCTAGGCATTATCTTTAAGGTAAGTTTGACTTGCCACTTTTTAGGACTTAAATTGTAACAAAGCAAATGATAAGTCTCCGTTTCAAAACTTCCAGTTTTTCTCGACCTTTTTGAGACCAATACATTGATATTTAACTATGAATTTTTGTTTTGTGACTACTATAGACCTTTAAACCACTTGTTTAATGGCAAGCACACACGTTTACTAAATTGAATTCTCATTTATAACTTTTTAAAGACTGAACTATACTTGATAAAGTTTTATCTTTTCAGGCTGCCCCTGTCACGAGTGAATTGTTCTCAGTTCCTGGGTTTATGTGCTCTTCCAGGTAGGTAACACTACAGTTGGCTTCTTACTGATATATTTTTTAAAAGGTGGGGTTTTTTCTCTTATAAGTTTTTGTTTATTTTTGTTTGTTTTTGGTCAGATAACACATTATTCTCCATACTGAGTAATAGGAGAATTGGCCATCAGCATGGACACTCATTTTTGGGAGCCCTTATGTTGGGCCATAGATAAAGGAACATAGGTACACTCTTCAACCCTTCCAGATCCACATTCAGTTTTACATTTCTGACTTATCTATCTTAATAAAATGTAAACCCTGGGTTACAATATGAGACTGAGGACTATAGGTAGGTACTTGTTACCTAAAGAACATAGAAGAAATAATCCTCACATTAGTAGTTGCTTCAGCTGGGATCCATAAATCCCTGGGTTCTATTCCTAAGAATATAAGAAATTGAAATTTACATTCAAAATGGAATTGAAGCATATTAATAATCATGTGGAATGTCTTTCTAAAGTAGCTATATTTTGTTAAAATATGCTTGTTATATATGACCAAAAACTGACTTTTTCACTTGTTTTATCATTACTTATAGGTTGTAAATTTAAAGATATTAGAAGAAATATCCAAAAAGATACAGGTAGGTGTAATATGAAACAACCATGTTAATAATTTCTTTTAAAATGACACTAACAGTCTCCTTGTCAGAAAGAAAAACTGTAGTCTCTTCTCAATATACCAAATAAATTATTGGTATTTCATAAAATTTCAAACCACACACTTATTCTAATATGTAAAGAGGTATTTGTGAAGGGTACAGAAAACTCATCATTCACTAAAATAAGCATGGTGTTGCTTTTCACTGAATGGTAATTATATTATACACTAGGGGCCCAGTGCACGAAATTTGTGCCCAGGCTGTCCCCTCTCACATACTGGGAGCCCTCAGGGGATGTCCTACTGATGGCTTAGGCCCACTCCCCATTGGGAGCGGACCTACGCTGCAGTCTGGTCTCCCTTTGCAGGAGGCGACCAGGCTGATCAGGGGAAGGTGCCAGTCCCATCACCTCACTGCTGCAGCCACTGCCAGCCACCACAGCCACCAAGGTATTTTCATCAACATGGACTCCAGTCCCTTCACCATGAAAAAATGACAACTTTCTTTAAGCATTTTCATGATGTGTCTTTCATAGGATATGGCATTTCTTTATTTTTCTTTTTATCCTCACCTGAGGATATGTTTCCATTGATTTTTTTCCCCTTCCCTCTAATCCCAGGTTCGGCCCCTGCCCAAGCTTAAAGCCTCCACCCCAGGCTTTAGGCTTGGGAAGGGGGATTTCCAGCACCTCCGATCACAGGCTCGGCCCCTTCCCAAACCTAAAGCCTCCTACCGATGGCCAGCTTGGAGTGACCTGGGTGTGGAGGAGGTTCCCAGGACCCAGGTATGTATGCAAATTAGCCACCATCTTTGTTGGGTTAATTTGCATACTCACTCTGATTGGCTGTGGGTGTAGCAGAGGTATGGTCAATTTATACGTATGTTTCTCTACTAGGTAAGATGGAAACTGCCTTTGGGTTTAGAATGTATAAGTTGGAGTGAGAAAAGTATATAAATATAAAATTGACGTTTTGTAGATCTTTGAATGTTGTTCTTTACAGACTTGACTGTGGTAGTGGAAATTAAGCCTGAGCTGGGAACTCAGAGGTCTTAGTGAAATTGTCCATCCCACATAGAAAATTTAGAGAGCCAGCACCTAGGTGCGATGGAGTGAGGTCTCATCTTCACATGCTCAAAGATGTTTCCGACCACTGTCACCTCAAGTCTGATAATCTTACAAACATCCTGATAATCTACTCCAATTTGAAATTTACATACTGCATAATGCTAAAAAACTCAGATTTTCAAAATATTTTATTCTAGTTGACCTGGAATATTTCAAGACTACTAGTCCTACCAATCTATACTAATAAAAGGGTAATATGCAAATTGGTCACAAAGCCCTCACAGTAACAACTGACCAGCAGGCTGCATGGGGTGGGGCGACCAGGCCAGCAGGGGAGTTAGTGAGGGACAACCAAACAACTGACCAGCAGGCTGCGTGGGGAGATCAGGCCAGCAGGGGGTAGGAGGGTCAGTGAGGAGTGACCAGACCATCAGGCAGTTGGGGGTAACCAGGCTAGCAGGGGGACACTAAGGGGCAACCAGACCAGAAGGGAGGGTAGTTAGGGGCAATCAGGCCGGCAGAGGGGGGCAGTTGGTGGTGACCAGGCTGGTGGGGGTGCAGTTAGGGGCAATCAGGCAGGCAGGCAGGTGAGCAGTTAGGAGCCAGTGGTCCCGGATTGTGAGAGGGATGTCTGACTGCCGGTTTTCGGCCCAATCCCTGTGATCAGGGTGAAACCAGTAGTCAGACATCCCCCAAGGGATCCCAGAGTGGAGAGGGTCTAGGCTGGGCTGAGGGGACAACCTTCTCCCTTAACTCCCGTGCATGAATTTCGTGCACTGGGCCTCTAGTGTCCTTATATTACATCAAAATAAAAATATGTTATTAATTGGTTCTGACCATTATAGCTTTTTTAATCTTCATTTTTTTCTCATTGTTTTAGAATATGAATTTGCTGATGTACTTTAATTTATATCTTACCTACAAAAAAAAAAAAAAAGATTTAAGAGGCTAATAGATTAGTTGACCCTTGTAATATTTGTAAAAAAAAATTCTGAGTTAGACACCTACCTTGGTAGGAAATTTCCATTTGGAGAACACTTAATTTAAATCCCTGGTTCAAGATCCAACCTTGCACGTTTTTAAAAGCCCTATTTATTTAGTATCTTCTATAAAAGGGGTTTCCAATATTCTACCACACATTTTGTTTCTCAATGCAATTCAGTATTTTTAAAAAATGACAATGTTTGATAGAGCCCTAGAATTTCCTTGTGGCAGGCCCTGTGGTTCCTCCTCAAAGTGCTTTCCAGGGAAGTTTGAAAACCACTATATAATTGAAATTATCCAATGTGTACAAGAGGCAATAGAAAATTACTTCCTCTTAAAAATAGTTAGGTGTGTTAATGATAGGTTAAATCTTTTTAGAAGTATAAAAAATTGCAGTAATATCTAGAGCACCACTGTCCATAGAAATATAATGGGAACCACAAGTAGAGGCCATATATGTAACTTCACATTTTCCAGTTGTCACATTAAAAAAACAAAAAACAAACAGGTGAAATTAACTTAATAATATATCTTACTTAATCTAATCTAAATAGTCTCATTTCAATGGGTTTTTATTATAAAACATGAGGTAGGTTTTTTTGTATTTAATCTTTGAAATTAGATATGTATTTTACACTTAGAAAGCATCTCAATTTGGACTAGACATATTTCAAGTGCAATAGATTTATAGATTATCATTTGTTATTTACTTAGAGGTTCATGATCAAAGGCACTTTGTACTTAAATAGCTAAATATCCTTGGATTTGGGAGATAGGGAGGGAGAAGAGGCTGAGATCAGTCAGAATTAGATATTGCCATAAGAAAGTTCTGGTGTATAGAATGGCCTATGGTACTGTTGCTTGGTTCATATTCATTATACTAATAAAAGTGGCTAAATTGTATAATTCTAGTACAGTTAGTATTTTATTTCCTAGAGACCTGGTACATAAATTCATGATGGTGTGGTACAGTATGAATACAAGAGCTCTGACACCATGGTCATGCTGGAGACTTTATATACAATGCTCAGGGTGAAACAAAACAACAGATTGGTGAAAGCAACAAACATGGTTGGTTTTGTGGGAAGAAAACAGAAAAAAAAAAAAAAAGTACTATCATCCTTTCTCAAGAGTTTTTTTTGAAATATTAAATTTATTTTGAAACATTTATTGTAAAATATATCAAGAACAAAAATATAATGGACTCATTTTTAAATTCAGTAAAAAGCATTTTGTGTTTTAAAGTCTGATTTAAATTTAACCACCTTTTATTGCAAATGTTTTAGTAAATCCCATTTTATGAAAAGTGACTTAATTTTTACCCTAGTTTGAAGACATATCAGTATTGTTTTAGATTATCAGCACTTAAAATTTATAGATTATCATTTATTATTTACTTAGTTTGGCTTAAGAAATATAACTCCAGTTACATGGCCGGTGTGGCTCCATTGATTGGGCATCATCCTGTGCACCGAAAGATTATTGGTGACGTATGCCCAGGTTGTGGGCTCCATCTTGGTGGGAGCGGGGGATGCAGGAAGCAACTGATTAATGTTTCTCTCTTACATCCATGATTCTCTCTCAAAAAATCAATAAAAACATTTTTTTTAATAATAATTCCTTAAAAAAAGAAATGTTAACTCTATATGCTATGTGTCTGTGTATTTTGGTCTATTGGCAGAAGAACTAAAGAACTATGGCATACAAGACATATTTGTTTTCTGCACCAGAGGGGAACTATCAAAATATAGAGTCCCAAACCTTTTGAACTTCTATCAACAGTATGGAATTATTACTCATCATCATCCAATCCCAGATGGAGGGACTCCCGACATAGCCAACTGCTGTGAAATAATGGAGGCGCTTGCAATCTGCCTTAAAAATAACCGAAAAACCTTAATACAGTAAGTTCTCCTTTTCTCCATACATTACATGAGAAATGTCCCAGTCAGAATGACTTCTCCAATTACTGCATCTTTATTCAGTTATTACTTACCTTCTGTTTTGTTGTAAGGATTAAAAAGAAAGAATGGATGAAAAGTACCAGCACAATACCTGGTACAGAGCAAGTACTCAGAAATTTGTTTTTATTACTTTTGAAGAATAAGAACAATAAAAGAGTAGATTTTGAAATTTCTAGAATAGGGATACAGGCTTTTCTTTCCAAAAGAAAAAGACCTTTAGTTACAATTTTAGGACCCTCCCTCCCAAAAAAAAGATTGTGCATTATTTTCATATTAACAACTTATGGATCAGCCTTTCAGTTGCTTCCAACAACAAGAAAGCCAATTTTATAAAAATTAGCAGTAAAGAAATAATCAGAAATCCTAAGCAATCTATTCTTTTATTGTCCTTAACTCTTCAAAAGTAATAAAAGCAATTTCTGAGTGCTCGCTCTCTACAAGGTGTTGTACTGATACTCTTAAAAATATGACTTGAAAATTACAGTATATTTGATTATGTGAATTTGCTACCAGTATGAAAGAGGGACTCTCACCGTTTGTCAAATGGCTATACACAAGCTGCTGATATGAAAGCTTAAAACAAAATAAAACAGGCTAAGAAAAAAAGAGGAGAGAAGAAAAGAGTAGCTTGTAGAAAGGAAGAGAAGTGGTGCTGTGTATAAGAAGACAGATGCTCTGCCAGAAGTGAGACACAGCAGAGGACCTGCCACAGGAAGCAAACCAGTCCTCTGTGTTCATGATACTTTTTATAGCCTAATAAGCTGCTTAATCCTTTCTGAAACAAGATAGAATATTAAATACTCTAATACCTCAAAAGCTCTAAAGTCCATGAATTCATTGAGTTGAGTTAGAAATTATGCAGATGAACCGAAATAACCAAGTAGTCTTAGACCACGTAGGAAAAGGGCAAGCCTAGTCAACTTCTCTTCTTTGACCTAGAGCTCAGGGGCCTCATGCAACAGTTCCGGTTCTGAAGGCAAAGCACAGTAGCACAAGGTCTTTGAGGGTACACACCTGTTTGTGGCCAAACTGAACTCTGATGAACAGAGAACTAGTAGGGAATAAAGAACTAGAAGCCATCCTACAATTTGCAAACTTGCTCTAGCGAAAAGCATATTCTCTCACTGTAAGCAATTACTAATTGCTTTACTAATTATAAAAGCAAAATTTTAGAATAAAGAATTGTCTTTGCTAAATATTCTAAGCCTAAAATTTATTAGATAACTAGATGTAGCTAGGGAAAAACATTTTCCAATTTTTGGACCCTTTTTCAAACCAAATCTGAGATTTTTTTTTTTTTTCAAGTAAATTTTTTTCTTTTTTGCATTTTTCTCAAGTAAATTTTTGAAATATTTACTGAAAAGTTTCCAGAGATCAAACTAGCTCAGATTAGAGAAGCTTAATGAATTCCACTCTAATAGGTTCTAGCAAAACAAATACTCTGATGTTTGAACAGTGCAGACAGGATAGAAAGATGGGTGGGCAGCCTTTCGTATGTTAACTGCTTCAGGCTCCCACAGACCATCTGATGACCGGAAGTTTTCATTGTCCCAGAGCTTTCACGGTGTCCTTGAGTAACTACTGTTGGGACAAAGACAATTTCCTCTCCATTCTGCCATCTTCGAGTGCCCAGATGACCATACAGCTCTAGAGTTTATCCCTCCGAAAGAAGGTCTGGTACATTTTTTCACTGTCTCACTAGTTCTCCCTGGATATTTCATTCCTTTATAAAGTCAGTGAGCATGGTATAACCATGATATACCATATCCTAGGGCTGTTGTAACAAAGCACCACAGACTGGTTAGCTTTAAACAACAGAAATTTCTTCTCTCCCAGTTCTGGGGGCTAGCAGCCCAAAATCATAACCAACAGCCATACTCCCTGAGACTAGAGTCTTTCTTTGCCTCTCCCTAAGCTTCCAGTGGTGGCCAGGCATTCCGTGGCTTGTAGCTGCATCACTCCAATCTCTGCCTCAGTCATGACATGGTTGTCTCTCTGTGTTTGTGCCTTCATATGGTATTTTCCTCTTATAAAGACACCTGTCAGATTGGATGAGGGCCCACCCTAATGACCTCATCTTAACTTGATTACATCTACAAAGACTGTTTCCAAATAAGGTCACATTCACAGCACTAGGGATTAGGACTTCAATGTATCATTTTGGGGGCACAGTTCAACCCATAACACTTGGTTTTTATACTTATGTTACCAGTGGGTATTATTTAGTAGTTACTGTTGGTATCATAACACCTGCATAACTAAGAAAACAAAACAAAATAAATACAAACTGAATACAAAACACACAGGGATAACTAAGAAAGCAAAACAAAATAAATACAAACTGAATACAAAACACACACTGTGAAGCACTGCCCTCACCCTCAAGGAATCCACAGCTAACAATGCTATCATGTGAATGCAAAGCACACACAAGGTGTGTATGAGGCAGCACACAGGACAGAGATAGTTTCTGGGGGAGTGCAAGGCATTTCAGGGAATAAAATTGGAGGTGGGTTTTGAAGGATGAGTGGGAATCAATCAACCAATCAGACAGAGGAGGAAAGATAAGAGTAGCAAGAGGTGTAAAGCAGTAGTAGTCTTGCAGAAAGCCACTGCAGTACTCTACCTACCTTTCTGCCGTGGGTCCTCATCTCTGAAACGGGCCTACATCTGGGACACTGAGTAGAAAGCCAGTTCATGAGGTCAGTGCCTGTCTGGTCCTCTGCCTCACATCCTATCAGGAGACATGTATGTAGAGCTTCATCTACAATACACTATAGTAATTGATGTTCAGGATGAGTCATCAGCACCCAATTAGTTTCAGTATATGCTCTAAGAAAGTTAGGAAGTGTGTAATACATTTTTAGTGTTGTTGATTAAATGCTTAAAATGAATGCTTTTGTTGTTTTCAAGGTCAATCTTCATTTTCCTGAGATCAGTTGTGCAGAATTGCTAATATCTTCATAGCGCTAACATTAATTTACTTCTTATTATGTGCCAAGCTCAGTTTTAAGCTCTTTACAGATGTTACCCATTTAGTCCTCTCTATGAAGTAGGCACTGTTGCTGTCACCATCTTATAGGTGAAAAGGCTGAGGCCCAGAGAAGCTAAGTAATTTGCTTAGGTTCAAGCATCTAATAAATGATAGATACAGATTCAACCCGAGTAGTGGGGCTCCAGAGCCCATGCTCTACACCTCTGTGGTATGCTACCTCTGTACTCTTCTAAGGTAAATGAAGAGTTATTATACAGACAGCACTTGTCCCGTAACCACTAAGGTTTTATTCAGACAGAGGAAGATCATCCAAGTGGTAGTTGGTAAAAGAGTCTGATTTCTACCATATTTAGTAACCAGTTACACTTCTCCGATGTAGATCCTGGCATTTAAAGAGGTCTCTAAAAAGGCCTTGCCTACTTGACCCCTACAAGTGTTCAGGATGACTGCTCTTCATCATATAAATAAGCACTTTGCTCTTCATCAGCTCAAAAATACTTATTAATCTCAGTTTGCAAGGCACTGTGCTGGACATCAAAGTTAAAAATAGATGGCAGGAAGAACTAGTCCTTAGTTGTAATTGTTGGGATGGAATGAAAATATATAAATCTCAAAACTGTACTTCCCTTTCAGCTGTTATGGAGGAATTGGAAGATCTTGTCTTGGTAAGGAATATATTTTCATTATTCAGTTGTTTTTTTACTTCAAGTATGCAAACTCCTCTTTTTGGGGCATATGCTCACTGTGTGAAAAGGAAACAAAACACAATATAAGTCTGCTATGACCATCAGTTTATTTAAGGCCCTAAATTTGGTGTTCCCTAGCAAGCTGAGGTGGGAGCGAGAGGTGTTTTCAGCATTATTTTGGAGGATTCTGCAAAACATAATTTATAAGTCTTAGCACCTGCATTCTTGTGTTTTGTTTTGTTTTGTTTTCTTAGTTATCCGTATGCAGGTGTTAGATACCAACAGTAACTTCTAAATAATACCCACTGGTAACATAAGTATGAAAACCAAAGTTAATTACCATATGTTAACTTTAAACTAAAAAAAAAAAAAAAAAAAATGTATTAGGGGAAAAACATTAAATGAAATATCACACTGAAATAAATTCATTCCTTCTAGTATTGCACAGTATGGAAATTAAAAACTTTTGTATTTCGAAGAACACTATCAAAATTAAAAGACATTATGGGGAAGGTATTTGCAAACCATACATCTGATAAGGGACTCACTAGAATTTATAAAGAACTCATAAACTCAATAATAAAACAGCAATCCAATTTTTAAAAAAAGAGAAAAACATCTAAATATATATTTCTCCAAACAAAATATACACAAATGACCAATAAGCACATGAAAATTAGACGTTCAGCCTGGCTGGTGTGGTTCAGTGGTTGAGGAACCAAGAGGTCACAGGTTCAATTCCTGGTCAGGGCACATGCCCGGCTTTTGGGCTTGATCACCAGTAGTGGATGTGTAGGAGACAGCCAATCGAAATTTCTCCATCAATGTTTCTATATATCTTTCTCTCTAAAAATCAATTAAAACATTTATTAAAAAAAAGGGTGGGGGGAAGATGTTCAGCATCACTAGTCTCAGGGAAATGCAAAACAAAAACACATTAAGCTCTGGCCAATGTTGCTCAGTGGTTACAACATTGGCCCAAACACCAAAGAAGGATCACAGGTTCGATTCCCAATCAAGGCATGTACCTAGGTTGTAATCCTCGCTTGTGGGAGGTAACCAATCAATATGCCTGTCTTACATCGATGTTTCTCTCTTTCCTTCCCTTCCTCCCTCCCTCCCACTCTCCGGGAAAATAAATAAATAAATAAGTGGGAAAACTATCCTCTGCTAAAGATTAACAATAACAAAAAAGCCACAATGTGATACCATTTAATACTCATTAGGATAGTATTATCTAAAAAATGGAAAATAAGCATTTGCTAGGGTCTGGAGGAAGTGGTACCCTTATACAATGCTGGTGGGAATGTAAAATGGTGCAGCTTTTGGAAAATATTTGGAAAATAATCTGGCTATTCCTCAGTTAAACACAGTTAATACATGAGCCAGCAATTCCACTCCTAGGTATATTCCCAAAAGAAATAAAAATGTCATGTCCACACAAAAATTTATACGTGAATGTTTATAGCAGCATTATTTATAATAGCCAAAAAATTGAAACGTGAATTTCCATCAATTGAAAAATAAACAAAATATATATCCAAAAACTGAAGTATTCATCCATAAAAAGGAACATGCCACAATATGTATGAATCTTCAACACATTATGCTAAGTGAAAGAAGCTAGTCACAAAAGACCATATATGATTCCATTTATTAAAAATGTGTAGACTAGGCAAATCTATAGAGACAGAAAATAGATTGTTGATTGTTTAGGGCTGGGGGGATGGGGTGGTAGGGGGATGGTAACAAAAGGGTACAGGGTTTCTCTTGAGGTGGTGAAAACTGGTGATGGCTGCACATATCTGAATACACTGTAATCCACTGGCTTGTATACTTTAAATTGTATACTTATATGATATATGAGTTATCTATAATAATAAATGCATAATATGCTAATTAGACCGGATGTCATTCCAGGCAACCTTCTGGATGAAGCCAGGGCTGTGAGGGAAGCCTGGGTCCCTGGTGCTTGAGGGAAACCAGTGCTGGCAGCCGGGTGAAGGAAGGCCTACTCTTGCATGAATTCCCTGTATCAGGCCTCTAATAATTCAATAAAGCTATGTGGGGAAAAAGAATGAAGCCAGTGTTACTTTTAATCCAATCATTCAAAATTACAATTTAACTGTCAAAAAACACATACTAAGGCCTCAGCCTTTTAATTCATTTCAAACAATAATACCAAACTTGGTGTTCTGTACCAAAATAAGTGTAATTAAATATAAAATACTCTATCCTACCATGAATTAGTTAATAATTTACTATTTTCCTATCATGTTCTATTAGTAGCCGCTTGTCTCCTACTGTATCTGTCTGACACAGTATCACCACAGCAAGCCATAGACAGCCTGAGAGACCTAAGAGGATCTGGAGCGATACAGACCATAAAGGTACGGAGGTGGACTGTTTTTGTGCAAGTGTGATGGGGGGGCAGACCTTTAGAAACACAGGGTAACTCATCATGGTGGGAAAGGAAAATACGTCCCCTTCCCCCCTCTGGCTCTTTTCGGCTGGTTGAATAATTAAATCAACATGAGACGTCGACAAGAGAAAATCAAATTTACGTTCAGTAATTAGTTTGCCCTGCCATATAGATGGGTTATCTTCTATAATAACTCATTATTGGCAAGGCTCTAATTCAAATCCCTCTAGAGAGCTGGGGAGGAGGTGGCAGAAGTTTCTCTTGGTTGCCTTTAGCTCAAAATAACCAATGTACCACTGACCATATATCTTGGGGTGGCTGGTTCTGAACCCCTATATTATCAAAAGAGCAATAAAAATCCAAAACATTCTATTATTCATGTACCACCTGATTATATTTTAATTGTTTTAATTTTAAATATAACCTAGATGTCTAAAAAAGCTCACAATATTGAAAAAAAATTGAACTTCTCAGTTTACTCTTCCAAGATCTACAACTGTTCAGTTTTTGCCCCTTCAATTCTGGAAATGAATCATCTCACTTGGAAAAAGGAGATGGTTACCATAAATTTGGGAATTCCTTGGGTAGATTTTTACTGAAAAAAGATCTAATGAAGGCCTTATATCATCCAAACACTTAATAAAGATAGATGAATGACTATAATACAAAAAAATGTAAAGCAATTTTACTGTGGATAATCAAAGTGGCGTTTTTCCACATTGACTTTTCCCTTAACACTTCAAAAGCACTGTGGTGGCAATGCCCAAGGATATTATATACTAGAGGCCCGGTGCAGAAATTCAGCCCAGCCTGCACCCTCTCAAACCCGGGACCCCTCGGGGGATGTCTGACTGCCGGGGATTGGGCCTAAAACAGCAGTTGGACATCCCTCTCAAAATTTGGAACTGCTGGCTCCTAACTGCTCACCTGCCTGCCTGCCTGATTGCCCCTAACTGCCCCACCCCACCCCCGCCAGCCTGATCATCCCTAACCACCTCTGCCTTCTGGCCTAATCACCCCTAACTGCTACCCCCTGCCTGCCTGCTTGGCCCCCCACACCCTGCCGGCCTGGTCGCCCCACGCAGCCGGTTAGGTTTTCTGTCCAGTTTCAGTTGTGACGGCTCCTAGCTTTTTATATATTAGGATTAATCATGTTGCTGAAAAGATTCTGCAGATTTCACTTTATTTTAGCTCTGTAAAGCTCAATCAGGAGCAGGCACTAAAGAATGTTGGCTTTTAGGTGGTTCCCTGAGCTGAACAGTCCATCTTCCCAGGGTGCAAACCTAACCAAGTATAATGAATGTGAATTATTACAACTGATGAGTTCCCCAAGCAGCCTGGATCTCCGTGCTCAAATAAGGTCATGCACACGTTCTGAAAACAGAGCTCCCTTTATTAAGATCAAATGAGGCTTCAAATTCAAAATGTTCCCGTCTCACTCTGAAACAAAACAAAATAAAATACACATAGTTGTACACATATATGAACTTTTTACATCTTTAATCTTGGAGAGAATTAAGCCCATATTAGTATGGGCTTTCAATTTATCACTTTAGCAATCTGTGGCAAACAGGCTTTTCCTCATTAGCAATATGCAATTTCCACCCCTCAGTGATGAGAGGGAATGAGATTATTGGCAGAGTAAGAATATCCTCTAGGAAGCTATTAAAACTCAAAATAAATTAAAAATTTAAATTTGCTTAAGATTAATGATGTGTGATATTATCTACTTTGAAAATTATTCCAAATGCATTATGTCACCACAAAAAGTGTGTGTGTGTATATATATATATATATATATATATATATATATATATATATATACACACACACACACACACACACACACACACACACACAGGGCTTCTATAAGAAATAGATTTTGACTATACCAAAGTTAATTGCTTCAGAAAGTCCTCCGCCCTACTTACCCACACCCTCCTCCTACAGGGGAAAATACACTTACAAAAAGAATTCCTTCACTACCTATTTTTAATCTTTTTTGCTCCTTCCAGTAAAGGGAGAAGGGATTTTTACAGATTTATATTCATGTTTCAAGCTACCTTCTAATTTTTTGAAGTTTTTCACACTTTATGCAGCTTTACTGGAATATAAATACTTGCCTACCCCAAAGGATACAGGATTGTTTTTAGCAAATGTTTCTGATTCCTGATTCCTACCAGCATTGAGACTATTCTGGGAGGTAGTTTTCTACAATGTATTTCAATACATCTTTACCTTTTTCAGCAATATAATTATCTTCATGAATTCCGGGACAAACTTGCTGCACACCTGTCTTCAAAAGATTCACTATCAAGATCTGTATCTAGATAAAAACACGAACTTCAAACAGCATATATATGACCATGTTTAATATTTGAGTTCTCCAACATAATTTGAAGTGTTACCAACTGGAATGTAAATGTATATGTGCAGGTATTTCTAAAGGTTTTATTGATAAATTTCATTGTGTCTTTCATCTCTTATAGGATAAAATAATTGCTATATAGTTTTCCTTCTTGGAAATGAACTGGCTGCTCTGGTATATTTTACCTGGAGATAATGCTGAAAAAGCATATGGGAAAAATATTTGGTTGCATTTTCTTACCACATTTTTACTTCATTTTACTATTGTAACTACTGAGTGGCATGTAACATAGTACTAAGTGTGAAAACTGGTATAGGTACCCAAGCAAGGTAAAATTATTTTTAAATAACTTTCACTTTTTATTCCTCTCAAACTCGCTCCCATTTTTTTGTACTTCATAGACATATAAAATTGTGAGGGATCTCATAGATCATCTCGTCACTCCCTGCCAGTACTGAATCATTCCCAACAGCTGTGTATCCAGCCAGCATTTGCTTGCACATTTTCAGAGACATGAAATTCTTGGTACAGACAGCTGCTCTGGACTTAGAACATTTTTTTCACCCTAGAAACTACAGGAATGACTTTAATCCCTTTTTCATTCTTACTGTATAAAGTACTTATCTACAGATTAACAATCTCCAATTCTCCTTCGCCTTACCTAATGCTATTGAACATGTCTTTTTCCTCATCAGCAGTCTTTGTCTTTCAATTCAAGACTGAGCTACCAAAAGCAGTCATTTGGACTATAGATGAGGATTATACAATGAATCAAAGCCACCTGTTTTAACAGACATCAGTGTTTTAATGTCATATGAGGTGGGTCCCTTGACTCTCTTGGTTACTTGTAATCACAAATGTGAACCAGGATCATAGGCACTTGCACACAAGACAAAGTAAATTTCACTCCATCAAAACTTAGTTTGTAAATAATCATATAATTACAAAAAAAAAAAAAAAACTATTTTGTCTCACATTGTTCTTGCTGCTGCCAAGTGACTTTAATTTCATGAGAGAACATTTTAAAACAATTAGTAGGTCCTTGGATTACGTCGGAGATCCGTTCCCACACTGCGACATAATGCAATTTTCGCCATAAGTCGAACCCACCTCTATAAGCACCTACGTCACTCACATGGACCACATACACAGCAGTAATGAAGTGAAACAGTCAAAAATTTTTAAATAAAGATAACAATTCCTGACCTTTACTTGTGGTAAATAAATAAAATAAATAAAGCACATAGGTACATACGTCAAAATGGCAGAACTTTTTTAACAAATAAATGGGAGATGGCGACGTAACCACGAAACGACGTAGATTGAGTCTGACTTAACCTGAGGGCTGCCTCTAGTGCTGTTTGGGAACTTCAAACCAAAGGTCCACTATGTACCATAATATGCAATAATATTTTAACATTCTTATGTTTAAACTGGGGATTTCTTTTCCAACACAATAAATGCCAAGTTAAAGAAGAAAAGTTATTTTTTTAAAGTACGGGCTGCAATCACAGATTGACCTGCCTAATGATTTTGGTATTATAACCAAATACAAGTTAAAATCACAATAGTCTGTTAAACTTTAGGAAGTCACTCAAATTGACATGACCAAATCTTATATTAGCTTTCTTCCAATATAAACCTATGGCTTATTAATGCTTGGGAAAATACTGGCCTGGATTAATCAAACCCTTTATAATCAATTGAATTGCCAAGTGCACGCATGTGTTAATTTCCATTGCAAGTGCTCATTAACCCTTTCCATTTAAAATGCTTGACTAAACTACTTTAGCACCAAGGATATGGAAAAACATCAATTATCCCAAGACAGAAAAGAAACATGGGGTGGCACTATGGAAGATACTCGTCCAGTTAAAATTTAATATGTAAATCAGTCTTAGACAGTATCTTATCTGCCCAACCTGTGGTTCAGTCCTCCAAACAGTGGGAAAGGAGAGGCTGAGAGACTGTCCAGAGTCCTGCTCATGCCAAGTTAACCGCTGAAATTGAATTAACACACTTCATAATCAACCATTATCCATAAACTACACAAGCAAACATTTGAGATGGTTTTTATTAAATATACAAAAGCAAAATCACGCAAGCGCTAGGAAGGTAGGACTACTTAACGGCATTTTCTTTGGACGGTGGTACAGCACCTTTAAGGTTAACTTGGATTTTAACAAACCTTGAGCACAAATAGCTAACTACATTCTATATTTCTCTTAGCAGTTTTAGGGTCTACCCAGTCATCAATCTATTATTTAAGACCTTTTCTCCAGAATATATAAACATGGTAATCAAAGAAATGCAATGTTTAGCAAACCATTGAACAATAAAATTATTCATTCTTTTCCATATCAAGATATTCACTAGATCTTACTTCCACAATGTGCATTAACAAAAATCAATGTAGGGTAAGACATTTACTCTCATCCCATAGATTGATCACCTTATATTGTTAATACTGTTTTCCAAAACCAAACAAAAGCAAAGCTGTACACCCCTTTTAAACGTTTAGCTTTAGCTTTAACAAAATTGTTCTACAAAAGCTACTCAACATATCCAGAAATAGAACTACATTTTGCTCATGATGTCACCCTGGAGTATTAGTTCAGAACCAACTTCTGAGCTATATATTAGTCCCAGAGACTCATCAGCTGCTGGTCTTACAGATCTGTGATTGGTTTGAGCAAAATAAATAAAGTTATTTGAGACTAACGTTAGTTTCCAAAAAGAATGACTATGTGGGATGAGGGCATGCGACAGGGTACGGGATGCTGGGGGAAAGTCAATAGGGGGAAAAAAGGAGATATATGTACTTCTATGTGTAATACTTTAAACAATAAAAAAAAAAAAGAATGAGTACTTTCATGAACATTACTAGACACAGTGTCAATATTTTTTGTCTTTCCCCTTTGAAAAGAATGTTTTAAAATATTTTTGCTAGCAGAATTTCTGATTTACAATTATACTATACAACTGATCGGGAGATGCACATTGGTGGGTATTAATTATGTAAATAAGTAAACTTAGATGTGTACTTTTAAAATACAGATCAGTACTTGAGTGGGCTCCAGGTATCATAGTGCTATGCTGTAGCCACACTTAAGATGAAAGCCCAGCCCCCTGCCGGATATAACAGAAGTCGTTATTTGCACCATGGCAATACCATCCCATGAACACTGATCATAAACATATAACCTAAGGAAAAGAAAAGTGCTGTACCAAAAAAAATATTTTGCTAGCTTCAAAGTATATTTTCAGCTCTATTTCTTTTCAAATACACAAATATCTGACGTTTTCAAAAAAAAAAAATGTTGATTTGAGGAGCAGATAAGAGCTATTACGAGAGCTATTAGCATGAGTGGTCAAGATGGAAGATACTGAACCTTTAAGAGACAGAGACACTGCAATCTGCATGTGCTTTGTGAGACCATTATCAGGGTATCTGAACCTGACTGGTAGGTCTGACAGTTCATAGTTCAATCCATGGTGTTTCTCAAATGCTTTAGTCATACCTGGTACATGTCAAAAGTGGACAGTCTGGTCATTTCCTATCATGCCTCCTTCTCATGGAAAATAATTTAAATTTCAAACAAATGCACAGTTTGTATACAGCCTGGGAGCCAACTCCTCTACTCTGGGATGGGGTGGGGAAATCAGTTGAGCACTATGAAAATCAAGAACCGCCACTAATAAAATTCAGATACCGGTATTCAAATTAAGTTTCTACCTCTATGCTTCCCTTAGTTCTAAAGGGACATAATGCCATGATATAGTAGTATGACTCAAGAGAATAGCTCCTAACAGACTACATTTGTTATATAAGATTTCTAACTCAGGAGAATCTATAGTACCCATAGCAACAAAGAGCTGTTAGTGTAAACATAAGTCACAATGTGTTACAGTAATGGTTTCTGAGTTGGAAACCTCTTAAAGCATTTAATATCAAAAGTAATTGTAACAAGGAGGGGGGGGAGGAGTATTTCAACAGCTGTCTGCAGAGGGATTACTGAAAGGATTATAACCCAAGCTAACTATGCCTCAACTGGACCTACAAAAATAATATAAGTAAGGCTAACTAAGCCTGGCCAATGTGGGTCAGTGGTTAGAGCACCAGCCTGCACACTGAAGGGTCTGGGGTTCAATTACCAGTCAAGGGTTCATGTGGGAGGCGACCAATCAATGTTTCTCACAATGCTGCTTCTCTCTTTTCATCTTCTCTCCCTCCCTTCCACTCTATCTAAAAATCATTGGAAAAAATATTCTAGAGTGAGGATTAACACAAAAACAAAACAGATTAATGGGGAAGGGGGGAGACACAAATTAAATTCAGAGCAAGGAAAGAGTTAATGGGATACTGTCAAATGTAATTTTGTTTCTGCTTTCTCCTGTAAGGGATTAAATTGCATAAAACACTAGAAAAGGTAAAGATTAGTAGATATAGAGAGACCATCCAAGTACTCAATGTTCTAATCACTTACATGCTTAGGAACTAACAACCTACCACCAAGGTGGGTGACTTTCACGGTCAATCATCTTTGAAGAATCAGCTAAGGACTACATATCTAGTAGTAGATATGTTGTCTTTTTTTTTTTTTAATACATTTTATTGATTTCAGAGAGGAAGGGAGAGGGAGAGATAGAAACATCAGTGATGATGGAATCATTGATTGGCTGCCTCTTGCACGTCCCCCACTGGGAATCGAGCCCGTAACCCAGGCATGTGCCCTTCACGAGAATCGAACCCAGAACCCTTCAGTCTGCAAGCCAACGCTCTATCCACTGAACCAAACCAGCTGAGGCCATATCTACAATAGTTTTTAAAGCATGAGAAGGTGGCTTCCCCAAATAGCAACCAATAAACCCTGCATTAGCCCTGAATATCCCAGAATACATTATTAAAAGGATATTTGTTAAAACTTATAAAGGTTTTAAAAATACTTGGATAGGATTATTTATGAAAGCCCAGGAAACCTATCTGGTGGATAGACGTGGCCGGGTCTCATGATCACAAGAAAGAAAAATCAGGAGTGGGTACTGATATAATCAGGTGGATATAAAACTGAATAATGACTCTTCATATTCAGAGTATGAATTTTCAATGCCTTGCTGTGCTTGGCAACTAGTTTACTGCAGGAACTGACCAACAGTCAGTTCCTTCGAGGTGTTCCCCAGGCTAGAATATATAAAGTCTGAAAACTTCTCATTATGAAATGGTGTGACTCTTCTCATTCTCCTGTTTCTACATCCTCTTCTTCAACATATTCTCCTCCATTACCCAATCCCAAACAGTGACAGTTACTCTCCCAAATGTGAGGGAGCATTTTTCTTAGAGTTAGATTTCTACAAAGACATCCATAAACACCCTTGATCATTATATGCAATATCTATATATTGGTTTTCATTGTTTAAGAAACTTAGCCACTTACACTATTTTCAAATGCCTTAACTTCCTCATCCCAAATGCAACACAAAAATGCTTATGAAAACATGCATACCATAATTTAACTGCCTAAACAAAAATTAAGTAATTTTATCTTAAAACCTGCTATTTGAAAAAGGCAAAAAAAAAATTTACAACTTACAAGTGCTGCAATTTTTTTTAAGTTGGTAAGAAAAATGATACTGTTGTGCCATCAATGGTTATGAATCAAGACAAGTGACAACAGAAGGTAATGTGCTTAGTCACTTAAAATTCTTCCTTTTTAGACCCAGACGTAATATTAAACAAAAAACAATAATTCTCTATTTTTTAAAAACTGGCAGTAATATGTCTTTATTGTGGATTAAGCAAGTTTATGAAATTGCTATTTGGAATCTTTAAAACAATGCACTGAACATCTTAATTTCAGAATTTTATTGTATTGCACTAAAGGAACAGCAGGGTGGTTATACAGTATTCTCTTTCAAACCGTTTTGTAAATCTGAAGTACTTGCAAACTCTTAAGACTACCTTTACCACCAGATTAGGACAGTAAATATAATAACCAATTTCTTAATAAGTAATGTCTTACAAATTAAAACACATTTAAAATAGCTTTAAATGCATTCTTCATAAGCAATTCAGCATGTTTTTATATCATATTCACTTATGCTTAAGAATTAAAGCAAGTATATTACTGTGATGGAAATATGGGAAATCTCTCATTCATGCAATATATGGGCGTAATATTCAAGTTAAAGGGGGGAAAATCCCACTCTTCTTATTTTTTTAATGTATCCTTATATAATCATCTACATGATAGATGAGGAAACCCAGGAAGTTTCCCACAGATCAGATATATATTTTCAGTTCATCAGAAGCACCTGGTCATCTACAGCTATTTGTAATTAGATGGCATTTCATTAAAACCAAAACAAGTTCCTATAAACAAAAGCTTCCAATGGACTAAGGACAATAATTAATGCAATCATTCAAGGGATCACGGCTGTTCCTTAAGGAGTGCAAGTTCCAACCTGTCAACACCAGAGGTAATCACTTTACATTAATTTATACGTAATTCATTTAAATTCTTTATCCGAGTATAACATATTAAAACAGTCTTTCCACAAGCAAAAAATGTGGAAACATTTAAAAAATAAGGAGTCATTTTTTAATGTAACTGATCAGATTCCATAGGCTACTCGTGGAAACAGGATCTTGCTGGATAGAATCCCTTCGTTTGGTGGCTTTTTGCATGCATTTTAACTGGACCACTTCTTCTGTGTGTTGTTCTAAGAGCTCACCAAGACATAGATCATGCTGAAAAGAAGAAAAAGGCTGTTAATGCAAATATTCCTCATTATAAAAACTAAGAGTGCCAAAAAGTTGAGTCTGTTCTATATAGCAAGCAAGTTTGTGGTATCACACCATCACAGAACATAAAAAGACCAACAAGTTCAAACATGATGTTAACCGGCATTTATGGACTTTTGCCTAAGGTAGGACTTAGCTTGGTGCATGTGCAATAGTTGTTCCCTATTCCTTTCCCATTTTAGCAAGTAGAACAGCACAGCTGAAAGCTCAATGGGGGATCTGAGCTTAGAGAAATCCAAAATTCCACACTTGAGAGTTGAGTCTATTAAAAGAAGCCAGTCTTCAAGGGGTCACTTCCTGCCAGGCCCTGTGAGGTCTTCATACATGACCTCCTTGAAAGTTCCAAGCAGTCCTAAGAGGTGAGTTCTATTACTAACCCCATTGTGCAGATCGGAATGGCCAGTTAAGGAACTTTCCCATTAGAGAAAGGCTCTAGGCAACAGCAATAGATTTATCCATTTGATTTAGGCTTACAGACTGCCAGACAATTCTAGATGCTCTATAGGCATAGCATGCTTCAGAACCATGTATCTCTACATGAAAACGCAAACCAAGGAGGTGAGCAAACTCAATTTAAAACAGAAATGAATGCCCTAGTACCACCACCTCCTGGTGAACGTTTTCCCACACTGTACATCTCCAGTGATTTATCCAATCACACATTTCTTTCAGTAAAGTTTTAAGTGTCTACTATATGCTAGCACTGTTCCAGACATTTGTTACCGAAACTTAAAAATAAAAACAAGAAATTGGGATGACACATAGAACTTCACTTTTCAGAACTGATTTGCTTTCTTTGTTTCATATGAGTGACATCTGTAGGTAACAGTAAGAGAGATACTCGTTTTCATAATTATAACCTCTAAAGGCATATTCCAGTCAAGCCTTTCATGCATCCTTTTCTACAATGGAAACACACATGATATAGAGAACATGAGCATAAACTTACAATATAATACCTAGCAAGTTTTCAAGTAACAAATAGGAGGAAATGGGAGCTAGTTATAACAATTACACCTCATACAGCTAATTTCCCTCAGATTTTGAAAGTCAGATGGAAAGCCCTCTAGCTAAATATAAAGCAATAAAAAATGGGAAGAGTTTATTTATACCACTTAAAGAAAAGTGATACTTCCACCTGACAATATCCTTTTCTAGTTTTAATAAGCAGCCATTTTATTTCACCTGCAGTCCACTCAGAGCAGTGCTTCTCACGCAGGCAATTTTGCCCCACAGGAGACACTTCTGGTTATTACAACTGGGGCGGGGGTGCTACTGGCTAGTGGATACAGATGCTGCTAAGTATCCTACAATGCACAGGACTGCTCCACACACCCAAGACTGACCCCCAACCTAAAATGTCGACAGTGACAAGACTGAGAAACCTAATGACATGAATCTATCAAGGGGGGGTGGGGGGGGGGGGCGGTGATAATTACATCATCCTATAAGATAGAACTGTTTTTCATCCATCCAATTCAGATTAATCAAACTACAAGATATACAATTTATGAAGCATGATAGAAAAAAATTTAAACACAATCTCGACACTCTTGTTTTGTTTTGTTTTTCAAACTCACCAAGCCATATCCTCCCAATGCCATCACCTTACCATAAAGAATGAGGATGGTCCTTCACTAACTGAATGAACCTGAAAACTTAGAAAGTAGCATGCCTAGCCAAACTATCTGCTTCCGACAGCACACCAATTGGCTGCTTTGACAAGTACCAGTATATTCACATTCCATGTGAACTGGCTGGTGTGCACTGCCTTTACCAGTTACCACCATTCAAGACAGTTATTCTTCAAGTGGATACTAAGGTGTTAGGATCGTAATGCCTGCAAACTTTTTAGACAGCAAAGTGAAATATCACATTTTTATTTTTTAAACTTACCCGTATAAGTAGTAAAAAAAGGCTAGAAGATAAAAAGCTAATTTGCACCATCCTTCTTTCTGACAGTATGCTAAAATATCAGCATTCATGATGGTTGTAGGGTCATAGAGTCCTGGTCCACTCATCACTGGTCTACTCATATACCTGTAATGAACACAGCCTATCAGCCACTCAGAAAGGGAGCAAACCTTCAGCATGGGAAGGAAGGTTTTTTCCCTAATATTTGGTCCACATAGGAAAGAATACTTTTAGAGATGGAGTTCTTTCCTTTCATCATCTTAATTTTAAAACTGCAGCCCCTAAATGAGCAGAACAAGAGAGCTAAAGAAGTCACATCTGGCCTCCTCTACACTTTATCAGAAATTCAGAAAAATAGGAATAATTGTAAAAAGTATATAAGAGTTAACGTTTTATTTTAACATAATTTTACTTACAGAAAAGGTACAAGAACACTAAACCCAGACATTCCAAATGTTCACACTTACCACATTTGCTTTATCCTTCTCTTTCTCATTTTATCTCTAAATATGCATACTTTTTTTTTTTTTAACCATTTCAAAGTTCAGCTATAGATGTGATATCATTTACTCTTAAACACTTCTTCAGTATATATTGCCTAAAATCAAGGGCAATGTCATTTTTACATCTATGTAGATCAGGTAGAACTTTTAAAAGTTATGAAATATGAATATCTTTTATAAATAACCACATTCAAGTTTGGATTTATATAAAGTTCAAAGAAGGGCAAAATTAATATAAGGTTTTAGAAGTCAGTTTCTCTTTGGGAAGCACAGGGGTAACAGATTGGGATGGGGCTGGAACTGGCATATGTCTTG
The DNA here is from genome assembly GCF_964339955.1 of Pipistrellus hanaki. Classification (NCBI taxonomy): domain Eukaryota; kingdom Metazoa; phylum Chordata; class Mammalia; order Chiroptera; family Vespertilionidae; genus Pipistrellus; species Pipistrellus hanaki. The sequence continues at coordinate 36,103,401 of NC_140503.1, read as the reverse complement.
ATCTGCTGGTGGTTTCATGGGTGTCTACATATGTATAAATTCATTGAGCTGTATACTTCAGACTTTGCACAGTATTGTATGTAAGTTATACCTCATTAAAAAAAATCTTTAAAGAGTAATAAAGCAAACTCTCTAGAGTCTAAGAAGTATAGTAAATCAGTTATTTGCTCATTCACTTTATTTTTAAAATAAAGGCCAACTAATTTCCAGTTTTTATTTAGGTAACTAGCAAGTAAGACAGCCATATTAACTATAGTATAATTTAATTAGGAAAAGTATTAGTAGTATATCTAAATATTACCTCCAAATATGATATGCCAAGAGGGGCATATTGAGACCCAGGGTAAGCCACTCTGCTGCACAAAGAAACATGACACAGAAGAAAGCATGGATGAGGTACTCTGGAAGTACAAGCTGGAAGAAAAACACAAGCCAGTTATCAAAATGCCTGGGCGTTCAATCAACTGTTAACTTGGAAAGCAGGTGGCAACCAAGTTTCCATAATGAAAAATTACTGTTTTCCTAGATTCAAAGATGAAACTACTGAGTTTCATTTCCATATTTAACTTTTTACCAAAGCAGGATTGCAAGCAAGTGGATAAGAGGATATAGCTTGTACTAAAAGAATAAAATCTAAACTTTAAAACTCATATTATTAAAGCAATAAGTTATATTATACAAAGTTACCACCCAGATGATTGTTTAGTTCTTTGCTGATCAATTGGAATACTTTTTTTTCTACTATTCAAAAATGATAAAATTACAAAAATAAGATAATCTGATCACATGCAACGTATTTTTAAAAATCCACAAAAACAGAACTCCCCTTTAGAAGTTTACACATTAGTGTTTTTAATCCTTTAACAGTAACCCAAAATGCTACATATACAGTATTTAACAAACCACAACACATTACCACAAAGTAATTTTTCAATGGAAAGCCAACAGCCAATAATCTCAGCACAGTCAGGGAGGAAAGAATACTAATATGCACAAATACAAGTGATGTACTTTCTGCAATGTAGGAGGGAAAAGACAGCTCTGACCCAAGAAATTGGAATGTTCCCCAGTTCCTGCACTTCCATTCTTACACGGCCTTCCTGTTTCGTTAAGCATGCTTTCCAATGAAAGACAGTGCAGACCAGTAGAAGCTCAGAATTTAAGAACAAAATAAATCTTTTAGTAGTAGGTAGTACTAAGTGAGGAAAAATCAATTCAAGTAAAATGCTTTTTATAAAATGACCAGGAGTTAATGCTTTGTTCTAAATTATCTTTCTCATCCTAAAGATTTCAGCCTAACGACTTTGTAAATAAGAATACCAAAACCACCCGGCAGCTAGCTCAGTGGTTGAGCGTCGACCTAAAAACCAGGAGGTCCTGGTTCAATTCCCGGGTCAGGGCACATGCTGGGGTTACAGATTCGATCCCCAGTGTGGGAAGTCCAGGAGGCAGCCAATCAATGACTCTGTCATCAATGAGATTTTTCTCTCCCTTCCCCTTCCTCTGTGAAATCAATAAAAATATATATTTTTTTTAAATAACACCTTTCATTACAAGTTGCAGCCTAAGAACTGCCTATAAGTGACAGCTGAAAAGCAGTTTCTCAAATGTTTGCATCATACCAAATTATATGAATCCTCAACATTATCAGATCTTTCCTAGGGGAAACCATAGCTGTAGAAATAATAACTATATTCTACATTCAAGCCGATTTTCTAATACTGCCAAATTACCTTTTCCAATTTAAAGGTACAGAGAGAAGTTTTTAATCAATATTATTTTAAATGAAATCCCAATAAAACTAATTTTTCCACACCACCAACCAGGTATTTTCTACAAACTTAAGTATATAAACTTGTAAATAGTATGAACCTTTAAGCTAGCATTTAACATCAAAATTAACACCTACAGTCTCTAAAGAAAATGTCCATAGGAAATCTTTAAAACTCTGACTACAACCAGGAAAAACCAAGAAAAAAAGGATATTTTATTAGGAGTTCTACTACAGCTGCTGTTTACAACCCTAATTTAAATTATGGGACTTTTCTTTTAAATAAAGATAATTAAAATTTGCCCTCTAAAAGCCCATTAATATCTAACAATATGAATTATCACCCAAGTTTTGCCCTACACTTACAGGCTGAGGTATGAGGAGAAAATGATTTTGAAAGTATGATCCCTATTGACTTTAAACAATATACTTTAGTGATAGTGAAAATAATCTGCAACTCTACCAGTTCTAATCTGAAACAAATGCTACACTCCTTCTCAAAAAAAAAAAAAAAAGTCCAGAAAATTTTATTATGCACCTATTATAAAAACCAATCCTCTCTGGTTGTTCTTTAGGAGACAAAAATTTTCCCATAAGTGGCATAAAAATTATTCCACCTAGGAAACAACATTGATACAAAAACTTCCAGAAAAAAATACCTCATGCAATATAATGGAAATGATAGCAATTTAGCATATAAGTCAATATATTCTCTAGTTAAGGCTCACATTTTTTAAAATAATAATATTTGTCTTCCCTCATACTTTGGCAGAATTGTCAAAACAAAATTTTAATAGGGAAAACTGTCAGATGCACTGCTATTAAGCTAATTACCGGCATCTAATCCAAAATACAACCTGTGCTTGTATAAAAATTTCCTCCCAACATATTGCAGCATAAGGATATCCCAAACACATCTTCTTATGTTAAAGTGAAATTAGTCCTTCTTAAATTTATAGTAAAGTAGGAAAATACAAGAGGATGAGCTTAACCATCAGGTTGTTGGATTCAAATTCTGGTTATTCCTTAGCTGTGTAACCTTGAGCAAGGTGCTTTAATCTCTGTAAGCCTGTTTACTCTCCTATTCATGAAAATAAACTGTCATGAGAACTGGATGGCAAAACGCAAGATAAGATGCTCAGCTCTGAGGCTGGGACCCAAGAAAGCACTCATCTGATTTCAGCTATTATTATTCTCATCAGGATTTGCTTTTTTGAAGTAGTGAAAAGCCAAAGACAGAATACTAATATTAAACAACTGTCAAAAGGAGAAACTTCAGTTTCTAAATTTCTTGTAATAGTGTGTTAAGATGTTTTCCAATGAACATCATTACTTTCCAATGAAAAGGCAGTCATCTTATATTTTGTTTCATAAGAGCAGAGAAACAATTCGTAAGATAATACCTTTAAATGTACATACTCGTCATATTTTAACAGTTCTTTAAAGGCAAACTAGAAACCTATCCCATCATTCATATTTATCTAAGAAACAATAATAAAGTAGCAAATTAACTTTATAGACTAGCAACTTTCAACCTTTTTCAACTTGTGGCACACATAAACTAATTACTAAAATTCTGTGGCACACGAAAAAAGATATATTTTGCCTATCTGGAAAAAAAAAAAGCTATAATTTTGATTCATTCACACCAATGGCTACTGTTTTAGCTGTTGTCATGTTTTATTTGACAACCTAAGGGAGAAGAGGTCAATGCCCCTGACTAGTCATGTACTGCATGTTTTAAAAACTCTTGCTACACACTGGTTGAAAAATCACTGTTATAAATCCTTTTCCAAATCCCTCTAGCAAGCTAGAGAATCACGGTGTTATACAACTGAAGTTTACACAAGCTCTCATCTTCATGAGGTAATTTTTAAAGATGAATTATAGTATACTATATCTTAAAGTACCTAAAGCTTTCTTACAAACCACCTTTCAGTTTCTGACCAGCTAGGAAAAATCAAATCTACAGGCTAAAGGGGATTCTTTCTAAATGAGGTAAGTATAATAAATGAAGTAAAAATATAGAGAGAATCCCCAAGCACAATGAGCTACATTATAATTAAACCCATCAGAACCTAGTATAAGACAGGTCTGTTTTAGAAATTCAGAGAGGATATATGTATTAGGAATAATTTTATAGATAATTGTATACAAATTGTCCACAAATTTCTGGCAGCATGAGTTAACAAGTTAGCATTGCTGCAAGATTCCAGAGCCAAAGAACAGAGCTAGCTACCTAAAACGCTCTGATTAAACATCAGCTGAAACAAAATTCATTCCAGAGGAGACATAATTAAAGTTAAAACTAAAGACTCCCAAGTAACAACAGGTAAATAATCTTGCCATCCACTAAAGTCATTTTATGTTAACCAACTATCAAACATTATAGCAAATAATGCAACATAGAAGTGCCTATAGCTATGATATATTTTTTTTTTAAATGCATAAGCATTTAACAGCTTTCCCTACTTGGCAGGGCCAGCAAGCATTTGCATAAAACATGGCATTTCATGAAAGCATAAACCTCAACAGGCATATGAACGAGCACACTGAACATAACATTTTACAGATACAAATGCCCTAACCCTCCCCATGAAATGAATGCAGCAGGAAAACATTAAACTAAAAAGCAGTACACACCTTTAATGCAATTTTGACTCTTTTAATCTTTTTGACCTTTTCAACTGTCTTTGGCCGACAATGTAAAAAGCAGATTGGAAGAATGTTAGTATGACAGCTGACAAGATCACCAACAGATTAATAATAGTCAGAACAGTCAAGCAGGACAGGAAAAATAATACTTTTTAAAGTCAGTTTCAAAAAGTACAAATATACCGTGCTACTGAGAATATTGGCCATTTTCAAATTATATCAAGTTAAAAGCAAAAACAGTTTTAAAATCTAAAGAAAACTCCGATATTATAACTTACAGGATTCAGGGTATTACACTGGTCTATAGGATTCTTGTAATCAGTCTTCAGCTCATCAAATGCTATAATCTAAAATAGAATTTAAACAGTTAGGACCTCTTGCTTTAATAAAAAGATGCAACAAACCTGTCCTATCATCAAATAACTGAATAAAGTTAATAAAAAAGCAAATATTACATGTACACTGATTTACAATAAACTCAATATGTGCTAATAAATAAGTAACTAGAATCAGACTTAAAGAACTGAACACTTTTATATTATTATCACTAACATGACCTGATATTACCGTGATAAATACCTTCAATTTTCAATTATTTCCTATGCCTCTTTCAAGTTATTTTGACTTGAAATTATCTTCGCCCCACCCACAACTATTCATCAAAACTCTTTGTCCTAAAAAACCTTCTTCCTATGTCAACTCATCCCTTGGGCAGATATAAGTGCTTATCTGTCAAATCTCTCCAGAGCACAGGGCTTTATAATGTTGCCAATATGGCATCCCTCACACCTTTACGTACAGACTGTGCCTCCCACCAGACTGTGCCATCAGGGTGAAGTGTTTTTAATCACCTGTGCATGCCCCACCCTCATCACAGTGTCCAGTGGGACACTGGAGATGGACTGGCATGCTTCAGTTTGCTCCCGTTTGTGCCTGAGCTTTCAAAGTCCTACTTGGATCTGGAAATGCAAAAAAATGGTCTCAGAGTAGAGAAACTGGAGATTATTCAACTTCACGGGCAGGACCACCACACACAGGCGCGCAGTTCCTGCCCAGGCCAAAGGGTTCCCAGCCCGCCCCTGAGCCTGCTGCCAAGCATCTGGCACGGGCTCTGCCCCAGACGCTGTATCTGTTCAGGAGGAAGGATTCTTTTGCCCCAAAAGGTATCTTGTTCCAGTTCACCTGACAGCACCATACAGGCAAGAGCAGAGTCCTGTTCAAGGCCACTATAAAAGTGACCAATCTGACCTCCTTTCATGAACTCATGCAGGTCATTTTACCTGGTCACCAAACTACAGCCTGTGTAAGGGTAAGGCCAGCTAAGGCCGGTTTTTCACAGTGTGAGGAGTGAAGCACTTATAAATGCGATAAGGGGAGGAAGATGGCATCACTTTACATGCATGGCAGAAATGCTTTTGTCCAGACTCTAGAGAGTTGTGGCTTTAACATGCAGGGTCACTAAACACAGCTGCAAAGTTAAAATGTACTGAAAAGTCAAATGGGGTAACGGACCACTTGGTGATGCTAAGATAGGCGTCAAAATAAGAAGTCAAAGCACCACCCTATGGGGAGATATTTCAGTTGCTGCCACTAGTTACCTGGGGAACAGAACTTCATCTGCCCTTTGGTGGGTTACAAATAGCGTCTTTATATACTAGTATGTGACAGTGTTACTCAATATTACCAGTAGCCAATGGAGTCGTATATTTCTAGATTTTAATATGCTGGTTTATTTCCCTATTAAGGTTTTTAGCTTCATAAAAATGTGTTTTTTTAATTTCTAGGATGTTATAAAACCCACCAACCTAACCTAATAAAAATTCTAACTAGTGGGGATAAAAGGGAGAGATCAACCAAAGGACTCGTGTGCATACACATGAGCCTAACCAGTGGTCAAGGACAACAGGGGGGTGGGGGCATGCGTGGGGAGGGGTAGAGGATGGGAATGAGGGGGAATGAGGACAAATATGTGATACCTTAATAAAAAATTTTAAAATAAATAAATAAAAGTTAAAAAAAATTCTAACTAGCCGAAACCGGTTTGGCTCAGCGGTAGAGCGTCGGTCTGTGGACTGAAAGGTCCCAGGTTCGATTCCGGTCAGGGGCATGTACATTGGTTGTGGGCACATCCCCAGTAGGGGGTGTGCAAGAGGCACCTGGTCGATGATTCTCTCTCATCGACGTTTCTAGCTCTCTATCTCTCTCCCTTCCTCTCTGTAAAAAATCAATAAAATATATTTTTTTTAAAAATTCTAACTAATATAGGAATAGAAATAAAAAATTAAAATGTAAACTCCATAAAAGCAAAGCTTTTCTCTGATATGCTCTAGGATCTAAAAAGTGCCTGGCACATACTTAAGTGTTCAATCAATATTTATTGATGTAAAAAGGGAAAAAAGAAAAATAGCCCTATGCTAAAAAAAAAAAAAAAAAAAAAAAAAAAAAAAAAAAAAAAAGTGCAGGACTCAGCAAAAGGCATTTTCCTCTGCTAATGATCCCTAACATATATGAATGTACAATTAGAAGATACTAACTTCTGATCATTTATGGGCATTAGTCACTCACCTGATATTAGCTCTGCATTATTCCCAATGCATTTTAATAATAAAGTTCAAGACAAGAACCATGATCACAAATACAATTACTTGCCTAAAACAAGATCAATTTAACAGCAGATTCCAAAATGTATGTCTTAAAAATGACTTTTTTAATTAAACATTTCTTTCAAGTGATTTCAAGGGATCTTTTAATAAATATGATGATGGCCGAAACGCAGTTTGGCTCAATGGATAGAGCGTCGGCCTGTGGACTGAAAGGTCTCGGGTTCGATTCCGGTCGGTCAAGGGCATGCACCTTGGTTGCAGGCACATACCCAGTGGGGGGTGTGCAAGGGGCAGCTGATCAATGATTCTCTCTCATTGATGTTTCTAACTCTCTGTCCCTCTCTCTTCCTCTCTGTAAAAAAATCAATAAAAAATTTTTTAAAAAGAAACTAAAATGTTATTAAAAAAAATAATAAGTATGATGATGAATGGGTTTCTGTTTAAGTGCTATAAGCTAGTTTTCAAAACTTTTAAGAATCTTTTGTGATTTCAAATTTTTGGTAATTGTGTGTCTGGACAAAGATATTCACAAAATTTTCCACAGAAGTGCAAACACAATAAAAACAGATAAATCCCTAAAAATACCAAACTACCCAATTCAGGATACCTTCGAATCTGATGTACATCCTTAGGGAATGACTTCTAAATTTTTAGCTTTCAAACAAATCTGTGCTCCCAACTCTATTCCCCACAGAGCACTAATCACATGAACTAGGACTGAACTGACAGAAGAGACAATCAGCATAAAAAACATCTACAAGCGTCCAGCTGGGTGTGGCTCAGTGGTTGAGTGTTGACCCAAGAACCAAGAGGTCACCTGTTCGATTCCCGGTCAGGGCATATGCCCAGGTTTTGGGTTTTGGGCTCCATCCTTAGTGTGGGGTGTGCAGGAGGCAGCCAATCAATGATTCTCTCTCATCATTGATGTTTTTTTGTTTTGTTTTGTTTTGCTTTGTTTTGTTTTCTCATAATCAAAACTTTATTGAAAAACTGACACCAGCCGAGACCGGTTTGGCTCAGTGGATAGAGCATCGGCTTGGGGACTGAAGGGTCCCGGGTTCGATTCCGGTCAAGGGCATGTATACCGTGGTTGCGGGCATATCCCCAGGGGGTATGCAAGAGGCAGCTAATTGATGACTCTCTCTCATCAATGTTTCTAGCTCGCTCTCTCTCTCTCTTCTTCTCTGTGCAAAATCAATAAGATATATTTTTTTAAAAAAGAAAAAAGAAAAACTGACACCAAAATAGGAGATCACTGCTGTATACTTACAAAACTAAATGTGATTACATTACCCTGGTAGATTAACTAGAATTACTAAACGGATAAGGCCTTTTTGTGATATAGCCCAAATTCCGGAAGCTGTGTGGGTCATCAGTGTTACTTTCCTCTAAACGAACACCCTTCTGTGAGTCTAGCCTTTCCTCCTGGCGGCGGGCACACACTGCTGAACCACCCACGCAAAGAACCACCGTCTGAGCACGGCTGAAAACCGTGGTGATCTTGGAGCACCCTGGACATTTTACATCCATAAAATAAGGATTTGGACTTTGAACTAGCCGTTTCTTTGATGTTTTTTCTTTTCCTCTTCCGAGGACAGATGTGGTAAATCTCCAGCCAAAGGCATGTTGATCCTCCTGCAGGCGCAGGCCATCCTGACCTCCAAGGCGACACCCAGCTCATCACTGATGCTTCTCTCTCTCCCTCTCCCTTCTCAGAAATCAATTAAAATAAATGTTTTTAAAAAAACATCTACCAGCCGAAACCGGTTTGGCTCAGCGATAGAGCGTTGGCCTGCGGACTGAAAGGTCCCCGGTTCGATTCCGGTCAAGGGCATGTACATTGGTTGCAGGCACATCCCCAGTAGGGGGCGTGCAAGAGGCAGCTGGTCGATGTTTCTCTCTCATCGACGTTTCTAGCTCTCTATCTCTCTCCCTTCCTCTCTGTAAAAAAATCAATACAATATATTTTTTAAAAATAAAATAAAAATAAAAATAATAAAAATTAAAATTAAAATTAAAAAAACATCTACCAGCCCTAGCCGGTATGACTTAGTGGATAGAGCGTTGGCCTGCAGACTGAAGGGTCCCTGCTGCGGGCTTGATCACCAGTAGGGAGTGTGTAGGAGGTGGCTGATCAATGTTTATTTAGTATTCTCAATCTGTTTCCAAAGGATGTATAATCCTCTGAACTACCAAGAAATCTCTAAGGATAAAAGCTTCCCACTAATATGCAGAATACAATTTTTTTTAAGTTCTAAAATAGGACTTAACATTATATCTAGATTCATTTCAAACTAAAACTTTTTTAAAACGTACAGTTCAGGTTTTCCACAACTTGGTTCAAAGTGTAAAAAAAGCCATCCACAGCTCCCTTCTAAAATAAAAACCCTCATCACTCAGAAAACAAAGAGCGCCCATCCTGCAGGAAGTGACTCGTCCACATCTGCAGAAAGAAGGGAACTGTTTCAGTTTCACTGGAGGCTCATTACTAAGATGGAGAGAGTCTCCCTCCCAAATGATCTGTACTTAGTGTTCTTCCACCAAAGAGCCTAAAACGCTCTTTAAGTTACTGGTTCCTACGGACAAGCATTTGGAGGGAGCCGTGACTTAGCAGACATAAGCATTCCTGGCTACACTAACAGTCGAGCTCTTAACAATTATAAACATAATCGCACTCTGGAGCAAAAGGAAATGGATGTGTGATAGATATCACTCTACCTTAGACATTTTGCACAAGACGCTGCAGCTCTTTAAATGACCCTGTCACTTTATGTTCCATAAACAAATCCTTGTTATGGGCGGAAGACCTGACTTAAAATTCACATTCCTGTGAACATGCCCAATCATTCAAACTAAAACCAATATTCCAGAAGATACTGGATTATAGAGGGGGGGGGGGGGGGGAAGTGGCAGAAGCAAATACAAGATACATTTTTAATGAATGCTGATTCCCTGAAGACTGCTTCTCATTCTGCGCTAGAGGAACAGAATTCCTTAAAAACCTCTTGCAGAACTGATGTCACGGGCAACTCACTTGTTCCTTCCCGGGATCAGTAAGGATGTGTTTCTATCCTGCAGCATGTTAGTAAGGGGGGTTGGAGGGGAAGGAGGGGGGTCCCTAGAAGCTTAAGGTTTCTGAGCATTTTCAAAATCAAAGTAAAACTACCTTTACTAAGTCAAGTTACCCAGAATACAGAGGTGGCTGGCAACTGTCTGTTGAAAAACTGGCGGCCAAAGTATGATTTAGGGGAAAAGTTCGGAGATGAGGTCAACAGAGCAATCAATCCAGCATCAAAGTTCACTGGGAAACAGCCCGAAAACAGTGACTCCACTTGCAGAGCACCCGCCAAGTGCTGGGGCGCAGAGTTGGAAATGCATCTCAAACAGGTTACAACTACCTCTCATCTGGGCCAGCCTCCAGCCGAAACCCGAAAAGAAAATCAGTCTGTCTTAAACATTGGGAAAACTCCCTTTCCGCTGAGTTTTCCCTCAGCAGGACTCCGAGCCCGTGACGTCCTCCGGGGATGCGGGGATGTAGGGGGATGCAGGGATGTAGGGGGAAAGGGGGAAAAGGGTATAAGGGTGTGAGGGTGCGGGGGGCCGGCCGGAGTCCGCGCCTGGAAGCGGGGTCCGCAGGGCCGTCAGGACGCGGCCGCCCCACCCACAGCGGGAGCGGAGCGGCGGCGCGCGGCCTGCGCCGGGACCGGCGGGCGCATCCGGGGGAGCCCCGCACGCCCGTCCCGCCCACGGCCTGCAGCCCCGGCCCGCGGAGCGGGGCTCAGACCCCGGCGGCGCGGCCTGCGCCCCCCACCCCGCCCCGCCCCGCCCTCCGGAGCCCGGACCTGGGGGTCCACGGCCACCTCGACCGCGGCGGGCCCGGCGCGGAACCGGCAGCGCCGCCGCGCCGCCTCCCCCGCCCCGGACCCCCGCCCCCGGCGCCCGCTACTCACGTGCCAGATGGCGAAGAAGATGAGCGCGGCGGTGAGCAGCAGCGCCAGCATGTAGCAGAAGGCCGCGAACGTGAACGCCATGGCCGGGGAGGAGGAGCAGGGAGCGGCGGCGCTGCCAGCGGAGAAAGGCGGCGCAGGGCCCTCTGGGTAAAACCATTCACTTCCCCCGGCCACAGCCTACACCGCCGCCGCCGCCGCTGCCGCCGCCGCCGCCGCCGCCGCGGCACCCGTCCTCCCGGCGCGCCTGCGCACTGGCCCGGGTGCGCCGGCGCCCTCTGGTGGCAGAAGTGCGCGTTGCACTTATATTGTCCGCACAGCTGCTTGATTTTTCCTGCCTTGCCGTGTTAATTCTTTTAAACAATTTTTTTTTTTTTTTTTTTTTTTTTTTTTTTTTTTTTTTTTAGTGAGAGCCTAGTATATTCCAGGTACTGTGCTTCTTCTTTGAAATACAAATATGAGTGAGATTATACTTGCACTTAAAGAACTTAGTATGCTGCCCGAAATAAACCTAAATAAATCATGACAGAATTCTAACCCCGTTAAGGGAAGTCTGCGGGTGCCTGTTTCTTAAGTTGTTCAGATAAAGTTGTCTAAATAAAGGAGAGATGGGATCAGCAGTCCAAGGAGACAATTCAAAGACACAGTTGAAAGAAAGAAAGAAAAAAGAAAAAAAAAGCTTGCTGACTTTTTCCATTGCAACCAAGTAGAATATCATATAGACTCTGAAATATAGGGAGATGGACATCTAGATATCGAGACAAGGAGGTACAGATATAGCTGAAACAAAAATTTCATCAAACAATACTAAGACTCATACGTGCTTTCTGTTCTATTCTTTTTTTTTTTTTCTGCTTTGTTTTGAATACTGGTTGTGACCCACGAAATTGATTCACTCCCTAACTGATCATTGCTAGCGGAAGCAGAAATCATTGAAGGCTTTTAAACAGGAGAGGGACATGTTTAGGTTTCCATTAAAGGTTGCTCACACTAGCAAATTGCACAGAGAATGGTTTAGAAAGTCTATCCAGTTCTGACCAACAGAACTTCCTGCAGTCTTGGAAATTTTATCTGCACTGTCCAGTCCTGTAGCCACAAGTAATTGTGGCTATTGAGTATTTGCAATGTGGCTAGTATGACTGAGGAATTGAACTTTACATTTTACAATACTTATTTTAATTAATTAAAATTTAAGTAAGACACATATGGCTAGTGGTTACTGTCTGAGACAGTGCAGGTCTAGGTGACCAGGATTATGTGGCATCTTTTGTGCAAATTACAAAGATATTCTCTCCAGGTAAACAGAGGTCCACACCAGGGCACAGGACAGGAATGCAGGCTGTTCTTCAGCCCACCAACCTCCTGGGCAGGCCACCTGAGTGTAGTATACAAACTGCCCAACTGTGCACCAGGACCCTGATTAGGATCATGAAATCGGAAGCAAGGAGCTCACGGCAATGGTCCTGGCAAAAGTGGCTGTGGCTCTGACTAAAGCAATGGAAACTGGGAGAGAAGGAGTGAACATATTTAATAGTGCTTGGGAGATAAGTTAAGCAGAATTTGACTGATTGGACACCATGGTGAGAGAAAGAAAGGTGTCAGAGAGGACTTTTTAATACTCCAGGCCACAGAAAGCATAACATTGGGCAATATTTGTCCAGGAGAACTCAGACTCCAAGGAGGGGCAGATGTAGTCTCGGGGTAAACATTTTTCAGGGAATTGTCCAAGTCAAACTATGATATTAAGCCCTGTTTTTATAAATATATCCCATCTACACTAATACTGAGAAGGGGCAGCTGGACCAGTGGTCGGCAAACTCATTAGTCAACAGAGCCAAATATCAACAGTACAACGATTGAAATTTCCTTTGAGAGCCGGATTTTTTAAACTTAAACTTCTTCCAACGCCACTTCTTCAAAATAGACTCGCCCAGGCCGTGGTGTTTTGTGGAAGAGCCACACTCAAGGGGCCAAAGAGCCGCATGTGGCTCGCGAGCCACAGTTTGCCGACCACAGAGCTGGACAATGCTCCGTCACAGCAGGACAGCATCCTCCTGCTGACCACACAGATTCTTTGTCCCTCCGGGTTTGAGTGTGAGATATGCAAGGACACCCAGCGACAGAGGGCAAGCCCACAAGTGGGGAGACACGAAAGAGAAAGCCGTCAGCCGAACCCAACGGTAAGGGGAATCCCAGAGTACGCTGGTCCCATAACTCATGTTATTTATGAGTAGATCAAACCCATGTCTCAGCAGACGTAAAGTAACTACTTCCCTCATGGGGGCCTGCCTCTTTTTTTCTTTTTTTCTTTTTTTTAAGAAAAATGAGAGGTTATTAAAAACCAATAATAAAAGTTTCACACGTTCACTGCTTGGTTGCTATTTGTATCTGCTGTTCATGTCAATTTATGCCAACCTCATTGGACCCTGAAATGTCAGAGAGCCTGACATTGGAAGTCTCATAAGTGCACTGGCTTGGTAAGACATTGAAAAAAGAAGCAAATTTTTGCAGATAATCTGCAAGTCCTGGAGCATTCAAATGCTCTTCAGCGATTGCTGACCACCATTCCCAGGGCTTCTATATGTGGTAATCAGGCTAGAAAAACAAGTGGATGGGCATCTGTTTTATCATTGGTTAATCTTTGAATTTTACACTCTTTTGTGCTTAAACTTTCAATTATACACTTTTAAATTTTTATATAGTATTATTAGAAACATTTTGTAGAGCCTCCCTTCCCCAGCACAGACAGAGCCTCTCAGACGCCTGGACCAGAGCCTCTCAGACCCAGGCAATGCTCCTGCCTGTCTGGAGGAATACGCATCTGTGGAGATGACTGCAAATGCACAATTTGCAACTGTAAAACATGTTTAAAAAAAAAAAAAAAAAAAAAAAAAAAAAAAAAAAAAGCTGCTGCTCCTGCTAACCCCCTGGCTGTGCCAAGTGTGCCCAGGGCTGCATCTGCAGAGGAAGCTCAAGCAAATGCAGCTGCTGCCACTGAAATGTATCTGTCTGTCTTGCTGAGGGTGCAGCCTGGGAAGCGTCTGTGCAGTGCATTAGTTGAGAAGTTGAGATGATTGTGCCTTTTGGCATTCCTGTAAAGTGCTTGGAGCAATAAAGTTCTCACTCACTACAAAAGAAGAAGAAAAGGAGGAGGAGGAGGAGAAACATTTTGTAACTTTTTGTAAGTAAAAAGTTTATAATTTGAAAAGAATCCATTTCCCTCCAGTTCTATTGGACTGACACCATCCTGTTTCTCAGCGTGGGCCACAGGCTGGAAGAACAGTCATGAGATTCCATCTCTCACCTCCAACATTATCAGGACTCTCACCTTTGGAAGCTGGGCACGTCCTGGCCAGGCCAGACCTGGAACAGGTGCCAGTCCAGCCATGTACCACATTGCAATTCTCTGGGCTGTGTGCAATGATTGTGGGCAGGGCTGAAGGACACTAATAAGGGAAGATGTGGTACCCTGCAGCCAGCAAAGCCAGGAGCCATTACCACCCACAGGCCTAAAGCACATGTGTCAAGCACAAGGCCCGCGGGCCAAATCCAGCCCGCCAGGCCTTGCAATGTGGCCCGCACCGCGCTGTCATCACTGCACTCCGCTGTCAGTTTATGACATTGTCAGTTTATGACTGTTCAGTAAACCATTTGGCCCGCGATTTAGGCTGGATTTTAGATTTTGGCCCCTTCTCTGATTGAGTTCGACACCCCTAGCATAAAGGATTGTAAAGGGAACTGAATCTGAATTAATAATGTGAGAGTGGCTGTGAGGCAGGAAGGGCCAGGATGGGCCATGGGTGAAGGGAAGTCAAATTGGTTTTGAATAAGCCAAAGCGGTGAGTGACAAGTAAATGGCTAGGTGGTTCAACCGCAGGAACATGGAACTAGGCAGGGAGACACTTTAATATCCTACCAGCAAAAGATCAACCAATTTCTGCTTTTGATATGAAAACTAGAAAACTGTCCATACAGTGAGAGCTGTGTGCTTCCAAGTCCTGAGCCATATTCCAGTCTCAATGAGGCTCAACAGTAGAGCCATCTCTGGGGCAGGCAATCCATTATTATGAGTTATTTCATAATTAATTCAATGACTAGAGCCAGATTAACATAAATATCCAGAAACTTCAACAAAAAGTGTGTGCTACCAATATGAAAATAAATTATACCACTTACTGAAAAAAAATAAAAAAATATTTTTCTTGATTGAAGCTTTTAAAGATGTCATTTTCTCCCAAATTAATTTATATTACCACAATTATAACCTAAGTCCCAATGAGATTTGGAACACAATTATTTTAAAGTTCACCTTAAAAAATAAATACATGAAAATAATAAGTCAATATTTGAAAAAAAAAATAAAGGTAAAAAGAAATTAGCTTTATGAGTTTTAAAAACATTTTATAGTGCTGCAAAAATTATCACTATGATTGAGGCACAAAAATTGACAAACATATCAATGAATTAGGATACTGATCCTAGAATTCCATATAAGAATTGAATACCTTTTATTTATTTATTTATTTTTTAAATATATTTTATTGATTTTTTACAGAGAGGAAGAGAGAGGAATAGAGAGTTGGAAACATCGATGAGAGAGAATCATCGATCAGCTGCCTCTTGCACACCCCCTACTGGGGATGTGCCTGCAACCAAGGTACATGCCCTTGACCGGAATCGAACCCGGGACCTTTCAGTCCGCAGACCAACGCTCTACCACTGAGCCAAACCGGTTTCGGCAAGAATTGAATACCTTTTAAAGGAGGCATTCCAAATTGTTGGGGAAAATATTTTTGGTGATGTTAAAATCTTTGTTGAGGTATATAAATAATTTAAATAGTACCTTATGTCATAAAATTAGGTAAATCCAAGGATAGGCATAAAGTGATAAGAGAACATGTAGAGTTGTCAAATCTCTGGGTGTGGGCATACTTTCTAAACTAAAAATCATCATAAACTAAAAATCAGTGAGTTACATAGCGCACGCACACACACACCACCCAATCAACACACCAATTATACAGTAACTAACAACAAATCATCTTCACACACTGAGACACTTATTCCATAGAATTATGCTAATCAGAATTGATTAGTCAAATGATATGTGCACTTTAAAATGTAAAAGTACCCCCCCTTCTCCCTCTCTCTCTCCCTCTCTCTCTCTCTCTCTCTCTCTCTCTCTCTCTCTCTCTCTCTTTTTTCCTTCCCTTCTCTCTAAAAATCAATGAAAACATATATTTTTTTAAATTGCTGGGCATTTGACTGTGTTAGGATATGTGGGGGAAATAGCAATGAATACATTGAAAACTAAGAAAATGGGAGGAAATCATCAAGCAAAACAATAGTTGTAGAGTCATCTTAAAGATACCTCAAAAAGCCATCCAAAGATCCAAAAGATGGCCTTTGGGAAAGAACCATTTGAATACCTGCCCTCCTCTTGGTACTCAGAGCCAGTGTTAAATAGAGAAGCAATAACTTGTGAAAGAATAGCAACCTACTTACCAGCAGCACGTGCAAGCGTGCAAAGGGGAATACACTAGTAGTCAACTTTCTGTGGGCAGTCACTTAAGCTAACATCTTTTCTGTCTCCTTCCTTTCCTTCCCAACTCCATGGGGCGGGGGTGGGGGGCTGGAAGGAAAGAGTGTAAGACAGGGAAACACCCACCCCACACCCTGCTGCCCTTGAGCTGTAAGTTTAGCATGTGCTGAGGGGGAGAAGAGGCTGGAAGCAAATATGAGATTGAATTTTATTTTTTTTTAATGAACAGAAAGGGCACTTTTAACAACTGAAAATATTATGAAAATAGTATACCATCAAGGGAGCTTTCTAACCAGAGGGGAAAAGAGAGATTGATAGAGAGGTAGTTTTTTAAAAACAACCAACAAAAAAATGTTGTTAATGAGACTATTCCATTTGAGTGTCCTTCATCAGACCAGTTACGTAAGTTAGAAACATATCAGATGGTGGTAAGTACTGTGCAGAGAATTAACCCTGAGGTGACATGATGGTGAATATGTTGCTATCTCAAGATGGATGATTAGAGAAAGCCTCTGTACCATTCAGAATAGATCCAGCCAGAATACGGGGGGAGAGGGAAAGTGGGAAATCATCCCAGGAGGAAGCTACAGTGAGTGAGAAGGCCTGAGCTTGTGTGACTGAGGAACAAAAATAAGCCCAGCCTGGCTCAGGTGTCCTGGGCTAAGAGAATACGGCAAAATAAGATCAGAGAGGTATGCAGGGCCCAGACCTGAGAGCTGACCCTGATGGCAGAGGAAGCGACCGTACCCTCCCCAATGGCAGCAAGGCAAACATGCATGTTTCTTATGGGCCAGACACAGACCCTGCTCACGACGCCAGCCTGGAGAAGCAAGGGGACTAGGACAGAGCGCTGACTACTGGAAGCCAAGAGCTGGGAGGGGCAGTTGTAAAGCCATTAGCCAGAGGAGGAATAGCCCGAGTAAAGGGATCTGTAGCCAAGTCCCCAGTTTTTTTGTTTTGTGGGTTTTTGTTTTTTTTTTGGGGGGGGGGGGCGGCAGACTGGGCAAAGAACTCACCAAAGTTCTCCATGGGGGCACGAGTTGGCATTTAACACTGGCCACACTCCTGAGGGCACCCACTCCCTCAGGTTAGTCAGTCTTTTTCTGCTCCCTTACATTGTACCTCCTTTGGCCTCCCTACTGGAGCAAGGCAGGGCAATCAAGTACAGAAACACCTCTCCCCATAGTGGGTTTCCCCAGCCTACAGCATACCTGAAGGAGGTGAAATGGGGGGAAGAGGGGTGGAGGGAGGGAGCTTTAAAGAAAATAAGATGCTGAAGTTTTTGACATCCAACTAGATTGGAATTCTTATTACCTGAAAAAATGAACATGATTCCATAATTTTTTTAAAAAAATATATATTTTATTGATTTTTTTACAGAGAGGGAGGATAGAGAGCTAGAAACATTGATGAGAAACATTGACCAGCTGCCTCCTGCATACCCCCTACCAGGGATGTGCCTGCAACCAATATACATGCCCTTGACTGGAATCGAACCTGGGACCCTTCAGTCCGCAGGCCAACGCTCTATCCACTGAGCTAAACCGGTTTCTGCTGATTCCATAATTCTAAGAAAGATCAGAAAAATGATGGGGCCCAAGAATTCCTCCAGACACGTGGAGATAACCAAAAATATCACAATGAATTTCTTGGGGGTGGTACCATTTTTCTTCCCTTTGCTTATTTATATTTCCTAATTCTTCTCTGATAGGAATTGTTTTATTATTTTTTTAAATGTATTTTATTGATTTTTTACAGAGAGGAAGGGAGAGAGATAGTTAGAAACATCGATGAGAGAGAGTCATCGATCAGCTGCCTCTTGCACACCCCCTACTGGGGATATGCCCGCAACCAAGGTACATACCCTTGACCGGAATTGAACCTGGGGCTCTTCAGTCCCCAAGCCGACGCTCTATCCATTGAGCCAAACCGGTTTCGGCTGATAGGAATTGTTTAATGAAAGTTTGTGGATTTTTGAAGAAAGTGCTATACTTAGTTTAACAGACTTCCTGGTTTCAGTGGCATTGGAGATGATTTTTGGAGCTTGTTTTTGGCGGGCAGTTGCAGCATGGGAATGAGCCCAGGGTATGTTTGTGCAAAAGGTGATTCAGTGAGGCTGGAGTTAGTGTAAATGTAGGAATACTGGCAGATGAAACCAAAGGTAGCACTACTTAGGTACTTTTGTATGCCTGTTAACAGACATGTCCATATGTATCAACTTAAGGAATGGAGGGTTTCGGTAAGGAGAGACAGGTAGTCACCCAGAAAGACCGGACCCTCCAGGCCTCAGGAAGATGGGACTCTGAAGAGTGGCCCTGGATCCAAGCAGGCACTAGGAACCTAACAGGCAGGAGCGTCTCTTCAGTGCGGGCTCACGGTTCAGCCGTCTCTGCCTGCCTGCTTCACGCTGCAGTGTCCAGCTGGCAGCACCTCTCCCTCTGCTCCGTAGGCTGCACCTGGCCTCATCTCCATCTCGTGGCATTCTTCCAAGTCCAGCTCCCACTGCTAACTGCCTCATTCAGGAGAATGAGATCACCTCCCGTGTCAGGAATTGAAGGGACTTTATAGTTACAGATTAGCCCAGCTCACTTCTGGTGCCAGTCAGGCAACAGCTTACAGGCAGGCTGCCCTTGGGTTTAACGGGCAGAGCTGGAAGTGAGCTATCGTGTGTGTGTTAAGGGTCGGGAGAGGGTTGAGGACAGGAAAGTACATCCATTTGGAACAAATAACAGCTGCCTAACGACTTGCCCCTTCAGCAAGCAGTGACTGGGGCATTTCTACCTAACAAAGGGCTGTGGCCTGTTAGGGCTTGGCTTCTGCATTACAGGTAATCGGTCAAAATATGGAGGACCTAATATTCCAGGGAAGAGAATCTATACTTAACTGAGTAGGTAATAGAGACTAGAAGTAACACACACACACGCACACGCACACGCATATGCATACGCACACAAGCGCGTGCCCACGTGCACGCACACACACTCTCACTCACAGCCTTGCCCTGCTTTGTCTGGGCACTACAGGGTGGCTTTTGGATGCAACCTAGGCATTCAGCCTTTTCTCTCCTCTAATTAGAAAAGAGGGTTACCTCAGTAGGGAGCTTTCATGTAGCCTAAGAGCAGATGTCGAGTAAAGATTAAGAGAACTGTGTGAAACCTCCCCGATGCTCAGCAATAAGATCTTAATCTAATTGGCTCCCCAACATAACTAAAAATATACTGTACAAGGATACCATTTCCACTCAGGGCATGCCCTCATGCAAATGAGGGTGGGCCCATGTTATGAGGTTAGTGGTCATAAATGTGTTTTGCTGCTGAAAAGTGAAAAGGACAAAAAGATAAGAAAGGTGAAAAATTTTAGGGGCTGGCCAAGTAGCCTGATTTGAGAAATAAGGAAGACATGTTTCCCTGTGGCCAAATCTCCTAGTGAGACTCTTAAAGATGGAAAGGCATAAACCATTCCTTTCCCAACCATAAATATACTGTGAATACTACCACATGTTCAATCAAAAGGTGTATATGGCAAAGCCATGTAAGGTACTGGTGAGTTTTATTCATTCAATAGATACCTATGAAACACATGCCAGGTAGGATAATATAAAGGCAGGATGGGCTTTCAATGGATGGTTAATAAACAGTGATAAACTATACTCAATAAAAGAAACTTTATTTTGTTTCTTAGGACGTACACAGTGCCTCAACCATTTAATTTTCCCTTTGAAAGCAACCGTTCATCATTTGAAATAAAGTTTTTAGCTGCTACAATTAAATAATTTTAGCATCAGACCAAGCTTTAGAAAAGTTTACATCCTCATTCCATTTTCCCTCTCCCAATCCTACATTGCCAAGTGATTCCCCTTTATTTCCCCCTCTCAGGTTTTCAGGATAAACTGCCGTATCCGTGTGGCTCACACAAACACCGTAACTGCGCCAGGCAGGTAACAGTAAGTGCAAAGGGAAGAGGCGGCGAGTTAAAAATGAAACTCTAGAAGTCCTTTCATGTTAACATTTTATTTAAACCAGTACAAGCACCATGCTTAACAGAAGACTGTCCAAAATAAACATGCAATATGAACTAGCAGAGACTGAAACCACAGCTTAAGAAATTGTGCCAGTTGTTGAATTTGTTAAACGATGACAGGGAACTGTTAAAATTCACAAGACTAAGCCATTACTGTTTCAAGCCTCCTGAATGAGATTTATATTGGACCATCAAAGTCAGTGGGAACCGCCCTGGCATGTTAGTGATCTCAAACAATATTCAAGTAATTACATGTATACGAACTATATTCCAAAAAAGCAAGAAAACACAGTTTCCATCATAATAACAATGTAGTTGTTTTAAATATTACAGGAACATGATTAGTGCTTTGAAATGTCAAATGGCATAAGAGGAAACAAATTTCTCAATAATATTGGTCTATAAGGTTTACATTCTTCCAGAAATACAAAATAAGATTTGTCCAGAAATGTGTGAGACATGTCTTCACATAAGTATGAAAGGCTCAAATTCTGTAGATTCCAGTATTATCAGTCTATTGAACAAACAGGGAAAGCAACCATACTAAGAATATTTAAATTGATAAAATATGAGTTACTCTTTGCTTCCAAGAAATATCAGCATTTAAACCCTTATGAAAATATTCACCACTAGTCCACATTATGGATTAATGACTGCTCAGGTTTTAAAGTAGTCCAAACATTTTTTTAAGTATACCTTCATTACTAGCTATATGGGTAAGGTATAAAGACAGCCAAATTTAATTTGGCAATAAATTCCTCTAACAGGAAATTTTGAGTTAAAGTGTCAGACCATGATACAATTTATGGCTACATTTGACTTCTGAAAATAGGAGGTAAAAAGGGAGAGAAAAGTGCTGACAGACATTATGCTACAAAGATTATTTAGTAATGAAGATAAAAAATTTAGTAATACCCTCTTAAACAAGAGTATGTTTAATTGCACTAGATATTTAGTAAACTTTTTTAGAAATAGACAATTTGAACACTTATTTTAGAAGTCAATTAAACAAACACAGTCAACCAACTTTTTCCCCTAAAATAACCTTTTCAGTACCAGAACAAACTGATTACTATTCAAAACTCTGATGTTTTGAATTTCAGCACAGTAACTTGAGTACAGTTTTCTTCAAGTCAGGTCTGTTGCCACCTAAGCCATACTAAAAATGTGCTGTGATTACTAGCTGGTTCTATTTTGATAACATTAGATACTAAGAAGGACATATGCAAGGCCAACAACTTCAAAACTGATGCTAATTTAGAAGACCATGCAGGAGGTTCCCAGGGGGAAAAAACTACTACCAAAAAGGAAAGATTAAGATTTAGGCTGAATGGGAATGGCTGTACCAGAAAGTTATGGAATGTAAAAACTGGACTTAGGAGATCTGGAGTTACTATTTGAGAGAAGGCAGAAAAAGAGATCAAATAAGAAATGTACTTGTAAAGAACAATGCAAAATTTGGTTAGATGGAAGAGAAATGTATATAAAAGTCTGAGAACACTCTAGACTCCACAGCATAGGATTTGTCAATCTCCCTACATGACAGAGGGAGTAAAAAATGGTCTACTGATCCCCTAACCTTGATCTATTGTCTTGCAAATACATGTTATTGATAAGAAGCAGACAATCTCAAAATAACATGGTTTATCACAGCTCTTTGCCCCTTTTAGAAAACAAGGGAACTAAGAGTTCTGCATATGGAGGTCAATATTATCTGACATTATGAGGACTTTCAAAACTAAAATGAGCAAGACAAAATAACGAACTGCTTTGAAAAATACATTCTTGCAGCACTAGTTTCTTATTGCTGAGAAGCAGATGAAACAAATCTAATTGCTTTCATTCAAAATATTAAAAACACTCTTGGATTACATTAAATTCACTTGGATTACATTTGCATTTCTGCAGAATTATAAGCATTATTCTCCAATATCAAAATAGCTGTTTAAAGAATTCTTACAATTTCTGGATAATGTTCTCTCTCTGGAAATTGGAATAAAAAAATCCTTCCCATTCATTAACAAAAACAAATACCCACTCTAGTACTTCTTCATTTCCAACTCACTTCCTATTGCTTCCTGTTTCTAGATTAGTGAAGCCAAACAGTGTTGGGAACAGAAGATGCTCTATTCAATATTATGAAAATTCCAACTATCTTTGCCTCTTTGTTAAAGTTGGCACAGAAACCTCAAAACAAAAAATGCAAAAGACATATGAATGGAAAACATGCCAACATAAAAAAAAAAAATGCCTTTGCTAGTTTTAAAATGACTAAAATATTCTTAATATAAGAATTCACTCACTAAATTTGGTTAGTCTTTAGTCTCAAAAACCTTTTGTCAAATTAATTTTAATCCGTTACTTGTTTGCTTTTACATTTTTAAAGTATACTATATATTTAGAATTTTTGCTCTATGCCAAGGATGCCATCATCTAACTAAGTACTCAGTTGCCAAAGTTTAGTGAGACAGGTGTCCAATTTAGAATATTTTCTGAAATTTAGGATATAAAATGCAATTTCTATTGATGTGTTAATGTTACGGCCAAGGTTTTAAGACAAGTAAGTTTTTTCAATGGCACAAAACTAATCACAAATATGCCCAAATTTATAACTCTCAACTGCCATATATAACTCACCAATGCAAGTGGACAGTTGGAATTTTAAGTATGAAGTTAACCTTATTACAAATTTCAGATACATACATTAGAAAATTATTTTACTTGGACCCTTTACAAAAGTATTAATTTCACCAAATCCAGAATACTGGCAGTGTAAAAGTCTTAAACTAACTTTAAAGCTAACAAATCAAAGGCACAGTATTAACAACTTCAAAATAACCAGTTTTCACAGGACAACATTAAGAGGTGCTTTGTAAATAAGATGTTATCAATCTAGATTCAAACTCACTAGAAATGACACAACCAGGAATGAAGCCCTTGATTAACTATAATCCATCAATTCCTAAGATGTTATTTTCCATAAGAATAGTCAAAATTATTATAAAATCTAACTCCTAGACCTTAAGAATGAGCGATTGATGAACAAAGTTTCTGGACTTGATTAAAAAGGATAAAGGAATCCAAAGAAGGAACTGATGAAAAATGTAGTTGGAATGCAGGTTACACTATTGTAAATTATTACTCATGGCTCAAAATTGGGTCACTAAAGTCTTTTACCCCAAATTAACTTCAAATTTTTGACAAGAGATAATATGCTGTTTTCATTTACAAACTGCTAAAATCCAGTATTTGTCAAAAGGAGGCAACTGTTGTCTATCACAATACCCAATTTCCATTGGTGTCTGCAAACAGTAACAAATTCTGAACCGTAAGTTGTAGAAATTGGTCACAAGAGTGCAAAAGTCCCTGGAGAGTAGTCCACCTAACAATTACAAATACAGGGAAACATTTTACGAAGTTTCATTACTATGAAGATGATTTCCTCTTTGTTCAAACTTTGAACAAATGAATATTTTTTTCTTTACTGCAGGAAACAAACTGTAAATAACAGTGCATTTTAGGCATAAATAAGTATTTATGTCTGGTTCCAGTATGGTCAGGTTAATACATAAATACTTTAGAAACACAGAACTTCACATTAATGGAAAAATCCAAGTTTCTCACGTAACCATTCTTCAGTTAGGTCTTCAGTATTTCTTATTTCAAATACCTTAAAAACACACATACACACAAAACAAAAAAAACAAAAAACAACTTAGGTTATACTCTGATACTCTAAAAAAAAAAAACCACATTAAATACCAGGTTCTCCTTCCTTTGATATTGATCATGACTTAATCTGTGCAAATTAGATATTCCATTTAAAAGTAAAGCACCAAAAGGTGCTTTACTTTTAAAAAAATACTATATACTCAGTTACCAAAGTTTAGCAATTAAGATGGCATAAAACCAAAACTCTCTTACAAGTGAGCAATTCTGTAAATCCTACCCACTAAAAGAGATAAATAACCCAAATAAATCCGTCTGTTTAGGAGCTAACTAAAAGAACATATGCTGGTCCTCCATAAATGGAGGAAATAGCTGTAGATTGCATTAATAAAGATGGACTGGCCACAAATCTCCAGCAAGAACCTGCATACACTCAGACCCAGAAAGTATAACGGCTATAGAGAGAAAATGTAAACACAGCAGAAAGAATGGGATTTGAGGCCAGATGTGGGTTTGAGTCCTAGTGTTGTCACTTATTACTATGCAACCCTGGACAAGTCATTCATCCTCTGAACCTCAGTTTCCCATCTACAGAATAGGAATAGCACCATCAACCTCACAAGGCTGTGGAGAGGATTCAAAGGGATTATTTGTAAAAGTAATTTGTAAATTGTAATGTCTTAATTCAGCACTTAGGTCATAGGATTAGAATAGACTTGAGGCTATTTATTAGCAGAGCTCCTTCTTAACCACCCAAGCTCCCGCAGCAGCTCCACGGAATTCCTATGGTACAAATGAGGAAAGATAGTGTCTATATATTGGTGGTACCAATGACAAGCATATGGGTAAAGGGAAAAAGCGGAACACACGTAAAGACATCCCCTGGATTGATGATTAAGCACCCAAGGAGAAAACACTGATGCTGTCCTTAAAATATTATAAAACCTAAGCCCTGGGAGTGTGGGTCAGTTGATTGAGCATCAAGAGGTCACCAGTTTGATTCCTGTTCAGGGCACATACCGAGGTTGCAGGTTCGAATCTCCAGCAGGAGGTAACTGATATGCTTCTCTCTCACATCAATGTGTATGTTTTTTTCTCTATCTCCCCCTTACTTTCTCTCTAAAAGCAATAAAAACATTTAAAACAGACAACACCCTGGCCAATGTGGCTCAATTGGCTGGGTGTGGTTCTATGCACCAGGGGGTTGTTGGTTTAATTCCTGGTCAGGGCACATGCCCAGGTCTCAGGTCCCAGCTCTATCCCCAATGAGGGTGTGTGTGCGCTCACGAGGGGGTTGGAAACAGCCAATGGATGTTTTACATTCTCATCAGTTTCTCTCTCCCTCTCACTTCCTCTCTCTAAAAATCAATAAAAATCTTTTTTAAAAACCTGAAAGGAAATATTATTTAATACTATTTCAGTGTTGTAATATTCTATTTCAAAATCTAAAATGTATAAACTACTTTTTCAACTCAAACTAATATGTGGAAGTTACAAGTTTAAGAGCAAGTACCCTTCTTACCTCTAACCTTCAAAACTGCCATAAGAAAATGGGGACATATTAAGTCATAAAACAACTGGCTCATATAAAACAGGATGTTCTAGCTTAATAAAGCTAGTAATAAGTATTCTTTAGATTTGGAAGCAATATAGTTAACTGCATATGGAATTCCTGCACAGAATCTGGTTCATCCAGTCTATGGTAAGGTTCCAATGCTGACTTTTATCTATTAGAAATTACATTATGGAAGATGAAGAAATCTCAACAGATTGAATAGTTACAGTGACTTTTCTAAAACTGCCTACATTTTTAATGTGATTTCTTCTAATGAACTTATAATTCCCATTCAAAAACACACATCTATTCAAGATTTCTATCATTCTATTTTCAGCTAATAAAAAGCTTTGACTAATTTACTGCTCTGTTCTAAATAATGTTCAATTTCATAAAAATACTCCATCTTCAGATTATTTTATGGCTCTGTACAGTAGTCCCCTCCTCCCACCCCCTTTATCCTCAGGTTATCACCTGACTCCCAATGGATTGCCTGAAACTACAGATACTCTGGAGTCATATGCACATATACACACATACATACACATACACACACACACACACACACACACACACACACACACACTCTAGGGCCCAGTGCACGAATTCGTGCATGGGGGGAAGAGGATGTCCCTCAGCCCAGCCTGCACCCTATCCAATCTGAGACATCCTTCTCACAATCCAGGACTGCTGGTTCCCAACCACTCGCCTTCCTCTGCCTGATTGCCCCTAACCGCTTCTGCCTGCCAGACTCATCAACGCCTAACTGCCATTCCCCTGCCAGCCTATCTACGCCTAACTGCTCCCCAGCCAGTCCAATTACCCAAAATGCCTTCCCCTGCCATCCTAGTCACCCCTAACTGCCCTCCCCTATCAGTCTGCTTGCCTCTAACTGCCCTCCCCTGATGGCCTGGCCACCCTAACTGGGTTCCTCCAACTGCCCTCCCCTGCAGGCCTGGTCTCCCCAATTGTTCTCCCCTGAAGTCCTGGTTTTCCCCAACTGCCTTCCTCTGCTGGCCTGGTCACCCCCAACTCCCTTCTTCTGCTGGCTTGGCCACCCCTATCTGCCCACAAGTACCCTCCCCTGCTGGCCATCTTGTGGTGGCCATCTTGTGCCCACGTGGGGGCAGCCTCTTTTGTCTTGGAATGACAGTCAATTTGCATACTTCTCTTTTATTTGATAGTATATATGGTTATGTTTTTTCCTATACTTATACCTTTTCACTTAAAGCACTTTATGGCTTCTTTGGCACAGCTG
This sequence comes from Pipistrellus hanaki, assembly GCF_964339955.1. Lineage (NCBI taxonomy): Eukaryota > Metazoa > Chordata > Mammalia > Chiroptera > Vespertilionidae > Pipistrellus > Pipistrellus hanaki. Next base: position 36,076,381 of record NC_140503.1, on the reverse strand, counting down.
ACTTTCTAGCATCACTACCCTTGGGCTTTGGGGCCATTAGTAAGTAAAATAAGGGTTACGTGAACACAAGCACTACGATACCTGGACAGTGACCTCATAACTAAGACACATACTAACAGGCAAGTATACAGTGTGTGTATACACACACACACACACACACACACACACACACACACACACACTGTGTTCATTAGACAAAGGGATGACTCATGTCCCGGGCAGGACAAAGATTTCATCATGCTACTCAGAGTCATGTACAATTTAAAACTTACGAATTGTTTAATTCTGGAATTTTTGAACTATGGTTGACCATAGATAATTGACACTGTGGTGAAGGGAGGGGAACTACTGTATTCTAAGTGAAAATACTGTCTCAACAGCAGATAAATATAAATCCCACCTTGGTTAGTTCAGCTGTTTGGACTAGCTTATTCTTACTCCCAGCATACATCATTTGTTGTTCAGGCTTACATCCTGGAAAAGAGAGATTTGTGTAGAAATGAGACTTAGATTTTGACAAAGCAATGGGTTTTCATTATTTGCTTTTTTAAAAATGATACATTTAGGGTTTCCTATGCTTTCAAAGTTTATAAAAACTTCAGTCTAAATGTGATTCTGAGACTTGCATATTGTACAAAGAGACATAGCTAAATTACAAATAAATAAGCTTTAGGTCAGCAAAAATAAACAAGGCTAGACCTCTGCAGATCTTGACTTTCAAATCCTTGCAAACACTTAAAAACTTGTTAGCACTTTCTTAATTTTGACTTTAAATATCAAATTCAATTTTATTGATGTCTAACACAGATAAGGTTTGAAATGGTGATGGGTCAGTGAGAGAGATCAGCCCTGAAAAAACTTTACAGTTTGATTACATAATAAGTTAAAAATATACTACAGTGTTTTTTAAGTGCTAAGTAAATGACACAAATAGTAAAATTTAGAAAAGAGTTCAAGTAGAGATTTTACTGTGGACTAGAATGGTACTTGTGAGACTTCTGGTGATAGATACCTTAAATACCAATAAGCCATTTTACTATCCAAGGTAAGCTATTCTGGGACTATTATCAAGATTATAGACACATTATGGGCAACTACTATTTTAAAGATAAACATAAATATACAGTATATCATTATTACTCACAAAACTCACATACTTATAAAAATATTTAAAATATAGGAGAAAATGTACTTTTGGTATTTTAAAATGTTATTACATTTCAAATTCCTTAAAATGTGTGTATGATCTGACCTAACAATTACAATTCTAGGATTTTATCCAAGGAAAATAAGCAAGTTCTAACACATGATGTTTTATAGTAACTTATTTCTAGGGACACATTTACATGTGCACGTGTGCACACACACAACTCAATTTAGGTTTTATGACACTTTTCTTCTTTAAAATAAACATAGAATTTGTCCAATATAAAACATGTTTTATATTAGATCAGAAACAAATATGCACTATTTAAAAAAATTCACTTACCTACAGGACTTGAGAAAATAAAACACAGAGGATATGAAACTCTTCCATCATCATGTTGATATTTGTAACTATAGACAATGAAGGTTTTTCTCAAGTTAAAGAAACTAAAATTATTGCTCTATGAGACAAGTACTTAACAATAAAGTTTTGAAATACACACCTGGGGAGCCAGTGAGTGATAAATTTCTAACATACCCATTTAGGTTACACCTTCACTATTTATTATCTTTCCACAAACTTATAAATAGGCCCCATGATGTTATAAAATCATATAATCTCTCAAAAATAAATGTATTAAAAGTATGAATTTCATATGGATTTATCTTTCTCATTTTTATTATAAATACATAATAAATGGAAAAAAACATAATTCATCCCACTAATATACCAACTTTTCACCTTTCTTGATCCAATATGTGCATACATATTTTAATTTGATTGTGATCATGGTGTAGAAGAAAATTTTGTAAAATATGTCTTCTAAAAGTTGAAAAATTAAACATCATAAATAAAATTCTGGCCACTACAAAAAAACAACAAAACTTTTTTTAACGATCTCAGAAAAGGATATCGAGGTTGTCGTTCAGGTAGTTCATCTTTAAGTTCATCTGGTGAAATGCCCTGAGATAACAGAGAAAAACAACTTTTAAACAATTTTTTACCTACATCCTTAAGATGCATACCAAGCACCCATTCTACCAATAGGTATAAATACCTAACCATACTCCACAACACAAAAACTTATTTTATTAAGTTGCACACAAACTGAGGTTCCTGAACCCTCAATTTAAAGAAGCCCACTTAGTTTAGTTGTTAATCACTAAATATTTAGCTGAGAGGCACAGTAGTCTATACTCATGTTCCAACTGTCAGAAAATAGAGAGATAAGCCAACCTCTCAGGAGAAACAACATATCTGAATTAGAGGATAGGGAAGAGTCTCTTTCTTTCTTTCTCTTTCTTTCTTTCTTTCTTTCTTTCTTTCTTTCTTTCTTTCTTTCTTTCTTTCTCTCTCTCTCTCTCTCTCTCTCTCTCTCTCTCTCTCTCTCTCTCTCTCTCTTTTCTTTCTTTATTGATTTGAGAGAGAATGGGAGAGACAGGAGAGAGGGAGATTGATTGATTTTGTTGTCCCACTTATTTATGTATTCATTAGTTGTTTCTTATATGTGCTCTGACGGAATCAGACCCAAAACCTTGGCTATGGGGACAATGCTCTAATCAACTGAGCTTCCCGGCCAGGGCCAAAATAATTTCTTTTCACTCTAAATTACTTAATTTGACAAACTAAATATTTGGGTTATACGGTTTTAGTTTTTATTTATTGGCCAAGCAATTTAGAAGCAAGTTATAAAGTTGACTCAGTAATTACCGGATATATAGCCCTAATTTCTACCACTTGTTAGACTGATTCTTTTTTTTTTTTTTTTTTTTTTAAATATATTTTATTGATTTTTTTTTTACAGAGAGGAGGAGAGAGGGATAGAGAGCCAGAAACGTCAATGAGAGAGAAACATCGACCAGCTGCCTCTTGCACACCCCCTACCGGGGATGTGCCCGCAACCAATGTACATGCCCTTGACCGAAATCGAACCTGGGACCTTTCAGTCTGCAGACCGATGCTCTACCACTGAGCCAAACCGGTTTTGGCCTGATTCATTATTGTTTAAAAAAAAGGTGATTGAATTAGCAAGACAAAGCACTACAGAATAATGAGCATGTTTTTCATGCATAATAAGCATGTATTTAAAGGTGCAGAACTCATTTTAGAAGTAAATGTAACTAATATAATATCTTTTGGGCAATAATTGCTTAACTATAAAACTGTATTTAGCTAATCAAACAAACCTCAAGCTCTTCATCCAGTACCACCAGGCGTTTATCCTTATCAATCTTCACTAAAATAAAAATATAATATGAGTAAACTGTGATTCTAATGTGACCTTTATCTACCCAACCCCAGAGTCTCAGCCCCTTTTTTGGAATCTAAAATTAAAACATCCAGAAACACAAGCATAAGAAAAGTCATTCTGAGTTTTTAGTTCATGGTCAATTAGCTAGCCTAGCTTTTCAAGAAGTCAGTATTTAGAAGTTTTTACCCATAATCCCCCACACTTACTTTACTTATTTAGAACTTTATGTCAACTTCTTATATTTATTATGTATTCAGAGAACTTTATAACTCAAATGCAACTTCCTATATAATAAGGAAAGGTCTAAAAGGATGACTGTGACTGAGATTGGTCTATGTACCATGGTTAGAACTATAAGGAGAAAGTGAGCCAGGAGTCAGGACAGAATAACCGTCAGATTCCCAGATTCTCCAGAGTCAGGGTTTCATGGTGCAATATGAGTACAGGATTCTAAGAAAGTGACTTACAAATAACAGTGATATCTATATTCAGCTGTATGTGACATAATCCAATGCCAAATTAAAATGTGTTTAGATCATTTATACCTGTTTTTTCTTACCACTCTGAAAAGCTGGCCATTTTTGGTTTTGCGCTAATTTCACAGTCAATGCTGTGAGATACAATATGATCTCAAATAGCTTTACCTTTCTGTGGCAAGATGGCACTGTGTTAAGGTTTGTATTTTTATGTTGTGGTGTTTATTGTAATAAAACAAATTGTCACCACCTTATTATTTCACATCTGCCAGAAGCATCTCTGTTAAATATGGTCTATACACCTTTACATTTTACCCCCCCTTCTTTCATCTTTCTAAATTACTATTCAGATTAAATATTACCTAAGAATATAAAAGAAATGTGCATAATATCAGATACAGAATACAGCGGGAGAGAAAATATTCACATTATTTTTTCCATTGCCCGAAGTCAGTAAAGCTTCAACTCAAATGCATGAAACTAGAGTTTTTCGTCTAAAATGGAAATAAGGGTGCAAATCACTTTGAACACAATGCTGAACTTTATTTACCACTTTAGATGTAGGAAAAGATTTCTGTTTCTGTTTAAGGGTGAATGGCCAGGCTATTTTTAGTCCCTTGAGAAGTTAAAAGATAGAGAAGATGAGACACTAAAAATGACCAAGTGACCAAGAAGATAATCTCCAACACTGTAGGTAGCAGAGGGGGGAGTTCTGTGATATTAGCTGTTACTTTTTTTGAAATATATTTTTATTGATTTCAGAGAGGAAGGGAGAGGGAGAGAGAGAATCATTGATCAGTTGCCTCCTGCATGCCCCACACAGGGGACTGAGGCCACAACCCAGGCATGTGCCCTTGACCAGAATTGAACCTGAGACCTTTCAGTCTGCAGGCCGACACTCTATCCCACTGAGCCAAACCAGCTAGGGTAGGGATGTTACTTATTTTTCAAACTAATCTAAAAGGGGACGAGGTTAAAACAGGAGGAGTTAAATTACTTTCTAAACGTTTTCAAACTACTATCATGTAACCGAAGCAATCGCTTTTAGCTTACTTATAATGGCAGCATTGTTTGTTTCTTTGCGAAAACGAAACTTTCTCAGTTTTTCCACTAAATCTTCAGCAACATCACAAACCACCAAAGACTCACTCTAGAAAAGGAAAAAAAAAAAATCACATATAAAATGCCATTTCAATATATGTATATGTTAAAAGTTATAAAACCTGTACATTAAAAAGGTATATTGACATCTATAAATGTCACAATTATGTGAAAGCATTAACATGAAACACATGAACACTTAAAGAGCTTCTGAATCTACCAACCTTTGTAGTACCTACATTAATTACACACATTTGTTCATTTTATATGTATACTTTAACTTTCTCTTTAGCTAATAAATATCTCAAAGAACTAGACATATATTAATGTGTAATTTTATCAGAACTATATGGGGAAAGTACAGAAAGAAGAGGATAATCATCTTTTTATGCTTATAATTAATAAGATCTAGATTTATTTTTGTATCTCACAACTATGAAAAATATATAAACAAAAATATGAAAAATAAACACTAAGAATAGGCCAATAAAATTTATATCTTAATTATGTGACTATGGGACTTTAAAAAAGTTATTAAGAATTATGACCCAAAACCGGTTTGGCTCAGTGGATAGAGCATCGGCCTGCGGATTGAAAGGTCCCAGGTTCGATTCCGGTCAGGGGCATGTCCCTTGGTTGTGGGCACATTCCCAGTGAGGGGTGTGCAAGAGGCATCTGATCGCTGTTTCTCTCTCATCGATGTTTCTAGCTTTCTATCCCTCTTTCTTCCTCTCTGTAAAAACTCAATAAAATATATTTTTTTAAAAAGAATTATGAAAGCAAAACCAGATTTAAACAATTATGAAAAATTATTAGACTCTTCCTCAGAAAACTGGCAAGGAAATGGTCAAGAGCACTCTTCTTTTAGTGGTGCAAATGTATCAATGATTGCAATCATGAGGATGGAAATCTTTCTTTTCTTTCTTTCTTTTTTTTAAAATATATTTTTTGATTTTGTACAGAGAAGAAGGGAGAGAGAGAGCTAGAAACATTGATGAGAGAGAGTCATCAATCAGCTGCCTCTTGCACACCCCCCACTGGGGATATGCCCGCAACCAGGGTACATGCCCCTGACCGGAATCGAACCCGGGACCTTTCAGTCCCCAAGCCGACGCTCTATCCATTGAGCCAAAACGGTCTCGGCCTCTTTTCTTTTTTTAAAAGTAGAGACTAGAATAGTGGAACCCTATGCACTATCACTCAACTTCAACCATTATCAACAAATAGCCAATCTTATTTCATCCAGTACCCTCAATGTTCCATGGCCTAGCACACAGCAAAGAGCAGAAATCATTTCAACTGTTTTTCAGTATGCATCATTAAAATGACAGTATGTGCCATTCTGTCTAATAAAGATGTAATATGCAAATTGACCATCACATTATCACAAAGATGGCGGCGCCCAGTCCCCCAGTCCTTTCAGCCCAGCCAGGGGGGCAGCAGGTGCATGGTGCAGCCGGACCCCCCCGTGCACCTGCCACCGGAGTACCCCAGTCCTTTCGCAGAAAATGGGTTGCCTCTAAAGTTGGTTAAGCTTCTTAGGACAAAAAGCATTCAAAATCTTTGAAAAGGGAATTCCAATATTTATAAAAGTTTGGACTAGACCTGTGGTCGGAAAACTGCAGCTAGCGAGCCGGCTCTTTGGCCCCTTGAGTGTGGCTCTTCCACAAAATACCACAGCCTGGGCAAGTCTATTTTGAAGAAGTGGTGTTAGAAGAAGTTTACCGTAAGTTTAAAAAATTTGGCTCTCAAAGAAATTTCAATTGTTTGTACTCTTGATTTTTGGCTCTGTTGATTAATGAGCTTGCTGACCACTGAACTAGACAATTCAAGGTTATTTCCACTACAACCTATTATTTTATGATGTTAACATTCTGAATTCACATAGTACCAGCTGTATTGTATGTAAACAGATATTATTTAAAGGAATGGCCATTATTATTAAAACAACACAAAAAACTACACTGTTTGTATGTCAAGGACATTCCATGTGATTTTCCCAATGGCTGGAGTTAATGTCCCTAAACTGTCAGTCGGACATACCCTGAGGAATCCCAGATTGGAGAGGGTGTAGGCTGGGCTGAGGGACACACACCCCTGCCCCTGAATTTCGTGCACTGGGCCTCTAGTTAAAATATAAATGTAATAACAGTATCTCACACACAAAAAACAAAAAAACAAACAAAACCTAACAGTAATTCCAGTCAATTTCTCTCACTATTTTAAGTTTTTTTTTTTTGTTTTTTTTTTAATGTTGATTTAAAAAGAGACCCACATATTTTGGTCTCTTTTCATGTATAGGTTCCCCCCATCTTCTTTAAGAAAATCAAAACAGTGCTGAGACCAATACTAAATACATATGTGTCATTATAACCCAAAAGTATTGGGGCTTCCAATTTTAGTTACAATAAAAATCTAATAAAAGCCTGTTTTTTGACCCTGCGTTGGGTAAATTAAAAGCGTAGGTTAAAGCAGGAAATAGCTATCCATTTTAAAAATTGTCCTTTAAGCCAAAACCGGTTTGGCTCAGTGGATAGAGCATCGGTCTGCGGACCAAAAGGTCCCGGGTTCGATTCCAGTCAAGGGCATGTACATTGGTTGCAGGCACATCCCCAGTAGGGGGTGTGCAGGAGGCAGCTGGTCGATGATTTTCTCTCATTGATGTTTCTAACTATCTATCCCTCTCTCTTCCTCTCTTTGAAAAATCAATAAAATATATATTTTTAAAAATTGTCCTTTAAATTCAGAACACTGGTAATACATAAAGTGTGACATACCATAGGATATGCTATTATATTGATACAATTAGAAAGTATATCCCACCCATAGATACTATCCAATCAGGTTCCCTAGGAGTCATGTGTCCACCCTTTTACAATAGTTATCTTTAGAGAAAGAGATGCTAAATCCTATGGAGCTTCCTGAAGGTAATATTCAACCCTAATCTTATTTTTTTTCTACCTTCCAAGAAAGGTATAGAAGTCAGAGAACAATTTCCATTCTCTTCTTAATGAAAGGTAGAACCCACTACTGAAATTAATAAATATTTTAGATTTTTGTTTAGGCAAGGAGCAATTTATAAGACCTATTTATCTTCCAGCTCTGATACCAAGAACCGCTCGTGTAATCCTGACATTCTAAGGATCAGAAAACAAGTGTGTGGGTCTATGGGAGCATGTTGTGATTTAATTTATACAGTTTTTTTAAATGTACCTTATTGATTTTTTATAGAGCAGAAGGGAGAGGGATAGAGAGTTAGAAACATCTATGAGAGAGAAATATCAATCAGCTGCCTCCTGCACACCTCCTTCTGGGGATGTGCCTGCAACCAAGGTACATGCCCTTGACCAGAATTAAACCTGGGACCTTTCAGTCTGCAGGCCGACGCTCTATCCACTGAGCCAAACTGGTTAGGGCTAGCTTATATATATATATATATATATATATATATATATATATATATATATATATATATATATATATTTTGCATTTGCATCCCTCCCAATAACATAATGCCAATAATTTCTTCCTACAAGTAAAAATGCCAATTCTAATTGCTTATAGTTAATAGAAGAATTTAAGAATGAGTATAACACTCTGAAAACAACTTTATATGGTAATATGTAAAGTGTGATATAAATAGGATATGTCATTATATACCACATAGGATATGTCATTATATACCACATTACAATATTTTAGTCAACAACTTACTGCATATACAATGCTGATCCCATAAAAGTATAATGGAGCTGAAAAACTCCTATCACCCAGTGACATCTTAGCTGTAATGTATGTTTGTGGTGATATTGGTATAAAAAAACCTACTGTACTTCCAGACTTATAAAAGTATAGCATACAGTTATATGTGGTACATAATACTTGACAATGATAATAAAAGACTGTTACTAGTTTATGTATATACTATACTTTTAACTATTATTTTAGAGTGTACTCTTTTTAAAAAAATATATATTTTATTGATTTTTTACTGAGAGGAAGGGAGAGAGATAGAGAGCTAGAAACGTTGATGAGAGAGAAACATCGACCAGCTGCCTCCTGCACACCCCACACATCGACCAGCTGCCTCCTGCACACCCCACACCAAGGATGTGCCCGCAACCAACTTACATGCCCTAACCGGAATCGAACCTGGGACCTTTCCGCTCTACCACTGAGCCAAACCGGCTTTGGCAGGGTGTACTCTTTATACTTACAAAGTTTCCTGTAAAACAGTGTGTCATTTTACACTGGCAGCAGCCTCATACATCTCATTTACAGCATCTCTTGATTGCATCATTCTCTTGAGCTTGACTTAATTTCATGTTGTCTTAGAAATTTAGTTCACCCTAAGAGTACAGTGTTTATGAAGTGCATAGTAGTGTATCCTAGGCCTTCACATTCATTCACCATCCACTCACTGACTCACCCAGAGCATCTTCCAGGCTTGCTTGCTCCATTCATGATAAGTCCCCTATTCAGATATACTATTTTATCTTTTTTCCCCCTAACTTTTATTCGTATTTATTTTATTCTGAATATATTCCCAGGCCCTATTATTTTTCTTCAGTTTCTTCTGTTTTGGGAACAATCTGCTCTTTTTCATGAAGGATCATCTCAACGTGGCAGGGAGAGTTCATACGGGTTAATCTTCCATGAGCTCTGTAAGTTCTGTGCCGCCTCTTGGAGCTTTGTTCACCTGGATGTGCTCAATAACCAGAGAATCTTCATCTGAAGCCTCAAGTTCAGCACTGTTCTCTGCATTTTTAAGCATGTGCAGTAAAAATTCAGCACTCTTTTGGGCCACTGACCCTGGATGCAGCCCTGCTGTTCGCCTGGGCTCACCTACATTTTAACTACGGAATGGGACACATTGCTTCTGTAAAGTGACATTCTTCAGATACTCAGCGGCTTTGCAAATACGCATACCCCTGATGGCGTGGGCAGTTTCATGAGTGTTCTTACAGTGAACACGAAGGTCTGAACCTCTTACTTTGCATGATTTTGTGGGATTTTCTGGGTCAAGTGAATAGTGAACCATTTTCATAGGTCACCTCTGGCCGCTAATGGAAAGAACCCACTTTATCTTTTATACCTTATTTTTACTGTATCTTTTCTATGTTTAGATACACAAACACTTACCATTGTGTTACTATTGTCTCCAGTATTCAGTACAGGTAACATGCTGTAGAAGTTTGTAGCTGTACCATCTAGGTTTGTGTTAAGTGCACACTGTGATGTTCACACAGTAAAAAAAATCACCAACAACACATTTCTCAGAATGTATCCCCATTATTAAGCAACATATGACTAAGTAAAAAACATAAGCCTACCCTCATGGAGCTTATAGTACAGTCTAGTGGAGTACAGACCTCTATATCCAAAGAATCAGGCCAAAAATATGTACATCTGTTTGTACCTGTGACAGAGCTAGGAAGGAAACACAGGATGCTATGAGAACTTATGACCCATGAGAACATCAAGGTCACAGGAGGCTTGCTTGCCTGAAAAAAGCATCTGAGAACCAAAACTACCCATTCAAAGATACCTGATTAAAGTGAGCATGGCACATCCATGACAATGAAAGGCAGTGTGACTCAAGCACAGAGAAGGAACAAAAACATGGTATAAAAGGAGGTTGGTAGGAGCTGGACCACATAAAGCCCAGGGAGTCATATTAAGTATTTTTGGTTTCTATGAGCAAAGGGAAGGCAGTAAGGCAAGCATGTCAAACTCGAGGCCTATGTCAAACAATGAATACTTTTTGTAGCACAGCCAATATAATGGTACGTAAGGAATGTTTTAATAAAAATTTCCTAACTTAATTTTTATAATATCCTGTTATACATAACTATTAATAGTTACAAGGTTCACTAATAACTGATTACTATAATCGTGTTCCATTAATTTCCCTTACACGCAGGTGCACCATTTCTATCCACTACTAGTAATACCAGCAGTGAATATTTTAGCAGCCGATTGTCTTATTTGGTGTGTGAAAGGAAATATCTCGCTTTCAGAGAACATGAAAAATAGATTTGCATTACACTTATTCATTTGTGCAGTTATTCAGTGTCTGGTAAGTTAATGTTCAAGAAATATTAATTTTTATTAAAATGTTCTATTATTTTATATTAATAATTACTCATTTATTTCAGCTCTTTGTATTCAGCATGTCTCTATCAAAATAAACCTGTTTTTATGAAAGCTGAAGCTTTTGTGTTTGTTTGCTTTTTGTGGCCCACATAAACTTAAACCTTGTTTCTTCGGCCCATGTTAACCTTTGAGTTTGACATGCTTGCACTAAGGTGTTCTAAGCAGGGTGGTAACAGAAAACATGATGAGGTTTGCATGCAGGAAACAGGCAGAGAGCCAGGATGAATAGAATAAGACTAGTTAACTGACAAGATTAGGTCAGGTGAGAGATGAAAAGCCGCTTAAACAGTCTGATGAGGATAAAGAAAAGTAGGTGAGCCCTAGCCGGTTTGGCTCAGAGGGTAGTGCATTGATCTGTGGACTGACAGGCCCCAGGTTCAATTCCAGCCAATGACACATGCCTGGATTGTGGACTCGATCCCCCTTGGGGGAGGGGGGGGGTTTGAGGAGGGAGAGACATGCAGGAGACAACCAATCAATGATTCTCTCTTATCATTGATGTTTCTCTCTCCCTCTCCCTTCTTTTCTATAAAAATACAAAAAAAAAAAAAAGAGAAAAATAGGTGAATATCTCTACTAATAGTTAACACGTGTTAAACATTATGAGAGAAACATTATCCTATGTCCTTTACATGGATTTCCCTTTATGCTCAAAACAATCCCATGAGATGGATACTATTATCCCCTTTTTGCAGGAAACTACGGTTAGAGAAGTTATCACGCTCCCTTCCCCCCCAAATTACATAAATAGTGGAGCCAGCTCACCATTTTCCAGCCTAAACTCTAGCCCACTCATTCTCTTACCACTACAAAGGAGCTGGTGTCAGATTGGATATTGGGAGGAGTGGGTTAGGAAAGGGTTACATTACAAGAGGATTCCTAAACTTCTCGCTGTATAACAGACTAAATAGTGCTACCTTTCACCAAATTAAAGAACACTGAGGAAGACCAGGTTTGAGGGGAAAAAACATGAATTCTATTTTGGAAAAGTGAGGTGGCTTTGAAGAACCCCAGTGGGAAGAAGCCTCTCAGAGGATGTTAACTACCTAGTGGGACACATTGATCTGGACTGGATCTCAGAAGCAAGGTCCGAGATACAATTTGACAAGTCATATGCATATTATGTGGCAATTGACACTGTGAGTGTAGGTAAGAAAGGATGAAGAATACAGAATAGAAAAATGAAGCATTGGGATAGAGCTTAGGGCTCCCACTGTCCAAAGAAAGAGAACAGATTGCATGGGGCACAGATGGACCAACAGAAGTAGGGAAAACAACACAAAACAGGGATTCTGTATCCCGGAAGCCAGGAGGGAAGAGAGTGCTTCAAAGAGGAGAGAGTGGCCAACATCCTGGCTGCAGCTGAGAGGTCAGGGAAAATAAGAACTGAAGAGTCCCTTGGATTTAGTAACCAAAACAAGACTCATTCATGGATGTTGGCTGAGAAATGAGTGGGAGGTCAAAGATAGGTCAATGAGATTTTGTGTTTTGCTTTTTTTTTTTTTTTAATTAAAGAAAGGAGCATATTTTAAAACCTGATAGGAAAGATCCAGATCCTTTTTGAGCAACTTAATTCTCCAATTTTTTTTTTTTAAATATTTAAGGTGTTTTTTTAAGGGTTATAAATTTTGTTTTTTTAGAGAGCGAGGCAGAGAAGGATGGATGTGAGACACGCTGATTGGCTGCCTCCTGTAAGCGCCAGAGGGGGATGTAAGCCGCCACCTAGGCTAGGTGCCCAGATCACATTTGAACCCGCGACCTTCCGGTGCCCGGGAGGACGCTCCAACCAACCGAGGCACAGCGGCCAGGGCCAGTCTCCACTCATTTCTGAGTGCAGGGGCCGAAGGAAGCCGGAGCCGCTAGACCCAGCAAAGCTCAAGATCTTTACCGTCACTGCAATGCCAGCGCCAAAGCCTTGGGTCAAAGGTTTCCCACTGCTGTAACTCGGGGAAGCAGGATAAGGGGAAACCCTGAGAGGCGGGCGGGGGGAGGACACGGAAAGCCGCGGCGAGGCCCAGAGACCACAATCCGGATCGGAGCGACCCCTCCGGGCAGGGCCGGCAGGGGGGAGGTGCCCGCGCCGGCTGGCCCCGGGCGGAGAACCCGCGTTTGGGGGAGCCCTCCCCCTGGACCTCCAACACTTCCGCTCAGGTGCTGGCACCCACCACCCAGGACGGGCGAGGATGGCCCTCCCCACCGGCCGCACCTCAGCCCCCGGGCCCGCCGGGGGGCTGCCCTCAGGCGGGGCGGCGGCCGGGCGGCGGGGGGACGCCACCCTCCGCCCTGGACGCCAGCCCGCAGCCGGGCGGAAGCGGCCACCGACCCACCCTGGGCGCTGCCCGCCGACAGCGGCCCCGTCGAACAGGAAAGCCCGGCGGGCTGGCCCAGCCCTCGGTCCCCCCCACCCTCGCGGGTGGCAGCTCACCATTTTCCTTCCGGCAGTCACCTTCCCTCGGGCCCCTTTAAGAATGGCACCGCGGCCGCCTCCCTTCCTGTCCCGACGCCCGGCAGAGCCACCCCCACCGGCCGACGCGGCCCGGAGGGCCGGCACGTGACCGCGGACGGTGGGAGGCGCGGCTCAAAATTAGCCGGACGCGAGCGGTCGCCGATAAGCTCCTGTCTGACCGTGATTGGGCAACCGTGCCAAAAGGCGCTCTTTAACATTCAAGATCAATACAACTCAATTCAACTCAATAGCGTTTTCTGTATCAGTGTTTCTCAACTTAAGCATATTGGCATGAGAGCCCAATAATTCTCCACTGTGTCGCCCTGTGCATGGTAGGATGTTTAGCAGCATCCCTGGCCTCTCTACCCACAAGAGGCCAGCAGCACCGCCCCAGTTGTGACAACCAAGAATGTGACCAGACTTCGTCAAATCTTGTAGGAGACAGGGGCGGGAAATCACCCCAGTTGGGAATCACTGTCATAGATGGATGTCCTGAGCCTTGGGCCACAGACTAAATGCCATCTTCATCTCCTATGTGAGCTCATTTGGAGCAGGCTTCAGGTAGCCTCCTGCCACTTAGAGTATATAGATGACAGAAGCCCAGCATCTAAGCCCATGGAAGTTTCTTACTAGAGGGATCTGGAAGTTCAATGGGTTCAAAGGGTTAGGCTCTGCTTAGGTACCAAACGATTTTTCACAATCCCTGTCATCTCTGGGCTCATACGCGAATGACATATTCATTCCATTCTGTTGTGCAGTGACTGCCTCAACATTTGAAACTCAGTTATGACATTTATTATATTCCCACTGGTGTCTCCAAAATAGAGATAAATTTGCCCTCTAGAAAATAATGTGGGACATTCAAAAGGCCATATAAATGGATGAATGGGTTGGCAGCTGCAAGAAAATATATAATGAAGACAATAAAATTTGAAAACATGTTAATAAATTTTGCATTTCTCTTGTGAAACCGTCTCCTTGGTTGTCCAGGAGCATCTATCAGCCTCCAAGGAGAAACATAACTGTGATGCTTGGAATGCAAAAGAAAAACAACTTTTGACTACCAAAATAAGACTTTTGAGTCCCAAGAAACACAGTAGTCTTGAAAAAAAAAAAAACCCACAAAAAACAGACATTACTAAGAAAGAATGGTTTTAAAAAATTTAAAGCTCCATTCACTTCAAAATCCAAACCTTGGCAAAATTAAAAGTGCCATTTAGTATAATGCCATATGGTAGAGAAAAATGGAGGCTACGACATAAGGAAAGCACCTGCTGAATGGGAAGAAGGGAGAGTCTTTCCAGTCTGGTCTGGTGGAGGGTGGATGGAAACAGAGCTTGAATAAGTGCAGCAGGCAGGCATTCCTAACCTGTTCTGGCTGAAGTCTCAGAAGGTGGGGGTTGGGGGTGCGGAACAGGGTGAGGTAGTAGTAAAGCATCCAAATATATGTGGTATTAGAGAACCTGTAGAGAATTGGTTGTCTACTCCACTAAGGAAGAAGGAGGGGCCTTGCATTTGGCTCTGTGCCCCTGAACATGACTCAGGAACAATGGCAGGGCTGGTCTTGTTTGGTATCCTGAAATAATTGCTGGTTTTCAGTGGCCTGCAGGTGCTACATGGGAGAATCTGCATATTCATACATCCCCTCAGGAAGTAAAACTGGAGATGCTGAACAGTCTGGTGAACAGTGGAGCTAAGATGTCACAGTGCAGTAAGGCTTTACAACCAGAGGTAAATGGCTGGAACTTTTGGTCTCAGGTGTGGTTGCAGCCGGAGCCACAAAAGGCCAGATGAAACCTGCTTTACCTTAGTGAGGACTCACAAGTGTTGTGCAGAGCTCAGACCTCTTTTTTCAACCCTATCCTATCATGAGGTCATGTGAATACCCATGAAGCAAGAGGGAGAAGTGAGAGGAGAGACTAAGAATTTTTCTGAAAGAGACCATCTACCTAAAGGGGCAGTTAAACCTGAGGATACTAGGATACCTGTAATTGATAAATTTAAGCTCATTGTCCTCTCCCTTTTTTCTTCTTCTTCTACTACTCAGTGGGGTGAGGATTCACAAGCAAAACTAAATCAGTTATAGATAGTAAAGAAGAGCCATTCTGTCTGTTCATCTGAGAGTTATACATCTTATAGGCTAATACAGATACTTTGGGCTGCCAAATGATCTCATGGAGGAGAATGTCCCTCCCTCCCTCATTCCCTTCCTTCCTTCCTTCCTTCCTTCCTTCCTTCCTTTCTTCCTTCCTTCCTTCCTTCCTTCCTTCCATAAACACCTGCTGAGCCTCTACAATACATATGTTCAGCACTGTTGGCACACACATCAATTAGGTGTAATTCCTACACTCAGGGAGCTGGGGACCTAGTAGGCTATATAGACTAAGTGAGCAAATGCTTTCCCAGGGTCAGGGGGCTCCATGTAGATCCACACTGGGTGCTATTGGAGAGGGCGTTCCCCAGGGGTTGGGAAGTGTTCAGGAAGCTTCCAGAAGAAGGGAGACTCCGAGTTGAGTCTTAAGGATTAAAAAAAAAAAAAAAAATGATTTAGCTTTAAGAACGTTTATTGAAGTGTTATTTATAATAAAAAAAAAAGTCTGACAATTGGGGGCTAATTAAATCAGTTATATACTTTCAGAAATCGCATATGTAGTCATTAAAAATTATGTTGTTGAACCAAGCTTCTCACCCAGCGCTATTCCAGAGAATATCCAATTCATGGTCATTTGCCAAGGGATATGTGAAACCAAAGAACAAATTTACCTTATTTTTTTTCCAGCACTAATTTTATTGGTGATTTGGGAGTGTGGAGTGATCACTAAGTTTCATTCTAAGGTCCTTTGTTCTTTTCTTCCTTGGTAACCCTACCCCGAACCCCCATCTGGAATTGTATCAGGGATGTTGCTGCTCAGAATAAAAGACCACATTTCCCCATCTCTGTGGTAGCTAGGTGTGGCTTTAGGACTAAAAGCAAGTTTAATAAAATGTCAGTGGAAGTGTTGTGAGAGATTTCCAGGGAGGCTAACCTGATGGAGTTGACTGAGCCAGAATGAAGAAAAAGGATATATTTAAAAACTTTTGCTCAGTTAAAAAAATAAAAATAAAAAAATAGCCGAAACCGGTTTGGCTCAATGGATAGAGCATCGGTCTGCGGACTGAAAGGTCCTAGGTTCGATTCTGGTCAAGGGCATGTACCTTGGTTGCAGGCACATCCCCAGTAGGGGGTGTGCAAGAGGCAGCTGATCCATGATTCTCTCATCGATGTTTCTAACTCTCTATCCCTCTCTCTTCCTCTCTGTAAAAAATCAATAAAATTTCGGAGTGCGCCTTCTCTCTATGGTAGGGGTGTCGAACTCAATCAGAGAAGGGGCAAAAATCTAAAATCCAGCCTAAATCGCGGGCCGAATGGTTTACTGAACGGTCATAAACTGACAATGTCATAAACTGACAGCGGAGTGCAGTGATGACAGCGCGGTGCGGGCCACATTGCAAGGCCTGGCGGGCTGGATTTGGCCCGCGGGCCTTGTGTTTGACACATGTGCTCTATGGTATCAGAACACCTTACCTGACTGAGTCTAGGACGGATTTGGCCACAACAACACCTATTCAGAATTTGCCGCACAAAAGCGGGGCTGGGACAGACGGGCGGGGCAAACGCTCGCTGGGCACCAATCCCAGGAGCCGGGGCGGCGAGTCATGGCCCCTCCCCTCCGTGGAGCTAATAGCTCGGGACCGGAGCGGGAGGGGCGGGGCGAGCCTTGCGGGCGACGTTGTGATTGGCATGCCGGCTTCCGCAGCCTGCGAGGCAGCCCATACGTCCAGTCGATCAGATCCCTGGGTGGGTGCGGAAGTAGGAAGTTTGTCCGCTGCGGGACACCGTAGCGGCTTTAACCAGGGGAGAAGCGGGCTGAGGGGCTGGGCTGGGCGCCTGATCCCAGTTGAGCTTTGGAGACTCCGATGGCTGCGGTGTTTCTAGTAACGCTCTATGAGTACTCGCCGCTCTTCTACATCGCGGTGGTCTTTACCTGCTTCATCGTGACCACCGGCCTGGTATTGGGATGGTAAGTGCCCCAGAGCTAAGGGAAAGGAAAGGAGGGGCGGGCGGCCGGCCAGGGAGCCGGGTCGCGGCGAGCTGCTGGGGGCGTGGAAGCAGGGGGGCGGCGGCGCCGGAGCGCCTGGGGCTGTCGGGGAGCGGGTGTCGAGGGCTCCAAATGGCTCTGTGAGAACGGCTAGGTAGACACTGCACCTGCGTTACTGCACCTGCGTTACTGCCCCGCTTTACCGCCCGGTCCCCGCCGCTGCGGGCGTACGGGGGTGGTGCGGGATTGAAGTATTTCACCCAGCTTTGTTTCTGGGAAATAAAGCGTCCGGTAGGGGCCTGGTCTTGAGCAGAATACTTGTCCGCCGGCTTCTGTCCCAGATTGGGGCCTACTGTGTGCCCAGTGTCCAGTCCCCAGCGGTGCAGTGCACAGACACGGACGGTAAACAAGGTTGATTGTTGTACTTGTGAATTGAGCGCTTGGCCTTGGCGGGACTTGTAACAGAACTCCATTATATCATGTTTAGAGAAGCCTCGTAGGTAACAGCTCGTTGAAACCCTTTGTATCCATTGATAGAGAGATGAGCTAGGTTTTGAAGAATGGGTGTTTTGAAAAATAAGTGGAGTAAAATATGTGTGATAGAGAATAGAAGGCATTCTAGAGAGTACAACACGGGCAGAAGGCCAGAGGAGACGTGTGTAAAATGAGTGAGGATTAATAAAAAAATAAAATGCCCGTTGATCACAATATATGTGCTCACTTTAAAGAAAGGACGGGAGCCCTTGTCATTTTCTGACCTTATGTGCTATCTTTAGGATCTACGCAATTTTAATGCTTTCACTCTGCTCCCCACATTGTAGGCAAAATAAAGCATAAAAGTCCTCGTGTATGGTGGGGGAAGATAAAGACCAATTTTACATAATTTGTTATTCTTGGCCCGTCAGATTTTCTTGCTATTGTTCTTCAAGAAAGTCTGTGATTGGAATTAGGAAGCTGTTGCCCAGTTGAGAAAGGCAGTGTTAACACAGGATTTTAAAATAACTACAATGTGTTATTCTCTTAAAGAAATGTAATTTTTCTCCACTAAAGAAAATGGGTGACTAGTGGAAAATTGCAGTATATCCTTGCATTTTAATTTTCAGTGGCCAACTAATGAGATACTTTAGATATCTGTCTTTAATAGTATTGGAAAGAGGAAAATGAGTGAAGATCCTATTGGTAATGATGACAACATCTGTGTGTGAAGGGTAGTTAGGAATTACATGTTTGTAGACTTTGATATTAGATTTAGTTCAAATCCTAGTTCAGCCAAGTTTAAGATTTGGTTTGAAAACTTAATGATACTCTAGATATGGTTTTTTCAAAGGGTAAGAGACAAGATAATTGTAGAAATTTTGGAATTCTGGGTGCAGGGCTGCTAAGGCTGGAGAGACCATGTTTGTGCTAGTCATTTTCATCTTGATTTGGGTCAAACCAGTCACTGATTTTGAGGCTAACCCAACTATTCTCTCCATCTGGGTTAGCTTTGTTCATCTAGATAAATTTTTTACTAGCATTTGTTTGCTAACCTAAGCCAAGGTCTCAGGTGCATTGAGTAGAAACAATGGAAACCATCTAGATCTCATGAAACAACTTTCTTATAGTACCCCAGGCAGAAGGTAAACCCATTAATCCACTATGTTCTTCACGCTTGTCATTTTTTTTAACTTCTCATAATACAGTCTCTAGCGGTCATCTGTCATCTCATGGTTTCAACTTCAGTACAGCTCTCTTGAGTTTTGTGGCCTACTTTCTTTTTTTTTTTTTTAAACATTATTTTTTTTAAAATATATTTTATTGAGTTTTTACTGAGAGGAAGGGAGAGGGATAGAAAGCCAGAAACATCAATGAGAGAAACACCAATCAGCTGCCTCTTGCACACCCCTTACTGGGGATGTGCCCGAAACCAATGTACATGCCTTGACCAGAATTGAACCTGGGACCCTTCAGTTTGCAGGCTGACGCTCTATCCACTGAGCCAAACCGGTTTCGGCTTGAGTTTCTTTCTTATTGCTTCTTTCCACCGTTCTTGTCTAGCTGCACTGTGCAAAAGAATAGGAACTTCTGATTATTAGAATGTCAGTAGCAATAGTAAAGAATCATGCAACTAGAAGTGTGGCGTTTCTATTTAACTACATGGTGGTTTCTGTGAACCCTAGTAGCTCACATTTATTAAACTCCTGCTATTTGCCATGTACTGTGCAGAAAAACAAAACAGTTTTGAACAGTTTCAAATAATCAGAGAGCCTGTTACTACTTTCTGCTTCTTCTTGACTGTGGGTTATTAAGCTAGTAGAGGCCCAGTGCACAAAATTCATGCACAGTAGAGTCCCTAGGCCTAGCTGGTGATCAGGGCCAATCCGGGACTTCCTTCCCTTGGCTGCTGGCTGCAAGCTGCTGGCCGGGGCCTTCCTTTCCCCAAGCTGCCAGCTGCTGGGGCCTTCCTTCTTTCCATGCCACCCTCTGGTGGTCAGCACACATCATAGCTAGGGATGAACTCTTGGTCAGTCAAACTCCCAAGGGGACAATTTGCATAGTAGTCTTTTATTATATAGGATTGTCTCTTGGCTTGAAATCTCCATTATTGTACTCCGCTTTGTGAATCTGAGGCAGAACCTCTAAACCTCATTTCTTCTTTGCTAGCTGGCTGCCCATGAGGCTTTGCCAATAGGGGAGGGAGGGAGAGTGGAAGGCTAGAGGACAAGAGGACTTGCCGCTTCCTGTTTGATTCTTTTTCTTGTTTGTCTCACCACAGCAATAGTGCCTCACTCTGGCACTAACAGTCATTCCCAGTTTTTCCAGTTCATTGTTTTCCACTTTCTTAGAACCAGCCTCATTGCATCCTGTCAAAAGATCTCAATACCCTTTCCTCAGATCTAAGTCCCAGCTCTTTGGGGATCCTTCCTCCAAATTTCTAGGCTCTAGTAACTCTTTTTCCTCTATTCCTTATCCTAAGAGTGATTGTTGCTTCCTATTGTTAGTACTTTTTTGATACTCAGTGCCCCTCTTTTGCCTTTTCAGGTCTTTAAAATCTGGTTAACATTTTTTTATATTAAACTAGAGGCTTGGTGCATGGATTTGTGCACCAGTGGGGTCCCTCGGCCTGGCCTGCAGGGATTGGGCTAAACCAGCTTTCTGACATCCCCTAAGCGATCCCAGATTGTGAGAGGGCAGTTCTCGGGTGACACACCCTGGGATCGGGCTCCCTCCTCTCTGGTTTCAGTGAGTTACTGGAGAACCGCATCTGCCAAGTCACTGCCGCTTGGCAGCTCCTGCATTGACCGTCTGCCATCTGGTGGACATTGCGCATCACAGGTACCAGTTAGACGATCGAATGGTCAGCCGGTTGCTTAGGCTTCTATATATATATAGATTATCTCTGTTAAAATTACTGGTGTGATTTTGGTCTCCTGACTGGACTGATAAAACTGTCGATAAATTATTACTAAGAATGGGATCCTGGGGAGAGGGGAGCCTCAAAGATGGGGTTGGAGATTGGTATGGTCATTTCTTCAGCTCCTTGCCAATTCTGGCATACATTGGCATCACAGTTAATAAAATCACTCACTACTTTTAGGTGATTGTGATACAATGATTTCTGAAGCAAGTGCTTTAGGGCAGTGGTCGCCAACTTGTGGGTCTTAAGGTCCGAAAGGTTAGCGACCGCTGCCTTGGGGTACCAAGTGTCTAACGCACTTGACCATTATGGCAGTAATGATGACTATAAGGACTGAGGGATGGATGGGATGGTTACTTCTGAGATCACTTATAGAGGGGAAAAACACAGACAGACTCAGGTCTTTGAACTCTCAGATAAACTCTTAGAGAATGAGAGAGTTTCTGTGATTCTAAAGCACTGTATCAGATAGCCCCTGAGCCAAAAATTGAACACAGCTTTAATTGTGCTGGTAATAGCATTGCACAGCCCTGTAGATATCTCACTGAAGACACCGATTAGAAAGAAGTGGAGCCCTGAAACTTGGAATGGGAACATTGAAATAGACTTGAACATCTGGAAACCCCAAGTCACTCTGAGCCTTCCTTGTTGGTGGAAACAGCCTGCTTTCCTTGTCTGAGAAAACTAGCCTTCCTGTGTTTAAAGAATCTATAATCTCGCCTAAAGCAGTTGCTTTGCATGAAGCACTGAGAAGTATATTACTGAGAGGAGACTTATCTTGGAAATCTCTGGCACCTGCCTTCTCTAGGCTATTTATGATTGTGAGAAATGCTGCCCTTGGGGCAGACTTCCTGACTTAAAGTCTAGTGGCAACACATAACCACAGAAGTCAAGGTGGACATGTTCCATAATGGGTAAGGGAAGACAAAGCAGAAAATGTGTGGGCCTGCAGGGATCTTTGGCAGTGTGTAATGGACTACAATGTCCCTGGGAATGAAATAGGTGGTGGCTTACTAAATGCTACATGAACTGCATAAAAGGAAAAACTCCAGGTCAGGAGCCGGAGATCTGACTTGGGTCACAGCAATGGAGAGTATGACCTTTCACCCAGTTTCCAGGTCTAGGCCAATCCATAGACTCAGGGCTTCTGATTGAGGGGAGTCAGATACCCTTGGGGAAGGACCCTGTGACCTGTAATGCTGCCACAAAAATATACTGTAAGCCGACCTTTCTCAAAGGCTAATGTCTCTCAACAAATATGCTCTTCTCTACTCTGCTTTATGATACTGGGACTGGGATTTTGCAAACTGCATTTCTCTTATGCTAGTTCCATATCTTCTTTCTTTTTCCTCCTCAAGTTCCTCTTCCTCCTCCAGCCTTCCGATCTCTTTCTTAAAAATTTGCTCCCCTTTCCTGGTCTTCATTTTTGCAACATTGGCCTTCACACTAGTAGTGACAAGGGTTTTTTTGTTTTGTTTTGTTTTGTTTTTAGCTTATTTTTTTTCTCATATCTAGAATCAGTCTATGGCACTCCTTCAGAGATATCAGCACCAGCTGGCCAGAACTGCTACCAAAAAGGTCTGGGTCCTAGCTTTGGGGGAATTCGTTCTCTAAGCTTCTAACTTGTAATAACTCACACTCTTACCTTTATTTCTCCAACCCTAGGACAGTAATACAAAAACATATGAGATAGTAATTGAGAAATGTAGCAGTGTTAGGACATAATTCAGATAAGGCTGGAATGAAAAGCCAAAGAGCAAAACTATTAACCTTAAAGGCAAAGGTTAATTACTTGTGTTAAAATTAGGACCCTGTTCATCAAAAGATACCATTATGAACTTGAAAAGGTAAGATGTAGAAGGGGTGAAGATAAATCCAACAAAGGGCTCATGTTCATCTTTCAGTGCACACGACAACACCCAACCAACTGAGCCACTCTGGCGAGGGCTGATGTAGATGTTTATATTCATATAAATATTCTTTAAAAATATATATATATATATATATATATATATATATATATATATATATTATTGATTTTTTACAGAGAGGAAAGGAGAGGGATAGAGAGTCAGAAATATCGAACAGCTGCCTCCTGCAAACCCTTTACTGGGGATGTGCCCGCAACCAAGGTACGTGCCCTTGACCAGAATCGAACCTGGGGACCCTTCAATCCGAAGGCCGATGCTCTATCCACTGAGCCAAACCTGTTAGGGCTATATAAATATTCTTGAGCTTTGTTTTGGGATGCAGTTAACTTACTTGGAAATAGTTTGATCTGTTTCAAAAAGATTTTCAGCTTTTTAAAAAAAAATGTTTTTTATTGATTTTAGAGAAAGGGAAAAAGAGAGAAACATGGATATGGGAGAGTGACATCAATTGGCTGCCTCTTGCACGCCCCCTACCAGGAATTGAGCCCACACAGGCATGTCCCCTGACCTGGGATGGAACTGGGGACCTCTTTTAACCATTTTACAATTGCCTACACCCCGATTTATAGACAGTCCCCTCCTTTAATAAAGGACCAGGTCTTAAAATGACCTAACCCAACGCCTGGATTCAAGTTGTGAGCCTGGTTCTGGCCCTTGTCTTGACTATGTGAAGGCTTAGTTTGTATGTGAAGGCTTAGTTTCCACTGCCTACTGTCGGACTCAGAGAGCATACGCCTTACTCATCACTTTATATTTTTTGCCCTTTTCATATTTATAAAGATGTCTTTGAATCCATTTATGTCTGCTTTCCAACATTTTATTATTAAAATTTTCAAACATGCATACAATGAAAGAATTATCCAGTAAACATGCATATGCCCATCACTTCAGTTCCAAATCAACCTTTTGCTATAATGACTTTATTACATGTCTGTTCTGATCCATCCATTCTTCCATCCACCCATCAGTCCATCTAATTTGTTGATCACTTCAGAGTAACTTGTACTCTTCACCCACTTGTACTTTACCTTTGAAGTAATATTTATATACAATGAAATTAAAAAATGAAATAGAGAGGGCCAGAGACCGGGATGCCAGGACACAGGCTTTATTGAAGAGGAGAGTACCATTGCCGGCTGCTTCCAGAGAGAGAGTGGAAGAGCCCGAGGGCCGGGGTACAAGCACCTTTTAAGGGGAGGAAAAAGAAGGGATGGGGCTTAGGGCAGTCAGCACACGCTGATTGGTGGTTTCATGTAAGGCACATGATTAGGGACCTACGGATTTAGGAGTATTTGGCAGGTGCTGATTGGTAGTTCAGTGCTCAGGAATGTCTGGCTGCAGGTGGAGTTTATGTCCGTCCATCAATTGGAGGAAGGGAGGATTTATTAGAAATGTTTATATCTTAAGTATTATCAAACACATCATCTATACAACTTAACCCTCTGTCAAGATAATAGAATGTTACCATCACCAGAAAAAATTTCCTTATACACTTTCCCAGTCAGCCTGTTCTCCTACACCCCAGAAGCAACCATTGTTTTGTTTTTTATTTCTACTCAATTACTTTTACAGACTAGAATTTCACTTTATGGAATCATAGCATGATTTCTTTTGCGCAGTATGTTGTTTTTGAGATTTATGCATATGGTCTTAGCAATAATTTATTCCTTTTCATTGCTGAGTTCTTCTGTTCCTTAGTTTAAACACAATTTGCTCATTTCAGCAGGGTCTATTTTATTTTTATTTTTATTTTTACCTATCACTAGTAAGTGTTTGGAGAGAAGAGTGCATCCAAGTATGAACCTAACTGCGTGCTTAATCTAAAGTCTCTTTGTTAAACTAATTTGTATTCATTTTCAGTTATTTTATTTAAATTGAGTAAACTTAGCTGCTTTCTAGTTTTATAAAGAATTGAATTTAGTCCTTTTCATTTTCCTTCTAAGCCTATTCAATATGCATTATCACATTTTTGCATTAACTTTAAAATGAGAAAATATGCTAATAAATGAAGGGCTATATTTGGTGTTTAAAAGTTCTCTTATCCCATAAATAATATCAAATAGTCTGCATATTAAATATATATTTGTCACCCTCACCAGTTTGGCTCAGTGGATAGAGTGTCACCCTGCAGATTCAATTCTGATCAAGGGCACATGCCCAGGTTGCAGGCTCGATTCCCAATAGGTCGTGTGCAGGAGGTAG
This sequence comes from Pipistrellus hanaki, assembly GCF_964339955.1. NCBI lineage: Eukaryota > Metazoa > Chordata > Mammalia > Chiroptera > Vespertilionidae > Pipistrellus > Pipistrellus hanaki. Next base: position 36,051,195 of record NC_140503.1, on the reverse strand, counting down.
CCAATCAATGATTCTCTTTCATCACTGACGTTTATATATATCTCTCTCCTTCTCCCTTCTTCTTTGAAATAAATAAAAATATATTTTAAAGATATATGTATTTGTCTATAATGTCATTTAAGAATTTAATAATTCTATCGTGCTTTTCCTCTTACATTAAGTACAATTTATAATCAGTATACTTCTTCATTATTAACAATAGAATTCTGTTTTCAAGAGTATGTCAGTTCAGCTAGTTTAACAATATATTGCAATTCTAGGGGACTGACAATTCTAGATTAGGTAATTCTCAAATATAACATAAATTAATTAACTTATTTCTTTTTCCTGATATGTTAAGAGGATTAACTAATGAAGCATAACATAGTCTACATCCTATATATTATAATAAGAGAGGAATATGCTAATTATCAGTTATGTCATGAGGCCTAATGACCGGATCAAGGATCTGCAGGAGAGTGGGGCAGTGAAACAAGCAGCAGAGAGCTACAGGAGGGGGCAGGGCAGCAAGCTGTGGCTCCCCCCCCACCCCCCCCCCACTCCCCCCCGGGGGGGGGGGGAATCTACAGGAGGGTGGAAGAGACCTACTGGTGCATGGATTTGTGTGCAGGGCTATTAGTATAACAAAGTTTCAACATTAGTTAAAATAATGTATTATTTTATTTTCACCTTCAGGTTTGGTTGGGATGTTCCAGTAATCCTGAGAAATTCTGAAGAGACCCAGTTCAAAACAAGAGTTTTCAAAAAGCAAATGAGACAAGTCAAGAATCCTTTTGGCTTAGAAATCGCTAATCCATCTTCAGCTTCGATTTCAAGTTGGTAGCTATTTTACAAAGATTCTTCTCGCTTTCACTTTCTCTGCCCCTGTTTTAGCCCTTTAAATGTATTGTATTAGTATTTATTAATTGTATTCTTTTCCATATGAACAACTGTAAACCCATCTTTGCCCCACCTTGATATAGTATACTACTGTTTATCTCACAGGAGAGGATATCCAAATATATGTGTTTATTTACACTAAAATGAAGTATCACATGTTAATAAGAGAAGTCTGTTAGGACAGGTGCCATTTTCATTGGTCTTCAGTGCAGTGAGAAAAGTAAGAATGATATAGTGTAAGTTCAGTTAATATAAGGTTCCTTACCTTCTGAAGAACAGTTATCTGTTAGTTTGCAATTACGATATTTTGGTCTAAAATTATTTTGGTAGCTGGTAGTAATAGATGATAGTTGTTTGTTTCTGTACTTGGAAAACAAATTGTCTGCGAGCCTATATAGGAACCAGTGGAGTGAAAGAGAGGGGATGCTGGGCACAGACAAGACAGAAGAGTCAGGGAAGACTCAAATTCTTTGCTTGGGTCCTCCATGGATGGGTCTTTGTACAGAGATGAGACATAAAGGCAGAAGCAGGTTTGGGAAGAAAGGAAATGGATTACCGTAGTTTTGAACTTCTGGACTGTAAATGCTTTTGTGACAGTTAAGCAGAGATACAGAGCATGCAGTTCTAGGTACAGTTCTGTAGCTCTACTGGGTCTCTGGGCTGAGACCCTATCACCTTTTAGGCTTGCTCACATTTCTGGTATCTTAAAAACAACTCTTGCCAAAACCGATTTGGTTCAGTGGATAAAGCGTTGGCCTGCGGACCGAAAGGTCCTGGGTTCGATTCCAGTCAAGGGCATGTACCTTGGTTGTAGGCACATCCCAGTAGCGGGTGTGCAGGAGGCAGCTGAACGATGTTTCTCTCTCATCGATATTTCTAACTATCCCTCTCCTTTCCTCTCTGTAAAAAATCAATAAAATATATTAAAAAACAAACAAACAAACAAACAAAAAACAACTCTAAACTTTCTTGGCTCTTCATCTTATTCTAGCTATTGTCCTATTTCTCTTTTTCCCTTCATACCCAGGCTTTTATATATATATATATATATATATATATATATATATATATATATATATATATATATATGATTCTCTCTCATCATTGATGTTTCTGAGAGAGAATCATTGATCAGCTGCCTCCTGCATAAACCATACGGGGGATCAAGCCCAAAACCTAGGCATATGCCCTGACCAGGAATTGAACTGTGAACTCCTGGTTCATAGATCAATGCTCAACCACTGAACCACACCAGCTAGGTCACAGTCTGGCATCTTAAAAGTGATATTCATTTGCCTTCTCCCCTGCTTCCCTTTTACTCCTTAGAGCAGTGTAATCTGATTTTTACCTGTATCCCTCTATTGATATGGCTTTCCCCAAGATCACTAATTAGCACTGCTGCCCTCTATCCCTTACCCCTGGCAGTCATAAATTTACTAGCTTATTTAGGAAACATGCCTGGATAAAATGTACAGAATAGTGGTAGCTTGGTGATCTCTGACCTTTGAGACCATGCAGTTGGACCTGCTATAATGTCACATCTGGCTCTTGAGCAGGACTGCCTGTAAAAAATTCTAGTACAAAGTGGTTCTTCCTGAAACATAGGTCCAAAGCCTGGAGGCACTGAGAAAGTAAGAATGGAAACATCGTGAGCAAACAAACACAGGACACTTGTGAAATAGAAAGTGTTAGGAAATCCATCAGTCTGCCATTATTAAAGTAGAAATAGTCCTAAGTAGCACCTGCCCTGTAAATGTTGGAAGCTGGAAATCTCTCAGCTGTGCCTAACATACTATATGCTAACCAATAGTAGTATTATTGAAGTACACAAAGATTTTAAATCTGTGTACTTACAGTGTGCTTATTGAAGTATTTTAATTTTTAAATACCAATGCATATTACTCATTATCTGTCTTCTATGGGGAAATAAGGAAAATAATTTTGGTGGGAATTCTTTATTCTGCAGAATAAAATTCATTTGCTTAAACAGTGGACCGATGGGTGTCATTTAAGTTGTCTAACCAGGATATTACCTGATAATAGACAAACACGTAAATTGACCATGCCTCCGCTATGCCACCAGCCAATCAGGAGTGATATGCAAATTAACCCAACAAAGATGGCAGTTAATTTGCATACTCAGCCACTGAGTGACAGGGGGTTGGACACAGATGTTCTGCCCAACCCCTGGTCTCTCAGGGCCTTTGGCAGGGTGGGAAGGAGGGGCCGGAACAGATAGAGGCAGCTCCGGGGCCTGAGCGGAAAGGGGCTGGGCTGGAGTGGAAAGATGGGGTGGCACCCAGGGAAAGGAAAGCCCATTCTAGCACGAATCTTTGTGCATTGGGCTTCTAGTAATGACATAATATTCTGAGCAATAATTGTGATGTTTTAAAAAGTTATTTCTTTTGGTGTGTAAATAGTTTAAAAATCCAGGGCTTTGTTTTCTTTATTAAATCACTATGCCCAAGGTGCTTGGCACATAGGGGAGGGACAGAGAACATATAGGGAACTGATTTACTTGAAAATGAACCGGAAAATCAGTTTTGTTTTTAAATATATTTTTATTGATTTCAGAGAGAAAGGGAGAGGGAGAGAGAGACATAGAAACATCAATGATGAGAGAGAATCATTAATAGGCTGCCTCCTGCACGCCCCCTACTGGGGATCGAGCCTGCAACCCAGGCACGTTCCCCTTGACTGGAATCTAACCCTTCAGTCTGCAGGCCTACACTCTATCCACTGAGCCAAACCAGCTAGGACTGGAGAATCAGTTTTAATCTTAGTCATTTAGTTCTTTTTACCAGAGGTGGGTTTTGGGGATTTGTTGTTGTTGTTCTGTAATGATACTGTATTTGGATTTATGATGTTTCCATGTCCTCAATGTAGACGTTTTAATGAAATTGAAAATAGGTACTCAGGACATACTAGTTGTGTTGTATTAATTCAATTTAGCAATTCTGTTCTTTTGTAAACAGTTTTCTGATGTTTTGACTTTTTTACCGTGGGAAGAGCCAATATAAGCAAAAGGGTTAAGCAAAATGACACACAGCATTTTTGGAGGAATTTATGAGCTTCTGTTCCTTACGACCACTTTTCATCTCCCAATGCTTTGGTTTCATCATCCTCGTGCAGGGGCTCCTTGAATATTAGTTCTTCTCTCACAGAGACTTTTCTGTAAGAAGGTGTGTGGCTTTACTGTCCCCTTTTTCTCCTTTTATTAATGTCTCAACTTATTTGACTACAGCCCCACTTTTTTTTTTTCTTTCAGTTTCTTGCAAGACCATCTTCTACACTGTCTTTGTATTTGGTTGTTACGGTTAGGCAGGTTGAGAGAAATCCTACCTAGGTTGCTTCACTTCATTTGAGTTCTGAATTTTCTGGGTTATGTCTATTCCAGTTCTGTTAATCCTATTGATCTAAGATATTATTGTGTGCACACTGAATTTTAGAAGATTAAAAAAAATATAAGAATGGGAATTGGATATAAGGATCTTTGCAGAAGTGATAAAAACTAAAGGGAGAATAGTTTTGTCTAAGGGTATTTGAACCCTTAGTGTAAATCAATATATTCTCCTCAGTCTGTGTAAAAGACAAGTTTATGAAAGATTGTGGAGGGCAGAGTTTTATAGAGTCTGTAATTCTTTTTCATTTGCTTGTAATATTAATATCAGAGACATTAAAATCTGATTAATATTGTTATCTGTAGTCGGTGATGTACCCCATTTTAGTCAAGTATACAAAGTCTTTAAACAAGTTTTATTTATCTCGGAATCTCTGGAACTCTGATTCTTTTTACAAAGCAGTTAGACTGATATTATGTATGTTCTGTAAAGTGGCATTTGTTTTTTAAGGCTTATCCTTCCATTGTTCTTTAGTGTAAACAAACACATATATTTGGATATCCTCTCCTGTGAGATAAACAGTAGCATACAATATACAGAGTGGGGGAAAAATGGGTTTACAGTTGTTCATTTGGAAAATAATACAATAAATAATAAATAATAATACAAGAATAATCTCTATTTTGTGTACTCACAACTGTAAACCAACTTTTGCCCCACCCTGTAATCTTTTCTATACCTTGCTTCTTTCATTTAATGGTATATTCTGAAGCTCATTCCACAGTAGTACTATACACAGATATTTTGGTATGCCTCAATTTTTTTCAAAGAGCTTCATGGTACTTCATTGGAGAGTGTTCCATATTTTATTAATTTAATCCCCTATTGATGAACATTTAGGTGGAGTATAGCATTTTGATATAACTAGTGCTATAATGAATAGCCTATTTATACATATTTTTACATTTTTGCCAGTAATACTTTTCTGGGTCCTTGCCCTCCCTTACTTTTTTTGTAGGCTTTAAATTTTTTCCCCTTTCCCATCTATTATACTTTCAATTTTTTTTCTTGCCTCACTTTGTGTCGTTCTAGAGTGACAGAGAAAATTATATATGATTTTTAATACATCTTAAATTTGTATTAATGGAGTGATTTTCTTCAGCTATTTAACAGTTAATTGAAAAATAAAGGTAGTTGAATTGATACCTGATAGAATCATAAAATGTGAAATCAAATCTGGTATCAAGTATGTATGTAAAGCTTCTGTCAATTAAAATTTTTGCTTAACTGTGATTAGAAATTGTTCTATGTCGCTGCTACTCTACATATCGATACTCAGAATCTGACACTTTGTACTCGGTATAATATTTGGCATCCTGTGAATGATCTGGTTGTATTTGTGTAGCTCCTTCCAACACATTCTCTTAATCACCTTTAAAAGTAGGTAATATATTAATCAGAATTCCTATTAGCAAGCAACAGAAACGACTACAATAAAAGGATATTAAGGGCAGAAGAATGGGGGATATCTGTAATACTGTCAACAATAAATAAATAAAATGGGACAGGGAAGCATTTTGAATAACATACAGACTTGCCAGTAGGTTCGGAGAGCCAGAATCAGAGACCGAGGTTGTTCACTCAGGAACAGTTGTCACCAAAAGTGACCGGGACTGAAGCAGATCTGCCCTGGAACGATCTGAAATGTGTTAGTTCTTGACTTTGTGTAGAAAAAAGTTCACAACATGCGCCCAGATGATTTTGAGAGTGCCTTTCTTAAAGTCGGAAGCAGTGAAACAAAAGATAGGCTTAAGATAGAAGAGCCAAGATCACAACAGGAGTGGGTCTACAACTGAGCTGCCTAGACTCAGGAAAGGAAGTCACAGGAACAGAATTGAGCCAGTCTGGGCTGTTTGGATACAGGAAAGGAGGTCACAGAACAAAATTGAATCCGCATGGATTCAGGAAACAAATTATAGTAATAGAAGTGAGCCATGCTGGGCTCTGTGGGCTCAGGAAAGAAAGTCATAGAGGCAAAAAGAGGGCCCTTGGAGAGTTGACAGGGTTAGCCCAGGACGAATTGCTGCTGCTCATTGCTCACCTGATTGAAGTCTCCTGGAACCCTTTGGAGCTCAGGAGAGAAAAATACCTGTCTGAAGAAATGGTATTGAGTGCTCAAGCCAGTACGGGTCTTTTGTCTTAAGGGGTTTTATTTGTTTTCTAAAGGGAATTTTAGGGGAGGATTCAGGGGAGGATCTCAATAGAATATTCAGCAGCTTTCCAGGTGTGTCCTTTAATATGCTAATGTGTCGAAATGAGCCTGTTGGGGAATTTGGGATCATTCTATGGTCAGTTTCACTGCTTTACTTTTATCTTAGATTTGTCTGACTCTAATTGTTTTTTCTTGTTATTTATTTCCCTTCCTTCATCCATTCTGGAATTTGGGTGATTTAAGCTATTCACTCTGGTTGGGGAGGAGAGATACAAACCATCTGCTTCTATGTGTCCTTGGTCAGGGAAGATAAGATCTGGTGATTTACTAGCAGGTTGTTTTTTTTTTTTTTTTTTTTAAATATATTTTATTGATTTTGTACAGAGAGGAAGGGAGAGAGATAGAGAGTTAGAAACATCGATGAGAGAGAGTCATCGATCAGCTGCCTCTTGCACACCCCCTACTGGGGATATGCCCGCAACCAAGGTACATGCCCTTGACTGGAATCGAACCCGGGACCTTTCAGTCCCCAAGCCAACGCTCTATCCATTGAGCCAAACCGGTTTCGGCTACTAGCAGGTTTTTAATTGCTCAGCCTTGTTTCACTATCTTGTCTCAGTTTCCCTCATTCCACTTGCCAAGGAATTTTCCCAGCTTCTTACTGTCCTGCCTCACAATGAATAAAAAAACTTCTCCTTTTGGTTTAGCAAGTACACCTCTCCACTCACCACTAGATGTTGAGTGGGGCACTGGTTGTGGCTGCCTTTGAACTTAGTGCTACAAGGGAAGGGGAAAATCACATAGGTGGCATATAGTAAATCTATAAGCAAGCAGATAAAACTACATGTTATAATTTGTCCATTTATAATTTATATGCCCCCTTAATCAGCTTTACTCAAATCATAATCTTTTATTACGCTGAAAGCAAACAAATGAAAGAGGACATCACTATTAAACTTCCGTGTTTTGGAATCTCCACTCTTTCCTCGGATATTTTGCATATTACATGGGACATTAACTTTGTGACAAGAATGTATATTAATGTTGTCAGTGTGTATATTGATATTAGTAAAGCTCAATTTCTTTTTAATATTTGTCCTACTCCAGTGATCATCTTGTGGAGCCGCGGGTGGTGTGTATCCACTGTCAGAGATAGCTCTGCTCTGCTTGAAGTTACAAGGTTGTGCGGATCTACTTTAGGGTTGTAGACACTATTAGGTAGGCTAACAATTAGTGTACTGTATTTCAGTTTGTAAAATCTTTGTGGGAAAAGTCTTGAAGTCGCCAAAAAACATTGAATTGATCACTTCCAAGCATAAATGTATAAATAATCAGGTTTACTGGTAGTGCTTCAAAATTGTGTAGACATGGAGGTTTTTTATATCTCCTGTTTAAGAGACCTGTTCCTTCGTTTATAGGCACATACCCTCTAATGAGTTCCTTGAACTGCCAGCAGCCTGGCCAGCATCCAAAAAGAAGCTTTTATTACTCGCTGTGTATAATTGTACTAGGAATTACGTCAGGTAATTTTTTTCTGTCTTATTTGTCTTCTACAGCTGGCATCACTTTGACAACAGATTGCCTTGAAGATAGCCTCCTCACATGCTACTGGGGGTGCAGCGTCCAGAAATTGTACGAGGCTCTGCAGAAGCACGTTTATTGCTTCCGAATAAGCACTCCCCAAACACTGGAAGATGCTTTGTATAGCGAATACCTCCATCGAGAACAGTATTTGTATCCTTTATCTTACATCTATTAGGACATGAGAATTTTAGACATTAGACTTTTTATGGATAAATCGCTAAGTTACGATTCCCTTTGGTATTTTGTTGTATTTTTGCTTATAGTGACAATTTACCTTTACATTTTCAAAAAGTATTAAAAAGGACAGCAAAGAAGAAATATATTGCCAGTTACCAAAAGATACTAACATTGAAGACTTTGGGACAGTGCCCAGATCTCGCTACCCATTGGTAGCACTGTTGACCCTAGCTGATGAGGATGACCGAGAAATTTATGATATTGTAAGTAATTTTAAAGTTTTGGAGCATTACTTTTAAGTGATTTGGATAATAGGTCTTAATTATTTAGTGATGTAGAAAAAAGTATTATTTTAATTTCTGAGAATATACATTTGGACTGGTCACATTTCCCCCCCCCCAAAAAATGAATACATGGGAAATATGTATGACTTTTATACATATAACAGCTCCTTTAGAGTATGACTTTTTTTTTCCTATATGATTATGATTATATAGAGAAAATAAAAGCTATTTTATATTTGAATTAAGTTTATTTCATCATTCTGTCATGTTTGCTGCATAAAAAGTCTGTTGGGAGACATATTTATTTTTAACATTTTTAGCACCGAATAAATGAGCATTGTAGTAGTGAAACAAAATGTTCAATTTTAAGACAATATCCACTCTTTTCTTTGCTTGTTTGCAGTCATCTTGTTTTCATCATAACATCTTATATATGTTTTGTCCCTATATTTTCAGTAATTATAGTGATAATTACCTTTCTCTTTATATACTAATTATTTATTTAGTCTGGTAGTTTATCCCTATTGGGAAGATAAAAGCATCTTAGGGAGCTAAGAAGACCTGAGCCCTGACAATCCTCTAAGTATGGTAGAAGTTTATACATGAAATAAACTTGGTGAAATAGTATCATGATGAGAATGCCCTTATACACAATTTACTGTTTTCTGAAGTGCATGATATAGATATGTTCTTTAATAAAGAAATGGTAGCATCTTTATGGCATTTTGTAACATACAAAGTGCATTCATTAACTTATTTATTCCTTCTAACAACATTGTGTTAGGCAAATAGCCTTCTTAAAAGGACTGAAACAGAGTTGTTAGAAAAATCCCAATCATTCAGGAAATAAGAGATGGGCTTGACCCTGAGCCTGTGTAGTTCTTTGCCAGGAACCCCTTCTCACTTTCTTTTTTACAGGAATATCTTCTTCTTTTAAAAAAATATATATTTTATTGATTTTAGAGATGAAGGGAGAGAGAGAGAGAAACATCAATGATGAGAGAGAATCACTGATTGGCTGCCTCCTGCACACCCCCTACTGGGGATCGAGCCCGCCACCCAGGCATGTGCCCCTGGCCAGAATCGAGCGTGGGACCCTTCAGTCTGCAGGCTGACACTCTCTCCATTGAGCCAAACCAGCTAGGGCAGGAATGTCTTCTTGGAACAAGTATACATTGAGCTTTGGAAGGTGTCAGACCCTTATTGGGAAATCCAAACCTGTTCACATGCAGTTAAGCCAATCTAGGTTTTGGGGTTTTAATCTTATCAAATTGAAGTTTCATTGAGCTGAAATCAGCTTGTTTTTTTTCCAATTAAAAGACATACCAACAGCAGTGTATTTTCAGAATCTGGCACCATGCCTTAAACACAATAGGTACTCAATACATTTAATCGGTGTAGAAAAAAGTCATACCAAGCACTGTTAGTGAGCTTCAAAGAGCAGAACTCTTTAGTTGCACGTGTATAAGGAAGTGTATATGAGAGATCTTCTGGTTTCCCCACCTCCTTTTCAATTGAAGATAAATAAGACCTTTTAGGTTGGTGTTTCATACCCCTGCCTTCCCAATCTCTTCTAAGCTCCCCTAGTTCTTTCCTTTTATTGCAAAAAAGGGTCAGTTCTCAGTCACCTTCCTCCCAGCTTCCTCTTTGGTACCTTCCTTCTCACTGGCTTGGTGCTTTCTATCTATGTGAGCTATTGATAGTATTTCTTTTCTAACTTTTCTTCCTCCATCTAAGTAGAGAAGGACTTGGTGTGTGCATGCTAAAACATAATATAACTTAAATGCGGTTTTAGCCACTTCCAGTGTACAATTCAATGGCATTATAAATAGGGAAAGATTTGCTTATCTGATCCTTGACCCGATCGGAATGAAGACTCCAGGCCCTGCTGTGGCTGTGGGCAGCTTATTCCCACAGGGGGGCTGGGCCCGGGCCCTGAAGCGTTACCAGCTACTTTCTGTGCCTGTGTCTCCCTGCCTTGGTCCTCTTCTGTGTCTTTTATGAGCAGGCCCTCCTCTTTTTTTCATGTTAGATCTTTCTCCATCTCCTACCTCTCAGATTGGGCCGAATGGTAGAACTAAAGTATAATTGTTAGTATATTTTATAGTAATGTTCTCTATTCTTTTTTGTTTGTTTGCTTTTCTTGTTACTCCTCACCTGAGGATATTTTTTTCTATTGTTTTTCGAGAGAGTAGAAGGGAGTGAAGGAGTATGAGATAGAGAGAGAGAAAAAGAGGGAGAGGGAGAGAAACATCGATGTGAGAGAGACACATCGACTGGTAGCCTCCCTCATTGCCCTGACTGGGGCGGGGAGCAAACCCACAATCCAGGTACGCGCCCTTGACCTGGAATCAAACTCTCTACCCTTTGGTTGCAGACTGACACTCTAACTACTGAGCAACACCAGCCAGGGCATGTTCTCTGTTCTTAATTTTAAAAGCAAACTGAGCATTTCATAATTCTTTTTCATAGATGGTTTTTCAGTATTTTATCTGGGAATCAGAGATTCTAAATCTAAAAAAAAAAAAGAAAATTATATTGTCCTATTCCTATTGTAACAGTAAAAATTACATTTAGATAACATAGCTAGCCACCAGTTTGTTATTATAAGTAGATAAAGGGAAGCAGGGATTGTTATTGCAAGATTTTGGCTTTAAAACTTTTTCATTTTCACATAATTATATCAGTTTGTTTTTTGTATTACTCATATAATATATGCTTATGGCAGGAAATAACCTTAGAAAATCTAGATAAGCCAAAAGAAAAAAAGTATAATCACTTTTATTCTATCATCCAAATATAACTACTGTGAATATTTGTATCTTTTCAGATCTTTATATATGTAATTTTTTGTTGTTATTAATCTTCATCCGAGGATATTTCTTCCATTGATTTTTAGAGAGAGTGGAAGAGAGAAAGATAGAGAGAAACATCAATGTAAGAGAGACACATCGATAGGTTGCCTCTTGCACATGTCCATCCAGGTCTGGGGATCAAGCCTGCAACCAAGGTACGTGCCCCTGACCTGAATAAAACCCTCGACTTTTCAGTCTGTGGGCCAATGCTCTAACTACTGAACACCGGACCAGGACTATATATATAGTTAAAAAAGGGGGGGGGTCCACTTGTACACACTATTTTGTGACCCCCTTTCATTTAGCATTATATTATTAATATCTTTTTCATATGAAATATATATCTACAACTACATACACATTTATAACTAGCATTATAGTAGTTTCAGAGTTTTTTAATATTAAATCAAATGACAAAATTGTTAGTAGAAATTTGATTTAGTATTAAAAGCCTTTGAAGTCATTGCCAAATTATTAAATCCTTACAAAACTGTAAAGAATATTGTATGTTAATGACGATAGTAGAATGTTTATTTTAAACTTATTTGGATGTAATTTAAAAAACTTGCAAAAATAAAAAAGTAAAAGAACACCCATATATCCTTTTCCCAAATCTACTGCTGTTAACATTGCACATTTGCAATATTATTTGCTTTATATGTAGGTATATACATATTTTAAAATCAATCACTTGAGAGTACTTTGTATGCATGATGATTTTTACTCCTAAGTACTAGAGTGTATATTTTTTAAAAATAGAGATGTTCTCTTATATAATCACAATGTAGTTATTACCTTTTTGTCTTATATAGATCTAATATTTTATCTAGTCTATTACATTCCAATTTGTTAGTTGATGTAACAGTATTCTTTTTAAAAAATATATATTTTATTGATTTTTACAGAGAGGAAGGGAGAGGGATAGAGAGTTAGAAACATAGATGAGAAAGAAACATTGATAACCTGCCTCCTGCAAACCCCCTACTGGGGATGTGCCCGCAACCAAGGTGCATACCCTTGACCGGAATCAAACTTAGGACCTTTCAGTCCTCTGGCCGACGCTCTATCCACTGAACCAAACCAGTCAGGGCTAACAGTATTCTTTACAACACATTTCCCCTCCAGTACAGATTCTAGTCTAGAGTGAGATATTGTATTTGTCATGTATTATTAGCCTCCTTTCATCTGGAATATTTCCATAGCTTGTCTTTGTCTTTTATAACATTAGCATTTTATTTTTATTTTTTTGAAGAATAGAATCACACGTAAAACAGAGTAATTATCACTTTGTTTTTCTGATGTTTCACCATGATTACATCGGAGTTACGCATTTTCAGCCAGTATACTGCACAGGTGATAGATAATATATGTGTCCAGGGCATCACCTTCATAGGCATGTGAAGTTCTTTTCTGTCATTGGTGATGTTAATTTTGACCTATCAGTCAAGGTGTTACCTGATTTCTCCACTGTTCCTTTTTCCCCTTCCTTTGCAGATTATAAGTAGTCTGTAGGGAGGCACATTAGGACCATGCAAATATCCACTCTTTATCAACATTTCCCTCTGGATTGAATATTCATAGAGATTCTTACCAGATTTTATCTTTTTAAAAAAATATATATTTTATTGATTTTTTACAGAGAGGAAGGGAGAGGGATAGTTAGAAACATCGATGAGAGAGAAACATCAATCAGCTGCCTCCTACAAACCCCCCCCACACACACACACACTGCGGATGTGCCTGCAACCAAGGTACATGCCTTTGACCAGAATCGAACCTGGGACCTTTCAGTCCGCAGGCCATGCTCTATCCACTGAGCCAAACCGGTTCCGGCCAGATTTTATCTTTACCATGCTAATTACAGAATGATTATTTTCAAACTTGCGCCCTCCAGTCAGCCCTCAGTATTCTGTAGGCGAGAGACCTACCATATATTTTTGTTCATCTATTTTCCAGTGGCCTAATTGCTGAATTTAATTTTGTTTTGTACTCAAACTGTCATCTTCATACTTGCGGCCAAAGATTGAAGGTTTATAGTCAAACATTGTGTTCATAAATTACTTGGGTTCTCTCAAAAGGGAAAAAACTATATTAAGTGGTATACTCAGGTATTGCTGTTTTCCACATATCCTCCTCCCATTCTCAACCCTCCCCAATCCTGTAGATTCCCAAGTCCATTGTTTTCATGTTTATCTTTCCTATGTTTCCTATTGTAACAATGATATATGTGTATATATTTCTTTTCCCTTCTTTCCTACACTGAAGGTAGCAAACTGTATATACTATACTAGAGGCCTAGTGCACAAAAAAATCATGCAGTGGGGGGAGGGCGGGGGGTCCTCAGCCCAGCCTGCACCCTCTTGCAGCCCAGGACCCTTCAGGGGATGTCCATGGGGGAGCGGCCTAAGCTGAAGTTGGACATCCTTAGCGCTGCCGAGGAGCAGGGAGAGGCTTCTGCCACTGCTGCTGCGCTCACAGCCGTCAGTCCGGCTTGTGGCAGAGCGGAGCTCCCCTTGTGGGAACGCACTGACCAGTTAGGGGCAGCTCCTGTGTTGAGCATCTGCCCCCGGTGGTCAGTACACATCATAACAACTGGTAGTTCCGCCAATAGGGTCAATTTGCTTATTACCCTTTTATTATATAGGATTATTATATAGGATATTTCTTGCTTTGTTCACGTCACAGTATCTTCTGGAAATCAGTGTAGATCAGTTCATAGAGATCTTCTTCACACTGGTTTTGGTTTTTTTTTACAGCTTCATAGCACTCCATTGTATGTAGGGAATACAGGTACCATTTATTTAACTTCCTGTGGTTGGATATTCAGGTAGTTTCCAGTATTCTGCACTAACAAGTAATCTTGCACTGAATAAATGGTGTGTGTGTGTTTTAATATAGTTGAGGTTGAATGATTCAAGGGTAAATGCATGTTATTGTTACATTTTGCCAAATTCCCTCTATTGGGGTTGTGCCTTTGGAGCTGAACCATTTTTTTTTTTTTTAAAGATTTTGTTGTTGTTACTGATTTTTAAAGAGAGAGGAAGGGAGGAGAAGGAGAGAGAAAGAAAGAGAAAAAAAACATCAGTGTGAGAGCATAATATTGATTAGCTGCCTCCTGCCCACCCCTGACCCAGGTATGTGCCCTCACCAGGAATCAAACTGGCAACCCTTAGGTCACAGGATGACAACCAACTGAGCCACACCAGCCAGGGCTGAACCTTTTTTTATTTATTTTTTATTTTTTTTTAACATTTCCACCATATATGAGTATGATTATTACTCCAGAGTGTATTGACAAGCTTTTCAGTTTTTGTTAATCTGGTGTATGAGAAATATCTCAGTAAATTTTTGATTTTCATTTATCATGTTGTGAGTAAATTGAACATCTTTTAATATAGCCAAGGACCATGTTTATATCTTTTGTGAATTGTCTATTCATGTCTTTTGCCCATTTTTCTATGGGATATTTGGTAACTTTCTCTTCAGTTTTTAAAGTTGTTTATAAGTTAGGTATATTAGCCCTTAGTCTGTGATACACTATGGTGCTTTATCATCAGGTGGGTTTTTAATTTTTACATAGTCAAATGTGTCAAATTGATCTGTCTCTAGGTTTGAGTTATAGTTAGAAAGTCTTTCCTTACATTGAAACTAGAAAGAAATGCACATGGTTTTCTACTAGTATTTGTATAGTTTTATTTTTTACAATTAGATTTCTTATGCTTTTGGAGTTTATTCTTGTGTATGGTATGAGAAAAAAAATCTAATTTTTGTTTTTCTAAGTAGCTATACAACTGTCCTAATACTTTTTATTAAAAAGACTCGCTTTGCTAGTGATTTGAAATGCCACCTTTATCATATTTGTATTGGGTCTGTTTCTGGACGGTTTATTCTGTTTCAGACATCTGTCTATCCATTTGCTAGTCCCACACTGTTTTAACTCTAGAGGCTTGGTAGTATGTTTTAATATCTGATTGTGCTTAATATCTCCTCCCCCATAGCTTTCTTTTCAGTCTTTTCCTAGCTGTTCTTACGTGTTAATTTTCCCACATTGAGAATTTTAGAATTTCTCTAAAATTCTCAGTGTGGGAAAATTAACACGTAAGAACTCAGCTATTTTGTTGGGATCACATTAAATTTGCAAACTAGTATAGTTTTTGAAACTCTGGTAAAAATATATGTCAATAACTGCTTTCTCTGTAGTGACTGATTTGAATAAATTATTGTAAGTTTTATAATTTATCAGTTTATTTTTGTTTGATACATATTTTCACATATCTGTGAAATAATATAGAGGTTAAGTACTGACCGGTTTTCAATTTTTATTTTAGATTTCCATGGTGTCAGCAATTCATATTCCTGATAAAACTTATAAACTGTCCTGTAGAATATTATGTCAATATTTACTTCCGACTCAAGGTCAATTTCATGATCTTAAGGTAAGTTGTACCTTGTAGTCTTATCTTTGTCTCTGGTTTGCAGTTTCAAAGAATGACCATTTATCAAGGGATAATATTTTTCAGTTAGTTCCCATCAACGTTAGCCATTATTTGCTAGCTCATACATTTTGAGCATCTCTTATGACCCCCCGAAGAGTCATTGACATTTGTAATTATCTCTAAACTTGTTTCTCTGATTTTTCAGCAACTTTACATGTCTGCAAATAATAATGCCACTCCTTCGAGCAATTCCTCTCCAGAAGGTGAAAGTACAGACCGAAGCTTGTTGGAAAAGGCTGGACTCTCTGAGAGCGAAGTAGAGTCTCCCGAGGAGGGTAGCAAGGACTGCGTGGTTTGCCAGAACGGGACCGTGAACTGGGTGCTCCTGCCCTGCAGACACACGTGCTTGTGCGACGGCTGTGTGAGGTATTTCCAGCGGTGCCCCATGTGCAGGCAGTTCGTTCAGGAATCGTTTGCACTTCGCAGTCAAAAGGAGCAAGAGAAAGACAAACAGAAAACCCTTTGAGGATGTTGTTACAACTGAAAAGTACAATTACCACTCAAGATGCAGAAATGTGTGTTCTTGGAATCAGTCGTAACATGGAATGCGGTGTTGACTATCAATGACAATTCAATTTTAACTTCATGTTTGTGTGGTACCTGGATAATGAAACTTAATTATTCCTTCCTGTTCCATATGGTAAATGCTGGAATACTATCTGTGTTAAACATAAAAATGCATTCAGCTACTGAGAAGAAAATAAATGCCTGGCCTTTTATCAGCTAGGGGATTTCATGTAATATTAATTAGAACATTTCTAAAAAGCAGTCCATCTAAACTTTGAGGAAGTAAAAGTCTTAAGTTTTCTGAATGTTTTTCCTTGGCCATAATTTAGAGTGCAATTGGAGAAAAATTGAATTCTTCTCAGAGTAATTGTATGTTCCCCAGTTTACAGAGGAATTGACAATGGCTTCTAACTTTAAGTCCTTTCCTAAAATAGCAGTTTTTATAAATATCCATCTGTTTGGTTTCCAATTTTTCTTATAGCCACATAAACACAGTCTTAATTTTTAAATATAGCTTCTTAAATTATAAATGCAAGATACAATTCTTGACTGTTCTCATTGTGTCATAGATTGAAATGATGCTCATTTATAGGAAGCAGATATATAAAACAAGAATAATAACATTTCTCGGATAATTAAATTTGCTGCCAAATAAGATTAGATTAGCAGGCTGTGGCCTACCTGGGAAGATCTGTGAGAATCACAATGCCTTACCTTAGTTTCCTCCTGTACAGCAAATCCATCCAAAACGAGGGATTTAGAGCCAGAAAAACCACTAATAGAAACACATGACTTATTTTTTTCTAGTGTGTTTTTATTACAAACTGGGGGCCCAATGCACCTTGAAGGGAACTATGGGCCACAAGGCTGCTGTCTCGGCCCATCCTCTGTGCCCCCGCTTCGCCCCTACCACTGCAGTCCCCAGTTCCCTGTCTGCCGCTGCTGCCACTCCTGCTGCTGCCACTCCTGCTGCTGCCGCTCCCCTGTTCGCACCTGCTGATGGCATGGAGCAATTGGGGCTATCCCCAGCAGCGGGTTCGAGCTGCGGCTGCTGCCCCAATCGCCTCTCAGGAGCAGGGAGAGGTGCAGAAACCCTCAGGGGCAATCAGGGCCACCACTCACACTTACTGACAGCGCCAAGCAATCAGGATCAGCCGCTGGGTGCTGGCAGTGGGTGTGAGTGGTGGCTCTGGCTGAAGATTTGAGTGGGGCTCGCGCTGGCAGCGGGTGTGAGCAGGGCCGTTGCCAGTAATGGGTGCAAGAGGTGGCTGCTGGCCCTGATTGCCCCTCAGGAGCAGGGGGAGATGGAGAAGCCCTGAAGGGCGATTTGGGCTGGCAGCCACTGCTCATACCCATTGACGGCCCTGAGCAATTGGGGCTGACACTGGGCACCAGCAGCGGGTGCGAGCAGGGCCGACTGGCAGCAGGTGTGAGTGTCAGGCGGGACTGTGGTGCATGGGAGCAAAGGATTTTCAGTAACCACCAGAGGCTCACCCCCATGACAGCAACCAGCGCCCCGCCTTGGTCTGGCACTCTCCCCTCCCCCCACCTGCTCCACCATCCCACCTCGACTTATGCTTACTGTTCCGTGCTCAGCGCCTGCTATAGAGGCCCACCATATTCCACACATGCCCCCCTGCTGGTCAGCACACATTGTAGCAACCAGTTCTGTTGTTCTGCCGTTTGGTTTATTGGCATATTAGGGTTTTATATAAATAGATAAACCCCACACCCTTCTGAATGGTGACTTTGTTATTCTTTGTTATATTCTTGGAAGAGTTAGGAACCAGATGGGCAAAAAGGCCCATCCCCCACTCTTTCTAAGATGACTAAGAAGACAAAGGTAAATCAGAGTTTCCTGTGTCTTCAGCAGAAATTGCCTTCAACTCACCAAGAAATCAGATCATAGCAAATAAACTGACATTCAGGGAGAATTTTAAGCCTTTTTCATCTTGCTTGTATTAAGAATAATGCCTTATCGTTGTGTTAGCATTTTTACATATCATTTGATTCTAATCAAATATAATATAGCACTCTCAAAGAGACATTATCTAATCTCTGTTCTATAAACCAAATCAAACTTATCTGCATTCAACAGCTATGTAATAAATACCTTCTTGGGGCCAGATACCTTTGAGGAGTCCGGGCTACACAGAATCAGGAAAGCTCCTGGCCTTAAAGAATTTGTGTCTAAAAGGAGCATTAGTAGCTTAATAGAAGCACATCCCACCTCAGAAATTCCCAAGGCCTGTTCTAACCCTGCCACTGGAAGCAGGGCAGTCAGAAGCCACAGCCCCTCTGTGGTTCATCTGAGAAACCCTCTTTCTGGTGTAAAATGGGGACTGTTCAGAGATCACTTCTCCATCCCAGCCATCCTGCTTTCCTTTACAGATCTGTGTGTACCTAAACTGTCTACCTATACTCTTAACTCCATTTTTCACAACTTTTTATTGTAGTAAAGTATAGCATAAAATTTACCATTTTAACCATTCTGAAATATACAATTCAGGGGTATTAAGTACATTCATATTGGTATACAACCATCATCATCATCCATCTTCAGAATTTTTTCATCAACCCAAACTGAAACTCTGTGCCCATCGAATAATAACTTCCCATAACCCCTTTTCCACTGGTAACCACCAGTATTCTGTATTTATGAACTTGATTGTTCTAGGTACCTCATTTCCATGGAATCATATGCCCTTTTCTCTCTGGTTTATTTCACTGAGTATAATATTTTCAAGGTTTGTGCTATAATATGTATCAGGATTTCCTTTCTTCTTAAGGCTGAATATTAATCTATTGTGTAAATATAGTACATTTTGTTTATTCACCCATCATTTTTTATAATTCTATAACTCTGAAAGATGACTTGCCCTTAGCTTCTCTTGCTGCATTTGAAAGAATTATATGCTGCACTCAGCAATCTGAGTGATTTGGTAGGTAGTCAAGTGAAAACAAGCAAACTGACTTAGAGGCTTATGCCAGAATTTTCCAATAACAATGAATAGTGACATTGTGCAAGAATGTCAACAAAAGCATTGCATTTGAATGTATTTTGAGATAAAATAGTTGGTTTATATCGATTAGTTGTTACTTTCTGAAAATACAAGTAGGAATGCCAAATAGGTGAATATAGTAATCTGAAGTTCAGGGGAGAGGTCTGGCTGAAGTTAGACATTTGGGGGTTGTCAGTGTGGTATTTAAACCCATAAATCTGCATGAGAACGCCAAGGGAGTGAGCACAGACTGGGGGAAGACCAACAGTCAGGGAAAGGAGCCAGCAGATTGAGAAGACTGAGGTAGGAAGAAAACCAGAAGAGTGGTGTTTACCAACCATCCCCAAATGGAGTGGTATAAAACAACCACTTTTATTATGCTCACCAAATCTGTGCTTAGATATTGGGATCGGATGTAGTGGGGTTGGGCCTACCTGGGATTCAAATGACAGATTGACTTAGGGGGCTAAAGGCTTGTTCACTCATGTATTTGGTGTGTGGAGACTCAAAAGCTGGGCTGAGCTAGGACAGCATGTGGCCTTTCCATGTGGCTTGATCTGCATCACAGCCTGATGGTCTCACGTTAGTCAATTTCTTACTATAAGTGGGAGCTCAGGATCCCAAGAGCAGGTGTTCTAGGGAACAAGGCAAAAGCTGCATGGCCTTCTCTCTCTCCTTTTTTCCAGCCTAATGGAGATGCAGTTTACAAGCATACAATTTCCCATTCAAAATGTACCACTCAGTAGTTTTAATTACTCAGGATCTTCCAACTTCAGAATGTTTTAATTACTCTTAAAAAGAAATTGTGCACATTAGCAGTTACCCTCACCCCCACCATGTTCCCTAACCCCAGGCAACCACCAATCTACTTTCTATCTCCATAGATTTGCCTGCTTTGGACATTTCATGGAATGAAGTCGTGTAGAATCACAAATGGGATCACACAATGTGGTCTTTTGTATCTGGCCACAAACATCACTTGGCACAATATTTTTAAGGTTCATTCATGTTATAGCATGAATCAGATTCCCCCCACCACCCTTTTTAATGCCCCCAAAATATTCCATTGTATAAGCTATACCAAAACCGCATTGTGTTTACCACCAATGTACATTTAGACTTGTCTACTTTTTGGTTATTAGGAGTAAGGCTGCTGTGAACATTGGTTGCAAGAGCTCAGTTTTAGACATTTCAAGTTTGAGATGTGATGTTAAGTCTGTCTTGTTTGTTTTATTTAATTAGTTGACCCTCCAGGCATTTAATCCCTTCTGTGTTTTTCATAGCCATGTCTTACAGAAATTCTGCAAACATATACCAAGCACAGGACTGAGTCAGTCAGGTTAGGAGGAGGACTAGCTGCCATACATTTTTTGCACTCTATAAACTGTATTTGTGCCAGCGATTAAGCTATTGTCTCCCAGTTCCAAGCCCACTCTTCTATACTTGGCTTTGCAATGCTGGGGTAGACTCTGCAAACCACACTTACGCTCTGCCAGCCCACTCCCTATGGGGCTTTGCAAATCAGAGCCATAGGAGAGGGAGATAGGAGATAGAAGAGATCCGCTCCTTCCTGTATCCTGTGGCTTTTCTGTTCCTGGGAACATCACTCCAACCAGGCTTCTTTATCTTGGCAGTAGCGGTTGACTCCAGGAGCAAAGATTGAATCCAGAGTGGAACCTGCTTCCTCACCCCCATCCACCTCAGGACACCAGCAGCACCCCATCCTCAGAGTCCAAGTAGTCCAGCTCTGCAGGGCCCCTCCTCCAGACTCCTAAATTTTTATAACTGCAACTTCACTTTGTCTCCCAGCCCTGTGGATGGTAGTTGCTTCCTGCATTGCTGCCTCAGAGATATCCTCATGTTCCTCTTTCCACTTTTCAGTAAACAACTTTATATTAATATCTCGGATAAAATAATCATCGCCTTTTCAGTCTCCTGACTCCCCTAAATTGATCCAATTGGATGTTATCTCCTGTAATTCTGGCTCACTTTGCTAAGGTAGACAGAAAACTGAGACCAATTTTGGTTAAATAGCCCATATTGTACAGCTATGAGGTGGTTGAGTTGGGATTTGAATCCAATTTTGCTTTGCTTTGTTTTGCCTGAAGCTTGTGTTCTTCATCACTAGTCACCTTCCTACAGAAAAACACATAGTTTTCAACATTGAACTGTAGGTACAATTTTAAAATTCTTTCGTCATTCGTATTGCTTCTCTCCGGCCTGTTATCAGACCCAGCATTTCTCAACACATCCCAAGCAGCAGCAAATACTCCAAGACCTGACTGGAGCCTGCCCTATACTGTATTCACCAGAAAAGCCATAGTGAACATTAGCATAAGAAAGGCTCTGAGAGATTTTGCAGCTTCTCGTGAATTTTTTGACTAGGAACATTCCAAGGACTGAGAGTGCAAAATGTGGGATTAATCAATATCTAACCTAATGTATCCTGTGCAACAGTCATCCTGCCTGCTTAGGATACAGATGTCAGTGCCAGCAATTGTGGGCACATACTGAGGTGGCTTTAAACAATATTGGGGCCGAAACCGGTTTGGCTCAGTGGATAGAGTGTCAGCCTGCGAACTGAAAGGTCCCACGTTTGATTCAGGTCAAGGGCATGTACCTTGGTTGTGGGCACATCCCCAGTAGGGGGTGTGCAAAAGGCAGCTGATCGATGATTCTCTCTCATTGATGTTTCTAGCTCTCTATCCCTCTCCCTCCCTCTCTGTAAAAAATCAATAAAATATATTTTTTTAAAAAACAATATTGGGGAAGGCAGTTCTGATCTTTTTTTTTAATTTACTAAAATATGGTCTTACACTTGTAAACCTGTGGACACATTTCAATTACACTTTCAGTTGAAAAAGATAATTGGTAGTTCTTGAATCAATAACCAGGATCAGAATAAAGATTTGATGATTTCTAGAACAAAGAAGTTTTACTTTGTTTCTCGCATGCCAACCTGGGTCAAATTATCTCTCCAAAGGCTTAAGGTAACCCACAAAAGTCCTGTAACGGAGTAGTTCTGCAATGCATACATTTAGCCTTCATTGAATTTATTTGAAATCTTATCTATGACACTTTATAAGATGTTTTACAGTAAAAAACTATAATTAATACTTAACATATTTGTTTCTTTTTAAGAAGTGTGAACCCATCTGCACTTGTGTTTGAAATTGTGAATCATTAGCTTGAGTTTGGAGTATATTTAAATAACTGTACCAATTAATTGGTTTGGGTTATACTGTTTAGAAATCAGATAAAAATACAGTGTACCCGACTGGGTGTTCTAAAAACTAGAGTTAACCCTTCTTATCTACCTCCATTCTAGAGAAAGCTGTCCCAGAAGTTTTCTTCATGGAATATTCATACTCAAAAAGGAAGGAAATTTCAGCACATGCCACAACATGAACTTTGAAAACATTATGCTAATTGAAAGAACCCAGACAGAAATGGAAAGTATTATAAGATTCATGTATGTAAGGTACTGAGAATTCAGGCAAATTCCAGGAGACTGAGAGTAGAATAGGGGGTAGTAGAGACTGAGGGGACAGGGAAATGGGGAGTTATTGTGAATGGACACAGAATTTCAGATTGGGATGATGAAAAAGTTCTGGATATGGTTAGTGTTCATGGTTGCACAAACAATGTGATACTTAATGCTACTGAGGCTCAGACTTAAAAATGGTTAAAGGGTAAATTTCATGTTAATTATGTATATCTTACCCTAATTAAAAAACAAAACATTTTCTTCAGGGATTCAGCACCTTTGTCCAATTGGCATTCTAGTTTGACTCTGGACAAACAATCCTAACTGCTCATAGCATTTGGGTAGTGTTATTATATGTACCTAAAACAGGTTCAGAAGTCTTTTTTTTTTTTTTTTTCTTTCTGGAAGAATTCTCTGAACTGAGGAACTGAAGAAAATGTGAACACTATCCTGAGTGTGGCCAGAGCTTTGGTGCAGAGTGAGAGCAGAGTCCTCAGGAGTCCTCCGGTTCCACCTGACGCTCGCATGGCAGGTTCACCGGGCACCAGCTCCTGGCTCAGCCTCGGCCGCGATTCCATCCGTGAAAAAATGTGCTGGGGGTGGGGGGAATTGGCCCGGCAGTCACCACGCTGCCCTGGCGAGCAGACACCAGCTTGCTATCTGAATGTGTGCCCCTGCCAACACAGATATTTCTGAGCTGCTTCTAATGAGATCTGAACTCAAGTTTAGTCTCCATAAGCTGCCGCTCTGGGGCCTTACCCAGCTTGCCTTTCACGGTTGCTATCTTAACAGACCTGACTCCTGATTTAGCCTTCCCACATTCCATCTGTCATCAGTTCTTCAGTTCCTTCCTCCACATCACTCTCTTCATCCCCTCGAATCCTGACTCAAGCCCTGGCAATCTTGTCCTAGACTGTATTACAAAGCTTTTGAGAAAGCATGTCTTTGAAGAGTGAGTAAAGCATGTTTTTATGTGAGATGTGCCCAAGATGTAAGTTAGCCAAGTTGGCACACTCTAACCTGTGCATAAAAAGAAGGAAAATTAATTTTTACCAAGTTTCTACTATGTGTCAAGTAAGTGCCTGACAAGCATACGAGAGCCAGCACTGCAATTATTTTTAAATAATATTTTTAATCCAGAGGCTACTGTGCCGTTGCTGTGCCTACTCTTCAGGAAGCACAGTAGATCCTAGTGGCAAATATAGAGTTCTCGCTGATGCACATGCCAACTTGGCCCACTTGAAGTCAGTCTTCACATTCCCTCCATCCTGGGCACCTCTGTTCAGCCGCTCAAGTCTCATCTTTCAATATAGTCAGGTCCTTCTCTACAACTTGACCTGAAAGCCTGCCCTCCCCTGGATGCACGCACGTGGATCTGCACCTTTCCTGAGGGCAGGACAGAACCATCCAGGGGTTCAGCCAGGAAGGGTTTCCCTCCTGCCGGCCATATTGGTGGCTCACCTCAATCATTTCTCCCAGCTTACTGCCTAATCATCTGCTCTTTGGAAGTCAAAATTTACACTCAAACTATTTTACATTTGCTTGTCTGATATTACACATGGATCACCCTAGGAGACCTTCAGGCCCTTTAAGTTATGCAACTTTCAAAAAATCTATGCTTTTGTTCACTTTTCCCTTGAACCTATTAAATATTTTTAAATAAATGAGAACAGCTTTTGTGTTATTTAAAACATATATATATATATATATATATATATATATATATGTATTTGTATTGATTTCAGCGAGGAAGGGAGAGAGAGAAACATCAATGATGAGAGAGAATCCTTGATGGGCTGCCTCCTGCGTACCCCACACTGGGGAGCCTGCCATCCTGGCATGGGAATCGAACCATGCCCTCCTGCTTCATAGGTCCACGCTCAACCACTGAGCCACTGCAGACAGACAGAACAGATTGTGAACAGACACTTCAGCTTTCTCACAGTGGCGATGGGTGGGAGATAGGTTATTACCATTTATTGAATGTCGGGCGCTGTAAGGCACGTCAGAAGTTATTCCCTCAAGTCTCACACAACCTGTAGGAGTATCTCCAACTTATAGATGGTGGAATAGATTATGTAACCTATCCATGGTGGATTAGCTGCTTCGACCACATTTGGAATGCCTTGTCCAATTCCCAGTCATTTCCGCTCAAGAAGGTACTTCAAGAATGGATACCAAGACAAGAGTAGATGTGCAAGCCATTTATTGGGAAAATACCTTGAAGGTTAAATGGGGAGGGAGCAGAACTACAATAGGTAAGGAGAGCCTTCAGACTAGGACCTGTGAGAGGAGAGAGGAGGGAATTGGGTAGGAAGAGCCTAGGACCACAACACAGTTTGGAGCACAGAGGCAGTAGCTAGAGCTGGCAACACCACATTGGAGCAGAATCTTGAAGGAGAGCTGCTTGATATACTTCCACGGCTGCCATGGGCGGAAGCGACAGAGAGACAGACCAGAGGTTTTTTGAAGAAAGCATGTTTTAATCATCAGTGCCAACCAGGGATGCAAAGGCCACTCCAGCACCATCTATACAGCCTCTTAGAGAGAAGGCTGTGTGTGACCTGTGACCTCCAGACTTCTGAATTTAATGGGCTGGAAAAAATTGGAAACCAACTAAGTTGCCAAGTTTTAATTTTTATTGTTCCAAATAAGGACATTAATCGCCAAATGCCACTTATATCACCGTAATTTAATGTAGATACTTTACTATTCCCAAACAGGAAAAACATAGTCTCTGAGTGAAGTTGAATAAACTCAGAACAATGATTGTTATGATGACATATGTAATACCTTAATCAATAAAGAAATTTTAAAAAATTCAAAAACAATGAAAAAGCATTGTTCATGCTAGTCTTGTTTTGCTGCACTTTATTTAAAAAATAAATAAATATATATATATATATATATATATATATATATATATATATATATATATATATTATTGCTGCTAGTTTACACCTATCTCCCATTTGCTGCGCTTTAGGTGAAAAACACGCAGTCCATGGATTGGGTCTAAACATTGTACGAGGGTATTCAAGTACAGGATGGGATGTTGGATCTGGGGTCTCCTGAGGTACCTTCCAATCTTGAAATTCATTCATTCGCCTCACAGATAGTTACTGTGCATGCCTGTGTGGGAAGTCCTAGCAAGATACTGAGGCTCTTAAGAGTGAATGACAAAGGTCCAATCCCTGCACTTGCGGAGCTTAAAATCTGGGGAAGGGAGAGAGATAACAAGGAGACAAATGGATGCACAAGCAACACAATTTCTGTTTGTGGCAAGCGCTACCATATAGAAAGGGCCCCTGTAGGTAGCGCGGTCAAAATAGGCATTTCTAAGAAGGTGACATTTGAGCTAAGACCTGGGGGAGGAGTCAGCCTTTTGGAGCGCTGGATGAGGAGCTGGGAAGATGTAATTTTCCCGGAATAGTAAGTGTAAAGGCTGCGTGCGAGAGGGGAATGAATTTGGCACATTTGAGAAACCGAATGCAGGCCAGGGGGCAGCAGCTTGCTTAACGAGGCAGGGAGGCACCGCGGGCAAGGTCAGGCGAGGCACGTTTCCAGCGTCTGGCTGAGAGGCCACTGTTCCGCTGCAACACCCTTACCTCAGTGACAGATAATTCTCTTTGTCTGAAGAGGATGTCTGGTTACTTCCTCCAAAACATACGAAGGGACAGACTCTCCTTAGCAAATTCACCAGGACTCTCCTTTCTGCAGACCAAAAAGAAAAGAAAAATGATAAAAGAATCGGTCAATCTTTCAGGGGTTGACACATCTTCAGCAAACTTGTGAGATGTTCGCAGACATCCAGGATGACAGAATGTTAATTGATGGTGAGAACTCTAACCCCCAGGGCACCAGAACCCGGCACACCACGCCTGCACATTTCCCTCTGTGGGTACTCCATGTGGGAAGACAGCTTCTGATCAGATCCTCCGGACTAGGGCGCTCAGCGATGGATGCGAGTGCCACCAAGAAGAGAGAGGTGCTGTCTCTCATCCAGAGAGAGCTTGCCTGGGCACCCTCCTTCTGTTAGTTATGTGCTATCTAACATTGCCTAATGTCAGCTCATTCTCAGGTTATTTTCAAAATGTCCCCAAATGTCCTTTATAGCTATTTTTTCAAACCTGGATGCAATCAAGGATAACACATTGCATATGGTTGTTACGTGCCTTTTTGCCTCTTTTCATCTAGAAGTCTTTCCATCATTTTTTTCCAGGCCAGTTGTCTTGGAGAATCTCCCTCTTTCTGGAGTTGTCTGATTGTTTCCTGATGGGGTTATACTAAATATTCAAACAAATAAACATTTTCATATATATATATATATATATATATATATATATATATATATATATACACACACACACACACACACACACACACACACACACACACGTATATATACACACACACATACACACACACATATATTTTTTAAAAATATGTTTTATTGATTCTTTACAAAGAGGAATAGAGAGGGATAGAGAGTTAGAAACATTGATGAGAGAAAATCATTGATCAGCCACCTCCTGCACACCCCCCATTGGGGATGTGCCCGTAACCATGGTACATGCCCTTGACTGGAATCAAACCTGGTTCCCTTTAGTCCGCAGGCCGACGCTCTATCCACTGAGCCAAACCACTGTCGGCTATATATAATATTTTTATTGATTTCATAGAGGAAGGGAGCGAGAGAGAGAGAGAGAGATAGAAACAGCAATGATGAGAGGGTATCACTGATTGGCTGCCTCCTGCACACTCCCCACTGGGGATCAAGCCTGCAACCCAGGCATGTACCCTGACCAGGAATTGAACCCTGACCTCCTGGTTCATAGGTTGATGCTCAACCACTTAGCCACACTGGCTAGGCTAAATGTATATATTTATAGAGAGAGACACAGGCTTGTTCGCTCTTTCCCATCCACATAACCCTTTCCCCTCTCAAACAGTCATAGTTAATCACAGCATTTATTGAACACATTATATGCCTGGCATTGTTTTAAGAAATGTAAATGTATTAACTTATTTATTCTTCATAACAACAGTGAGGTATGTTTGTTACCAATGAAACTGAGGCACGGAGTGAGAAGTACTTGTAAAAGGTCCAAGTGCTAGTAAATGATGGGCCTGGGTTCCAAGATTCAGGAGCTGGCTTTCATATCCATAACAACGGACTCATAGCATAGACATTATTCCACATCTTTAAAAAAACCTATTTCTAGGCCAGTATGTATATATAAATTTGACTCATCCCTTTTATTGCCAACAACTTATTATAAACATTAGCATACAGAAGTTGGTAGAACTGAATGGTGAATTTCTACTCATCATGTAGATCCTACGTTAAAATTTTGTTGTACTTATGTTATTATATGTTAATCTATGTATCCACCCACCAGTCTATCATATTCTGATGCATTTTTCCAAGTACAACTTATTTTTAAAAATAGGTGTATAGGGTTTATAGAAAGGAGGCTTAATAATTTATTCATGCATTCCTCTACAGATAAGTATTCTTGTGTTTTGCTATTACAGGCAATGCTGAAATTAACATTCTCATATTTATTCTGATACTTTAGTAACCTTTACTTTATAGTAATGTTGCTTCTATTTCAGTAGGATAGATTCCTAAAAATGAAACCGCCAGCTTAAAAGATAGGCCTAATTTAGTGGATTCTGCTGGATCTCTTTCCATTAGGATATAGCCACCAGAAAAATCTGGGAAGGCCTGTGTTTCTTCTGTTTATTGCTGGAAGAAATATGAACTGAAAAATATAAACATGGAGTTCTCAGGTTGCTTGATTGAGACAAACATGTATACATGTGTACAACCTGGCCTCCTGGATGCTATCTGTGTTTAAAATTTTGCGCATCTGTTGAAACTTTTCATCCAGTGAGTGCCCATTCAAAATGTATTATATCTTTCTGGATTTTCTGGCAGAATTTTTGTTTTCTCTGGTTTTTCTTGACATTGTGTGTGGCCTCCCCCTAAACCCATTGCTTATTGTACCTTTTAGTGAAGTGTGTGTGTGTGTGTGTGTGTGTGTGTGTGTGTGTGTGAGAGAGAGAGAGAGAGAGAGAGAGAGAGAGAGAGAGAGAGAAGCATACTTTGCACTCTCCAATAGAGGTTGCAGAGGCCATGCCTCCTCTTCTACTTTTGTATCCCCTATTTGCCTAGCACAGTGATTTATACAGAATAAGTACTTCTTATTGAATGGATTAGTAAATAAAAATGTGTGACAGGGAAGTTGAGAGCAGCAGATAGTGGCCAAATGATGGACTGCTTGTATTTCAGGCCAAAGAGCTTGGAGTGTATTTAATGTTGAGCCAGAAACCATAGAAAAATCTGAGCTGGGGAGTGAATGGTTAGACTAGAGCTGAGGTAGAGAGACACAGTAGGAGGTGAGGACAAGATCCAGGTAGAGAGCAAAACAGACTAAAAAGCAATTATTGGGAGTCAAAGACCTAAGGTGTTTTTTTAAAAAATATATTTTTACTGATTTTTTTTTTACAGAGAGGAGGGGAGAGGGATAGACAGAAACATCGATGAGAGAAAAACATCTATTAGCTGCCTTCTGCACACCCCCTACTCAGGATGTGCCCATAACCAAGGTAGATGCCCTTGACTGGAATCCAACCTGGGACCCTAAGTCCACAGGCTGACGCTCTATCCATTGAGCCAAACCGGTTAGGGCAAAGACCTAAGTTTTTTAGTGCAATTTCTTTATGATACTTTCTAAATTTGATCAGTGGTCCTGAGCACATGCAGTGTTTTGTTTTATTTTAACTTTTTTATTTTTGGCAGAAATGTTAGAAAATATAAAGAAAAAAGGTAATAATCCTCAATAATTCTACCATACAGGGAAAAGCACCAGGAGTTACCATTTTGGTATAAATCTTTACATACCTTGGCCTGTGCATAAACATAAAATATATTTTTTAATATATAATGCTTATATAAAATTTTATTTATAATTTGATTTTATATATTAAATTTCATGAAAATAAATATTACATTTAACATTAAAATTTTCTTATAAGTTAAATATATTAAACCAAAAGTATATACATATATTAGTGGTGTATAGGCTTTTTAAAAAATATATATTTTATTGATTTTTTACAGAGAGGAAGGGAGAGAGATAGAGAGTTAGAAACTTCGATGAGAGAGAAACATCAACCAGCTGCCTCTTGCACACCCCCTACCAGGGATGTGCCCGCAACCAATGTACATGCCCTTGACTGGAATCGAACCCGGGACCCTTCAGTCCGCAGACTGACGCTCTACCACTGAGCCAAACTGGCTTTCGCTAGGCTTTTATGTTAAATAAAAAACACCTACCTTCAAAATGGTAAAGTATATAGACAGGGACTAATTGAGGTGCCTTTTTGATGCAAGCAACACTTAGACATCTTCTGAGGCAGTGGTTATAAACAAAACACTGATTTATCTGAAATGATTCATCTTTGAAACATTTGAACATTTAAGTTATTTGACCAAAAAGTGTTATTTACTGAGCAAACACCAATTTCTCTCCTTACCAAATTCTAGAAAGAAATGCACAAAAATATTGAGAATGTTAATTTGTTTGATAATCTGATCTATTGGTTGGTAGCCACTATGGACTCAATACTGTACCCAGTGTGCTACTCACTGTCTAACCCAGTGCCTGGCACAATATAGGCGAACAATAGGCATTAAAAAAATGATTAATTAGGAATATAGTGAACATAGACTATTAATAACCTCCTTTATCCCTTCTTACCATTCCTTTTCCAAGTGGTGTGGATATTTAGCACTTGTTGGCTACTTCTTAATTACCCATAAAAATGGGGTACAAGTTCACATAGGAAAAATCCACATTTAATACAAAAACATATATTTAGCTGATAGTATTCCTTTCCTTCCTTCAGAGTCCTGACTTCACTTTCTGTGAGAAGCAGAGAAGCAGTGTCACTGGATTTTACCTCCACTCCCTCTCCCATCGGGGACAAAGTCAAGAGGCAAGAGACCTCACCAGCATTAGGAACCCACAAACAAAGAGGACTGGTAACTCATGTCAGCCTCATAACTGTATTTCTCAAAAATAGCTAAAAGCTTGGCTGGTGTGGTTCAGTGGTTGAGCATCAACATATGAGCCAGGATGTCACAGTTCTATTCTTGGTCAGGGCAAGTGCCTGGATTTCGGGCTCCATCCCAGTGGGGGGCAATGCAGGAGGCAGCCAATCAATGATTCTCTCTCATCATTGATGTTTCTATCTCTCTCTTCCTCTCCCTTCCTCTCTGAAATCAATTTTATATATATATATATATATATATATATATATATATATATATATATATATATATATTTAAAAATAGCTAAACATTTAGCTAAAGATCTTTTCCTGGGTCAAAGGCTTCTGTAAAGATTACATTTTCCCAGTAGGTGGCAGTATTTTCTTTCTTCAGCATAAGTAGAATGCTTGAAGATTTGCCTCAAGGTTTGTTGAATTTGATTTTGTTTTACTATTTGTTTAGTAAACTGCAGGTGACAATAAATAAATTAATAAAACTTACGTTTCATTCACTTTCTTTAAAAAAATCACTCTTGGAGGTTTCCAAACGCCCCATGTGGGGGAATTTATATGTTGGCTACATTCAATAGCAAGGTGTAAGAGGAGGTAGACAGTGTTGTAACCCTCCTCCCCATTTCCTGATAGAAGTGACTTCTAAAGACCGGCTAATTGATGTAATGTCTTGAAAGCATGTCAAACTTTTCGGCCTCTATAATGATAAAATAACGTATTGACTCTAGAATTCTTGTTTGTGGTGCAAAATATTCATTGAACTATAAAGATGTCTTTCCTGGGCGGTTAATAATGACCCTTAAAAAATTATTCTCACACCCTATTTTAGTGGTAACGCCTACATTTTTGCAACTGTACATGACCTTTCAATACCTCAACAGATGGTTAGGTGCTGTCACATGTCTGCCATGAATTAAATGTCAAAACTAGGTTTGAAGAAGAAAGGAAGAAAGGATTGCAAGTCCACGGACAGTATGTTGGAGTTGAAAGACGGATGTGTTCATTAGTGGAATAATATCTCAGACATTTTATCTTAAAAAATTACTGCGTTTGAAAGAACAGGGAAGGCTGCGTCTGAAGCATGCTTTCCACTGTCCCTCAGAAGTACCTTCCCATCAACAACGTTGCTGTGTCCAAGAGCTCGGTGTTTTCCCTGGAAATCAGGAGATGGTCCGAATTTTCTCATGTACCCCACCTGTGAATATTCAGCTAATAGGAGAAGGTGGGTGTTAGGGTATGTTTAAACAATTCTCTACTTCCCAGAGGAGCCATCGAGTGCTGCTCCGCCCCGACACGCACTCTCCTACCCTCTTCCCCGCCACCAGGGACCTCTGGAGCCCCTGCCTGGCCTGGGCCCCGCACCATCGCAGGGTCCAGGTGAGGCTGCCCGGCCCGGCCGCTCGGACGCGCTGACAGGTGGCGTCGCCCTCCTCTGGCCTCCGCTCCAGGCCCGCGCCCCAGGCAGAGCTCCCGGGCTGGCCCAAGAGGAAGAGTGAGGCCCGAGGGGCTGCCGACAGGAGCGAAGGTCATCCCAAGCCCGACCCGGCGAGGGCAGGGGATCGGACCGGGCATTCCTCGCGCTCCTCCAACGAGGGGCGCACGGAGCCCGGCGCCCCGGCGCGTCCAGCCCTGCGCACCGCCCCTCGGCCTCCTCCGCCCTTCGCGCCTGGGACCCCCCCAACCCGTCCGCGCTCCCAGCGGCCGTGGCCTCCCGTCTCCACCGCTTGCGGACCCAGCCGCTCTGCACCCCCCGCCCGGGGGCCCCAGGCCGGCCGAGGGCTCCGAGGGTAGGCGATCCGCATTCCCCAGGACGAGCAACCGGTGGCAGCACCGCCCCTACCCGCGCTCAGGCGACTCCAAGCGCCCCAGTTCCCCCCTCCCCCCTCCCCCGAACCCAGAGCCCGCGGGCAGCCGCGGGGAGGAATGCACCGACCCCCCTCCCCTTCCCCAAACTTCTTCCGTCCGCGCCGCGCTTCTGCTTCTTCCAACTCGACCCCTCTGCGCCCTCTGGCTCCTCCCACTGCGCTCCCCTCCCCTTTCCCGGTCCCCACTTAGGAATCCGCTCCCCCCTCTGTCTCCCCCCGCCCCCCCCGGGCCGGGTCCGGGATCCTCCCCCCGCTCCCCCCGCCCGCCGCCGCCGCCGCCGCCGCCGGGTTCCTCTCCCCCCGCGCGGCGCTCCCTGCCAAGCCCATGATGTAATGGTGTATGTTAATCAGGAGCATGTGGAGCGCTCCGGCTGGGGCGGCTCAGTCCTCCCAGCGCCGACCCGGGAGACGGCGGTGGCGGCGGCGGCGGCCGGGACTCGCAGCGCCGCTCTCTCCCAGCGCCGCCCGCCCCGACGGCATGGCCCGCAGCCCGGGCTCCGGGCGCCCCCAGCCCCGCTGACCGCCGCCGCGGGCCCGGACCGCGGGGCCCCAGCCGCCGGCATGAGCCGCGCCGAGGTGAGCGCCCCTGTCCTTCCGTCCCCCCACGCCGGCCACCGGGTCCCCTTCCCGGGGGCTGCCCTCTCCGCTAGGGAAGTTCTGGGGCCCGGGAGGCGGATGCTGGCGGGCGAGAGGCGCCTCTTGGAGGGCTGAGCCGCTGGGCTCTCCTCTGTGCCGGCGGCGGCCACCCGGACAGCGAGAGGACGGGGAGCCCCAGAAGCCGAACTTTCTTTGAGGTCCGTGGGGGGGGGAGTGGGGGGTGGTGGCGGGGGACGGGGGTGTGTGCCGGGGCGCGGAGCCGCCCTGCCCGCCGGGTGAGGAGCGCGCGGGGTCGGGGCTCGGGGTGCGCTCGGGGCCGGGACGCCGGGGACGCCGGGCTGGGCGCTGGGCCGGACAGACCCACCCGGGAAGGAGGCGGCGGAGGCAGGATGCCGAGAGCTCACACACACGCGCGTACACACACTTACACACACACACACACACACACACACACGCACACGCACACGCACACACACAGGCACGCACACATCTGATCGCTGTGGGCACCGCAGGCCCTTGGAGACCGCTCTGTGGGCTGGAGCGGCGGCGAGGCGCGGGGGAGCCGGGCTCGGGCTGCGCCTCCGCCCGCCGGGCGCGGAGCTTTGGGTGGGGAGAGTTTATTTTTGTCTCGAGCTGCTGCTGCTGCCTTGGCTGCTCGAGGCCTAAATCCAGAGGGGCGCCTGGCGGTGGAGATGCTGGCTGTTGCTGTAGATGGAGCTGCAGCCGCTCGGCTGCTGCTCTGGGAGGAGGAGGGAGGAGGAGGGAGGAGGAGGAGGAGGAGGAGGAGGAGGAGGAGGAGGAGGAGGAGGAGGAGGAGGAGGGGGAGGAGGAGGAGGAGGAGGAAGGAACTCGGGCTGCTGCTGCCGCTGCCTCCGCCTCTGCTTTGCATGAGCCCCCACCCCCGCGCCCCTCGCAGCCGCATTGCAAGTTTTCTGCGCGAGGAGAATCTGTTGCTGGCGCCGGCGTCCGCGGGCACAGCCCCGAGGCCACCCCGGGTGGGGTGTGCGGGGAGCACCAGCCGTTCGCGGCGGCAGCAACAGGAAGCCGTGGGGTCTCCTCCCGCATCGGGGAAGGAGGTGTCTTGCCTTTCCCAGAACGGGAATAGCTCGTCTCCCGCATCCCGGTGCGGAGGGGGCGGCCGGATTTTTTTTTTTTTGGGGGGGGGACCCGAACCCCTCGCGGGGCGCCCTCCGTCCCCACCCCCTGATGCACTCGCTTCCCAGGCGCTCTCCCTCGCCGGCCGAGGTCTCACTGCAGCCCTTTCTCTCCTTCCAGTGGTGATCGCCGCTCGGGAATGCGGGTGTAAAGGGTCCGAGCTGCCGCCCAGCGGGAAAGAGACCCCGGGACGGACGCCGGAAACCACCATCCCGAAGCCGTGAGAAGGGGAGGGGAAGAGCGCATTCTTCATTCAGTTGGTGTGCCTTGAGGGGATTTTTTATTTTTTTAAATCGTTATCTTTTTTTAAAAAAAGAAACATTTCCGCGCTCCTGTCTGTCATCATCTCTGGGGAAACCAGCCAGAACCACCACCGGGACGTAACTGAAAGCAGACGAGAGAGGCGGCCGCCGAGGCAGTACCTGCAGCGCCCGAGCGCCGAGCCACCTTGGACCCGGGACGCGCCTCGGGCGGGCGGCCGCGGGGCTGCGGCGCCGCCAAACTTTGGGGCGGCGGGCCGGGCCGGGGCTGCCAGGGGCTTCGTAGACGGAGGGCCGCCCCCTCACCATGATGTTTCGCGACCAGGTCGGGGTGCTGGCGGGTTGGTTCAAGGGCTGGAACGAGTGCGAGCAGACTGTTGCGCTGCTGTCGCTGCTCAAGCGCGTGAGCCAGACCCAGGCCCGCTTCCTGCAGCTCTGCCTGGAGCACTCGCTGGCCGACTGCGCCGAGCTGCACGTCCTGGAGGGCGAGGCCAACAGCCCGGGTAAGTGCCCCTGTCCCGCCCGTGCCCCCCACCCCACCCCTCTCCCCGCCACCCCAGCCCCAGCCCCGGGCCCAGGCCCCGCCCCCGGCCGCGCCGTCCCCCGGGCCCTGGGCCTGCCCACCTCCCCGCGTCCCCGCCCCTGCCGCCCGCTCACCGCCGCCGGCCGCTTTGGGTTAGCGGCCACGGTCAGCTCAGCCCGTCAGTCCATTCCGGGTGGTAGCTACGGGAGCATGAATGATTGATTTTTCTCTCATGCAGTTTCCTGGGAAATAAGTAAGTCAGGTCACGTAGAGTCTGGATTTTCTGGGCTTTTTTTTTTTTTTTTTTTTTTCCTTCCTTCTTCTTGGACAACGTGGCTCTTTGGGTTTCAGCAACCCATGAGACAGCCTGGGACTGCCCTTCGGAAGCCAATCTTTGATTAGGCTGTATGAGCAATACGTGAAAATCTAATGTTATTATTAATCTTCCCTCCTCCCCCCACCCCCTCCCTCACGGATAGTACGGTTTTAGAGCTCCGTCTTCTGAATGATATGTAGGTAATGCTATGACTGTTAAAATAACACTTGCAGTTCATATACTATTCGGGTCTGGTCCTCTATGCTGATAGTATGCATAGGGATATGCATCTTGTGGATGCCTGGCAGCAGGCATGAATCAGAGTTCTTGCTGCTTTTTTCTTAAGAAACTTTATTGAATAGAACAGAATTGCTTCGGATTACCCTGCTAGTATTTTACAGACGCCTCAGCTAGTACAGAAAGTGAATATCCACGAAGGGTCCCGCCGTGTGCTGTTTGCTAGCACGGGTGGTGACAGAATGAAATGATATCCTGGGGTGTGTGTGTGTGTGTGGGGGGAGATGGTGGTGATGGTGGTGAGGAGGGGGGATGGGAGAAAGGTCTGCTGCTTATAATTTTGGATAGGGGAAATTCTTCAGTTCCTGCTGCAGCAGGAGGGTGAACAGAGCCCCCAGTGTTTATGCAGAGAAAAGAATGCAGGGTCCTCTTCCAGCTGTTCCATGTTAGGGCCGCTCGCCTGCCCGCCTCAGCAGAGGTCTGGGCTGCCATTTGATGACAAGGTCCAACCCAGGACAGCAGGGCCTGGGCGACACGAACATGAGTGTGTCAGGGCAGCAAGAGGGGGGCTGGCCCCCACCTTACTTCTCCTCCCTGGTGTGGTGCTCATGATGCTGCAAACACTAGGAGGGGATGTTTCCATATATAGAATCCCAGGCTGGAAGTGACCACTGGAAACCCTCACAGTCTCTTTCCTGAACGGACAGGACTGCATCCCGAGGATCTCCTGTTGCCAAGGACGAGGGGGGGGGGCACACTGAGGGGGATCCCACAGGCCTCCTGGGATTCGCCCAACAGCCCACCCTGTTCGGCACAGGGTGGTGGTGGCCATGGGGTCCCTTTGCTCAGCCCCACATTTATAAATAGCCAGCAGGCCAGCCTCCTTCCTAAGGGTGTGAGAGCATAACTAGGTTAAGGCATGTCCTGTCTCTTTCTCCCCATCCTTACTGTGACAGGGTCGCCCGGTTCACCTGCTTGAGTTTGCTTTCTCAGGTTGGCAAACAAGGTTACATAAACTTCAGCGTCCTGTGGCATGCACAGGATTGATGGACAGTCATTGATGTTGGATGCTCGACTCCGGTGCTTGTAGGGACTGGTTAAAGGTGGTAATGAATCTTTAGGTTACTCACATGTTAGAGCAACATGTTTGTCCTTCTGAGTAGAGAAGACTTTTCCCAATATAGCAGCGGTTTAGAAAGGCAGGTATTTAAAACATATGGTATTAAAAAGGAGTTGCTTACTTTAACAATCTTGTCATTGAATAAGCCAAGAAAATGTTGACCTGTGAATTAGTCTGTCATTTAGTGATTTTTTCCCCCCTCAAAAAAAATTTCCCCATACTTACTTGTGTAAGATACCTACCTGTTCCTGCTGCTATAGACCCACAGCCTCTGGAACTGTTATGTAAGATAGGGACCGTTTTCCAATTTCTGGATTCACCTTTCAACCTGGACAGTCGTCCTTGGAAACCTCTGTACTCCATACGTTGTGCATCCAGGACATACATCATGAGTGATGTCCTGGGATGGTTTGCTTTATTTTTGCAGTGTGAGGACCACAAAGAGCATCGGGATGTGTCATACACACCTGAGTGTGGAGTGCTGTTCTCTGACCGACATTGGAACCTAGCCAAGAATGAGGAAAGGGGCAAAAATGCCCAGTCAGCAACCAGAATAGACGGCATCATGTCCTGGAGAATAGTTCAGACCCTCCCTGGGAACAGAATTACTCTTATTTTAGACAGCAATCCTAACATTTAAAAAAAATTTTTTTTTTTGAATAATCATTGCATAGTATGGTTAGCACATGTAGGACTAGCTGAGCAGCTGCTGTAACCAGGAGTGAAAAGTGATCCCTGACAGCTTGACAACCAGGGAAGAGACAAAAATGTTCCCTGAAAGTTTTGGGAATGCTAGAGTAGGACCCTGCGGGCATTCCTCTATAATAACATAGATCAGTAATTGCTGTTTACCATTAATGAGAGTGAACTACCAAAGGGATACATTTTTAAATGCACTCTTTGAGAAGGGAGGGAAATAGGTCATAAACTTTGGGAATATTGACACTCCAGATAATTGACCTCCCAAGCAGTTTCATTCTGAAAAGCTCTTACCCATTCAGAAAAGTAGGCTTGTGTGTAAATGACTCATTCATTGGCTGGCTGAGGTGTCCTATACCAAAATCATCGTGTATTAGATACTTTATTTAGCAACCATCAATTCAACAAGCACGCATATTTCTTCTGGTAATGAGAAATTTTAAAATTTGATGAATGCGGATCAAATTCATATCTGGGGCTTGATCTCAGTATAATTAAGAAAATTAGCAATAGGGAAGTTAATAGTGTGAACTTGGCTCTGTTTTCTCCAGGACTGACTTGAAATAGAGCCTTGCACATTAAACCTGGTTTATTTGAAATCTGTGGGATGTATTTTGATATTAACTTTTCATTTTCTTAAAGTTAGCATTTATTGAGAATCTAGTGCTTCACTGGCTCAGTTTTTGCCTCAGATTCATGGCCATCTGAGATTAAAAAAAAAAAAAAAGGTTGAGTCTGTTCTATGGATGTATGAATGTCACGATCAGCTCTTTAAGTAGAAGTTTGTTTTCAGAAGCCTCATACGCTTAGATAAGTACCCTTCAGCCACCAGCCCAGGTTCACATTGAGACCTCTAGCCAGTCTCAGTTTGTAGATGACTGCTTCTGGAGCTGATGTTTCCTTCAATATCTGAAAATGGCAAAAACGGAACCCACCGACTTTACCTGCAGTTTCCCTAAGAAAAAATAGGTTGGGTGGCATTGTTTATTTCTGACTTTTATCATTTAGACTTGAAATATATTTTCCAATGGAAATAGTGTAATACATGGAGATTCGCTAGTGAATCCACAGCGAGTTACTAACTCACAAAACAGTGTATGTTTTGTGGAGATATTGCATATGGTTTGCAGTAAGTAAGTGGCAAAAAGATGGACGCTTTACTTACAAGTAAATACAGGAGAAAGTATAATCTGAAGTGGTGGTGCTTGAAAATTACAAAGGACTTGTGGGCGTATTTATTCTCATTAGAGGGGGAAGATGTTGGCTCTATAATTTTTTATGGTTTTTAATTTTCATAGTGTAAGTATGCCATAACCTGAGTTGCATTTTTAAATCACAAATGGAATAAAAGGAAAGCAGAAGAATAGAGATTTTTCCTAATGATGCTGGGTAAGATCTTGTATGTAGTGCTTCCTTAGACTTATTATTCCATATGCATTTTATAACTATTGGAATGGCCCTGTGCTATGAAGTGGGAATAGGTAACTTACTATATAGTCCAGTGTCTGGTACATAGTGTGATGGGTGCTCAAGCATAGATATGGGCGGGGGCAGTGGTTCTACGCCCACGGTGAACCTAGAAGCTAATTGCTTGGCAGAGTTAAGGAAGACTTCACTGAAGCAGAGAGATGTTTGAGTTGTGTTTTGAAGGGTGAATAGGAGTTGGTTCAATATGTAAAAAGGATTGTAGAGAACAATCGTGAAGGTGTATTATAAGCAGAAAGGATCATACTTATGAAAACGCTGCTTTATGAAAAGGCCCAGCTGTGTGCAGGAAATGGTGAGTTTAGGGTACCTAGAAGAGTGGAGAATGAGCTCACAGAGGCAGAAGTTAAAACAGAAGCTATGGCTATGCAGGACTTTGTCAGCTAAAGCATTTGGACTTAACCCTGCAGAGATGATAGAAAACCCAAGAAGATTTTTTTTGGAAAGGAGTTAAAAGATGAAGAGTGTGTGAGAATTCTCCTGGGAAAGAGAATTCCTGTTGTGCATGATCTTCTCAGAGGCAAAAATGGAAGAAGTACCGGCAGTTTGGTTCAGACAGGTTCCATTGGCCACCTGGTGGCATCACGAGCTCAGGGTAGCTTTGTTACTGTCAGCGTTGATGTGTGGAGGGAAGAAGAAAGGATTGAGATGGAGAGGAAGAGAAAGTATTGTTCAGGGGCCATGTATTTATATCTGCAGGAGTTAACTTCTGAGCCTCCATTTTGCCATCTGTAAAATGGAGCTAATCAAGCAGTGTCATTGTCCAGAAGTTAGTTATTAATCATCAAATGATGATCTATTCTATTCCCTAGGTTTAACATTGCCTCTGATGAATCTAGAATTTATATTAAAATGTTTGCTTAAATGGTAGGAAATCTTTTTCTTTAAAGGATTATCAAAGAGAGATGGGGTGCGGGGGGGGGGGGGGGGGTGCGGGTGGGAGGGGGAACTTGGAACCCTGGGAAGGTATGAACCTATTTTACTCCACCTTCTGCTTTCGGCTTTGTTGTTCTCTATCATGTCAGGTTCTAAAAAAATGTAGCACCGACCCAGTTTTCCCAAATGACCTGTCAACATTTTTTCCCCCTTTAGTTGGTGAAAGTGAAAAGAGGAAACCATTTTGTTGGATGAAATATCCTGGGATTTTGTACCTGAAACACTTTTTACTTAGGGCGAGGTAACTTTCTTTGGGCTGGTCGAACACATCCATACTTTTTGTTGTGAATAACTTGGATTTGATGGTTTAGCTTGGGTGTTCAAGGGCTTCAGCAGCTGAGCGTGTTATAAACACGTCCCATCAAAGCACGTAAAAGGCAGACAAACTTAACAGCGGATTAGTTTATTTATGTTTAAACAAACAAATGAGGGTAAAACGAGAGTCGGAAGGACTGAGAAACAACCAAAAACTCCCCAGCACATCCTGTAGAAGTGCGATTCTAAAGGGAATTGGCAACCCAAGAGAAGAGCAACTATTTCTCCTTCTTGACCTGGAGAATTCGGGAGGTTTTCATCCAGGAGCAAAGTGCCTTGTATCACTCATTTTCTAGGAAAGGTGTGGTGCTCATATAAATCTTTTTTTCTCTTAAAAAATATAATTACTACTTGAAGTTTTTCACCCATTCCTTTCTTTCCATCCCTTGTAATCATTCCAAGGCCTTCCTGAGTTCATCCAATTTTGAAGATTAAGATGCTGGATTAGATGTCTCCTCTGAGCTATTTTTTGCTTCCAAGGAAGCTGCCCGAGGCAGGAATCTCCCAAACAAAGCAGAATTTTCAGAACGGGAGTCAAGCTTTCTCTTTCAGTCAGACTCGGGCTTTACCCTGAAGGGTGTAGCCCAAGAGCCAGCTTGGAGCTCTGAGGAACTAGCCTGGCGCAGAGCATGTCACCCCGTGGGACTCATAAGCTGCTTCTAGGGTTCTGTTCCCACTCTGTGTATCAATATTTTAACACACTGCTCCTGGGAAAAATCAGTCAAATGATTCAGTGGTATCTTGTACACAGTAGATAATTCATAGCATTAAATTGTACCTGGCAAATAGTATGTAGTAAGAAATTGTGGGACCAAGTTCATATTCACCAAGTACACCAGCAGAGAGCTGAGTGCAGTGTCAAAAGGTGAAGCTGTTGCAATGATTCTTCTCAAGGAGCTTGCACTCAAGCTGTGGAGGTAAAACAAACCGCCCCCACCCCTGCCTCGTGTGTGTGTGTGTGTGTGTGTGTGTGTGTGTGCGTGTGTGTGTGCGTGCGTGAGAGAGAGAGAGATTTTGACCATAAGTAGTTGCTAAATGCTATGGTTCTGGTGAGAGAACAATACTGGAGTGAGGGGAAGGGAGAGAACAGGATGGGTTGGGTAGACCAAGAAGTAATGAATGGGAGAAGGAAACTTGAGGGTGTCATTTGAAATGGTGCTTTATGACTTGCAAGTTCCTGCCTTTTTAGTACTTTTAAACTGAGTTTTGCTAAGGAAACCACCCATATAGGGGGCTTGGTGCATGGACCGTGTTAGGGGCAGGTTTCCTGGACCTCTGAAGGATGAGGATGAGGATGTTAGAGTGAGGGGAGCATGATGCATATTGTCCATAAGGAATCATTTCTTGAACGGAAGAAGGAAACATTTAAAACACTCCTCTGATTGCCAATATTTAAAAGTAGAAACGCAAAAATTTTTGCTTACCCAATATTTTGAGTCCTCTTAAGTATCCATAAAATTAGGAGACTTAGCAATAGTTCTCTTGATTCCTCACAGTCGAATGCTTTTGTATTAGAACTGGTGTTAACAGGAGCATCTAAAACACAGGGGAAGAGAAGAGGGTTTTAGACCAGCTCTCAACATTTCCTGCATATGGAATCACTTGGGGATCTTGCTTCACCTAGAACTCGTATGGAGGAGGTGTGGGTGGGAGAGGCCCAGGCCCCTGCATTGGTAATGAACTCCCAGAAGGCGCGGTGCCATCTGTGGACCACACTTTGAGCAGAAAGATCATAGGCTACTAGGGAGGAAGGTAAGTTGGAGGTCATTGGTGCACCACCTTTCCAGTTTTATGATGCCTATCAGGAGATTTTTGTTTGCAAATGAAAACTTAAACATGAAAGCTTATAGGAAGTGGATAGTAGCCACCCCGCACGCCCAACCCATTTCCACCTCCCAACCCTAACTCCAGGGAGAGCAGTTTGGGAATCTCTGGCCTACGTCTGTGGTTTCCTCAGGCTCAGAGACAGTCAAACCGTCTCTCCCAGCTTCTCAGGGCCTGAATGGAGGCTGGGTTTGAAGAAGGCAGAGCTGGCTCCTGTTGCAGCATTTCCCCAAGCTTTCTGGACGTGTCCCCGCTGGAATTTCCAGGCATTCTAACGGTCAGCATCCCACGGAAAATCAGGCTCCAGGAAAATTTACTTTTATTTCATTTTACTTTATTTTTTTGCTGATGCTATGGACTGTACAGCTGAGCTGGAAAGAGCAGGAATGTTCATTCCAGAGGCCGGATGGGAGAGATCTCTTCCTACTTCCCCAGCACACTCCCCTCAGCACAATCATCGGAATTTCTGAAGCGGCGTATCCATCTTCCAGTGGAATGCCAGTGCCTGGGTGTGCGGCTTAGACACACAGAGAGCGTTGGCTTTCCCTGGACACGCTGATCCGTGTGAGGACAGGCACCAACGATGTGACTGAAATGTGTGACTGGAAGGGCAGTGCCGAGCCACTTTGGAGTTTCTGGAGAGCCATAAAGGGGTAGGGGCGCCCCCTGAGGCCTCCAGAGGGAACATTGTCTGGGTCTGAAAACGAAAAAAGGAGGGCGAAGTAGGTTCTGTACCGAGTAGGGACCGGGGAGGTTAACAGTGTCCTGGGTAAGATACCAGAAGAGTCTTTAAAACGGGGTTTGCTAGTATTTGGGTGAGGAAATAGGAAGAAGGCTGGTTTTCCTAAGAATAGGAAGGATGGGTCCTGGAGAACTGATGTCATTTTTGTGTTGATGGGGCCATGGGAATGAAGGGAGACAGCGTGCACAGAGCTTCTGTCTCGTGGGCAGACCCCGGGCATTCAGAGAGGCATCCCCTCATTTCCTGAGGAGTAAAGCGGAGACGTGGGGGCTGGAGGAGAGCCTCGTTCCATGGCGTTGGGGTGGTTTTGGTGACTGAAGGGCCCGGCTTTGGCGACTGTCAGCCCCGAGGAAGGTCTTTGGTGCTGTGCTCAGGGATCACGTGTTCGACATCATCATTCATATTGATGTGTGACTTAGCCTGGAGTCTCCAAGAAATCAGAACCGGAGGCAAGGCCTGACATGCAGGTGGTTTACCATGGGCACTGACCCCAGGGAATGGGAAGGGGGCAGGGAGGAGAGAAACGGGAGGGAGGAGCCTGTGGACTGTGGCGAGGGACAGACGAGGTGGGCATTTATCCACGGGCTCCTTGGTTTGCGAGGCCGAGCCTTTCCATGCTGTCCCACGCTGTGGGAGGCAGAAAGCTAGAGAGATGTGGGCCAACTGAGGCAGGATGCTGTCAGGTTATACCTCCCGGAAGCCGCGGCCACAGCAAGGGCTGCAGTGTGAGCTGGGCTGAGAAGGTGTAGCTGAGGGCTGATGACAGAGTTATGATCCAAAATAGTATTTTTAAAATGCAAGATGACTATTAAACCACTACAGCATCCCTAGGCCTCACTTAGAGGAGACGTGGTTCAGTAGGAGCAGGCATGAACAGGACGTCTGGCTTTTGGTAGACTCAGAGCTTAGTAGGAATCATGTCACAATGTGGTTGCCCCCAAAGCCTTTAATCTTACATTAGGTAGATGATACACTATGTGATAATATTATGTTCAGAACAGATCTTCTGTTCCAAATAATAACACAATACAGGGTCCAGCCTTTGAGCTGGGTACCCGCTTTGAGGAAGATGGACAAGCCAGGATGTGGCCAGAGGAAAGAGCACAGTGTTCCACTTGAGGACCAGGGGACCATTTCGGCGGGAAAAAAAAGATGAATGGGGAACAGGACAACTGTCATTGGTCCTTTGGGAGGTTGGCTTGGAGCTGAGGGGTTCGGTTCTGTGTGTGGGTAGAGGGCAGCGTGTGGAAGCTGCAGTACTAGCTGAAAGTAAAGAAGAACTTTCGTGATTAGAGTTCCCAAGCAGCGGCATAGGCTGTTTTGAAGGCAGTGGCTTGGCGTTCACCAGAGGCGGACAGGCATCTAGCCCCGTGCAGGGCACACACTTACTCCTAAACACGTCTGGCTCCTATTTGCTGAGCACCTGCTCTGTGCCAGGCAGCTCCGTGAATTCTTTGCATACATTGTCCCATTTAGTCACCCCAACCACCCTGTGGTGAGGCGGTCAGGGAGGAAACAAGCCGTCTCACCTCACAGCCACTCCGCGTGCCTCTCCACGGGAGGAATTCAGTGTGAGCTCCTTTAGGAAAGAAGCTGTGA
Source organism: Pipistrellus hanaki (assembly GCF_964339955.1). Classification (NCBI taxonomy): domain Eukaryota; kingdom Metazoa; phylum Chordata; class Mammalia; order Chiroptera; family Vespertilionidae; genus Pipistrellus; species Pipistrellus hanaki. The sequence continues at coordinate 36,006,625 of NC_140503.1, read as the reverse complement.
CCTCTTGGATGACCTACAAAGTACCTCCTAGCCTTCAGATTCTATGACTTCTCTGGAACAGGAATAAAGATAATAAAACAACTTTTAGGAGCAGAGAAGAAGAGAGACAGTGTGAGTGAATGAAGAAGGGTGGTTTTAAAAGTGTTTTTCAAATTATTTCCAGTGTATTCCTCCTGTACTTCCTGGCCTGTTTGGACACAGGTTTTGAGAAATACACTTTAGAGTGATTTTCTGTAACTTTTTTGAAGTAGGTAGTGAGGTGAGGTGACGTATCACTATGATGAGTAGGGCCAACACGTTTAAGAAAAGGTGTATCCCTGTTTGGTTTGGGCTTAGTGGACTGAAGGGTCCTGGGTTCAATTCCATTCAAGGGCACAGGTCTAGGTTGTGGGCTGGATCCCCAGTAGGGGGCATTTAGGAGGTATCTGATCATTGATTCTCTCTGAAATAAAACAAACAAACAAACAAACAACACACACACATATACATTAAAGAAAGTATGCAAATTGAATCTTGCTTCTTTTGGTCATCCAACAGCAGTGATAAGCCCTAAGCATCAGTCATTTATTAGCAAAGGTAGCTCAAAATTGCAGTCTATATCCCTGAATCCTTTTTTTCCCTCCATGTAGTTCTAAAAGTGACCATAGGATATTCTTTGTATGGTAGTAGCTGCCTTTTCTTTCTTTAGCACCTTATGAGTGCCAATCACTGTGCTGATACACACAACCATTATCTCCAGTTATTAAATAGGTGAATGATACAGAGAAGTAGAACTAATGGTTGTGAACATTAAATACAATCCTATATAATAAAAGGCTAATATGCAAATCGACCAAACAGCAGAACAACTGGTCGCTATGGCACACAATGACCACCAGGGGGCAAACACTCAATGCAGGGGCAGCCCCCTGGTGGTCAGTGCGCTCCCACAGGTGGAGCGCCACTCAGCTAGAAGCCAGGCTCAGGGCTGGCAAGCATAGCAGCGGTGGCAGGAGCCTCTCCCACCTCCTCTGCAGCGCTAAGGATGTCCAACTGACAGCTTAGGCCCGCTCTCTGGGGACCAGGCTTAAGACGTCAGTTGAACATCCTGTGAGGGCTCCTGGACTGTGAGAGGGTGCAGGCCAGGCTGAGGCACCTCTCCCACCCTTGAGTGCATGAATTTTGTGCACCGGGCCTCTAGTAATTAGATAATGTGCTTGTTACTACTCAGACTTTTGCACATAGTAAATGCTTCATAACTGGTTTCTAAGTTATATAAATACCACACAGTAGATATTATCTCCATTTTACAGATGAGCAGACTTAGGTTGAGAGTGGTTGGACATGTGCTAAGTTCACCAGGGAGTCTCTGTGTTGACCCCTTGCCACCATAGGAATGCTGCAGATCGCTTCCAGCTCTTAGGTAAATGAAAATGTGGGCATTTAAAGGAAAAGTCTTTAAGGATATTTAATGGCAGTTTTAGTATGTTTCACTCTAACATTTTATAAATTTGGTCTTGGAAGAACTCTTTGCAGCTTGTCCATTTTAATGTGCGTCTTATTTATCAGATTTTAATCCTATGAAGCTCAATATGGCTTGGCTTCTTTTTTATACTGGCTTCTTGTTTTCCTTTTTTTTTTTTTTTTTTTTTTTTTTTTTTTTAATTAGGTGAAGGCATTGATTCAAACATTTCCCTTCCTGTGAGGGAGACTCAAGGAACAGAGGCTTCTGCCGCCTCTGCATGACCGGGCAGGACTTGGGGAAGGAAACAGGCTTTACAGCGTATAGAGAGGAAAGAATGAGGAATGTGTTACCCTATTGGTCCATGATCATCCCTCATGGTATCCTTGACGTGGACACACTAGCAGTTGATGTCAGGGTCAGGATCTAGAATTAGGCAAAGCCCCCACTTGAGGGCTGGAGATGAAAACAAGCTTCCCCATTGTTTGTAAATGGAGGGGGCGTGATTTATGAAGATTGGTTGTAGCTGGTGTAAGAGTGAACTCTAATTTCATTTTCTAGCAGCATGAAATTAAGGAGGTGTAGGAGACCTTACCTACTCCAGCCCCTCTGTTGAAGATGTGAGAAGACTGGGGTCAGCTAGGGTACCTGCTAGTAGGGAAAGAGCTGGTGTTATTCCCTCAGTTGCTTCCCAACCACCTGTGACATAGATGTGTTAACGCTTCCATGGTTGACTTGGCCAACGTGGTCGCCATATTGAATGCCTATTTGCGCTGGGCAGGTGTGAAGCTCTACTTTCCTGAATATCAAAGGCAGGATTCACCAGGATGATCTCCTCAAAGGGTTTTCCAGACCACCCCCTCCTTTCTGTGTGATTCTTTCACTCACACTAAAGTGCAGATTTGTTTTTATTGGAAGATGATTACCACTTATATTTTGAAATGGTCATTTAGTGTAGGGAGGCTTGGCTTTATTTTGGCAGGTTTTAATCACAGTTCCAGTAACGGGCTCTTGATTTATGCGGAATCTGACTCAGCCACTCTGGAGTTACCCTGAATCCCTGCGGAGAACTAGGAGTCATTCATGACTGCCTGGGCCTGGTGGGAGGGACTGCACTCTCAGGCTGTTGAAGCCGTTCCTTCCCGGGTGTTCCTATGCCTGGTGTGGTGGGCCGGCTGCAACTCCTCCAGAGGGGGCCCTGACCCCTCAGGCCCGGTGGCGCCCTGCAGGCAGGGTCACAGTGTGAGGCATCGTCATCTTTTGCCTTTCAGACTAGTCTATGTCTTCATCACTTTGGTCCTCCAGAGCTTCCTACAATTCCTGGCTCACAGGTGACCTCAGTATGCTTTCTTTGAAAGAATGGATGAATGAGTACAGAGAAATTTAACTCATCTCTCTAACCCATAAGGGGTTTACACCTTGGTTGTGAAAAGAACCTCCGTGCAGAAAGATTTCATCGTAGAACAGGACAAGATGATCATCCTAGTGCTGTTCCCAAGAGGTCTGTGATAAAGGCCAGATGTGAGAAACAGATTCTGTTACTTTTCAGTGCCGTGTACGGAAGAGCGGGGTTGGGGTTTTGGCATCCTCACTTAGACATGTGTCACCTTGTACAAATCATTTAAACTCTCGGTTTCCTCATCTGTGAAATAGAGTCACTCCTGCGAAAGTCCCAGAGCTGTTGCCAGGATGAAGTGGGATCCTCTATGCTAGGGGTGTCGAACTCAATCAGAGAAGGGGCCAAAATCTAAAATCCAGCCTAAATCGCGGGCCGAATGGTTTACTGAACAGTCATAAACTGACAATGTCATAAACTGACAGCGGAGTGCAGTGATGACAGCGCGGTGCGGGCCACATTGCAAGGCCTGGCGGGCTGGATTTGGCCCGTGGGCCTTGTGTTTGACACATGTGCTCTATGCATAAAGTACTCTGTAAGCTGCATCGTGTTGCATAAATTGCAGGGTGACATGATTCTCGAATGAACAACTGACACAGTGGCGGGGAAAACATCCAGGGATGTGGGTGTGTAAAAGGTCCAGGGAAAGATAACCAGGGCTTCTTTCTCAGAGCTTTTGTTCATTCACACAGTTCTCCGGGCCTGGACCGAGGCCTGGATCTGATGAGTCAGCTGGGACTTGCAGCTGTGCATGGTGAGTCCCCATAGGCGGGCCTCGCTGTCATTTGTCAAAGTTCATTATGTGTCCACTTTCGTCCTTCTAATTGATTAGATCGCTGAGTGCACTTTCTTTGAGTATGAAGGACGCAGATGTCCATGCTAGAGAATTCCTTCGGGGAAAGTGACACAAAATTCTGGGTTGTGACCACGGTACCCCCCTGCCTGCAAATACTCCAGTGGGAGTGTTCACGGAGCCAGTGAAAGCATGCCATAGGGGTTCCCTACAGAAACGGGCGGGCCCGGATTCTTTAAAAAACGTGTGATAATTAAGTTTTTAAACTTTTTATTATTAAAGAGGTAACTTCATAAACATTGTTATCCAGCTTAAGACCATTCGGTGGGAAACCTTTGAGTATTTTTGCATGCCTCAGCTAAACAAGAAAATAATTATGCTTTGCTTTTTTATTCTTTAATATTATTTCCACCTTTCCCGCTCATTGAACAGGTTGGAAAAGGAGAATGGTTTTTCGTCATTGTTCTTGCTTGCTTGCTTGTGTTTAACAAAACCTCCCTATTTTCACATTTTCTTTTCTGTGGGAGAATGAGCAGATTTTCCAGATTATTGCGGCATTTGCAGATGATCTGAGCACAGTTGAAATATTGAAAGTGTGAGCTGTAAGGTCAAACTTGAACCTCGTGTGTGATTCTGATATTAGGCTGCGGGTGGGTGACATGGAAGTAAGTGCGGTGTGTATCTGTTTAGCTTGCAGTATTTTAGAGAGGAATAATTAGGACAGAACCGCTGTGGCTGGTTTTCTTTAAGACTTTCCCCACTTCTCACTGAGAGAGGGAAAAACTCCCAGAGTTAAGACAGGAATGCTTGCCTCGCCAGTTTTCTTCAGTGGTTAGAGCTTTGGGTGGACTGAAGAGTCACAGGTTAGATTGTGGTCAAAGACATGGCAGGTACCTCAGTTGCAGGCTCAGTCCCAGGCCCAGTCCAGCACGTGCAGGAGGCAACCGATTGGTTTGTCTCTCTCACATCGAAGTTTTTCTCTTTCCGTCTCCCTTCCTTTCACTTTCTCAAAAATAGAAAAAGTCAGCCTGGCTGGTGTGGCTCAGTGGTTGAGGATCGACCTATGAACAGGAGGTCACGGTTTGTTTCCCAGTCAGGGCACATGCCTGGGTTGCGGGCTAAGGACATGCAGGAGGCAGCCAATCAATGATTCTTTCTCATCATGGATGTTTCTATCTCTCTCTCTCCTCCTCTCTGAAATAAATGCAAATATGTTAAAAGAAAAAAGAAAAAAAAAGAAAAGGGAAAAGTCAGTGGGTGAGGATTAACAAACAAAAACCTACACCAGGAAGTACTTGGGTATTAAAACCTCAATGGTTTTAAGATGGTGAGTGGTGTTCACCAGCTGGTGTTCAGGCCTCGGGCAGAAGACACAGAAGGAGGTGCCTCGCCCACACCCCTCTGCACTCCACCAGCACAGCATTTAGCATGCTGGATTGTAATCGCCCTGTTAGCAGAGAAAAGGCAGTTACAGAGGTGACAGCCTAATGGAGCATGGTGTTTCGGACTGGATCCTGGATTGGGAAAAATCATTGCCAGTATTGGGACAGCTGGTGAAATATAAATTGGAATATATCCATTATAGGGGATAATATTATAGCATCTTAAATTTCCTTAATGTTATCATTACACACTGAGTGACCAGATTATTATGATCTCTGAACACATAATAATCTGGATACTCAGTGTATATCCTATATAATAAAAGGCTAATATGCAAATTGTCCCCTTGACCAGGAGTTCGGCCAGCAGGCAGGCCAGCCAATCACCCATGTCCCCTGCCTTTGGCCAGGCTGGCTAAACCCCACCCATGCACAAATACACAAACACACACATACACACACACACACACACACACACAGGGAGTGGCCAGATTATTAGGAGTTCAGAGATCATAATAATCTGGCTACTCAGTGTATATTGGTCACATCAGAAAATTTCCTTATTATTAAGAGATGCATACTGAAGTCTTTTGGGGTGAAGGGACATGATGTCTGCAACTTATTAAATATAAGGTGGCAAAGATTAAGAATTAGTAAATCTTCGTGAAATGTATATGAGAGTACATTGTTTAAAATAAAAAAGTTCAAAATGTTTATTTTTTTAACATCAGTATCCTGTACTGGAACGTTAGCTCCAAGAGGGAAGGGCCTTGAGTAGGTAGGTTGCCAAACAAAATACAGGATGCACTGTTAACTGCAAATTGCAGATGCACTATGAGTACTGGGGCATACTTGTATCACTAGTACCAATAAAAGAACTATTTGTGTGTCTCCGCAATCAGAGTTAATGGCGGGTTCTGTACTTTTATTCTCTGATCTGGCAACCCTGCCCCGAACCACGGACTGTCCCTGTCCCAGCAGAGCGAGTGACCCCTAGGAGGTGTCCCCTGCAATGGGAATGAATGACGTGGCTTTCCAGAAGTTTGTTCTGTAGCTCCTATCAGACAAAACCCATTGTGTCTGAGCTCGGAGCTGGGACTTAACCTGTTCTTGGACTTGATCTCCTCCTTGTCTTTCTCCCTTTGGTTATCTTTTCTCTTTGAGCCGATTCCAGCTTTCTTCATTTCTCTGTAGTTGGTGGAGTCAGCTGGGTTACATTTTATACTAAGCTACCTGCATCCTGACAGTTTTAAGACCTCCTTCTAGCACAGTTGGGTAAAGTGGATACTGGAATCTATTTTGACAGCTGTTGAAAATCTCCACTGTTGCGACAGCAGGTTAAAGAGGTTATTTGTAACTCCGGTATTATTCAGTGAACCTTTTGAAAAGATGTGCATGCTGTTCCATCAAAGAGTATTTTTATAGAATTTAAATGATTATGGTGTTCACTGCGAAATTATCAAATAAAATGCTCTTGGGGATTAAGTGTATACACTTAGGAATATTTCCCCACCAATACAGTAATAATAGTACATTACAATGCTCTCAATTGCCAGTGCCTTGTAAAATGCAGGTGTAGAGTCTAAATTCAGCTAGTCTATGCCAGCAGTCCCACTGGTAACCTTCCCTTCAAAAGTGACCTTGGAGCAATTTCATAAAGAATGAATATTTATACTATTCAATATTTAACTGCTTAAAGAGGGGTCTGTGCAAGGGACAGGTGGCTTTGGCTGGCCTGCTTTCCCGGAAATGGATCCAAAGAAAGCATTGCATTATTTTATCATTAGAATTATGATTGTGTGCTAGACTGACTTCATTTTTGGAATTGCGTTTCCGTGGTGAGGTTGGGGTCTAGGGAGGAGTCTATTGCATGTACATGAGTTGGAGAGCTTACAGAGAAGACATAGCAGCTGAAGGATGAAACGTCCAGGGTCATCTCTATGCAGCACAGGAATTTTTACCAGGGGATCTGTTGTTCTCCTGGGCTTGAGATTTTGGGGGGCAACTGTTCAGATGAACTCTTCAGACTTGAATTTTTCCTTTTATCTCAGATCCAAAGCATGAAAGAGGACCCTGGCAAATTAACGATCAGTACAGTGCTTAGCACAGCGTAGGCATGCAGAGTAAAGTTTGGTCAGTAGAATGAACTTGATAATGATGTTTGGATTATCATTTCACTTTTAATAGGATTTAATTACTTGAAATAGAAGATCTTTTAGTCATCGTCCTTTACCCAATTGCTTGGCAACACGACTATTGACATGTTTTCTGATTAAAATAAATGTTCCCATCTTAAGTTTACACTCGATAAGATTATAATATAAAGATTCGGGAGCATTAAATGGCTGAAATGGAATTTGACACAAAAGCTATTTCTGAGAAGTCTATTTTATTAAACATACTTTCTCCTGTGTCTGAAAGGATTTATCAAATTGTGTAAATTAGGTCCTGGCAAATTGGGTAAAAGAGTTTTTTTTTGAAAGACAGCATTTTTATAAGAAGAAATAAATTTCCATTGTAGAAAAATTGAAAAACAAAGAAAAATCACATAAGTGATTCCTATAATCCTATTTCTAATTTTTTACTGAATATATTTAGAGTTTTCTTTCCTAACACAAATACACAAACATTATTTTACGCAAATACACAAAATTAAGACCATATGAACATGTTGTACACTGGTGCATATGTATATGTTGTTTTGTGAAAAATGCATTTAAACTGCCTTAGTAAACTTAATTTAGTCATTCATGTTTTAGTGCATCACCACTAATTATTTTTATAACAGTATTTTTCGAAACATTTTTATTGATTTTAGAGTGAGGAAGGGAGAGGGATAGAGAGATAGAAACATTCATGAGAGAGAAACATCTATTGGCCGTCTCTTGCAAGCCCCCCACTGGGGATGAAGCCCACAACGCAGGCATGTGCCCTGTCCGGGAATTGAACCATGACCTCCTGGCTCTTAGGTCGATGCTTAATCACTGAGCCTCACTGGCTGGGCTACAGCAGGGTGTTTAACGGCTGTGCTACATTTTTATTATGCTACAATTGCTTAAATCAAACCCGTACACTTGGCCACGTAGATTATTTCCAGTTTCTCACAATGCTGCAGCAAACAGCCCTTAAAGCACCGTTATTGCTTTGGGATCTGTGCCTGCAAGTGCAATTTCTGGGTCACACATTTTTAAAGTTTTGTGGAAAATATGTTAACCATATTGTCCAGAAAGGTCGGGCCAACGAATGCTCCTGTGCACATGAATGTTACTTTTTGTACACTCTTCTCTATATTGGATATTAATAACAAACCAAAGAGCCCAGCTGGCATGGCTCAGTGGTTGAGCATCCACCTATAAACCCGGAGGTCGTGGTTTGATACCCCGTCAGGGCACATGCTCAGGTTGCGAGCTCGATCCCCAGGGTGGGGCATGCAGGAGGCAGCCGATCAATGATTCTCTCTCATCATTGATGTTCCTCTCTCTCTCTCCCTCTTCTTTCCTCTCTGAAATCAATAAAAATATATTTCAAAACAAACACACAAACAAAAGAAACCTTCATTTGACAGGTTCTTATTATTTTCAGGTGCACTTCTTTGATAGTACTCTTTCCTATATTTATGGTCCTGCTGTAGTTTTTATCCTTTCTTTTTGTTTCCTTTTTCATTAGGGGATTTGTTTTCACTTACTAATTCATGAGCACACATTTTTCATATATATATATATATATATATATATATATATATATATATATATATGTGTGTGTGTGTGTGTGTGTGTGTGTGTGTGTGTGTGTGTATTTTTTAATTTCCATTTTTGTATAATGTGATTTGATGTCTAGAAGTTTTAAATTTTAATTCTATTGGCAGGAAAAGGGTTTTTGAGAGCAAGTGTATTTCTGTCAAAAGCTTACTTTATCCCTCTATGTGGGACATTTAGTGTTCAGCAGGAAGAAAGAGGTTGCTGCTCAGTTTTATTTAATCATCTCAGAAGAGTTTTAAGTTATTAAAGTTTAAACAACATATTAAGAATCAAGACATTTCCATATTTGCATTAGCTGCTTGAATAGTATGTCCAAGAGCTCAAATGAGTACTTTACCCTAGAAAGTTTTCATTTTGGAGCTTGGTCTATTTTACACACTGACTAAAACACAGTAGAGGTGAGACAAGAGTTAAAATGGAGAAATGATTCATTATGTGTGAAATTTTTTGAAGACGGAGTAATTTGCATCCTCATCTCTGAGGAATGCCCAGAGGTGGGGATGGAAACAATGACTGCCATAGGTCTAGGAAGGCTGATGGTTTTCTGATTCACAGACACCTACTGGGTCAAAAAGCCTCGTCTTCTCACTCCAGGGTGTTGAAATATTTTAGCCATATGTGGTATGGAGACTTTGTTTGGATTTTCCATGTTGATATTTTTCTGGCATTAAATTTATGTTACCAATATAAGTAACAAGATTCAAGTTAAATAGCAAAGCTGGGAATGCAGACTGGTGCAACCACTGTGGAGAACAGTGTGGAGTTTCCTCAAAAAACTGAAAATGGAACTCCCATTTGACCCAGTGATCCCACTTCTAGGAATATATCCCAAGAAACTAGAAACACCAATCAGAAAGGATATATGCACCCCAATGTTTATAGCAGCACAATCTACAATAGCCAGAATTTGGAAACAGCCTAAGTGTCTGTCAGCAGATGATTGGATCCAAAAACTATGGTACATCTACACAATGGAATACTATGCTGCCATAAAAAAGAAGGAATTCTTATCATTTGCAGCAACCTGGATGGAATTGGAGAACATCATGCTGAGTGAAATAAGCCAATCAATGAAAAAGAAACACCACATGACCTCACTCATTTGTGGATAATAAAGAGCATTATAAACTGATGAACCAAAAGATAGATATAGAGACAGTATATCAACAAGTAGACTGTCAAATTACAGCGGGGAGGGGAGGAAGATCTGGGGGAGATAAGAGATCAACCGAAGGACTTTTATACATGCATATAAGTACAACCAAGGGACACAAAACTCTGGGGAGGTAGGGGATGTGTGGGAGGGAGGGAGGGGGGCAAAAAAAAAATCAATAAAATATATTAAAAAAAAAAAAAAAAAAGCAAAGCTATCTAAGAAGCCAAGCAATGTTAACATCAGTTAGAGCCAGTGATTCTCGATATGAAGGAGGATGTATATCTTTCCCAGAAGTAATAAGATGGCTCTCATCATTCATTCATTCACAAATTTTTATTTTGTGCTTATTCAGAACTGTGTTTTTTCAAGGGCTTGGGTTGCGGAAGGTGGGAAGACACTGATTAGGCAGCCCATCCCCCTTTTCTCTCTCCTGAGTGTCTTGGAGTCCTTCCCTGTCCTCTCTCTGCATAGCTGTTGTCTTCGTAGTGACTGTAGTAGAGGGGCAAGGATCTGGCCACTTCATTATGTCTTCTACAGACCTCGTGCCTGAAAATGTACATATTGTAATGTATATTATACCATTGTAAATGATTTCCCTTTTACTTCTCCTTTATCCCGAAGCTTGCTCATAACTTTGACTTAGAACAATTATATATAGATTAGGTTATATTATCTGTGATTTTCATGACAGGATTCTACAGGAGCATGGAATCTGACGAGGTCGAAAGCCTTCACTCTAACCTAACTTGACAGACATATTTCTCACCAATTTTCCTACATGAACTCTGTTTCAGCCAAAATGTTTGTTCTGTGTCTCACATTTCCTTTTCATCCAGGTGTGCCTTCAGCTCAAGCCGCCCCTGGTCCCCCAAGTCCCTTCCATCTCCAAATCTCCAAATCCCACCTTTGGGCCCCCATTGCCCTGGTAGCCCTGTGTGTGAGGTCATCATTCCTCCACTACTGCAGTTCTGTCACTCCCTTCTCTCCTCCCCTCCCTCCCTCACTCCCTCCTTTCCTTTCTTTCTTTTTGAACTACTATAGCACTTGTAAGAACTCCTCCTTCAACTCTTGTTTCCAGCCTGGTAGCATTAGATATCTTTTTTTTGTCAAAGGTATCTTCTCCTCGAATAGCTTGTAAACTCCTTTCAGATGATTAATTTGATTTAGCTGTGCCCCCAGCAATGTCTAGGAATGTATATATAGCCCACTCTTTCTCCTGGGCTAGATGTTCTTGTCTTCTTCCTTTCTCAAACAGGAATCCTGTCATATTGCTAATTACGAAAGTAAAACAGTCATTATTAAGACATTTTTAAATATGGAAAAGTAAAAGAAGAAGACTCATCATCATTGATCTGTCACCCATAGCCATGCATGGCTTATCCTTTTTTATTTTTAACTTTTTCAAAATACATTTTTATTGATTTCAAAGATGAAAGGAGAGGGAGAGATAGAAACATCAATGATGAGAGAGAAACATTGACTGGCTGCCTCACCCATGTCCCACACTGGGGATGGAGCCCGCAACCTGGGCATGTGCCCTGACCGGGAATTGAACTGTGACCTTCTGGTTCATAGGTCAACCCTCAACCACTGAGCCACACTGGTGCGGCTATTGCTTATCATTTTAGAGCATTTCCTCCCAGGCTGTTTTCTCTGTGTACGTGCGTGTGGTTAACAAAATCAGAATCATGTCCTTATTATATAGTTTGTACTTTGTCCTCCACCCCCATTTCACTTAATGTTTTATGATGAGTATTTCCTGTGTTACTAATTTTAGAAAACATATTTATGTAAAACATGTTTTATGGAAAATTTTAGACATACAAAAATTAGAATAATATAATAAACTCCTAGATACCCAACATTTCTTAAGCTTCAGTAATCATCAGTATTCTGCAATGGATGCATACTATTCTGTCCTTTGTATATATAACTTATCTTAACCATTTTTCTGTTATTGAAAATTTAGATGATGTCTAGTTTTCTATAATGAAATATGCTTATGTTTTTATCCTTCTGGTCATAATTACTATTCTTGCTTCCCGGAGAACCCAATTAATTTCTTCATGATTAAGTAATTCTGATTATTACTTTTATATTCTAGGAGTTTTACTGTAATTCATATCTGTGGCTGGCTTCATTGTCATTTTTGTTTTCTTCATCCATCAAGTATTTCTTGTATTAGCCAGAATTGGTCTCAAATGAATTACAGTAGCAAGTCATGCTTTTCTATTCATTTTTTTTTTTTTTAGAGGAAAAAACCCCTGAAAAACTTACAATACAAGAGGTTGGTGTTTGCTCTCTAGATAACTAAAGAGGCAATCACAAGAAGGAAAGAGAAAATGGTTTCAGGAGAAACAATACCTGGTAAATTATAATCTCTGCCCAATGGAAACTGTTTCACAAATGCTTAATTTTGATTGAAAATGGCCTCTTCTTAAAGGCTGAAAGAGACCATCTAACGTAAGGGGCACTTGAACCATCCACATGCACAGCTGAATAAAGTTTACATTTTAATAAACACACTTGCTATTTAAAAACAAAAACAAAACCCAGCCGAAACTGGTTTGGCTCAGTGGATAGAGCATCAGTCTGCGGACTGAAGGGTCCCGGATTCAATTTTGGTCAGGGGCATGTACCTTGGTTGCGGACACATCCCCAGTGGGGTGTGTTCAGGAGGCAGCTGATGAATGTTTCTCTCTCATCGATGTTTCTAACTTTCTATCCTTCTCCCTTCCTCTCTGTAAAAAATAAGTAAAATATATTTAAAAAACAAAACAAAACCCAGCATCTTTAAGTGAAGAGGTCCTGTTTGCAGCTTCCCTTTGAAAGAGGCATCTCTGGCAATAGAGAGCAATGGTTTGCTTCCGCCTGGCCCGGTGAGCTGGGGGAGGAGGAACGAGGGGGAGACTCAGGTGGGCAGTGGCATCACGTGTTCTCTGTGAAAACGAACGAGGATTGCTGTGCCCTCGTACTGCCGGGATTCCTTCTGCAGGATCTGCTGGGATTTCTAGACCAGGCCCTGCACAGGAAGGTGACTCATGTGCTACCCACTCTAAGAATATGTCTTTGTTTCTTCTCTTACAAAGTGAAATAGGGTTGCCATAGATTTTCAGAGATTTATAATAGAAATGCATAACATAGAAAGCAAAAGTCTCCCATACGCACACCTGTCCCCATCAGGCGACTGCTGTTGCTGGGCTGTGTAGATGCCCATCTTGATTTTTTCTGCGCCCATATTAGCATATGTTATCTGCATAACATACAGAACAAAAAGGCTGCCTTTCCACGTGCCAGTGTAATCAGTTGCCACTTACAGTTTCTCCTGGTTAAAGGTTAAAACGATAAGTACAGGCAACGGGACAGAGCTGGCCTGTACGGGGAACGGCAGCAGGAGGAAAAGCTGAAGGAAAGGGAGGAGTGAGAGCCCCAATTTTTATTATTCAGACGTTAGATTTTTGTCATTGAATCAGATTTAATTGGTGGTTGTACTTTTTTCCCTGGGGAACACATTAAAATAGTCATTATGACAAGATGACTAAGTCATGAATGAATTTAAAATATTTAACTAGTCTCAGCCCTCCGAACATACCAGCAGCTTGTTGGAGCCTAATTTTTGCTTTGGAATTTAAGTGACAGGAGTGTGCGTTGCTAATGTTAGGACGTTTTTCTTTTTATTTTGGGAACACTATAAATGCATTTTATAAGGTCTACGATTTCCAGTAATCATGAGTGATTACTTGTATTGCTTACAGTAACAGGTACTTAAATAATGAAGACAATAGGATTTTTCCATGTGAAATCCCACTTTGTTCATTAAAACGCCTACTCTAGGGCATGAGCTATATATATATTCAGTATCAGAGGAACAAACTTGTAAAATTGCTGCTGTCACTCTCTGGTGTTTGGCATATGCTTTCCCATCCATCTGGAATACCTCCTTCTCTTCCCACATCTCGCATCCTCTGTAGACTGACTTAGCAGATCCCTCATTGATGTGCTTCTGGCATTTGAACTATCTTCACTAAGGAGTCATCTCATTGTCTTACAAGTACACAATAGCATTGATGTTGAGTTGCTTGAGGTCAGGGTCCTCATAGTGTCATAGCCACAGAGTAAAAATGGGTACCTGGATGGTGCTAAATATCTAGAGAGGTATAGATATGTAGATATACATTTGTTGAATAAGTGATTACATGAACTAGTCCTTTAGTAATGATGATTAATTAAAATCTTTACATTTCTAAGTATAACACAAGGAGTCAAGAACAGCCTTAAGAGGCGTACAGGGATAGTGTAATGTCCGTCTTAATGTTGACTGTTAGTGTCTGATAATTGGATATTTAGGTATGTGGATTAAGCAGGACATCTAAAAGTGTTTAATGGGGTTAAAAGGGAGGGAATGTTTTAATGTAACGTTTTAATGGCCCATCTCATTCAAATTATTAAAAATTTGTTAACTGTCTTATGAGGGCATTTCAGGAAAATATAAGATAAAGGCCTTTGCCTCATGGAGCACACATGTTTTCTAAGTTGTATTTTTATTGGGAGGATACTGGTTTTTTGCCTTACATGTTAACCGTTCCAGTGTAGGACTGCTAAGCTAAGGATTTTAGTCCTTCAGAACTATGATTTAGAAATTAGAGTTCATGTAAGGTTCGAGAAATAGTATCTTTTCAACCTAGAAAAAATTGGGGTCATGGTAGCCTCACCTAGCAGATCTCTTTCCCAGTGGATTTAGGCTCCCAGGTCTAGAAGGGAGGGATCATGATCTTGCCTATTTAGTATCAGGATTAGATCATGGTATGTGATGTGGGAAGATGTATCAATTCGGTCCCGGCAGGAGAGAGAGGGCAGGAGAGAGAGAGAGGTAATGGGGGAAAGGAAAGGACTGCATATAACTGAGGACAGGGGTCAGAGAAATCAACAAGACTTGGCAGAGTTAACAACAGAAAGCCAATGCCGCTCCTTAGCCCTAAGGGGACAAGGAAAGGGAAAGTCTCGAGGAACCTTGTAAGGGGGTTAGCTGCAGGAAAGGGCCACCTGATGGGAGCTGAGGCCTTTGGGGGAAGAGTGCAGTCACCTGGCAGGGAAGGAGCCAAGGGCTAAACACCCCAACCTTCCTCTCCTCCTTCTCCTTCGTTTCCTGTAGGTCATCCCTTTGAATGACTCCAATGAACCCCAGAGAGCAGGATACCAAGAGATATAGTCAGAGGAGGCTGGCCTTCTGGGGCCCAGAGCAGGGTGAGGAGGGGAGAGAGTGGATCTGAGGAACAATGGGAAATACCCAGCCAGAAAGGACACTCTTCAGGTTATGAAAAGGAGCCTTCCTGTTCCTAGTGTCCTGTGTCCATTGAGGGGTTAAGTGGTTACCTCATTCGTTAGGATCGACTTGTAAACCAGATATCCTGAAAGGGAGCCCATGCAGAAGTGTTTTGTTCGGCCCACACAGCATTTTTGTAAACAAACCAACTAAACAACAACAAGAACAGAAATACTCCTGTATTGTCTTTGGGGAGATTCATTTTAAAAATCTGAGTTTCATACTTCTTTTAACAAATGGAAATTGACAGTGCTGAACATGTATTACTGTGTGAGAACAATCTACTAAACTCAGTAGGGGCTGCCTCCTTTGAATAGATAGGAACTCTTCACTTTGCCTCAGTCCCCATCACTCCCTGTAACCCCACACTGCTTCTGCCTGATCCCTTTAGATATTTGAGTTTGTGGCCTCAACAAAGCACTTCAGAGGAGGAAGGACAGATGAGTCACACTTAATCTAGAAAGAGAATGAGTTCTTTCTTGGAAGGTGTACTTCTCCACAAAGGGAATAGAGACTAATCTGGGCCCTGGGGCCCCAGTCTGAGTGTCGGTTAGACTAGCTAGGAGAAAGCTTTGCAGAGATAAATGAAGTTCAGTTTGAATCTTGAGGTCAGTCTCTAAAGTTTACCTTTAAACTTTTCGTTCTTGTCCACAGAACAAAGATTGTTGAATGGAATATGTTTCCAGCTTATTCCTTTTTCAGTGCAAGGGCAGACTAGGGAGAGAGGAAGGCTGAAGTGGGTCAGAGAGGACTTTGAGCAAGAAGGGAGTTGAGGATGTGCAAATGGGGAGAGCAGCCTTTTCACTCTTTGGTCCCCTCTTTCTAATGAGAGAGAGAGGACATTCTCTAACTTGTTGCCTTGTCCTTTCACGAGAGCTGGGTCTCGGAATTCTCCTGTCCTTAAGCCTAGAGGTTGTCCAGCTATGTTATTTTTTAAGAATTGTATAACTATACATAATATAAAATTTACCATTTTCTCCATTTTTCAATGTATAGTTCAGTGACATTAAGTGCATTCACAGTGTTGTGCAGTCATCATCACCTTCCATCCATCTCCAGAATTCTTCATCTTCCCGAACAGAAACTGGATGTGATGAACACATCCTTCCTTCCCATTCTCCTCCACCCAAGCCCTGGGCAATCAGCATTCTACCGCCTGTCTCTATGAACTTGACCACTCTAGGCACATCATATAACTGGAATCATGCAATATGTGTTCTTTTGTGTCTGGCTTATTTCACTTGGCACAGTGTCTTCAAGGTGTATCCATGTCATAGCAGATACCTGGATTGCCTCCTTTTTAAGACTGAACAATATCCCTTTGTTTGTAGTAGATCCCAGTTTGCTCATTCTTCATTCATTTATCAGAATTTGGGTTGTTTCCACCTTTTGGCAATTGTGAGTCATGCTGCTGTGAACATAGGTACACAAATACCTGTTCAAGTCTCTGCTGTCAGTTACTTTTAAATATTACATAATTAGTCCCACACAGACTGTAGAAAACTTGGAAGACAGGTTAAAACAAGCAAGCAAGCAAAACAAACAAACAAACAAACAACAAACAAGCAAGCCATGGATGACCCTAGCATCAAGGACGATGGTAGTGACAATAGCATGTATGTGGCCCTCAGTATGCGTCAGTCACTCTGCTAAATAAGTGCTTTACGTGTTTATTCGTAATAATGGCTCTGTGAGGTGGGCACTCTTCTCCTTATTACAGGTGAGAAAAGGGAAGCACAAACAAGGTTAAAATGCTTAAGATTATACAGCTAGAGAGTTCCGCAGTCAGGGTTTGAACTCAGGCAGTCTAGTTTCAGAGTCCTTGCCTAGCATGACTGTTATCTTGTCCTGTTCACCAAGGCTAATCCCAGTATAGCCATAGCCTTCTAATGCTTGTTCCTCTGCAAATACAGATATAACTATATGTATATATACAGTGAGGCAATACTACATACATCGTATTTGATAATTTGCTTCCTTTATTCAGTAATAGAAGCAAGTATCAACTGTAGTGGTCAATTTTATGATGATATAAATGTTAATATTGTGATGATAGAAAAAAATTTAGTTTTGCCCAGTTTTTCGCTATTATAAAATACTATGCTATATCTCTTTTATACACATTTCTGAAAACACTCATCTGAATCTTTTCTTTAGGAAAATAAATCAATTTGCTGAGTCAAAATTTATTTTTCCTCTCATTCTCTTTATTAAAAACTGCTTTGTTTTTCTGATTTTTAGAAAACATACTGGCTTATGGCAAACCAAAGACAAAGTAGAGAAGAAAGTAGATGACCTGTAATTTATTAATATAAACAGCACTGTCAGGAACATCCTGTTACTTACATTTTTGGGCAGTGGTCCTGATTCCTTTAACATAAACAACTAGAAGAGGAATTGCTGGGGTCATGCACATTTACATCTTTGATAGACATTCCAAAATAGTATGCCTGCTTTTAAAACCTTTAATTCCTGCTATCAAATTGCTCTGCATATCTGGAGTAATAGCCATTGTTTGAAGGAGTGAGGACTGAAATCAGGACATTTTTTAACTTAACATAAAGACAACCAGTTAGATGTTTATGACAGAAAGAGACTACGTTTTTACCTGCCAGTGCCATCCATTGAATATCATCTAAGTACCTTAACTTGTTTTATCTTATATAATAAAAGGCTAATATGCAAATCAATAGAACTATGGAATGACCAGTTGCTATGATGCACACTGACCACCAGGGGGCAGGCACTGAATGCAGGAGCTGCCTCCTGGTGGTCAGTTGCTCCCCCAGGGGAAGCATTGCTTAGCCAGAAGCTGGGCTCACAGCTGGTGAGCTCAGCGGTGGTGGTGGTGGTGGTGGTGGTGGGAGAATCCCTCACCCCTGCAGCAGCTCTAACTAAGGATATCCGACTGCTGTCAGTTGGACATTCCCTGAGGGCTCCCGGACTGGGAGAGGACTCAGGCCAGGCTTAGGGGATTGCCCCTGCCCCAGTGCAGGAATTCCATGCACTGGGCTTCTAGTTAAACTATAAGTAAGATAGGTAGAGCCCACAAATTTTGCATGAAAAAAAATTTCCTATGAGAAAATTTAAAAAAAACCTCAACTTCTTGGATTGTGTCAAGACAAATGGGCTCTAATTTCTATGAAAGAAAGATTTAAGTGTTAGAAGCACTGAGTTCTAATTCTGTCCCCAGAGTTTCTTTGTCTATATGATCTTGGACAGGTTGCTTGTCTCGTTTTAAAAATCTCATCTATTCAGTGGGGGGAGGGGAAGATATCATTTACAGTAATTTTGTAAAAAAAAAAAAAAAAGGACTCAGTATTATTGGAAGAATTAAATGAGATAACCTCATGGCTATTATATAAAACCCGGGAAGAAATAATAAGTATTGGAGAGGATGTAGGGAAAAGAACCCTTGTGCACTGTTGGTGGGATTATAAATTGGTACAACCACGATGGAAAAACAGTATGGAGGTACCTTATAAAATTAAGAATAGACCCACCATATGATCCAGCAATTCTTTCCCTGGGTATTTATTCAAAGAATACAAAAACACTAATTCAAAAAGATACATGTACCCCTGTGTTCATTGCAGCATTGTGTACAGTAATTGAGATATAGAAACAACCTACGTGTCCATCAGTGGATAAATGGATTGAAAAGAATGTGAAGACACAGTGGAATATTACTTAGCCATAAAAAGGATGAAATACTGCCATTGTGACAACATGGATGAATCTTAAGGGATATACCAAGTGAAAAAAAGTCCGATGGAAAAGGACAAAAAAACCATATGATTCCATTCATATGGGGATATGTAAAACAAAAATCAAGGAACAGACTTATGGATACAAACAATGAAATGGTGATTACCACAGGGAATGGGAGATGGAAAAAGGGTGAATTGGGTAAAGGGGTCAAATACATGGTAATGGAAAGCAATTCGACTTCAGGTGGTGAGCACCCAATACAGATGTTGAATACCTGAAATTTATATGTTATTAACCAATGTTACCTCAATTAATGAATAAAAAGAAATTAAATGTGATAACATAGGTGAACATATAGAGTGCTTATTAAAGACAAAGCAATATACAAATGTGTTGTCATTAGAGACAGTAGTAATCCTTTTCCTACAATTTTCAGGTATAGCTCCCTCTGATCACTCCTCAGATTCCAGATCAGTTACTCAGGTTGGCATCTCCTTAAAACTCTGTGCCTCTCCTTTTTTTAGCAAAGGTGGAGATTTATTGAAGAATAAGTACAAACTCTCACGTAGGGAGGGGAAAGAGTCCCACAGAACTGACTCCCAGGTAGGGACGGGTAAGAGTCCCCTCTCTCTTCTTAAAAACACCAGTTCTTCATTGACACTCAGGAGGATTTATGGACTTGTAGTCTTGGGTCTTGGCGAGAAGAGCCATATTTCTGCAGACTCCCAGAGTATTCATCCGACTTTTAATTCTGCTCCAAACCTCGGACCACATCATTCCTAATGCCAGACGGGGGTGACTAATAACCCTTTGGCAGATCAAATTTCAGTGTTAAAATCCAGGAAGCAGAGCTCTGTCCTGGCCGGTTCTTATTTTAAAATTATAGCTAGAAATCTCTCTTCTGTTTTTAGGAAAGCTAGATGCCTGGTGTCCGCCAGGGCATAGGGAAGCCAGGTCCCTCATTTGTGCACATCGCTGTCATAAACCCGGGCAGTCTGGTGAGGCAGCTCCTTAGGAAACGATATTTCAGCATTAAATGGCCCACACCTGAAAACAGGATCTTGGGAAGGCATTTCCCAGGGTTTTATGGTTGTTACTGGTTTTGTTTTTCTTTTATGTTTTGTTTCTAAAAGATCTTTATTAATGTTTATCCAGTACTTCCATTGACCCAGCTGCTTCCATTGACCCAATCAGGTGAACTGTCAACAGGATATAGTTTCTCTCAGAATTTGTTATTCTGCTGAAACCATGAAGCAGTGTTTTTGTGATAGAGTCAACCACCAGATAACCTCTGCCCTTAACTTTCTAGACTAAAATGGTTTGTCTCTGTTGCCCAGAACTTTGGGTTGGTATCTCTCGAGTAATAGGTTAGCATGTAAAGCTTATTGAAAGCTTGTGACTGGCCCAGCTGGCGTGCTCCGTGGCTGAGCATCGACCAGGAGGTCACAGTCTGATTCTGATCAGGGCATGTGCCTGGGTTGCAGGCTGGATCCCCAGTGAGGGGTATGCAGGAGACAGCCAATCAATGATTCTTTCTCATCATTGATGTTTCTATCTCTCCTTCTTCCTTCCTCTCTGAAATCAATAAAAAAATATTAAAATTTTTTTCTTAAAAAGAGCTTGCTACTTAACAGCATGGATGGACCTGGAGAACATTATGCTAAGTGAAATAAGCCAGTCGAAGAAAGATAAATATCACATGATTTCGCTCATTTTGTGGAATACCGTGATGAACAAAAATAGATCCAGAGACACAGAAGCATGGAACAGACTGTCAACCTCAGAGGGAAGGCAGGAGAGGGTAGTGGTGGTGGAGGGGGTGGAGGGAGGGGGAAGATAAGAAATCAACCAAAGGACTTATATACATGCATATGAGCAAACCAATGGACATAGTCAGTAGGGGGATGAAGGCATGTGTTGGGGGGTGGGAGTGGCTGGGGAGAGATCAATGGGGGGGGGGAAGGGAGACATATGTATTACTTTAAACAATAAGGAATTTAAATTAAAAAAAAAAAAAAGCTTGCTACTGAAAAATTATAGGGGTTTTGCCCTAAGGAGTCATCGTAGAGCCCCTTTCGTGGTAGGAGTTCAAGGCAGGGTCCTTTGTTTTGCTAACAGAACATCAGCCAACAGTATCTATCCACAGGCAGTGCTGCAGATGCCCACCAGCAACCTTAATTCTTCCGCGAGGAGGACAGTTTGCAGGGCAGGTGAGTCACAAGTTCCTCCAGGTTCTCTAAAAGCCACCTTTTTAACACAGCAGCGCCAGGGAACGGCTTGCTCAGACTACGCTCACTCAGCTATGCACAGATCGCCTTTTCCGAGCTGCTTTTCAGCATCTGGGCTCTGCCCGCTCCCAACAGTTGAAGGAAGAAATGGCCACCTGGCTTCCACTGAAATCTCCATTTCTTATTTTCTCGGCTTATTTTGTGGAGGGACGGTGCCATAAATCCCTCTTGGAGCTCAGCAGTAGAAAATGGATGGTCTCTTCTGACAAATCCTTCAGCTTCCGCATTTATGAGATTGAGAATTTGTAACCTATCATGTTTCCTTTTTAGCCTTGGTTTCCTAAGCTCAGAGCCAAAATTAGTGCTTCGTTACAATAACTTTCATCTCTATTTCCTGGTCGTTATCTCCCCCTTTCTTCCCTGTGGATTAGCTCTCCTCTTTATGTCAAGGATCCTGCACACGTGTTTATTTTAAGCATTTTTAAATCCCTTATGGAAGTAGGTAGGGTTCAGATTATAAATAAAATGGCATCGCTTGTATTATTGTCACAGTCACATTATTGATTTGTCTTTGTTGTTAGTCTCCTGCTTCCCTCTGAACTTCTCCTTTGCCCTTTTGGATTCATTCATCTTTGGCTGGGAATGAAAAACAGGAATATGAGCAAAAGAGGAATATGATCCTAACAGAAACCTAGCAACATTTTTGTAGTTTAAAGTATAAAGCTATAGAGCCTTCTGTACAAATAATTTTCATTTTCTTATAAATCAAAAAGATTAAGATACTGCGTGTCTTAAACACAGTATACGAAAGAGAGTAATTGGTTAGTGAACTTGGTTGAGGTTAAATATTGGAATGTCCGTGTTAGAATTTATAAAGTACATTTTCGTTGACTCTCATGTCTGGGTGAGGCATTGCTGTTTGAGGCAGAAAGTAGGCTAATGACTTGTAGAAAACACGCTCGCTTCTCAGACACTCCTATGTCAGTGTCCGTAAGAACTGATAAGGATACTGGGGTTGTAAAGGCACAGTCTGGCTAGAGTGACTTCAAGACTTTATGATAAGGTGATGATTCTGGGTCGTTGGAGTAGAAGGAAAACTCTGAGGGTATTTGGAAATAACGGTGGAGAGACCATCAAGGAAAACGATATAGAAACAAACAGAGACAGCAGAATGCTGGGAAGCAGGTGGTACCAGAGACCTCATCTCTTCTTCTCTCACCGAGTCTCAGCTGGACCTGGATAGAGATAGTGGATTAAGTGGAAAATTACTCTTCAAAGGGGAAGCACATCTATTGTTGCTGCTCTATTTTAAACCTAGAATAATGCATTTGCTTATTGCTAGGAGACTGACCCACACCCCTTTAAAAAATGAACGAAGCTGGTTGTAGTGCCATTGACTTTTCTCCCCATTATGCCATCTTAAAAAAAAACCACTTTAAAAAAAAAAACATTTCTTATTTATAGTTGGCATTCAATATGGTATTAGCTTCAGGTGTACAGCATAGTGGTTAGACATTTATATAACTTACAGAGTGATCCACTATGTAAGTCTAGTCCTACCTGGCACTGTTAGTTGTAGTTATTGGAATATTATTGACTATATTCCCTATGCTGTACTTTACGTCCCTGCGACTACTTTGTAACTGTCAATTTGTACTTCTTACTCTCTTCACCTTTTTCACCCAGCCTCCCAACCCCTTCCATCTGGCAACCATCAGTTTGTTCTCTGTACCTATGAGTCTGTGTCTGTTTTGCCTGTTTATTTTGTGTGTGTGTGTGTGTGTGTGTGTGTTTTAGATTCCACATATAAGTGAAATCATATGATCTTTGTCTTTTTCTGTCTGACTTATTTCACTTAGCATAATACCCTCCAGCTTCATCCACGTTGTTGAAAATGGTAAGATTCCATTCTTTTTTTTATGACTGGGTTATATTCCATTGTATATATGTACCACATCTATTTTATCCACTCTTCTATCAATGAACACACGTCCAATATCTTCGTTATTGTAAATAATGCAGTGAATATAGGAGTGGGCATATATTTTCAAAAAGTTTTTGCACAGTGAAGAAAACCAACAAAATGAAAAGACAACCTACTGAATGGGAGAAAATATTCACTACTGATACATCTGAATGGGGTTAATATCCAGACTTTATAAAGAAGTCATACAACTTAGCAACAAAAAAACACAAGTAATCCAATAAAATAAAAAAAATGGGCAGAGGACCTAAATAGACATTTCTCCAAAGAGGAATTACAGATGGCCAATAGACATGAAAAGATGTTCAATGTCGCTAATCAGAGAGATGCAAATTAAAACCACAATGAGATGATATGTCACACCTGTCAGAGTGGCTATCTTCAATAAGTCAACAAGTGTTAGGGAGGAGGTGGAGAAAGGGAGCCCTTGTGCACTGTTGGTAAGGCTGCAAATGGTGCAGCCACTGTGGAAAACAGTATGAGGCTCCTCAAAAAATTAAAAATAGAACTATCAGATGACCCATCAAGCCCACTTCTGGGCGTTTACCCGAACAAGTGCCATTGCTATTTTAAATGCCATTGTTTTATTTGTATCTTACTTTTCATTAGCCCAGAGTTAATTAAACCTGAAAATACTGCGGAATATGTACAGTTTAGGCGATTGTATGAATATGAATTTGTAACTCTGAGATAAATGAGCTCTCCGGTGATTTAACCATAGCTACCTCTTGCTTGAAGCAGAAACTGATCAGCGCTGGCCTTTACAAAGCTTCGCGGTGCCCAACTCTGTCTGCAGTCTAGTGTGCATAGCTCTGGCTCCCATCATGCCCATTAGCCTGTGAAATTGACTTGTTTTTAATGGTTGTACAGGCATTTGGCTTGTAGCCAACTGCAGGGTTGCGTAAGGGAGCCCTGTTTTCCGTACTGCTCTGTGAGTAAGCAGTGAGACCATTCAAGGACCGGTGTGCCTGGACTAGTCATTCCCCGGGACACTTACAGTTCTTTTACAACTTGTTCCATTCCACATCCTAGAAGGCATTTAAAAACAAGGGGTGGGGGGATTTTCTACTTTAATTATTTTATTTTAAAAAGTTCCTTGTTCTACTTTTAAAAACTTCATTTTTATCTTTTATTTTGACCTTAAGATTCACAGGAAGATTGAGGGGAAGGTACAAAGATTTCCCATATATTCCTCCCCCCTCCCCGCCCCTACACTATTATTTTATTTGAATATTTCATTCCTGAGCTGGCCCTTGGTAAGCATAGTTGTTTAAAGTATGTTTAGTTGTTTGCTCGTTTGCTCTTTGCTTGGCTGTTCTAGTTTTTGGTATTGCAGGTGCTGATTTCTTCCTGCTTAGTAACTGATCCAGCAAGAATGGTGGATTTCCACAATGCTTTTTATTTATTTAATTTATAAAAAGTGTAATATATTTTTATTTGTATCAGTGAGGAAAGAGAGATAGAAGCACCAATGGTGAGAATCATTGATTGGCTGCCTCCTACAGGTCCTTCCTTAGGGATTGAGCCAGCACCCCGGGGAATGTGCCCTGGCCAGGAATGGAACTGTGACCTCCTGGTTCATAGGTCGATGCTCAACCACTGAGCCACACTGTCCGGGTATATTGGATTTATTAATTAGAGTTGGCATACAATAGTATATTAGTTTCAGGTGTACAACATGGCAATTTGATATTTATATAATTACAAGGTGATCACCACACTGAGTCTAATAACCATCTGTTATGCCAAGCTATTGCCTCATTATTGATTTTATTCCCTGTGCTATACGCTACACCTCCATGGCTTTCTATTTTATAAGTGGAAGTTATACCTCTTATTTCCCTTCACCTTTTTGCCCATCCACCCATTCCTTCCCCTCTGACAGTCATCAGTTTATTTTCTGTTTCTATGAGTCTGTTTTGGTTTGGTTTGGTTTGGTCATTTTTTTTTTTTAGATTCCATGTGTAAGTGAACTCACAGGGTATTGTTTATCTTTCTCTGACTTATTTCATTTAGCATAATATTCTCTAGGTCTTTGTCACAAATGGCAAGGCTTCTTTCTTTTTTATTGATGAGTAATATTCCATTGTGTGTGTGTGCTTATGTATATGCCATATCTTTTTAACCCACTCATCTGTTGATGGACACCAAGGTTGTTTCCATAACTTGGCTAGCCTATCTAATAAAGAGGGACTATGCTGATATAGAGACAGTAAAGCAACAAGCAGACTGTAAAATTACAGCGGGGAGAGTAGGGAGATCTGGGGGAGATAAGAGATCAACCGAAGGACTTGTATACATGCATATAAGTACAACCAATGGACACAAAACTCTGGGGAGGGAGGGTATGTATGGGGGGGGGCAATGTTAAAATATGTACACAGATAATAATTTAATAAAAAAAAAAAAGAGGGACTATGCTAATTGATTTACACACCCTCACAAAGATGGCGGCACCCACAGCCAATAAGAAGGGAGTATGCTAATTGACTGCCACATCCTCAAAAATGGTGGCATCCATAGCCACAAGATAGCGGTGCCCAGTACCCTCAGCCCCCAGTTGCCCATAGCAGGCCTGAGGTGCAAACAAGCCTCAGATGGCAGCTGCCCAGCTACCCAGGGCTGCCCAAGGCTCAGGTAACCAGGGCTGACTGAGGCTTGCGCTGCTGACAGTGGCAGCAGCAGAGGTGTGATGGGGGCATCACCTTCCCCTAATTGCCGGGTTGCTTCCCACCCCTGAGGGCTCCCAGACTGTGAGAGGGGGCAGGCTGGGCTGAGGGACACCTTTCCAGTGCATGAATTTTCATGCACTGGGCCTCTAGTTGTAAATAATGCTGCAGTGAACATAGGGGCATATATATCTTTTCAAATTGGTGTTTTTGATTTCTTCAGCTAACTCATGCCTTTTAAACAGAATTTTTCTCTTTAAGACACATGGTATATTTCTCTCTGAATTTATTGAAGACACACAATTAAATCTGTATCTTTATTGAAGCAATTCAGGTGTGGAAACGAGACTCTCAAATCAAGAAGGAAAGGAAGCACCAGGGGTGACGTCAAATGCAGAGAGACTTAGGGCCACTCTTATGGCATTCAAAGTGAGCTTCCAATGTAAGAAAACTCCCCGTATTGAATAAGAAGTAAGTGGCCTCTGTGCAAGATGGAATTTTATTTCAGGGGCTTCATTGGAAACCCATTAGATTAGATGGTCTTCAGTCTTTTGTAGTCTGAAGTTTTATGAACTCTCATAAATGTTGTTTATAAACCCTAAATGAAGGGGAAAAGGGCTTCCTGGTTTAAGCTTAGTTTCTAGCTAATATGCACCTTTAAAGGCTGAGTTCCCATTGCACTTCTGATCTTATTTTTAAGCAATGAAATCTATCGCACATACAAAAGAGTATATCCCGTTTTATGCACCGTTAAAGATTAAGATGATGTTGAACACTCCTGTGCGTGCCACCCAGCCTAAGATCTAGAACATTCCAAGTGGCTTGAAAGCTGTCTATTAATGTGCACTTCTGAGCTGCTTTAAAGTATTAGATTGGTGCACCAGTGTTCTATTTGTAAGACCTAATATCAGTGAGTATCAAGTGAGAGTGGCTCAGCCATTTTTATCTCCAAACTCTTTAGATTTCCAATCTCTCTGATATTGGGCTGAAGAACAGTTAAATTTTCCACTGAGAAAACTCATCCTTAACAAGCTAATTATCCTGCTTAAAAATAATAGCATTGTGCATGACTTCAGTTTTCCTGTTCACATGACGATGACAGCACAGGGAGCCTCCCTGAGCACAGGATGAGTGTATGTCAGTGTGAGCTTCCGCTGTGGAGAAGGCCAGGTGTCTGCACATTGAAAATTTACCTAGGCCCCGGAGGCCGTGGAAGACCAGGGAGCATAGCCATGGGAAACTGTCTTTAAGTCGTCAACATTAAATCTAGACAAGGCGGCATTATTCCCTCGGCCTGAGAGAGGCATTTCTGATGTGGAGTTTTTTTGTTTTTGTTTTTGTTTTTTTTGGTTGCTATCTTCAATTCCCAAGAGCGAAGATTGGATGCATACGTTTAAAAAATCAGGGCTTTGGTGAAAATCGGAGTTTTGGAGAAGTAAGAGTGAAGGACATAGAGTAGCCACCAAATTGCATCCTTTAAAAATGGGCGGGAACCTCACAGTGATGCAGAAACCTGGCATGACAATTCTCAGGAGGCCCCGTGGAATGCCCGTCCTGCTGAGAGGTTGGGCTCTCGGCCAGAGGTCCTGGTTCTCTTGAAGAAATGGCCCGATCTGACACCGCGGGCTTACCCTGTGTCAGGCACTGTGTTCAGCACTTTGCCCACATGTATCACCACACAGTAACTCCACCAAGTGGGTAGTGCCATAGGAACCTGAGGCCCACAGACGCTGGCACCTGCCAGCACTGCATTAATTCAGTCAGCGTTTCTGCAGAGTCCTGTAGGGAGAGCGTGGCGCAGTGGTTATGAGGATGAGCTGTGGGGCAGACCATTTGGGTTCATGTTACACTCAGCTACTTAATGAGCTCTGTGATCTTGGGCAAGTTGACTTAACCTCTGTGTGCCTGTTTCCTCATCCATGAAACAGGGATAATAGTCTTGCCCTGCATTTAGGAAGGTGCTTAGGATTAAGAAGTAATGACTGTAAAATACTTGGTCCCGTGCCTGGCACATAGTAAATGCTTAGGAAAGTCTAGCTGATTGGCAGAGAAAGGAGAGCCAGGGTTGAGCATTTCTCTAAGTCTGGGACTACTTAAACATTTTAATATTTTAGAAATAACTCACTTTTTATACAAGCAATGATTTTTGTTAGAAAGCAGTTGCAAAGTGAATAAAAATAATATGGGTAAAAACTGTTATCCCATTCTCCAAAAAGAATTTTTATTAATTTATGTTCTATTTTCTTCTGTGCTATTTTTTAATATATATTTTATTGATTTTGTACAGAGAGGAAGGGAGAGAGATAGAGAGTTAGAAACATCGATGAGAGAGAGTCATCGATCAGCTGCCTCTTGCACACCCCCTACTGGGGATATGCCTGCAACCAAGGTACATGCCCTTGACCGGAATCGAACCCGGGACCTTTCAGTCCCCAAGCCAACGCTCTATCCATTGAGCCAAACCGGTTTTGGCTATTTTTAATATCATTGTAATCATAATCATCTATACTAATAAAAGGGTAATATGCTAATTAGACCTGGTCGACTGGAAGATGTACGGTTCTCCTTCTGGACAAAGCCACAGTGGTGGGGGCCCGGGTAGGGGCGGTTGGGGTGATCAGGAAGGCAGATAGGTGAGCAGTTAGGAGCCAGTAGTCCCGGATTGTGAGAGAAAAGTCCAACTACCGGCACTCGAACATCCCCCGAGGGGTCCCGGATTGAAGAGGGTGCAGGCCGGGCTGAGGGACCTCTTCGATGCATGAATTTTGTGCACCAGGCTTTTAGTACAAACAACTTTCCATCCTTTTACACTTCAATATAATGATTATCTGAGCCTTATTATTGTACTGTCTTAATAAATATCATCTTAATGGCTCTTAATAATTTCTGTATCGCTCCATTGCTTGATATTTGACTATTAAAATTAATGTTTTCATAGATATCTTTGAGAAGTAACTGTATTTTCTTAAAATAGATTGAGGCATTGAGCACACACATATATGTATATATAACTTAAAAAAAACCTATTTTAGAGAATCATCACTTTCCTCAGTGACTAACTTTTAAAGGAATCCATGTCTACAACAATTCTATTAAGCAGGTAAAAGCAAATCATTCCTCTGGTGGAGAAAGACTAGAGCATAACTTAGAATGAGATGGAATTGAGCCCATTTCAATAGGTATTTATTAGGTGCCTATGTTTACCTTAGGGCTGTTCTAAGTACTAGGAGGGTGAGGAAATTGTAAACAGAAGCTTAAGGACCAGCCCCACCTTTTTAGGAAATAGGAAGCGTGTCCTTTCTGCTGCAAGGAAAAGAGCCAGGCCTCCCTGTGCTGGTGCGAGTGTGTGCATGTGCATGTGTGTTTATGAATGCTTTTGTTGTTTTCATGCCACGGGCTCTCGCCTCATGGGGTTTCCAATAGTGAGAGTTCAAGATTGGAGAGCACCCTGCCATCCCGGTTGGCCATCACAGATTCGTATGTCATTCATGTTTACAAGCTGTTTGCAAAATGTTGCTTGGTGCTGCTTAATCTGTGGCATGTGCCTGCTGCTAATTCATCCCTTCGTGGGAGGCAGAGCTGAGCCAGGGGAGGGCGTGTGCCCTGCACAGTCAGGCCGGGCGCGAGGCTGCTTCTCTGAGCGGGCATAGTCACCTCAAGAGATGAAGGGCACAGGCCCTGTTTGGTCTCCATGTTCCAGAAATCACTAAGCTGTTAGCATTCACTCAGCACATTTTTTTTAATTTTTTTTTGAGGGGGGGGGGGTCCTGCGAAATGTCTTGTCCGAATGTCTGTGTTCAAGGTTTAGTTAACAAAGTCTGGGGAGATTTAGTCACTCAGAGAGACCTTCATTCAGGAAGCTGTATGGTTCTTGGCACCGTGTTTTTTTTGTTTTTGTTTTTTGTTTTTGTTGTTGTTTTTGGCACAGTGGTTTTGATGCTCACCGCCTGCCTCGTTTAGTCTTTGTGTTTGGTGGCTGCAGGGAGTCTGTGGCTTGGCTATTTTCTTCCCTGTGGAAATGCTATGGCTGGTGTACGGGTGGTCAGGCCACCTTCACTTATTTGCCAACACTGTCTTTGGTGCCATCCAAGACAACAGAGGACCCGAGTCTACGTCAGAAGGAAATTCCTCTCAGGGCTGTGCAATTCTTCCTGCCTGGGGAGGAGGCAGAGGTGGCTGCGCGGACTGGGTGTCCCTGCCCGGAGGTGATTCCACAAGGAATGTTGGGCAGCCTCTGCCAGTTGGAAAAGGCATGCAATGAGACGTTCCCCTATAGACTCCGGAAGGAACGCGGCCCTGCCAACACCTTGATTGCATGTTGGACTGATCTCCAGGGCTATACAATCATACATGTGTGTTGTTCAAACCACTAAGTTCATGGTAATTTGTTACAGCAGTCTACTGGAAACTAATACAGTCCCAATATGGTCACCAAAGTCGGCTCCTTGGAGAACCTCCAAGAACTGATAGTCAGTGATATAATAGTTTGACTTCGACACAATCTTAGAATTGATCGGCTCCTGTGCTCTCTGGGATGCCAATGCTTTCGTGGGGGGCTAATTCTTCATCTGGGGAGGGGGGTGCATTGAGAAGGACACGGGTTTGAAAGAAGTAGCTGTAATTGACTAGCACATTATTACAAAAGGCTCCTTTTGCCATACTGTACTTCTAGTCCATGCCACATGATTATTTTAAGTGAAAATTGTCAAAGAAAGTGAAGTTAGTTAAGTCCTTCCTGAGTCAGAGTGACAGCAGACATTAGTAGAATCACTCAGAATATCTTGTCGGAGCGTTTAAACTTGCTTGCAGGACCTAAGGCATTATTTAGTCTTTGAAATAAAAGCAAAATCGCCATCTCTTTGTGGTTTTCTTTTCCCAGGAAGGAATTTATTTGCTCTCTTGAAAATAGGGGCCCTGGAGGACCTTTGCAAGGTTCTCCCTTTGCTGGGACTGCTGATGTTAAGTTGCAGTATCTCCAATGGTGACTCCATGGGTGTGTGTGTGTGTATGTGTGTGTGTGTGTATGTATGTGTGTCTAACTTTCAACTCATTAGTGAATTCCTCTTGTCTTTTGATCTTTCTACAACCTGGTTTCTGTTTTTAACTGTAAGTATGACCCGTGCCTTCCAGAACTAGAACGCTTTCATTTCGTTCTGAATATGAAATAAGAAATTCAAAAGGAAACCAGAGCCCTTGGTAGCATTTTCTCTTCCAAACAAGCTGGGAGCACGAGATGGAAATGGGGCTGAATCTGCATCTTCATAGGGAATCAATGTATTTCTACAGAAATATAAACTGAACTTCACAATGTAAAGAAGGAACAAAGTCATCTATAGAAAAGCAAGGCCTGGCCCCAGAGCACACAGAGTACCATTATAGTCGGCCCAGAAAAGCGTTTTCTTCACCGGAGAACTTACCAGCCAGCCCGGCCTGGCACTGCGGCTGGCTGACACCAGTCCTTACTATTCTCTCTCCTCGGAGTCTGAAAAGTATTTCTTTTTGAGCACATTTTCCTGATTTTGGGTTCTGTGCTTCTACAGCTGGATAGCGCTCACAGCTAAATGTTTTCCGTGATAAGGTTAATTTCCAAAGCTTTCGGTTTTATTTTGAGCCAAGTTGTATGGAACGCTCAGTCACTGTTGATAATGCCTTACAACTATAAAAGTCCATTCTGATTTTTTTTTTTAAAAAGTCAATTCAGTTCTCCTGTGAAATAACTGTGAGTCAGTGATACAAGAGTTTGACTCTGACACAATCTTACAATAGCTCAGCTCGAGTGCATTTTTTAGGGATGAGTGTGGAAAAAATAAGCTACGAAAGGCACTTATGGCAAGATGGGAAAAAAGACAGTTTTGTGCCCCCTCCTCTCTCGTTCCCCGCTCCACCTCCATTTCTCTCTTTCTCATCCTCTTAACAGCAGATATGCCCCAAACTGTAGAATTAAAATAAGAATCTGCCGTGACCGGATTGACTCAGTGGATAGAGCGTTGGCCTGCCTAGTGAGGGGTCCCAGGTTCGATTCCAATCAAAGGCATGTACCTTGGTTGTGGGCACATCCTCAGTGGGGAGTGTGCAGGAGGCAGCTGATCAATAAAAATATATTTAAAAAAATAAAATAAGAATCTGTTTGGGTCCCTGATAGGTTTAATTAAATTTATTTTATTTTTTTTTTTTTTATTGAATTCAGAGAGGAAGGGAAGGAGAGAGAGATAGAAACAGTAATGAGTAGAGAGAATCATTGATTGGCTGTCTCCTGCACGCCCCCTACTGGTGATCGAGCCTGCAACCTGGGCATGTGCCCTTCACCGGAATCCCTGCAAGACCCTTCAGTCCTCAGGCCAATGCTCTATCCACTGAGCAAAACCAGCCAGGGAGGTTTCATTTTTTTTAATGTTTCACCTAATAATAAAATAAAAGTCAGCATGGTGATAGCTAGAATTTATAGAGCATTTCATTTGTGCATTTAGAATATTATAAAAAAGAATCTTATTATAATTGTGATTACTCAAGGCTATATATAATAATGTCATAGGAAAACAGTGTACTTTAGTTTATAAAAGGAAGCCTTGAATCTAGGTGATGGGCATATGGGTCTTAAAGAAAAAGAAACTAAAAAATTCGAAGAGGAATTATGAATGAGCTAATAGTCACAGCTCACTTCCTTTTTTATCCATAAAGCCCCATTTATTAATAGTAACAGCATCAACAACAATGAGCACACATTCCTTCTTTACCCTACCAGCAGCTCTCCACGCTGGGTGGTGCACAGAATACCAGTTGCCTAGCAGACTGGCAAAAATTCCCTGGGGAGCTCCCGCCCCAGCAAACCACTTGGCCAACCTTTCCATGGAAGTTATCGCTTTAGAGGAGGCATTTGAAGATCCTTCCTTATGCTAACCTTTTTAAAAATATATATATATATATTTTATTGTTTTTTTACAGAGAGTGATAGAGAGTTAGAAACATTGATGAGAGAGAAACATCAATCAGCTGTCTCCTGCACATCCCCTACTGGGGATGTGCCTGAAACCAAGGTACATGCCCTTGACCGGAATTGAACCGGGAACCTTTCAGTCCGCAGGCCGACGCTCTATCCACTGAGCCAAACCGGTTTCAGCTATGCTAACCTTTTCCCTCTGGTTTTGACCTGTGGGTTCCTTTGTGGTTAAGAAGAGACAGGTTGATGGGAAATAAGCCAGCAATAACTATTGTCATAGGTGACATAGACAGATCTGTTCCATCTGTGGATAGGAGCCCTGGAGCAGCACCCGCCCTGGTTGACCCTAAAGTGTAGACCCCTCTGCTGAGGTGAGCTAGCTGGGTGGGTGGTAGCAGGCACCTTGGCCACTGGAGCAGCGTTTTGATTGGTTTCCAAATTACATTTCTGAGTAACACAGGATTTAAATTAAATCATTACCTTAAAAGTTGGTTCTTTATGTTTGAAAAATAACAGCTAAAATTTACCTGGAAAAAAACTCTTTTATGTGCTTCACTTTCACATAGCTAGCCAGTGCTAATGTTTCCACCTCCTTGAGCCTATCACTTATTGTCCATAATTTTCATGATTGGATGCCATTGTTGTATTCACTTCAATATGGTGGGCCACTCTGCATGTCTCCAAGTCTTCTTTGAGCCACCAGAAGCTCTTTCCTGATCAGTAGAGTTTGGGCTGCTATTAATTTTTTTTTTTTACCTCTTACTTAAAATTGGTATCTTTCTTTGAATATGAATGTCTTTATTTCCCCTAATGCTTATTCAGTAGTCAACTCTAATTGCTGTTTCTTCAGTCTAGGGGCATCTTCATTAGTTTAATTACTGTGGGAGCCTGTTTCCTCAACGTGCTAATAGCCTGAAAATGACTTATTTCCATGTTCTCTGTCGTGCTGTGCTACGAAACAGACAAAAAAGAAAAATTTGTACAAGAAAAATGAAATGCACCCATTTTCTCTAGCTGCCTCATCTACCTGGATGTCAGGGGCTCAAACTGGCATAGAGGGTGGAGTGTGTGTGTGTGTGTGTGTGGGGGGGGGGGGGTGTGTCTCTGAGGCAGGCAGGAACGGGAAGAGCAACAGTCCTCATAAAGAGTGAAAGCCAAGGGAGGCAAATATACTTGCCAACTCTAACAACAAGAGTAGGGATGCATACGGGAGCAGAAGGCCTGGGTCAGGTGCTGGGTGGAGATCCAAGGAGATGGGAGCAGATTGGGGTGGGGTGAAGCAGGCAGCAGGCATTGCCAGGACCCAGACTGGGTGATCCTAATTGCCTCTGCTGGTAGGTAGGTGCGATGTGTGTGCATGCTCGGCTGGTTTAAAGAGCGAGGGCTGGTTGTTACCAGTCACGATGCAATAAAAAATGTCTTTACAATGTACCCAAGGGTTTGCACATATTGCTGAAAAAGTCACCCTGTCTGAAATATTTGGCTCGTTATGGTGCAGCTACTATTGCAAGGGTCCAGCTGGGGCCATTTCTCTGTGCTCCTGCCTCACAGTGCCTGGCTTCCGGCTCCCATGTCCAGATGAAGATGGACCATGGAGGGAACAGTGTGTTTGCAATTGACCTTTCTTCCACTCCTTTGTGAGGTTACTTCGCCCTGTGCCTTAATTTCACATAGTATCTCCCTTTTGCCACCAATTGTACATCAGAGGATGATTTGTATCTTTCAAGCAGAGATTGGCAAAGAGTGATCTGGGCAACCCAAAGGTCCCAAGATGCTTTCAGAGAATATGCAAGGTGAAATGTATGGTCACAATAACGCTAAGAGGTTGTTCACCTTTTCTGTTCACATTAGTAGCCCTGCGCACGAATCCATGCACCAGTAACTCTCTGTGGGGCCTGGCCACTCCGTGCCCACTGCCCAGAGACTCTCTGCAGCCCAGAGGCCCATCCATGCCCCGGCCTGGCCAGAGGCCCATCTGCAGCTGGGTGCAGAATGCTTGCCTTATCGCTAGGATGATGATGCAAGTGTTCCACCTACCCTCCACCCCACTGGTCACTCCGTGCCCACTGCCCAGAGGCCCTCTGTGGCAGGGGTGGAACGCTTGCCTCATCACCCCGGCAATGAAGCAAGCATTCCGCTAGGCTGCTCACACTGCCCACTCTCAGCAGCCGCCCCCCTGAGACTGGGGGACTCCAGTGAGGCTGAGAGGCCTGGGCGCCGCCATCTTGTGGCTGTGGGTGCTGCCATCTTTGTGACAAAGTGATGGTTAATTTGCATATTACCCTTTTATTAGATAGGATTATCTCACCAATTTACCGAGTACTAGTTTGTCAACAAGGATTCAGATTCCATGTTGCAAGTAACCTTTAAAGAAACAAGTAGTTGTCGAGTTTTTGTGTATATGGAAGAATATTGCAATTTTCTGCAAAGGCTATTAAAATACTCCTTTCTTTTCCAATTTCATTTCTGTGAGGTTAGGTTTTCTTCATATGCTTTAACTGAAAGAGCATATCACATAGACTGAGGTCTGAGAATTTGGCTGGCCTCCACGAAGACAGACACGAAAGAGATTTGTGAAAATATTTGTGGCTCTTCTCACTAAAGTTTTTTTTTTTATTTTCTGGAAAAGTTACTTTTCATAAAAATATATTATTTATGTTAACATAGAATGGGTTAGTTATTTAAAACTAAGTTAATGAATAAATATTTTCAAAGTTTCTTTAATTTGTAATACGGTTAATCTGGATAAATATGCTCTATATAAAAGTTCTTTGGGGTTCTCAGTAATTTTTAAGAGTGGCTGGACCTTCAGACTAAGGAGTTGAGAGCCACAGCTTTAAAGGAAGCATTCATTTGGATAATGCAGAAATTCAGGTGCTTAATGACATGAATGTATACCATATTGTCAGGTACCGGTGATAACAGGGACTGCTAGAGAGCCCTTGGTCAAGGTCTGTCCTGTCTCCAGTGTCATTTCTCCTCTTTCCTCCCCTAACATACCAGTCAAAAGCCCATAAACGCAAAACCTAATGTAAACCTCATATAAATGTGTGGGAAACATTTAGTTACTATTTATTCTCTTTTCATAAAATACTTTAAGTTGCCAATAATACTTTAATAAAAGCAAGCAGTTTTGCCCTTTTTGCCTAAGGGACACGGAGCTTTACAGCAATTTTCATTGATTTTCCGTTATTTATTCGATAACACAAAACACGAAGAACAGAAGAGGACTGGAGAAGCCACAGTATTTCTCCCAATTCAAAGAGAGAGAGAGAGAGCCTGTGAAATGGAAAGTGACTCTGTGATTGTCTAATAAAAGCCCTAGAGTCAGAGGTGAGGTCAGGGCTGGGATCTTGTTCTCCTGAGGTCAGCTTTGTCATCTAAAATTGTACCATTATTACTGCCACCTTTTTTTTTTTTTTTTTTTTTTTGGTACTCAGCCCAGTGTGTGTTCGATAAAAATTAACTACCTAAAAGTGTGTTAGGTGCCACATCTGGTGCAGAGGGAGGTAGACCAGAAGTCCAATGCCCTGGCTTCTCAAGATCACATTGCCACCTTGGACAAATCACCACACTTCCCCATTGCTTCTGGGCCATCTGTCAAATGAAGACTTACCCACCTGGAGAGGAGTGAAGCGCCTATATTTGTAGTTTATAATGTAATTTATTTGCACTCTGTGTACTGTGTTTAATGCTCAGAGCAAAAATATCTGAAGTAACTAGGGCAGGTGTCCTGCTTCTCTTTTGCAGTTGAGGAAATATACTACCTGAGATTATGTGATGAGTGAGTGATGATAATTTTATTCCTAACAATACACAGTCTCTGCCAAGATTGTTCAGGCCTGAATACTGTAAGTACCATGTCTTAGGAACATTGTGGGCTAAATGGATATCTGTGGGTTGACACATACTCCTAATCACCTCTGATAATATTGTTTCTTGAAAAAGGTGTTCCAAGGTCCATACAACTCATTTATATAAGTGAGCTTTTAGAACACAAAGCATTCTACAGCTGGGTATTGTCTGTACTCTATTTTAATGTTTATCATTTTTATTTTGTGACATATTTGAAATCGTTATTTATATTGCTAATAAGTGAGACTATTTTATCCTAAGGTAGTTTTAAAAGTACGATATTTTAAAAAGCTTTACTTCATTATTTTATTACTTAGAAGCAGCCTCCCCTGCCCCATGAAAGGCAGATTTAATTATATAAGAGAGGGCAAAATTTCTCTTATCAGAAATTTCTTATGTAAAGGTAAAATTTTGTTGTAATCCATCTCTTTTAAATGAAATTTACTTGTATTTATTTATTTATTTATTTACTTATTTATTTATTATTTTTTAATCCTCACCCAAGGATATTTTTTCACTGATTTTTATAGAGAGTGGAAGGGAGAGGGAGAGACAGAGAGAAACATCTATGTGAGGGAGACACATCGATTGGTTGCCTCCTGCTGTACCCCAACCAGGGTCAGGGAACCTGCACCCAGGTACGTGCCCTTGACTGGAATCGAACCCAGGACTCTTCAATTCGAAGGCTGATGCTCTATCCACTGAGCCTAACCAGTTAAGGCTGAAATTTACTTGTAGTTATAAGTGGCTATGTAATTTGTGGTATATTTCACGTGACTGTATACAACCACACACAATTTATAGAGAAGATAACTACAGTCAAATAGCTGCCTCTGTTTAAATGTATCCTAAATAGAGAATGAAAGTATAAACCTTTCCATAGGAAAGATTATAAACTGCCTTGATCCCTCTGCTCATGCACATTTCATATATGTCTTTATTATTCTCTTGAAAACTCTTCAGTTACTCCATGCTTTCTTATATTCTGGGAAAATATTTTCATAACTCTCTTTTGAATTATGGGACAATGCCTAGGTTTTGTTTTTGATTCTTTAGAGCTTCATAAAGCTTCATCAACAGGCACATCCACACAAAAAGAGCACATACCAATGTATCATTTTTATTTGCTTTTCTTATTACATTAGAAGCTTTTTCTGCTCATTGTTGCTCTGTGTCATTGTGTGACGTTGCGTGCGTCTTAGTGGTTGTATCAATACTCTTGAAAGCATGAGATCTGAGCCTGGGAAGGCTCCCTCCGGGGTGAGGCCCCAAGCTCCTGGCAAGGTGATACCCTCAGTCATCCAAAACAAATCGCTCTGTCTTTAGATAACCAGGTATAGTCAACATAATCTCTCTTATTATTGGGGTCGGCAGCTAAGTAATTGCGGGTTTCACACATATATGGCTTCAGTTGAATTTTTAGGTTTGCAGACGTAGTACAAATGTAAAACACATTTTGTTATTTGATAGTTGGCTATTCAGCTGTTAATCAGTAAAAAAAGTTTTTTGATCTGTTTTGTAGTTTTCATTTGGCGTTCGTTGAAAAATGGAAAATCAAAAGGAACATTTTTGTCATATTTTGCTTTTTTATTTCTGCAAAGGGAAAAACGCATCGCAAGCTCATAAAAAGTTATGTGCTGTTTATGGTGACGAAGCCTTAAAAGAACGGCAGTGTCAAAATTGGTTTGCCAAATTTCGTTCTGGTGATTTTTCACTCAAAGATGAAAAACGCTCTGGTCGTCCAGTTGAAGTTGATGACGCCCTAATCAAAGCAATAATCAATTCAGACTGTCACAGTACAACACGTGAGATTGCAGAGAAGCTTCATGTATCACATACATGCATTGAAAATCACTTAAAACAACTTAGCTATGTTCAAAAACTCGATACATGGGTTCCTCACGAACTGAACGAATCACTGTTAACGCAACGCATTAGCAGCTGCAATTTGCTAAAGAAACGTAATGAAAATGATCCATTTTTAAAACGACTGATAACTGGCGATGAAAAATGGGTTGTTTACAACAATATCAAGCGGAAAAGATGGTGGAGCAGGCCAGGTGAACCAACTCAAACAACATCAAAAGCTGATATTCATCAAAAGAAGGTTTTGTTATCAGTTTGGTGGGATTACAAAGGAATTGTCTACTTTGAACTCTTACCACCCAACCGAACGATCAATTCTGATGTCTACATTGAACAACTAACGAAATTAAACAATGCAGTTGAAGAAAAGCGGCCCGAATTGACAAATCGAAAAGGTGTTGTATTCCATCATGACAATGCAAGGCCACACACATCTTTGGTCACTCGGCAAAAATTAATGGAGCTTGGTTGGGATGTTTTGCCACATCCACCATATAGTCCTGACCTTGCACCATCTGATTACTTTTTGTTTCGATCTTTACAAAACTCCTTGAATGGTAAAAATTTCAATAATGATGATGATGTCAAATCGTACCTGATTCAGTTTTTTGCTAATAAAAACCAGAAGTTTTTTGAACGTGGGATTATGATGCTGCCTGAAAGATGGCAAAAGGTCATTGATCAAAATGGGCAATACATTACAGAATAAAGTTATTTAGTTTCATGAAAAAATTGTCTTTGATTTTCTTTAAAAAATCCGCAATTACTTAGTTGCCGACCCAATAGCTCGTTCCAGATTTTAAAATATGCAACTTGATTGTTGTTAATTCCTTTGGTTAAGCTTTTACAGAATTAAACTTACCATCAATGTAGTACTGCTAAATTGGTGTAATTATTTTGTTTTGACAAATTCAGAGCCTTTAAATGCCTATCTTGAACCCAACCTTGCCATTGTTTGTTTTCTGAAGTAACAATACATATTCCAAAAATTATGATTTTTTTAAAAATGTAGAATTTTATTTTATAAGGTAACAACAGAGAAATGATGTTCTTTAATTGCAAAAAATAAAAAATAAAAATAGTTTTGAATGTGAGCGAATGAAAGCTGAAGCCAGAACTAGTATTTGTTTTCAGCCAATTCTCCTTTGCCTAAAATTTTTCCTTGCTTTATTTAGGTGTCAAACAATTTATTAAAACCCTGAAGAATAGCATATATACATTTACAAACCAAAGGATTTTTAAAGATATTGATATTAAATACTTGACAAATGTGGAGATGTTTAGATATGTTACTCTTCTTTGCAATTCTATGAGAATAAGGGAGGGGAGATGAAAGGGTCATTCATTTTTTTGAGATAATATGTTCCCTAGTATGTATAGAGCAGTGGTTGGCAAACTAATTAGTCCACAGAGCCAAATATTAACAGTACAACGATTAAAATTTCTTTTGAGAGCCAAATTTTTTAAACTTAAACTTCTAATGCCACTTTTTCAAAATAGACTTGCCCAGGTAGTGGTATTTTGTGGAAGAGCCACACTCAAAGGGCCAAAGAGCCGCATTTGGCTCGCGAGCCGCAGTTTGCCGACCACGGGTATAGCGTATTTCTTTCTCAAGTGTACATGAAAAGATTGTGGCCCCCCGCCCCCAACACAATGGTCTCTTTCAACAAAAAATAATTGCACTGTTGTACATAAGCAACCGATAAGGTGTAGTATGAGAACATGCAAACATGAATTAGCATGTCAGTCATTTCCTTGAAAGCACTAAACCATAATCTTCATGCAAATGGTTTGCTAAAATTATGTGAGGGAGAACCTGACAATTCGGAGGAAAGTGGTATGGGAAGATATTTTAGGTTTGGCTGGTTCCCTGGTGTCTTCACATTTTGCCTTCTTTAAAGCTGAGAAAATGAACAAGCGTCTGGTATTCCGTGTACTGTAACTGCAGGCAGTCATTCTAATGAGTCATTAGATTCCATGATTAACTTTAAGAAGTCATCCAGCCTTTTTTTCTGTCGGAGCTCTGACTACCACGGCTCCCGAATTATCTACAGAATTAATAGTCAGGCCCTACTGATGATAGCATTCAACGAC
Source organism: Pipistrellus hanaki (assembly GCF_964339955.1). Classification (NCBI taxonomy): domain Eukaryota; kingdom Metazoa; phylum Chordata; class Mammalia; order Chiroptera; family Vespertilionidae; genus Pipistrellus; species Pipistrellus hanaki. The sequence goes on along the minus strand of NC_140503.1, from coordinate 35,966,032 downwards.
CAGGATCACCACTCAGCCAGTGTACTGAGGACAACTCTTTTTTTCTGCAGCTCATAACGATCCCTGCCTAGCTCATACATTTCTTGAAAATTGGGTACTTTGTTTTAATCACCAGGTACACTATGTTTTTCACAAGTTTATTAATGACCACACTGTGTGGGAAAGACCCAAAGCCTTTCTGACATCACGATGGATGATGATACCTTCCAGGCCTGGCCTTGAGTTATTGGAGATTAGTATGCTAGGATTTGTTCTGTAAGGAGCCATTCTGTTCCTTATCCTGTTTTTTCTTCAAGGGGTATGCAATTGATTGTGCCCAAACATTATCAGTCTTTTGCTGACAGACATTATAAGAATAAGAAATTAAAATGTTTCAAGTTGGATCAGGTGGTTTCCAGTGTAACTCAAATTAAAACTGGCCTAGAGCTGTGTATGGTATTGCTGATACAGTAATTATTTCCAGTGGTGTGCTGATGCCAGCTTATACCAGCTCCAATAGGGCACAGCTCTTTAGAGCTACACTTTCAATGATGTCACCTAGGTAGCCTGAAATCAGCCATGTTGGATGTATTTACACCAAGGAAATTGGCACACGCTATTAACCCTCCCCTCCACACATCATCTGCTCACTGAATTGTTAATACATGTACCAACACATTGCTGCTTCAAAATTAAGGGATACAAAACTTACAGCTTGATATCTTATTTTTAATTAAAAAATTTTCAATTACAGTTAACATTAAATATTATATAGTTTCAGCAAATTGTATTTTTATAACTTACAAAGTGATCCCTTCATAAGTCAAGTACACACCTGGCACCATACATAGGTACTGCAATATTGTTGACTATATTTCCATACTGTACTTACAGTCCTATGACTATCTTATAAATGCTGCATTTTTTGAAGTCTTTTTGTTGTTGTTAATCCTCACCCAAAGATATTTTCCCATTGATTTTTAGGGAGAGACGGGAGAGAGAAACATCGATGTGAGAGAGACACATTGATTGGTTGCCACCTACACGGTGCTGGATGGCGCCTGCAACCGCAGTATGTGCCATTGACCAGAATCAAACCTGGGACCCTTCAGTCATCCTCTGAGCCAAACAGGCTAAAGCTGAAGTCTTCTTCTCCTTCTCCTTCTCCTTCTCCTCCTCCTCCTCCTCCTCCTCCTCCTCCTCCTCCTCCTCCTCCCCTCCTCCCCCCCTCCCCCCACATCCCCTCCTCCTTCCCCTCCCCCCACCTCCCCTCCTCCCCCCACCCCCCCTCCTCCCCCCCTCCTCCTGCTTTTCCCCCCACCCCCTCCTCCTCCTCCTCCTCTTCCTCCTCCCCTCCACCCCCTCCTCCTTCTCCTCCTCCTCCTCCTCCTCCTCCTCCTCCTCCTCCTCTTCTTCTTCTTCTTCTTCTTTAAAAAGAGCTTGATTGATTTTAAAGGAAGTGGGGGAGAGAGAGAGACATGGATCGGTTGCCTCCTGAATGCCTCCCCACACTGGGGATCAGACCCACACCTGGGCATGTGCCCTGACAGAATGGAACTTTCCATTATTTGGTATATGGAAGGGCAATCCAACCAACTGAGCCATACCCGCCAGGGTTGTAACTGCTGCATTATTTTTTTATTTTATTTTTATTTTTAGATCGGAAACAGTATCTACCAAGGTTCCATCACAAAAGAAATATCAAATACGGTTTTTGCCATAGAAATCACAGGGTTAGCCAAACTATCTCCACTCAAGCACTTACCAAGCTTACCTCTCTTCACACCTGAAAATGAGTCAGAGAATTTAAGCTTAGGTTAGAATAGATAAATATGTCTTCCAATATGTCCTTAAAAGTCTCTTTGATGTAATAAAGCCTTCTTGGGGCAGGTCTTTTTCCAGTTTGGAGAGAGCCAGCTGCAGTTACTAAAGTATATTTCCTCAGGGATGCTAGTCTTGCCTGGTATTCAGAGAAGTTGGCCAAATCACTGATAAGATGCCTTTCTTTCCTTCCTCCACCCTCTGCTTGTTTTGTTTTTAAGCTAACACTTGTTCTTTGGAAAATTACTAGAAGATATATTGGGCAGGAAAGGAAAATGTGTTACTTCACTATTTATGGTGTTGGATCTCTATAAAACAAGGTACTTTTCCCCAAGGCTAACTATACCATAGGGCTAGAATCCTATAAAAAGGTCATGTCTTAGGAAAAAAATGTAGTTTTTATATAGAAAGATAAGAAAGACTCCCCTCTATGGATTAATATGTCTCTTTAAATACATTTGGAAAGTAGATTTGTAGAATCGTTTACATGAATAAGCCATCAAATAACTGCCTAACAAGATTTAAAATAGAATGAATTATAGATGGAAAAAATTGCTAAGAATGATAATCCACTTATTGGTGTAATTAATAGGTAATTATTTCTAGTCAAAATGTTAATTAGCCAAGATCAGTTTCTGGTATTCAGATAAAGTTGTAATCAAGATTTTTGAAAATGATAACTTTCTTCTCACAATATCCTGAACTGCATTAAAAATGATTTTCTCTCTCAGGAGGCAGGAGGGGGAATCTTGAGCCCTTACTTTCTCATTTCTATTTTTCTTTTCTGGCTGTGTCTCTGCATCTTAGCACTTGGTGTATTACATAGCAGGTGTTCTTCCCCTACCTCTATAACAGGTGTGCTTCCCCAACGTAACATATACTTGGAGAAATGATGAGTACAGGTTTAATATAGAACATGGTAAGAAAGAGGGGGAGGGAAGATCATGTTTATGACTAGGGATAACCTTTTTGTTCTAGTTGGAAGACAAAAACAAAGCAAGCAAGTCAGTTAATTTTTACAAATATTGCTCTCCTTTGGACTTGGGAGATGTTTTGATTTCTTTTCATTCATCTGCAGAAAATTTCTATCACCTGAATGATTTTAATTTTAGCCTCACTAATCACCCCCAGCATCTCCCTAATTCAGCCTCAGCTGTGATGTGAGGCGATACTTAGCTGTTGAGAGAGTAGTGTGAGCACCCCTTTGCACTGCTGGCTTCCCTTTGGTGGGCACTACACATGTGCCAGGCAGTGTGGAGAGCCTTGCTATTTCATCTCATGAGGTTGGCATCATCATAATCCTTATGTTTCAGGTGTCGAAATGAAGGGTTTGGAAGACTGATTGACTTGCCCTCAGTCTCCCAGTTAGCAGCTGCAGAGCCTGAATTCATTTGCAAAGGGGTCCTAACCCATTCCAGAGCATTCTTCTGAGGATTATAAAATAATTAGCAAATGGAAACTGACTAGAACAGTGACTAAAACAAAAAAGGTACTGAGTAAGGGTTAGCTCCCACCACATCATCATCAAAACTAATCCGATCCCCAAATCAGTGCAAACAGCCCTGCCTACAATGCCAGGTGAATAGAAGACACATTCCCTCCTCTTCAAGAGACTATGGTCTGCCCCAGTGAGGCAATGGACGATAAATGATGCAGATGTACATGGCACTGACCCTACCTTCCCAGTTCAAAACAGCTTCTCTTAGGCGGAGTGATTTTGGTTGTTTTTAGATCTGGACTCTTTTTCTTGAAACTGGAATTCAACCAGGTAGGAAAGATGTCTTGAGGCATATGTATGAGTATGTGCCAAAGCTATGGTGTTTGCTGAGCAAACTTAGGTGTAATTTTAAAACGGAACCTAGGAAAAAAATCTTTGTTCCACTTCTTTTTCCTTATGTGCCACTGAAGTTTCCTATCAGGTCAGGTGACAAAAGAAGAAAGAAAGCTGACATCTGAGAGCTCATTGGAAGGCCTGACCTCTCGCCGAAGGGTTGGTGCATTTCAACTCCCAGGTTTCCTGTTTGAAAGTTTAAAATAGCGGCTCTTGAACTCAAGCGGCACAGTCACAGAATAGCCTGCCCTCGCCACAGCCAGCCCAAGAAGGCCATGGTGAATGAAGCAAACCCGTGCGGTCAAAAACCTGTCCAGTCGGTGTTTATTTTCAGAATGCCTTTCTGAAGTATATAGCATTCTTAGGCTCCACACCAGATTCTTTTTAGTCTCCTCTACCCAAAGAAAACACATCTATCTCCTAAAACTCACGGACAGGCTGCCTAATGCATTGTCTAAGAAGAAAAGGGCAATCTCCTGATTTTGAAAGTGCCCAACGAGTACAGCTAGACGCACTTCTGATAGGCCAGTTGAGCAGAGGAGAACAGTTTTTGGGGAAGAAGCAATTAATCTTTAAAAAATGATTTTTATTCACTTGTGTGTGTGTGTGTGTGTGTTACTCATAATATATGAAATTCAGGACTAGAGTAATGATTATTTCTAAGAATTTTTCTCTGGAGGAAGGAAAATATTTCATTGATTTAAAAAAATATAAAAATGTGCCACCTATGCACAATCTTTTTATTTTTTTAATTAAAAAACTAATTTTCTGGAATGGGAATAGTTTTGTGATAGTAACATGATATGTATGACTTGTTAATGGGGAAGAAAAGCATTTTTCTTTATTTTTTTAAAATATATTTTTATTGATTTCAGAGAGGAAGGGAGAGGGATAGAAAGAGACAGAAACATCAATGATGAGAATCATTGATGAGATGCCTCCTGCACGCCCCCCCCCCCCCCCAACTGGGGATAGAGCCCACAACCCAGGCATGTGCCCTTGACTGGAATCGAATCTGGGACCCTTCAGTCCGCAGGCTGACGCTCTATCCACTGAGCCAAATTGGCTAGGGCTTTCTTTATTGTTTTTGTTTTAACTAGAAATTAATTGTTTAGGGTTTAGTTTGTTACATCAACTTTGATGTTTACCGAGAAAGCAAGTTATAATGTCTCTCTTCCATCTTGCATTCTCGTTATCTAGTTCTCAGAGGAAAACTTTCCAAAGAACCGGGCACCCAGTGGAGACTCTGTTCAGGGCCTTTCAAGGGAGGTGGGATGTGGGTTCCTGATGGGCTCACATGTGCACTTGTGATATTTTCTTCAAATGAGCTCACACGTAAAGCTGTTAAAGGCACAGTCTTCATAAACATCAACACTTACAGTCTGCCACAGGGTGGGTCGTTCTGTCTCGGCACTGAAGGGCAGGGAAGTAGCCGGGTCTCTTCAGACAACATTTGAGAGCAAAGAGCCGTGATCCAGGCTGAAGGAAGGCTCTTGGGCCTGGAAAACATTGAGCGGGTCTCAGCCGTGGCTGCCCATGGGATCAGACTGGAGCTAGAAGTATTATTGTACGTTTCTGATCTCAGTCCTCGAGACTCGGATTTCATTGGTCTGCCACGTCGTCTTCAAATGAGCTCTCTGGTATTAGCATTCTTGCTCCTCAAATTGTGTTCTGTGGGTCAGCGGCGCCTGCTTCACCTGGGAGCTTGTTACTAACCATAATCTCAGGCCATCCCAGCACCACTGAGCCAGAGTGCTGATCCCAACAAGTTCTCCACGTGTGGGCACAGCCACGTGGAACTTACAGTGAGGGGCTCGGCTGCCACCGGGCAGTGCTTCTCTCCCTGCAGGCAGACCTAGGCGCAAGGGGAGTCATAACCAGACAGTCCCCGATGGGTATGGGATCAGAACAAGGGGAGCTGGGCGAATGGAAAGGGTTATACTCTAGGTTGGGGTGCGGGCAGAAACCTCTTCACTGCTCTTCTTCCACTTGCACTTCTCCTCCAGTTCTTCCCCAGGGACTTCTCTCGCTCTAGTCCCCCAGGCGGACCAACCTCTTTTCTTTTGAGGTCCTGATGGCCATTGCTCTTTAGTCACAGTCTGTGTCGCGCTGCTCTGCGCATCTGTTCCAGGTATCGCTCCTGTGTTTTCTCTTTCAGGAAACCTCTAACTTCCCCTGTTCCCAGATTCTTGGCAGAACTTCCGTGTAGTCCTTACATAGTTTCCAATTTTTTTTTTTTTTAGTATTGTAAAGACCACTTCCACTTTTTAAAGAACCTGAGTAGGTGGGAGAGCATCTATATCAGTGAATTTTGGAGCGTGGGTAGGGGCCCAATCCGTTGACATAACTGCTAATTAGGATGATAACTGCTAACTAGGATGACAGCTCTGTTAAGAAATAGTCTGATCATTGGTGAAAAGGAGGATATGTGTAAATGATGATTCTTAAGTATTAATCCTTGACCACTAGCAAAATGATGGATAATTCCATTGGAGAAATAGAGAAACCAAGGTGGGGCTCTATTTGGGGGGAAAGGAGGGAGGTTGGAGATGGATTTAGACTTGCTGAATTTAAGGTGAGGTGTGGGTATCAATGTAGAAATGCAATGAGCACAGTTGGGAGTAACAGCACGAGAAGTCCTTGTTATTGCAGCTAAACCTCCTTTAGCATCTCTTGACTTGGAATGTTCTTGTTTTTTTCCACTATCCCTGAAACGTTGGAAGGGATTGTCCATGGCTGCCCAGGGGGCCTTCTCTAGCTTCAGAACCAGGAAGAAAAAGAGAAGGCTATTTCATAATCACCAGGTTTTCATAAGAACTTGGTGTGAGGAGACCATCCACTGGGTGGTACTGAGAGGAACTGGTTTGATTTCATCCACTCCTCTTTCATTCCGTGGTGTCCTCCCCAAGGACATGCTGGCTTACACGCCAGTGTGCGATGTGGGAAGGGAAAGGACATCAGACATTGCTGAATGTACTGTACTTCTCTTCTGGAACCACTTCCATGGACTCATTACACAGACTCTCACTGGGCCGGGGAGCCAAGCATTACCGATCTCGGAGCTTTTGGATACCACCTGCCTAGACATCGATTTCAGTGCTAGCGGGACGTTTCAGAAACAATCAATTTAACCGAGTGCAAATGATGTGATCGCCAAGGTTTGGTGTAAAAAGCCTACAGTTGAGACCTAGAAAATAAATGCCCCCTTCCTCAGAGTCACTGGAATTTTTCAGTCGACTGAGAACTGACAGAATTCCCCAAGAATGCAAATAGTTTTATTCATATGACAATACAGTTATTAATAAGATCAACCCATGGGCACCACAAGAACTTTCTAATATAAAGAACAACCTGTGAAAAGAGATTGGGAAATGATCATAAAGGACTAAAACATTAAGGACACAGATGGGCAGTAATTTTTTTTAAAAAAGTACCAGAAAAATAAATATAACCTTCCCGGGTGCCTTCCAATGCAAGGATTTTGATGACCAATAGAAGTTCTTGTGTCACGTGTCTGAAGTTGACAGCAGCAGGCAGCCTGCTTCTTCTTTAAGATGAATTATGACATGGCTTTGGTTTCCCATGCTTTCTCTAAGCATTGCACTACTACAGCAAAAAGCCCAATCATTTCTCTTTTGCTCTTAGCATTTTTTTTTTCTTTTTTTGGTGGCTGGCTTCCCTTGTTCCTCCTTCCTACCTCCTCCCGTGCCCCCTCCCCCCCCCCCGCCCCCCCCCCCCCCCCCCCCCCGCCTCCAACAAAGGCTTAAAAGGCTTTCAGGAAATTGGGCAACCCAAGGAAACTGCCAGTGATAGTGTTTTGTTAATTCTATAAATATCTCGGTAAACTTGACTCCATTGAGACATAATTTCAGCAATTGGAGTAATGGGCTTTCCTGCTGTTGCATACATACAGACTGCTGGTGCCTCCACTGGCTCAGCAGCTACTCCCAAGATCTGTTCACCACACTGTCATTAGTCTCCCCTGCCCTAGGTGTGAGGTTGGAGGGGATGCGAGGTAAACATTGCCTTTCTGAAATTGGCTGCCCCAAAGTTCAGCAGCGAAAATAGCAAGAAAATGTTCCCTTCCAGACCTGGCAACGCCTGTTTTGATTTGTTTGTGAACCCAGACGGGGCTTGTTTATTGACAAACTGTTCTTCTGATCAGCAGGTGATGTTTGCCCAAGGACATGTTAAATCCCTTCACACCTCTTCAAAAATCTGTTCTCATCATTGCAAGTCTTCTTGGAAAAAGGGTTCCATAGTTAAGTGGTTGCAAGAAGTACCTAAGGAATAGAATTCTATAACACAATAATTAAAATTTTTAGTTATTGACTGATTTTAGAGAGAGAGAGAGAGGAAGGGAGAGGGAGACAGTGACTTGTTTCATCATTTATGCACTCATTGGCTGATTCTTACATGTGCCCTGACTGGGGATTGAACTCGCAATCTTGGAGTATCGCAATCTTGGAGTTCTAACCAACTGAGCAACCTGGCCAAGGCTCACAATTGAAAAACAAATTCTCTAAATCACCCAGTTCAGCTTTGTTTATTGGGCATGTTCACCTCATGGTTAATGATCTCCTTTGCCTTACTTTTTCTATTTTCTTCCCTCTTCAACGTTCCATACAATGCACCTTTAAATGATCCCACTAAAATTTGATGTATCTTTGACTTCATGCTAAGCGAAGTCTGTGTTTCATGCCTGACCAAGATTTGATAGTGACAGTGTGTTATATTGGATAGCAGCTCTACTGCTAGGGGTGTGTGTGTGTGTGTGTGTGTGTGTGTGTGTGTGTGTGTGTAACTTATATCTTTTCTATCCTAGGCTCCTGGAGGTCAGGAAAGGTAGTTAGCAGTTGATAGAGGATCACTAGTGCACTCAATGTTAGATGTCAGAGTTGATCTCCTTCCCATCAGAATTTCACTTCCCAAGGATACCGTATTTCTTTCATGCTAATGTATATTTTAACAGCTTGTAATTGTCGATTGAGAGGGTAATTAGCTCTAATTTAGTGCTAATGCTCTGAACATAGAGTAAGAAGCTAATTGACATGGCATGCTACCAACTTAAATTTTATGAACTAAAACTTTTTATCTCTTGGGCAACAGTGAGTGATTGCAGTGTGGCGGTGCCATTCAGGGAGAAGAGCTGCTTTGCCCAGGGCTGTTCTGTACCTTGTGGGTGCATCACAGATTGTTGGCGATGGCCGATTTCCTTGATTTTCCAAGTTGGAGAGCTCTTCCTTATACCTGCTTTTGGGAAGTTGGTCTAAAAACCTATATGCATATTTGGTTAGCACATTTTTTGTTTCAGTTGCATTTCCTCCCTACTGGATATAAGGAACTCCTATGGAGGCCGAAGCATATACGAAGCATCCATTCCCTACATCCAACAAATCTAGATTTTAGTGGAATTAGCAACACATTCACAGAGCAGTGCTTCACAGTCTATAAAAGGCTTTCATGCATGTGATTTCATGTATGTACACAGTCATGGAGGGCAGGGCAGGTATGGTGATGCCCATTTTGTAGTTGAAACAACCACAGTCAAAGGAGTTTCAACAAGTTGTCTGCGATCATGCGGCAGGTGAAGTGATGGAGCCAAGCCAAGGACTCGAACCTCTGACTCTTGCACTGGAGTTATTTTTCCCTTGTCACATCCCACTTCTCCGACCTGTTTACGTAGATCCAGTTTATATTCTTACTGTGTAATTCTGAGCAATTGCTATTTCCTTAAAAATACAGAAAAATTATACAATCGTAACCCAATGAACTCATCACCTTTTTACCGCCCAACCCTACTCTGTCCTCACTCAAGCTCAGGAAAACTGCCTTGGAAAAAGAGGTTGAAACGCCAGCAAGTAAAGAGGATCAGGCAGAGGGTACTTCTGTCTTTGTTTTTCCTTAAAAAAAAAAAATTTTTTTTTTCAATTTTTGCCCTAAGATGTCAGTTCTCAGTGTAACCTAGAGTAGTTTTTCGAAGATAAAGCCAGTTGGTGACACTTGATGCCTCCTGGGGTAGCAAACCTATCAGAATTTTCTTTGGTTCCCTTGAGATTATTTAATGCCTGTACACCAGGTGCACAATCTTAATCCGTGGTTTGTGTGCCTGTGTTGCTTTGACTGTGATTTGCCTTTTAGATAATTTACTGTCCCTTAGAATGCCCTCTAGAACATGGACAGGAAGACAAAGACGTGGAGACTGCTGTGCTGTGTGTGAGCAGCTCTATGGCGGTGTGGGCGGCAGCCACTGGCCGAGATGAGGTCTCTGGGTGAGCAAGGCCGCTCTTTCATCTTCTCTCCCCTCCTCCGGCTCCTCTAAGCCCCTGGGAGATGAGAGGGCCCACGTTCTGTTTGTGTCCCTCTGTTAGTTTATTTGTAAACTGCAGGTCAAAAAAGTAATATTATGTATAAAAATCCAGACTGGACAATTGCTTGTTTCATGCAGGGAGAGAGAGCGAGCGCTTTAAAGGAAATCAGCTGACTTCCTGACTTGCTGAATGAAGTGTGAGTTTTAGTTTCTATTCTGTTAGGAAATGACATGTGAATAGAATACTTGTATAAGCAACCTTTATTTTTGCCAGTGGCTGGAAACTTGTAAAAAAAAAAAAAAAAAAAAAAAAAAAAAAAGAGAGAGAGAGAGAGAGAGAGAGAAGAGGGGGTTCTGTTTATTGTAGCGTCGCAAGATTCCTTTCTGTGAAACAAGGCAGAAATGAGTGTTTCTGAATCCTCTGGTGGTCTCGGTCCTGACATTCCATTTCTTCTGTCCTCCGGCCCAGAGTTGTTAGGTTGCCATAGCAGCATGACTCCTCCACCACAACCCTGAAAGATTAACTGGATACAGATATAGCAGCAAGGGAGGCCAAGATTGAAATCCAAATTTAGGGCGCGGATCACAGAAAGCGGGAGGTCTGGGCGGAGGACTGCTCTGCGTCCGTCCCTCTCGGGGCTGCATGTGAAGCAATGGGCGTTCTGCCCTGATGGTTCTGGCGGCCCCGCGGCCCCGCGGCCCCGCTCTGAGGCTCCGTCAGCCTGAAGAGGTTGATGCCACACTGCAGATGGGACTGCCCCCAGGAGGTGGGTGGATCACTGCACGGATGAAGACTATTTAGTGCAGCAGGTATGAAATTGCTGGTATTCTGGATGAAATTGCTGGTATTCTGAGAGTCAAGCGTGAGGCTGTTGGGCAAGGACTGTAGAGAAAGGCATGGAGTAGGCGCTGCAAAAATAAAGGCTCTTTGTCCCCAAGAATGCTCTTTCTAGGGGAGTCTTCGGGATCCTGCAAAGAGTGATGTCAGAACACAATTGCTCATGTTAATTGAGCACGCAGTACAGTCTAAGCACTCTGTAACTCATAATAACAATGCAGTTCTCCTTTGAGCTAGGTGCGGTTATTTTAAGGATAAGGAAACAGAGGCAAGGAAGTAGCTGACTGGGATTTGAGCCTTTGCAGTGTGGCTCTTAAGTCCAGTCTCCTAATTCTCACAGATTGCCTCTAAAGCTTATTTATTTTCTTCTCTTAAGGGTGCATAAGTGGGGTGTTCAAGGAACCTTAATTGTAATTAAAAAATACAAATATCACTCTAGGTTGAATTGTGTCCCCTCAAACATGTTGAAGTCCTAACCACTAGAGGCTATTCGATGTGATTTTATTTGCAAATAGGATCTTTGTAGATGGAACCAAGTTATGATGGGGTCACTAAGGTGGGCCCTAATCTTATAAAAGGAAGAAAATGCCAAGTGAAGAGAGACGCACAGGGAGGAAACACGTGATGACTGAGGCAGAGGCTGGAGTGATGCAGCTGTGAGCCAAGCCAGGATTGCTGGCCACCACCGGAAGAGAGGAGTCTACTCAGAGCCTCAGGGGTGTGTGGCCCTGCTGTCTACTTGATTTCAGACCTCTATTCTCCAGAACTGGGAGAGAATAAATTCCTATTTTTTAAGCCACTTAGTCATTGGTGGCTTAAAGACTTTTAGACTTCCTCTTGATCTGTCCTCAAGCAATTGTCTGCAGGTGTGGCAAGAGTTCTGGTTTTTTTTTGTTTTGTTTTGTTTTGTTTTTTCCAACAGGGTGGGGTAATTGTTTCTGCCTGCAGGCCAGTTGTTACTCTCAGTCTCCATAAGAGTTGAATTTTCCAATAGGGTGGGTCAACTGTCTTCCCTCCAGGCAGAGCTGCCTCTATAGCAACTGTCCACATGAGAAAGATAATCTCTGCAGTGTGAGGTAATGACTCAACACCAGAAACCCAGGTGTCTGCCTACTGAGCTCTCACCCCGGAGCCCTTCATCCTGGCTTCTGCTCACCCAGCTCCAGTCCACTCTGCTGTTCCTCTGCTGGAGCACAAATGGGTGGCTCCACAGGGAATTTTATGCCTTGGCCCTTTAAGAGGGTGTTTGAATTTCCAGCCAACTTTCCCTCCCACCCCCCGCAGAAAGCACCCTGCTGCTTTTCACAGCCAGATGTTTTGTGGGTGCACTCCTCAGTTTTGGAGCTCTCTGCTGGAGGGCCCAGCTTGGGGATTAGACCCCAGAGTTCTCAGTGGCAACCCCCCACAGCTGAGATATCTCTCCAGGACTTCTGTTGTAGTCTGTGGATGCCGGGCCAGCTCTTGCACCTCTTCCCTTCCTAACCAGTCTCTATGGGGTCTCCACTTTGGTCCTCAGTTATCAGGGTTCTCTCTAGCAAGTCTTCCATTGATTGTTCAGTAAGTTTTCTGTATTTTAGTTGGTAATTCCAGTTTGGACCTGGGAGCATGTCCGTGCAGCATCCACTTACTCCGCTGCCATTTTTGTTACAGCGCCTTTAAAAGCAAATACAAATATGTTCTTCTTGCCGAAATTGGTTTGGCTCAGTGGATAGAGCGTGGGTCTGTGGACTGAAGGATCCTGGGTTTGATTCCGGTCAAGGGCATGTACCTTGGTTGTGGGCACATCCCCAGTGAGGGGTGTGCAGGAGGCAGCTGATCAATGTTTCTAACTTTCTAACCCTCTCCCTTCCTTTCTGTAAAAAATCAATAAAATATATATTTTAAAGAATGTTCTTCTTTTACCAGGTTCACTCAATACAGAGGCACAAAGCATGATATGTGAATGTGCCTATTCTGCTTTATCTCCCCTTCCCATCATATTGATAACTGCTAGTGACAATTTGACTCTTTTCTATGCATCTATATTTACATCACTTTTTACATGATGAGCCTATACTATTTGCATTTTGTTGCAACTTAAAAAAAAATGTACTCATGTATCTTGGAGATCTCTAAGCCTTTAACTTTGTTTTTAAATAGTGAAATACAGCCCTAACTGGTTTGGTTCGGTGGATAGAGCATTGGCCTGCGAACTGAAAGGTCCCGGGTTTGATTCTGGTGAAGGGCATGTACCTTGATTGCCGGCACATCTCCAGTAGGAGGTATGCAGGAAGCAGCTGATAGATGTTTCTAACTTTCTATCCCTTTCTCTTCCCCTCTGTTAAAAAAAAAATCAATAAGATATATATATATATATATATATATATATATATATATATATATATATACACACACACACACACACATACATGTAGCATGAAATTAACCATCTTAACCATTTTTAAGTTTACAGTTCAGTGGTATTAAGTACATTCATATTGTGGTGCAACCATAACCACTATCTATCTGCAGAACTCTTTTTATCTTATAAAACTGAAATTTTATATTTATTAAACAAAAATCCCCTAACTCCCCATCCTCCCCTCCATCCTCTGGACAACTACCATTTTTATTTTTGTCACTATCTACTACTCTAACTTCACATATGTGGAGTCATACAGCATTGGTCATTTTGTGTCTGACTTAGTTCACTTAACGTGTCCTCAAGGTTTGTCTGTGTTGTAGCATGTATCAGAATTTCCTTCCTTTTAAAGGCCAAATAATATTCCATCGCATGTACATTTTGTTTATTCATCTGTTGAATACTTGAGTTGCTTCCAACTTTTGGCTATTGTAAATAATGCTGCTATAAACATGGGTGTACAAATATCTCTTCAAGTTTCTGCTTTCAGTTCTTTTGGATAGATACCCTGAAGTGGAATTGTTAGATCATATGGTAATTCTATTTTTAATTTTTTGGGGACTTGCCATACTGTTTTCCATAGCAGCTGCATCATTTTACATTTCCCACCAGCCACCTACAAGGATTTCAATATCTCCACATCCTTGCCATCTTAATGGATATGAGATGATATCTCATAGTGGTTTTGATTTGTATTTTCCTAGTGATTAGTGATGATGATGAACATATTTTCTTCTGCTTATTTGCCATTTGTATGTATTTGGAGAAATGTCTGTTCAAATCCTTTGCCCATTTTTGTAATTGAGTTGTTTGTTCTTTTGATGTTGAATTGTAGTTGTTTTTTTATATATTCTCATGAATGGAGTGTTTGGGGGAAACATTGCATTCCCATCTCAGGCTTCTAGTGATGATGATACTAAGCAAAGTTATTTCATTCTGCAAGTTTCCAAACATAGGAAGCAATATGTATTACTTGAGTTTATCCAGAAACAGAACACACACACACACACACACCATATTATAATATATTTATTGCAAAGAATTGGTTCACATGATTATGGAGGTTGGCAAGTCCCAAGACCTGCAGGTGAATAGACAGCTTGAGATCCAAGAGAGCCCTTATGATGTACACTGAGTGGCCAGATTATTATGATCTTCTCTGAATGCATTATAATCTGGCCACTTAGTGTATATCCTATATAATAAAAGGCTAATATGAAAATTGTCCCCTCAACCAGGAGTTCGACCAGCAGGCAGGCTGGGCAACCACCCATGTCCCATCCCCCTGGCCAGGCTGGCTGGACCCCACCCATGCACGAATTTATGCACCAGGCATAAATTATGTGTGTGTGTGTGTGTGTGTGTGTGTGTGTGTGTATGTGTGTATTTATGCGTTCAGAGATCATAATAATCTGGCCACTCAGTGTAGTTCCAAGGCCAAAGGCCTGAGAACCAGAAGGGCTTATGTTTTAGCTTGAGCCCAGAAGCAGAAAAAAGCTGATGACCTGGCTCCAAAGCAGTCAGGCAGGAGGAATGCTCCCTAGGTTAGGGATGGGTCAGCCTTTTGATTGAGTCAGTTCTTCAACTGATTGGATGAGCCCCCCCCCCCCCCCCCAATCAAGGAGAGCAATCTGCTCTCGTCAGTCTACTGACTTAAATGTTAATCACATCCGGGAACACCTTCACAGACCATTCAGAATAACATTTGACCAAATATCTGGGTACCATATGGTCCAGTCAAATTGACACATAAAATTCAACATCTCACAGCATTAATAAACGATCCTCTTCTCCTTTGCCTTGTTAATTAGTTTGACAATGAGGAAGAGCCTCGGGATCATAATTTTCCTGTAGGGTTTGTGGTTTGGGTCTGTTAGTGAGCTTGTTCCTTCACATATGAAGCCATAACCAGACAGGCCATCTCTAAAGGGTTCCTGGAAGCTGGCTGTTTGTAGGACAGATGTTCTCCTCAGCATTGCGCAGCTTCTAACACTCTTAGAGGGAGTTTTCCCTTTACTGAGTCAACAGATTTTATGACCTAAAATTGCTTAAATAATGACTGAAGCTTTGTAGTTGTATGACTTTTCTAAATTATTCCTGTTTTTTAAGGTTTGAGCTGTTTTCTTTTTCTTTTATAACCTCATCACTTGCTCATTATCAGCATTTTCTCACCCTATAGTAGCACCAGTGAAATCCCATGAGAACTAGGGCTTATCTCTATGAGTGTTGCTTATTTAGGAACTCTACGATGAGTGTTAATAGTATAGTGGATTCTTTGAAGACAGACGTTAATATTTCATACTAAGAGACTTACTTGTTGATCTAGGCAGGGTGGGGAACCTTTTTCTCTGCTATGGTCTATTTGGATATTTATAACATCATTCCTGGGCCATAAAAAATTATCAACTTGAAAATTAGCCTGCCATATTTAGTCAGAGATTGAATTAACTCACCCCTAATGCCATGGAAGGGCCAGACCAAATGATCTCGACGGTCTTAGATAGCTTGTGAGCTGGACATTCCCTACCCAAAACTTCTGTGCAACCCAGGCCAGTGTGGCTCAGTTGGCTGGACATTGTCTTGTGCACCAAAAGGTTGCTGGTTCAATTCCCGATTAGGGTACATGCCCGGGGTTGTGGCCTCGATCCCCAGCAAGGGGCAAGCAAGAGGTAGCTGATTGATTTTTTCTTATCGAATCTCTCTCTCTCTCTCTCTCTCTCTCTCTCTCTCTCTCTCTCAATAAAAAAGAAATATTTCACACACACACACACACACACACACACACACACACCCCACTTCTGTGCATTCTTGGTAAAGGAGGATCTTACTATTTGACTCTAATTACTTAAGCCCGAGTCTCTTGGGCACCAATTGTCATTCACTTGTTCATTCATTTATTTAGAGTATATAAATGAGATAGTGTGCTAAATGTTGGGGCTCTGGCACGGAACTGTACACGCATAGTTCCTGCCTTCATGGAGCTTACATTCTAATGAGGTCTATTGAGCTTTTATACCTAGTACAATACACATGCACTGTTCCCCCTGCTGCACTGCAAAAAAGAACCACATAATCTTAGGTTATAAGATAATCTTGTATTAATAAATAAACCATTTAATAGTAGATACATTAAAAAAAATATAACAGGTGATACTATAAAGGGTGACTTAGGTGTACTATATTTTTCATTTGGAAACATATCAACCTAACAAACAGTCTGTTTGTTTTTAATTATTTAGTTCTTTGAATGGGCAATGTGCATATGTTTGTGCATATCCAACAACAACAACAAAAAATAAATAAAAAGGCAAGAAAGAGTATGCAGTGAAATATAATCCACCTAGTTCCTCTCTCCAGAGTAGCTGTTATTTCTTACATATTTTTCCCATGGCTTCTTATTAGTCTTTGTATAGATATATGCAAACAGATAATTGCATTCTTTAAAAAGTCTTGTTCCTTTAGATGGCTGCATAGTATTTCACCACAGGAATGTGTGTGGGGAAGCATTATATTATAGTATAGAGATGAAGAATCCCTACTTTACCACTTACTAGCTATGCGTCTTGGATTAGTTAACTAAACTCTCTACACCTTAGATTTCTCCCTAAATATAGGGCTTATATAGGTATACCTCACTTTACTGTGCTTTGCTTAATTGTCCATTGTAGATATTTTTCATCAACATCAAGACAGGAGACTCTACCAGTAAAAAGATGATGATTTACTAAAGGCTCTGATGATGGTCAACATTTTTAAGCAACAGAGTATTTTAAAATTAAGCTATGTATCAATATATGCTTTTTAAGGTTATTGAACACTTAACAAACTGTAGTATAGTGTAAATGTACCTTTTATATGTACTGGGAAACCAAACATTCACATGACCCACTTTACTGCGATATTTGCTTTATTGTGGTGGTCTGGAGCAAAATCCATAGTCTCTCTGAGGTATGCCTGTAACAGTGTTTAGCTCATAAGATTGTAGTTTTACCTATTACTTTGTAAGATAATTTATTTAAGGAGTTCCTCCTGGTGACATTTAGGTTGTTGTCAACATTTTGGCATCAGAAGCAACACAGCAATAATAATCCTGTAATATGTATCATTTCACATTTGTGCAAGTTTATATTTGGAATGAATTCTTAGAAGTAGAATTGCTGGGTCAAATGGCTACATATGTTGATGGGTGTTGCCAGCTGGCGGTCGGAAGAAGTTGTACTAATCTACAGTCCTAGCTAGAGAGTGTAAGTTTGGTATGTGGGATAGAGACAGTGGCTACTTCAGATTGGGTGGTCCAGGAAGGTCACTCTATGGACATGAAATTGAAATTGAACCACAGATGATGAGACAGAGCCAGCCAGAAAGACCTGGGGTCACAACAGCTGGGGCTAAGCTACAAGGCGGAATTGTCCCTGGTATGTTCCAGGCCCTGAAAGCAAACCAGGCAAGTGAGAAGGAGGGTGCCTGGCTCTGAGTTGGACAGAAAGGCAGGCCTATAGGGGTGTCGAACTCAATCAGAGAAGGGGCCAAAATCTAAAATCCAGCCTAAATCGAGGGCCGAATGGTTTACTGAACAGTCATAAACTGACAATGTCATAAACTGACAGCGGAGTGCAGTGATGACAGCGCGGTGCGGGCCACATTGCAAGGCCTGGCGGGCTGGATTTGGCCCGCTGGCCTTGTGTTTGACACATGTGCAGACTGTACTTAGGAGTGTGTTCTAAGCAATGGAAATGATTAGAGGGTTCTAAAGGCTGGTTTTATAAGATCACTTTGATGGTTGGGTAGAGAGTAGAGAGTCAAGTAAAAGGAAAAAGAGAGATTAGTTAGGAGCTATTACACTGACCCTTGGCAGGCGGGCGGGGTGGGGGGCGGGGGAGATACTTGGGTGCCTGGAGTAGAAATCAAGGAGGTATAACCTGATGGCTGGGTGGGAGGAGGAGGGAAGACATGGAGAAAGAGGACTCAAGGATAATGGATATATTAAATAAGCAGTTGGAAATACAAGTCTTGAATTCAAGAGAGTGATTAAAGATGGGAGATACTATACATTTGGGAGTTTGCTTTAAATACCATCTATAGAGCATGAGATCATGGAGGGAGTGAGGGCAGATAGAGAGGAGACAGGGACTAAGAACTGAGAGCCATTTCAGCAGCCAGAGTCCATGAGAAGTATAGAAACTAGCAAACACAGATGAGTAGAAGCCACCAACGAGGTTGGCTGGAAGCCAGGAGAGTGTGGAGCCTTTGAAGCCAAGTGAAGAGGACTCGGGACTCAAGGAGCATCAAGGAGAAGAAAACAATGAAGGGTGTCCAAAGCTGTTGAAAGGCCAAGTAAGAGTCTTCCCCCTTTCTTTATTTCTTTTTTTTTTTTTTTTTAATATATTTTATTGATTTTGTACAGAGAAGAAGGGAGAGAGAGAGTCATCGATCAGCTGCCTCTTGCACACCCCCTACTGGGGATATGCCCGCAACCAAGGTACATGCCCTTGACCGGAATCGAACCTGGGACCTTTCAGTCCCCAAGCCGATACTATCCATTGAGCCAAACTGGTTTTGGCGAGTTTTCCCCCTTTCACATGGAGAAGAGAGGTAGCACTCCGCCCTGGGTGTCTGCACAGAGGAGCAGTGGAAAAGAGGTCTAGAGGACACAGAGCTGCCAGCAGCATCCTCAGAGGAAAAGCATCTTCCTCCATCAGTTCTGGCTTCTCCAGAAGGAGAGAAAGGAGGAGGGGCAGAAGGTAGCTTTGAATGTGACACAGTGATGCACTTCTTCACCCTTTTGGACGCTGGTTATGTTTAATTGGTTCAGGTGGTCTATTAGGATCCCCAGCAGATGAAATGTCTTTCCCTTTTATGACATACTAGGGGCCTGGTGCATGAAATTCGTGTAGGGGGTGTGTGTAGATTCCTCAGTCCGATCTGCACCCTCTCCAATCCAGAAGTTTGTGTCTGTCTTTGCAATCATATGAGTGAATTGTCTGAGATCCCAACCCAGTTTGGTTTGGTGCTCACAGAATAATAGAGGTCTTTTTTTTTTTTTTTTTTTTTTTTTTTCCCCTTGCTCCATTGGTGGAGACTTCCTAGAAGTTGCAGGATATCTTTCTTTTAATTTCTCCTTGACACTCTGACTTTATTATGTCTCTCACCTTTGCTTTCTCTCCATCCCCCACCCACATCAGTAACTTGCTCCAGGCTCACTTTGCTCTATTGTCTAGGACCATGGTTGGCAAACTGTGGCTCACAAGCCACATGCAGTTCTTTGGCCCCTTGAGTGTGGATCTTCCACAAAATACCCCAGCCTGGGTGAGTCTATTTTGAAGAAATGGTGTTAGAAGTTTAAGTTTTAAAAATTTGGCTTTCTAAAGAAATGTTAATCATTGTACTGTTGATATAATATTTGGCTCTGTTGACTAATGAGTTTGCCGACCACTGGTCTAGGAAATCCCGCAACGGCATCTGCCACCAGAACTACGATTCCCAGCATTCCTGGTGCTCTTGGTTTCCACTTCTGGTCCAGGGGCTGCATAAACCAAAAGGATTTGGAACTCCAGCCACCCCGAGGTCGGGCTGACAGGATTGGACACTCCAGTGGTGTCCCCAAAACCCCGGCTGCTTGGCGCTGGCATGCACACGCACTGGCCACAGGCTCGGAGCAGGTGGGGTCCCGGGGATGCCCACCATGTTGCCCTGGCAATGTGGCAGATGGGTGGGCAGCCCACCCTGCCCCCAGCCACTTGGCACCTGCACATGCACACTGCCCACAGGCCTGCCATCTTTGTCAGGTTAATTTGCATACTTACTCCCGATTGGCTGTGGGCATCACGGAGGGACAGTCAATTTATATATTTGTTTATATTAGTATAGCTCACTCAGGATCTCCTGAATTCTTGAAAATTTTTATTAAGAATTCCTCATACACCTACAAATAGTGCCCAGACTCCATAACCTCTCTGGTAACACATGACTCATGACTTTTATGTTTAAGGAAAGTCTCAGGCATCAAAACTGGTCAGTTAGTTCACCAAGACCCAACCTTGGTAGCTTTTTGCCAAATGGTCACCATGTGTACATCTTTCCTTCTGGGAAGTGATATAAACCCCCAAGGCTATTTTTGCTACGAGGAGATTATGGCATAACATATGGAATTTTTATGCCTAGGAGCAGAAGAAAAGCCCTGTCTTTGCTTGAGCAAGCCACTTGGTGAATGCCTCAGGCTTAGGGCAACTGTGAACGGTTGTGATTCATGGGAAGTGTACCAGGAGCTGCAGCTGGTCCCAGGAGCCTACTAACCTGATGTTTCCCAGGACGTTGTGTGTGGAATTTGCTCCATTTGTCAAGCTGAGCTGGTACTGATAATCCTCTACAAATCTCTGTGCACATTAATATTTTACCTTGAATCAAAGGAAATAGAATTCTAAAATATTGGCATTTTGAGGGTGAATATTTAGTGACGGGTATGATAAACTTTTAGTATTTTAGATGTTCTCTGTCTTGACCAGAATAAACATGAAAGAGAAAGGGGAGTTATAAGAAGTTACCAGCGAATTGTTAAATTCCCTGACGTAAAAGCCTATTCATCTTTAAGCCCCTGTTAAAAGCAGATTCACCTCTAAGGAAAACCACTGAGCAACAAGAGAGGTTCCTCTAGGAGGTTAAGCCAGTCAGTTATTGTATTGTTTCAGGACAGATTATACTCTGAGTTCCAACAGGATCCTGAAATTAATTTCTGTTATCATGGGAAGTATTTACAATAGTTTCTAGCCAGGCTAGACATTGAAAAGTTAGTGTTATTATCTGGACCTTGTGTCCCTCTGGTGTTCCAGGAGAATGGACATATGGCAGGTCTAATTTAAATGCTGTTGTTGAAAAAACATCCTTCCCTAAATTAAGCAGGGTTGACTTTGCCTTTTGGCATTCATTATTATTATTTTTTTTAATCAGACTAAGTTTAGGCTTATTAACCTTAGGGCACAAAATCCCATTTGTCTTCCTGGATGCTTGAGCTCGGTTGGCGAGCTAGAGTGGGGGGGACATGACTTAGCAGGTCTGTGGATCACGCCACTTGGTACTGACTGACCTCAGTGAATTAATCTTTCCAAGGCTCTGTCTCTTCATCGCTGTTTTCGGGGAAATAAGTTGCATCACGGAGTTACTGTGACAATTGCATAACCTATTGTATGTAAGGTTCTGAGCACAAGGATGCATGGGGGCGCGGAATAAGTGGCAGCTCTTGTTTTCGTTGTTCTTGCTGCTGTGGTCTTCTCCGGCTGGCAGTCTTGAAGATGGAAGAAAGAAACATGGTGGCCGAGCCTTGGCGAGCTATCACTGGTGTGCTGCACCCCTGTCTGAAACATCTTGCCCTCACCTCACCCTGCCTTCTGTTTCAGCTGAGGCACCAGGGTTGGGGTGAGAGAGTGGAGGAGGGACACCCCTCACAGCCACCACCGGTTAGGCCACAGGAAGCAGGGCTGCCGAGGGGGGCCTGTTAGGAGGAATCCGTGGTCCCCTCTCCTTCAGGGCTCTTGTCTTGCTCAGTCTCTTGGCACTTCTGTGCAGACCTGCTTTCCCGCCCCATCCAAGGGTATATGAGGTGGTTCCTCCTTTGTGTTGGGGTTTCACACGGCCACTCACATCCCACTGCTCCCATTTGCCCTGGGTGCCACTTGATTAGATGTTTTGACTGTCAAGTGGGTGGTGAATAACACACACACACACACACACACACACACACACACACCCTTCCATGCTGCCAGTTGCCAAGTCTAACACACATGGCTCACAGATGAGGGTATCAAGAGGTCTAATGTTCTGCTAATGACAAACTACTCTCTTTCAAAATGCCAAATCCTTGCGATTCTGTTTATTTTCAATAGGACCTGTTTGGCCAAAAAAGTCAAGAATTGGTCAATGAAAGTAAAATAATTGTGTTCATTAAAAACAAACAAACAAACAACTTAGGTATTTTGTTTTACATGTGCCTTCAAATTACCGTATGCAAACCTGTCACCCCAAGCAAGGCAAGGAAGAGAGAGTGACTGTTGTTGGCCTTTCCCGATTAAACAAAACAAACATAATAAAACCATGGCCTTTCCCTTTTCTGTGGACATGCATTCTCTTCCCCTCTCCCTTTTCCTCCCTTCCTCTCTCTCTACCTCTCTTGGCCCCTCTGTGTGTCTTTCTCTCTTCTTTCTCACAACAGTACCTGGCAGGTTTTGTGCCGTGAGATTTCTGTGTTTTCCTTTGCTTTTGCACATTTGTTTTATGATCATAAAGACCTGTAGCTAATCTCTGAAATCTTCTAGCAAGAGGTTTCCCACTGGCACAGAATCAATTACTTATTGATTTAGAAGAAGAAAAATACAGAACGGCAAAGACATTGTCAGGCTTTCCGCGTCTCATTTTGGCTGATCGTCTCTAACACAAGCCTCTGTAGGGACTCACCGCTGAGGAAGCCTGGTCCCAGGGGAACAGTATACATTTTCGAATTTATACTCTCCCGGGTGGTCATTGGATGGTGAAGACGCGGGCAGTTTTTGCTTGCAGACGCCCTGGTTTCCTTTAGCGGTCTGGTGGTGACAGCTTGCTTTAGCTGCTTCCTCCTGTCGTTGCTCACAGGGATGGTGCTGAATGCTCCAAGGTGGCACGGGCTTCGGGGATGGCAGTGGCTTCCTAGCACGCCCTCGCCCCTGCCCTCAATTGTCACAGCGGCAGGTCGTGCCTCGGAGAAGGGGAGAACATCGCTGATGAGTGCGCCTGGCACATTGGGCAGGCTGTGAGGAAAAGGCCACAGTATGATCTCTGTTGATTTCCCAACAATGACATCCTCCTGGCTCCCTGCTGGCCTCCCCCTTCCACACAGACCTGGCTTTTGTCTTCCGTGATAGAGATTGTCCTTTCGCTCTTTCCCGCCAGGACTCTTGCAGGTTTCTTCTCAGGGTCTATGACTTCATTCCACCCCTGCTCGCGGCGTCACCCTTTCAGTCCTGCTGCAGAAAAGGTTGGCTTTTACTTCCTGGTGCTTTGATCCTCTCAATCAACAGTCTATTGAAAAGAAAGGTACGCGTCTAATGATGCATTAAACTCTCTGGGCCTTACTCTGTTTTCTGATCTGTGAAACGGGGGTAAGAGTGTTCCTTACCCAGAGGGTTATTGTCAGGTTGAAGAAGAAAAGCATGCCACGTGCTCAGAATAGTGCCAGGGGTATGGCCATCATTCAGTGCAGGCGGCATCGCCGTCTGCTGCATCACTGACGCCCTAGGAACGCGCTGGGTGTACAGCAGGGACCACTTGTCCTCTTGATACCATGATTGCATGTTAGGTCCTGCAGATCACAACTCACGTCTCTTCTAAACTCTTTTCCTGTGGTTCCAGTTGCCTTTTCTATCCTCCATTCTGCATCTTCAAGGAATAGTCTTGTCCCTTCTTTTCTGCCTGTTTCACTACACTCCTTCACTTACTAGTACTGCATGAGCATCGGCAAAGCGGTATAATAAATGGCATTGCATTTATTCCCTGTGACAGCACTGTGCTCTCTGTTTTACAGAGGATATCATTTCAGATCAGAGAAGTATGTACTTGTTTGGCTTAAGATAATCAGCCAATAGGAGGCAGACCCAAGACTCACTCGAGTCTTCTGACTCCAAGTCCAGTGTAGTTTCCCTGTGGCACCATTTTTTGTGTGTGTGGAGGAGCAGTGACTTTTAATTTTCTATCTGGAGTTTATCAAGAAGTCGGTACATTTTAATGTGGACAGTAGCTAAGTCTCTCGCTACGAGGCATCCATCTCATCTTCTCCCAGCACCAGGGCTTGATCTTCTTTTCCAGTGTTCACTGAGGGAAGAGGACTAGGACAAGATCATGGACACAGCTTTGTCGAGGCTGGAAAAGTGATCTCAGAGAAGTACAACACAAGGGCACTCTGTTCAACGAGGAGGGCACAAGTATCCCTGGGCAAGTAGAGGCAGAGGCATTGGATGTCTGTAGAAGAATCCTGTTTGAATCCATCTGGCCCTGTCTTTAGTCCCAGCCCAGGCAAATCTTTGCTCTACTACTTGGGTAGAGTAGCAATGGGCATCAGGTCCATCCTTCCATCCATCCATCCATCCATCCATCCATCCATCCATCCATCCATCTATCCATCTGACACTCAGTAGCAGCTGTAGTAACAGGGATGAAATACCCTGTGAGGTGGATAATCCAGCTTCCTGGTTCCTAGGAGGTAGGGGAGGAGGGAAAGAAATGGGGAACAGTTAGAAAGTCATATGAAGAGAAGAAGCATTCTTTTTTTTTTTTTTAAAGCCAAAGGAGAAATTCTTTTTAAAAAATAGCTTTTTTTATTTTTATTTTTATTGCTTTCAGAGATGAAGGAAGAGGGAGAGATAGAAACATCAATGATGAGAGAGAATCATTGATCGGCTGCCTCCTGCATGCCCCCCACTGGGGATCGAGCCCGCCACCCAGGCATGTGCCCCTGACTGGAATTGAACCCAGGACCCTTCAGTCCGCAAGCTGACGCTCTATCCAAACCAGCTGGGGCCAAGAAAAGCATTCTTAATCAAAGGGAAGCAAGTCTACTTTAGCCAAACCTACCACCCCTGCATTTTTTTAACATGAGTCATAAGCCTGTGAGCATTAGTGAGTATTAGGGGATGCATCACGCAGTGTCACTGGCCCGCAGAGCCCCTGGATGATGGAGAACCCCGCAGTGAGCCCCCATGTGGTTGGAAAGCCCTGGACTATGAAGGAAAATAACTCCCTTTCTCCCACGGTCTCAAGGAGATTAACTGGTTGAACTGCATCTTTAGTCCCTGTAACATCTGGACGGGAAGGCAAGCATTTAGTAAGAATAAAGCATTGAATCAGCAAGGAACTTGGTAAAAATTATTAAGACAACAGGCAGGGAAGGTAGGATCCTGCTCCAAGAGCTCCATCCCTTAAAGAAGATGTGGTAGATATAAACGTGTTTCAGCCCTGAGTCAGGAAATTCTGCCATTTGCTACAATATGGATAGAACTGGAGGGCATTATGCTAAGTGAAATAAGTCAGACAGAGAGAGACTAATACTGAGTGATCTCACTTATATGTGGAACCTAAAAAAACAAAACAAAACATACACAACTGAACACATAGCTACACAGGACAGATTGGTGGTGGCCAGATTGAGGGTGGGAGGAATGGGTGAAATAGGTGAAGGTGATCAAAAGGTATAAACTTCATTGTAAGATAAATAAGTTTTTATTATAGATTTAGTATAATGTACAGCACAGTGACTTAATTAATAATATTGTATATTAAAAAGATGTTAAGAGAATAGATCTTAAAAGTTCTCAAAACAAGAAAACAAATTCTAAGTATTTGGTGGTGATGGATGTTGATTAAATTAATCGTGGTGATCACTTCACAGAATATATTTACATCAAATCATTATGTTGCACACCTAAAACTAATTGAATTTATATCCCCTGTTCTACTCATATTTCTTCTGCTCCCTCTCAGCAGATATGAGTTTGAATAAGAAGGACGAGAGGAAAGGGCAAAAAAAGGAATACACCCTTTAGAATTGTTTGCCCTAATTGTGAAACTCACTGAGTAAGCTCATTGTTGGTCTGACTCCACGCAAATGAATGGACTGTGAACCTTCTCAGTCCCGTTGTTGGTAACAGCAAGTGCAGGCCTCACACTCTTAATTGTTTGATTTAAAAATCCAAAGCTGTTCTTTTGACTTTGTCACTAAACCAGACATTGGCAAATGTCTGCCCTTTTATAGAAGTACCAGCCTCCAGCTAGGAAGTCTCCTAGGTCCCAAGATTTACAGGGTGTGCTTTCCATAGACAGTTGTTATCATTCCCAGTAAGCGTTTGAAAATATCCTCGAAATGCCTCGACAATGGGCTAAGATCACTTAATTTCCATTTAAGCCGGTAGGCAGGGGTTGGTATGCTGCTTGAAGTTTTGTGGTGTTATAAGACACTCCAGAAATATGTGTTGGGAAGTATCCCAGGTATGTTTAAATTGTCAGTTATTGCTTATTCTGTCGTGCCTTCAAAGAATGTTTTTGTTAAGGAGGTCACGGAGATTTGACTTCTTTCCTCTTTACTGAAGAGAATAGTGGAAAACTACCTTCTCCAGATTTGAAAATACATTAGCACAGGGTGTGTTTTGTGTGTGTGTGTATCCTACAGTCTCTCCCCCCTCCCTTTTTTTTTGGCTTAGAGAAGAGAGGCCTCTCCACCAGTGGAAAGGAGAAAAGAGGGGGCTTATTGGAGGGGCAGGCCTGGGGGAGGGGCCCAGAAAGGTCCCATTAGAACAAGTCCTCATTGCGGGCAGCTGGCCGGGCAAAGAGTCAAAGGTCATTTGGGTGATGGGAGATTCGAGAACAAATGACTGTCAGCTATAATTCAGGGTAAGCTACAAGCAAAGCATATCATTTGTTTAGGAAACTTGGCCATTCCACAGTGTTTTCACATACGTGTATGCAATCAGCATTCTGGCCCTTCCTGCTGGGAAGAATGAGGTGAGGTATCTGTTTCCTAAGGTTACTAACGTGTGGTAAATGCAGATCTTCTCAAAGATGAGCACTTATAATCCAATTTGGGGGAGGACACTATGATTGTCATAGGTTAAAATCAACAATAAGGAATTAGTGAGGGAAGATCGGAATTGTATCTAGTTTTTTTTTTTTTAATTTTATTTAAATTTGATTGGTACTAGCTAACTTTTATTACCACTTACTATGTACCAGTCACTTGGCTATGTACTTGGCACATATTACTTCCTTTAGCCCTCACAGTTCTATTAAGTATCGCTTTTCATTGCAGTATTACAGATGAGAAAAAGAAGGTAGAAAGAGGTTGCATGCAATTAGTCACACAGTGAGTAAGTGGAGGACTCAGATTCAGGAGGAAAACTGCCGAGTTCTGATGGCAAGCCCTCCCTCCACTCTGCCTTCCTACAGGTAGATCCTCGGCAAGGACTGGCGTTAAGTGCAGGGTTTCATTAGTTATGACGGAGTTACTTTTTTGCAACGCTGTCGTAACATCATGATTGTGATTGGGATCTCAGGTTAACACATGAGTGGTGCTGTAGAACGTGTGATGGGCAACATGAGATGATTGTTGTTCAAAAAAAACAAAACAAAACACACACACAGCATAAACCAAGCAGCCCAGGAGCCGAGGGGAGCCTTGCCTGCAGGTCAGTGAGTCTGGGGACACGGGCAAGTTCTTTAGCCCCTCTGGGCCTCCACTCCTCCTTTGCAGTTTGCCCCACTGTCATGTGGGAAAGCTGCTGAAACGAGGGGAAAGGCAGCAGAAACTGTACCCACGTTAGTGACATGCAATGCAGTGGATACCAAAGGTTCACGGTCCAATAATATGGCTTTATTATTGTTAACTATTTTATCTCTAGTACAGTTAAGAGAATTATACAAAATGTATACAAAAACAAATAGGACTCAAGGCTTTACCGTGAAAAAGTAGAAGTCTCGTTTTCCTGTCTCTCCTCCAGCCCCACTGCCCTCACATAACTACTGTTAGGTGTTCCCTTTTCAGCAATTGGCTGTACATATACAAGTATGCAATATATCTTTAGAAAAGACTGCTAGTTTCTTTAAGTTATCTGAATGGCAAAAACAACATGTGACTCTGTACATCTTGTTTCAAAAAATCTTCACATGAAATCTGTTTTTAAAAAAGCACGAGACGGCCCTGGCCGATGTTGCTTATGTTGGCCCAAGCAATGAAGGATCTTGGGTTTGATCCCCAATGCCAGCCAGGGCATGTGCAGGAGGCAACCCACTGATGTGTCTCTCTCATATCAGTGTTTCTCTCTCTCTCTCTCTCTCTCTGTCTCTCTCTCTCTCCTCCTCCCTCTTCCACTTTTTTAAAAAGGCAATGGAAAAATGATCCTCAGGTGAGGATTAGCAAAAAAACCAAAAAGAAGCACGAGACTTTAAATTTATGCATATTTTCTTTATTTCCACTGGAAACTGAACGAGGTGCTCTGCTGGAGAATGTATTTGAATTGTGAAAATATAACTGTCAACATTATGAAAGCATCAAAGCATTAAAACAAACTTTCATTTTTTGTTTTTAGATCTTAAAAAAAAAATGGCAACAAAAGTCATTTAAGGCATTCTTGCTTCTAAGTTCTTTCACATGATGATTCAAGCTTCGAGATCCAGAATACTTCTCCATTTTCTCCAAATGCGTTTTGACTCTTAAGAAGCGCTATGTTTTGAAAACCTCTGGGGAGGGTTTCCGGTATCTTTCCTTTGATTTGTTTTTCATATATTACATAATTCTGTGATTCTTTTGTTTTTCAAAATGAATTTAAACAAGAAGTGCTAGGGGATTTCCTAGATTAGCTGCAATCCTCCATCCTCTGTATTGATAGGCCGGGTCTCATCGCAGACCAGCGACTCCTCCTACAGAGGCCAACTAAAGGACGCTGTGTGATTTTGATTCCGTTCTATGGGGAAAGACAAAATGTGTGGCTCCAGGTTTAGCTTGCTCCACATGACCCAGCCTCTTGGTCCCTTGGAAATACAGGAATCCCTCCCTCCCCCCCCTCCTGAGCTCTGCTTCCCAAATTATTAATGATTCATTACTTTTCCTATCAGGGAGCCAAGTCTTAGTGAGGGAGGTGGAATCCACATTATATTTCCATACAGGTGGGAGCCAGTTAAAGATGTTTTTGATACTACCTGTCTAAGAGGTGGCATCAAGCCTTCTTGGCTGGAGCTGCCCCAAATAGAGGGCCCAGGTGCAGCCCAGATGTACTGCCCAGGCTCTGCACTTACAGACATCTGGAGAGCTTGTTCAGACACACCTGGGTGGGCCCAGAACTTAAGAGTTTCTGATGCACTAGGTCCAGGGTGGGGCGCAAGAATTTGCATGTTCCCAGGTAATGCTATGGCTATTGGTCCAGGAGGCACATTTTGATAATCCTTGGCCTAACAGCTTCAGAAGCCATAGCAAGACAAGTCTGGATGACTGGTTTGGCAAAATGAATGTACTGGCTTTGGTTATTGAGTACACACAGCTACTTCTGAATTTCAGCCACTGGAGGCTGAGAAAGATCTCATGCTGTGCAAGTGTGGGATGTGTGTGCCCATCTTAACTTGTTCACTCGGATGGACCTTTAAGACTCAATGCAAACTAATGTCCACGTGTGCTCTGAATTATGTCTTCCTTCCCTCTCTTATTGTTTTGTTCTTCAGATTTTTAAAAAGACTAGTATGATTAGTTATATCCTACCCATTTAACCATTTTCCACATTGCACTTTTAAATGAAATCATCCTTCTTGCATTTAATGGAAAGTTGACCAACTTGCCAAGCAAGGTTCCACCGTTCCTGAAATAAAGTTTCCAAAGAACTGGAAACTCTATGCAGCTTTGATACAAGAAGCAGAATGGAAATGTTCACATTTATGTTATTCTGATACATATTTTCCACGGTTTGATATTTAAGTAACACCCGTCACATATCTGAAGACATTCATTTGACTCTATTAAGACAAGCAGTTGCATTCCGGATTTCTTTTTCACCCTGCTTTTAACCTCCTCAAGTATTATTTGAATTTATTTTGTTTACAACTATTTAAATAATCTATATGATCATCAGCGGACATTAATGAGTGGCCATTATGTATTCATCATTGCTAAGAGCTTTACAGGACTGATCTCATTTAATTATCACAATGATCCTATGAGGAAGACAGTTATCATTTTCTCTGCCTTACAGATGCTTAAACGGAGACTGATGAGGGATTAAATAATGTGCTTAAAGTCCCTGGCTAGAAAGTGGCAGAATAGCAACTCAGATGCAGGGTGATTTCAAAGCCTAATGCTTTCCCACTATGCTGTCACCCTTATTAAAACATACTTATTAAAGAGCTATCTATGCTTGGCGTCATTCAATATTGGCCCCGCCCCCAAGAGCATTCAGTTTAAAATAGCTTACCTTATTGAGCAAGATAGCAAAAGCTTAACGGCTGAGCAAGCATTGAAAAAAAACATAAATCGAATATTAATATGTAAATATCTACTCTGCACAGAAAACAAGTTTTATGAAAGGAAAGACATGTTTATGTGTGTGAGGGCCAGAGTATGTAATTTGTTTTTCCCTTAAACCTAGCATGGATCTCAGGGAAGACTGTCTCAGGAGCTCCCTCACATTGAAATGTGAGGTCTCGGTACAAACTGGGTTGAAAGGGCTTGTTGGGGATGGGATTTATTCTCACAGGAGATCTGGTTGTGGGAGTCGAGTCGTTTTCCAGGGAGGATGGGTCCCGGCACTGCCCAGGAGAACTCTGCGATGGTGGAGTGGTCCGCAGCTGTGCGGCTCGGTGGGGTGCCCCCAATCACGTGCCTATTGAGCACTTGAGATGTGGCTCCTGCCGCTGAGGAACTGGATTTTTAGTTTTATTGATTTTTAATGAATTGGCATCGAAATAGCCGCATCTGACCAGGGGCTATTGTATGGGACGGTGGAAGGCAGTGGAAGGATTCAGTCTCAGGAGGCAGGAATGGAGGCTGACATGCGTGGACCTGAACGTGGGGTATAAGAAGAAGTGCTTGTCCGGCCTCTGGAAGGACACTTGCTACAGCAATGTGAGGAAGCGAGGGGACAACTGGAGCAGGTGTGGGGTTTCGGACATGCAGTGAGCAGGACAGGCACAAGACTCTGAAGAGAGGGGAGATGAGGAAAGGGCAAACAGACTTCTGCGCTGGGGGACGAGGCCGGAGCAGGCAGCTCACTGGCTGTGGGGTGAAGTATCTTAAGGGTACAGAGGAGGTTGGCAGCTACTTCAAGGCATCCAGCCTGGTGATGGGAAAAGGGCTCCTTTTTGCAGTCTGACTAGTGTTGGCACAGGGACATCTAACTGGAGATGCTTTGAAGATAGAGTGTGTATCCTGAGGCCATGCCAGAGGTGCAGATTTAACATTGGCATAGACATAATAGTCAGTCCATGTACACAGATAATATTCAGAGTTGTTGTGTGTTTAAAAAATAGCAAGAATGTCTGTGGCTAGAGGGGCTGAACAATGCACCGTGTGGTAGGAGATGACATCGGAGAGTGGCCTTGCGGGCTGCGGGGCCCCCAGGAGCTGAGCAGTCCCTGGAGCATGTTGGGTTATAGGCTAAGTGTCTCGGGAGGCCTTTGGGAAGTCTGAAGAGATTGGAGTTTCATTGTGAACAACCACGCTGAGTGCGGTACAGAGGATAGACGAGAGAGAGAGAGAGGGAGAGAGAGAGAGAGAGAGAGAGAGAGAGAGAGAGAGAGAGAGAGAGAGAGAGAAAGAGAGAGGGAGGAAGCTGGTAGGTTATTTATATTCCAGAGGTGATGGCTTGGGCCAGCAATAGCGATAGCAGTGGTGCACCTGGAGACAAGTGGTGGGGTCCCGGAGGCATCTTTTCAAGGAGAGCCCACTGAATTTGATGTTGGCTGAGATGTGTGATATGAGAGCGAGAGATAGAGATAGAGATAGAGATAGAGAGAGAGGGGGGCGGGGAGAGTTGGGGGTGATTCCAACCTTTTGCCCTGAACAGTTGAGTGGTGGTGTGCTTTGACATGAGGAACCCTGAAGGAGAACCAGGTGGACAGCCGGAATCAAGAATTCTGTTTAGGCAGATTAAGCTAGAGGTCCCTCCCAGGCATCCTACGGGGCTGTCAAGCGGCAGCTGAACTTGTGGTCCTGGCCTTGTCTCC
The DNA here is from genome assembly GCF_964339955.1 of Pipistrellus hanaki. Classification (NCBI taxonomy): domain Eukaryota; kingdom Metazoa; phylum Chordata; class Mammalia; order Chiroptera; family Vespertilionidae; genus Pipistrellus; species Pipistrellus hanaki. The sequence goes on along the minus strand of NC_140503.1, from coordinate 35,934,138 downwards.
TGCTTCGGTGAGTTGTGGTTTCTTACGGTGTTTAGGGAAAGGTGGGGGCAGAGGAGAAAGAAAAGCTGAGGGAGAAGCGTATTCTAGTGGGACAGAGGTCTGTGGAGGTGGGTCCTGTGTTGAAATGGAGGCATCGGCCCAGGGGAGGAGCATGCCATTCTGGATATGGTGTTGTTGAGACGGAAAAGATGGTTTTTGAAAAGACTAACATGATGTGGTGGTGATCCCTGTGGAAAGCCGCTGGTGTAGTTCTCAGAGAGAGGAGAGAGGAGGGAGGGGCGGGAGGAGGCGTGGAGGGGTAGTGGGGAGCCCTACACAGCCGCTGGGTAGAAGTCAAACAACAGCATGATGTCATCACGACTTGTCAGTTGTTGCCCAAACTTTGTGCATAAAAGTACTTTTAGGCAAGTTCATCAAACATTTATGCCCCAGGGCTGGATAACAGAGTGGGAAGTGTTGACTAAAATTGGTTTTTTAAGCAAGCATGCATCTCAGAATTTAGGAGAATTGTGTGCTGAGAAAAAAATAAATTTTAGAAGGGGGAACCTTTTTTTCTTTTTCTCATTTGCCTATGAGTATCTGTCACACATAATCCTCTTGCTTGCTTCTACAAATGTAGGATTGCCATTTACATGAAAATAATGTGTTTTATATATTTTTTCTCATTAAAATGGCCAGTCTTGATATAGTCAGTATTTGTTTCTCATCTTTTTAAGCTTCCAACCATTAGAATGTTTACTATTTAAAACACACACACACACACACACACACACACACACACACGATTTTCTATTATAGTTACCTACTTATAATGTACCAATTGGACAATGGAAGAGGTTATTGAGAATTCTTACTTGGAGAATGATTATTCCAGAGAGAAGTCTCTCATGTTTCCACTTACCCTCAGCTGACAAATTGGCAGAAGAGAAGGGAATTGAGAGTGAATTACATCAATCAGACTCAGAACTTCTATCAGAGAGAAGACTTGGAATTGAGGGTCTACCTAATGTTTATACGTAGCCTTTACATCATTTACTGAGTCAGCACTCCATCCTGTTTCTGAACCTGTATAAGTAATTAACTGTCGCTTAAGCAGATAAAATTAGAATTCCTTCCATGAGTCCTGTTTATGGACCAGGATCCCCATGTTATTGGCTCGTGCTTTTTCCCTTCTTGCATTTGCTGGAATAATCCCATTGTCAAAAGACCTCGGGGTTAGTTGGCAGGGACTCAGTCTTGTCCCCCTTTGTCTCCTCATAGCAGCTCCTAGGACTGGGTTACAGTTATGCCTTGTGGGCTGGCAGAGGGGAAGAGGAGTTCCTTCCGACACTCATGCTCACACAGCTGTTTCTCTTTCTCCACAAACACCAGCTTCCCCAGCCCCCAGCTGGTTCCTCCTGCTGAGATGCCAACATATGCCCAAGTCACTGCTAGACCAAGTGCGTCCTGTATCAGTGCACAGGACCGCTTTGCCTTTTCCTCCCCCCACGCTTTTCCCAACACGAGCTTTTATCCTCTTTGTCAAGAGCTTATTTTGTCATCTTGCTTCCCTTCTCCTATAAATAATCCGTTTCCACCACCAGACTCGCAGAACAGAGGCGTGCCCGTGTCATGTGCCTGCCCCGAGCATTCTTTCAGTGTTTTCCCCTTGCTTCACCCTTTAGTTCTTTTCCTTTATCTCTATCCCGATCCCCCAATGGAGGTCACGGAAGGTCAGCATTTAAAGCGATATTGGCTGAGTGCTTTTCGGCAGAAAACCGAACGCCACGCTTTCTGGATATTCCCAGTTTTCCCCTGGTGGCATTGACCCTTGCCACACTTTTGCTTCTCTGTTTTCATTTCAAGGTTTGGAGGCCCTGGTGATAGGAAGGAACTATAAATAAGAACAACCCCGAGAGTGAGAGGATGAGCTCAGATGATCCTTAACTTTTGGCCTTTCTCTGGGGTTTAGAATTCCCCCAGACCTGTGACAGCGAATTATTTCCCTTGACTCAGAATACCAGGGGTTTGGAGCTCCTGGAATCCCTTCTGGGAAGGACTCGTGGGCACGGTGTCTGATACTGAAATTCCTTTTATTCCTGTGCTCAGGGTAAAGAGGAGTGAAGTGGGTACTAATTTAATGGCATTTTACAAACACGACTGCCACTTGGGGAATTCAGCGTTATGTGAGTGGCAGCATAACGTGGCTAAGTTGTCCACTGCTCTTTCGTTTGACAGGTTCAGTTGTCATTTAACAGATTTTCTTCATGGGAGGTGAGCTTCCGGTTTTTTGTTTGTTTGTTTGTTTGTTTATATTTTATTGATTTTTTACAGAGAGGAAGAGAGAGATAGAGAGTTAGAAATATCGAGAGAGAAACATCGATCAGCTGCCTCCTGCACACCCCCTATTGGTACATGCCCTTGATCAGAATCAAACCCGGGACCTTTCAGTCTGCAGGCTGACGCTCTATCCACTGAGCCAAACCGGTTTTGGCAGAGCTTCTGGTTTTTAAGGATGAATGAATGCCTTGCAACTAGTGGTTGGTATGTTGGAATTTAGGCATATTAAAGAGTTAATTGTTCTTAAGGAAACTTACTGTAAATATGCACTGCCCACAATAAGATCTTGAAAATGAATCTCTTCTGTTGCGTTATTATGTATATGTAGTCATGCTGATATCTTATTCTGACATTTCCATGATATAAATATGGATGCAAGCTCCTTTAATATGGAATACTAGATTGAGTGTGTGTGTGTGTGTGTGTGTGTGTGTGTGTGTTCTAACGTGCAAAATATATTTACCCTAGAGCAGTGTTTTTCAACCTTTTTTGGGCAAAGGCACACTTGTTTCATGAAAAAAATCACGAGGCACACCACCATTAGAAAATGTTAAAAAATTTAACTGTGCCTATATTGACTATATATAAAGTAATTCTCTTGAATAGGAATCAAATAAACACAAAGAAAGTATTTTATAATTACTTTATTATGAATTATTAAGTAAACAAAATAGTGAAAAATTATAAAATTCTTGTCTTGTCTGCACCTACGGCACACCAGGCAACTAGTGTGCCGCGGAACTGTGGTTGAAAAACGCTGCCCTAGAGTAGTTCTGCTTAATCTTTATTTGACCCCTGAAGGCATCTCAAGTTTGGAAGGGCCGTTGCTATTTCCTCATAAATAGACTCCTAAGCCTGGCTTTTCACAGACAGCCAAGGAAATGCCGCCGTAACCTTGGTGTGCTCACAGGGGGCCATTGTATTCACCATCCCAAACCTTCTTCCTTACGTCTGGCTCATCTCCTTCCTCTTCGCCTCTCTTTTCCCTGGGAGGGATTAGAGGATAAATGACGCTCAGGGGTCAGAGATCCTCCCCAAGGTCACGCCACAAGTGGTAAGAAAGAGAGCCAGAAAGTGGCCCTCTGCCCTCTGTCTTCATTCATAGCCTGTGCCGAACGGCTTCCGATCTGTCTCCACCTCGTCTGATGGCCCACAGGCTCCCTGTTCCCGTGGCCCGGAGGCAGCCCGGTGGCAGTTGTATCTCCGTGTGCACGTTGCCCGGCCGTGGAGTAAAAAAATGGGAAAAGAATGGAAGGTTCCGCTCCCCAACCTTTCCATCGCTTTGCTTTCTAAATGAACAACAGTGATCTACCAGAGAAAGAATGCAGCTAACCAGTGTCATTTGGGATCTTCTAAAGTAGTACGGAAACTCTGCATTCTTCAGGCCGGCCTGCGGCCTGCCAGCTCATTCCTCTGCAATGAGGTGGAGGAATGCTGGTGGCCCGGCTGGGATTTGGAGGGCTGGGGTGGGGAGCCGCTGTTTAAAAATACACTTAATTATATTCCTTCTCCGCAGGAATATTGATACCATTTTTAGCCCATTACAAGTACTGTGATTTTCATTTAAATCATGTCCATTATCTTATTGACCCAGTTTTTATTTTGTAATCAAAATGTTCTATTTCTGGAGAGCTCAGCCCGGAATACTTTTTTTTTTCCTTCCTCTTAAAGGTTACGCACTCTTCGAGGAGTGTTTCTTTCCTGCCGTATCTGCGTACAGATGGGCTGCCTCCGTGTTCGCTCTTCTAGAAAACGATACTGTATTGTTCTCTTTAAGAGTGTGGCTCTTCTCTGTTTCATTTGGCAGGATGCCATGGAGCCTCACATCTGGGGCTTTTTTTGGTGAATGGATGATGGGAGGATGAAGAAATTCTACTTCTATTTAAAATATGTTTTAGAGATCTTGATTCTCTTTTTTCCCCTCTCCCTTCTCTGTTCTTCTGCCTGATCCCTCTTCTCAGCTTTCTCTGGTGTCCTCCTCACCCCTGTGCCATACGCCGTGAATCTTATGCTCATTCATGTGCATACTCTTTACAGTCCCACTTCTTGGAGGCCTTTGCCTTTTCTGTGCTTTTTGCCTCCTGGCTTCTTCCTGTTCTCTTCCTTACTTTCTCTTTCTCGCTCTCAGCAAGATGGCCCCCTTCTTCATTTCTCCACTCTGGCTGGAAGCTCCTGCTGGGAAGGAGCTCCCTGGAGATGTTGGGGTGGGGGTCTCCATCAGCTCCCCCTTCGTCAAGTTTGAATCAGGGCATGGAAACCCCCCCTCCCCACTCCAGGAGCTGGCCACTCTTCCCTCATGGTTTCCTTTCAGTATTGCTTCTCACTGTTCTTGACATAAAGACACTCGCCCTTTTCTTCAGACAGTGAGCAGAATCAGAGAATGTTAGGATTTAGAGGGATCAGCCGTCTTATTTTGCAGGCAATATTGCCTCAGAACCAAGTCAGCTACCTCAGTTCCTGAGGGTCCTCTACTCATCACCCTCCATCTTAGCCAGGATGTCAGAGAGATGTGCCTGGTCCCTCTCAGTGCTCATTTCTCTCAGTCGCCATTAGCCTTCTGAAATATTTATTGTTCCGTTCAAATGTACACTGAGTGGCCAGATTATTATGATCTCTGAACGCATAATAATCTTGTCACTCAGTGTGTGTGTGTCTTTCTGTGTGTGCGTGCGTGTGTGTGTGTGTGTGTGTGTGTGTGTGTATTTATATTAGAGGCCCGATACATGAATTTGTGCATGGGTGGGGTCCAGCCAGCCTGGCCAGTGGGAGAGGACATGGGCAGTTGGCCGGACTGCCTGCTGGTCGAACTCCTAGTTGAGGGGACAATTTACATATCAGCCTTTTATTAGATAGGATATACACTGAGTGGCCAGATTATTATGCGTTCAGAGATCATCATAATCTGGCCACTCAGTGTATAGTAGAGTAACTGAGTCCTAAGTGCGTCCCTTTCTTGTCAGCAGGAAGCACAAAAGATGTCACGCAGAGGTAAGAGTCTCTCGCTGGGTTGTTGGGGATTTTCTCAGGAATGGTAGTTTGCCCGAGGTCATTTCTGTTGATGTATTCATTCCTAACAACCGGGAGATGACTATGACATATAGTATGCAAGCTTAAACTCCTTCCTGCCTAACTGGAGTCTCTCTGCTAATCAGGAAATCACATTTAAAGCTGTGTGCTGAACTCTGCCCAGCATGTCAGCTTGGCCAGGAAGGAGAGGGAATTCCTACTGGTAGCAGCCGCTGGGGACTGAGGGAGTAACTGGAGGTCAGATAGGAGCTCAGCCAGGAAGACATCAGCAGGGTATATTTCATCCAATGGGGTTGTCTCTTTGTTTTCTACATTCTTTTTGTGGTTGATGTCAGTGACTCTACCCTTTGGGATTTTATGACTTAACAACTTTTTTTTTTTTTTTTTTTTTTTAATTGAGGAGGCCCAACATAAGTTTTGTCTCAGACTTTCCTTATTTAGCCACAGGCCAACATAAGTTTTGTCCCAGAAGCAGTGTTGACCTTTGATAGTCGGAAACCACCAGCCATCACTCCGTGGCTGGTGTGCCTGCCCCTCTCTCCCGGGAGAGCTGAGAGGATGCATGGGGAAGACAGGGCTCATAGAGCAGCTCACCAGTGTCTGGCGCATGTGTAGTAACTGTTCAGTAAATAATCTTCATTTTTACTCTCTCTTGGAAAAGTCAATAGGCTGGAAGACTGTTCCAGGTTGCACTTCAAGAGACACTGTCCTACTTGGGCTTTTTTTTTTTTTTTCATTGTAGACTAGGATCTGACCTTCAGCTTTGCAGATCTGAAGCTTGATCTGGAAAGATTTATACTTACAAGCTTGCAGGAGGCTAATCCATAAGCAGAAATATAGCTCATGGCCGAAACCGGTTTGGCTCAGTGGATAGAGCATCGACCTGTGGACTGAAAGGTCCCAGGTTTGATTCCGGTCAAGGGCATATACCTTGGTTGCGAGCACATCCCCGGTGGGGGTGTGCAAGAGGCAGCTGATCGATGATTCTCTCTCATCAATGTTTCTAACTCTCTATCCCTCTCTCTTCCTCTCTGTAAAAAATCAATAATATATATATATTTTTAAAAAGAAATATAGCTCATTTTTTTGGGTGGTTTTTTTTTTTTTTTTGATTGTTTTTTTTTAAAAGAATTTTGTGAGTTTATTTGAGCCAAACTGCCGACAATTGCCAGGAAGCAGTATTTCAATGGGTTGGGATAATGCTCCCGCAGCTCATGATTTTGCAGAGAGAAGATACACTTTTTCAGAGACTATATCAATGAGTCGGTCTGCCCAAATCCCATGTTCTCTCTGCAGTGGGGGAGAGGTGGGAGGGAGGCGGGGGTGGCAATCACGACGCTCACTTTCCTGGGGGAACACAGAATGGAAGCACTAGGAAATGCTTGGCAGAACCTATTCCAGCAGCTGAAGGTAGAGCCATTTTATGTCCCTGGCATTGATTTCTCTCTCTTTCCTTTGGATGTTCCTCCTTATTGACGACAGACAGTAAAGCACAGTGGTTAAGAGCAGAGGCTCTAGAGCCACGTGTCCAGGTGTGAAGGCAGGCTTTACCTTTTATTAGGTGTGACACTGTGTGATTTATTTGCCCTCTGCTTCACTGTTGTCATTTGCAAAATGAAGGGAATAGCGGAATTTGCCACAGAGGTTTGTTTTGATAAGGAAAGGAGTTGATACATGTGAAGTGCTTATGGGAGTTTGGCATATAATAAATGACCAACACATATTTATTATTAACATCATGGAGATATATCTGAAACTAATATAAAATGACATTGGTGACAGACAATTCAGATATATCTGAAACTAATATAAAATGACATTTTATGTGTCAACTGTGATTGACACATAAAATTAAAAACGTTGTATAGTTTTGTGGTGGACATGGAAAAATGAATAAAAATCAGATGGGAAGAACTGGTTAGACTTTTAAACTTTCTGCAGAATTCCGCTTTTCAATAAACATTGGTTCCTGATTTTACTCTTCACCGTTTCGCTATTATTTTCTTACTAGTAGTCCTGCCCACGAATCCATGCACCAGTAGCTCACCAGTAGCTCGCTGCTACCCTCTAGTAGCTCTCCCTGCCCCCTTCCCTCCCATTCTCACCTCATAGTGTGCTGCCCTGCTCCCTCCTGTAGCTCTCACTTGTAGCCAGTAGCTTACTGCTGCCCTCCTGTAGCTCTCCGCCTGCTGCCCCTACCTCTTGTAGCCCTCCTCCCCCATAGCTTGCTGCCCTGCCCCCTCCTGTAGCTCTCCGCTGCCCGCTTGTAGCTCGCTGCCCACCTCCTGCTGATCCATGATCTGGTACGCTTAAAGGTGTAACGACCATTTGCATATTACTTCTTTATTATATAGGCTCATGCCTCTCTATCTAGATTGCTTTTCACAGATTACTTTTTTGGTTGACTGTTCTGCTGGTGTATGAAGAGATACCTGGCTCTGATGCTGAAGTCTGCCTCCCCTGGGAGCGTCTTTGGAGGGGCTTCTGTTCTTCCTGTGGTGGATGCTTTCAGGGTCTCTTCGTTGGGTCACCTCTTCCTGGACTTTCCCCTTTGACCTTGGACTTGACTTATTTGGAAATACCAAGCATGATCCTGCCTATTAAGATGCTGAGATACTTACACAGGTGTCCTTCAAAATAACAATGGAGCTGGGTCTTTGACTAGCTTTTTATGTGCTTTCTCCTATTTTGCCAAGTCCGGAGGGCAAGGTGGCAAATTACCTGATTTCCCCCATTCCTCTATTCCCTAGAGAAGCTTAACAGCTATTTTCCAGAAGAAGCCAGTGCCAAATTGCTGTCCAAGATGCCTTTTCTAGGAATGCATTTCATCTAATCTATAGACATGTCTAACACCGGTAGTGTGATCATTTTTCATTACTCACTAAATTTACAGTGATAAATTGCAGTTACTATTGGCCATTATACTGTTTTACTATAAAACCTTCCAGGTACATTGGCTACCAAAGCAAATTAATCCATCCACCATCTATCTGTAGTGTAATGAGAAACTGAAGCTGATCATCAGCTAATACAGTACTTTGCTCTGGAAGTAACACTATCAATTCATACATGAAAGACTTTTCCTTGCTGCTCTGTTGCGTTCCTGTTCCTTTAAGTGCAGGGTTTTCACTCTCCACGGCAGCTAGACTCAACACGGTGATTGGGCTGTTGGTCTCGCTTGTTCATTGCCATTTGGGAAATCAGAGAGGTGCTAGGTTTTCAGAGGAGAAGAGGAGAGCTTGGGTGGAAGTCCTATTTCCAGCGTTGTACTCAAGTTTTCTGCTGAGCGTGTTGCAACCTGCTGTCCTAGTTGTGTTGTATTCTCTGCTCAGTCTGCTTACCTGTCTGTTGGGAATGCCTCACACACAGGGTGCCTGGGAAGCTGATGTCGTACATGAGGAATCAGGCAAGGAAAGAAATGACACTTGGCATCCAAGTATCCATTTTACCTCTGGCTCTCTGGAATAGGGAGAGGAGAGGTTTGGGATCGCAGTTCCACTTGTCTGCAGCTCTTTCTCTGTCCCTTACATCCTGGGCCCGTGGAGGAAGTGCTAGCATCTGTTTAGCACACTGGGGTCACCCAGCTACCGTGGCTCATGCACAGCTACTCAAGGGCTGAGGGGATCAATCTCTCCACATGCCTGTGACACTTTCGAGATGTGTCGTGGTTGGGGACTCAGTCTTACAGTTCACAGGAGACCTGTCATCTTCCCTGGTGGTGGCCATTCTTTTCAGGGCTATTTATTTATTTATTTAAAATATATTTTATTGATTTTTTTACAGAGAGGAACGGAGAGAGATAGAGAGCCAGAAACGTCGATGAGAGAGAAACATCGACCAGCTGCCTCCTGAACACCCCCTACCGGGGATGTGCCCGCAACCAATGTACATGCCCTTGACCGGAATCGAACCTGGGACCTTTCAGTCCGCAGACCGACGCTCTACCACTGAGCCAAACCGGTTTCGGCTTTTCAGGGCTATTTAAAATAATTTTTGTGTGCTGGTTTTTTTTTTTTGTTTTGTTTTATTTGGGGGGGGGTGGGGGGAGGTTTTGACTCTTTTGTAGCCCTCCCTTTATCTTAACCATGAATAATTACTGTTCTCATTCTTCTGCAAACATCTCTTGGAAATGCTCTGCTTGGTGCTCTGGGGAAACAAAGATGGATGGACATCCCCGCCCCCTTACCCTCAGGATCCAGTGGTCATGAGGTAGAACATGACACCTCACGACAAACAGTCAGGGAGCCGGCTGTTAGAGTGCTGGCCGACTCCGGACCCTGGAAATTTCCTTTGGAAACTACCTGTGCCACATCATTGCCTGGGACTTCACTTTGTTAACAGAACACACTGGGACAGTGTGGGCGGCCAAGGGTCCTCACGGGGCGTGCTTGGGGCTGGGAGGAAGGAGAGAGAAGGGAGCCAGGCCCCCTCAAGAGGTCCCGTGTCAGTCTCACTCCCCTTGTTCCAGGGTCTTGGTGAATCTGAGTTCCCAGAATTCACTGATATCTAAACTCTTCTCTGCACGGTGCTGTGTTGTTCTCAAACCACCTTATTTCCTTTCATCCTCCCGGAAAATAGGAAGTAGACATTATTTTTGTCTCACCCCACCCGCCACCCCCCTATTTTAATGGACAGGAAGGAATCTTCTGAGAAGCTGGTAACTTGTTCCAAGAAGTGATGGGCCAGGGACATGGGCCCCGGCAGTTGTCACTTGATCATTCACTTCTCTCTCACCACGTTTCCCCCAGCGTAAGTTTTGCCCTAAGTGCCTTCTGTTTGCGAAGAAGAAGGGAAAGTTCTTTCTAATTCTCTAAGGCCTGGGTACAGGCAGCCAGCATTCCCGCCAGGAAGAGCCAGGGGCAAGGGGCTAGGGGCACAGGAAGGTGGTCAGATGAGGAGCGACTCTCAGGCACGAGGTCCTCAGGGACTTTACTGCCACCACATGTGGCGGGCCTCACCTCGAGGTTCTTCACGCACCTCTGACCAGTGTTCTCATTGCTGTGGTATAGATCGGCGATTTTTAACTGGTGCGCACAAGAATTTAAAACATGCAATACTTGACTATTTGGTCAGGGGCACTCTTTTCCCTTTGATTGTAAAATAAATAAATAAGTAAATAAGTAAATAAATAAATAAATATGACATCAGCCAACACAATAGCCGCCCAGTATGAATGAATCAAAATTATAACTTTCCCCCCTGTCAGATATATATTATGTGCTGCAGAATTTTAGTAATTAGTTTATGTATGCCACAAGATGAAAAGGATTGAAAATGGTTGGTACTGTTGCTTAGTAAGTTTGGTAAGGTTCAGTGAACACCTGTTCAGCCCAGAGAGGTCAGAGCAGGTTGAAATCACCCCTGTGGATACTTTGCCCCATGTAGTTGGAGACTTGTCAGGCGTAGAGAGCTATAGGCACTGAGGTCACCACTTTGCCCTTTTTTATTTTTATTTTTATTGATTAAGGTATTACAAATGTGTGATTATTCCCCCATTGCCCTCCACCCTCCAATCCTGCCCTCACTGTCACCCTCTGTTGCCCATGTCCATTGGTTAGGCTTATATGCATGCTTACAAGTCTCTTGGTTGATCTCTCTCCCTTACACCCACTCTCCCCTACCTTCCCTTTGAGGTTTGAGCATCTGATGATGTTTCTCTTGTCTGGATCTGTTTTTGTTCATCGGTTTATGTTGTTCATTATCATCCACAAATGACTGAGATAATGTGATATTCATCTTTCTATGATGGACTTATTTCACTTAGCATAATGCTCTCCAGCTCCATCAGCTTTGCCCTCTTTCTTGTCTCATTCATAAGAGGGAGCATGTGATGATTGAACATATTGGTGGAGACCCCTACTGGATGGGACACTTATTAATGCTTCACATCCTCACTAGGGAGGGACCTCCAGACTGCTCCTGGTTCAGGTCCCTCTGCACAGGGTGTGGAGCCGCTGCTGACCTGGTGGGCCCCACACCCACACCATCCCCTGGAGAGGACTTGGACACCAAAGGGGATGCCCTGGGAAGTTCTGCCAGGATTTCCTGCGCTGCCGGGCAGCGAACCAAAGGTCATGGTCTCTGCAAACACACCGCCTCTGCGGCTCAGGAATGCCGGGACCACAGGAGTCCCAGTTAATTGATCGCACTGGGAAAACGACCTCATTGAAGTCCGATGTAGCAGGAAGAGGGGGAAGTGACAGAAAATGATTTAAAATAGGCTTAGCTGAAGAGCTAAGCTGCCTCAATCCTTCACGGAAGTCGGCAGAATGTAAATAATAAATCATAAATAAATAAAACTCAAGAGCTAAATATAAATAAAGGCCTTTTAAATATACCATCCCTCACAGCTGCGAGTGTTGCCAAGTGGAATCAGCCAGTGTGTATGCTTATGGGTACTCCTTCCTTGACACTAAGACTGGATTCTGCTTCAGATACTTTTTACCCAAAATATTTTAATCCAAATCCTATATATGAGCAATGATATGTAAAATGATGGACTGTGGTCTAAAGTGCTGAAGCAAGGCAACTAAGCCGATTTTTCAATCCCACTGGAATTTTAGGGATTGAAACTTTTAGTCAAACTACAATGTGAACCTCCCTACCTCATGAAGCACCATCAGATAAGTATACATACACACACATATATACCATAGACATATGTACATACACACACACACACACACACACACACATATATATATACACACACACACACACACACATAACTAAAAGGAAGAATGCATATTATGTATACAAGTATATATATACTTATATACTTTTATAATATACTTATATATTGTACTTTTACTAGGGATCCAGTGCACAAATTCATGCACCTTGAAAGGAACTCTGGCCTGGGAGGCTGAGGTGGACACAGGGGCGGGTCTCAGCCCATCCTCTGTGCCTCCACCTGGCCCCTCCCGCTATGGCCCCCCCAATCTCATGTCTGCTGGCAGCCCTACTCCCCCGCCACTGCTCCCATGCCTGATAGTGCTGACCTTGCTCTCACCTGCTGGCAGTGCTGAGTGATTGGGGCCAGTGTCAACAGTGGGTATAGCCGTGGCTGTTGCCCCAATTGCCCCTCAGGAGCAGGGGGAGGTGGAGAAGCCCTGAGGGGCAATTGGGGCCAGCAGCCGCTGCTCACACCCACTGATGGCGCTGAGCAGTCGGGACCCTTGGCACTGGCAGCAGGTGTGAGTGACGGGTGGGACCACGAGCTTGGGAGCAAAGAATTTTCAATAACCACCATAGGCTCACCCCAATGACAGCAGCCAATGCCCCACCTTGGTCTGGTACCTCTGCTTACCTGTTCTACTACAGCTGACACAGCCATGTTTGGCACTCTGCCATCTGCTGCCGACGTCCGCCATGTTCTGTGTGTGCCCCTGGTGGTCAGCGCACATCATAGCGAACAGTTGTTCGGTTTGGTTGTTCCACCGTTCCTTCTATTTGCATATTAGCCTTTTATTATATAGGATAATACATAGTACATATTTATATACTTTTATCATCTATACTTATATTCTGCCTTTTTGTTTTTCATTCTGTTTAGCACCGTTACTTTTTCTTTCTATCCTGTTTACAGCAGTGATACAACCTCTAGGAGGTTTATCCAATAGTCCATACGATAAAAATTGAGCAAACAAAATCATCCTTCAAAGCTTTAGAAAGGCACCAGCTTAGAGACCAATTACAGTCCCCTCCCTAGGTCCAACCTGGTCATTTTCCCCCTCCAGCGTTGGAATAAGGTTTCTTTGGTTGAACCTCAGGTGAGGTGCAGCGACGCTCACTGGATCCACTCAGCACTCACGCTGTGCCCGGCTCCCCCTGCAAGGGTACCAGATGGCATATGGATGGCATACTGCTCTCCAGTGGGCCCTCCCGCTTCTGCAGTCAGTTCATTTGGGAGCCAGTTGTGAGCTGTTCATGCCCAAACCTATTTATGCCTCTTGTACTTTTTCCATTGAAGACATATAACCGAATATTATGTAAACGGTTGATATGAATGTGAAAAGGAGAGGTGTTTCTATGAAAACTACACTGTTGTCTTACGTAGTTTGGCAATGATGAATTTGCTTAAGAAGCAAAAATTATGGCTAAATGAAATATAAACAAGATAACTCTGTAAGATTGGGGAAAGTCATAAAAATATAGGCAGATTCCATGTTCCAATGGATTTTCAGCTGTCTTTAGTTTCCCCCCTCTTCTTTAAAGAAACTGAACCTGCCCTGCCAGGATTGCTCAGTGGTTGAGCATTGACCTATGCACCAGGAGGTCGCTGGTTCGATTCCCAGGCAGGGCATGCCCAGGTTGCCTGGTCAATCCCCAGCAGGGACTGTGCAGGAGGTAGCTGCTCAATGTTGATACTTCTCTCTCATCAGTGTTTCTATCTCTCCCTCTCTTTTCCTGTCTCTCTAAAAATCAATAAAAATATTTAAAAAATATCTAAAGTAACTGAACCTGAAAATCATAGGTTTCTGATTTATATAAGAAAGACAATTTGGAATTCCAGACAATGGGACCATCTTTAAAGAGAAGGTGTGGCTCCTACACAAAGTTTGTGAATAAGTGTACATGCATATATTTAACTATATCAAATATCCATATATCAAATATCAACTAATATATACATATATACCAGAGGTCCAGTGCACTATATTTGTGCACAGGGGGCAGGTGGTCCTTCAGCCCAGCTTGCGCCCTCTCACAGCCTGGGACCCCTTGGGGGATGTCCACCGAGGGGTCCTTAGCGCTGCCTTGGAGGCAGGAGAGGCTCCCGCCACTGTTGCTGTGCTCGCCAGCTGTGAGCCCTGCTTGTGGCTGAGAAGCGCTCCCCCTGCATTGAGCGCTACCCCCTGGTGGTCATTGCGCATCATAACGACTAGTCATTCTGCAGTTTGGTTGATTTGCACATTAGCTTTTTATTATATAGGATATACTTAATGAGAGTATTATTTTTATGATTCATGCTTTAACCAGTTTTTTTCTTAGATTAACTCACTGTCAGTCCAATTGTCTTAGATTAGAGAAGTTTGTTTGTTTGTTTGTTTGTTTTTGTAGGGACGGCATGTTGCGTAAAATAAACATGTCTGCTGAGCATGTCCTGATGCTTATACTATGTAAGTTACAAGAGAACTGAGCCAGGCTGAGGAGTGAGCAGACACACATCTCCCTTATCCTGCCCATCAAGGAAGGACACCTGCTAGTTGAGAGAACTTGTGGGCAGAACCAAGTGCGCCAGCTTGTCTCTCCCACCACTCTCTTCCTCTTCCTCTTCCCTTCTTCCCCTCTTCCTCTCTCCCACCTCTCTTGTTCTGTCTCCCTCTTCCTCCTTCCAGCTCCCTAAGCAATGTAGTTTAGTTCAAAGAATTCTGAAATCAATAAGGGAGAAACCATTTGGAATTGAACAACAGTATATTTCAAATTACTTGTTCCAAGAAAGATAGGATCTTTGGCTTTAAAAGGTTTGAAATATATTTATGCAAACCCAAGAGAGAGAGATAATTCCCTTAAATAATGAGCTTTGATTTATTAAAATGTGACTTACATTAGGTAATATAGGATCATACCTATTTCTCATGAAGTGAGAGCAGGATATAGTGAAAGGAAACTTACTTGAAGTGGCTTAAAATCCAGTGTGTGTCAGGGCATCTTTCTGTTCTCTTTGGTCTAAAAACACTTTGGGAAGGCCTTCTCTTCTCTCCCTGCTGTGTCTAGACACTGGTACGTGTTCACAGACACATTTGAGAACCCTCAGGAAGACTAGTATTTTACTACACAGTGAGGTAGCGGTTGTCTTTAGTAATGAAAGCCATAGGAATGTGCTTTAATTTGTGATAATGTGGAGTGTTTGAAATCATAAAACAGGGTCTGACTATTGAGTTCCAATTCACCCAGAGAATGCAGACCCCAAAGATAAGAAGGCCAGAACACGAACTTCATGGGAAAGCATGAACCCACCACCTCCAACAAATAAGAAACAGTTCTTTGTTTCAGTAACAGTTCTTAGGGGTTTTATTTTGATAGATTGTGAGGTATTTTATTCTAGAGCATAAACCAGATGCTTCTCTCAGGTTAATAAGGAACAACTGATGGCTGCCAGATTAACTATAAAAAAAAATGTTTCTCTCTGCAGTTCTGGACAGTAACACGATTTAGTGGCATTTCACCTGAGTGGACATGTAAGATGGATGGATTTGTCTATTGCTTCTCAGGGCATAGTTCCAAATTTGGAGTTGGTGGCGGAAAAGATGGATGACCACGGAGATCTCCTGGTGAAATTGGTTAGATTTCCTCATTCCTCATTAATTCCTGGTTGACCATCATCCATCTCCATCTCTCTGACCCTACCCTGATGAACTATGATTTCTGAGGATTTTCTGGGTCTAGAATAACCAAAATGTTCTGACTGACCTCTGAATAGATTGAAAGAGCTACTCGGGTGACATCCCAGACTTAGGGAAGAAAGAGGCGTCTCAACCGTAAATCTTTCCCTTACGTTGAGTAACAATGGATTTTGTTTCTTAGCAATAAGGAGACACAACCGGGCAGGGGTGTGAAGTCTAAAGCTCAAGGGATGAGTTTAAGAGACAAATTGCTTCCACTGTTGTTCAGGTAAAACCTAGCAAAAGAGAGGCTTTGGTTTTTAGATTAAGTCTGATGGTGGAACTTGAAACCTTCCGTGACTAAGTAAGACTTACATTTGGAGCATAAGAAGAAGCAGAGGATTGTGGGAAATGCAGAGGCATCATTCGGGCCACTGAGATGAAGAGGAGACCCCTAACATCAATGGAAGGAGGAATAGCAATGCTTTGTGCATTTCTTTAAAACAATGCCCGTGTGCTTGCTGATTGCTGGCCTGACAGTCCCATCTACTTCCATGTAGAGTAGGCATATTGCCTTAATATTTCTTGCCCATGGTCTCAGACACACCTGTGCCACATGTTGGAGAAATGGAGCATTCCAGTGAAGCTGAAAACTGGTACATCACAGGTGAGAGCGTGCCCAGGAGGTGTCCATTGGTTTAAAGAAAAGCTAAATGAGTGTGACATTTTGGATAGCCCTTTCCTGCACTTGACAATATTTTACTAAGTCAACCAAGAGATACATCAAGATTTAAGCCAAATTCTCAGCGTTCATGCAAAGCCTAACCTCTTTTAAATAAATGGAATTAAAATAGGTGTAGAAGCACCAAGTTTCTTTCCAATTTCACGCTCTTGTATTTTGTAGTGCAGTTTTAGATCCGTTTGTGAAAACAGCCCCGAGAGACAGCTGGGAGAGGAACAGGTTTGCAAGTCTGAGACAAAGACCTCGTCTTGGGGTTCAGCTGTTTCCAGCTCGCCAAGTGACCTCAGCCCAGTTTCCTCACCTTAAAAATGGAAACGATCATGCTGACTGTCTTTTTTGTGGGGTGCAGTGGTGTCTGTGACCAGCACCATTGGCATCTTTGGGCTGGGAGGCTGAGGGAATCACCGCTCCTCTCCTTCCCGGGAACATGTGTGTAGGGATGGCACTAGCTTTACTTTCTCCCCGGTCTATATATACCTTTGTTGAAGCCAGCCACTGCACTGTCCGGCTACCCCAGGTCATTGTGATTGAATAGCTGAGGAGGGGCAGGCCATTCCTCCATGTTCAGGAAGTTTCATAGATGGATGATGGTCAACCAGGAATTAATGAGGAATGAGGAAATCTAACCAGTTTCACCGGGAAATCTCTGTGATCATCCATCTCTTCTGCCACCTGCTCCAAATTTGGACCCATGCCCTGAGAGGCAATTCTCCCGGACTCCCTCTCTTTATCATCTTCCAAACTGTCCCAGCGGCCAGTGCCTCGAAGTCTCCACGCCCCTTTCTCTTACTGCCACCTGCTATTTGTTTCACCAATAACGGACTCCAAGTGAATAGTAATTCTTCCTTCACAGCGTTGCTCACACCCATGACTTTATTTTCAGATAATGCCTACTGAATCCTACCCTGTGTCAGGCACTGCTCACCCTTTGCTGAGTTATCCTCCTGCTAACTTGAAAGCACTGAGGATAAGAGAGGTTGAGAGCTCCCCGACCGACAGCTGTTCCGGCGAGGGCCCGTCTCCCCTCCCCCCTCCCGCTCTGTGTCTTCATGCCTTCCTTGTGCAGTTGTCTCCCAACTGTTCTCCCCTGACCCGTCCCTCCTGCAGGCCACCACCAGATGTCCCTCTCCATGTCGCCATCTGATGCTCTTTTCTCTTCAAAAACATTTTTTAATTGAGGAATAACTGATGTAACATTATATTCATTTCAGGTGCACAATGTAACGATTCCATATTGAATATTGCTTTTTGTACCTGTCCTTCCTTGGAAAGCAAGGACTATATCGTTTCTGTATATATTTTTTAAATATATTTTATTGATATATATATATATTTTTTTTACAGAGAGGAAGGGAGAGAGAGGGATAGAGAATTAGAAACATCGATGAGAGAGAAACATTGATCAGCTGCCTCTTGCACACCCCCTACTGGGGATGTGCCTGCAACCAAGATACATGCCCTTGACCGGAATCGAACCGGGACCTCTCAGTCTGCAGGCAGACGCTCTACCCACTGAACCAAATCGGTTTCAGCATGTCTGTATATTTTTAATTGCTTTTTTGTTCTCATCCAAAGATATGTTTATTGATTTGAGAGAGAGAGAGAGAGAGAGAGAGAGAGGTTTAGACACACACACACACACACACACACACACACACAGATTGGTTATCACCTGTATATGACCTGATCAGGAATCGAACCCACAACCTTTTTGTGTAGGGGATGACACTCCAACCAGCTAAGCCACCCAGCCAGGGTTATACTGTCTCTATTTGAGGTTCACATAGCATCCACTGTAGAGTTTTGGGTCTAGCAGATATTCGGTATATATTTGCTGAAAGAAAGCAAAGAACAAAAAAGATAGAAAGGAATCAGTAATATTAATAATCACTTAACCCCCTTGCTAGCTTGCTTCCTCTGACAGCCCTGTGCGATAGGCACTATTATTTTTCAGTCCCATTTTACAGGCGAGGAAGCTGAGGCAAGAGCAGTTAAGTAACTTGCCCAGGGTCACAGAGCCGGCAAGCGCCAGGCAGGACCTGAACCCAGGGCGTCTAGCTCCTGAGTCTGCTCTTCCTCTCTCCCCGTGTGCTGCAGTGCCAGGAAGGATCGACAGACAGGGAAAGACACAGAAAGAGGACGAACCTCACATCAGTGCCCAAGTTGAGGGAGCAGAGAAAATTGGCTTAGGCTGCCATGCTCGGTCTTCCTTTCATTTAAACTGAGAAGGAAGTACCACTGGTCAGCCAGAGCCGTGGCCAGGTGGCCGAGTGTGGCCACTGCCTGGACTGCTGTTAGAAACAGGTCATACCGTGAACTTCCCTGCATACCGTGCCCACGTTTCCTTCCGTTCATCACCGGAGCCAGCTATGAAACCCCCATGCCCCCACTCAGAGTGGCTCAGGGAAGGGAGGGTTGCCACTTTCTACCGGAAACTCCCTCCCGAGCATGTGCTGCGTATGGACCGCTCCCTCACAGGAGGGAGTCACGGACGTGGCCTCCCCGTGGCCAGCATGCAGAAGCAGATGTGTCTGTCAGGTGTGGCTGAAACAAGCTGATAAGGAATCTTTAATGGCATTTCTCTTCAGAAGCAAAACTCTATTTAGCCCATGGTTCACGTGATTGGTTTTTAACCAAGGGGGCCCCGGTAGCCACTGGCATTTCTGCTTATGTCAGCACCACGTTTCTCTCCCACACAGGGACGTCTCTCCTGAGCGTATCGTGAGGCCAAGAGCATGTAAGAGGAAGTGGTCTCTCCTCTAAGAGCAGGGAGAGACGGCTGTGCCAGCATGAGTTGCAGGGAACGCTTTGCACCAAAAATCCGCGAATACTAAATAGAATCCGACTCCAGACTCGGTGAATCAGAGCTGAATCATATGTGAGCGTGTGCTGCATTCTGAGGGATTCCCTCTGCCCCCAGCCCCTGTCGGGGGAGAAGCACCGCTTATCCTGTGCGAGGAAAAGCCGTTGAGGACATCCAGACCACGGGCATGTCTTTGCGGTGATGTCATGGACGCATTGAGTCTTTATTGTGGCTCAACTAGCACAACTTAGCAGACTAATGAAAAGTGATTTATTCTTCCTGATACACAGAACATTTAGTTCTGTCTCTGCCGCTTTGAGTCCAAGCAGATCTGCCTGGCCCCAGCCCTGCCCCCCACCTCAGCCCACGTGCACTACCCTCATGTAGAGCTCATGGTACAGTTTTGTCCCGCTGCCCTGCCTGTTTCTGGTAGTTAAGGACTGTCTGAGCAGCGTGAACGTGGGTTACTCTTCATCTGGTTTTTTGGAAGAACTGTGCATGAGGGTAGCTTTTCACCTGAAAGTCTAAACCACAGAGAGAGTGTCCAGGAAGCAGAGAATGAATGGCCCAGGTGACTTGCTTGTCTTAGTAGCTCCGCGGGACTGTAGGCACTGCTGTGCAGGGGACGGAGCCCAGCCAGACCCCGAGCAAAGCCCCCTGGGATCTCATCTCCGTGCCACGTTTTACCAGCTCGTGACTTTGGCCAAATGGACTCGCCTTCTGAATCTCAGTTCCCATCTGTGAAATAGGATGACAAGGCCACCGTAAGGGCTGCAGACACGGTACAAAGTGCCTAACACTGGTGTGCAGTGTGTGAGCGGTTTTTGTTGTTGCTGCTGTCACTGTCACTGTCATCACCGCTACCTCTCCAAGACGCTCTTGGGGACGGGAAGAACCAAGGGGAACTTGACTGCTGTCGGCCTCCCATGCCCATTGGGCAGAGCTTTAATCTCTAAAGCTCCCTGCCTTTCTCACTGTAGCGGCTGAAATTGCTCCTAAAACAGGAGAAGTAAACATACACACTGCAGCCGCACGGGGATGAAAACAAAGGGTGAAGTCCCCTCACTCCAGCAGCGGGTTCCCTCTTGCTTTTTTGTTTGCTTCCTTCCGCCTGTAAATATTGCCAGGCACCCAGGGTTCAGGGGTGAGCCACAGGGGCCAAAGCTGAATCAGACACGGGTTCTGTCCTCAAGGACTTACCACCTACCAGGAAAGAGGAAATGCCTGCAAACATCTTGAAAGGTAGGTAGGAAATGGTAGGACCCTAGAGAGATACCACTGAAGGGCCATGCACTTGAGGAGGGATTTTAGCTGGAACGGAGCACACAGGTCTTAGGGAGCAGGCAGCCTTGCATCGTCAAGAACAAGATTCTAGGGTCGGAGCACCAGGTGTGAGCCAGGGCCTTGCTATCTACATGCCGAGGCTGAGCAGGCTAGGCCCCATCTCTGTGTCTCTGCTTTCTTGTCTTTTAAACGGGGATCATGCCCAGCTGGTGTGGCTCAGTGGTTGAATGTAGACCTATGAACCAGGAGGTCATGCATGGCTCGATTCCTGGTCAGGGCGCATGTCCGGTTGCAGGCCTGATCCATAGTAGGGGATGTGCAGGAGGCAGCCGATCAATAATTCTCTCGCATCATTGATGTTTCTATTTCTCTGTCCCTCTTCCTTCCTCTATGAAATCACTAAAAAGACATTTAAAAAAAAAATAAACACATAAAACGGGGATAAAAATGGGATGTTACCTCTCAGGGTTGCTGTCAAGATTAAGTGAGGTATGTAATGGCTTTGAGCAGCGCCTGGAATGCAGTGAGTGCCATGTTGGTGTGAGTTAAATGAATTTGCCAAAGTGCAGGCATGGGCTTACCCGTTGAACAGGTGGGCAGTGTCCTCTCCACAAATGGTAGAGATGGAGGGTCGATAAGTCAAGGTGGAGGTGCAGGGCTGGGGCAGGTGAGAGGGAGGGAAAGGCAGCGAGGGACAGGAGTGTGGTGTCAGGCCAGGAAGCTCAGACTTCCCTGAAAAGGCTAACGGAACTCAGTCTTGCAGAATTCCGCAGCCCGTGTGTGAAGCCGGAACCTGAACCTGTCTCGGACAGGTCTCTACATCTCAGTCCCAGTGAGCATGGCCGTGAACCCGACGCCAGCAGGCACGGGATCGAAGCTTGGATTATCAGGGCTCAACACGTAGCCTGCGGGGCGAAGCCTCTGGGGAGACATGCATGGGGGCCCTCTCAGGAAGCTGAACTGGGGGAGCCGTGCTTGGGGGTGGGGGAGGAAGCATCACACCATCACCCCCTCCCACTGCTTCCTTTGCAGGTTACAGACTTGCAGGTTACCGACGTTTCTCCTTAGGGCAGAGCCAGCTGTTGGGTGTGGGTTTATGTCCCCTGGGCCTGGCGGTGCCTGCAGTCACTGTCACTCTCTGTGCCCGGGAGGCGGAGGGGGATGATAAAGCCCATCACCGGAGCCTGTGCTTTCAGTCCCGGGCAGAGGCGCTGGGTCGGGATGGAGACCCTGGCTCGCCGCCCTCGGCTGCACACGTCCGGCCGGACTCAGCGGGCCCTAAGGACGGGCTGCTCCCGGCGCCGAGGGCCCAGAGAGGATGCCCTGTCATCTGGGGTTTGTTTCTAGATGAAAACCTGGAGGGTGGGAATGCCTGAGGTTTGACATGCTTGTAACTTTGGCTGTGTGAAAGGCTACCTTCGATTTAAACAAGATCATCCAAGTTATCTCTGGGAGCACGATACTGCTTTAAGTGTTATGGGGATGTGGGGGCAGTTCTTAAGATCTCATGTCAGTCATTGCAAATTCTTTTTGGAACAGGTAGTATAGAACTCATCTGTATCTGAACCCAATCTAGACGGATTACCATAAAATGTAATGTGGGAACAGAGAAAGGATAAAGTGCGGCTATGGAGTCATTTGTTGCTCTGGAGCTCTCTCTCTGCATCTTCCCTTGGGAGGGTCTGGGAGGGAAATAGCACCTCATTGGCAGCTGGAAGAGCCACCTTCTGGCCCGGCCGCATCGGCCGGCAGTCGATGGTGCCCGAAGGATCTCCAGTCAGGTGCCTGGGCCCTTTCTCACAGGTCACCTTGCCTTCTCTGAAGGTAGACAGCACCTTTGTGAAGAATGGGAAGTTTTCGCCCTAGCCAGTTTGGCTCAATGGGTAGAGCACTGGCCTGCGAATCAAAGGGTCCTGGGTTCGATTCCAATCAAGGGCATGCACCTTGGTTGTAGGCTCCTCCCCCCTGGCCTGGGCTCAGGTTGGGGTGTGTGGAGGAGGCAACCAGTCAATGTGTTTGTTTCTCTCACATGGATGTTTCTCTCGATCTTTCCCCCTCTCCTCCACTCTCCTTAAAAATCAATGGGAAAATATCCCCGGGTGAGGATGAACAACAACAAAAACAATGGCCAGTTTTTGCTGATTTCAGCTTGAAAGGCACTTTCCCCCACTCCTGCAGGGGCTGTGCACCAGGGCATCCTATGCCGGACTTGGAACCCATCCTGACCCGTCACATCCTCACCGAGGAGGGAAGCTGTCCCCATCCAGCCCCACCAGCTTCCATGGGAGCAGCACATGTTTGTCCGGAGGCAGGATTTGGCTCCTTCAAACGTAGGCCTAAAGGGCCTGCTTAATATATTATGTAAGAGAGAGTGAGGTCATCTAAACAGTCATGCCTCCTACCTTGAACCCGAAGTCGTCCTTATTTGGTGCTTCCAAAGTTAGAAAACAATGCCGGCAGCAGACGCTCTCCCAGGACCGTGAAGCAATAATGGCTCCCTTGTTCCCACAGGGGTTCTGTGACGGTGGTGTCAGCGGAGCAGGCTGCTGCTGCGTGTGGCCCTTGGAGTGGGGACTGGCGTCTTTCGCCCTCTCAGCCTGCTTAGAAGGATCAGTTTGGCGCCCACTGATGGCGCCCCCCACCTGCTATCAGGATGCCCGTGCATCCCTGGGGGGAAGTCTACACCGCCCTGGGGTGGGAGTGGGGGTAGGGGTCGGGGAGCGGGGAGAGGGGAAAGTGATGGGGGAGGGGAGGGAGAGTGGGAGGAGGGAAGAAGGAGGGGTGCGAGAGGGAGGGCAGCCCCAGCACTGTGCAGGGCCCTTTGGCAGTGGAGTCCCAGAAGAAATAGCATAACACTCCTCTCGGATCATCGTTTTGGCCAAGCAAAAGGTAGATCGAATTTCACCCTTAAATAACTGTCTTCTGTGTGTAAACAGTTACAGCCATTAGTCTAAAACTTCAGACCTCAGCTTTGGATGGGTTTCTTTTCCGGACCTTAGCTCTGGGGGCCACGCCTCTCCGCTTTCGGAGCCTCCGGTGAGTCCGTCAGAGCCGGCAGCCCCTGCTCTCCGAGTCTTAAAAAGCCGTGCATGGGCACAGGCAGTGAAGGGAGATGGGGAGTGAAGAAAATCCACTGACTTCTCCTCTTGGGACCTAAATCCATGTTAGTCTCCCGCTGGCATCGAACAAGAAGTGCCAGCTCAGCCAGGGGTGCCCAGGAGGTTGCAGTTCGATTCCTGGTCAAGGGCACACGCCCTAGTTGTGGGCTCGATCCACAGTGTGGGGTGTGCAGGAGGCAGCCTACCAGCGATTCTCTCTCATCATTGATGTTTCTATGTCTATCCCTCTCCCTTCTTCTCTGACATCAATAAAAATATATATATTTTTAAAAAAGAAATGCCAAAATATTGAAGCATGGCATGCTCATGCTTCTCGATGGGAAGAAGAGGTTGTGTGAAGGAGGCCTGGGTCTCTGCAGAGTGGTCGAGAATTCCATCCAAAGGCTCGTCTCCCTTAAGAAGTAAACATATTCCGTGGCAGCAACGATGTTGCCAAGTATATTTACTCCAGTTTTAGGGACAGAAGGGCAGGCGTGTGGCTGCTCCTTGACAGTTGCTTTTTTGGATATAAATTTCTGCGTGAGCTCCCCCAAAAAGAGAAGAAAACAGCAGCTTGACTTCTTCGGCATGCCCACGAATCGGAGAAGCCACAGAGAAGGCAATGGGTAATTGGTTCTGTTCTCCAAAGACCCATCCCGACTCTGAACGGACCCGGGCTTGTGTTCAGCCATACAGGTGTTCAGCCTCTGCCTGCAGGAGGACACCGATGGAGGCTGCCTTTCTGCAGATGTCTCTAAATGTCAAACACATGAAGAGAAAATCCATTGACACTGTTGTCACTGTGGCAATGTGGCCATGCCCCGGATGACACTCACCTAGGTGAGTCGGGGAGAGATTATGAAAGACAGCAGAGAATCCCCTACCATGGAGAGCAGCTTATTTTATAGTGGGCGAAGCCACAGAGTCTTTCTGAAATGTTGGCTTGAGGGCTAAAACGCTGAACTTATTCTTTAGCCACGGTTAGGTCTGATTAAGCAACAGCGTAAGGACATGAGAATCTTACGTTTCGGCAAGCAGTGACGTTTGTTGCTAAGTGTACGTTTTAGGAGCTCTGTGATTTTAACAAAGCGGTTGCTTCTGGTGGCAATCCATTGGACTTGTCGTATCACATTAAGTTTTATCAGATTGTGTCTGATAGGGACGTTCACCAGCCTGGTTCCCAACATAGTGTGTGCTCCCTGCCTTTATGCAAGTGAGACTGGAGCCACCCGGTAATATAAATGAGGTCACCTTCATTGGCCTAGTTAACGCTCTGCCACTACGGGGACGTCAGGGCCCCAGCGAGCAAGTGAGCGAGCGAGTAGCCTGCTAGGAGGGAGATCTCATGGCAGAAATTCCTCACTTGCAAGGTTTAAAAAAACTCAGTTCTTCAGTCTGTGTTTTGCACGAGCACAAACCTTACCCTGAATATAGAGAGCTAAAAAGGAACCTTTCCATGGTACGGCTCCCTTAAATGAGCTCATTTAATCTATTCATCCGTGTGAGCTGACTCGTGCCTCGATAGTGGAGGCCAAATCCAAAAAAAGAAAAAAGCAAGTCTGTGGCTCAATCCGAGGGAAGATGTGGAACAACTGAGTAGCATCCTGGGCTGGGGAGCCACTGACTCCACCGCAGGCCCAGAAAGCAGAGTTGCTGGCGCCTCCTCGCCGGGCTCGTTAATTAGCATCATATTTTGGCTTCACAAGTGTCTTTGGCACATTCACATTTCTCCATTCATTGCGATTCTTCATCAGCTTCCAATCTTACGGTCTAGGTCTCAAACTTCCGATGAGGTCAGACGCTCCAGAAAGATGTCACTGTTGATGTTTTTTAGTATTTTTCAATATTTCCACCTTGCCAGCGTTCCCCAAAGCATGCTCCAGTAAAAAAATCTTTACCTGCCGAAACCGGTTTGGCTCAGCGGATAGAGCGTCGGCCTGCGGACTGAAAGGTCCCAGGTTCGATTCCGGTCAAGGGCATGCACATCCCCAATAGGGGGTGTGCAGGAGGCAGCTGATCAATGTTTCTCTCTCATCGATGTTTTTACTCTCTATCCCTCTCTCTTCCTCTTTGTAAAAAAATCAATGAAATGTATTAAGAAAAAAAAATCTTTACCTGAAGGCCAGGATGTTTACCTAGGCCAGTGGTCGGCAAACTTACTAGTCAACAAGAGCCAAATATCAACAGTACAATGATTGAAATTTCTTTCATGGGCCACGAAGTTTCAATCGCACTGTACTTGCGTGCCTGCGTGTGGTATTTTGTGGAAGAGCCACACTCAATGGCCTAAAGAGCTGCATGTGGCTCGTGAGCCACAGTTTGCCGACCGCTGTTCTAGACCTTCATCTCTTAACACAGGAAGAAGTTCTTGAGAAGGGAGGCAGCTTAGGAGGTTTGGACTCCAATTTCCATGACAGGATTCACAGCCCAGTGTCTCTGCCCAGTGTCTTCAGCCTGTGAAGCCAGAGGCCCATCCATGCAGAGTTGGTTGTGCTGCTGAAATTCCGCTGGTGTTCTGCCTGGATTCTGGCCGTGCATTTGTGTACCTCATTTAGTTAGCTTCTGGTGGCTTCCCCTTTCTCCGAGAAAGCCAGCTGGTGGAGGACACCTGAAGCAAAGTCAGGACAAGGAAAGGTGTTCGGAAGTGGTGCAGAGGCTGAAGGGACTGTGGAATTACCCCTGAAAAGCCAGCGTTGGCCCCAGCGGCTTTACAACCCCACGTAGTGTTTGGGTAACATTTGGTCACGGCGCTAGAATCCTCATAACTGGACGGATTTATGCTTTTTGCTGTCTTTGGAGAAATGAATTTTATGAATGTTTCTATTTAAAGAGAACAGAACAATCACAGGAGAAACCCCAGTCCCGGTTACCCTGCCTCCTCCACACACATAGTATTCTAATGTGGTTTATTCCTGAAACTGACTCATTCAGCTTTTCTCCTGGAAGTTGTCAGTATGGGTGCCTAGTTAATGGAGAAAACCAGCGCGGTGCCCAGGCACAATGCCATGACTCATTCCTGGCATTTCAGGGGCTTTGTGATGGAAATCATCGTTCCAAGCGACAGTTCTCACCAAGTGGATCTGTGAATGTTAATGAAACCAAGTGCAGTCTCCACAGCTCCCGCGTAACTCTCGCCATAGATCTCGTGTCTGCTTATGAAGTCATAACCCACACATGCCTGAATACCACAATACTGTTCTAATTAGTCTTTTAAAGCACAGTGAGATATTTGGCTTTGGTGAAAGGAGAAAATTCTCACATATGTTGGAACTGTTTGATTAAAAGGCATTTTTGACTACTGAATTTGTCTCCTGGGTTTATGCTAGTATCTACTGGCTTTTTAAATAGTTTCTGATGAGATGCAGCCAATTCATTCTATCTCCCTACCTACTTACCTACCTACCTACCTACCTACCTGTCTGTAATTCTGAGCATGTGCATACAGTATGTGTGTATATACTAGATAATCCCAACCTGTTATTTTACCTTCTGCTTGACCCAACTTTGTCCCCAAACTTCTTTCAAGTGTCATTCCCCTTTCTTTGTACTATGTAAGATTTAAAAGTAATAAAACAACCAGGGAATAGATAGAAGGAAGAAGTGGGGGAAACAAAGATGTATTTCAAATGCTTATTTTTCATTGACTTGGGTCTGAATTTCGTGACTGACAGACAGGTAGGATTTTGCCCCAACTCAGATGAGCCAGTTTCCTGTCGTTCTTAGAGACTGGGATGAAAGGTCAAGTATTGGAAGTTGGTTTTTGGTGATTCTTATTCTATAGAACATCGAACCAGGGATATTTTGGAACTGCTCATTGGAAAGTAGACAATTTAGAAGATTATTTTTAGCAAAAGAAGAGAATGAGCAATATATCCTATCACTCAGCCACTTTATTCTGATCCAGTCTTCTCTAACAATAGCTCCCTGCTATGTGCTCTTGAAACACAAGTGCTAATATCATGAGAAATGAGTTACATGAAAAACAGTCTAATTTGTTCTAAAAATACCAATCTTCAATCAAGAATGTTTAAACTTTCTTCCCTTTCCAGATGATGCAAGATTCCAGGCAAAGACTGGGTTTCAGAAGACACCCTGAGGCCTGAGTAGGGTTTGAGCTATAGGAGTAGAGATCTTTAGACAAGGGCTTTCACAGTGCGTCCGTGGGTGCACAAACCATTGTTTTCCATAACCTTCTTTGGGGATGAAAAGGCATTGTCTTTATTTTTTCCTCACGAAGAGACTGCAGCACAGGAGATGACATTCCCAGACTTAGAGCCTAGTGTTTCTGAGGTCCCATCTGCTGTGGGGAGACAACTCTGACCCACACCACTGTTGCGTGGCTGTATTCTGCATGGTAACTGTTCCCCGTACTTGTCCTTCCCCGTTCGCCTCTCAGAATGGGTAGACGGAAATACTCCTGTTTGAGAGCCTTCAAGATTTGACTCGACGATCTTGCCTGGGACCTGGGACAGAGAGGACAGGAGAAGATAGTGATCTGGAGGATATGGAGGCAAAGTGATGGTGGGACAGGTGTGTGTGTGTGTGTGTGTGTGTGTGTGCATCTCCAAAGATGGAGTCTGTGTTCCCAGTCCCACTGAGGCCACACTCCTTTATCTTTCGCCATCATTCCTTCCCCTCTTGTGTCTGCTAGGAAATCTCGCAAGCATGTCTGAGGTCACCGTGTATTTCTTTACACAGAAATCCTTTTTTAGGCTTCATGTAGTTGTAGAATAAGAACTATGCTGGTGAAACTCAAGTATTGGTCTTAATACAACTGCCAGATTTTCTGTTTGAAAAAAATTTCTTTGCCCTGGCAGGCATTGCTCAGTGGTTAGAGTGTCAGTCCATGTCCTGAAGGGTCTCAGGGTTTGATTCCCAGTCAAGGGTATGTGCCTGGGTTGCAGGTTCTATCTCTGGCCTCTGTCAGGACATGTGTGGGAGGTAACCAATCAATATGTGTCTCTCACATCCCTCTCTCTCTCTCTAACTCTCTCTTTTTCTCCCCCCCCCCCCCCCCCCGCCTTCTTCCTCCCTTCCACTCTCTAAACATCAATGGGAAAAAATATCCTCGGGTGAGGATTAACAGCAAAACTTTTCTCTATAAAGTACTTCTCAGGAAATAAAAATAAGGCAATGCATGGTGAATTGGGTGTTAAATAATTGCCGCTCATTTTTTGAACGAGTCCTGTTGAGGGGTGTAATTTTCAGGTCTCAGAGAGGCTAGGATTGCGAATGTCTCTGGACTGGGAGCAGAGATGATGTATAGGATTATAATGTGAGTATTGAGGCTCTTTTTATGTACGATTCCTTTTTTATATGGTTATTTGAAAAGAAGGTTAACTAAACTTAAGTTACCCAAACTTAGCCACATTTGTTAAATCTTCATCTCTGGGAAACTGAACGATGACTGAGTTGAAACAAGATCCAGAAACCTCCGTTTCAGCACATTCTCCAGTTTATAATGTTAAGGCTTACAGAAAACTTAATCCGAAAAACCAGCATCCCTGAGACCTAATGAAGCAGTTTATATTCTTTAAAAAAAATACAAAAACAAAAAAAAAACTTTTTAGAAGCTTGTTGCCATGAAGACTAAAACAAACCTCCTGCTTTTAATCTTGTCTGCTGACATTGCCAGTAAGAGTGTTGTTGTTGTTAGATAATCATAATGGTATGTTCTGGAGGCCCTTCTCCCCTCACCCGACACACCCAGTTCCCTCACGCCCGACCAGCGGAGCCAGAGAAAGAAGAAGAAAGCAGTGTCTTATTTGCTTTCAGAGTCCGATTCTCTATTGCTTTAGAGACATGCTGGGATTTGCTCCTCAACTATTATTCAATTCCCAATGTCCACCCAGGTTTAGATTCACTCGTAGGAAGAGCCATATAAACGAGTGGACCGGACTGGCCGTGCTGTGCAGGACTTTCCTGCAGGAGCCTGAGCTCAGCCTGAGGGTGAGGAGGACCTCGGACCCCGGGCCGGGCTGAGAGCGGGAGTCAGGGCTGCCCCAGGGCCCTGCATGCCCCTCGCCTCCACCAGCCCAGTCAATGCTTGTTTTGGAATTAGATGTGGTAATGTTTAGAAAGATTTTTGAAAACGTTTTTAAAAAATTGATTTCAGAGTGAAAGGGAGAGAGAGAAAGAGACAGAAAGGTCAATGATGAGAGAATCATTGATCGGTTGCCTCCTACACGCCCCACACTGAGGATGGAGCCCACAACCTGAGCAAGTGCCCCAACCTGGAATCATCAAACAGTGACCTTCTTGTTCATAGTGACCTCCTGGTTCAACCACTGAGCCACACCGGTTGGACTGCAAACTTTTTATAAAAGTACCTCACAGATGTGTAAAATATGAGTTAGAAACTAAACCACAGCTTCGTAGGTAAATTTAATTATGTGTGTGTCTGTCACTGTGTATGGGGTACACCGGTAATTCTGGGAAAGCTTTTAGTCACTTCTGGATAGAGCCCCAAAAATATGCAGGAGACCGTCAGCAGTTTCACAAAGTTTAAACAAAGTGAGAATTGGAAATCTCCCAAGACAGGCAGGGAAGGTAACTGGGTCAGACCCCTGCTCTGGATGGTGGTGAGATTAGTGACTGATGCTATGTCCCAGGTCAAGAAGAAATGCAGAGCTAGTGGCGACAGCTGTCCTGACATTCATGGCCTGTGTGGTTACAGGCTGGCCTCCCGCGGGCGGTAGGGACGAAGAGATGAACGTACCTGAGGTGGGTCCATTGAAAGACTGTGTGGGTGAGGAGTCCCTGGGTGAAGAAGGACCCTGCGCTGATCCCACAAGATAGCCTGTAATGTCCGGGGTCATGGGGAGTCTGCCGCATGCATGACAGACTCAAGATATGAGTTTGTAGGAGAAATGTCCGTAAGTTGTACTTATTTCTCAGGACTCAGAAAGCAGTAGAAGTCATTGGGGCTTGCTCAGGGCCATGTATCCTCCGTTTCATTCCATTTGCTCTCCGCTGTGGCCTCTCCACCTCCCAGGCCCGGACAGGTGGAGTCACAGGCAAGTACAGGAAGGTGGTTTCCCAGGGGCAATGCCAGTGGTGGCCAAGTGACAAAGACACGACGATATCTAGGTCCCTACCTCTCAACCCTGCCCCTCCCAGCACACATCCCACTGAAGACTCATTGTGTGCATCTTTCTGACATTTCCCAATTCCTGATATTAATGCTCACTGATCATCGGTTATGTTTGAAGCCAGGGGTGGGGGACCTTTTTCCTGCCAAGGGCCGTTTGGATATGTATAACATCATTTGCAGGCCATAAAGTATTATCGACTTAAAAAGTAGCCTCCTATATTTGGTCAAACATTTAATTAACTCCCCCCTAATGCCTTGGCAGGGCCAGAGCACATGATTTCAAGGGCCTTCTTTGACCCTCTGGCTGGACGTTTCCACCCATTTTAAGCAATTACTCTTATTCCAAAAAGTATTTAAGGTAAGAGTTTCTCAGCACATAATTGGCTTCCCAAGGTGTTTTGCTCTAGGTTTATACTCTGTGGCTGAACTCTTCAAAGGATAAATAGAAAAGATAATGCGACGGGGAATAAGCACGTGCCAATTAAAGCGCAACAAGGAAACATGCTAAGACCAAACTTCCACTCTACTAACCATGTAGGCCAGCCCTGTTTTTCAGGCATTCGGTGGCTTTTGTTTAAGTAACGCTGCCTTGTAGCTAGGCCTGCTAGAAAGGAAGGAAATGAGTGAAGACAGAAAAATACTGCATTCAAGGTTGCTGGATACCTGGGTGAGCAACACTGTGCTCTCGGCAGCCAGCATATCGTTTTCCTCCGCTGTTAGCCGGTGCTCAGGGCTGTTCAAGGCGGGCTCTCCCCAGAAACGCCGAGGACCCGGTGAGCCCCTGCCCGGTTCCCCAGGGACGGAAGTGTGTGCCAATATTCCGGCCTTTATAGCTTGGCTCCTAGGACCGTGCGAGAGGGCTGTCATCTCTCAGTCACAGAGTCCGCTTCCTCTGAGACAGCCCTGGGAAGGATGGACTAGATCAGTGGTCGGCAAACTCATTCGTCAACAGAGCCAAATATCAACAGTACAACCATTGAAATTTCTTTTGAGAGCGAAATTTTTTAAACTTAAACTTCTTCTAACACCACTTCTTCAAAATAGACTCGCCCAGGCCGTGGTATTTTGTGGAAGAGCCACACTGAAGGGGCCAAAGAGCCGCGTGTGGCTCGAGAGCCACAGTTTGCTGACCATGGGACTAGATCCATCTGATTCCAGGCCCCAGTGGCCGTGAGGAGGGACAGAGCGGTGCCAGGGCTCAGGAAAGTCAGGGAAACGCCCATTTCTGTCCGGGAAGACCCACTTGGGTGGCCATGACGCCCGGAGCCCAGCGCACTCCCTTGGTTCTAAGTGAACTTCACTGGAGTCCTCCTCGTTCCTAGAAAGGCTGAGAAGTGTGGGGGGGAGGCTGAGCTGGAGATGGGGGATCCAGAAGGGCCCTGTCTCCTTCAGACTCATCAACTGATAGGGTTCTCCCACAGACCATCACTTCTCAGCTTGATTTATTCCTGCATCAGAGCCTGCGACGCACACCCTTCCCCTCCTCCCAGCACAGCTCCGAAAACGCTCCCTGACTGCACATTTTTTATCAGAAACTTTAGATGACTTCCTGCAGATTGCCTGTTTCACGAAGGAGGAGGAGGAGATGGTATGAGCTGAAAACAGTCTCTTTGAAAAGACAGTTTAAGCGATGGTTTGAGCAGAAAAGAAATCACCTTTTTCTTCTTCAAAACAAAAGGCTTTTTCAAGCCAGCTGATTGGAGACTAAATTGTTCCATACGGAGAATGGAGGTGGGGGGAGCATGTCTCCAGGTGTATCCAGGTGGGCGCAGACTCTTAGTGAGTGGCGGGTGGGTGAGATCTTCTGTATGGACTCCTTGGGGCTCACAGAAAACGGGTTTTTCAAATCCCGTCACTTCCAAGTCCAGGTAAAATATTGGCATAAACATTAGAGTTTTCAAAGTCAACCCGCCATTGGCTCAGATGTTAATAGAAAATCAGGAATCAAGAAAAGTGAGCAGGTGGAGATTTTACAGTCATTCTTGGTTTTAATGTATATGTGCTTATTGTAATTAGAGAAGCACTCCCACCCCCAAAACCCATCCTAGGCAGTAAGTGCTCACCCCTTGGAGGCGAATTGTTTTTTAAGGGTACCCCCCTAAGGGCCACTGCTTGTGCAAATTAACGGACATTCCTAGAAAAGCTCCATGGTGTGCCAGTAAATATTTACTCCGTTCCCGACACTTCAAAGGACACCCCGAAAAGCGCTGGTCCGCTTCCAGAGGGCGAGCGGTTTACTCTCAGGAAATGGATTACACACTTGTGGAATCAGACCAACACCCAGACTGCTCAGTTTCAACATACTTTAAAATGCAAAACTCTCAAACCTTTTCCAGATGGGCCGAGACTGGTGAGGGAGCGGGTGGGGCCCAGCAAGGCCGGTTCAGCACCGTGATGGTGGACACTGGCTGGTGGTGGATGGCCATGACGGGGCACCCCCTGTGCCTGTAGAGAGAGGCCTCCCATGCCTGCTCTGTTTGCATTTGCCAAACCCCCACGAGAAACCAGGGGAATCTGTGCAAAGGCCAATGTGCT
This sequence comes from Pipistrellus hanaki, assembly GCF_964339955.1. Taxonomy (NCBI): domain Eukaryota; kingdom Metazoa; phylum Chordata; class Mammalia; order Chiroptera; family Vespertilionidae; genus Pipistrellus; species Pipistrellus hanaki. The sequence continues at coordinate 35,900,909 of NC_140503.1, read as the reverse complement.
CAGCTGAGATGCTACTCCCTTACGTCCCCCCCCCCCAGTTGCCTCTGCTGGTTTCACTTCTCTGCTGCAGCTGCCTACAGCTGTCTGGGAAATGGATCTGGGCCCAGGGAAGCAGCAGTGGGGGGTGGGAGTAGAGCAGGGCATGTTTTTTGAATCTGGACCTCTTTTGCCCTAGCAGCCAGAACAGGCTCAGTAGGCCCGCTCTGTGCAGCCTCGGATGGGGGCTCAGCGGGGGGCCTCGGAGGGAGACACTCGGGAGGAGGTGGCTGAGCACAGCCTGCCTCAGGTCTGGGCGCCAGGCTTTCAAAGAGGCATTGAGTGGGGCCAGAGGAGGGTGGCGAGGAAGCCGCGGGGGTCTAGAAACCATCCTATCTAAATATTAGTAGAAGGAACTGGAGATTTTTCAGCCTTAAAACATTAGGGGGGGATGGCTGTCTTATGAAAGGGAGGGGTAGATGTTTTGGTAATTTTTAACTAGTAAAATGTACACGGAATTTGCTGTTTTAATCATGTTCAAGTGTACAGTTCGTTCACATGGATTGTATTCACCGTGTTGCGCTACCACCGCTGGTATTCATTACCAGAACTTTTCATCACCCCAAACAGAAACTCTTTACACATTAAACAACTTACCCCATCCGCCCTCCGCTCCCCCAGCCCCTGGTAACGTCTGATCTACTTTCTGTCTCTGAATTTGCCTCTTCCAGGTTCCTTATATACGTGCGATCATACAGTATTTGCCCTTCTGTGTCTGGCTTCCTCTACTCAGCAGTATGTTTTCAAGGCTCCTCCGTGCCATGGCATGTCTCAGAATGCCAGTCCTTTTAAAGGCTGAAAGGTGTATTGTATGCATTTAGCACATGTTGTTACTCCATTCATCTGCTGCTGGACACTTGGGTTGCTTTTGGTTACTATGGATGATGTTGCTGTGCACATGGTGTGCAAGTATCTGTAGGTTCATTCTCTGTGGTTTCGGAAGAGCTGGCCTTAGTTGAGTGGGAAGATGTTTCAGAGAGGCCAATTGTGGCTTCAGGGATCGTAATTCTCTCTGACGGTGGAAGTGGGCTCCCTGTGGCCAGGGAGTAGCTCAGCCCAGTGCCCATCAGGGAGGAATCGTGTGGTGGGACCCCCACCGCTCTGAGGAAGGCCAGAGAATCTCTGAAGGCCCTTCCATAAGCAGAATTCGGTGAGCCCCAGGCGGGTGTGCTGTGCCTCCCACAGGAACCATCTGGAGAAGGAGAAAGTGGTGTCCGATCAACTTTTCCCTGAGAAGGAAAGGGGAAAGTGGTAGATTGATTATTTGCGAGTCAGGAGAGGTGACTTGTTAAACTCTCTCCGGCCTGGACTGTGATCAGAGGTCGATGATGCCGTTAAACTCATACAAAGGCTCTGTCCAGTCTTCCCAGAGTTCCTTAGGACACGTTCTTGTGTGCTGGCATCCTGGGATGGAGTGCGGTCCAGGGTCCTCAGCACGATCCCCTGTTGTCTGCCCAGAAAGGAGGGCTGTCCCCTGGAGACTGTCTGAGCCCCCATCTCAGGGTAGGTTATGCCGAGTCCAGGTGGGGGGTGAGGGAAAAAGGCGAAGGCTGGATGGGAGTGTGTGCAGGAGTGAACACCAGTTGAGAAGGGAGGGGAAGGAGGAGAGGATGCCCTGGGATCCAACACAATTAGCTTCGTTCTGTTACAGTTGGGGGTTTTCTTATCATTAGCCCGGGAGGCCTCGCCAGAGAATTCCAGTATTCCAGAGTGAGTTTAATTGTGGGTGATTTCATTCTTCCCTTTTTATGTGGAAGCCAGGGGCTTGCGTCATGTAACAGCAAATTCAGGGAGATTTTTATTTGCATGTGAATCATAGCTTTTCCAGCTGAATGTCACTTACTTGGAATTTTCGCCTGATTTTGTTTTTGTTTTTGTCTCTTGGTGTTTTTCCATCGGGCTCTTTGGCTAACCAGAAAGAAAAAAAAAAAAAAAAATAGAGGAAGGGCTCCATCTGACTGGAGCAGGGTTTGAGTTGGCAACTCCAAAAGGAGAGTATTATGAATGTGAAAGAAAAAAAAAAAAAGAAAAAGAAAAAGAAAACGGATGCTTTATTTTGCTTTGAGGGAGGGACTGAGGCCAAGTCAAATTGAGAGCTCTAATTTGGGAATGGTGTTATTACAGGTCATTGGGAGTTGGTTACGCTCTAAATTGGGAGGCCAGTCACATGGGGAAGCAGCAAAGGCGGATCACATGGGGGGACGGTCTGGGCACTTTTACAATGAAGTTTTATCTTATTTACTACACGGTAGAAATGCGCGTTGGTCGTGTTGGGAAACCAAGTCACCTTGTTGGCTGGTGAGCGCTCCCTGCCTTCACCCATCGATTGTTTTTATAAATCAGCCAATTCCTGGGCTACGTGTGCTTCCCGGGGCTTTATTTAGGTCCTGGAATCTGTTCCGTGATTAGTGGAGCAAGCCATGTGCTAATGGTTATATATCTGCTCTTCACCTTCACCTTCAAATCTTATTCTGAGGAGCTGCCCCCCCCCCCTTTTTTTTTTAAAGGCTCTACCCATTTTAGATCGCAAGGTCAAGGCATTCGGATTACTTTTCAGAATAGAGATATATTACACAGTGAAGTCCGTATTAAAAAGTGATCATCATTTATTCGGTAATGTTTCATGTCCTCAGCCCTGTTACTGTCAGCTTGCAAAATGAAAAGTTAAACAAAAAAAAATGGGTCCTGCCCCACCATGGGCATTAGAAAGAATGTCTTCTTCTTACCCCAAAACTGCAGGCTGGACATGCTTGGTGTCTTGGGGAGGACCAGGAAGGATTGTGTGTGGCAAGCTGCTGATTTTCCCCCGGAGAATCAAAGTCGGTTTATTGATGTGTACAGCCCTGGATTTGAAATAAAAGCAAAACGGGCCAAGAAGACTATCTAGAATTCAGCGTTCAGTACAAACAAGTTGTGCTCATGGCCTAAATGGGGCAGGTTACTAAGCCTGTGACACAGGGATCCTGCTGGTGCCCGAAGCATGTGGATGGGCGATGCTTGTGATCGAGGTTAGGAATAGAAGGCGTGTGGAAACTTTCTATAAAAGGCAGCCGGGTCCCCAGGACTGGGGTGGACAAGGGGTCAGGATGCCCTGGCACTGTTCACGGCCCTTACAAGGTATTGCTGTATGGCCTCAGGTGAGTGTCTCTGGGCTTCCGTTTCCCGAAAGCATCCTCTAGCTTTGGGGAGGGGCGGATAAGGGCTTCGAGAGAGGGATGACATGTGAGATGGTATCAGGTACATGGACGGAGGGTGGTACCACAGGAACTCACTTCAGGGCCCCTTGTCTCCACGCAGGGATGGGCTGCCAGCCTCTCTCTCCTCAGGCATCACCCCTGTGGGTGATGCCTCTGACATCACAATGCCCAGCCGGACACTCAATAATGACCAGCTGTGCCCAGTGGACACCAGAGCAGGGAAGAAAAGGAGGACAAAGTGGAGAGGGAGGAGATGGCGCAATCCCCTATGTGATAATTCCATCAACTCACAACTTTTTCACCTAAACATCTGGTTCAACTGTAATGTGTTCAGCTCCATACAACCTGCACAGCCTCTGTGACCTCCCCCCAAAACGCAGCGAAATATTATGGTCTTCTAATCGAGAGAATTTTGCGCCTGTTGCTGCGTGTCTCGTGGTTCATCGTCGGACCCGTGAGTTGATACGTCACCCAGCGGCTCTCCGGAGCAACCGTTTAGAGGTAACGCTCCGGCTCGGTGGTCCGGCTCCTCCTCAAGCAGCACAGCACCCCAGGAGAGGCCATGGCGGGGCGGTGTGCGAGGGTGTGATTCTGGGGTGAAGATGCTTTACGACAGACACTCTCCCCTTCATTTTATTCCCCGGCTACCTCAGGCTTGGTCAGACTTGATTGCAAGCCAAATCGTGGTTCCCCAGTCTAGCCTTAGTAGATGTTATCACTCCTTTGACATTGCTGTCATTGGGAAGCTTGAAAGACCAGCCCTGCCCTAAGATATTTTGCTTGCTTATTCTTTCTTTTTAATCCAGAAGTTTCCTCTTAAAAATAAGTTCTTGCCACTCTTTGAATTGATTTCTCTTTACCGTTCTCCTGGTAGAAAATTATTTTTCCCACCTGCTTTTCACATCAGCCTCAGCCTGCTGAGCTTCCCAGAGCTGGAAATTGGAGGCCATGGTTTTCTCTTTGTTCCTTGGATCAGTGGTTCTCACATTTACATCTTGATCCGAATCACCAGAGGGTTTTTTTTGTTTTGTTTTGTTTTGTTTTGCTTTTTAAAATATATTTTATTGATTTTTTTATTTTTTATTTATTTATTTATTTATTTATTTAATTTTTTTTTTTTTTACAGAGAGGAAGGGAGAGAGATAGTTAGAAACATCGATGAGAGAGAAACATCGATCAGCTGCCTCCTGCACACCCCCTACTGGGGATGTGCCCACAACCAAGGTACATGTCCTTGACTGGAATCGAACCTGGGGCCTTTCAGTCTATCCACTGAGCCAAACTGGTCAGGGCGCACCTGAGGGGTTTTGAACCTAGTTTCTGATTCAGAAAACCTAGGGTGGTGTCCCAGAATTTGCTTTTCTAATAGATTCCAAGATGTGTACCTCCTGGGGTTACTTTGAGAACCAACGCTTTAGGCCTTTCTGGCTCTCCTGCTCTTCCCTTCCCCTCCTTAGCGTATCATCCTGATCATTAGATGATAGTAACTGTCAGGACCAATCACATAGTATTCACCATGGCCAGGCAATGACCCCCATGCTTCATACAGATCAAATAATTCAAACAGCACAACAGTCCTATGATGCATCCCACTTTCCAGAGAGGAAACAGAAGGTGCGGAGTGGATAAGTGAATTGCCCAAGGACACAATGCTAACTAAATGGCAGATGGGGTTCAAACCCAGATGATACAGCTAGAATCTGTGCTCTCAATCACTAGAGGCTGTATTATCTTTCTTTTCCTTCCCCTCAAGCCACTTAAAGCACGTGATACCCCTACAGTTCTTGGAAGTGAGTACCTCAGAAAGGACAATCGAGGTACTTGTCACCTGCATTTTGGGGTTCAAATCTCCAGGTGTGAGTGCAGATGATGGGGGCTTTGAGAGGGCCACGGCCTTGGGAGGGTCGAGGAAGGGGCTGATGTGAAGACCCTGGGGAGCACCCACCTGTGAAGAGAGGCCGGTGCTCACTTTCCGTCCGTGTCCCTCCCCGTTCTGCCTTGGACCAGAGCCACGGCTCTGCTGCTGACACTAGCACCCTAACCAGAGGCAGAAGCTGTGTCCTCAGCCATGATGGAAAAGTGCGTGTAACCTTTGTCCTTTCTGGTCCTGTAAGCCTGCATGATCGGGCAAGTGGTAGGGGACACGAGTGCAGACACTGTCCCTGCCCTTAAAGTGGGGTCTGATTGGTGAGACAGTGTTGCCCAGGCATGTATGTCATCGAGCTAGATTGTGGTGGAGAGAAGGCAGTGAGAGCCAGACCGGATCAATAGGATCTACGGAGGGAAGAAGGTTCTTAGACCATGTCCTGGGTGATGGTGTGGGCAGGAGGGGGAGGGTTCGGACGTCTAGGGGTGTAGCTACAGCAGAGAATGTTGAATGATAAGTAATGATCTCTTTTAAGATTTAAACAGCTAAAGGTTAAGATTCCATTTGTATGGTGATTATCAGTGAAGCTCTTCATGTTTTTCTAGCTCCTCATGTGTTGGCTGCTGGCTGGAGGGCTGCTGTAGGCTCTGGGGTTACTTTAGAGAATGCATTTACTCCTTACAGAGCTGCCTGTTAGTTCTATAAATAGAGACCTTCTTAAATTATTTCTCTACCCCTCTGGTTTGATTCGCTCCAAATCCTTTGTATTGCAGACATTTCTGTGGGTACAAAACTGTTCCCATGGCTATTTCTGACCCTGCACACCCCATCTAAAAGGCTTATGGTAGCCATAGACATTGATAAGGCCTCAATGATAAGTATATAATTGATGAATAAATATATCCGCCTCCAAAGGTGGTGGTGTAAAACCAAGATAAAGCTAAACAGGTCACTGCCATCACTCCCAGCTCTGGACCAGTGTGGCCTGAGTTCTCTTGCTATTTTTGCGTCTTCCTTTGGTTTGGAATTCTAGCTAGTATGTTTGAGACTCAGGAAGGAGGAGTGAGAGGCATCATAGCTCTGAGCTCTGGTCTCCCCCTGCAACATTCCCACAAAGTCTGCTAAAGCTACGGGTCCTCGTCTGGTTAGTCCTGATTGTGATCCAGCCACTGACCTCAGGGGCTATTGAATTTCACCGTGGGATGCCTAGACGGAGGGAAATGAGCTCGGCCATTCTCATTTCAGATTATAGAACTTTATTTTTTACCGTCATCCTTTCTAACTTTTCTTCTTCTTACCCCACTTCCCCAGAGGACTTCAGATACTAAAAAAGTAGCTCCCCATGGAGGGACCCGGAGAGTATTATGCTAAGCGAAATAAGCCAGTCAGAGAAAGATTAACTATCACATGATCTCTTTCATAGGTGGAATTTAATTAACAAAATAAATGGATGAACAAAATAGATCCAGAGACATAGAAGCATAGAACAGACTGCAGGATCTCAGAGGGAAGGCGGGGGAAGGTGGATGGGTGGGAGGTAATCAACCAAAGACCTTATTATGCATAACCCATGAACACGGACAGTAGAGTGGTAAAGGCTTGGGATAGGGATGGGTGGGGGGGAGTGGGCTTGAAAGGGTCAATGAGGGGAAAGAGGGGAAGTATGTAATACTTTCAATAAAATAAAATAAAAAGTAGCTCCCCTTCTCAAAAAATCAGAGCAATCATATTCTGATTGTGTCCACAGACCTACTATCCTGAAAATGAGTTGGGTGCACAAGTAACAGGTGATAGATAATAAGCTGCTTTTCTGCTTACCTTTGCGTGAGTTCCTGGAATTGGCTGATGGCTCAAGAGAACCAGAGGGGAGGTGTACCTCTAACTCCCTCTGCAGGGCTGTCCTAACGAGGTCAAGAGAGGAGGACTGGCTATATCCTGGGGCAGATCACCCAACTCTGTCCTTGTGCGGTTGACTAAGCCCTTTTTTCAAAACAGTAACAGTTAATTTGTGACCATGGATTCGAATATCCTGCCTCCATAACACTGTTCGTTCTCTCCTTTGTAGAATAATTTGTACATGTATTTCAGACTTCATACCTAAGTGAGTGACACATTAATTTTACTATGAACTATTCAAACATATGTAACTATGACATATGTAATATGTAACTATGACAATACTTACATAGTTACATATTACACTTATTCACCCTTATTCACACTTATACTGTAGATTCTTTTCCCCCCCTTATATTTTATTAATTTTTTTACAGAGAGGAAGGGAGAGGGATAGAGAGCTAGAAACATCGATGAGAGAGAAACATCGATTAGCTGCCTCCTGCACACCTCCGACTGGGGATGTGCCCGCAACCAAGATACATGCCCTTGACCGGAATCGAACCTGGGACCTTTCAATCCCCAAGCCGACGCTCTATCCATTGAGCCAAACCGGATAGGGCTATACTGTAGATTCTGATCCCTCAAGATGGGAAATCTTTTCTATAAGTTGTTGAGCAACATCCTCGTTATTTTAGAAAGTGTGGGACCTGGTGACTTAATAGTCTCGACTCATATAAAGACATAGAATGGCTCCCTGCTGTCAGAGGTGAACCTTGCTCACGCTGACCCTTTCCCAGCTTGGTGAGGTTTATAAAACTGTTGTGTGAAGTGGCTGTGTTCCCTTTGGCCTGTTAGATTGAGCACGAACTACTCCTTTGTGATTTGACCTGTTTATATTCCTCCCAAGACACTCCTTTGTTGACTCTGTCTGGACATTGCCAAGGATCTTGGTCTTGGAGTTCTTTAACAAATATTATTGCAATTAGGCCACATGGACCACGGTGTGCCCCTTTCAGGCCTCTCCTTTCCAGTGCTTCTCATGGAACAAGGCCCAAATCTAAGTACACAGCAGGCCCTCCAATAACATCATTTTGCTCAACATTCTTTTGTTGTAATGTTAATGAGGGGGGGAAAATCAATTCCTGGCCGGGGCCACCATCTGTGTGGAATTTGCACATTCTCCCCATGTCTGTGTGGATTATGGATACCCCCACATCCCAAAGATGTACAGGTGAGGTGAACTGGTGTGAGAGTTGTCCCAACATGAGTGAGGGTGGGTGGGTGTAAGCGGGAGTGACCCTACAGTGAAAGGACATCCTGTCCAGCATCAGTACCTGCCTTACCCCCTGAGCTCCTGGGATAGGCTCCAGTCACCCATGACCCTGAACTGGAACAAGCAGATTGGGGGGGAGGAAAAAAAGATTTTGCTTATTTTTATTAATGTTTCTTAAGGGTATGGATAGCTCACATTTATTTCAGTATTTAAGATGACAAGCATTTGGGGTCTTAATTTAGAAGTTAGTGATATATTTGGGAACAGAAATTTGCCATCGGAACTTAGCTCTTGTTTATATCAATTAGCTTATGGTACAGTTGATTTCATTATATGTCATTTTGATTAAGGTTGCAGTTTCCAAGAACCTATCATGGGTTGTTAAACGAGGACTGACTGTAGTGCTTTTCTCCTTTGAGAGGGCGGCAAGAGTATTGTGAATTCATCACTTTGAAATGCTGTTGGAGAGTCATTTTGTGGCCTGTGGGGTTTTGTTGGCGTTGGCCTGGGCGTGAGAGCGGCACTGAAGATTAGGGAGTGGGAAAGCGTCCTGCTTTTACAACATTTATAGACTCTCCTCTGAGGGGTTTTGGTATAAAAAACTAGCCGAATGTGGTTTGCAAGGATTTATCTTGCATTTGTCAAGCATAGGGTAACCTGCTCTTCATCTCTAATTTATCTGACTCTTAGGATACCCGTTCCTATGAGGTTTTATCCTATATAATAAAAAGCTAATATGCAAATTGTCCAAATGGCGGAATGACCAATTGCTATGATGCACACTGACCACCAGGGGGCAGACACTCAATGCAGGAGCTGCCTCCTGGTGGTCAGTGCACTCCCACAAGGTGAGCACCGCTCATCCAGAAACCAGGCTCATGGCTGGCAAGTGCAGTGGTGGGAGCCTCTCCTGCCTCAGTGGCAGCACTAAGGATGTCTGACTGCTGGCTTAGACCTGCTCCCCAGGAACAGACCTAAGCAAGCAGTTGGACATCCCCCAAGGGCTTCTGGACTGCAAGAGGGTGCAGGCCAGACTGAGAAACCACCCCTCTAAAGTGCACGAATCTCATGCACCAGGCCTCTAGTTAGAGCACCATCACTTATGGCTAGAAACACTAAGACACTCAACTGTCTTAACACAATCTGTTGGCATTGGCTTTCTTTCTTCAACAGATGTTTGCAAAAGAGTGTATTAAATACATTTAATTCTGCTGTCTCAGCCTCTCAAATCTTTGTCATGTAGATTACTTTAATTGGTGTCAGTTACAATCAGGAAAAGTACCCATTATGCTTTTGTTTTCTAGGCCATGGGGAAATTTTCCATCCTAAACAGAATATTGAGAAGGGGGGTGTAGTAAAGATTTTGAAAACTGAGCTAATCATTTTATCTTCCTCCTTTGTATATTCTTTGTTTTTATCTGACTTCTAAAAGTAATCAGTTCTCCAGAGTTAAATGAGAAAGGTGACTGAACAGTTGGTACCTTTTATTTACTGGTCACCCAGTGCATTGGTCTTCATTTAAAGGAAATTCCTAGGAAGTGCCTAAGATTTGGAATAAGAAATCCTAAAGCCTAACAAACCACTATTATACAAAATGCCCGACATGATTTTATAGGGCCACTAAAAATGAGATTAATAAGGAAATGTTAATACATGGGAAAATGGAGACAAATTTACTACCTTCATAGAGCTTATGGTCTAGTAGAGAAAAACAGAAAATAAATGATCCATAGCAGGTCACATGATTAGTACTATTGAGAAGAATAAAGCAGGGCTGGGGGGATGGAGGAGTGTAGGGTGAGAAGGTGATGTGTGTACCGAGGAGGTCTCACCAAGAAGACAGACTGGGGAGAACTAAAAGAGCAGTCCAGCCAGAGGAAACACGAAAGGCAAAGATTGGGAGATAGGCATGTGTCTAGAATGTTAAATGAACCTCAGGGAAGCCAGGATGGACTGAAATGATGAGGAACATAGCCGGGATGGAGTCTAGATCATAGAGGGGCTGATAGGCCATTGTATGGCTCTTACTCTGTATAGGATGGGAAACCACTGGAATGTTTGATCAGAGAAATGGCATGGCTTATATTCTAGCATAAAAAGATAATCTGGTTCTTACACTGATAATAGATTGTTGGAGTGGGTGGAAGGCAGAAGCTTGGTGAGAGATAGACAGATTCCGGATCTGTTTTGGAGATTGGGCAGACAGGATTTACTGACAGATTAAATATGGGGTGTAACAGAAACGATGGATGCTGGTCAAGGATACTCCAATATTTCAACCTGAGCTACTAAAGAGATGGAAAAATCATGTGCTGAGCTAGGGAAGAAGAACAAAGGAGCATATCTAGTGAATTAGAGCCTGAGTTCAGTTTTGGATATGTTAATTTTGAGATTATCTGAGCTGAGATATGGAGGATGCAGTCAGGATATATGAGTCTGAAGCTCAGAATGAGACCTGGGCTGCAGGTACAAATGTAGGAGGCAAGGCCAGAGGTCAGAACTGAGGCAAGTGGGTTAGGGCACTGGCCCATTTTATGTGCCTGCTGGAAGTGGGCAGCCTCAGACCTACAAGAGTTGGTCATAACCAGAAGGTTAGAAGCCTGAAGGTGAATTCCAACCCTAATTTGAGCCTTTAGATGAGACCTCAGGACTAGTTCACTGTTGGCCTAGGGTCCTTCAGGAGCAAAAGAGCCCCCTTAATCACTCAGCCATTGCCAGTAATACCCAGGAGAAAGGTGACCAAGATGGAAAATCTTCATTAAAAAGATGACCAGATCCCTCTGGAGCAGTAAATAGGTCACTGTAGGTGTCTGTTGGGACCAAAGTTGCCTGGTTCTTGCCTTTGAGGATAGTCAGGTGTCTATGAATGACCAGAACCTAACAACCTTCATGTTCTCAGAGAAAATTCCAATGATTATATGGGCCATGGAATCCACTACCTAGATCCCTGCCTTTTCTAATGAATTCAAAGGGAGTAGCATTTTGAGTGTTTTGTTTGTTTGTTTGTTTGTTTGTTTGTTTACCAAGTTAACTTTTTTGTGTGTGTAACAAATTATCCAAAACTTAATGGCTTCACATAATAACATTTATCTTAGTTTTCTGAGGGCCAGAAATTTGGGACAGTCTAGTGGGTAGTTCTGCCTTAAGGTCGTTCACAAAGTTGTAGTCAAGAGAATGACTAAAAGCTGGAGACTCTCCTTCTGGGTGGCTCACTCACATGGCTGGAGTTGGTATTGGCTCTATTAGCAAGCCTGAGTTCCTCTCCCGTGGGCCTCTCCCAGGGTTCCTGGTGTGGCCAGCTTTCCCCTGAACAAGTGAACCAAGAGTGTGAGATAGAATCTGCAGGGCCTTTTATGACCTATTTCAGAACACCACCCCCACACTCTACTGTGGGGGTGGTGTTCTGAAATCACATGGGCCTGCTCAGATTACCTAGGGGAAGAGAGTACATGGAGTGTGAAAACCAGGGGGCCATCTCAGAAGCTAACAATCACTCTCCTTGAAAAGAGGGAGAAGGTTCCTATCTTCTTAATCCTTTGTACCTGTCTAAGCACCATGTGCAAGTTCAGGAGTTCTGTCACTCCACAGCATCTGGGTCCCCTGTCACCAGTGGTCTAATCCACATCTCTTGCAGGGATCCACCACATTATGGGGCTGTTTCTTTAGTCATCTCTAGCTCAAGAAGAGTATCTTGGGAGACAATAGGCAAGTAAAGGTGCCAACTCAAGAATCCCAGTTTGCCATGGGCATTTTCCATGTTCCCCCTGATTTTTTTTTTTTTTAAGGTATCCTGTCAACTCCAAATACATGGAGTGAGGGGTTACCACTGGCTGTCTGTCCTTGAATTGTGTGGAGTTGCACTGTTTAGAAGCCTTTATTACATGATATGTCTAGGATTATAATACACATTCTTCCAAGGACCATTTGACCACTTAAGACCCCTGAGTATTCCCTCCTTTCAGCACATTTATTTAATATAGATATACTTGATGTGTGTACTTAATTTCCAGACATTTCTCGCACGAGCAAATTGCCTAAACACACTTGTGAGATGCCAAATGTTATTAAACCAAAAACAAGGGTATAATAAAATAGCAATTTAATGATAATTTACTAACAACTGGAGCCCTTAAACACTGACATAGTGTTGTGTAGTGCCATTGTATAGTAATAATACCACACTTAGTATTTAAACACACGCTTTGTCACTCCAAGAATCATTGGGACAGTTTCCTAATCCTAATGGCCTTTAATTATAGCTCTTCTAAGATTTTTTTTTTTTTTTTTTTTAGTATTCCTGTGTCACTGGTTTATAAATTATAAATCATTAACTTTTACCTTCATAAAACAGCCTGCAAGCTCTTACATCTCTGGTCTTTATCCAGAGAAATAATAAAGTATTCAGAGAAAGTAATAGAGGTGAGTTGGCATCACTAAACCTTGCGATTCTTGGACTTCAATTTTTCTGGATTGTCTGCTGAACAGAACGATGTTGGGGTGGATAATAATAGACACTGCCTTGCAGAAGTGATCAATTAATTGAAAATTTTGAGGATTCCTGGATCTTTTCCAGGAAGGAGAATCCATTGAATGTACATCTCAGTAAAAGCTCTTTTCTCTCTGGAAGATGGTGTGGATGCCACAGAGAAGGCCAGTGGGCAGCTGGCAGGACTGAGCCATTATATACCAAGTCCCCACATGTAGGACCTGGCTTCTGTTTGCAGGTGGAGATGCTGCCTCTCATCAGTGCCCAGGGGATGCTCTGAGAGACTGATTCTGTACTAACTAGACTGATTCTGTACTAACTAGAAAGCAAGGAAGTAGAGCCTGCAATGCTGGCTTATTAATTTTCCAGGAGGAGCCATCATCAGAGGGACCAGATGTACTCAAAGTCCATATAATCAGCACAGCAGGGCCACCACAGGAAGCCAAATCATAATCAGAAACCATTTATTAAGTTGCCCTGAAAAATCATCATCACAGAATCTAGAAATACATCAAGTCTGTGTGATCAGTTCATTCTCTCCCTGAAGGTACCTGGGAAGCTAAATCATGGACCAAAGGTTATTTGGTGAATAGATAATCAGGATGAGGGAGGCTAAGTGAGGCTAAGTGAAGCTAAGTGGCAACAAGTTAGCTTCATGAGTCCATCTCGTGGTGGAAATGACTTTGCCCGAAGGACTGAACTACTCAAAGCCAAATGCCTAAACTTCCTTTTTCCTAGAGGGGCACTTGAAGGGTGTATTATCTCTGACCACATAACAAAGCACCCAAAGCATAGCAGCTTAAAACAATGATAGACATGTTATCACACCCAGTCCATGGATTAGAAATACGCATGTGCTGGCTCAGGGTTCCTGGAGAGCAGTACCTGGAGGCTAAACCAAAGCTGGGCGTTCTGCTTCCAAGATGGTCCTTTCCCATGGCTGCAGGCTGGCGCTGGAGGGTGGCAGGAGGTCCCAGCTCCTCACCAGCAAGAGCTCCCTCCCTATTGGGCTGCTTGAGTGTCCATACAGCATGGCAGCTGGCCTCCCCCAGAGTGTGTGACCCAGGAGAGCAAGACCAAAGCTGTAGTGCCTTTGGTTACCTAACTCATGATGTCACATGCTGTCATGCTACTTTCTAGTTGCTGGAAGTGCTCACTAGGTCCCGCCTCCATTCAAAGGGAAGGGAATTAGTAGACTCCATCTTTTGGAGAAGATTGTCAGGAAATTGTGCATATTTTTTAAAACCACAATAGGTATCACCTACATTCTCTCTGTAACTCCTATTTCCATAGCTGACCTCTTCTGACCCATCTACTCTATAAATATATTTGTATTTTATTTACAAATATACACATACACTGATTATATATGTAATCATATGTTATATGTGTATAATTATACACTGATTGGCCAGATTATTATGATCTCTGAACGCATAATAATCTGGCCACACAGTGTGTGTGTGTGTGTGTGTGTGTGTGTGTGTGTGTGTGTGTTTATCTGGCCACACACACTGAGTGGCCAGATTATTTATATATATTTTAGAGGCCTGATGCATGAATTTGTGTATGGGTGGGGTCTGGCCAGCCTGCCAGGGGGAGGAGACATGGGTGGTTGGCTGGCCTGCCTGCTGGTCGAACTCCTGGTCAAGGAGACAATTTGCATATTAGACTTTTATTATATAGGATATACACTGAGTGGCCAGATTATTATGTGTTCAGAGATCATAATAATCTGGCCACTCAGTGTATATTTTATGTATCACGTAATTATATAGAATATAAATATTAATGCATTTAGCATGTCAAGCTCTTCTAACATGAGTACCCTTATGCATCTTTATGCTACTTTGCATGCTCCCATTCTGCCATCTCACCAGCAGGGGGGCCTGGGACAAGTTCCTTGACCTCTCAGTGCCTCTGTGTGTCCTCGTCTGTAAGAGAAGGCTGTAGGACCGACCTCCCAAGGTTCTGGTGAGGATTCAGTGAGTAATTACATGACAGCACTTAGAAGAGTGCGTGGCGCGCAGACAACATTCAGTCCTGTCAGCTGACAGCTGGGCCTCTGTGGCAGTGGCAGAAACAGTGTGATCCAGTAGGTGTAGCCGGCCCTCGGAAGGCAGCCCTATGTCCATGTTCCCAGCGGCAGGTAAACAAAGTCATAGTTGTCTTCCTGGCCACGTCACAGCCCCTCCCTGTCCCAGCGCTGTCCCAGGGACAGAGAAAGAACCCATTCAGGCCTGGATGGGACCAGACAGTGGCTTCTCGTGTCCCTTTTCTCTTTGCGGTGCTTGTTGCTCCTCTGGAACCTGGGTTCATACCTGGCAGAGAGGTTCACAGGCATAACATGTTTAGTTTGTACTCTGAATCCTGTTTATGGTTTGTTTTTGTTCCTGATTTTTTTTTTAGACTGACCTTTTGCGGAAGGGTACAGAATCCAAACAGGGAAGTGACCCAGCAGAAAGCGAGGGAGTTCCTTAAGCCTCGTGCATTTCAATCCAAGGTTGTTCCCAAATTGTATTTTTAAACACATATTTCCAGGGCGTACACGGGCCACATCTGATCCTTGGGTTCACCTTCCTCTCTGGCCCTTTTACTTCTTGTCAGTGTCTGTCGAGCAACTTGGGCTAAATGCAGAGATTTTGTCTTCATCCCAAGCATATTCATGATTCATAACAAGCCAGGTGTTTGCTGAAAATGTATTGATGAGGAAGTTAGAATTGGTGCTTTTTCCATCTCCCGGAGCGACTTTAAAAGGGAGGCCATACCTAGTGGGATGCATAAAGGTTGTCTTGTGTCATGTGGCAGTTAGTTAAATATAGTCAGGGAGCTGGGAGGGACTTGCCGAGGTCATCTCTACCCTCCCACCCATCTCCCCATCTGAATGTCTCTAGTGCTGTGCAAGCTAGTGCAGTAGCCACAGCCACACATGGCTTCAGTGCCTTCCGGCTGTGGCTAGTCTCCGCTGAGTTGTGCTGTTGGTGTAAAATACACCTTAGATTTCAAAGACTTCATACAAAGCAAAGAATGGAAAATGTTTCATCCATAACTTAAGATTAATTACAACTTGGAATAATAATATTTTGACATATTGGGTTAAATAACATTTATCATGAAAAATAATTTCATCTCCTTTTTTAACATTGAATACTAGAAAATTTTAAATTCCTTATGTGAAGTTCCATAGTCTGTATTATATGTCTATCCGCTTCCGTGGACCATCTAGACTGTAGAGCCTTTCTTGGAGACTCCTCTGGGTCTTTTGTCATTCTGGCCCTTGGTTCTTCTCCACATCCCCTCTTCATCTCTCCTGCCTCAATTTGAAGACTTCCACTTCCAAATGAGTGTTCATCTCCTTAGAGATTCCTACTGGAGAGGAGTCAAGCATCTTTTCATATTGTTCAAGTGTAAGCTCAATAACTCCATTTTCTTTAACCTTTTTACTTTATCCACCTTTTTCAATTCTGATGAGGTTTTGTGACCTTTGCTAGGTCGTCTTTGGTAAATTATTTTTAAAACTTGGTTTCCATCTTTAGCTGGATTGGCTCAGTGGATAGAGTGTCAGGCTGCGGACTGAAGATCCTGGGTTCGATTTCAGTCAAGGGCACATGCCCAGATTGCAGGCTTGATCCCCAGTAGGGGGCGTGCTGGAGGCAGCCAACCAATGATTCTCTCTCATCATTGATGTTTCTCTCTCTCCCTCCCTCTTCCTCCCTGAAATCAATAAAAATATATTTAAAAATAAAAACAAAACTTGGTATCCAAAACCACCCAATATCACTCTACTGAGGGTCTGACTAGTATAGAGACAAGTAGAAGGAATTATTTCTATCATCAAGTACTTGAATGGTTATTTTGATACATTACCTCATTTAATCCTACAACACAAGGAGAGCAGATGCTGTTGGTAACCACTCTTGACTGATGAGAGAGTTGAGGCTCAGAGACATTTAGTAATTAATTGACCAAGACTCCACTGCAAATTAAGTGGCAGATCTGGGATTCGTGCCCAGGTTTGCCTGACTCTAAAACCCACACTTTTTCATTGCATACCTTGCCGATTCTTTTCTCAGACTACACCCCTGTGGTCCTGAGAGGCCTTCAGAGTATGTGGCTGATGTATTTGCAACTTATGGTCGATGATGCCTCTGGAGCTTATTCTGTATGTTTCTGCCTTGCTAGAATTGTGAAGCCCTTATGCTCAATTCCAGAAACCCCTTTTCAACCCTGCAGGTACTGCGTGAAAACCAGTGGGACTGCCTGTCCTTGTAGGGTCATCAAGTTGAGTTTTTCAAGTATCGAGAATGACTTTTCTAGAAGAGAGCTTTCTCTCCTGAGGCCCCAGGTCATGGGGATAGCCCTCAGTCCCCAGAACAAGCTACTTCTCAAAGGCCAATCAAGGCGAAGTACATTGTTTACCCATTTTTACCTAAAGGCAGCAGGTTTGTTTTGATTAGAAGAGATCCCTTTGAGTGTGTTAGAAACAGATCTTCATATGGATGAACCTTGAAGACATTATGCAAAGTAAAATATTAGGTGTACCTATTAATAATGGCTGATTTTGTAATAAAAGAAAACACAATAATTTGAAGAGAAACATCAAAAATGCTTTATTCAAAGTAATGTCCATTGCTAGCTACACATTTCCCCCATCTTTCAGGTAATTTGTGGATACCGTCCCAATAGAACTTTTCTTGTTTTGAGGCAAACCATTCAGAGACCCAATTTTCCACTTCTTCGTACATTTTGAAGTGCTGCTCAGAAAGTGCATGTGCCATCAATCAGAACAAGTGGTAATCTGAAGGAGCAAGGTCTGGTGAATATAGTGGGTGGGTTAAGACTTCCCAGGCAAGATCTTTTAATGTGTCTTTAACTGGCTTTGAGGTGTGTGATGGTGCGTTATCATGAAGCAAAATTACTTTTCTATGTGTTCTGGCACATTCTGGTAATTTCATGATCAAAGCATGGTTCAAATTGATTATTCGTTGTCTATAGTGATCAGTATTAACGGTTTCACCTGGTTTTAGAAGCTCATAATACACCACAACTTCCTGATCCCACCAAACTCAGAGCATTGTCTTCTTCCCGAAGTGATTTGGCCTTGCAGTTGATGTTGATGGTTGACCTGGATCAACCCATGATTTTGTGTATTTTGGATTGTCATGATCAGTCACAATTCGATGCAAAAAAGACTTCCTTTCGTGCCATTGAAACAACATTTTACTGATGACTTCTCAGTTTTCCATTTGTATTTCATTCAGTTGATGTGGCACCCATTTTCCTTCTTTTAAAATCTTTCCCATTGCTTATAAACAATTGGAAATTGTTTACTGAGCAACGTTTAATCTTTCTGCAAGTTGTTTTTGAGTTTGACATGCATCTTCATCCAATAATGCTTGTAATTGTTGGACTTCAAACTTTTTCGGTTGGCCTGGATGTTCTTTGTCTTTCACATCAAAATCATCACTTTAAAAGTGTTTAAACCAGTGTTCACAAGTATCTTGAGATGAAGCATGTTCACCATAAGCTTCCCAAAGGATACGATAACTTTTTCTTCAAAATAAAGTAATGAATTAGAACTTCCTGCAAATGCTCTTTTTTGGCACGAAATTCGACATTTTTAAGCGTGAAATATCTATGATGTTAACACCTTCAGCAAATTTGACATATGAAGTTTTGAAGCTTGCCGTTAATACAACAAAACAGCATACATATCAAATGGCATGTATATAAACATATGTGTAACTCCATCTATTGAAAAAATCCGCATTATTAACTGGTACACCTAGTAAACCAGTTATAAAAGGACAAAGACTGTGTGAACCCACTTATATAAGGTCCCCAAAGTAGTCAAAGTCACAGAGACAGAAAGAATGGTGGTTGCCAGAGGGATAAGAGTGCAGAGGGGATGGGAAGTAACTGTTTAATGAGTATGGACTTTCAGTTTGGGAAGATGAAAAGTTCTGGATATAGATGGTGGTGATGGTTACTCTACATTGTAATGGACTTAATACTACTGATCTGTACACTTAAAAATGGTTTAGCCCAGCCAATGTGGCTCAGTGGTTGAGCATCGACCTATGAACCAGGAGGACATGGTTCGATTCCCAGTCAGGGTACATGCCCAGGTTGTGGGCTTGATCCCCAGTGTGGGGTGTGCAGGAGGCAGCCAATCAATGGTTCTCTCTCATTGATGTTTCTATCTCTCTGAAATCAATAAAAATGTATTTTTAAAAATGCTTTAAATGATAAATATATTACATATATTTTACCGCAATAGAGACAACCAGACAGACCTTGTATACATGGAAAAAGTTAGCTTCCTTACGTGATCAGTGGTGGACCCTGAGTTCATTTCTCCTTTGAGACTTGAGCTCACAGTCATTTTCAGAGTCAGCTTCTTATGAGCAAGGTGCAGGCTTACTTCACGAGGATGAGGGGAGTCCTTTTTTTCCCCTTGACATATTTCTCCATCTCAGAAGTCTTACCACCTTTACGCAAATGCCTTTACCAGGATGTAAACCAGTTTTCCACAGACATCTGGAGGTGGGGGAGAGGTGGAATGTAGCCTTATCCTCACGGACTCCAGTATATGGATGCTTGTTTTAAACTTGCTTTTTTTAATACAGATTTTTGTATTCTGGATCTCCTCCTCCCCCACCTATCAGAAGGTGTCTAAGAAAAAGAAAACGACGACAATAACAAAAACCAGGGCTGTAATTCTGGTTTGGTTGTACCAAAATAGGTGTAGCCTCTTTGGAGGCCTAAATGAAAAGTAGATGAAGGACCCAAAACATCTAAGAACGTTTGTTCCTTGTTTTACTGAAGGCAATGCCCTCTCACCATCTGAGGTCCGTTATCCAAGCTGATGCCTGGGCTGTTCTGAGGAAATGTAGTCAGGGCACCTGGATTGGGACGCTCACCCACAGGCATTCTTTCTGCCGTGTGGCGTTCCGTGTGATTGTGGCCGTGTTTACTTACGTGCCCTGTCTATTTTCCTTTCCAGGAATCATTAACCAATGGCAACAGGAATCCAAGGATAAAGTGATTTCCCTCCTGTTAACTCACCTGCCTTTGCTGAAGCCAGGAAACCTCGACGCAAAAGTAGAGTATATGAAACTGCTGCCCAAGATCCTGGCGCACTCAATCGAACACAACCAGCACATCGAGGAGAGCAGGCAGCTGCTGTCCTATGCGTTGATTCATCCGGCCACCTCGTTGGAAGACCGCAGCGCTTTAGCCATGTGGCTGAATCACTTGGAGGACCGCACGTCAACCAGCTTCAGTGGCCAGAGCCGAGGCCGCTCAGACTCTGTGGATTATGGGCAGACTCACTACTATCACCAAAGACAGAACTCCGACGACAAGCTCAATGGGTGGCAGAACTCTCGGGATTCTGGGATTTGCATCAACGCCTCCAACTGGCAGGACAAAAGTCTGGGGTGCGAGAACGGCCATGTGCCCCTCTACTCCTCCTCATCCGTCCCCACCACAATCAACACAATCGGAACCAGCACAAGTACAAGTAAGTCTCCTCTAAGCCCGTGAGCGCAGTCTGGTTTGGCGACTTGCTGTGTGCGGCATGCCT
This sequence comes from Pipistrellus hanaki, assembly GCF_964339955.1. Lineage (NCBI taxonomy): Eukaryota > Metazoa > Chordata > Mammalia > Chiroptera > Vespertilionidae > Pipistrellus > Pipistrellus hanaki. The sequence continues at coordinate 35,880,623 of NC_140503.1, read as the reverse complement.
GCTGGGAATGTCTGCTCTGAGCACAGGTTACCCCGGGAGAGAAGGGCTGATTGGAATTGGCTCTGGGAAGGGATCTTCGAACCCCATCTTTGTTTCTCTTTTGATTCTGGAAGGATGAAATGCTGGGCCGGTAAAAATGACTGATGGTCCAAATTTGGGTTACAAAATAGATTTTAAAAAATAAAAAAATAAGTGGTGAAAGAAGGAAACTTCCTGTTTCCACAAATAGAAATGCTTTCACCCACGTGTCTTTCACCCCGGGGTCTTTGGATTTGCCAAGATGCTGTTACATGTGATTTTTCCAAACCTCATTCTAACCCCTGGTTAACCAGACAGCCTCATGGGCTTTGTGCATTTTCCCTTTTTCTTTCTTTTTTTCTTTTTTTTTTTAAATTTCCCCCCGGAATGTTCCCTCCCTTGCATCTCCTGGTGTTCTCCCAGTTGTTGGGGGCACGTGTCCTCCTGGCCAGGGGAGCAGGTTTGCTAACTGAGAATGCTGTGCTGCGCTGTGCCTGGTGTGAATGCTGTGGTCTCTCGCTCAGTCTAACCCCTTAGGAGAGGTGGGTCGGGACCTGCTTTGCAGGGGCGGAGGGGCAGCAAAGGACAGCCTCCTACTCTTTTGACCATGAAAGCGAAGTGCCCTGCCCACAGCTGGGATGAGGGCCGGAGTCTTCTCAAAATGCCATTGGTGAGAGTGGGCGGTCATCAGATAGAACCCCTTGATGCTAGTTGGCACGAGGCTGTGAATACAGTCTCAGTGCTGAGATGTCTTCCCCAGGGCAACGCTTCTGCGGTTAGGGCTCCGATGCCTGTGACCATGCGGGAACCCCCACCTAAAAGATAGGAGAGTATTAAGAATTGGCAGTGATGGCTTCTTGGCCTCTACCTCCATTTGGATCTTTTGGCTAATAGGCCTTTTAAAATGGCTTTCTCACATATGGAGGGGTGCTGAATTATAACTACATCAATTGAAACAGTACCTTAGTGAGGTAATCAAAGAAATAAGATACTGCATTGATGGTGCTGCAACATGAGATTTTAAATTCTTCTTTCTACATTTGCATCGAGATACCAATAACTTGTACATTTGGAGAATTGGGTGATTATTGCATCATTAATTTATTATGTCAGATGTTCTGGTGACAGTCTTTCCCACAGACTGGTAATCCGGGGAATGGTTTCACTACCCTCTGGTGATGACAAGAGTGGTGCTGGAACTGTTAAGGCAGACAACGCAGGCTGGAGTGACAGGACTTCTTGGCCCAGGTTTCCTGGGTCTGAGACACAACCTAGAAATCGTTACAGAACTCCTTGATAGTGGGACAGCCACTTGTTCTCTCAAAACTTGGTCTTTTGTGTTGTAAGGGGTTGAGTTGACATCATTTGTCTTGACCTTAGTCTTGGGCCACCGCATTTCTGCTCCACTGATTTAAACATTCAAGGTTGGGTCTTGACAAGAGTAGTGCCTTTGAGATGGTATCAAATTGAAGTGAATGGATACTTCTATTTTTCACTGGGGCCACCCAGCCTCACGGAGAGGAGGAAGTGCAGAGATGGCTGTCACTACCTCCCGGACCTTTAGGTCCCTGTGTAGCACTTGAGCAGAAAAGGGCTTGAAGGCTTAATGAGATAACTAGATTACCTATCGCAGGAAGAACAAAGGGGTTGGAGCCCTGTTCCCGAGCAAAGAAGATAAGAGCTCACATCTCTCCTCCATAAAGTTTCGTTCAAACAAGTAGGCCATGTCGACACTTGTATTTTAGTGATATCTCTTTAACAAAACATCAATTTTATTGCTTTTTCCCCCCTCCTCATTGTCCACAGAGGTTAAACTGTGTTAGTCAAAACGGCAAACCTTTGGGTCATTCATTCATTCATTCATTCATTAATGCCTCTATCAAATCTACCCTGAGCACGTGGGAGGCAGCTTGACAAAGTAGAAAGAACAAGGACTTTGGTGCAATGCCCTCCCGAGTTCAAATCTCAGACCTACAATTTCTTCACTACAAGCTGGCCAAGTTGCTTAACCTCTCTGAGTGAGGTCCCTAGCTGTAAAGTAGGATATTTACCTTTGAGGGCTGTAATGAGGGTAAATAAGATTATATATGTAGATGCCCAGCCCTGACCAGAGCTGGCAAACAGTAAGTGTCTACTAAGTGAATAAAAGGGTGAGATAGGAAAGACAGCAAGGAGCAGTCCAGCCGGCGTGGCTCAGTGGATGAGCATCGACCTATGAACCAGGAGGACACTGTTTGATTCCTGGTTGGGGCACATGCCAGGTTTTGGGCTCTATCCCCAGTATGGGGTGTGCAGGAGGCAGCCAGTCAATGATTCTCATCAATGATGTTTCTCTCTCTCACTCTTTCCTTCCTCTCTGGTGAGGAGCAAAGTGCAAACACTGATACCAGAAACTGTGTCCTCATTTGCATCTTCTGATGGTCATCTGATAAAAGCACCTTTCCTGAGCCCCAGCCGGCAAGAGGGGGCCTTGTGGCCATTTCACTGCATTAGAAAAGGGCTCAGACTTAAGGCTTCGGGGTCCCTTCTGTTGCACTGAAGAGCTGCATTTTCCCCCTTTCAAGTCGGAAAAAATATCTGCACAAAACAACCTGATTATAAGAACTGAAATCAGTTACTGCTTCATATTCTCAAATTACCAGCCACATTAATGATGGTTAATGCAAAGAAACTAACCACCCCATGACACAAGTTTTTTAAATTTTTATTTTTAACCTTGGTTTACTGCACTAATATTTTATTCTTTTGATCATTATGCTCCAGCAAAATGCCTTATCATTTGTGGCCTCCCCTCTCTGTAAATTCTGAATTCAACTCCCCTCCAAACACTTGTTTCATCCACAGATGCTTAGTGCTGTGTGTGCGTCCATGGGATATAAGGAGGTTTAAGGGAAGCATTTCCCCCTTCAGGGAGCCTGTAATATAAACGGAGAAAGAAGACACATCAATCAGCCTCACAATTAAAAATTAATGTTCTCATTTCCCCAGACTTTTATCCACAGAAATTTTATATAACAATTCACGAGTTATATAAAAATGTAGTTTACAAAAACCTCTAAGAGCTGCCACAAGGGCTGTTTCAGCTGAGGGGCGTGTAGTGGGGAGAATCCATACTCTAAGGACCTTGAATGTAGGGAGGAGAGAAATCTTTTGAACTTGGGGGTCAGGAAAGCCTTGCAGAGGAAATGGGAAGTGCACTGGACTGAGCTGGACATCTAGAGAGGAGGGGAGGGGAGGGCACCGAGGGTAGGAATATGGGTTGTGGCAGAGCAGTGGGGGTAATAGTGTGCAGGCAGGTTAGAGTGTGAGGAGGAAGCAGAGGTTCACGCAGGAAATAAAGACAAGAATAGACCAAGGGAAGGAGCCTGAGAGCCCTAAAGTGACCAGGCATGACAACATGAGCATGCGGATGACATGAGCAATGTTTTAAGGGATACTGGTCTGTGGACAGACCAGAGAACAAGTGATAAGCACAGAGTCATTGTGAGTTTCAAAGCCTCGGTAGTGAGGTAATAAAAGGAGCTTTAGCTGTGGAGCAGAGGAATGTTCCTAGGTGGAATGCTTAAGATTTAGTATTGACTTGGACACGCATCACTGATTCACTTATTTGTTTCTTCATTCACTTAGAGAGTGTTCATTGAACATCAGTATATGCCTCCCCTGATCAAGACACTAGGACTATGTTAGTGGACAAGACAAAGCTGTCCTTCCTCATGGAGCTTGCAGACTAATGTATTAAATTATAGTGTGCTAGCGAGTAAGTGACATGGAAATAAGAAAAAGGATCAGGAGGATCAGACCTACTTGGTGAGGTGGTATAGTGTAAATAGGGTGATCAGGGTAGACCTCATCGAGAAGGTGATGTGCGAGCAACGACTTGAAGGCAAAGTGTTTAGACAAGTGGTGTCTGAGGGAGGAGCAGTCCAGTCAGAGGAGAAGCTAGAGCAAACATCCCAAAATAGAGAGTGCCAGCCTGTTTGGGGAAAAGCAAGAAGGCCGGTGGCTGAAAGGGAGTGTGTGAGTGAGATACACAGTGGCCGGGGTTACGGATGTAATGAGAGGGACAGGTCCTACAGGGCATGTAGGTCATTGCCAGGATTTTGGGGTTTTTTTTCTCAATAAACCAGGAAGCTGTTGGATGATTTTTGGTGGATACTTGACATGATCTGACTCACATTTTAAAGGGATCGCTTTGGCTGCTGTATTAAGAATAGATTATACTAGGGTAAGGGTAAAAACACAAAGAACAGTTAAGAGGCTATTGCAGTAATCTGATGACTCAGATCAAGATAGCCGCAGTAGAGTGGGGCAGGGGAGACAGGGTCAGAATCTAGCTATACTTTGGAAGCACAGCCAACAAGTTTTCCTGACAGAAGAAAAGAGGGGTGTGTGGGAGAGAATTCAAGAATGACTCCAGGGTTTTTGCTTATACAGCTAGAAGGATGGCCTTGACATTAGTTGAGATAGGGGAGCCCCAATTTAAAGAATACATTTCAGGGTAAGATTAGGAGTTCTAAGTCCTGTATGATGAGCTTGCATGCCTGCTAGACAATCAGAGGCACTTAGTAGGCAGTTGGATTTATGAGTGCATGGTCTGTGAGAGAAGACTGATCCAAGATAGACATTTGGGAGTTACTGGCACATTGGGTGGCATTTAAAGCTATGAAACTAATTGAAATTACCAACATAGTGATGTACATAGAGAAGAAGACAAAGGACCAACCCTGGCACTTCAACAGAAAGACTGGAAACAGAGGAGGGAGCAGCAAAAACACACTAAAGAGAAACCACTGAAGTTGGGGAAACGTCAAAAGTGTGTGTGTCTTCCAAGGCAAATGACGAAAATGTTTCAGGGAGGAAAGAGTGATCAACTGAATAAAATTATACTGATTGGTCAAATAAGACTAGGACCAAGAATTAAGAAGGATGGACAGTAGATGTAAATTGGGAGTGTTACACAGATGACAGGCATTTAAGGGATGAAGACAATTGTGATTCCAAAAAGTTGAGAGGGAAGAAAGGGAGGAAAACAGCTACAAGCTTGATTCAGAATATATATTGACATTGAGAAGGTGTAGGAACAGTGATGTGGAGAAAAATGATGTTTAAAAGGTATTGAAAATAGATGATGGAGCCACAGAGTTTTTGAAGGAAGGGATTAGGATAAGATTAAGAGTAAGGGGCAAAAGCTAAGCCCTAATATAACAAGGATCAACCTATTTCATCCACTTAGATATTAAATCACGTGAGAGCTGTTAGAGCTGGGCTCTTCTATGAGATCAGAGAAGAATGGGGTGGGGCAGCTTGAGAAGTCTATTGAATAGCATCAGAAGAGAGGAAAGAATGTATTTCCCATGCCTTACTACGTTGGAGTCTGATGCCTGAGAGCCAGAATGTGTACTGTAGATTGTTCATCATACACCTGTGGGACCAGAAAGGACCAAAGTACTGGCCGTCACAAACTATACACAAGTTTTGGTGAACTTTGTTTCCGCCATCACAAGTAATTCAAACACGAGGTGCCTAGAACCTGCTTCGCATCTCTCGTTTGCTTTTTGTCTGGTCTGCTACTGAGAAAGTAAACCATTCCGGTGAAGTTCGAGCCTCTCCTGGTTTCCTTAAGGGTCCACAGCATTCCCTTTTTGAAGGTCAGTGCGGCCCTCCTGGCCCCAGACTGCCTTTCTAACCATTTTCCACTCTTCACGAGCAGACCAGGACCTGGAAAGAAATTTTCTTCTATTCAAATCATTGCAATACTTGATTTTCTTGTTGGCATTCTTTACATTTGGATTTGAAAATATGCTGATCTTTGCTAGCCCTGACTGAGGCAAAAACTCAGAAACTTTGGATAGCAAAAAGTATTCCGAAGTGCTGCCTTCTACAACTTAATGGTACAGTTTGGAACCTTAAAATTTCATTTGAACTGCTGCCTTCTACAACTTAAAGGTACAGTTTGGAACCTTAAAATTTCTTTTATTAATCTCAATGGATTTTTCTGATGATAAAAATTGTACATTTAAAAGATCAGTGCCATAGTTCATAAAAGGTAAATTAATTGCGATAGCATACAACAACATAGTGTTTATTACATTCTGGGTGCTGTTTAAAACCCTTTACATAAATATTGACTCATTTAATGTTTATAGTAATCCTCATAACCCCGTGCTATGAGTATTATTGTTAACCCCATTTGACAGATGAACAAACTGAGGCACAAAGCAGTAAGTAACTTGGCAGATGGACTAAGTGGATGAACTGGGGTTTGAACCCAGGCAGTCAGGCTCCAGAGTCTGGCTCTGAATTCAAGGTTACTGCTCCTACCTCCTAATCCCATCTTCAGAGATTGACTGAGTTAGTAGCTAGTAGACCTTTGATTTTCTCTGACCCTGAGTTTGCCCCACATAGACCAGCCACTCCATTGCATCGGTGTCCTCCACAGCACACAGCCCTAAGACCTGCGCAACTGCCATGACTCCCTGAAAAAGAGGAGCCCCTGTGCTTGCTTCGCACTGACCCGTGCACCTCAATGTCAGGCCTTCTCGTTCTGTGTCTCAGCTTTTAGTTGACTTGTTTGCCTCCCCTTCCTGATTACAAACTTCTTGGGGCCAGGGGTTGTGTCTTTTTAAAAAATATATTTTTATTGATTTCAGCGAAGAAGGGAGAAGGGGAGAGAGAGAGAGAGAGAGAGAGAGAGAGAGAGAGAGAGAGAGAGAGAGAGAAACATCAATGATAAGCATCATTGATCAGCTGCCACTTGCATGCCCCCTACTGGGGATGGAGTCTGCAATCCTGGCATGTGCCCTGACCAGAAATTGAACCATGACCTCTGATCCATAGATAGATGCTCAACCACTGAGCCACACCGGCTAGGCAGGGGTTGTGTCTTTCTCCTTCTTGCCCAGAGCCTAGAACACAGAAAGTTTGGAGATGGCAAATTCTTGGCATGCGTTCAGCTGCCACTCTCCCGTGGCTGAGAGTCTCTGGTAGATAATATCTGTCTCTTGCAAAGCCCAGATGTGGCCTCCAAATCCTCCTCAATATGCCCCTCAAGGCAGCCACTGTAATTCAATAAGAGATGGCGTGTGAGCTCAGCCTGTCTGCCCACCCTGCCATAAATGTTTGCTGAAAGGCAGGGACTTAATAAATCCCGGGCTCACTAGGCAGATGTGCATGAAGTTAATGGATTTCCTTTAAAAAATGAGAAAAATATCTTTGGGAATTCACGAAATATTGGTTATTTAGCCTTCTGTCATAATCCTCATAGAGACGTTTATTGTTACTCTTGCTTTTTGTGTGACTTATTTTACCAACTGGGTCTCAATACTAACAGATACGTGCTGTGATCTTGATTGTAGAGGCAGGTATATGAATGTGTATATGTGATAAAACACCTGTAGAGTAATACATGAATTCAAACAAACAAACAAAAAAAAGTTAATGTGTACAAAACTGCCGAGATCTGAGTAAGGTCTAACATCTTGTTTAATCCTGTTGTGTTACGGTCAGTTTCCTGATGTTGATAATACGCTGTCGTCATGCAAAACATCACCTTGGAGGAAGCAGGGGGAGGGGTACATGAGACCTCTCTGGGTAGTATTTTGTAATTCATTATAAACCTATAATTATTTCACACTTAAAAGATAAAAAACAAACAGACGAAAGGAAAACAGGGGCATCCAGAGCCTGGATGTTTCTCGAGCTTCGGTTCTCGTTTCTTGGCCTTTCTGGGAGGTGGAGGTTTCTGTCCATTTATGGAAAGGATGGCAGCTCAGCCCCACGGGGCCCTCACCTGAAACAGCACTACTTCAGCAGGTGGGGTGAGGCATGGGGCCACGTGGACCTCAGGAGAAACTGGGGAAACCCTCCATGTCCATGGGTCAGCCCTTAGGCCGCCAGGGCCAGCTCTTTCAGAGATACCTGTTTGGCTCAAGAAGTCCTTCCCTTTTCCTCTGCCGTCACATTCTCTTTCAAGACCACCAGCCACTGAGACTCATTCCTGTCAGACTGCAGAGAGTCATCAGAACACATTGTCAAGGGAAGGAGAGAGACTGCACAGCTCTAGGCCTGAGAAGGAAAGACGTCTTTTTTTTTTTTTTTTTTTAAATATATATTTTATTGATTTTTTTACAGAGAGGAGCAGAGAAGGATAGAGAGCTAGAAACATCAATGAGAGAGAAACATCAATCAGCTGCCTCCTGCACACTCCCCACTTGAGAATGTGCCCACAACCAAGGTACAAGCCCTTGACCGGAATCAAACCTGGGACCCTTGAGTCCGCAGGCCAACGCTCTATCCACTGAGCCAAACCGGATAGGGCAGAAAGACGTCTTTGTGAGTGGCTCCTTGGAAACTGAAAAGGGGACTCATTCTGTCTTGCAGGCTGCAGGCCATCCCCATCCCAATGGAGGCCCTGGCATCATTTGAAGTCCCAATCTTCATGGATTTATTTATTTTTTTTCTTTTATCAGCAGACTTTCTCGGTGGAAAATTTCTCCCTCCCCCAAATCTAGCCAACCTGGCATGCAACTGAAAAATTCCATTATTGCCTTAACCCCTCATTTGCTCTTCAAAGAGGTAACTCTAGTTGCTTTGCTTCCTTTGAAAAGCATTTATAACAGCTGGCATGAGATATTTTTAGTTCAGCTTCCTTCCCCTTTGGGGGAAACTTTTTTTAAGTATGCCACTGGCCTTCCTGACACTACATTGTGAAGATAACTCAGTGGTGTCTTGAAGGACCCAATACTGCCCCTGCCTAATCCTTCTCCCATTTCCAGAGTCCCACGGTTTTGCAGGACTCTGCTTTTCCTCACCACGCCCAGTGTTTGTTTTCTGGGGTATGGGGAGGAACAGTTAGGAAAACACTGTAGTAAGCAAGTCCACTAGTTGATTGTGAGCCGGAGATCCCAGTGCTTGGGAAAAGGCAAAGGCCTGCTTGGGCTACATGCATTTGGGGTCATGCGGCTGTGCCATCCGCGCCCCATCCAGGAGGATTTTTTTAGACTAATGACAGTGAGGGCTATTAAATACTAGATGAGCTACAGAGGAAGGCAGTAGTGTTACCAATTCTCCACTGTACTTCAAAAATTGAATAGATTCTGGCTGGAATAAATGGCTTAAAGTGGACTAGCCTGGAGGAGGAGAGGAACAAGGCGGAGATGGACAGGGAGGCTTCTTTAAGACTCTGAGCCCTGTAGTCTTATGATTTCTGTTATTTCACACGATTTAGTGTCAGAGCCTAACAGTGCCTGTTCCTCTAACAACTCGACAAGGAATAATCTAATCACAAGTAATTGTATTTACTTATTTTTCACTTGTCTCACTTAAAATATATATATATATATATATATATATATATATATATATATATATATATATATATATATAATTGATTTTTTTTACAGAGAGGAAGGGAAAGGGATAGAGAGTTAGAAACATAGATAAGAGAGAAACATGGATCAGCTGCCTCCTGCACACTCCCTACTTGGGGATGTGCCTGCAACCAAGGTGCATGCCCTTGACCAGAATTGAACCTGGGACCCTTAAATCTGCAGGCCAACTCTCTATTCACTGAGCCAGTGGTTGGCACTTATCTCACTTTTAAGATTTTCAGGGACAAACTCAGGTTACGGTGAGGAGAGTTGTATTATGAATGTAACATGTGTGTGTGTGTGTGTGTGTGTGTGTGTGTGTGTGTGTGTGTGTGTAAAGTTATTTTTGAGATCTTTAATAGCAAGCAAATTTAACCCTAAATTTCATGGTTTCAGATAAGGGTAAATCTTAGCGGCAGCAATGATTGTCAATTGAGGATATATTTTCTCTTAAACACTGTAAATATCGTTCCTGCCATTCCCTTACCCCTGCCCTAGTCCTCAACATTCTATTAGGTAAAATATAGCATTAGGCAATCTCAGATATAAGTCAAGTAAGAGAAGGGAATGGAGATAGGGAAGAGGTAGGTAGGAGGTTCCAAAACCTTGAGAATGCTAGGAAGGATGTTTGTGGAAAGCTAAAATTCCCAACATACTCTGGGGTACTCGTTCTTCACCAAAATTTGAATCGTTTCCACAGACAAATTCCATGACTGGAATTAGAGAGCAGAGCCATGAGAGCACAGCACTCACATTAGAGATTCGTTTCACAGCCGACCTGGCTGAGGGGCATCGTTTCGGAAGAGCCCAACAAAACCCGTATGGCACTAAATGTTTCTATCAGATTACTTTACACTCTCGTTCTCTCTTTTGCAGTTAGACACTGCAATGCAAAGGGAATTCCATGGCTAACTGTGGTATTTTAGATGTTTTAGTTTGAGGTGTAAATGATGAAGTAGCCTTGGTCAAGAACGAGAACATGACTTTGGAGTCAGATGACTTGGTTTTAAATTATATCTCCAACAATAACTAGGTGTGTGACAATGGGCACATGACTTGGCCTCTAAACTTCCTTTCCTTATCTATAAAATTAGAATTGATTGCAGTAGAAACCTCTTAATTAACTTGACCAGGGTGGTTAGTTGATGCGGTTATTGCAAGAACCATTTAAAGCAGGATGTTGTTTTAAAAGGAAAAGACCTTATATGATTTTAACTTAAAGGATAAATACGTACATTAATGTGTGGTCTTTTGTGGAGAGGCATGAACCGTGCTTTGGGCTGGCAGGTCTTGGTCTTTGCTGCTTTAATCACATCCTTGATGCGTTATTGTCTGTGATTTCTTTAAAATGGAGCGAGAATTTGAGGACATTTGCAAAAACAATTGAGTACAGAATCTTTCTAAATTGTTTTTTTTTTCTTTTAAAAATTTAGCTTATAGTTCTCTCACACTGAATTCAATAGTAGATGTTTAAGTAAAACAATGACTATTTCTAAAACATGTAACAAAGTTTTTGTGTAATTAACTTTTTTAGAATTCCTGTGTCATCACTGCTATTCTACTTTTTAATTTACCATATTTACCATAATAGGTGCATTGGCATAAACAGATTTGGGGACAAATTCAACTAACTTTTGGTACACCCACAAATCGGCTGGTGGGAGCAGAAACACAAGTAAATTACGGTCCTTAAGGAGTCAATGAGCCACGGGCATCAGTAAGTAGTCTAAAGCAGTGTTTCCCAAACTTCTCTCATGATGAGAATCACCTGGTGGAGTTGTTAAAACACAGATTCCTGAATCCCAACTAAGAAGTGCTAAACTTGAATTTTTGGGAACATATAGGTAAAATTGTATACTTAACTAGTGCTCTAAGACAGATTTTATATACAGAGCACTAAGTTAGGTATGCAATTTTACCTATATGTTCTCAAAAATTCTAGTTTAGCACTTCTTAGTTGGGATTCAGGAATCTGTGTTTTAACAACTCCACCAGGTGATTCTCATCATGAGAGAAGTTTGGGAAACACTGGTCTAAAGGGACTGGGAATGCTGGGTTGGTCCAGCAGGTTGTTTAGATGAAGATGAGTAAAGAGAGCTAGTTCTGAGGGTTATTGTGAGGATTGATGAGAAATGTGTGTAAAGCACTCGCCAGCAGGGAGATGCTCAACAGGTGATAGCCCTCATTATTATTTCCCGCTGGTTGTTAGAGCTGATGTAGTCAGGGGTGCCTCTTCCACTGGCCAGGATCTGCAGTAAACGAGGGTGCGAAGGGTTCCCTCCTCCAATATGCTAACCTGAAGTCAGGATACTTCACTCAGGTCTATGGAGAAGTGAAGAGCCAGCCTTCCACAAAAACCAGTGTCCCTTTAAGGTCTGTTCCAGTGATGCATCTTACTAAATACCTTAAAATGGACTAGAAATTAAAAATATATATATGAGTCAAGAAGAAGGTAAAAATTTGTTAATGTTGCTTCTTTGGGATCCAATGCTAACATGAACGTTTTTTAAAATTAGTACTAAGTGTAAGTATATTATTTTAATTTATGAAAATGATCCATAAGTAACAGAATAGGATTGGCTACAGATAAATGACACATAGATACTGGCAAAGGAAATGTGGCCAGGGCGAGGGTGCCACTAGTTAGTGTCAAGGCTAACAGAGCAGTGGGTCAGGAAAGTCGCTGCACCCAACTCAGCATGTGATCTCGCCCTCCCAAGGACTGCTACTTCCTTATGAAGGCATGATGTTGGCTGGCCCCTAGAGACCCTCCCTGGCCCTGCATTCTATGCTTCCAAGGTAGAAAAATCCCCAATTCCTTGTGCACTGGTGGTGACTATTCTGAGCATAGCTCCCTGCTGTTCAGGAATGAGTATTGCCAGTACTCAGAGAAGGTAGATGGCTTGCAAGCAAACGATGTGTTGCTTGAGGCTTTCTTTTCAAGCCTGTGAGATCTGTGAAGAAGGATTTAAAGCTCCGTATGGTCCCAGTTCTTTTCCTAATTTTCGTTGGTGATCTCTCTCTGGCTAGACAGCTGCCTAATTGGTATTTGCTTCTAGAGTTGTTCTCTTGCTTCTCTTCCCCAGCCACTCCATCTGCATGCAGCCCAGAGAGCAGGCTAATTATGGGGTGCTGGAGAAGCAGTTGCTCAGAGAAAAGCTCGTTAAGGGCTCGGCTGGGATAGCTCAACGCCGGGGTGACCATCTCCTCACTCATGTCTACGCGCTGCGTGTGAGCTGCCTTCCATCCTTTGGCAGTTGCATGAACAAACTTTGTAGAAATGTCAGTACAAGAAATAAGCGCTTTTTCTTAAAGGACAGAGTCAGTGAAGGATTTCTTGTTTACTTCTTGGGTCTTCACACTGAAAATAGCCACTGAGCCGAAACCAGTTTGGTTCAATGGATGGAGCATCAGTCTGCAGACTGAAAGATCCCTGGTTCGATTCCAGTCAAGGGCATGTACATTGGTTACGAGCACATCCCTGGTAGGGGGTGTGCAGGAGGCAGCTGGTCGACGTTTCTCTCTCATCGACGTTCCTATCCTTAACGAAGGCTTTTCATTTTGGCTGCCCCTCTGATGGCTTCGGAGCAAGAGGCTTTATACACACTCAGGGGTCAAACTCTCAACCTGGTGGGATTCAAGCAGAAAAAGGCTGCTGAAATTCCTCGACCCGGGAGATTGCTTTGGCTGGCACTTCCTCATATTGGGTAAATGGTTTACTTCCGGAGAAGTTGACCCTGTGAGACCACCGTGCCACCCTCAGGGGTATGGACTGGGAGAAAGGAGGCATTTGCTAGGGGGGTTCACTTAAGAATCCAAGCTGTGGGGAAGAAGAGGGCAGAGAAACATCTTTGCGCTCTGCCTCTCACTCTTTTCGATCAGTTAGCTTAGACTCTGCCCCTGGGAACCCTCCCGACTGGCAAAGATCTGAAGAGAGCTTTGGCTGAGCTGTTGGAACGCTAGAGGGAACCTGCTTGACACCTAGATTTATCTTCAACTTAAAGACTATAAAATCCCAATGCCAAGTCTATCCAGAAATTAGTAAAATTTCTACCTCCAACAAGTCCATGGCAGTCCTGAGGATTCCAGTGGGAGTCCTGTCTTGAAACCCATCATAGAATAGAGCTGGGGTCTTTGGTGCTAGAGATATTTGCTTTCCCTCAAGTCCTATAGTTCAAAGATATGTATGATTTTCCAAAATTGCCCCAATTTGGATCCACCTCCTAAAGTTTCTCTTCCAGGTACTCCTTTTAATTATGTAAATAACTCTTCTCTATCAATCCTCTAATTTCCTTAACGTTTCTCCCCTACTTTCAGTCTTCTTGTTCTACTTTCTAGGTGATTTCTATAAAGTTATCTTCCAAACTTACTATATAATTTTTAAGTTTTTGCTGTGATATTTTCAAATTGCAAGGGTTCTTTATTATTCTTTGAATGATCTTTTTTTTGTGTCTTGCATTCTGTTCTTGTTTCACGGGTGAAAACTTTTTCTAATACCTCTGAAGACATTACAATAGATTTTTGAAGTCTTTTTCTGCCCCCCGTATTTGGAGTTTGTTTTGGACCCTGACTCTAAAACAAGAGTTCTTTCGTTGAAGAAGAAGGCACTAGAACCTTGTGCGTGTGAATTTATCACAGAGAGATGAGGTAGGGAGCTGGCCTGGCTGTTTGTTGGGGACTCACACATATCACCAGCTATGATTCTCTTTTTCATAGAGTGTCCATTTCCCCTAGAGGAACCCTTGTCTCCTCCTGAAAGATCGAAGCCCGATTTCCTGGTTCTAGAGGCTGTTAGAGGAAGGATGCTAAGCGGAGACTCACCTGGTTTTTGTGGGGTGGGAAAGAGAACCAAAGGGTCTCTCTGTACCTTCAACATACTTCCTCCGAAGCCTCCTATTTTCAGCACCTTTCTGCACCTCTGCCTTCAGAGGTACCTGCTCTCCGAGTCCTGAACTTCTTGAGAGTGCTGCCGTGTGAACTGCAGGATTTCCCTTGTTATGGGCATACATGCTACCTTTCTTTGGTCGACTTAGTTATCCTATGTCCTTCTGTTTTCCAATTTCAAAATTATGTTGACTTCAGTGGTCTGCTGATACCCACTGTCATCTCTCTCCTGCATCTGTTTCCTTGTGGGTTTATGTCTTTGCTGTCATTTTAGTGAATTTGCTGAAGGAACAGAGTAACAGCTGCATAAATTGAAAGTCTAGTTTAATTTACTTGTTTATTATCTAACTCTCCACTTGAATAAAAATTCCAAGAGATCAAGGATGTATTTTGTTCACTGCAGTCTTCCCATTGCCCAAAATACTGCTTAGCATATTGTTAGATGTTGAATAAATACTTGTTGAATGAATAAACGAATGAATGACATGTAATGTATATCTCCTTGTACAATGTCTATAGCCTGATAATAACTATCTTAATTATTGAGGATTAGGTAATGAAACCAAACTTTAAGCTACTGATAGCCTTTGATTTTAAGTGGAGAAAAATCTGTCTCTTGAACTTTATGGAATTGCTTCTCAGCGTTTTGGCTAAGATCAAGTGTAAACTTAATGGAAAGTATTTGAAGTATCTTTACTTCTTCTACAACTCCCTCTTCATCATGGAACTTTCCCTGATAGTTATACTTTTTGCACTGTTGTGCAGATCTATAGGCCTCAATATTTAGATCCTGCAATGCATTGCTCTGGTGTTAAATGAGGGATTATCTGTTTATATCACAGATCTGTTTTTCTTCCCCTCTCTATAATGGCATTGCTATGAAGACTAGTGACCACTGACATAATATGAATCGTGACTATCAAAAACACCGACATTCTAGTCTTAACTTCAATATCAATTTTGTTGAGTTAATTTGGGAATCATTGTATCTCTCTAGGTCTCTATTGAGAGATAAAATGGCAAGGGGGTGAATTGGGTGATTCCTAAGTCATATTTTTCAAGTTCCTTCCAGCTTTAAAGTTCTGGAATTCTGAGATAATTAGGCAGTAAATAAACGGGGGAAACAAATTGCAGTGTTATACATTCCAGTCTTCGGGAAATAATATTTTTGGAGGCAGAGATCAAGAAGGTAGCACCATCATTAACATTCCATCAGGACCAATTCCATTACATTTACACAACAGCATCTATGTATTCAGTGAAACATTGGCATTGCTCTCTGCCAATTCTTTTGAGGGCTTGACTAAGGAATGAAAAGCTCAACACCCGCCCCACTGAGCACCTGGTGAGTCAGTGTTCGTTTCAGGAGGGACCATTCTTAAAGCACAGCTTGTCATTTAGGGGAAAGAGCATGGTTATCTTACATTTTTGAAGGGGGGCGGTGGCTAGGTTGTTTCTCTTAAGTCTGTTGCTCCTCCAGCTTCTAATTTAAAATGAAAATATTCTGGTTTGGCTTTTTATGCAGATGCTTGCCTGATTCTACCCTAAGAACTCCCACACAAGACCAAAACCATAAGCTTTGTGAGCCATCTGGGGAAAGCCCAAATGGAAAAGAGATGCAGGTGATTTCAGATTCAGGGGCAAAGAATCTGCATGCTACTTAGAGCCATGGATTTTAAATTATTGCATGGAATAGCCAGCTTGCAAGGAAACAACATATTTACCACAGAAGCAAGAGAGGAGAGCTTTTTTGACTTTCGTATCTGTCCCCTGATACTGTCATCCTGAAATGGAGGGCTGGGATTCAGAGAGGCATCTGGTCCTAGTGCATTACACCTTCTCAAAAGCACTTATGAGCCCTAGCCAGTTTGGCTCAGAGGGTAGAACACTGGCCTGCAGACTGAAGGGTCCCAGGTTCGATTCTGGTCAAGGGCATATTCCCAGGGTGTGGGCTTGATCCCCAGTGGGGGCACGTGCAGGAAGCAGCCTATCCTGATTCTCATCATTGATATTTATATCTCTCCCTCTCTCTTCCTCTCTGAAATCAATAAAAATATACTTAAAAAAACACACTTATGAGTCCTTAAGATATTGTGACAAATTAATTGAAACTGAAATCACCTAAAATTTTTACTTCCTTCAGCAATTCTTTGCCTTCATACAGAGTGTTACTTGGAATATTAACACTGCCTTACAGCTCCTAGCTGCTGTGTGCTTCTAAATGATGCAAGGTGATAGCTTAATCAATGATGGAAGATACTTCTTGCATCTGTGCAGTTCTGTCTTATATTATACTCCTTTTGGCATCTATAGCCCTAACGACCAGCACAGGGGCCTTGTGCATAGAGATGCTCACTGTTGAATGAGTGAATGAATAAGGAGGTTAGCTTAAACTCTTTCTATAGGAAGGTAACATCTCATATTTCAAAAGTATATTTCATACATCATCTTCGTGGGCCTTCATCATCGTTTCTAGGATCCAGCATATGTTCAGCAAATGGCAGATGCTTTAGCAAAATTGGATGGATGGATGATGCAGGCAGCAACTGATCCCACAGCAACCGTGAGAGGGAGGTAGAAGAGGTGCTGCCGTTGTTGTAGCTGTTTTCCAGTACACTGAGGCCTTGAGCCAGCAGACTTGCTTGAGAGTTCAGTGTCAGGCTGAAAGCCTAAGCCCAGAGTTCCTTCTGCCACGAGAAGCCATGTGCTATTGGGCTTAAGAACGCAGGCTTGAAAGTTAAAGAACCTTAAACTTTGAACCTGATCCTCTCTTGTCCCTTCCTAGCTGTCTGATCTTTGATAAGTCCCCTACTCTGCATCTCAGCCTCCTATCTGTGAAATGTGTGTGTTTGTTGGACGGGGGTGGGGAGAGGGGGGGAGGCATGGAGAACAATGAGGGACCCTACCTTAGAAGGCATTAGATGAGGATTATATGGAGCAATATGTATACATATTTGGCCGAGCACCTGATACTTACTCAGCATTGGCAAATGGTAGCTAGGGATGTTGTGCGCAGTCTTATATGGCCTTCTCTTCAGAGGGAAGGCGGTCCTTAAGGATGGGTCTTTTAGGTTGCATCTGGGGAAATGACAGTATAGTATCCCCAGCCCTGGCAGGTCAAGAAGGAAAACAGAATAAGGAGTCTGAAATTCAGTCATTCAGTCATACTTTCACGAGAGCCTAAAATGTGCAGGAGAAATGAGAGCATTGGGCTGAGCTAGGCAGGGGGAGGAATGATCTAATTTAGTACCTTCCCTTTTCCAGAATCTAGCCTGCGGTGAGCAGCTGGCAGCTCCTTTACCCAGACACCCTGGCTGGCTGTTCTATTGGTGTTACAAGGCAGACTTTTAAAAAATATGGAGAAATAAATAATGTGGGGACAATGTCTTGTCCAAATGAGAATGGCCCTGCAGAAAGATGCTAATAAATAGCATCGCTGAAGAGCTGCTGAGCGAGGGGCTGAGAGATCATCCGCTGGGCTGCAATGGCTCTTTTAACATCGTGCCCTCAGCTCTGAGAGTGCGGCACACGATGGGCACTCAGCACATGTCTGATGAATGAGTGAATGAACGAATGAATTCATCTGTTCCAACCCCTTGCTTTGCATGTGCAGAACCCAGTGTCACCCACCCACCTAATAGCTTACATTTCGGATTATCACGGAGTCCTTCAGTAAGGACTTCTGTCTGTCAGTGTTGTTTACCGATGTCAGGACAAAGAGGAGGTCTCATGAGAAGTTCTGAACACTGAAATTTAATGGAAACAAACGAGATTTGCATACCCGGACCCTTCAGAAAAATAGAAATGAAATGTGAGCACTTAAAATGCAGGGGAGGAAAGACCAGATTGTTGAGTCTGAATCAAAGGAAGATTATTCTGATTGGGATGGAGGAAAGTCTGTCCCTACAGATAAGGATTCTGAAAGAGCATGGACGGCACTCTCTTTGGTATGAAAAGGGTGGAAAATTCATCCCTTGTACATCTGTGAAACACTATCACGTAAGCAGAGGTGTTTTTCATACCACATGCAACGCTGAAAATGCTCCATGAACGTCCTTAGATTGGCTAGTATTTTGAGTTGATTTTTCCATTAGCAGTGTTGGTTTATATTGAGTTATTCTTACTCTGACAACTAATAACTAATATCTCTACAGCACTTTAGAGTTTGCAAAACATTTTCATGTACATAAAATAATTTTATATTTTTCCATTATCTACTAATGGGGGAAACATCTATACTAAACATGGAAACTGAGGCACTGAAAGGTTATATGGCTTCCAACCCAAATCCCAAATTCTTCTCACTTCAGTAGGCTGATTTGGTTGTGGTTGACACCAACATCAAGAGAAGGCGTGTGGAGCTGGCAAGTTGGGCCGGTGCACTTCACCTTGAACGTGCACACAAATTTCCTAGGATCTTAAAATGCAGATCCTGACTCAGTGGATCTGGGGTGAGGCCTGAGAGTCCAGCCTTTCTAACAAGCTCCCAGATGATGCCAGCGCTGCTGGTCCGTGGATCTAGAGCACAAGTGTTTGTTGTTTGGGAATCAGGGGTCCTTGCACCAACCAAGTTTCCAGACTAAGAGAAAATGTGCTTGGAGCTTTCAGAAGCCGATTCACAGTCAGAGAGGACCTGGGCTGACCCCTGACTCACTCTTCCTGCTCAGCTAGCGTGAATGGCCACAGCAAGAGGTTAGACACTGTTGCCCAAAAGTCCAAAGGTTTGTCTAGGGAGTCATTAGAGATTTCTGCCCAGGTATTGTTTGGGTTGGAATTCTGGTACCAGAATATAATTTATTTTACCTGGAGGGCAGGGCAAGAGTGATAAAATCCTGGACTGATGAGTCTGAGCAGAATTCTGCATGTGAACCCAAAGCAAACAAGATATATCACTGAGTGAAGCAATGGTTTATATGTTGTATTTTAAAAGGCACTTGAAAGTAAACAAGATGCCTCTAACCTTTGGGAGCATGTTTGTAAGATCAGGCAGAAGCAGCAGCCAACCTGGGGAGGTTTGTGATGTCTAGGGTGTGGGACAGAGTTTGGAGTCCACTGAGGCAAAGAGATAGCCTGAGACGGTGGTTCTCAGCCCTGGCTAGCCACTAAAACCACTCAGGCTCTCCCTAGCTGGTTTGGCTCAGTGGATAGAGCACTGGCTTGTGGTCTGAAGGGTCTTGGGTTCGATTACAATCAAGGGCACATGCTGGGTTGTGGGCTTAATCCCCAGTAGGGGGCATGCAGGAGGCAGCCAATCAAGGATTCTTTCTCATCACTGATGTTTCTATCTCTCCTTCCCTCTCCCTTCCTCTCTGAAATCAATAAAACTATATTAAAAAAAAAAAAAAAAAAAAAAAACCAACGGGGCACATCTAAAATTACAGATGCTCAACCTCACTACAGGGATTTCCAATTACTTGGTCTAGGATGGGGTCTGGGCATCAGGATTTTTTAAAGGCTCCAAAGAAGTTGAATGTGCAGTCAAGGTTGAGAACCACTAGCCTGAGACAAAAACATGGCAAATGTGAGAAAAGCACACAGGCAGAGAGGTGGAATGAATATATACATATGATCAATTCCATAACTTACAGTAGTTATGAAGTCACTGTGAACACTAAATTCACAAATATTGAATCATCGCTCCTGGGGACATACAGGGTGGGTTCCTGCAAGACTCACATTTTCATCCACTGATTAAGACAGATCTTTGTTTTGCGTGTGTTTCTGCTTAAAGACATTTTATTTCATATATACAGTTGGATTCATTAACATTGAACTCATGGCCAACACCACTATTACTCATGGGTGAATGGAGCTAATCTAACGCATCCATTTTCTCTGTAAAGCACATCACAGCCTCCTTGTATTTGGGAGCACTGGCCAGCACCTCAGCACGGTGCTATCTTATTTATTTATTTTTATTCTTTTAAACCTCACCTGATGATATGTTTATTGGTTTTAGAGAAAGGAAGGGAGAGAGAGATACATTGACATGAGAGAGAAACATTGATTAGTTGCCTTTCGTATGCATCCCAGCCAGGGACCGAACCATAACTTAGGCATGTGCCCTGACCGGGACTCGAACCTGCAACCTTTCAGTGTATGGGATAATGCTTCAACCAACTGAGTCATACCAGCCAGGGAAGCATTATGCCATGTTATTTCCTTTTATTATTTCTTAAATCTTTAGAGTTGAAAGTATTACATATGTCCCCCCCTTTTCCGCCCATTGAGCTCTTCTAGCCTGCCCCTGCTCCCCAACCCAGGCCTTCACCACCCTGTTGTCTGTGTCCATGGGTTATGCATGTATGCATACAAGTTCTTTAGTTGATCTCTTCCCACCCACCCATCCTCCTCCACCTTCCCTCTGAGACTTGTCAGTCTGTTCCATGCTTCTATGTCGCTGGTTCTATTTTGTTCATCAGTTTATTGTATTCATGAGAGCCCACATATGATGAGATCATGTGATACTTACCTTTCCCTGACTGCTTATTTTGTTTAGTATAATACTCTCCAGGTCCATCCACAGCGCTATGCCATTTTAAACAGCAAATTCACCAACAAACAGCACCAAAGTTAGACATATGAGACACTAAAAAGACCCGAGAGAGGACACTTGATTATAGTGTGAGCTGAAACAGGAAGGTGAGCCAGTGTCTGTCCTGCCTCAGTGAGGAGTGTGTGCATCAGGGATTCGCCACTCTAGTGTGTCCAAGAATGACCATGAACATGCTGTGAGTACTGATTTGAGGCTACAAATACATTTTAGCAAACAGGTGAATTTGCACATACAGTCTTTGTGAATAATGAGGATCAAGGGTATATAAGACGTGTCATAGAGGGACACGCACGCTCTACAGTTTGTCTGACGGGTGAAGGAGGACCCAGAGTAGACGAGGAGCAAAGGGTGCCGATCTGTGGACCTGCGCTGGCCTTGGGAGCTCAGGCCAGCCCTCCTGATAGTCCAACGGCTGTTCTCTCTGCTGCTGGAATCCGAAGGCTCCTGATAGCCCTGCCACGTCATATCCACTAAGAAATTCATGCTCTTCAAGCCTATTCTTAAACCAGACCAGTCGGGGGCTGAATTATTCCAGGAACCTCATGCTTGCAATGTCTCTGAAAGTCTTTTATTCCAGGGCTGATTTATAATACCCAAGTAGATGAGTTGAGAGCAATTACGTAAACGCTGTTTCTCTGGGGTAGGGAAGCACGGTATGGTTTAAATGAAAAATGCAGTGCCAAGTCAAACATTCAAATCGTTATGTGTAATTACAGACCACAGTAAATCAATTTTACAAACGCAGTACCAAGCTCTTCGTGTTCCAACACCCACGGGGTTGGGTTGTGACAGTTTCGAATTCAAGAAGAGGCTGAACTAGAAGCGAGAGCGGGAATTGGGGTGTGTTGATGTCTCAAGAGCTTGTCTTGAATCACATGGTGATTCAATCAAATATAATTAAGAAGCCAGGAGACCCTAAACCATCCGGTTGCTCTTAATTAACAGCAGCAACAACAAAAATCATCTGATTAGCAACGTAAGCTCAAATCGTGGAGGTTTTTGAATGGTCATTAATGTGTATTGTTACAGTTGACAGTTAGATGGATGCTTTAATGAAAACAAGAACCAATTCACTAATCAGTCAATTGCCCTACTAGCCACAGTGCTGAGAATCTCCAGTTCTCATTCTTCTATCAAGGAACTAAGTTAAGAATTAGTCGGGAATATGTAATACATTTCCAATTAGTTACAACACTTCTCCTGACACTAGAAAGAAAAGGGGGGAAAAAAAAAAAAAAAAAAAAAAAGAATGTTGCTTGATTGAGGCAAAGGTTCAGAGTTTCACGCTCAGAGAAATCCTGGCACCAGTCATTCACTTGGCTGGTGCTAAGTTGAGACCCAAATGTCAGTAGCTTCATGCATCTGCTAATGATGCCACCGACCCCTGCCTACTCAGTGCCATTGCTTTTAAAAGCCACTTTGCCCTCTTAACTGGGAAACTTTAACCTCCAGCAACCATGAAGATGTTGCCTGGAATTTAGCAAGATGGAGTTAGTAGACAAGATGGTAAAATATTCCTTATTAGCCCCTTTCAAGTTATTGACCCACCTCCCCTTTGATAAGTGTTGCTAGCGGTGCCAAGATGTAAAAGGGTGATACCCTGATGATTTGTTCAGGGTCTCTGACCGTGAATTGAGACCGCTGCTCTCAGGGGGGCCTGGTTGCTCAGTCATGAAATCCCGGCTATTGGTCGTTCCAATCTCAGATTGCTTTGCTGGTACCCGTGCTCTGTTAGCAGCCTGGATGTTGTTGAACACAGATGGTCATTGTGTTTTGTAAGCCTAAGAAGTACTCCCTGGCTAGGCATGTGAGCTGAGGTCCCCAGTTACAATGTGGAGTTATCTTCTTAGAAAGGGGTAGGAGGGAGATTTTGTCATCAAACATCAATCTTTCTGAGTTTCTCCACCGCCTCTCTTCCTTAAACGCAGTGACTAGAGCATTTTTTACAGATACATTGGAAAACAACAAAGGAAATATCCACTTCAATCCACTCCTGGCCACTTGTTTAACTCAATTACTTTCTTGGTGTCATAAAAAAAATAATTCAAAATCTGCAGCTTTATCGAAGCTCATTTCTGGACATGAATTCACTCTATGTGAATAGAAATTCCAGGGACAAACCTCAGGGTTAAGTGTGTATACATATAACTTATACACATGAAAAGAAACATAACGCAGGAAAGGAGAAGTTGACCCAATGTACAGGAACTTTAGAAATAACTGGGCTGATCCCACAGTTCCTTGAATTGGCTTACACATCTGCTCCAGTGGTGTTGAATTATTTCCATGGCTGATGTCATTGGTTTTGATAGAATGGAATGAGAGGAGTTTCCTTTTAGGACTGCTTGAGTTGAAGTTAAATTTGTGAGTAAAATTCTGCTATTTTCTACAAAATGTACGTAGACGGGCTTCTGGTCTAACTTATTTCATAAATAATGACAATGTCACGTCAAAGAGCAGTTATCTAAAAAAGGTTTTCCACAGGATGGCACCCCGTTTTGCCATTATAGAAACTGACAAGAGGGGACAAATGAAATGTCCCAAAGATTAATGCAGCTATAAAAGTCTGCCAGAAACATTCTCATTTGCTTCCTAAAAGCCCAAATGTTTAAGTGATAATGTGAAGGCAGACACATACATCTTTGCTCTGCCCAAAGGCTGAGCCGTCCTTAGAGTAATAAGAGCTGACACGGGTGACAAGGACTCAGGTTACTGGGAAAGCCTCTCAGGTACTTCTCCCTGCACCAGAATGCTTTCGCTTCAGTGCCGGGTGGAGATGAGGTTTCGGGAGGGGGAGATTTCACTGTGTGTATTTGTCAACCCCGTTGTGATGTTCTTTGCGGCTTTCTCCTCCTCCAGGGTGTCCATTTGTTTGGCTTTGTTGCACAGGCAAGCATACACTTTGTCTTCCCAGGAGGAGTGTGGCTTCCTCCCGGGCTTGTCGGGAACTCCCCCTCCACCAACCACATGTTGGCTGGGTAGCATGTTCCCTGCTCTTCCCCCCAGAATGAGGTGGAGTCTGAAGCCTTGTGGGGAAATCATCTTCTGGTGTCCAGATGTTGTGTGAGCACTGGTTTTTTCAAACCTTTGGACAAGAAGCAAAGAGCAAGCATGCAGAATTGAGGCATATAACCTTCCAGATTTGCTTTTAATCTGTTTCCTGAAGCCACCAGGGCAGAGCATGTTAATTTTAACCTTAGTAATTAATCCTCTTTGCCCCCACTCCCTACACAAATCTATACTTGGCCATAAATGTGACTGGTGTTACTTTGTCTTTTCTTTTTTTGAATTTTTTTTTTTATTTTTTTTTGCATGATGTCACTGATCAAATATTCTGGTTTTGTTTGTTTTTGTTTTTGTTTTTTTAAAATGTATTCTTGTACTCCTATTAATCTTTTCTTCCCCAAAGATTCCCACCACAGGGCCCCAGATTACTGGTTGTGGTACCACAAAACCAACTAAAGAAGAGGAATCGGGTCTCATGTCATTTTGCCACTGAGCTTTGCTAAAACGTCAGTTGTTTTTGTTTGTTGTTAAGCACATGCCTGAAATAGTCATGCAAGTGGCGTTAGCAGAACTGTATTCTTTGAACATGGAAAGCCTTTAGAAGCTGTTCTTTCGATGCTCTGAAATCAGTGCTTTTAGAAGAACTTCTTGGGATGGCACCTGAAAGATGCTTGATGAGCAGACCAAACCCAAGGACGTGGACAGAAACACTCCCCCAAAAACTTTGAAACAGTAGCAGCTACTGTATATATTGCAGCTGGCAATGTGTTGAACATTCTTTATCTTTAAACTTGAAAATTATCAAACCATATCCTGCAGCAAAACTTAAGAATCACATGTTGTGAGCTCATAGACTGGTGTATTCGCCAAAGATCCTACTGATACTTCTGAATGTCTTTTGGGAGTATATCTAGAAAAGATTGTTAAAATACACCATTAGCAACGTACAAGTAGAATATTTCTTGTGTTTTTTCTTTATTATTTTAATTTTTTTTTTTTATTGATTTCAAGGAGGGAGGGAGAGGGAGGAAGAGATTGAATCATTGATCGGCTGCCTCCTGCACACCCCCTGCTGGGGATTGAGCCTGCACCCCAGGCATGTGCCCTGACGGGAAATCGAACCATTACTTCCAGGTTCATAGGTCGATGCTCAACCACTGAGCCACATCAGCTGGACCCTGTGTTTTTTATTACTAAGTGGACATGCAGCTTACATCACCAGAGTAGAAAATTGGCCAGGACCTTTTAATTTAAGAAATAAATCCTAAGGTAATATTTTAAAATCATATGCAAGTGCTTAGTCACCTTATTCTACTTTCTAAAATTCCCAAATTAGAATGAGTTCTTTTTGAAAAGTTGAGTTGTGATAGCAATTGGATTGAGTTCTATCACATGAGTATCTAGAATTTGAAAATTTTACAAAGCACAAGTTTTTCTGCAAGGACAACTTTTCAAGTTAGAAATGGGAAGACTAGCTTAAGAAGAAGAAAGATTAAAATTGCAAATTATGTCTATGCGGCTGAGCTCATACAGTCCTGATGAGAGTGTAGAACCAAAGCTTGGGTTGAGAAGGCAGGTTATTTGGTTTGATGAAAGAGGATGACATTAGAAGTATGAGAATATTTAATGTCCTTTTTTCCTAAAGTCAGTTTCAGCAGTCTAGATTCTAGACTCCAGGACAAAATGCAAATGCTGGAAATAGATGGAAAAATGCAGTGTTAGCAATAAGAAATAATGGTCTGAGGAGACAGAATAACTAGGAAAGGCACACAGAGGACTTGAACCCCACAAGGTCCTGAGGGCATCAGTATTGCCTATGGAAGCCTCACTCAGTAGAGAGAGCAGAGAGCAGCAGCCATCTCGGTTTGCTTATTGAGCTCATGACTCGATTTTTTAACAACAAAAACAATTGGGAGCTGGGCATGGCTCAGTAGCTGAGCATTGACCTATGAACCAGGAGCTCACAGTTGGATTCTGTGATGAGAGCATGCAGTGTGGGGCATGCAGAAGGCAGCCAATCGATGATTCCCTCTCATCACTGATGTTTCTGTCTCTTTCTCCCTCTCCCTTTCTGAAATCAACAAAAAAATATATTTTTTAAAATGGCAAAAAGAGGTATAAATTCAGCAACATTTAAATTTCTTTTTTATAAATTCTAATAACTCTTTACATACGTGTGAAAACCATTGATAGCACAGTATTTCATCTGCTAAAGCTGGGTGCACATAGGGACTCTCCGGTCTTTGACAACCCATGGGGCCCACAGCTTACAACTTGGGAATTACTGAATTATGTTGTCTTTCAGGGTGTTCCAACTCTAAGCCACAGTTATGACTCTGCTCAACATAACAATAATTTTTAAAGCATAAGTTGCATTCAATGTGTAAATTTAAAGAGAGCAGAAAAATGTATAATGTGTCTTTAAAAGATCTCCATTGAAATTTATTATGATAGAGTTTGGTATAAGATCAAGCTTCAGAAATCCGGACTGTTTGCTTATGGGGATCATGCCCCTCTTTGACAGTGATGTATAACACTTAACCTGACGGTGGGCCAAGGTGAGAGTTGGACCAGTTTCCCAAGCCTTTCTCTTTCTACAGCTCCTGTTATTTGTCACCTTAGAAGGCAGGAAAAAAAAAAGTAGTTATACCTCATTTTCTTAAAAGAGAACTAAGTATCCTGAAAAGTTTTCCCCTAAATCTTATTTCACTAATTACAATTTGAGACAGAAGTCAAAGATGGTCAAAGGAAATGGGAAATAAATAGATGTCCAGGCTTCAAGAAAATACTTAAAGGAACAGTACCCAGAGCCAGGTGTTGCATTTTCCCCTAAAAAAGCATTGCAAGGAGTCACAGTGAAGATGCTTGGAGATGAAAGAGAAATCATGAGGTTTGATGAGGTCAAAGGAGTTGGCTGGCCCTGATGGTATGGCAGACTTCATTGACAGATTATAAGACCCTCTGTGCTTGCATCACACATTATTTTTGCTGCTTTTTCATATTTACATTAGACCTGTTCAGTGTTTATTATTTATTTTTGAATGTATGAGTGCCCCCAAAATGACAGTATTCTGCTGACATATGTACATGTACATGTGTACATACATGTGTACATGCCTGAACTTTCTTGTAGAGGTTACTAAAAATATAAGCAGTATTGAATCTAAACTGTACATAAGATTAAGTCTAGCTTCAATTTTTCCAGAGCAAAAGAGGCATGATCTTGCCTCCGCTGGTAATTTTTAGTCTGATTTTTCAGGACGATGAATCCATCCTGAAACACACTGGCCCTTCGCTCTCACCTTAAGGAAGTCACAAATGCAATATGAATTTAGGACCTGAGTTCTCCTGGAACCTGCCCATTACTATTAATAGTATATGCCGAGATTTTTTTCCCAAGATGTACTTCATTCTGCATCTTTGGAACATGATTTTGGGGCAGCTCACAGGGGAATGAAGCACTAGCTGCTGTCTGCTGCACAGCGGTCAGCAAGCAAAAGCATTCAAAAGGTCTGCCTCTAGCTGGAGTCATCCTGGGGCCACTGACGCAGCGCTGCCAAGCTTCTCAGGTGTCTCCCCACTACCTCTCCTCCCTTCTCGTAGGAAAGGGAGATTATTTTTGCCTGATTATCAATTTTCCCTCTATTTGTCACCACTGCAGATGAGGTTTTTTTTCTGGCTAAAAAATAAAATAAAATAAAATGAAGCAATGGGCCAATCTTCGATCCTGTGCCGCTGGCCACCTCTTTAATTCCACAGTCACGTGGCCTGTTTTCTTGCACTCTTCCTGCCACAGCATTTGTTATTCCCTTTGCCGCTTTATGCCAAAGTACTCCCTCACACAAAGCAACATTAAAATCGGCTTTGAGGTCACTATTGCCTCCACTTGAAGATCTGTCTTCACCCCAAAGTGGCACTATTGGCAGGCTGCCTATTACCTGCTTCCGTCTCCTTCCAAGGGGTAGACAAGCCTGTTTCACCTCGTTTCTCTTTAAAGAAATCGGGTCTTTGCCCAGCACGACTTTGCTTTGATCGAGGTGTATGTCCCGCCTGGCTCTAATCCCTCTCTGAAGGTCAGAAGTGTAGTGTGAGACAGTTTGCTTGGTTGCTATGGCTGGGTGATTCTGATTTTGCCCGAGACATTTCTGAGTTTGGTGCCAGCTGTGGGAGTCCTTAGGGTTTAGACAGGGCGGGAGGGGCCTTTAGTAGAAAGTCATTGGGAAAAGGCCCAGGCACTTGAGGTATAATTGATGTTTTAGTAGAAGCAGAGGCCAAGTTCATACCATCTCCCCTGTGACATCAGTCAGGCTCAGGAATGTGTGAGGAAATGGGTGTAGATTTCAACGAATAAATCCCTATAAGTCCCGTTAAGTTAGGTAAACATTTAGTTCCATTCTCGGTAGCTAGTGGATTCCCTGGATATTCACACCTTCCCCAAGGATGCCCATCTGTAGGGAGGTGACCTGGACTTTAAGGAAACTTTCTTTAGGTGGGAAGAAGCAAATTGGCTCCATCCAAGAATGAAATTCAGCTACATATGTGTGGTGCTGTCCTTAGCATCTAAGGATCTTAGCAGTGTTATTACCCATGGCTATGGATTCAGTTACTGCTGTTAACCAGGCCGTTCCATCAGCTACCAGCTGTATAGCTCTCTTTGGCAAGGTCCGTTTCTATGGTTTCAGGCTCACTCCCATCCTGGCTGGGAAGAGGAGCACCATGTCCACTTGGGGCATGCTTGGCTGGCACCATTCAGAGCACCCACCAGATATTCTGAAATGACTGCAAAGATAGCAGAAAGCAAAGCGTCTACGCTGAAACATCCCAGCACTTGGGTAGCCCTAACCAAGTCTACCCAATTTTATATAAATACTTAGACAGGCATGAAATGGATTTTCTGGATGTCTGGCTTTTCTTCCTATAGGCTTCTCTTCATTTTTGCTGCTGCTTCCTTTCTATTTATTTATTTTTCTTTTCTTGAGGTTTTGTGTGTTTTGTTTTTCTCCTCCTTTTTCTCTTGCTAATTCTGATCCAACCAGGTAGCAATGCATTTTCCAGGGAGCCTTTTAAATAATGTCTTCCATAGTCCATTTAGTGGAAATGCAAGCTGTAATATTCCCTTTGCATATTTTTAAGTTAGATGATAATTCCTTGCCTTTGATAGACTCTACCCAAATTAGAATTTTTTCAGATTAAAAATACTAATCTCCGCCCCCTCCCCCCTTTTTGTTGTTGTTGTTGCTGAAGAAGTTTCTAGCCCTTTTGCCTATGCACCCTTTCACACACAAGGCTGCCCTTCTGGCCACACAAAGCCGATTGGAAACCTGGACAGCAGCGGTGTGAGCCCAGGGCGCTCAGGGCCTGGTTCACGTCAGCTGACCATGAGAGCCAACCCACAAAACTACTGTCCCACACACACTTTTTGAAAACCTTTTTGGCTCTGCTGTTTCTCTTTTTACGTGGGGCCCAGGCAATGCGTGGGCCAGGTCTTTCTGTGGGTGCTGGCCCACCACAAGCACAACCTAACAAAAAGCAGGACTTCCTACACGGGCATGTCGGGTCTGCTCCCCCCCCCCCCCCCAAAACACACACACACACACACACACACACACACACACACACACAGAAAAATCGACGGCTGGTCTGGCCTCAGGAGAGCAAGGACCTCGCTGGAGAGGCTGGAGCCTTGATGGGCCTTCATGGCTCCCCCCGAAAAGTATTTTAAAATGCGTGCGGCTCAGTTCCATGTCAGCCCTTCCGAGTCCAAACAAGCCGGACCTGTCAGGAGGCGGCGCTGGGCGGGCGTTATGAATAGGCTCCTGTGGTAAAGCCTCCGCTTCACACGCCCAGAAAAGCCAGCCGAGGGGAACGCCGGCTCCCTCGGCGTTGATTTTGGTCAGATCCCTCCCTCCAATGACCTCAATTTCATTTGGCGAGTTATGTGAGACGTGTTGCTTTTTCCTGGTTTTCTGGAAAAGAAATTAAACACGGGGGCCCCCGCGGATGTGGCCCGCGGTGCGGAAGGGCTGGACATGCCGGTGGAAACCGTGCCCGGCTTCCCCAGAGCGCCCCGCTGGCTTCTGAATGAAAGCCTTGTTACCTGGAAGTGTTTTCAATATAAAGTTTGGCATCGCCCCGTGGAGCCGCGGGAAAGAATCGGCCCTTTCACACAGGGCTGTCCGCTCCCTGAGGTCCGCGTTAGCATCGGGGCCCCCGCTGAGCCTGCGCCCCTTTGCAAGGGAATAGTCCCCTGAGTCCTGGTGAAGGACCAGTCCACCTTCTCCTAGTTCAGCCCAACAGAGGTCCCTGCTGGCCGGGAAGTCCACCCTAACGACACGGGTAATGCCAGCTTTGTGTGTTTAAAAAATCGCCCAGCACGTGTTTTTGCCACTCTTGGCAGATGGCCGCTTTGCCAAGCTGTCAAGTCTGTCCTAATGAATGGCTTGACTCCTATGAATCCTGATTTCTAGAGTCCAGCCCCTAAAGGCTAAGGTCACAGATGTGGGCGCTGTAGGTGCAGCCTCCCTGGAGAGACCCAACCCCCCAAGAGGTCCAGGCGGGACCCTGATATCCACCCCCAGGGGAAGGGCCCGGCCAGGCCGGCAGCCTCTGTGACCGCTGACGGAGTTGTGAGACAGCTAGCGGCTTCTCTCAGGGGTGTTGTGGGTTCTTCTGCGGCCCAGACTCAAGGGGGGGCAATAACCTATTTCATTTCATTTTTATTTTCCAGTTCTCTCAGGCCAGGCACACCACAGCCCTTTGAAACGATCTGTGTCCCTTACCCCACCCACGAGTGTGCCAAACCAGCCTCTAGGACATGGATGGATGTCTCATGAGGACTTGCGAGCTAGAGGACCCCAGTGCCTCCCATCCGATCATGCCCCCCTGTCTCCACAAAGCAGTGTAGCCTCTTCAGGAAGTGGTGGGAGTGAACACTTAGAAGATCAGACCACTGCTCGTAACACATTCCAAGAAGAAGGTAGTGGTATGAAAGGTGAGTGACGGAATGAGAAATAACCGCGATAGAGGCCCCCCCCCCCCTTTATCCGGAGTCAGAGGGTAAGAGGAGAGGGAGTCAGCCAGAGAGAAGGAGCCCACGCCCTCCCCAGCCCCGTGTGTTGGGCTCCTCTAAGGTAGAGCTCCCGTCCTGGGTTGACCACGGAGGAAAGGGCTCCGATCCCCCCTCCAGGGCTTCTTGCCAAAACCCGGGAAGCAAGACCAGAGCGAGAGAGGTCAGCGCCCTTTTTAATGAATTAAACTTTTCAAGGCAGTGGCTTGCAGACAAGCAAATGAGTCACAGCCAACGCTGGTAGGATCTACTGCTTGCACGCGCGTTGCTCAGCCTGCCCTGTCTGTAAAGATGCTGAGCCGCTCCAGCCTTCTACCTTCTTGGCCATGTGTTGCCATAGCCAGGGAGCCTTCAACCATTTAGCAAAACAAACCATAGGGTCTTTTTTTTTTCCCCCAACCTCTCTCAATGCAGAGCTGTAGCCGTGCTTCCTCTCTCTCTCCTTTTCCTTTGATATCCAAAGGAGCCTTTCAACCCTCTTCTCTGCTTCTGTTGAAGGGATAGCGAAATATCACTGGGAATTGGACAGTGTTTTTTAAGCCCGATAATAGGTTTGCATACAGATTGATACAGACCTTTTGTGCAGCATAAACAAATGTTCCTACATTGCCCGCTAAACCTACCCTCCTCTGAAAAGACTCATCAGGAGATAAAGATCTCCAAATTACCCACGATAGGTTCAAAGAGGATTCATGTGTTCTGTATTTCTAAACACCAGCTATTCAAGGATGCGGAAGTCCTCGGGGAAAGATGCTCATCAGAGACACACTAATAACAATTGAGGAGGCAGACGCAGTCACTAGTCGTGTGTCTGGGCCTCGGAGGCCGGGGACGGGGGAGGCGCTGAGAACGCTGCCTCTGCTGGCATTCATAGTCCTGAGGTTTTGCTGTTTCTGATCTTTCCCTTGAAAAGGGTCCGTGTAGACACAGGAGGCTCTGTGCAGAAGCCTGGCACAGAAAGATACCCACAACTACCCAGAAAGGTGCCAGCTGTGAGGGAGCACCAGACCGAAAATGGGATGAAAGGGAAGCACTGCCCATCCCATCCCCGGCGGGCCCTGGGCTGAGTGTCCAGAGCACGCGGGCGTGTCCTGATGTTTTCCTGTACGGATACCAGTGGGTCTTTAAACGCGTTTACAGGCTCCCTGAAAAGGTGTTTACGATGGCTCGTTTAGGCACGAAGGGGATAGGTGTCCTCTCTCTCACACACCGTTCTCAGGGAAATGTGCCATCATTTCAGAGATGTAGTAAAATCCATTTCTGAACTCATGCTACATGGTTTTGTGCTCACGCAGCTGAGCCCCCGGGGACAGGTCGCAGGTGAGGCCGGGCCATGCTTCGGGTTAGCCAGCAGGGCAGTGCTCCCTGGGGCAGCGAAGTGCCTGAGGGGCCAAGGCGGGCAGAGGCAGCCGCGGCTCTGGACCAGACTTTTCCAGGCGAAGTGGCATGACCGGAGGGTATGTTTCCAAGCAGTCGCATGTGTGGTCCTAGCTGGTGATTGTGAGAAGTAAAGGCCTTGCCTTTGTATTGAAGGGCAAGGAAGGTCCGGGGGAAGGCCGTCCACCAGGCTGCAGACCTCTCCCCGAGAGGAATGCTGGTCCCTCCGTTTTGTACGGGGGGTTTGTTTGCTTTTCTTTCCTTCTTCCCTTTACTCCCCCTTCTTTTCTTTTTTTTCTTTTTTTCTTCTTCTGGAAGCCTTTTGCACACCTTAGACATTCTCTCAGAGTAGTCAAAGGTGTGCTTGCTCGTGGCCTGCTGGCATGTTGAGCTGAGAAATTAGTAGAGCGAGCATGTTTTTGAAGAGACATAAATGAAAGAAAAATTGCATCCATGTCCTATCCCTGTTCTAGAATAAAAGCCAAAATATTCCAGAGTTCCAGGCCTCTCCCATAGCCTGTGTATGCTTCTTCAGTGCCTTCCTTTAGAATTGATGAGAATTGTCTCCTTGGATCTTCTTCCATCAAAAAAAGATCTGACATCCAAGATTTTCTTTATCGGGCTGAGGGCTACTGGGGCCTGGGGCACTCTGTTCCCTGTGTGCCCACCACCTGCTGACCATTGAGCTGCTCTCCTCCCAAAGAGTTGGATTGGGGTTTACAGGATAAGGCCCTTAGCAAACCAAAGGGCAACACATATTTGAAGGACAGAACGTGAGTGATAAGGAAGGATTCTATTTGAGGGAAAAGTATATCCTCAGTAGAAACGTCCATGTCCGAAAACAGCAGCATTCCCCAGTTGGGGGCCAGTGTTTGTGAAACCCGAGGGCCCCTCCCCCAGCCTTGCCTGGACAGGTCCTCGGGGTGGCCACCGCTGGGATGGCCTCCTGGGACAGCGCCGGAGAAGCGGCCTGAACAGGCCTGGCCCAGGAGGGTGTCATTGGAGTCCCAGGTCCAAGAGCAGATGCTGGTTTAAATTTCCAAATGTAATTCCTCCTTTCTGAGAAATGAAATATGAAATCTGATGAAGTGCTTTTAAAAAGAGCCAGCAATTCCTCGCGGATTCACAGCTCTTTTTTCTTGTGACCAGGCCCTTTGGCGGGAGGGTCAGCCCTTTCCCGCTGCTCGCTGGTCCACCTCGGGACGCCATCAGCTAATTGCTGTTTTTCTAATTTTTAAACGCCCCATTTACGGGAACAACAAGGAAGCTATAGTAGAATTTGGAGGAGTTCCAAATCTCCAGGGGACACATGTCAGCCCTCACCCCGCACCTTGGGGAAAGAATAAAAAGTCACCGTAATTGAGTTTAATTTAGTGTGAATTCATCGTTCTTGCCAACAGCTTGTGCGTACCTTGCTGAAACACTGCGTTCATCCGTTTCTCCCTTTTCATCTAGACAGAGCAGCCAGATTTGGCTATGAATTGTCCCTGAGGAATGTGCCTCTCGGGTCAAAAGTGTGAAATAAAGCTCACCGCCCAGCATTCTTACTCTTTTCATTTTTTCATAAACATCGATCTCACCCTTTTTTTGTCTCCACGTCAGCTCTCCCTGCCAGGGATTCTCACTAAATTCTCTCCCAAGTAGACCAGCTCCTGCTCTCAGAGGATTAGCATCATCTGCTGGCTTGGATTTGTTTTTCCTTTTATAGTAAATACCCATCCTGAGGGTTTAAGTCAGCTCCAAAGCACGATTGGCTGGCCCTTGGGGCAGGGATCTCGGAGGAATGCCTCAGGCCACGGGAAGAATGGGATCATCTACTCATCTAGAGATTAATGGCCAGAAGTGAGATCCTGAATGGGAATAGGAAAGCTTCCCCCTTTGGCATTCACTGGGGAGGCTGCTGCTTTTACTTGTTTGGACTAAATATGCTGGTTGTGGTTTCTAAATTCAGTTGCCCTTGTTCTTTACAAAAAAAACGTCACAGTGGCTTCTCCCAGGGGAACAAGTCTTGACTCTGAGTCAGTACTCAATAATATCCCCCTTTTCCTCAGCATCACGTGAGTGGAACCTTCTCTCTCACCTCTTCTCTCTCATTGCAAAGCCCATGGGTGGCCAAGAGGGGAAAAGAAGACATGTCCATGTTTTCCTAGAAAGAAGAGAAAATGTGGAAGAGAAGTCTATTTGTGGTAGAATAAGCACATTCGCCCTCATATTAGCAGCGTGTTCTCAGAAATGTAGAGACTCAACAACTGAAGACTTACCCAAAGACCACAGGGCTGTTGATGGGTGATGTGTCCATGTGACATGGGATCAGAGAGAAGGAAAGAAAGATGGATTGATAGGTTTGTTTTGTCCTCATTCAAGTCAGTTGGCTTTTTTGAGTACCGGTACCCCCTGAAGGAGGCTTTGGACTAGGTGTTGGGGAGACAAAGGCAGAAGAGATTATTCCTGCCTCAAGCGATTCACTACCACCCGAGAAACAAACATTCATGATGCGGGTGCACAGCTGTGAAAACTTCTTGTCTTGGAGACTTGCTCTGGACCAGGGTTGGTACCAAGAAGTCAAGGACAGTTCCCAGAGGAGAAGAGGCCTGGAGCTGAGTCCCCAAGTATGATCAGAGGTCAGCCAAGTATAGGAGGTGAGGGAAGGGCAGAGGGAACAGCAAATGGGAGAGCCTGAGACAACTTGGTCAAATAGGTCTGATAGCTTGAGTGTTAAGGACACGTGGGAAAGGGGTCTGTAGAGGGAAGAGCCAGATGCTAGGCTTCCTGAAGGATTTTGTGTCCTGAAGTTGGTAGAAGCTGTTGAAGGAATTTCAGCAGCAGAATGATCTGCTTACATTTGCATACTAGAAATAGGACCCTCGCAGCAGCGTGGAGGATAAATGAGAGGGAGAAGGAGACAGGGGATTCTGGACTTGGAGACCAACTGAAAGCTGGAAGGAATTTCAGTAATTGAGGAGGAACAGGAATATGGACCAAGGCAATTGGCATTGAGAATGCGAAGGAGTTCGTTCACAGGATCTTGATGAAATGAATGTACACTAATGGAATGTCGACTGACGGAGTGGAGGAATCTAGGATGATGCCCACATTTCTGCCTGGGGCATCTGCATAGCCCATGGTGTCACCTATAGCAAAGGGTATATAGGAGAAGAAAGAGTTTGGGGGGACAGTGGGGGACAGGATGAGTGTGGGAACCTGTAGAACATTCCAGTGGAGGCGAGCCAGCCAGGACCACAGTGGACCATGCCCTTCGCTGGCCCTCCCTTTTAAAGAGCCCTGGCTTCTCTCCTCACGTGCACAGTTTAAACATTATGCTTATCTGCATTGAACTTCATTGAGGGACTTCATTCCAGATTTCTGGCTAGTGAAGCCCATAGCTTTGGGCCTAAGAGTGAGACTTTCTCGTTGCAGTTGTCAGGGTGAGAGGGATAGAGATTGGAGGTCTGTTTCTTCTGATATGAGCCTCACCATTACAAATTAACTGGGTACACCTATGATGTGAGGTATTATATTAAGACAAAAATATAGAGGTAACTGAAACTGTCATGTGGTTTGGATTCAGACATGATAAAGGTCAGAAAGGAGGCTTGGCTCCAGTAGTAACCTTGATAGAAATAGCAATTAAGAGTGGAGTAGAACAGTGACTGTGGAAATATGCTCGGTTTGCCTTTTCTAAGGAGTTTTTTTTTTAGATAAAAATTATGTAAACATATTTTTCTCGATAGTGAAGGAAATATATTGCCTATTCTGAAATAGCTGCTTCATGGTTTTGAGTTTTTTTCCTTTTGAACCTCTGCCTGCCTGAGAATGAAATTAGAAAAATTATTGAGAATTATTAAGAAAAAGGAAACCGTCAGGAGCCTTTGTGAGAAGGCTGGGAACACAGCACGTCTGAGGGTCATAAAGGGGAGTGCCGGAGAGGGAGCACTATAGCTCCACACGTTTGGCTGGGACGCTTTTCAGCATGGCTGTCATGGAAACGAGTCACTATTTTCTGAATGTTGACTTTCTAGGCACTTGAATTCATGTAACTTAGAGGCCAGGATTTAGTAAATTTGCTTTACTTTCTCTATTCTCTAATGCCAAAATATGACCTGCACAGATAGGTCTTATGCTACCTCTTTCACACAGGCTGAGAGCCCTGATGCCTTTGAAAAGCAAATCCAAGACTCTCCCACATTCTAAGGTCCTGAGACTTACAGGCAGCATTCCTGACCAAGTATGTGTCGTGCTGTAAGGACAATGCAAGCACGCAGAGGGCAGCTTTTGACACGGAACCCAACTGCTATTTAATGATGCAAAGTTGGCTCTGTGAGAACCTATGAACATCATAGCTCATGAAAGCTGCCAGGAGAACTTTGGTCCCTCCTGTTTGTATCGAACCCTTGTAAGTGAGTCTTTTACCCCAAAGTAGACCATCTCTGTGCCTTCCAAGTCCTACGCAGGCTCCCCATGAGCATGGAGCCCCTCCCAGAGGCCAGTGTGGACACGTTCCAGGGTCAAGGAGCACGCGTACAGCTCCACAGGGACCAGAAATCAAGGCGCCTTCTTTCCTTTGCTCGGAAGCAGGGACAGAATTGGGCTCCTTGTTCTGCTCTGGCCAAAAATACAGTCTTCAGTAATCTTGATGGTGTTGCCAGACTTCTCTTCATTTTAGAAAGGCGTGTTCTCAACGCTGAAGAGTTAGGCCCTTGTTACCCCTCAGTTGGCAGCTTTCTTCTTCTCTCCCTCAAAGACCAAGGATGCTGTCATATCTTGGAAGAGAGTTGTCTGAGATTAGCCTGGTTCCCTAATGGGAATTTCTCTTCCATCTTCAGGTACCAGGCCCACCCCAGGTGAGGCCTCATCTGGAAGACAAGGCTGTTCATGTTCCTCTCTTCCAGGGATGCCTGGGTTCCCATAGTGGGCCTTTCAGCAATATCGATGCCATCCTTCTCTCTCTTGTGAGGCCTCCTTGTTGGTGAGGCAACATGGCCTGTTGACCTGACTGGTATTTGCAGCCATTCCCACAGCAGGCATCTGAGAAAAGCAGCCTGAGTTCTAATGAGAACCCAGCTTCTGGGTGAGCTGTTGTACACACCACAGAGCCTCTCTGTGGCTG
Organism: Pipistrellus hanaki; assembly: GCF_964339955.1. Classification (NCBI taxonomy): domain Eukaryota; kingdom Metazoa; phylum Chordata; class Mammalia; order Chiroptera; family Vespertilionidae; genus Pipistrellus; species Pipistrellus hanaki. The sequence goes on along the minus strand of NC_140503.1, from coordinate 35,843,241 downwards.
AGTCATCCAAACTCTACAAGGGAATAGAAGTCAGCGTAATTGGAAACTTCGTCCCGTTGGTAAAGATTAGCAGGTAAATACAGAGCATATATCGATAAAAGATGGATGTAGCATTATTATAAAAAATGAGAAGATAGACTGCAGAAAGATCTAGAAGGAGCTTCACAAAGGATGGACACTGTGGTACAGGGGCCCAGTGTCTGCACATGGATGGTGGTGCTTTATCCCAGAAACCTCCTGCCCTTTGGTCTTATCTTCTGTTTTCTTCATGGGCTTCTCTTCACACACCTTCCCCTAAAAGTCTGGCACTGCCAGGACTCCCCCACCACCACCCTCCTATTCTCACTTGATGCTCTTTCCCTAAGTGACCTCACCCATTTTCACATAACCGTCATGTCCTACTGATGAGGAAAATGGTTGTCTGACTCCAACCTTTCTTCAGAGCAGTTGACATCTCCACCTACTGAGCCAAAGGCAATGGCACTCAACTGATCTAAAGTGGAGTTCACCATCTCCCTCTTCTCACCCTAAGCCTGCTGCTCCCCTGAATTTTCTGTCTTCTCTGTCTATCTCTCCAAACCTGAATCAAAGAAACCATTCTGATCAGGCTCCTTTCTCACTCTGACTCCCTACTCTTTCCTTATCTTCAAGGATTATCAATTCACTCCCTTTCCTTCTCTGCCACTGCCCTCCCCAGCTATCTCCAAGGGCTTGGACTCATCTCCTGGACTCCATTCTCAGAATCCTCCAGTAATGCCTCTCCATTGACAATCGTCATCTTTCTAACATATTCATCTGACTAAGCCTCTGCTGCTCGATTTCAGCAGCTTCTCATCACACATAAGATGAAGTCTACCCTCTCTGTTTCAGCATTACAGATCTCAGTCATCTGACCCCTGGCTATTTGACCTGCCTTGTGTCTAGCTGTTCTCTGTCATTCACCCAAACATGTGCTCGACCCCAAAGGCTCTCTTAGACATGCTCTTTATTTATACGCTGTTCTGACTTCCCGTGATGGCTTCCTCAATACGGTCTGCCCAGTGAGTCCAGTTTTACTGCTACTGTGTAGCTATCCCTCACTCCCCAAGCCCAGTTCCACTCCCCTTAGAATGTTGAGTAGATTTAGCATTTGTTCTGCAACTATTATAATTGTTTCTTTCTAGGTTAAAAGTTCCTTGATGGCAAGGACATGTTTTCTTCACAGAGCTTGGCCTCCATAGAAGGCATTCAATAAATGTGGAGTGAGCAAATATCAGGATGCCCACACCTGGCAAAGAAGTCATCCCAGCACATAACAAAACATATTTCTCTCACTCCTTTCTCTCACTGCAGAAAGATCTAGAAGCTCCTTCTAGATCTTTCTGCAGTCTATCTTCTCATTTTTGATAATAATGCTACACCCATCTTTTATATGCTCTGTATTTACCTGCTAATCTTTACCAACGGGACGAAGTTTCCAATTACGCTGACTTCTATTCCCTTGTAGAGTTTGGATGACTCAGCCACAGAGAGGCTCTGTGGTGTGTACAACAGCTCACCCAGAAGCTGGGTTCTAATTAGAACTCAGGCTGCTTTTCTCACACTGCATAAGGGAGTGACTTCCTAGTCTAGGACTAGGCTAGAGTGTCCATCAGAAGTAGCCTAGATGAAGCTTAAATGGCAGTGTGCCAGCCAGAAATGGGAGGCCAGGAGGCATGTACTCCTTCAATTACACATCAGCTCCTGCTTCTCCCCACTTCTCTGTGTCTACCAATCATAGTTCCAGCTTTGCAGAATGAAAAAGGAAGGTCTGAGGTTATGCTAGGTGGTTCTCAGCTTTGCATGTAACCATGTGGCATCTGGACCATGAGCAAGGACCTGAGCTTTTAGTTAGAATTCATTTCTGACCAACGTCTTACGGAACCTAGCATCCAAGTATTGGAATGAATTCCTCGCTTGGGAGGAATCAAACAGGGAGGGCACTCTGTTCTCTGGTTTGTTTTCCTTTTAATGGTGTTTTGTTTTCATCCTTGGCAAAGGAAGGTGCCTTGCCGCCAACCAGCAAATGAAGGTTAGTAGGCTATGTTCTTGAGAACTGGGATTTCCTCTTTGTTCATCAATTCACTTTGCAGGGAGGGAGAGCTGTTTTAGCGCCCAGCACTGAGCAAGGCACTGAGGTGCTTGCTGCACAAGCAGAGTCACATGTACCTGCTCCGGAAACTAGAGCCAAGAAGAGCTTACCCTTCCCACAAACATATCCAGAAATAAGGCTTCAGGAAGGCCTACGTCTCCATGCTCTGAAGTTGTGTAGGAACGTCTTCTAGAAAAGGAGCTCCCAGTGACCTGGATTTTGACAATAGGAGTAAGGCAGGCTCTTTCTTTCTTCTAACCAAGGGGATTCTGCTGTCAAATACTTTTATGGAAAGGGACTAGCTCTGGTTGAACTGAGTCTTGCCCAAGAATTGTACCTCAATCTCCCTGACTCAAAACATTACATTGTCACCTTGGCTTATAAAGCACCCAGTTTTCAACGTGATTTAGTAGCTCTGTATTTTGTTTGTTTGATCATAAGTGGATTTTGCATGATTAAGCTATAGGGCACCCAGTGAAAATTTGGCCCATGAAGTTGCTCCATATTCTTTTGTGGTGAATTATGCTCAAATGTGGCATAGGGTTACCCAGACTCCTTTGAGTCACGATCATTGAGTTTTCTAAGCAGCGACTTGGGGCTTTTCAATGATGTAAGCAGCAATCATGAACCCTGGTAACAATGCGGTAACATGTCATTGGCCTAAAAGCTGGTGCTGTGATTATTTGCTGCTCACTCTGCAGAACTATGAGCATCGTTTTAACTGCAACAAAAACACGGTGAAAATAAAATCTGAAAAATAGCTCCGGGATGTCGCAGGAGGAAAGCACTTTCTGGGCTGGCATGTCCTGGACTCTTGATCCAGTCTCAGTTTGAGTTGAGGAGGATGTAAGGGGTTGGTACTATGTGCCTGAGGAAGACCTGTCTTTTTGTGGTTAATGATGATCCCAGAGAGACTCCACTTGTCACAGTAAAATGAAGGGCTCCAAGCACAGAATCAAGTAATTTCTTGCCTGAGATGACTGAATCTGTTCTTAAAATGCCATTGGATACCCAATTCTCCAGAAATTCTCCATCCTTGACCTTCCTATTACTGCAAAACAAACGATTACCTCACCAGACTACCCTCCCCGCCTATATCTTTGAGTTTTAGGAGGTCATCCCATATTCTCATTTCCTAAGTTTAGGAGGCAGGGCCTGATTTCAGAGTAGGCCAGGCCTCTTTAATCAACCCCAGTTACCTGCTTTAAACATTGAAAAACTGGAAAGTTTTCACTTATTTTGGAGTGTTTGTGCTCTCTGTCAGTGCCTCAGAACAAAGCACTTAGCAATAGACAGTGTCTTGCGATCAGCATGGTTAGAAATGGATAGTATGTTGTAGAAAGCATGAATAACTTTCACCAGTGCTTCAGCATTTCAGAGTACTTTGCAGTCACTGTTTACTCAGCCCTCCCACTGATAGGCTGTTTGGTCCTCGTTTTACATGAAGTTGATACAATGTAGGAAAAGCTGGGGCTCAGGAGACCTGGTCCTCTTCCCATTTCACCACACTTGGTGATCTAGAATTAATGACTTCATCTTGCCATCTGTCTGAGTCAGGGGTCGGAGAAGATTATTCTAGAGACTTCTAAATTTGTTCTGGTTGTAGCAAGGTGATAATTCTCCTGTGGACTTTCAATAGTTACTATTAATTCTCCTAATTCTAGAATTCCGAAGTTGGGGCTTAATTTGAATGTGTTTAGGAATTTCCATTATCCTATGATCTAACCAATCTTGGGACCTTTCAAATCCTGATGTATAAGTGCTTGACATTCAAGGAAAATGTCAGAGGCATCCAGATGCATCCCATGGCTTGAAAAAATGGGCAGTGTGCGTGTACACACACACACACACACACACACACACACACACACAAACACATACTAGTTTGGAGTTCAGTATGCCCTTTTCCCACGGGAGTATAGGAAGGAAGGAGAGTGATCAGGCTAAGAATGAAAACAGCTCCATCCCTGGTGGTGATGGGGTGTCTTAGCTTCCTGGTTTTCCTCTCATTGGAGAAGTGGAAGAAATAGCATGTGGAGATCTGCACTGAACCTCAAGAGAAATTTATCTTGAGGACGAAGCCTCATCAAACGTAGCTTTAACATTTTAAATCATTTCTTTCCAAATCAGTAATGAAGTAGTCTGGCTAAAGCAGTTGCCAGTTTTCGGGGGGGGGGGGGGCGGGGAGGAGGGGGTCATTTCCTTTTTGGAAATCTTACAGAAGCTATGGATGTTTCTCTGCCAGAAAACGACCCATATTTTCACAGATTGGGATATAATTTTAGGGAATTCTTATATGCCCTGAAGCCCATGGACCCCAAGTTAGCAATCCCTTGGTCTAAAGTGGAATAAGTGAGTCAGTGGGGCTAGACTGAGAAGATCAGGGCTAGACCCAGACTTCTAAGCCCATAATTTGCTGCCAAAATTAAACAAAGTTGTTTTTTTCTTTTTTCCCTCTGACCATCACCCTCTTTTTCTTTCTTTATCCCCGCACCTTTTGTCATCTCTTCCCATGCCCTCTCAATGTCTCTCCCCACCTCCTGCGCATCTTGCACCACAGATGTTCCAGCTTGGTTAAAGAGCCTCCGCCTTCACAAGTATGCTGCGCTGTTCTCCCAAATGACCTACGAGGAGATGATGGCCCTCACCGAGTGCCAGCTGGAGGCTCAGGTACGTGCTCCAGGGACCATTCCCTGAAAAGGTGCCCTGGGTGGAACTTGAAGTTCAAGGCCAAGACAGAGCTTATTTGGACCCATACCTAAACCTTCCCAGTCGGAATTGTCAGGTTCTGGCCAGGGTTGCATGGTGAGTAAGGCTAGGGTCTTGCCTTCAGGGTCCAGTAGGAAATGGAAGACAAGCGGATAACCACAGGGAAAATAAGGGCAAGGTAGAGCATCGGGAAAAAGGTATAACCTAGGTACGCTCACTAAGTTTTAGGATGCTAGGGAGGAATCGGTAGCGTCTCTTAGAAGTGGAACAATTGGCCAAGGTCTCAAAAGAGCCTGTGTCTGCTTATGTTTTCCTTTCCTCCTTCCCTCTGTCCAACCAGGGTGTGCTTGGGGAATAATAGAACGGTTGACTGTCTGTTGTCCAGTCTAGTTACAAATCAACTAAATTCAAATAATTAATGAGCAGAAGCACCAGGTCACACCTCAACACTTGCACAAAAAGCATGTTCTGACTGGTCTTAGCTGAGACTGGCGTAAGCTGCACAATATTTCTCCCCTCTAACCACCTTCAATAACGCAGGACAGTTATTGAGATGGGATTCCCTCAGGTCTCAGATTTCATTTCCCTTCTGTGTACTACAAAGGACAAAGTTCCTCCTCCCTTCTAAGGCATCTTCCCCCAAGTGCCGTGGCCAAAGGCCAGGCCGGTCAACAGAACTCCCGAAACTAAGCATGTTTCCTACCACGCTGTGCTGGAGTAAATAGATCTGACTGATGTCTTTGTTTCCCTTGTTTAAAATGCTATTTGCATGTTTTAAATTGACCTCGGTTTCCTTTGAGTAGTGATTTAAAAGAATTAATGGTCTGCACAGGCTAATAGTATTTCCCCCGCAGGAAGAGGAGATTGTGCCATTTGGGGCATAGCTGGTCTGAACACATACCTCCCAGCAGATCGCTGGACTCCCGGTGCACATCAGTTCCCTCAGTTAACCTCTGCTGGCCTGGCTGAATACCAGTATTGAGATGCAAGACAAAACCCAAAGTCACTGCACATTCTCCGAGAATGAAAGGCACTCGTTTCAACTTCCTAAGGCTTCTCTCACTGCTTTTTCATCTCGGTTGCTCCTTGAGAGCCCAGGAATTGATGAGAACTGCCTCTCAGGGCATTTTTTGTCTTTGGGTCATAGTTGAGAAAAAAAAATCTAAGTCATCAAAGTTGTTCGACTTCAGGGGGGTGGGGGGGTGGTGGAAAAAACCAACAAGAAATAATTGATGCAGAGGGCAATGCCAGAGGCCAGCACCAACTTTTCAGAGTGATTTCATTCACTCTAACCCAGAGTCAAGGCCAAACAGAAATATGTCCCCGGTGCTTCATCTTGAGAATGAGTGCAGTTGTCAGTTGACAAGTTAATTTTGCTAAGTAAAGGAGATGTCGCTGGGGTTGCCATCCTTCCCTTTTAGAAGAGGAGTGCTATGAAGAGTTGTAAGAAGTGTGTATTAGAGACCTGAGTTCAGAAAGAACCTCCTATTTAGAAATTTGCAGTATGTATGGTTAACAAGTGTTAACTAAACCCTTTAGCCCATCATTGCTGCACAATTGAGAAGGTAAGATCCACCACCCTGTGAATCCTAATCATTAACCTGAAGTGAGGACTGAATTGAAGGTTTAAGTTTCCTGACAAAAATTGCCTGTGTATTGTGACACCAGCTGAGACCTGTATTGGATTTCACATCTTCTTGAGACGAGAAACAGGAAGGATTTGAGGAAGCACCATGAGTTAACTCTATGGGGTTGGAACTCCGGGGAACCTGGGAGGTAGCCTGGAAAAGAGAAGTGTGTGACTTAAAAATTATCTATAAAGATGCGCTGGCTGGTTTGGCTCAGTGGGTAGAGCATCGGCTTGTGGACTGAAGGCTCCTGGGTTCAATTCTGGTCAAGGGCGTGTACCTCAGTTGCAGGCTCCATCCCTGGCCTTGGTCGGGGCACACATGGGAGACAAACAATTGTGTGTCTCTCTCATATTGATGTTTCTCTCTATATATCTCTCTCCCTCCCTTCCACTCTTTAAAATTCAATGGAAAAAAATACCTTCAGGTGAGGATTAACAAAAAACAAACAGCCCTAGCTGGTTTGGCTCAGTGGATAGAGCATCAGCCTGCGGGTTTGATTCCAGTCAAGAGCACATGCCCAGGTTGTGGGCTGGATCCCCAAAAGGGGGCATTCAGGAAGTAACTGATTAATGATTCTCATCATTGATGTTTCAGTCTCTCTCTCCCTCTCTGAAATCAATACAAATATATTTTAAAACAACAAAGAAGACTGTGAAGGAATTTCATGCAGGGAGGGGTAATTGACTATTACCTCTGAATAGTTACAGCTTTCTCTCGCTCTCCTGAAGGTTACAGCAAAAGACACAGGCTCAGGTGGAGCCAGATGGAGTTAGACTATTAAGCAGGAAGAGCTTTCTAGCAATAGGTGCTAACAGGAGAGACAAGTAGATCTACTGGTCTGCAAACCTGTAGGAACAAAGCAAACAGTAAAGTACTAAATAGCCTCCCAGTCTCTAAGCTAATTCTTAAAAATGGTGTTTTGTTTTTAAATATAACTTTAATTCAATTACAGAATGTTACCAAAGGTGCAAGGCACAAAATTGTCATCAGTATTCAGAAGCTCAAAGAAAGACAAAACCTCCTGAAGTCTTTGGAAAGGGTAAGTTATTCTCGGCCGAGAGAATGTTCCCACCTTCATCACCGGGAAATGGACCCGGGACAAGTGTCACTGGCAGACCTGATAGAGTATGTCACGTTGTTTCCTTATCAAAGTTAGGGAAAATGACATGATTCTGAAGCAAAGCCTCCTGGTTATTCATGCTTCCAGGTAACCTGACTACCGAAATGTACTTCTTCCCGGGGTCCAGGCAGCCTGTGACTGGCCATCCCAGGCACAGAGGAAGTGCTGTCAAATGAATTCTTTGTGTCCATTCCCCTCTGCCTTTTGTGCATGTGGCGAGATTAGAGAAGGGTTCCACAATCAGAGGCTGAAATCCTAACAAAACAGTGCAGGGAGTATGCAGTTCTGCCTCATGGCTGCTCTTCTCCCCTCTCCTTCTCCCCCCGCCCCCCTCCCCTCAACCTGGGTTTGAGGAAAGCTGCCCCAGAGAGGCCAACACCTACAGGTGTGCCCCAGGTTCCACTAGAGGGGATCAAAGTCACTTGGCAGAAGGCAGCAGCGCTAGCTCTCCAGAGAATAATTTCACACTTTCACTGAACAACAGAATAGGTCCTCATGACTCGGTTAGGAACCATCTCAAAAATGCCAAATGCTGAAAAAGAGTTTATTCCAGTGTTAAAAGCAGTTATCAGCTGCTGCTGTCCCTCTGTGTTTGCTGTCTAAACACATTCTCGTCCTATCTTTGTACCCAGACATCACTCTGGAAACAATGTCATTTTTAGGACTTGGTGACTTTATGATTTCATCTGAGGGCCGGAGGAGAGCAGGCCTGGTTCCACACACAGAGAGCCATCTGCTCTGCCCCAGAGCCGCCATTCCATGCACTGCCGGTGGGAAGTGGTGGAGTGGCGGTGGGAAGCTCAGTAGTTATCTGCTGCCTGCAGAGCTCCAGTGGTGACCTCCTTAGCTATCTCCCAGGCACCTTTGGAAGGGAGCAAAGTAGAGGTAGGTAGGGCTAACGCTAGTTTTGTGAGCACATACACATTTTAATGCAGTGGTCGGCAAATTCATTGGTCAACAGAGCCAAACATCAACAGTACAACGATTGAAATTTATTTTGAGAGCCGTAAACTGACTTCTGTGCATGGGCCACAAAGTTCAATCGCACTGTATGTGCACACCCTCACATCGTATTTTGTGGAAGAGCCACACTCAAGGGACCAAAGAGCCGCATGTGGTTCATGAGCTGCAGCTTGCTGACCACTCTTTTAATGCAATGGAAGGTACATTTTCTTCACTTATTCACAGAATGTGTGTATACTTTTACAAGCCATATATAGTTATAGTTAGCCCACACAATAGAAGGTAGGGTATATTTAGAGAATATGCACATATGCTTTCTAAGGAAGGTTGCTTTTAAAGCACATATGTCAAACACAAGGCCCGCGGGCCAAATCCAGCCCGCCAGGCCTTGCAATGTGGCCCGCACCGCGCTGTCATCACTGCACTCCGCTGTCAGTTTATGACATTGTCAGTTTATGACTGTTCAGTAAACCATTCGGCCTGCGATTTAGGCTGGATTTTAGATTTTGGCCCCTTCTCTGATTGAGTTCAACACCCCTATTTTAAAGCCTCTGGATGGATACGCAGAGACTACTCACATGCACATCTAGGCCCGTTCACAATTAGTTCATTACCGTTGACAAGTGACCTGTGCAACTGACCTTGAGGTTATTGCTGTTTTCAAACTTTTATGCTAACTGCTTCACTAAGCAGCTTGTCCAGAGTGAGACTGTTGCCATTTTTGACAGCAGAAACCGTTCTCTTTTGGGAAGCATCGAAAAGGCCGGTGTTGGCCTTCTCTGTTAGGAAGCACAGGGAACATTTTGCGTAGGGATTACATTGCTGAGTGTTATGGTGAAGAGTGATTTGCCCCCCGTATTTCTGGAGCATCCTTCAGGAACTCATTCCTGCCCCGTCCCTGAGGAAGCACACACACAGACAGAGGTGGAATGGCTGTGAGCTGTGCTCCCTGGGGCCTGGGGCCGAATCAGTGTGTGGAAGCCCTGATGTGCCCCTGACGTCCCATCTAACTGTTGATATGTCAGTGATGTTTTCTGCGTCCCAGACTTCACACCAACAATAATATTGACTCTGTGATCTCTCCACTGGAGTGGGAATGTTGAAAAGATGACAGGTGTGATGCAGAATCTGAGGGCAGCTACTGGGCAGGATGAGAGCAATGCAGTTTCTCTGGTTTGACTTATTTGAAGAGGAAAGCCTGTGGGTCAGACCATCACATTGAGCTTGCTTCAGAACATCCACGTGCAGCTATTTGCTTAACTGCCTCTTCAGGAGCTCGTGGCCTGGGGGTGGAGTGAACCCCAACTCAGCACCCACCAAGGACAGCCCCCAGCTCTGTTCTCTCTACCCTGGGACTTGGGTCTCTCCTGCTCTTCAAGGGCCGTATCGTCCATAACTTATCGCCCCTTGGGCCACCAGGGACACCCTGAAACCAGCCATTCCTCAGGCCTCCCAGGCATCCTAGGCTGATTATGCTGTTGGAAATGCCGTCTCCATGGCCTGGCCTCCCACAGCATTCTTACCTCACAGAGAACCTGGGGATTTCTAAGGAGATCGTGGGACCCCGCCCGTGGCTAGTTCACAATCTGTAGTCACTGCAGATGAGCTCTGTGTCCAGAGCCGTTCCGAGCAGTTACTGAACACTTACTTACTCAGCATCTGCCTTGGACTAGATTCACCCCGGCCACTGGTGGCGAATCCTGAGTAGCACGCAGCTCCTGGCCTTGGGGCCTCGATGCACAGCCAGAGCTCTCACACCCTGGTGTGCTCGGGGTGCATCACCCCTGAGGCGGGTGGGGACGTCTTCCTGGACTGAACACACCACTCTGCAGGGTGAGGAGAGGAGCCTGAGAGGGGCCGGTGCTGGCTGCGAGACACAGTAGGAGCCTACAGCCGGTCTCGATGGGCCCTTGAGCCACGCAGGGTGAAGGGTCAGAAAGGCCATTTAGCAGGAGTCCCAGCATTGGTAGGGGGGCTGTGCCATTTGGGACAAAAGACATGGGAGGGTTCCCAGTGTGGGGAAATGGAGCTCAGTTTGATGGATCGAGGCTGAGGTGCCTGTGGAATAGCAAGGCAGAAAGGCAGGTCTGTGACCAGAAGAACAGTCTAGAGTCCACGAGGGTTTGAAAGACTCCGTTGTGGGTCATCCGTATGTAAATAGTAGTTGGTACCCCCAGAAGTGTGTTTTGTGTTAAGAGCTGAGGACAGGCCCTGAGGAGCCACAGGAGGTTTGGAGGAACCAGACACTGGCTGAGCCTGCCCCGAGGGTCAGAGAGAGAGTCTGAAGGAGGGAGTCTAACCGGGCACCATGCACGTTTCACATACAATGAGGCTTGTACTCTCCCCCTGTAATCGGTTATCAGGAAGTCACCAATAGCCAAGATGAGAAGGGTTTCAAGGAGCTGGGGAGAGACCAAAGGGAAACCCATGAACTGGGGAGTGTAAGTGGGTAATGAGGCTCTGGGGTAAGGACATGTAGACTTCTCAAGATATTTGGTGGAAAAGGGAAGAAATTGGAATGGCCATTGAGGCATATTTTTTTCAACATTTATCTTTAATAATGAAATGTGTATTCACCATCCTTTTCAGCTGACTCCCAAACTGTGAAGCTCAATCCAATATACTCTGAGGCTGGGACCCTGGCATGGAGAAAGGAGATACATACACACACACACACACACACACACACACCCCTACCTATGCCTTTCCATGTTCCCACAGCTCCCGTGTCCTGGAAATACACTTACACCGTATGGGTCACAGCAGCTGTAAGCTTCTTAGGTCAAGGATTCTGCCATATTTGTTTCTAGATCCCCTATACCTAACGGTGCCTGGCTCCAGGTAGGGCTCAGCTGATGTTTGGTGAATGAAAAGGAGAGGGCATGGATTTAAGCATATACAGGAGTCCTGTATATTGTATGGAAGTCAGGTTCTTCTCACAGAAAGACAAGGATGGAGCCACGGACACTGGCTGCTGAAGCTCTCTCCCGTATGATTTGCATCTCATTGCTGTTAAATGCCCTGGGAAAGGTTCATCCATTCTTCCAAAGTCTTAAAAGAGCCAGGCCAGGAAGGCTGGGACGGTCTGAAAGTAGCTTCCTTCCAGCTGGCCCACCTTCCAGCTGGTGGCTGCGAAATGGTGGTCCAGCCTTCCTATTACCTGTTCTCACGTGAGCTCCTCAGCTCGGCACATTAGTGAGCACGCAGCTTCGTTGTTGCCTTTTTGTGTATACTATAGGATTCCATTTATGGTATGAGGATCAATAGAGACTTGGGTTGAATCCCTGGTTTTGTCAACATGGAGAATTAATTCCAACAGCTGAGGGCACTGATTGAATCCCATTTGGGCGGTTTCATACTTTCCTGCTCCCCTTGGGCACCCCGTATTGAGTTCTGGAGCCATTTTGAGGAGTCAGCATGATGATCTTCATGCCACATCATGGAAGCTGGCAGTGAAGCGTTACCTTTGAGTCAGTGGCTTGAAGTCCTGGGGGGGAAACCAAACCAAACTCTGCATGATTCCTGTAAATTCTATTTCCTGAAAATGTCCAACATTATTCATCATGTTTATAGTTTCCTTTTTGGTGTAGTTGTTTTCCAATAGAATAAGGTAAGATCTGAACTTGGGGCAAGTGTATGTTTCCTGTTTGAAGGAGTTCAGCTCTTAGCATAACCCATATCTGCTTCCCCGTCACTGAATCACTCCAGAGACCTTCTTGCCACATGATGAGAGCAGATGAAGGTCTGGTGGCAGTTGACGATGTCACAGGCCTGCATTTGCTCGCCTCGGTGGTAGATGCCACGTGGGATGGCACGACAAGACGCATGCGATGCCCTTCTGTTTCCATGGGAAGCCTCACTACCTTTCTGTCCTTTCCCTTCCCCACCTCTGTCAGGAGCTGGACACGAAGGTGAGAGAACCCAGGAGCTGGCTGAGTGGTTGACAGGAACAGGAGGACCCAGAGGCACATAGTTGGGTCAGAACAGGCAGCAGTGCTCTCCTGGCATGGGTCAGCTCGCTCCCTCCATGTGCCTTGCCCGGAACCAGTTTACCACGTCCAAAGTCAGGGAACCAGTCATGTGACAGTATCAGATTTTGGGAAAAGGCTGGTCCGGTCTGGGCAGCAGGAAAACTGGGAATGATCAGGAGCACCCCAACGCACACATCAGGCTTGCCAGCGCAGGCTGCGGCTGGTCTCACCATGGCCGTATCCACTAGGTGTTGAAAGAAAAATGGACTCGGTCCCCTAAAGAAGGCCGGACAGGGCCCTGGCCAGGATTGAGGCGATTCTGGTGGCTACTTAGCATTTCCCTTCCCTCAGGAACCCCAGGTGCCAACTAGGCGAAGGCACAATTCAGGCTCTGCTCCCAGCTCCCTGAACAAAGCAGGTTCCCGCCAATGACAGAGCAGGGCTCTTGGTGTTTTGCTGCCCAGAATTAAAACACGTCTGTCCAAGGCTGCTGTCCTCAGGTTTCCTCTGACTCATGGATTGATTAGAAAGTCTGGGTGCAGAAATGATCACAATCCATATCCTTGTGTTCCTTGACATCGTCGTAGTCAAGCAATTTTTCTCGGGAAGAGAGGATCCCAGGAATGGATTGGTACTCGTGCTTTTAAAGTTGTGTCCTTGCTATTCTGGGCTCTCTGAAGATTAAATCTTCATGAGTAATCAGGGCACTGCTTGTCAGTGTCCTTCCGGGATCCCAGGGCGAAGTTTGCTGTGCAAGCGCTGGGCAGCACTGGGGCAGAGGCTGGGCCACCCACTATGCCAGGGAAGCCCTGCCCCGACCTCCAGCCACGAGTGTGTGAGCCTGTTCTGCACCCCTGGGAGCACTTGGCACGTGGGTAAATGTCTATCAGAATCAACTTCCGTTCCTTTTCCTAATAAACAATCCCCAGTATATCCAACTGCGTGTGCAGAAGGATCTAATTTATCAAGTCATATATATATACATTATACATATATCTTACATGTCTTTCTCTCTGAAATGATTCTTCTAAAAACATGTCATGCCCCTGTGACAAACCTTCCCTCATTTCCCATTCATTTAGAAGAAATTCTTGCATCCCTGCCCCAGCCTGCAGGCCTCCACACTCAGCCCCCTCTGGCTCCTCGGATCTCATTTCCCACCATCCTCCCCTCACCCACTGTACTTTGCGTGACACAAAAATAGACCTGCAGCTTTACAAATATTAATATCATTACAACCACCTGATGAGGCAGGTACTATTCTTATCTTCACTTTATACACAGGGGAACAGGCACAGAGACGTTAAGTCATTTACCCAAGGTCACACAGCTGTGTCAGAATTTGAAGCCCCACATCCATCCTAGAATCTGTGCTTTAAACCACTACCCTGTGTTTCCTGTATCGTGGGCTGAATGAAGGTTCCTTCACTTAAAGCCACTGGTACACAAGACAGGAAGCCACCATATGACCCAGCTTTCTTATACAGCTTCTGAAGTATGTGAGTGTAAGCTATCAAAATGCATTTTATAGGAAGACCCCGAAGAAGCAAGAAAAAGAAATGGACCAAAATCATTTTAGTGACCATCTCTAGATAGTAGGTTTTTAGGTGATGTACAATTTCCTCACTGTATATGTCTGTATATGCCAAGTTTTCTACTTGGGCTAATCTATACTAACAAAAGGGTAATGTGCTAATTAGACCGGGAGACCAGACATCCTTCTACCTGACTTCCTTCTGGACAAAGCCATGGGGGGCTGAGGCAAAGGCGGTTGGGGGCAATCAGGCCAGCAGGGGAGGGCAGTTGGAGGCCATGAAGCCAGCCAGGGAGGGCATTTGGGGGCCATGAGGCCAGCAGGCGTGGGCAGTTGGGGGCCATGAGGCCAGCAGGGGAGCTGTTAGGTAGCAATCAAGCCGATAGGCAAGTGGTTAGGAGCCAGTGGTCCTGGATTGCGGGAGGGATGTCTGACTGCCGGATTGGAGAGGGTTCAGGCTGGATGAGGGACCCCCTATTGCCACTGTGCACGAATTTCATGCACTGGGCCTCTAGTATTAGATAACATTGAAATGGTTGCTTTTCCAACGAATGTATGATGAAGGGCCAGCAGCCACACGTCCTGTCTGAGAAGAGCTCTGGGCAGGGCAGGGGAAGCATCGGAGGAGGCAGGATACCCCGTCCCTGACCCTAATGGAGGTCTTCTCCCTCTGACCGTCTAGGACATCATCGAGGGGGGCAGCCTTCGCATCCCACTCCAGGAGCTGCACCAGATGATCCTGACTCCGATCAAGGCCTACAGCTCCCCGAGCGCCACCCCCGAGGCCCGCCGCCGGGAGCCCCAGGCCCCACACCCGGCTTCGCTCATGGGCCCCGAGAGCCAGAGCTCCGACTGCAAAGAGAGTGCCACGGCCCCCGGCGCCACAGCCTCCACCTCAGCCGGCGCCAGCGGCGGGCTCCAGCCACACCACCTGAGCAGCTGCGACGGGGAGCTGGCCGTCGCGCCCCTGCCGGAGGGGGATCTCCCCGGGCAGTTCACGCGTGTCATGGGGAAAGGTAGAGCCTGAATTCCCCCCGTTTTCCTTCTCTTCTCTCAGCACCACTAACCAGAACTCCCAGTCCCCGAGGGCCTCCCCTGGGTGCTGGAGAAGCTGCCTGCCAGAGTCGATGTCATGAGCCCATTGTACAGATGAGGAAAGTGTGGCTCTGGGAGGCTGAGGAATTTGGATCTGAACTCAGATCTCTGTGACCCCCAAAGCTCTCTTCCTTAACCTTGTGTGTCCTCACCTACTCTCCAGCCCAGGCAGCTGGGCCCTCCTGGCAGAGCGTCACTGGGCTCTGGACCCTCAGGCTGAAGCAGCAGTTTTCAACCTTTTCATCTAAAGGCACACATTAGTTACTAAAGTTCTGCAGCACACCAAAAAATATATTTTCTGCCGATATGATGAAAAATAGAAATAATTTTTATCTCTTCATACCGGGCAGCTATTGTTGTATTGGCTGTTGTCATTTTTTTCCTTCGGCAATCTTAAGGGAAAGGAGGCCAGTGCCCCTGACTAAATAGTCAGGTATTGCATGTTGTACAAATTCTTGCGGCACACCAGTGTGCCTCGGCATACATGTTAAAAATCATGGGGCTAAAATCATCCCCTACCATAGATCATGCCGTGTGTGTGTGTGTGTGTGTGTGTGTGTGTGTGTGTGTGTGTCTCACGACCCACAGGTTGAGAACCGCTGCTGTACAGCCTAAGACCATTGGAAAACACAGATATTTACATTACGATTCATTAACAGTAGTAAAATTACAGTTATGAAGTAGCAACGAAAATAATGTTATGGTTGGGGGTCACCACAACATGAGGAACTGTACTAAAGGGTCACGGCATTAGGAAGGTTGAGAACCACTGATCTAGTGGGTGCTTAGAGCAGATGACCAGAGCCATGGGTGAAGGGCTATGTGGTGTGGGGGTGGCTACCTGATTGTGAGGTGCCACACCCACCGCCCCTGTGGCGAGAAGTATACGGGGCTACGCCCTCGGGAGGCCTGTACTCCTCGCTCAGCTTGTTTATCATGTTTACTAGTAAATGTTTTTATTTTTTTTATATATATTTTTTATTGATTGCTTACAGAGAGGAAGGGGAGAGATAGAGAGTTAGAAACATCGATGAGAGAGAAACATTGATCAGCTGCCTCCTGCACACCTCCTACTCGGGATGTGCCCACAACCAAGGTACGTGCCCTTGACCGGAATAGAACCTGGGACCTTTCAGTCCATAGGCTGACGCTCTATCCACTGAGCCAAACTGGTTTTAGCTAGTAAATGCTTTTAAATAAGTTATAAAATAATTGCAAGGTCAACATAAAAAATCAGAACTACACAAAATGGGAGACAGTGAAAACTCGCCCTCCCACCCCAGGCCTCAGAGGCAACCACTATAAACAGATTAGGAATATCCCCTGGATAACTTTATACAAGCACACACGTGTCCTTTTTACGCACAAATGGGTCTTGTTTACATGCTTCTCTGCAGCTTTTTTTTAAAAACATTATATAGTTTTAACAGTTCTATCAACACAGTAGCACCAACTCTTTTTTAATATTTCTATCATACACTAGCACCTACTCATTCTTGCACACTATCCCACAGTATGTGTGAACCATAATTTATCTAATGGCCCCAATGAATGGACATCAAAGTGGTTTCCAAGTTTCTGTTGTTACAAACAACGCTATAGTCTTGTGCAGGATTAAGGAGAGGAAAGAAGTCAGAATGCGCAGGTTTCAAGTGTGATTTACTGAGTGCCAGGCATTTCCACTTCTAATTGATGTCTTTTGTCAACAATTAGAAGGGAGCAGAATGGGCTCCACTGACGTGGCCACGAAACCCAGCAGCGTGTGTACTCTGCCCACAGACTCACTCTGCTCTTTCAGCCGCTGCACTTAACCTGAGTGTGTAGGTGAACCTGTGTGTGTGTGTGTGTAAGTGCGTGGGTCGCTTTGAGAAATAACCCTCCAGTGACTGAGCAGCAGGCTTCCTGCTCGTGTGTGCCACCCACGCACCTCACATCCTAAAGGATGTGCCAGCTTGATGCCTCCAAACGAGGTGCTCGGTTCATTCATAAAAATCGCGGCGCCTGCTCTCTCATAACACCGATGGCCTTTGCTGCCTTTGAACGCCCTCTCCAAAGGAGCCTCTTTCAAAGACAGAGCCCGGGACACTGCTGCGTTCTTCCTCCCCCAGCGTGTCTGTGTCGGGCCGGGTTGTGGAAGGCTTAATATAGAATGGTATGCCTGGAATTCATCGACGGGGCTCCTCAGGGCGAGGGCTCCCGTGGTGCCCGGGCCTTTGACTTCAGTGGAATGAGGGGCCTCCCGGCCTTTTTGGTGAGCCTTACGTACAGCCACAGGCACACAGGCCTCTCCGAACGCTGGTCCTGAAAGGAAATCAGAAACAGATCTCAGGGTTAGGAGATGGGTGCGCATTTTTCTAATTCATCTTTTTTTTTCCTCTCTCTCTCTCTTTTAATTCACAGTGTGCACACAGCTCTTGGTCTCCAGACCCGATGAGGAGAATATAAGTTCCTATTTACAGCTCATAGACAAGTGTCTAATTCATGAGGTGAGTCGTGATAGATTTCACAAAGCTTTTTTTTCTCACTGCTTTTTTTCTCAATGGTTCCTGCGGCGGGATCGTTGGAATCAGCAACACCTTGTTTCCGTGGGGTAAATGTCCGAATGGCTCGGGCAGAACTTGGCCTGGTGGCCTCAAGCCTGAGCAAAGCTTGTGTATAACTTAGTTGTCCCAAGGCTCGTCTGGATTGAGCTCTGATGTGAGGGTGCGTGCCTGCGAGAAACTTCTGACTCTGGGAGAATCTCTGAGTGACCACACCTTGGGAGGTGTGCACACACACAGTCCTGCCTTCTAGCCCCTGATGTTCTCCACTCTTGCAACGCTTTTGCCTTGAAACGTTTTGCCCTGGGGCTCAAGGAGATTTGAGGGAGGGATGAGAAAGAGTGTGCAGCAGAAACAATGTGTGTGTGTGTGTGTGTGTGTGTGTGAGTGAGGTGGGGGTCCCATGGGGGTTGTTTTTAGCCATGTGTCTTTTGAAGAAGGACCGAGGCATGATGGGGCTGTGCCTACCAGGCTCTCAAAGCTGGCACAGTCTCCACCGCAGGGCGGGGCACGTGCTGGCCATGGCTGCCCTGAGCGACACATGGGCACAGGCCATTGGGCCTCAAATCCAAGACTCCAGTGGCTTCTTTGGTGGTGACTCTCCTCCAGAGAGTTCCAGTAACAAGGTCTAGGCCTCAGGAAACTTAGGACTGGATAAACCTAGGGCACTGAGGTCTTCTTGTGGGGTCTTGACATGAGAATAAGATGGTAAAGGCCTCCAAGTCTCCTCACCTTTGCTGTGGTGGTAGCCAGAACCCTGGGAGTTCAGGGGTCCCCAGTTTGGGGACATAGCCAGTTCAGAGGTCTGCCCTCTCCCCTTTCCTTTCTGTATGGTCAGTTCCCTGGGGCCCCCACCTCCATGCTCTGACTCGCCCATCCTCGTGTGCAGGTATCCAATCTCCTGCTGGTTTCCACCTCAGCCACGCCTCCCCCACTCCCTAAAATCTCACTTTTGCAATTTTCTCTCACAGCGGCATCCATTCTTCTATGTGCCTCTCCCCAAACCCTCCACTCAACCTTTTCTATGTCCAGTCCTGGCCCTGCACTTGTTTTGACCAGCAGAAAGCCACAGACAGAAGACAAGAGCACGGTGACGAATTTCTGAACTCATTCATTCCATAGATATTTACCAGTCCCCCTGGCCCTGGCCCTGGCCCTGGCCCTGGCCCGGCAGCTTGCGGTGAGGGTAGTGGGTGAGACGAAGGAAAAGCAGGTTGTCACGTACATGATGATAAAGGCTCTGAGAGGCCCTCCCAGTGTGCCCCAGAGCCCGGATGAGGAGTGGCAGGCACCTGGCTGAGCCGGAAGCAGGGGTTCCTCAGAGGGGCTGCCCCCACCCTCAGCTCATCCAAAAGGCAGGCAGAGTCTCACTGCTCGGTGAGGAAGGAGGCAGGAGAGTGCTCCAGGCAGACAGGGCAGCCTTTTTGGGGGTTCTGTGTCTCGTTCGGGAGACCATTGGGAGGAATTCGAGAAGGGAGCCTTTAAATGAGGAAGCAAAGCAGATCCCTGCCTCCCCTCCCACATTCACGCTGAGCAGTGGAGGACAGGTTACCTCCACCCGTTGGCCGAATGACCGTCCTCTGGCCGCCTCTGCTTCCTAGTGGGTCCACACCAGCCCCGAAGCTGTGGCCTGAGGCTTATCCCTGGCCTGCCTCTGGCACAAGCTCCCTGCGCATTGCGGCTCTTCTTTTTGCTTCTTTCCACTTTTTCTCCCGCTGCCCAGCGATTCAGTGCAAAGATGACACTGTGGGCTCCTCTGCCGGGTGGAGGCCCAGGCAAGGGGCCTCTCGGTACCGGGAGTCTCGGCAGATAGGAGCTCTGGCCGAGTCCGCTTGCCTGAATTCAGGTCTGGATGGAGGGCCTGGGCTCGGCTTTGGAAGGGAAAATGTTGTTCAAGCCTCTTTATTATTTCAGTTGAGAAAGAGGAAACGGTCTGTATGATTTTCCACAGCCCCGGGTTGTGTGTGAGAGAAGGCACCCTCCCTGCTGCCCGGCAGGAGGTCGGCCAGCCTGGGCCCCGGACAGGCCTGCCTTCCTCAGCCCCCACGGCTGCCCCGCCCCCTGCAAGGGGAGGTGTCGTCACTTCCAAGGCACCTTCCCTCCTGGCATGAAGGACCGGCTCCCTAGAGAAGGAAAAGGGAAGACAGGAAAGGTCTGGATTCTGTATCTGGGACCAACCACTTCCTCATGGATTGTAAACCCCGGCAATCTCCTGCTTGCCGGTTCTAGGAATCCGAGCGCGTGTCCCCTTAATGAGGCTCTTCATCCAGCCACACAAGCTGCAGGACACATCCTCCTCCAGACAGACGGATTGGTCTGGGCCTGACAGGGACAGAAGACGGAGCAGTGGCTGGCTGGCTGGGTCTGAGCAGCCTGCAGTGTGGAATCTTCCTTCCAGAGTGGAGGGGGCTGAGGTGTGGTGCCAGGCGTCCCTGCCGATGGCGGAGCACAGGAACCAGCCTCCAGCATTTAGCCACGGCCCAGCGCTCCTGCTCCCAGCGGCCCCGCCAGGACTGAGAACCGGCCTGCCCACTCACTCCCATTGCTGGGTGCTGGCTCCTGCCTGCGGCCTGGCACTAGCTGAGCCTGACACCCAGGTCAGAGTGAGAGAGCTGACCTCTGCAGAGGCTCTTTGCCCCCAAAGGTGGCCGATGTCCTGTGTGAACTGGAGTCCCTGGACACACTTTATTTTATTTAAAATATATTTTATTGATTTTTTATAGAGAGGAAGAGAGAGGGAGAGAGAGTTAGAAACATCGATGAGAGAGACTCATCAATCAGCTGCGTCTTGCACACCCCCTACTGGGGATATGCCCGCAACCAAGGTACATGCCCTTGACCGGAATTGAACCTGGGACCCTTCAGTCCACAGACCGACGCTCTATCCACTGAGCCAAACCGGTTTCGGTCGGACACACTTTGAATGCCCATCTCTCTAGTGAACCATTAGCTCCTTTGTCACTTGAAGTTCAGGCTTGTCCTCCAGGCTAGCTCCAGACCAGCTCAGGCCTCTAGTTTTGAGACCTCGAAGTAATGTATTGGGACTAAAGGTGGCTGTTGAACACCAACCAAGACAAACGCTCACATGCCACAACCCGAGGGCTAGTCCACACAACTGAAAATAGCCGGTGAGAGTATCTGTGAGCCGCGTGGGTTGAATCATTTCTAAGAGCCAGGCATGTCCTTAAATGTTCTGAGTGCTTTTCCTGTGTTATCTCACTTAGTCCTTCCAGCGTCCATTAGAGGGAGACATTATCACCCTCAGCTTTTAGAAGGAGCAGAGTCTCAGGTGGAGGAACTCACATAAGGGCGTGTGGGCATTCAGGCCCTCCCGTCTGCATCCAGAGCTTTCCTCTGACCCACTGGCTGGGCCCTCCTCCTCCTCAGCTCATCTTCACCAGGGTGCCTGCATCTTGGGTCCTCACTTAACATCTGGCTGAATGAGCCAGTCAAAAGCAGAACCTGTCCATCCCTTTATGAGTCCAGCGGATGCGTTTGCCTTGTCACAGTTCTCAGAGGTCCTTCTGTGCGGATGGACACTCACCGAGCATCACCAAAAATGAGAGGGGCCACAGAGGAGAACCAGGGCCTCACCTCTCAGCCATGAGACCATCCTGCCCCTCACCTGAGAGGAGGGTCTGCATCTCTTTCTCTGATGGGGCACCGGGTCCCTTGGTTGGTAACCCTTAATGGTGTCTGGCTAAGGTCACTCAGGGGGAAGCGGTTTGCAAGTCAGTAACTTTTCTGCAATATGACTGATATCTTTTTGCTTTTGCTCACATCGCTCTCTTGTGTTTAGGTCCTTAAAGATTAAATGTCATCAGAGGAAAATTAAGCTGTCTTTCTATCCGCCCCCCCCCCCCCTTGTTTCAGGAATCTGTCTCCTTCATTGGGAAATAATCATGTAGTCTGTTATTCTAAGTAATAGCTTATTGCTTCTTAAATTTCATGCCTTACTGACAAAACTACCGAGGCGTATGATCTCCATCACTGCTAATGCTGATCTGTCAAACCCGATGGATTTCCATGGCATGTGGACCACGGTTCTGGATACTTGATAGGATTCCTGTATTGTGTGTGGGGGTCCTCATCATCTCGAACACTCCACGTCCAAGTGCTGCCTGCAGCAGAATGACCAGGACACCGACTCCCCGCCAGATCTACCGTCGGGCTCTGGGTGTGGGGAAGAGGCCAGGAATCTGCATTTTAACCGTTTCTTTGGGGAAATCTAATAGACCATGAATTTGAGAGTCTCTGCCCTGGAGACAAACAACCCCTGAAAGTCTTTCCCTAGGCCATGGCACACCCAAAGGGACACATGATGTAGATGACAGCATATAACAGGGCAGTAGGCACAACATCCTCCAACACCAGCTTTACTAGAAAAGACTTGAGAAGCCATCACACCTACCCATCTTCCTAAACTTTAGACCAGTTCGGTGGGGACATGTGCAATGAGTTTTGAGTAGGGCACCAGATTCTTAAACTGAAGGTTTCTCAGCCCAGCCCTAAATGCAAACTAAACCCCATGTTCCAAAGCCCAGCTGACCACTCAGAATGTCCACACACCATCAAGCAGATTGACTTTTGGAGTGGTTTAGCATTTCCATTGATTATGAAAATGCCGGGGAGGCTGCAGAAGCTAGAGTATTCGGCAATCAATTTTGCAATTTATTCTTGGTTAATAAATAGAGTCCAGAGTGGAGTCAGAGGCAAGAGAAGGTGGGTTTGGGCCTATCAGAAATGCAACCAAAACCAAGGGTTATCAAAACTTTACCCAGCTGGCTTGGCTCAATGGTTTAGCATCAACCTATGAACCAGGAGGTCACAGTTTGACTCCTGGTCAGGGCATATGCTCCGATTTTGGGCTCCATCCCCAGTGTAGGGCATGCTGGAGGCAGTTAGTTGATCAATCGTTCTCTCCCATCATTGATGTTTCTGACTCTCTCTCCCTCTCCCTTCCTCTCTGAAATCAATAAATTATATATTTAAAACAAACAAACAAAAAAACACTTTAATGCATGTACCTTACCAGACACCTCCAATGCCAAATAATTTGAATTTTCAGTTATGAAACTAACTGCTGTTTGAACCAGCTTGAAAACAGGTGAAAAAAAAGGCAATCGCAGAGACGCCAATGTTTTCCCCTATTAATTGCATGTTTCTCCTCCTAATGCTAGGCTGCGTCACCCATTAAAAAATCCTGTTTGTTTTTGCAGGCATTTACAGAGACGCAGAAAAAAAGATTGTTGTCATGGAAACAGCAGGTGCAGAAGCTCTTTCGGTCTTTCCCTCGGAAAACCCTTCTAGACATATCAGGATATCGACAGCAAAGAAAGTACGTTGGGATTTCATGGTTTGTACTGCATGGTGACCCCCCAGGTGCCTGGTTGCCTGCCTGGGCTCCTGGGTCAGGACAAGGCGGGGCATTCGTTGGTCATCAGGGTGCCCTGTGGCGAGTCCCAAATCGCGTTCCTTCAGCAGGTGGGGCTGGGAAAGGCTGTCAGAGAAAGCATTCCCAGAGGAAGAGTTGGGTGTGATCTTTGGTAACTCAATTGACATTGTCAAAGTGGCAGCATCTGTCCGGGTGCAGAGAGTGGATATAATTTAATGAACGCCAGCAGCACACTTGGTGGTTTATCCCCAAAAGGGGGCTCTGAAAGGACAAAACTGTTCTCTCAGCACCTTAAGGGGTAGTGTAATTTTTTTTCTCTCTCCTAGCTGCAGACAAGCTAATTATAGTTGGTGGCAGGGTGAAGAGCCCAGTGCTGGTCTATTTTGGTCTGAGTTGCAATCTAAGAGTGGAGCAGTACCATTCTCGATTTCTCACAGTGCTTCAGCTCCTTGGATGCAGTTAAAAATAAGCCTTATTGTACTCAAGATCCCATTCCCTTGAATTGGCTTTAAATTGAGGAGCCCAATGGCATAGGAAAGGTGAATTACAGTGCCAATGAATTAAGGAGAAGCATGGATGAGGCCTTGTACAATGACAGGGAGTTTTGGGGAGACAAGAGAATGATGAGGCGAACATCCTAAAAATACACATTCCATTTATTTTGCATTTTTAAACATGAGCACGTGATGTTTTCACTTGCACCTGAGAAGTTCTGAATTCATTTCTCAGTGCATTTACTTGCATAAGTCTACCTTACAACATCACTGTTTGATATTATTTAAGGTTGAAATTTGTGAAGTCTTTCTTAACAATTAATGTAAAAAATATGAATTGTCCACCCTATACACAACATGGATGCTTATTAAACAAACATTTAACACTTACTATGTGCCAGTTATCCAAGCACGTGGAGAATATTAATACACTGAATCCTGCAACAACCACGTAAGGTAGAGGAGCTGCCGTCAGCCTCATTTTATGGAGGAGTCGGTAGGCGATGGCAGCCAGGATATGGTTCAGGCAGGCTAGAGCCGAGGTCAGTGCTCTTAACCACTGTGGATGCCAGGCGGCTCTCGTGGTCTTTGTGCAAAAAAGGTGGGCAGGTCAAGCAACACTCTTCATTTCCCACTCCCTGGCCCCATGCCCTCTGGGGTGCCTCCTGGTGGGTTGGGCTGGGCCTGCACTTCAGCCCCCTCCCCTGGGGCTGCCCCTTTCCCAGTCTCTCTCTCTCTCTCTCTCTCTCTCTCTCTCTCTCTCTCTCTCTCTCCTTGTACGAGCAGCAACACTTCTCCCAAGTATGAGGAGGAGGTGCCAGCTCCTCTTGCCACACCAGCCCCATGGGAGCCAAGTTCCAAGTGGAAGGAAGGATTTAGAAGTTGACCATGAAGATAGAGCTTTTAAGGCCTTTGCTACTCACCTTGGAGTTTCATCCCCTGCCTCTGTCTGCTCTGCCTTGTCCTTGGTTAACCTTGACCTCTCTAGAATGTTACTACCTAAAGCTTGTTTTGGGCTAGCTAACCTAAGGTTTGCCAGATTGGAGTCCCAGTGGGCCTCTTTTGTGGATTAGATAAGAATGAATTTAATCATCAATTGTAGATGTTCAGTTGGAGGTTGCCAAAGCTCTAGAAAATAATTTGTTCTCCTATGTATTACCTCTGGGATCTTCTTATGCTATTAATTTGCTTTGAAGACCCGTTTCTCCAATAATACAAAGGTGTCTGCAGCCCACCCCCTGCTTGAATTATCCCAAATCCCAAACTAATTGGTTCTTCTTTAGTCTGTTCACGCACTTCAAGATAATGAAATCACTTGGTTAGACTTAGGAAGGCAAAGAAAGAGAGACACAAACGGGCAGAGGAAGAGAATGAAAAATGAAAATTTACTTTTGTCGCTTTATTCTCTCCCCAGAAGGAATGATTATCTCATTAAGCCTAGTGTTCTTAAGTAACCTAGGCGTTCGCTCTGGTTGCCAGCAGTGGCTTTGTCATAGCCTGTTAAGGACGCCACCGTAGAGCCCACCGTCATGAGAAAGATGGCCCAGCCAAACTCTCCTCACCCGCCCATTCTATCCCCAAAATACTCTGGGCTTTCCCACTGCAGCCAGCCAGCGAGTCCTCCCTTCTGGAGGCCTGGAGCCCTCATTCCTCCGGGGCCCTTACCAGAACCCTCTGCCCACATTATATTGCTCAAGACACACTCTGCCTTCCTGGAGGCACAAATCCTTTCAGCACCGGTCACTGACTACTGTATTTTGCATATGAAGTAACTTTTAAAAAATCCAACCGAAAGGGAAAACGAGGGGGGGAAAAAGCCATTCGCACTAAATAAGGAAAAGTCTTAGCAGAATACTGAATCATCTACCAGGTGGCCAAAATTCTGACTCCAAAAACCAAAGGCCTAGTTTTCATAGTTCACACACACCACACACACACACACACACACACACACACACACACACACACACAACCACCACCACCACCGCTCGCTCTCCACCCGTCAGTCGCTCAGATGGTCCTTCCTCCAGAGGAGGTCTCTGCCATCCCATGAAAGACTCCTACCCACCCTGGCTTGAGTTTCCTCTTCCAAACCACACGTCATAAACCTTAGTAACAGAAGAAAGAGGGGAAGAAGAGGGAGGAAGGACGGGATACACAGAGAGACCTAGGATCAGGAGTGCCCCTTCTGACCACACGAAGAGGAGCCACAAACGCCTGGAAGCGGAAAGACAGAGCCGAGAAATCAGTTCGGCCAGCTCACCGTGGAATTCTCCCCGCCCTCCCTCTCTCCCTGGGAAAACAGGAATGCTGGGGAAAGAGAAACATTTTCTGAGATCGGCCGTGCTAA
Organism: Pipistrellus hanaki; assembly: GCF_964339955.1. Classification (NCBI taxonomy): domain Eukaryota; kingdom Metazoa; phylum Chordata; class Mammalia; order Chiroptera; family Vespertilionidae; genus Pipistrellus; species Pipistrellus hanaki. The sequence continues at coordinate 35,817,329 of NC_140503.1, read as the reverse complement.
TGGCTGAGAGGCCCCTCCCCCTAGGCACACACAACTCACTCTCTCGCAGGAAATGACTGTTCTGCAGGGCCCCTCAACCCCCACCCCAGCATCCTCAACTGGTTACATACGTCAGCCCTGTCTCCGGGAGTCTCCTCACAGGCCTGGCACAAACCTCCCCTGCTCTGCTCGGTCTGTTCTGAAGGCGAGTCTGTTCCATCTTGTGGCCATTGGAGGTAAAGCATTTCGGCCTAAACATCAGGGAATGACTAAAGCTGACTCTTCTTGGAAAGAATGTGCTGGTTCCTGAAACCCCGCTGGCGGCCGCGTGCCCTCCCAGAACCTGAGGCGGGTTGGAGAGAGAGGACAAGTGCTTTGGAGATGAGGTCACAGCGGCGCAGGGAGCCCAGCCTCCGAGGGCGCCGCCTGCCTGTGTCTCCGGCAGCCTTCCTGGTGGGCCCGGGGGAGACACGCGGCCCTTCCGGTCTCCGCGCAAGGAGGGCCCGTGCAGTGGGCAGCAGTGGGTGTGCTGGGGCCACACATCGCCGTCTCCGTTCTCAGATCCCTCCTCCATACCCTCCTCCGTACCCTGGAGTCAGCGCCCTCCGCTGTGGGTCAGTCCTGCCCTGTGGAGAGGCGTCCGGCTGGCAGAAGCTTGTCCATCCTTGCATTCATTCAACATGCCTTTACTGTGTCAGGAGCGGATCCGGTCACGGAGCACGTAGGCTTGACGAGGACAGACTTCGACCTTTTTTTCAGGGAGCTGACATCTATGGTGCTCTCGGGCCACTGTCCCCGAGCCTTCCACAGAGCCAGACAGACACCGGGGAAGACTGCGGTTTGATGGAAGGAACACCGAGCCTGGCTGTGCAGCCTTCTTGCTGTGGGGTCTCTCATATATTTTATTGATTTTTTTTTTTTTACAGAGAGGAAGGGAGAGAGATAGAGAGTTAGACCCATGGATCAGTTGCCTTCTGCACACCCCCATCTGGGGATGTGCCCGCAATCAAGGTACATGCCCTTGACCGGAATCGAACCTGGGACCCCTGAGTCCGCAGGCTGATGCTCTATTCACTGAGCCAAACCAGTCAGGGCGCTGTGTGGCCTCTTGACAGGCCGGTGAGTGCTCTGGGCCCTGTGGCCAGCTTGGAAGAAGGCCCAGGAGTGCCCTGGTTAAACCTCTGGGCTGCCAGCACTGCCCCCTGCTGGCTGAGTGACCTTCGAGAAGCTACGAAGCTCTGTTGCTTCTCCAGCTGTGATTAAAAGCGGTAGAGCGCCCACTTCGCCGGGTTGACATGAGGATGGAGGAATCGCTGTAATCGCGCCCTGACGGTGCACAGCATCTTTGCTCCCAGCTGCCAGCTGTCCTTTCCATCAGCCCCTTCCTGGTTCAGTCCCCCAGGGACCCCATAGGCCTTAGGACTGTCAACACGTGAGCAGACCCCGTCTCCCAGGAGGCATCCCACAGGCAGCCTGGGGGTGAGATGGCTGAAGGGGACGCACACCCCCTGCTTCTTCTCTGTTCGCTCCCACAGTCGCGGCTTTGGGCAGTCCAACTCCCTCCCGACGGCCGGCTCTGTGGGCGGCATGGGCCGGCGGAACCCGCGCCAGTACCAGATCCCTTCTCGGAACGTCCCTTCCGCCCGCCTGGGCCTCTTGGGCACCAGTGGGTTCGTCAGCTCCACCCAGCGCAACACCACTGCCAACCCCACCATCATGAAACAAGGAAGACAGGTTTGTTCTGCACCGGAGTGGGGGGGGGGGGGGCCGGCGGCCAGGCTCAGCGCCTGAGGCTTCGGGATGTTTCCCCAGATGACCCCGAGGTGAGGGGAGAGGCCGAGGGGCTGAGGTGAGAGATAGGGGCCCTGTCCTCTACATTTGCGCTATTCCTCGGGGAGACAGACCAGGGCCAAGGCTGCGCCTGGCCTCATTGTGGGGGGTGGGGGGGTGATAAGGGGGCTTAGGAGGCCCCTGGGACCACTTCAACCTTGGGGCCCTAGCAAGGGTGCCTTTAGGAAGAAATGTAACACCTGTTTATTGTTCGCCCAGACCCTTGACTTGCCCCAGCAGACCTCACCACTTCCCAAACTGGGTTCCAGAGAAACCTCAGCCTCTAAGGACCTTGCTTAGCCTTTTTGTTCATGGCAAATAGCTCCCTCGTCGTGGTCCAACTGTGGGGAGAATCCACAGTCAGAGGAAGGGTTGGAACTCCCTCAGCCAGACAGAGCTGGCTGCCCGGCGATCCTCGGTGTGTGGCCTAGAGCTGACCCCTGTCCTGAGGCCCCACCTCTCTCTGCCCCTCGCCCCACACCCTGCCCAGTGCTGGTCGGTTCAAGAGGAAGTCACCACCCAGTAACAAACACACGCCCCATGGTGCCAGCTCATTGCCCATCAGGGCTTCTTCCTTCCCCACCCCCCACTCTGTAGTAACTTGTAAGAATCTCAAAAAAAAAATCAAATGAGATGAGTTAGCACCTGAAATGGCTCTTCATTGCCAATATATTGTATATAAGCCCCTTCCTTCTCCCCCCCTCCCATTTCCAAGAAAAATGACAAGAAAGCAAAGGCAACAAAATGGATAATAGGGAGAGGGGAGAGGGAGAGAGGTGTCCAGATTGAACTGAGGTTTAGAGCGGGGCCTGGGGTCTCCTGAGCTCCACAGAGCAGGGGGGTGGGAGGGGGGAGGGAGAACCCTGCTCCCCAGACGGCCAGCCCCCCACCCCAGGGTGCTTGGACTCACCCTTTTGTGTTTCTCCCTAGAACCTCTGGTTTGCCAACCCCGGGGGCAGCAACAGCATGCCCAGCCGCACCCACAGCTCCGTGCAGAGGACCCGCTCGCTGCCCGTGCACACCTCTCCCCAGAACATGCTCATGTTCCAGCAGCCAGGTAGGGCCTGGCACCTGCTCGCCCGCTCCGCCCTCCCCTGACACACCGGCCGGCCAGGCCAGGACGCCAGAATAGACCCCCGGTGAACCCAGCTGGAAAGTGCTTAGCCTCGACTGTCACCACGCATTCTTGCGAGCTTGTAGAAGCCTTTCCTTTTTTAAACTGTGCCTTGCCAGCATGAATAGCGGCGGGTTGGCCGGAAGCCAGCGCGAGGAGCCCCACAGTCGTTGCAATCTGACGGGGATATTTTTGATACCAGTCATATTTCTAGGTTGATTAAAGCAGAGATACCACTGGAGGGCCTGGAGGCGGGTGGGAAGGGTTCCCTGTGTCATGGGGGCGGGCGGTGGAGAGAGTAAGACGAATAAATAGAAAGCTTGGCAGCGCTGATGCTAAGGGGACCCCCCCCTCAGACCCCTCGGTTTGGGAGTACCTTGCAAACATGACCGCTAGGACCTGCCATCTTTCCTGCACTTGATCAAAGAGCATCTTAGGGCAACTCAAGTCCATTTCACCGTTCACCTTACCCCCAAAACAAGCAGCCAGCCCTATGTACAACCAGCAAATACTTGCAGCCTTTCTCCATGCAGACAGGGGCCTTAGACTCCACAGAGAATGCAAAGCCACACAAGCAGTCGCTGCACCTGCCTAGATGCTCCCCGGGCTGGCGCACCAAACGTGCACCTGCAGGAAACGCCCAGCCTGGGCGGTAGGTGCGCTTGCTCTGGTCCTACAGGAGGTTAGGAGGGAAAGGTCGCTGTGGCCTTGGGTGGGCAAGGAAGCGTCTTGGAACTGGGGCTGAGCTTCAGGGCACAGAGGGGGAGGAGGTGAAGGAGGAGGCGGCATCGCAGGCAGAAGGGGAGCAAACTTCAGTGGTACTGAGGGCCACGGTGCGTCCCAGAAGCCATTGCTGGGCTGATGTAGTTGACCAAGGGAACTGGAAAGATGGTGCCGGTGGTGGGGATTCCAAATCCAAGGCCTAGGAGCTCGGAGCTCAGCCAATCTCAGTGGGGAATCTATGGGAGGTTGTGAGCAGGGAGTCAGGCAAGAGTGTGCTGGAGTGTGAAGGGGAGGCAGGCTGTGGAGGGCAGGGAAGGAGGAGGAGAAGGATGAAGAGGAGGGGAGTAGGGGGAGAAGAATGAAGAGGAGAAGAGGGGAGGAGGAAGAGGAGGATGAAGAGGAGGGGGAGGAGGGGGAAGAAGAAGAGGAGGAGGAGGAGAAGGGGTAAGAGAAAGGGGGAAGGGGAGGAGAAAGAGTAAGGGGAGGAGGAAGAGGAGGAGAAAGAGGTGTAGGAGGGGAAGGGGGAGGAGAGTAAAGGAGGGGGAGGGGGGGTGTTGAGCTGCCATGGGGTGAGGTGTGCCAGGAAAGGAAGGGGCGTCCACAGGTCCAGATGCCTGTTTACAGTTGCTTCTTAGCTTGTAGAATGCTCCGTATCTGCGCACTTTCGTTTTAAAGCTCCTCTCCTCGGTGTTGATACTTGTAGCTATGTTTCTTCCCAGGCAGAAATACTGGGTGAAGTTCGGGGGTTGTGAACGTTATCCCTGGGTCGTTCAGCCCCAGCCTCTGCTGCCCTGCAGCATTGTGTATAGCCCGCTCCCAGCAGCAGAGAATCGGCATCCTGGGCGCCAGGAGGTCTGTGACCTCCAACACCCACTGCCAGGCCCAGACGAGGCCTCGCCCTCCAGAGACAGGGCCTCAGCGGGGGGCCAGGCGCTGGGTCTCCTGTTCGCTAGGCGGGCGTCTCGGGTGGTGGTGGGGCAGGGTGGACTAGAATCAGGATTCTCTCGGGGCGGCAGGAGTCAGGGAGGCAGAAAGCGGCCTTCGTGTTTGCAGGGCAGCTGTAATGGTGAACCGAAAGGGAACACAGACATGTGACCAACCCACACTGAACACCCAGCCGCCTCCCAGGGCAGCACAGCGGTTTCTTTCCGGCGGCCGAGGCTTCAAAGCATCCGTCTCAAACCCTCAGGGCGAATCCCGAAGACCGCAATGCATTCTAAAGGGGCTCTTATTTATTCTGTTAACTTAAAATGGTTCACCAAAATCATGGAAGACTAAACATCTCCCAAGGATCTAGTAAAGGCTGCGGGCTGGAACCAGCACCAGGCTGAGCATCCGCTAACCAGTTGCCTCGCTCAGATTTGCAAGAGGCTCCCCGTGGCAGCCACGGCGGGGTGGCGGTCACCTCGTTCCCACACGTGTGCGCAGCTTCTAGACCAGGGGTCCTCAAACTTTTTAAAGTGGGGGCCAGATCACGGTCCCTCAGAGAGCTGGAGGGCCGGACTATATGAACTACTAATTCCTACTGTAACACCTCGGCTGCGGTCACTGCCCAAAAAACCTGGCGGGCCAGATCAGACTCCTCTGCGGGCCGCATGTGGCCCACGGGCCGTAGTTTGAAGACCCCTGTTCTAGACGCTTCCTGGGACAAGCCAGGAGGGCAGTGGGTCATGGCTGCCTCTTGCTGGCCTCGGGATGAGTAGGAAACACGAAGTGAGGGGACGGGGTCTCCTGGACTCACCCGGAGGGACTTGAGCTCAGAACAAGCCTGGCGCCCGGTGAGAGCTCTCAGGATCCTCCCAGAGGCCGGGCGTCTGCCCACCTGCAAAACTGGAAGCAGCCTGATTCCTGTTGACCGGGCTCAGCCACCCTTGGGATCCAGCCCTAGAGCAACGCTGGGAAGCCAAGGCTCCTGACACCGGTGGGCCTGAGAGAGAAAGGGCAGAGGGCGGCGGCAGCGGGCCTCAAAGGACAGGCCTCAAAGGGGTCGGTGGGCAGCCGCCCCGGGGATCCTGTTCTTCCCTTCACAAAGCCATGTGCCAACGACCCCTGGAGCTGGCCCGCCAGCTGTGCGATGGATGAGGCGTGCCTTCATGGCAACATGTCCTGGGGACAGGCCTGTTCACAGCAGCCGCCCCTCTGCACCAGCTCACGCCTGCACGTCTCCCACCATCAGACTCTGCACGCCTCGAGCCCTCACCATTTCTGTCCCGCTTCGTGCGTGTGAGCTTCCCAGCTCCTCTCGGAGAGCTGCCTTCGAGAGGGTGCGGGGAGGGAGAGGGCATCAGAGCACGGGGTCCCTGGGGGGAGGCAGGGGCTGCCAGGCAGAGGCCGAGGCCAGAACAGGGACCCCCCTCACATAATACACATCGGCCCTCTGTCCTCTAGGAAGCAGGCAAACAGCCCTGCTCGGGGAGGTTGGCGAGTGAGTGAGTCCTATCACAGCCGAGATCCCAGCAGGGCCCGCGCCCCCTGCGTTTTAAGAGTCACATTGGAAGAGACACAGCTGACGGCAAGATGGCACCGTGTTACTGTCGTGCACCATATCCTGCTCACCCATGTTTGGTGGAACTGTGGGTGCCAGAGGGTTCCCACAGCACTCCCTCTGCAGGCTCGGGGCTGAAGCCACCAGAGAAAAGCCTCCGCCTCCGTCACTGACTCGGGGGGGCGACTCCTGCATTACGCACGTTCCCCCCTCGCCCACCAAGACCGCTCAGTGATCTGCCAGCTGCCTGCCACGCCGACTCCGTCTCCTGCCCACACTGACCTCTGTGCCGCGTTACCATCCTCCCCTTTCCTTCTGGGCTCCGGCTTTGGCTCCCTTTCTTCCTTACCTGCCCTGCCCCACCCCCATCACAGCGATCCAGGTCCCAGGTCCCGGCCTCTGTCCCTCACCAGCCTGCCTTTCCTGAGTTCTCTCCAGCCGTGGGCCCTGCTTCTCACTTCACCCGACTTCCAAAGCCTCTCGGCAGAGGAGCCCCCGATGCCATCGGCAAAGTGGGATCCTGAAGCTTTCTGTTCTGACATGCCTCTTCCTATCAAATCCGGGAGCACTCGGCCTCAGCGGGACTGCCCTGCTGCTGCCCCGGAAAAGCCACCTGGGCCACCCCGGGCGTGAAGGATGAGCAGCCCCACTCCCTTCTGGAATCTTCTTGACCCTGGGGCCTGCACCTGAGGTCCTGTACTTGTGGCATTTCTGAGCAACACAACTAAAAAGTCCTGAGTCAGCTGGACCCTGGGCATCAGAGCTGGGAGCCTCGCGGAATCCTGGAACGAACCCCCCGAGGGTGAGGGAAGAATTTCTAGTGCACAGAGGGGGCATCTGAGCTGGAGAGACAGCAGGGGACTCCGGTACACAGTCCTTCCTTTTTGCCTCCTGGAGGACCAGAAACCGCCTGTGCATGGGCCATTACAGCAGGGGGCCCAGGATAACTGCGGTGAGTCCGTAGGGACAGCAGGAGCCATGGCAAGAGGTGGCCGGTGGTCGCTGTGGAGCAGGAGCTGCCGAGTGCACCTCCACGGCTCTGAGAGCCCCACCCACCCACCCACACGTGGCTGAGGGCTCCCCGCCTGAGCCCGAGGCTGGTGCCCACCCCTCGTGTCCGTACAAAGAGATGCCACGGGTCTGTGTTTGTCACGTACCCAAGTAAGAAGTCACACTATTGGGAAACTCGGGAATCTGAGCATATGTGTCTCTCCCGGGATTTGGGGTTTTTCAGAGCCTTTCTGAGAACGGAGGGGGCCGGGGGGAGGAGCTGGGGGAGGAAGAGCGAGCACGCCCCCTCTCCGCCTAAAAGAGCAGCCGCGAAGGTTTGGAGACTCTGGAGCGTGGAGCCCCGCTCTTCTCAGCCCCCTCTTTGGAACACGCCATCCCGGGCTTGGAAAATGTCATTTTGCTGCGTGTTGGCAAGAAATCCTGCAGCTGAGACACTTCTCTCCAAATGTCGAGCATCTTTATTTATCCAAATCTCTCCACAGTGTTTGTTGAAAGGGAAGTGCTAGAGAGTAAACTAAATTTTACAATGAGCATATGGATGGCTAGAATTGCTGAGGGTTTTTGGTTTTTTTTTTCATATTTGCTAACTGGCTATATATAAAATGGTGTTTCTCTTTTATAAACTTCACACCACCCTGAAGGCTGCTAATTTTTGCATGCATATGATTTTCACATGAATGGGTGAAAATACTAACATACTCTCCCCCCTGGATGGTCTAATAGCCCCGGCCCCACTCTGAGAGCAGCCAGCGAAGGGGTGGGGGGGGGGGAGACCCTTGCGTCCTCCCTCTCAGTGGCCCTGGAAGCCCATTGGCCTCACGATCTGGCACAGAAGTCCCACTGATGCTGGGACCTGTGTCAGGAAGAACCCTCTCTGCTCCCTAGTGCTCTCCACATTGGCCCGCTCTGTCATGCTTCTCTCTGCGAAGTTTAAGTAACGGAAAACAGCATCTGCCTTTGAGCGAGCTGGTCATGGGGAACCCAGGCTGCAAATGATACATAAATGTACAGCCAACCAAGGAAAGCAAATACTTTGGGTTAGCCCTTGGTTTCAACTTCCTATCCCACCAAACCACCAACGCATTTGTAATCCCCGGCCCAGCCCCTGAGCGCCCCCTGGTGGAGATGTGGAGGAGCAAGGACATGGCCTTACGTTTGGGACCCCGGCAAGGATCCTTGACAGGGAGAAGAGCTAAGGCCCCAAGAAGAGAACAGCTTCCCAGGGTCACGTGGAGGCAGAGCTGAGACTCCCCAGGCACAGAACACACACACACACACACACACACACACACACACACACACACACTGCTGATTTTTTTCCTGCCTCCCTGCTCTAGGACTTCAGGTCTTAGCTGTCAGAGTTGCTGTGTCTTGCTCCGTTTCTGATCCCTCAGTAGGCATGACCAAGGGGTGCAGGAAGTCATGCCGGGAGATTCAAAGAACTATGAAAGCATCGTCGCTGTCTGCAAGGCACTTCCAAGCTGGTCAAGGACATTCAGGAGCTCCGCAGGATAAGGGGCCAGGGAGAGGCTGGCCATGGGGGCCCCCAGGAGGAGAGAGGAGGAAGGCCCCATGGTCTGGAGCCTGGGGAGACGGAGGGTCTGCAGAGCAGACATCTCAGCCCAAGGCTGTGTTGGCAGGGAGAGCCGGGCTCTGGGGCCAGACCCATGTGGGTTCCTGGCCCAGCTCCGTGTCAGCGGCTAACCGTGACCGGTCACTCAGCCTCGCTGAGGCCCACCTGGGAACCTGGCGCCCAGCGCGGGCTCAGGTGCACAAGAGGTGCTTTCCATGCGGTGGTTCCCATCCCTGCTGCTCAGAAGGAAGCAGACATGCGCCGGGCCTGGTGTAGGCACAGGGAGCAGAGCCACGTCTTATTCCAAAGACTTGAACTTTCAACTGGGGGAAGCAGCAGATACATGCGTGGGTCAGGTGCTGTGACATCTGTGCGGTGAAGGAAAGCTGAAGATAGGGATGGGGCCGAAAGTCCTGTTCACACACAGTGAACAGAAGGTCCTTTCTAAGGAGACAGTAGAGCAGGAGACCACATGGCGGGGAGAGGGAGAGCCGTGGAGACATCCAGGCCCAACATTCTGGGCAGAGGGGACGGCAGTGCAAAGGCCCTGGGGCAGAGGAGGGCCTGGGGGAGACCGGAGGAGGAGAGTGTGGACCAGGGCAGGAGCTAACAAGGAGCCAGACGGTGTGGGGCCTGCCTGGCACAGCAGGGGTTGGGTTGCCTTTGACGGGAAGGCGCTAGCTGGTTCTGAGCAGAGGACTGACAGACTGTGACTCGGAGCGGCTATTCTTAGTCACCGGTTTGCTTGCAGCCGCCCACATTCACAGTGGACTCTGTGGGTGTGACCTCGGAGGTTGGTTGAACCCGAGTGTGACGTGCCCTCCGTGCTGGCCCTGACAGTGCCCCCAGGCCCTCCCAGGGAGGCCCCTCAGACCCTCCCCCCTGGCAGGTGGAGCCAGGGCCGCTGTGCAGGCCTTCTCCTTGCTCTTAGAACCCCCGTCACCCACATAATCCTCTGCCCCCTGCAGAATTCCAGCTTCCCGTGACCGAACCTGACATCAACAACAGGCTGGAGTCCTTGTGCCTCAGTATGACCGAGCACGCCCTGGGAGGTGAGTGTCCCCTTGGTGTTTCTCCTGCCTCGGGGAGCCACTGCCCATGTGCCGTCTGCCCTCTGGGGGGATGGGAAGAGCACAAGAAGAGGGAGGCAGGGGACCGGGGAGAGAGGGGCCTCAGGGGCTACTGCACTGTCAGGAAGCCACCCCACACCCAGTGCCCACGTGCCCGCTCGGCCTCCTTTCTGGGGAGGGGAGTCAGGAGGACCTGGAGCCGAGCCCGGCTCCCTTCCCCCGAGGCTCAAACCCCCCCCCCCCCCCGAATGCACACGGGAGTCCCACCACAGGCGTCAGCCCAGCCCGACGCCGGGAGCACGTGGCTTTGAGTGGGAAGATGCCCTCAACACGGCCTTCTTTCCTCCTCGGCAGTACGTTGCTCCAGCCTGGTCCAAGCACATCCCAACTTGCTCTAAAACAGGACTTCTGAGACAGAAATCCCTGCTTGTTTTCATATCCAAATGGCTTCCACAGTGCCTGGCGCCCCAGCAGGCCGAGGGATCCTTGGCAGGGTGATGGGGCCCATCTTGTTGGATGTGCCCGTGGGGTGCAGGGGGGTGGCTGCGAAGAGGTTCCAGAAGCAGCAGGTCCTCCCATGGTGTGTTTGAAACCCTGCGTTGTCACAGCAGCCCGGGAGGACTCGGTGCCCTTCTGGTACGAACCGGTGCCTGTCCCCGGCCGGGACGCGCCGCCAGCCCTGGGACGTTTGGCAGGAGAAGGAGAGCCGTCCGCTCCTCCCTGCCAGCGTCCGGGCCGGGCAGCTCTGAGTCACGGAGACCCGGGAGGCCTCCTGTGACCCTTCCCGATGGCCTCAGTCTGGACGCACTCACCCACCCCAGAGGCGGGCCAGTGGCACACCCAGGGCCCAACATGTGTGTGTCTGGCAGTGGAGTCGGGTTGGGGGGGAGTGGGGGAAAGCTCCATCGGCTATTCCAGAGAGTGTTGTCCTTCTGCCCAGGGATTTTTAAAGTTTAGTCTCTGCACACCCAGCCTTACCCTGAAACCGAACGAGGCAGATTAGAACACTCTGCGCGGAGCAGCGTGGAGGGTGTGTGTGAGGCTGTCCACAGCCGGAGGCAGTGTCCGCTCTGTGCCAGGGGACCCAGTGCCTCTCAGGGTCCGGCTCCTTCTGCCACCTCCCCAATGCCGGGAGCTTCATGTGCACACACTGCTCTCTCTCTTCCTTGACCATTCGGATCCTGGAAGCTGCGCAGCATCCTCGGTCCATCCTGGTTCCTCAGGGCTGAGGCCCCTCTTCTCCAGCTCGCCGAGGACACGGGGTCAGCCCACACCAGTAGCCCCTAATGAGTAAAGAGAAACAGCCCCAAGTTCGATGAACGAAATGTAGTATAACCATACGGTTCGGCCTTAAAGAGAATGAAGTGCTGACACAGGTTGTGACCCGAGGGGAGTGGGAGGGGACAGACGTACGCTAAGTGAAAGGAGCCACACAGAGCAGGATTCCCCGTGTGAAGTGATGGCGTGACCAGTGTCCAGAGCAGGCACATCTATGGGGACAGGAAGGACAGACTGTGGTGGTCAGGGGCTGCAGGGAGGGGAGTGGGTGCAGAGTTCTTCTTGGGGATGACAAGAAGATGCTGCAGTTAGATGGTGGTGATGGTCGCACCACTTGTGAATATACTAAACACCGCTGAACTGTGCCCTTGAACAGGATGAAATCTGTGGTATGCGAATCCTGTCTCCATTTTTCTCATAAAGGGAACCCCGATAGACCCCAACTCATCAGCCCACCCTCCACCCACTGCGCGGCCCCAGAAACCCTCCCCTTCCTGCCGGTGGCTGGGATGGGGGGAGAGAGGGAGCTCTCCCTGCCTCTGGGCCAGCAAGGAGACTGGCCCTTCCCCCAGGGCCGGCTAGTTCTCAGATCATTGGCGTATTGGAAGCTCTTTCCAAACTGCTGAGGACCAACACCCTCGTCGTTAGTAACCAGAATGCCAAATGCTCTTTCTTACAGGGAGGCTTTTATTCAGAAGGCTTCGTTTTTCAGCCCTTTCTTCTGTGGGTTTTTTACAGAAAACCTCTCTGAACGGATGTGTGTTTGCTAATGTTGTCATCTGATGGCTCTCCTAAGGTTTTCCGTTGCTGTGTTCTCCTCGGCAGTCCCCTGGCGGGAGGCCTCATACGCGGGTCCCCCCCCCCCCCCAGGCAGAGGGTGCAGATTAGTTCCGGGGGCCCCGCTGGGCACAGTGGCCGCGCGCCCTCCTGCTAAGGCCCTGCCCGCTCTGCCAGCCCAGCCCTTCCAGGTGCCAGGGAAGGGGGCCTTGCTGGGGACAGAATGGCGATGAATTCAGTCCTTTTACAGGAAGACAAACAACCAGGGAGAGGAAAGCAAACTAGGAGCTTCCTCTGCTCGTGCCTCAGGAGAGGCGAGGTGCTCCGGTTGCTGGGGCACCGCGTCCCAGGACGGCCATTCTGTGCGCTGGTCCAGGGTCCGGGCCTTGGGAGCCCATCCTTCTGTGCTGGTTATCTTTCTGACTGCGGAGGGTTCTGTGGGCAACCGATTCAAGACAGGTTCCTCCCAGCAGAATGGAGTCTGCAGGGGCGTGTACCATAGAGAGGAATGCGCAGTTCCCTCTGATGTGCCGGGGTTCGCGCTTCCCACGACCCCTGCCCCTCCTCTCACTGTTTCTCCTTGCTCTGTCCTGGGTCTTACAGCCCCACAACCAGCTGGCAGGGAGACGTGCATAAGCTAGGAAATGGCTCCACTTTCTCAACTGTCCTGTCCTGTCTTTTATTCGAAATATTCGGTCCTTACTATAAACGCTGTGATGGTTGCATGTGACTAGCACCCCCTGGCGTTGTGCGAGGCACAGTGTGCACAGCGGTAGACGGTGAGTCTGGACTTGTCTGTGGGTCCTTCCCCTGCAGATGGAAACCGTCATCTTTGGGTAGATGAGGTCTATGGTTGTGATTCCTGAAAATGGGACTGGGGGGAGTTGGGGAAGGGTAAGTTGGAATTTCCAGTTTCCAGCTCCCCACTCCCACAGCCTTAAAGGGTGGGCAAAAATGAGGGGGCCAGGGGGCCATGGCAAGGGGGTGCCCTGTGGATGAGGGAATGACCTCTGCACCCCCACCCCACGCACACACCCGTGTGCCCACACACCCCTCCCGTTCTCCCATCATCAGTTCCCACTGCAGAGCCACCAAGGGAGGTGCGAGTAGATACCCACAGGGGGGGAGAGGGTATGGGGGTAAGTGCACATCTGAGGGCCTCTGGGATTGGTGATCTGATGCCACAGAGGACCGTAGGGGGCATCTGCTTCCCTCGTTTAAAAACACTCCACATTTTGTATAGAACTTTACACACACACACACACACACACACACGTCCAAGTAAAAGAGGAAATCTGCATAAGATGGGTAAATTGTGTCAATCTCTTGGTGGTGATTATATACTAAAGCTTTGCAAAATAATATCATTGGGGAAACCTGGTACTATTTCTTACAACTGTATGTGAACGGACAGTGATCACAATCAAAATCTCAATTAAGAAATCTTTCTCCTCCACATCCCTGCTGGTGAGACGCCACGTAGGTCCTCCAACCGTCCCTGAGTCCTGCCCAGGGAATCTAGATGCTCCGTCTGGGAGGCCAGGTTCACGATATCTAGGCTGAGACTGGGACACGTCTGCTGACGTTTGGATATGAGCAAAGCCAGCCAGGCTCCCTGCATCCTTCCTCCCCCCACCCCCCACCCCTGTGGCCTTCAGGTTGTGGTCACTGAGCACAGCCATTGCCACCCCTATGATGGCTGACCCTTGCCCCTCTCTCTGCTCGCTGATGAGCCCTTGGGTCTCTAGGTCTTGGCTGCCCACTCAGTATGGTTACAGGCAAAATAGCTACTTCCTGCCAAAACTGGTTTGGCTCAGTGGATAGAGCATTGGTCTGCGGATTGAAGGGTCCCAGGATCGATTCCAGTCAAGGGCATGTACATTGATTGCAGGCACATCACCGGTAGGGGGTGTGCAAGAGGCAGCTGGTCAATGTTTTCTCTCTCATTGATGTTTCTAGCTTTCTATCCCTCTCCCTTCCTCTCTGTAAAAAATCAATAAAATATATATATTTTTAAAATAGCTACTTCCCGAATGGCGGGTGAGTGGGTGTGGAATGACTGAGTGACCGAATGAATGAATGAATGCAGCCCTTCCCTGTCCTCAGAGAGGGGGAGGCCCGGCCTGCATGGCGTGGGAGCAGGGGCTGATGGGAACTGCTCCGCTCACGGTGCCCGCTGTGTGCTCTCTCTCCAGATGGGGTGGACCGGACCTCCACAATCTAAAGCTGAAGATGAGGGAGACCGCGCTGGCCGTGAAATGGACTGCTGCGGGTCCAGTGTCAGCCATCGTCGGGCTGCACGGAATCCTCCGGGATGCTTTGCAGCCTTCCCCTGGTCCCTCTCCCACTTTGATTTTGTGAGAGCGTAGGTCATCCTTGTAAACATATCAGTAGACCTGGGATTGGTTATTGTCATTTGTTTGTGTCCTGGGGTGGCTTGGTGGGGGGAGGGGCGGGGGGTGAATCTAGGGAAACATGGGACTGGGGGGTGGGGGGAGGTGGAGGGAATGCAAGTGGCTTCCAGGATGCAAAGGGAGGCGGGGAGAGAGAACAGAATGGCCTTGAAAGAGAGAAGAGAGACCCAGGAGGGCAGCTGGAGCCCAGCCCTGAGAGCCACCCCGGGGGCCCTGGGAGGAAGTCACGGCTGATTGTGAACAAAGCAAGACGGCGCTGGCTCTCCTGCCCGCCCCCCCACCCCCCATTGGACTTTCCTGAAGCCCCTGCTTGGGATCGAGCCCCCGGAGAGGGCCACATGGCAACGCGGGCAAGAAGGAGGAGATTCCCTCCAGCAGAATTTCGGAGAAACTTTGATTTGTGTATTGTTTACATAACAGTTCTAAAGGGTACACGGCGGGGAAGGCGCTCGGACGGAGCTTCTCTTCATACTATGGTTTTTGTAAAGGATCTGCTCTATGGATTCATTTCCCCTCTATTTTTATACTAGCAGCAGGGCAGTCTTTTCCAACGGCTGGCGGGCTCTGCTCGGAGGGCGGGGGAGCGTGCAGGTGGGGTTGGAGGATGAGATATGCTGACAGGGCCCAGCACCTGCTGGGGGTTGAGAAGGCTCAGGGAGGAGGCGTTTGCTGGCCGCCCAGGGGTTCCAAAAGGTCCCAGCAGCCCTTTCTCTGCTGGACTCGCTCCTCACCCGAGACCTCTCCCCTCCCGACGGGCTCTCGCCCCATCCCTGGCTGCACACACAGGTGGGATGCGTGCCCGTGGGGAGAAAAGGCAAGGATGGACATTGGTTTCCTTGCAAGAGGCCTTACTACCCAGACAATGAGCTCAAAACGCCGCTGGCAGTGGGTCCTCCAGGGACCCTGTGCCTGGGGCTGCATCCTCAGCGGGTTCTCTGCTGAGAGGGAGGAGGGGGCACAGCCAGCAACCGCGTAGAAATGGTAGAAATGGTGGGTCGGCAAGTAGCAGAGGGCACGGAGGCAGGTGTATGGCGCGGCCACCCCACCGTCCTGGTGAGCAGTGGGGGGCGTGGGAGAGGGAACTGCGTGATGGAGCCGGCTCTTCCGTCCGCAGGTTGTTCACGAGGGATTAGCTGTGTTGGGGGCTGATCTCCCCTCCAACCTGAAGTGGGGGAGAAAGCCACCCTACCTGGTGAGGAGTGATGAGAGATGAACAAACCACGCTGCCTCGGAGTCATTACTCCACGTCTTCGGGGCAAGGAAGACTCCGTTTCGGAGTCCGATGCAGGCAGGGTGTGAGAGGGGACGGACAGGGGCTGTGCTGGGCCCTGGGCCGCTGGGCCGTGGGAGTGATGGGGTGAAGGCTCAGCCGGAGGCGAGACCGGGGAGAGGGCATGAGGTCTGTTTAGTCAACGGGTGAATCTGGTGCCTTTCTTTTTTTTTTTTTTTTTTTTTAAGTGAAGTTGGTCAGAATTGAAAAGATGAGACCATGAAGAAAATTAATGCACTTGCTCATGGTTATTGAAAAGAGTTAATGAAATACATACCGATTTAAAAGGCCTTAATGAAATCCAAACAACTTGCACCTTCAAGATTAAAAAATGTGAACCCCACTCGGCCTTGAGTGGCCTTGGAGGTTGGGATAAGGTTTTTCAAGTCCCTTTTAGGTCTAAAAGGGTGAGGGTATGTTAACTGTAGAGAGCCTTTAGCAAGCCAGCGAAGGCTTGAACCTATGAAATCATGCAGAGAGAGAGAGAGAGAGAGAGAGAGAGAGAGAGAGCGCACTGTCCTTGGGTGGCACACTCTAAAGACAAAAATCCATGTGCAGAAAGAGGTGGCATTTTTTAGTTGATTATTTTTTTGAACCAAGTGCCATTAACATTCATCCTCCACATCCCTTTTCTAAATAAGTCTAGTGTTACTTGAGGAATGTGTTGGGATGGACGATCACAGGTAAGGCAGGAAATATAGGCTAAAAATGTTGAAGGCCAAAGGTAGGACTAGAGGGTTTGTGAAAGTGGTGTTCGGATGCTAAGAACATTCAAGAGGAGGAAAATGGTGGTACCGCACATCTCGTGGAGAAATCAGAAAGCACCGAGTCTGTGCAAAACACATCCGTAGAGACAGCGGTGGATCAGAAACCAGATTGTGAATACAATCACATTAGCATGACTCCTTTAAAAGGAAGACCTTAAGAGTATTTGCAAATCTGAATTTCTATTTATTCCTTCACTGAATATAGAAACAGTGGTTATCTGATTATTAGAGATATTATTTTGGATATGTTACTTATTAACTTGCTATGGCTGGTAACCATGATAAAGTCTGTTATTAATAACAACATATTCTTTTTTTTAAAAAGAAAAAAAAGAAAAAGAAAAGCTTATTTTTATTGACTGTGTGTATAGATTTACCTACTTAGTTGTGTTTTGCTCTTAGTGGTTTCATTTTTTTTTTTTTTAAGTTGAGTGTTCTGATCAGTTTTAGCCTTGCCCCACCTCGTTCCGAGTCCTGTGTTGGCTGCAGGTGTACAGCTCAATGTAAAAACCCTAAAGCAAAAGAATTTTATTTATCAAAGAATCAAACGGTTGCATGCGTGAGGCTGGGAAGCCGTATATTTAGTACTAACGCGGCAGTGCCTTTTTTTGTATCTACCCATCGACCCCCAAATGCGACTGTTTTATATTAATAGGAAACATTAACAATCTCCACGTAAAGTCTCTTTCCCATGTTTCCCCCCAACTTGTTCTGATTTACGCTGTGTGTGTGTGTGTGTGTGTGTGTGTGGCATCTCTACCCTGTCCCAGGGACAGTGGCATTCTACAGTGTTGTTCCCGTGTCTGATGTTTTACTGGTGCTTCTCATTCATTAGTGGTTTCTTAACGGAAACAGTAGGAAGACACACATGAGACTGTGTACAAGAAACAAAACATTGCTGCTGATAACATTTGTGCTTTTTGAGTTTCACTTGCTTAACCGAGGGCCAGCAAGCCAGACCTGGCTGGGTCTGCCTGGAGGGGGCAGCTGCATGCCCCCCACTCTCCCGTCCTGGGTGTCGATGGTCCCTGTGGGGTTCTCGGGATGGGAGTGACAGCTGGGCCCCTGTCTCCCGTTCGTCTGAACGTTTGAAGAGACACTGAGGGAAACGCAGTTTTCTTTTGAGGTGTCGTTGGTTGCCTTTGACGGGACGGGCGGCTTCTCCGGGTCTTCTGTTCTCCTGCACCTCTTGTCGCTAGTGCCCGGGCGGGGTTTGTAGATGGGCACTCCCGGCTAGCGTGGGGGTCTCCTGCAGAGCCTGGGGTCTCACGCAGAGCCGGGCTGCGCTGGGCTGGATGCACGGGCATGCCGCCGGAAGGGCAGCGAGGGAAGCGGCCTGGGCTCGCTGGCCCCCTGTGGAGATGCCCGTGGCAGGCCCTCCGGCCTGGGTGCCGGCCTGGGAGCAGCTGGCCCAGGCTCGGGTGTGCCCACTACAAGAAGGACCTGCAGAGGGTCATTTGCACATGGGGCTGTGATAACACTAGTGTGGATTTTTTTTTTTTTTTTTTTACACGTCATCTGAGATGTTTGCAAAGTGAGTTTTATTATTTCTGTGGGTTTTTTTTGTAATTCCTTTATCTTTACTTAAAGGTGAATGTGTATTCCTCTGGGAGGAACAGGAAGAAAACAGGAATGTTAATAGTGTCCAACAGAAGACTTCCTCCCTTATTAATATATAACCCTCATGTGTTTATGCCTAATGTAAGCTGACTTTTCAAAAAGCTTTCTTCTGTTGCATGCCCCATGCAGGCATCTCTGTTGTACATGCATGCCTCTCGTCCTGTTTTCCTGTATAAAGTTAGTGAACAAAGAACTATTTTTGCCTAGTTCATTGTTGCCAAGCAATGCATATTTTTAAAATTTTGTCATATATGGAAATAGCATGTTTGTTACATGTAAAAGCTTTACTGATAACACAGATATACTAATGTTTGGAGATGCTGTTCTTTGCAAGTGTACAGTTTTCAAATGTTGTTACCAGTGAGACACCCTTGTGGTTTAAACTTGCTACAATGTATTTATTACTCATTTCCTCCCATGTAACTAAGAATCATGGCTATATTTCATATCAATGTTATATTGAAAGTGAAGGGAAATGATTAATACAAGGTTTTGTAACACTGGTGTGTGTGAGTGTCGTTTTTTTTTTTTGTTTTTTGGTTTTGTTTTTGTTTCCTTTCTGTCAATATAATTGATTAGAAAACAAGAAGTGATTTTCTTAGAAATAAGCCAGCAAGGAAGACTGAGCATGACATCCCTGTAAACTGTTCCCACCTGACCATTCTCTGCAAACCACGTCTTCATCTGTGAACTGCTTTTTTTTTTTTTTTTTAATATATTTTATTGATTTTGTACAGAGAGGAAGGGAGAGAGATAGAGAATTAGAAACATCGATGAGAGAGAGTCATCGATCAGCTGCCTCTTGCACACCCCCTACTGGGGATATGCCCGCAACCAAGGTACATGCCCTTGACCGGAATCGAACCCGGGACCTTTCAGTCCCCAAGCCGACGCTCTATCCATTGAGCCAAACCGGTTTCGGCTTTTTTTTTTTTTTTTTTTTTTTTTAAAGCAGTTTTATGCAGTTTGATCTGTGCCCAAGTAGCCAATAAACGCATCGCCTGACGAGGGGGCATGTCTCTAAATAGAAACTCTGACCTTGTAGATCAGCAGTCGCCAGCTGGTGGTCCGTGGACCACGGGTGGTCTGTGAGGACCGCTGCTGGGGATGATATCGTGTATAGCGTGCTCTCCACCCTCCGTGCCTTTGCAATCGGATTTTGCTCTTTATCCACTGCTTAAAGAAACAGCAGCCTCCTGGGAGCCTTGGGGTTTGAACTACAGTACACATAGTGTAAGTCTCATTTTAATACTTCTAATCCCACTCTGACACATAAAATTCATTAATATAAATTCTAAACAATGTTGGCTAAGCATTTGGCTAAAGAGACTACTAACCTGGGTTGGAATGTTGGCTCCAGCATTCTCTGGCTGTGTGATGTTAGGCTAGGTACTAACCTCTCTGGGCCTGGAGTTTGGTTTTGGGCCTATTTTTTACTCAAGGTTTATATAAGTAAGACTCTAATCCAAATAGTAGTAGTAGTAGTAGTAGTAGTAGTAGTAGTAATAATGGTGATATTAAAGACAAAAGAAAACAGAGGCTTTAGAGCAGGGGTCTTCAAACTACGGCCCGCGGGCCACATGTAGCCCCCAGGGGAGTCTGATCCGGGCCCGCCAGGTTTTTTGGGCAGTGAGCGCAGCCAAGGTGTTACAGTAGGGATTAGTAGTTCATATAGTCCGGCCCTCCAGCTCTCTGAGGGACCGTGATCTGGCCCCCACTTTAAAAAGTTTGAGGACCCCTGCTTTAGAGGTTATTGCTGAAAGGGCAGGGTGGGGCGAGGATGAGCTCCCAACTCTGCCCCACAGGGTGGAGTTATCCCTAGCCCTCACCCAACCAATCAGGGTTAGCCGAGGCAGTGACATCATCACCGACTGGAGTAAAACCCCTGGACTGGGCGAAATTCGGGCTCTCTTCCACCATGCTGCCGGCGTGAGTGGGAGGAGCCCATGCTAGCATGGAAAAGGCTCTTTTGTTTATTGCATCGGACTCGGCTCCCTGGTGGTCCTTGGGGATCACGAAGTCTGGGCATAATAATTGCCACCAAAATCGAGAAGGCCAGGATTTCCCTGAGGCAACCACTGGGACAATGACCGTGGGGTGACTCCCTGCTCATCGGCTTTAGCTGCTTAGGAGACACGTGAAATCCAAAATGCTCCCTAGAAACACACAGAAATGCCTGAGACATTAAATGAAATTCTTCTTAGAGTTACAGTCGTACAACCCGAATGAGCTCTATAAGCTCAGTGTATGACTTAGAGAAGTGGTCGGCAAACTCATTATCAACAGAGCCAGATATCAACAGTGCAATGATTGACATTTCTTTTGAGAGCCAAGGTTTTTTTTGTTTTTGTTTTTAAATCAATCTTTATTGTTCATATTATTACAAAGGTTCCTCATTTCTTCCCCCCTCCACCAGGTTCCCACCCCACCCTCCGCCCCCTCCCCATCCCCCATTGTCCTCATCCATAGGTGCACAGTTTATGTTCAGTCTCTTCCTCCCTCCCTTCCCCCCCCCCCAGAACAGTCAGTCCCCTCCCATATCTCCGACTCTACTACAATGAACAGCTATTATTATTCATCAGGTTTTTCAATCTCCTTTTTTTGTTTGTTTTTTTGTGTGTGTTTTTTTAATTAATAAACTTTTACACTTCTAAGAATAAATTTTAAAATCTAATAATTTTAAACCTTGTTTTTTTTCTGCCCTGGGAATTGAGAGCAAACTTGTTTACATGTTAGGCTATCAAAAGGTGTAGCCATTCAAGTATAAATGGACACATTGTTTAAAAATAGCTGCTGGTTGGAATTGGATTACCTGTTCTGGGTGGGAAGGGCTTGTCCTCCCCTTTCTCCATTGAAATTAAGGTGTTAGCTTTAAAACCTCTTTTTGGCAAGAGACCTTAAACTTTCGGAACTTTAAATTTTTCAGATAGTAAATCAGTTACTTAGCATTTTCTCAAATCAATAATACCTCCACATGCCCAAGGATACACTTCACACAAAAGACGTTTCCAAATAGATCAACCAACCTCATCCAGGCCCCACACAAGGCACTCACAGATCAACACCTGGCGCTATACTAACTCAACACATCCAGATCTAAGCCTTCATCACTTGATTCAGCAGACCCTCAAGTTCCCACAAAAGTTTCCAGCCATGTCTGAGAGGCAGCCTTGGGGCGGGGGCAGGCAAGGAGCGAGCTGTTTCGGGCCTGGCTGCTCCAGGCCTGGAGAGCCAAGTTTTTAAAACTTAAACTTCTTCTAATGCCACTTCTTCAACACAGACTCGCCCAGGCCGTGGTATTTTGTGGAAGAGCCACACTCAAGGGGCCAAAGAGCCCCATGTGGCTCTCAGGCCGCTGTTTGCAGACCACGGACGTAGAGTATTTAAAGGAAGGAGGGAGAAGAGTGTGCAAGAGCAAAGTCCGGCCTCACTGTGGACACAAGGGGATGAGGGTAAACGGGAGAGTGGAGAGTGGAGGAGAGGGAACATAAAGAGCTCAGCGTGGTGCCTGGAGCCAGGCAGGTTAGCAGTTTTAATCCACAAAGCAGCAGCTCTTTCCCAGCGAGCTTTGCAACAGGATATTCAATGCTGGGGAAGAGGCTGCTCACTTTGGTAACGGTTTTAGGAATCCCCCTAACAGTCCTTTCCTCCCCCAAAGAGATGGAGTTCCATTGTTACACAGGGATGACGGACACCTGCATCGCATACTGGCCCGGGGGAGGCTGCGGCGGCTCTGAGCCAGGAGTCCAGGGCGGGTGCTCCCCGTCCACCCGCTCCGCCCAGTGAGAGCGCGGAGGGTGGAAACTCGGAGGGCACCTTGGCTTGGTGCATTCCACTTCTCCCGGGGGCCTTGGCTCCCACTTAGCCCAAGACCCACTGCCCGGGGTTTGAGGGGCGGGTTTGGGGGCAGTGAAATCTCCCGCGTGGCCAGAACCTGGTCCTCGAGGAAGCGGTGGAGCAGCCGGGGCGGCGCTGGCCCACCCGGAGGCACAGCGCGGCCCAGACTCCGCTCCTTTCCCCTCCCCGGGGCTGTGCTGGCACATCACTCTCCAGCACCCGCCTCCCGGGTACCGTCCCCTGGCTTCTGCAGGCACTTCCGCTTTCTGTCCTCCATCCACCCATCTCCATCCTTGGGACCCACCTCCTCTGGGCCCCGAGCCGCTGGGTCCTCCACAGGAGGTGGGATGCCCAGCTCACTCTGCTTCTCACACCCTCTGGGAGGCCCGCCTGCAGAGGTGACTGTTTATTTCAAGTTTCCGTAAAATACAATAAAAGTAAAAGAAAAATTATAAGACCCCCAATATTGTACTAGATTCAATGGGGGAAAGTACTCTGTTAAGCTGCTATCAAATTCTAACTCCCTGAGCCGGGAGGTCAGTCCACACAATCGCCTGGGAGACTGCCTCCGGAGGAGATGGTGAAAACCCTGACGCTACCCGTGGTACATTTACGCCCTGGAATACTAGGCAGCAGTAAGACAGAAGGGTCCGTAGCCTCTGAGACAGCCTGGACGGGCCTGCAGAGCATTCATTATGCTAAGTGAAATAAGCCAGTCAGAGAAAGACAAGCATCACATGATCTCACTCTTGTGTGGCATCTAATGAACAAAATAGATCCAGAGAACAGAAGGATGAACAGACCGATGAATTTCGAAGGGAAGGTGGTGGGGAGGTCGGGGAGATGAACTGGGGCACTTATAAGCATATATGCATGGCCCATGGACACAGACAAGAGTGCAGCGGAGTGGTGGGTGCAGGGAGGAGGGGTCAGTGGGGGGGAAAAACAAAGTGGACACCAGTAATGCTTTCAACAATAAAGATAAATTTTAAAATAAAAAGATAAAAACGAAAACCCTGATGCCTACATTCCCCTCCTCCAGGCAGGCAGTGCCTATGCTGCACAGGGAAGTGGCGTCTGCACTGAGCAGTGCCCACTGGTTGGCCCAACAATGGGAAGTGCTTTGTTCACCTGCCATTTATCTATAGATATAAAAGCCTAAGCCACCGTCCGATCGGTAGCTATGATGTGCAATCACCACCAGGGGGCAGACATTCTGACCAGTATCTATAACGCACACTAACCACCAGGGGGCAAACGCTCAACACAGGAGCTGCAGAGCAACAGCAACTTTGCAGAGTGCCCTCTCACCCTCCAGGACCCTTTAGAGAATGTCAGACTGCCAGTCTCGCGCTGACCCCCACAGGCCAGTCCAAGGGACCGCACCTGCCGAGCGACCCCGCTCACTCTGCAGATTCCCTTTGAGCCCCGGTGCCACCTCAGGTGTGACCGGCCAGGGGAGAGTCTGCTGGAGGTTGGCTCCAGGGCGTGTCTGGCCCCGTCTTGCCCAGTCCCACCCCTCGGGCCACCTTCTAATTAATTTCCTTTCAATGTGCATGAGTCCGTGCCCCGGGCCTCTAGCAAGACATAAAAAGGAAGGAGTTGGGACAGGGAACATGTTGGAAGGGAAGGAAGAGGAGGGTCCAGAAGGCCGTGGGACGGCGGGGTTGGGAGGTGAGAGCCCAGAACTAACATCCACAGCAACCCTGAGCCCGTGGTCTTCCCACTCCCGCCTCTCAGCTCCGGGCCCAGAAGGACGGAGAACAGAGGGTGTCCTCTGGGGTGTGTCTGTACACACTTGGGACACGGCATGTGGAGTAGGAAATGGGGGTGCCTGGGGAAATGGCAAACTGGCAAAACTGAAGCCTGCCATCGGGGTTCCTGCTGAGGAGCTCCCCGGGAGGGGGCAGTGGCTCCTGGTGTCCTCCCCGGGGGTGCCCTCCCACCAGCCTTACCGCCCGCCCCCCCCCCCCACTCCCGCCCTGGGGCCAGACACTGAGTCCTCTGTGATGTGAACCTGGGAGTTCCGTGTCTGAGAATTTCCTCCACGGAACATTTTTTCACTCTTAAGTGGTTTCTACTTCAATTTTGAGAGCCAACGGAGGAACATTTGGCAACTTTATAAAGCCCAGGCTTTATAACAGGACGGCTTTGTGTTTATGCTTGACTCAGAGAGTGTGTTTTTAAATAGTGTGTTCCACGGCTTTTTGAGGCTATTTTATTTTATTTTTTTAAAGTCCAGTCCAGGAGAAACAACAGCGGCGCTTTGGTGAGGGAGGCCCGGCAGCCCGCTGGCCCTGGAGGCGGCTGAGAGGTCCCCGGTGCAGCCGCTGGGACCGCAGGCTGGTGTCCCCGTGTGCACCGGTGTCCCCGGAGACACTCCCAGGGCCCTGTTATCGGTTCTAACAGGCTCCAGGGAAATTGGACGAGCCTTCAAACTCCCTCCATCCCCACCCCTCCATCCCCCCACCCCCGCCGTCAAACCTCCCCCTGCCCCCACACACCTCCCACCCCCGCCGTCAAACCTCCCCCTGCCCCCACACACCTCCCACCCCCGCCTTCAAACCTGCCCAGTGGGACTCACGGCCTTGCTTCCCCTTGGGCCGTTCCCTGGGAAAAGGCTAAGCTTGCCCTTCCCCTCCCTGTACTGACCGAGACCCTCTGGCGTGGACCGAGGGCCCCATCACTCACCCATGGAATCTGTACACGGACAGCAAGTGGCGAGTGAGAGGAATAAAATGTCTACTCCACACATCATTTCTTTGGTCCGCCAGCAGACACGCCCTCCTGCTTTCTTCATTCCTGGGCCTGGGTCTGGATTGCTTCCCCTCCGCCCCCTCTGCTCTCCTCCAATGCGCCTCACCCGCAGCTCCCCCCGGCTATCCGGGTGTGCTTGCTTCTAGCAGGTGCAGATCCATCGCCTCCCGGAGAAGACAAGGGCAGGCCCCAGGCTCGGGGGTCTTCCTCCTCCAACGGGACTTCCCGGGGGGCAGGGGCTGGCCAGCCCCTCGTCTGAGACAGAGAACGTTTTCCAAGCTCCCCTGGAAACGGAAGGCAAGGTCCAGGCACAGCGAAGTCTCCTCCCCTGTGCGCACCTGAGACACCTGAGCTGCCCCAGGCACCTGAGGGGCAGGGGACAGAGGGATCCACTCAGGCTCAGCCTGAATGACCTGAGCCCAGGGGCCAGGTGTCCACAGAGGGCAGGAGAGGAAGGGGACAGCGGGCTCCTCTCGGCAGAGCCAAGCCGCCCGCCTGGTCCCTCCGAGGAAACGAGCAGCACGGAGGACAAGCTGGAGCTTGGAGAGGGCTGGGAGGCAGGGCGGGAGGGAAGGGCAGCGTCTGGATTTGGGGCATGAGAACTATCAAGTGTGAGGAATTGGAGTGAGTGAACACAGGGCTGGGGTGGAGGTTGCAGGGAGTGGTGGGCAGGAGTGGGTCAGGGTGGGGACGGATGGAGGCAGCCACAGGGTGATAAAGGATGCATCCTAGGACCACAGCTGCCCGAGGCTTTTGGGTTTGTGACACCCAAGGGTGAAATGTCTCCCTCCTGGCCCACGGCCCAGTGACCCAGTGCCCTCCCTGGACATGTTCAGGGTTAGTTTCTGGTGTTCCCATCAAGAGATAGTTTATACTCTTACAAACTCTAATATATTTTCACCCTTTTTCCACACAAAAGAACATAGTAAGCACATTGCTGTTCTGTGTGTGTGTGTGTGTGTGTGTGTGTGCAGTGTGCACGTGTGTGTGTGTGTGTATATGTGTGTGTGTGACATCAGTTTTGGAAACTATTCTACATTGTTGCCTCATATTTTTGGGTGGCTACCCAGTGCCCAACTCTGTGGATTAACATGACTTTTTAAAATATATATGTAGCCGAAACCGGTTTGGCTCAGTGGATAGAGCGTCGGCCTGCGGACTGAAAGGTCCCGGATTCGATTCAAGGCATGTACCTTGGTTGCGGACATATCCCCAGAAGGGGGTGTGCAAGAGGCAGCTGATCGATGATGCTCTCTCATCGATGTTTCTAACTCTCTATCCTTCTCTCTTCCTCTCTGTAAAAAATCAATAAAATATATTTTAAAAAATTAAAATATATATATATGTATATTTTATTGATTTTTTTTTAACAGAGAGGAAGGGAGAGACATAGAGAATTAGAAACATCGATGAGAGAGAAACATCCATCAGCTGCCTCCTGCACACCCCCCACTAGGAATGTGCCCGCAACCAAGGTACATGCCCTTGACCGGAATCGAACCTGGGACCCTTCAGTTCGTAGGCTGACGCTCTATCCCCTGAGCCAAACCAGTTAGGGCTTAACATGACTTCTTAACCAGCCCCTTCCTGCTGGGCACTCCGGTGGGCTGCATTCTTTCTATTACAAACAAGGCCCCGATGAAATGAGGATGGTTTCACATGTGTGCGAGGGGGCCACAGCAGTAACGTGGGGTTGCAGGAGTAAAGGGCATTCTATCAGCCAGCGTTCTCCAGAGAAACTCCAGTAAGCAGACACACGGGTGGGCAAAGTAGGTTTACAGTTGTTTGTATGCACATTCAGGTTATGATTATTACCCAGCTTTATTGACTCAAAAGAATGTCACCTATGTACAACCTCATAAGTGCTCAGATTGCCAGTCTTCATTATTTACAGTCTTTATTTTGTTGTTAATCCTTACCCAAGGATATTTTTTCCCCATTAATTTTTAGAGAGAATGGAAGGGAGATGGGGAAGATGGAGAGAGAGACACATCGATTGGTTGCATCCCACACACGCCCCAACCAGGGCCTGGTATTGAGCCTGCAACCAAGATACATGCCTGTGACTGGAATCAAACGGCCCTTCACTCTGATGACCGATACTCCAACCACTGAGCCAAACCAGCTAGGGCTATTTGCACCTTCTTGTACTCTGTGTTTCACATACTCACAGCTATAAACCTACTTTTGCTCACTCCTATATATGGGAGGGAGACATTTTAAGGCACATGTGTCAAACACAAGGCCCTCAGGCCAAATCCAGCCCGCCAGGCCTTGCAATGTGGCCCGCACCGCGCTGTCATCACTGCACTCCGCTGTCAGTTTATGACATTGTCAGTTTATGACTGTTCAGTAAACCATTCGGCCCGCGATTTAGGCTGGATTTTAGATTTTGGCCCCTTCTCTGATTGAGTTCGACACCCCTATTTTAAGGGATTACTCTATTGTGGGGGCTGGCAAGCCGGAATCTGGAGGACAGGCCAGCAGGCTGGAAACTCGGGCAGCAGCTGATGCCTCAGTCTTGAGGCAGAATTTCTCCTCCCATCCTCCTCACCCCCTCCCCACAAACTTCTGGTGTTGATCTTGAGCCCTTCAAGTGATTAGATGATGCCACCTGCATCATAAAGGCTGTTCTTTACTTAATATCAACTGATCGTAAGTATTAACCACATCTACAAAACACCTTCACAGCAGCACCTTGATAAGCATTTGGCTAAATAACTGGGGACTTCGTCTTGCCAAGCTGACAAAAGCAACTAACCATCACAGGTATTGTTTTGTCATTTTGCCAAATGTTCCCTTTAAAATGTGCTTTAATACCTGGTAGGCCCATTTAGAAAGGTTACTCTGTCATCATTTTGTGAAATGGATTCAAGAAGAGGCCAAGGGGGCTGGGGAACTCCACCAGGGATGGGTCAGGTTACTTTCTCGGTCCAGACAACCCACACACTTGAAGAATGACGGTGGGATAGGGGAAGCTGGCAGATCTAGGAGGGTAGGGTAAGGTGACCAGACGTCCCGCTTTTGGCGGGACAGTCCCGATTTTTAACAATTCGTCCCGTGTCGTTTTAAAAAAGTCCCGATTTTTGGCAAAAATCGGGACTTTTTTAAAACGCCGCGGGATGCGGGACAAATTGTTAAAAATCGGGACTGTCCCGCCAAAAGCGGGACGTCTAGTCACCTTAGATTAGGGGGCAGCATCGTGATTAATGTTGGACGGAGCGTGGGGTTGAAGAAGAGACTGGAGAATCCAGACTGACTCCCCACTTTCTGGCCTAGGCAGTTGGGAAGCTGGGGTTTTGTTCCCAGGAAAAGAATGGGCTGGGGTAGGGGCGTCAGGTGGAATTTGTTGTGCTACTTGACCTGCATCATCATTTAACACAAGTCACCTGGGAGATACAATAAATAGCCATGATGCAGAGACTATTGTGTTCAATGAATAAGTTGGTATTAAGATTACCCCCACTTTGCAAATGGGGAAACGGAGGCTCACGGATATCAAGCAACTTGTCCGAGGTCACAGAACTGTTTCAGGGAGGGGCGAGGCAGGGGCTCAAATCCAAGTCTGGATCTACGCCCAGACCCTGCTGGGAGGGACCGTGGCCAGCTGTCTTGGGCTCTGAGAAGCCCCACAGGAGCCCTCGCACGAAGGAGACTACAGTGAATCGCCAAGCCTTTCCTTTCCAACGTGTGTGGCAGGCTGAGACGCAAGGTTACGGAGTTAGAATTTTATTTTTTTTAAAAAGGGTCATCTCAAGACATTGGCTAAAACGTGTCCCTGGTGGAGGAACAGGAGCCCTCAGAGCTATGGCCTGATGCTGGCCCACCCCGAGAGACCAGACTGGCGGGGGGGGGGGGGGGGGGGGGGGCATGGCCTGGGCCTGAGGCATTTACACTCCCAGGCGATGCTAATGTGCGCCCAAGTGTGAGAGCCACACAGTGAGGTGATGTGCTTCTCCTCTTCTATTGAAGTGGTGGATGATGGTATGGGCTTCTGCCTCCTTGACAGACCAGGATCAGAGGCAGCTGTTTCCATCCACTCACCAGAGAACTAAGGACAAGCACCTGACCCATCCCAGTGCGTTTTGGAAAGTATGTGCCCTTCAACAGGGGGTAATGAGTTTTGTTGCTTTGGGATGCCTAACACATTAGCCGAGTGATCTATTAGCCAGAGTTCATTAACCTGATAGTCCATGTGTCTGTCAGCATGAGTTAGGTTGTGCTGCATTAACAGACATACCCTCAACAGGTCATTGGCTTAAGACCACAAAGACTTATCCCTCATTGGGCTGCATGTCCACCCCAGGTCAGCTAAGGCCTCTGCTCCGTACAGACCACTGGAACCCAGGCTGGCACCACTGCTGCCAACTGCAGGAAAAGAGGGGTGTGGCTTCCTCCACACGTGAGCTCACAGGTCCTGAGCCCAAGCAAGTCGCATGGCCACAAAGGGAGTTGGGAAGTGCAGCCCTTCCCTGCCTGTGCCCAGCTGGGTGGGGTTCTAGGGTCCTGTCTGGCCAATGTCTATCCTCATGGTTGGGGAACCATTACAAGCAAACTCTGGTCACTTTATCGGGGTCCACCGCCTCTCTGTGGACCCTTGGAGCCTGGAGGAGCTTGCTGGGGTGTCATCAGACGAGATGGAATCCTGGGTAGCTGGGTGGCCTCCTGACCCACCCGCCCAGCTGTGGAATCGCTGGGGTCTCAGAACCAGGCCCAGCCCCAGCCCATCACTCTGAGCAGCCCAATTTCATTCCCATTCCTTCCCCCTGGGCCGCAGGGTGTGGGTCACCCGGGGTTCAAAGCCTCGGAGCAGGGGCGTGGACTGCTCTGAAAGGGCTTTCATGAGCAATTGTTCTCAGCTTCGGGGAGCCGCGGAGGCAGCTCTGGCTCAGTCTCCCGTTCAAAGGCTGGGTTCGGTGGAGAGCCAGCAGGAAGCCGGCAAACCGAGACTGACTCAAAAAATAAGTTAAAAGGAACAGAAGTGCCCGCAGCGGCTTCCCACCTGCCTCCACTGAGCGAGGAGCTTCGAAGCTTCGGCTCTCACCTGCCCTGCAGCCACAGGAGGCCCCGGGGGGTGGGGGGGAGGGGGGAGGAGAACTACACCCCTCTCCTTCTGACAGCCAACCATGGGGCCCAGCTGTGGTCTCAGATGCTCCTTAGAGAACTGCCAGGGAGCCTGGTGGTTAGATAAACGAGGCATGCACGTTTGACATGTGTGCAGACAGGCCATTTCTCCATTCCCCTCAGAATCCATGCTGTTGCTGGAGGCCTGGAGACCGGGTCTGAGAGTCAGGAGCCGTGAGCGCCTGGGATGCTGCCTCAGAGGGGCTGCTGAGAGAAATGACCCCCAGCCCCACTGTGTCTGCTGTGGGCGGAGGGGGAGGCAGAGGTACAGACAAGCCCCTGAGGTGCCTGAAAGGGCTGGGAGAGGCCATCCTGCAGGGAAGAGCGCTTGAATCTGGGAAATGGAATTCCCTGGGGGATTCTCCCATCTGCTCTCTGGGGAGAGGTTGCTAAGAAAGCCACAGGGAGGTGAGAAGTGACGGGGAGGACAGGTCCATGAGAGACAGGGGTCAGGGTGGGTGGAGGGGTTTGGGATGTAAAACACTCTGCAAATGAGGGGTGCTCAGGCTGTAGGACCCTGGCCACATGGGGCAGAGACGCCTGGGCAGCTCGGTCCATTTCAGGGCAGAGTCACCGTCCAGGCAGACTAACTGGCCTGGAACTCACAACATGGAGTCCTGCACACACACACACACACACACACACACACACACGTGTACGTACACTATCAATGCTAATGCATGCACATCATACCACACACACTGAATACAACACACACACACATACATGTGTACGTACACTATGAATGATAATGCATGTACATCATACCACACACACTGAATACAACTCACACACACACACGTGCACATGGTCACCATGCAAGCCCATGCTCGCACACAAACACACCCGTTCCCAGGGTTATTACAACAGTTCCTGCAGCCCCTTTGTGGCTAGGAATCCCCCAGGCTTTACATTTACAATGTATTCAGTGGCCATAGCAAGGGGGAAAGATCACCTTAAACATTTTCCCTGGCAAATCTCCTGTCACCTTCCAGCAGCCCAAGGAGAGGTTCCAGAAATGAGAAGGAAAGCAATGCAGCAGCTGGCGCCCTCTGGTGGACAGTGTTATCTCAGCGGTTCTGCAGTTGCTCTGGGGAGGCAGCTCTGGACCAGCACAACTCAAATGAACACAAGTTTGCTGTGCCTGGCAGTGTGTGTTTGTGTGTGTGTGTGTGTGTGTGTGTGTGTGTGTGTGTGTGTGTGAGAGAGAGAGAGAGAGAGAGTTGTATTCAGTGTGTGTGGTATGATATGCATGCATTAGCATTCGTAGTGTATGTACACACACGTGTTTGTTTGTTTGTTTGTGTGTGTGTGTGTGTGTGTGTGTGTGTGTGTGTGTAAGAGAGAGACAGAGAGAGGGGGTGGGGTAGGGTGGGGTGAGGTGGGAAAGAGTGGGGTGGGGTGGGTAAGGGTGGGGTGGAGTGGGAAAGAGGCATGGGAGTGGCTGGAGGAGACAAAGATGACAAAGAGACCATCCTGGCCCTTGAGGAGCTCAATGTCTCCCCAGCCATTGCCCCCTAGCCTGGGACTGTTCTCCCTGCCCTGGTGTCCAGAGGATAACAACCTAAACACAATCATAGACAATCATGGAAGCTCCACTCACCGAACCCCCTTTGAGTCCACATCCTGTGCAAGAGCCTGCTTATTCATCCATTCTCATCCTCTTTGCAGCACTGTGACTTAAACCTAGGTCCCGGTTTCACAAACGTGGCTTGCCCAAAATCACACAGCCCAAAAATGCCAGCGGTTTTATTTAAATATACTTTATTTAGTTTAAACACACAAATGGTAGAAAACCCAAGTTTTACAAAGTTGTTTGCAGTAAAAACACATCTCCCTCCCACCACTGTCTCCCTAGGTCACCACCTCAGGGACAACGTTGGGTTTGAGTTTCTTGCAACTTGTTCATACATGTTCTGTGCATATGAATGAAAACGGCACAAAGAGTGGGATACCAAAATGTAGCATATCTCAGTCTGGCCTTCTTCACTCAATAATATCCCTGAAGATCAGTCTGTGCGGTCACTGCACAGAGCGGCCGCCTTCCTTTTAGGAAACTGTTGTTCGGAATAACCTCACGTCATTGGACGTGCCCACTGCCGATGGGCATGAGCTGCTGCCAGTCTCCTGCTACCACACACACTGCACTGCACCTCCTGGCACACATGTCCCTTTGCACGACGGATTTGCTGGGTCAAGGGATGCGGATCGGCGTTAGTGACTTTGAGAGATGTCATCAAACTTCCACCTATCATGGTTGTACCATCTGAGCCTCCATCCCTACCCTGCCAGGGAATGGGACCTCCTGACTGCAAAGCCAAGGCCATCTTCCCCACAGCATTTCTCCTCCTCCACAACCCTCCAAGGTCAAGACTAGGATTCACCAGGCAGGTACAGACACTTTTGCAGGAGTCGCCCCAGCGAGCTCCTGTGAACACCTCAGGAGCTGGGGCTTGGCAGGAAGGACAGTCTTCCCAGCTGCCGGGGTAGAGTGTCCAGCCAGCCAGTAAGCAACAGCCTCTGGACAGACCAGGCTCTGGGGGACAAGCCTTGGCCTCCCCAGGCATGTGAAAGCAGGCAGAGACGTGGCCTGTCCCCAGACCTTCAAAGCCACCAGCCCTCCAGAGAGGGGAACACAGTCTGGCTGGGCGGTGGAAAGGTGAAGGGTTTGAGAAGTACAGGGTGGTAGTTATAAAGCAGTCATGGGGATGTAAGGTACAGCATAGGGAATATTATCATTAATATGTAACATCAATGTGTGTACCAGTTGGGTACAGGAAATATCAAGGAGGCAACTTTGCAAAGTATACCATTGTCTGTCTAATCACTATGCTGTACACCTGAAACTAATCCTATCTATTATAAAGAGGGAATATGCAAATTGACCATCCCACTGTCACAAAGATGGCGGCACCCATAGCCACAAGATGGTGCCCAGACCACTCAGACCTACCATAGCCTCCCAGTCCTTTCAGCCCAGCTGGGGGGGGGGGGGGGGGGAGGCAGGTGCATGGTGCGGCCAGACCCTCCTTCAGCCCCCCAGCCATCTAGAGCCAGCCCAAGGCACAGGCAAGCTTGGATGGTGGCTGCCTAGCCGCCCAGGGCCACCCAAGGCTCAGGAAACCAGGGCCGGCCAAGGCTTGCACTACCGGCAGTGGCAGCAGCAGAGGTATGATGGGAGTGTTGCCTTCCCCTGATCACCGGGTCTCCTCCTGCCCCTGAGGGCTCCCAGGCTGTGAGAGGGGGCAGGCTGGGCTGAGGGACCCCCCTCCAGTGCATGAATTTTCATGCACCGGGCCTCTGGAACAAAATAATACATGATATAAACTGGAACAGAAAAGAGTCTTACAAACACACACCCTCCTCCAACATGTCAGGCATGGCTCCTGTGGCCTCCAAGGCGGACAGTGAGCTTCACCCTAGATTCTGTCCAGGAAACACCCAGAAGCCTTTGCTCGGTTTTTCATATGGGTTTATCATAGTGAGATTTTTGTCTTTAAAATACAAAAAGCCCTTATCTCAACCATACCCACTGACCTGTCTATGGATGAAATAACATGATGTCTGGGATTTGATTCAATATAATAGGCGGGGTGTGAGTTGGGATAAAGATGAAGCAAGAATGTCCCTATTGGCCACTGTTGAAATGGGGCTGTGGGTCCAGAGGGGTTCATGATTCGATTCCACCTGCTTTGGGATGGGCTTAAAATTGTCCAGAATGAACATGAGAAGGAGCAGGAGGAAGGAGCATGCAGAGAGCTTGGTGAAAACCCCGCTCCTCAGGCCGCAGATCGGGTGCTGAGTGAAGGAGGGGGGACAGGCACCTGCTTTCCTCAGGCTCCATGGGCACACGGAGAAACCTCTGTGTCGGCGCCCAGGGCCCGAGGTGGGAGACCCACAACCCACAGAGGGCGGGAGGCACCCCTGGAGCCCTGCAAAGGCGCCCCCGGCTGTCGCCAGCCACCATCCGGGCTGCCCCGGGCCATCAGAGCCAGGGACAGCATCGCCTCAGGCTCAGCCTTTCATTTCCCACCGCATCGCTGTCAAGATCGCAGTAAGAAGAGTGGCAGCATCGATGCACGGAGCCAGCCCCATCTTTATTAAAATCTCCTTCACACCCAATGTTCCCAATTTGCTTCTTTGTTCCCGGCACCTGGAGTGGCACAGCCTCTGATGTTTGTCTAGTGAGTCTGACTGATACGCCCTGGTGAGCACCCAGATGCCGAAAGGCCCTCCTGGTCCAGCAAGAAGCAGCATCGCCATCGCCAGGCCTCCCGGGGGCCGACTCCGGCTCCGGCTGCATGGCCCTGCAGAAGGCCTTCGGCGGGCTGGCAGAGAGGGGGGTCCAAGCCCGGGCAGTGTCTCTATGACTCTGGCAGGCCCCGAGCTCAACTAAAAGTGAAAGCTGCCCGAGCCTGACCCAGGCTTGTCACTCCTGTCTGTGCTCCCGGCAGGAAGGCCTGGAGCAGGCAGAGGTGCCTGCAGGCTCCACACACTCCGCCCCGCCAGCCACAGTGTCTGTCTCCCACCCGCTTTACTTACTGGGGGTCTAGGTACGACCATTTTTATGTTCTAAGGTTCTGCTTCTTAATAAAATTTCTTTTAAAATTTAAAAAACATGAATTTTTAAAAGTTTGAAAGGCACCAACTTAGATATATGGGGAAGAATAAAGAGTGTGGAGTGTGGCCGGGGAGACTGCACAGCTGGAATGGGGAGAAGGTGGAAGCGAGGGTCCTGGTTTGATGTGTGATTTTGATTTAACACGAGCCCCAGCACTCAGTGTCGTTTCCCTGCCGCACGTCTGCTAAGCATTGGGCCTCCCCTTACGTTTTATTACTCCCTCAGGCAGCCGGACAGGATGGCCAGGCCCTGACGAGTGGTCACAAGGGGTGGGTGTGCGAAGCAGAAGATACCATCAGGCCTTCCACTGGGTGTGGGCTCCTGAGCCCCAACGTGGAACAGCCCCCTGGTCAGGTCCCCCTGCAGCCGGCCTGAGGGAGGCTGAAGCTGACCCCCTGACCTGAGGTTTCCTTGACGGCCCTTCCCTCGCTCTCGGCCTGTCATTTCCACCCACGCCTCCAAGCCCCTCACTCGTGACAACTTATGGTTTGTGCTCCATGGAGCCTCTTATCTGGACGCCCTGGGGGAGCTGGGGTTTTGCCAGAGCATTGAGTTATAGCGTCACTGTCTTTCGCTGTGCCTGGTGTCCGAGTAATTGGCTATCTGCTGTGCCCGGTGGACCAACTTTTTGCTGTTGCTATGTAAACTGGCACAGCCATGTGGGACAACAGTTGGCAGTTTCTTAAAAGAATTAAACAGCCGAAGCCGGTTTAGCTCGGTGAATAGAGGTTCAGTCTGCGGACTGAAGGGTCCCAGGTTCGATTGCGGTCAAGGGCATGTACGTGGGTTGCGGGGTGTGCAGGAGGCAGCTGGTCGATGTCTCTCTCATCGATGTTTCTAGCTCTCTATCCCTCTCCCTTGCTCTGTGTGGAAAATCAATAAAATATATATTTAAAAAAAAACACACACACACACCACACAACCCAATGTTAAAAAATAAAAAAGAGCCGAGACCGGTTTGGCTCAATGGATAGAGCGTTGGCTTGGGGACTGAAAGGTCCCGGGTTTGATTCTGGTCAAGGGCATGTACCTTGGTTGTGGGCATATCCCCAGTAGGGGGTGTGCAAGAGGCAGCTGGTCGATGACTCTCTCTCTCATCGATGTTTCTAGCTCTCTATCTCTCTCCCTTCCTCTCTGTACAAAATCAATAAAATATATTTAAAAATAAAAAAATAAAAAAAAATAAAAAAGGATTAAACATACACCTACCGCCTGAGCCTGCCGTTCTACTCCTAGGAGTTGGCCCGGTGGAAGGAGTCGATGACGAGGAACAGGTGCGTACAGGCCCCTCCGCAGCCTCGGAAGCCCTGCCCTGATCACCAATGGGAGCCGTGCGGCTCCCTGTTCCGGGGGCCACGGACACGGACAGAGGCCGGAGGAGCTGGGCCCAGCCCGTGTACACCCGGAGCCCAGGGGGAAGAAGGGGTGGGGAAGGCTTAGGGAGCTCCACAGAGAGCCATGCTGGGTCCTCCATTCTGAGGGCTTTTACCCGGGGTCTCAGGGGAGGAGCTCAGTGGAATATCCATCCGCTTTCCAGGTGCCCCACCCATTGGCTGGCACCAGGGGGTCATCCGTCAATGCAGCTGTTCCTGGCGTCAGCCATGGCGTCAGTCCTTCTGAGGTTGCTGCTTCTCTGGGCCTGGGCCTGAAACACAGCTGCAGCCCAGAGATCACCTTCCAGGAGCTGATGCTTAAGGGCCCATTGTTTTGCCCGTTGCCAGTCGCTGGGCCTCTCCGCCCTCCTGCCCCATTGTTCCTGCTGACCCTCTGCGCCTGCGCATTGTTCCTGCTGACCCTCTGCGCCTGCCCATTGTTCCTGCTGCGCTCAGGCCTAAGTGCCTGCGAAGTCACACCCAGGTCCTGGGGCAGAAAACAGAGCCTGGATGGCTCCAGGAGGAGTGGGAGCGAGGCCTCCAGGGCGTCTCCTGCTGTCTGACTCTGTGATCTTCGCTCTGCAGCCCACAATGCCCCCACAGCACCCCCCGCCGCCGGGACTGGGGTTCACGCCCAGCTCCCCGACATGAGCTGCCAGGGCTTGCAGAACACACTTCCTTCCTCTACACACCTGTTATAAAACTGCCCCTTCTGTGAGGCTGAGCAGTTGTTCAAATATCGACTGAAAAATTGAAATCCAAATAACCTCTGGAAAATAGTTCGCCTCCGGAAGGTCAAGTCAGCACCATGAAAAGCACAGAGCGGTTTCGCTGTGATGAGGAATAAATGCTGGCTCACCGCAAGGTTCAACCAAATGCATGTCTCCAGGTTCTCCTGTGGCCGCCAACTGTGTGTGCCACCCCCTCCCCACCGCCCGCCTGCCTAGCCTCTGCATCAGCGCCGAGAGACCCAGTCCCTTCACAGCCAGGGGGGCTGACGGACATCCCTGTCACGATACTCTGATTTTCCCAGCCCCAAACTCTTGGTTACCTACAGAGTGTCCAGGACTATCACCTCAAGAAAGTTTAAAGCCCTGGCCGGTCAGTTGACTGGAGTGTCATCCTGTACACCAGGATGTCATGGGTTCAGTTCCAGGTCAGGGCACATACTTGGGTTGCAGTTTTGATGCCCAGTTGGCCCTCATGCCACAGGCAATTGATCAATGTTTCTCTCACCTCTCCCTGTCCCTGTCCCTTACCCTCTCCCTCTCCCTCTAAAATCAATAAACAGACCCTTGGGCAGGGTTTGTTGTTTTTTTGTCATAGTGAAAGTCTTGATCCCTGCGGCATGATGTTGCCTTGCAGGGCCTCTTTTGTCAATCAACTGCCGTTAGCTTTGACCCAATTACTTCAGAGTCAAAACCGAAAGTGAAGGATGCGGCGATTTCACTTTGGGTTTCCAGCACCTTAGAAGCGATAGGCATTCATGTTGGATTCTGCTGCCTGTGGTCTCTCTGAGCTTGTTTATGACTTGGTTGGATTCTGAGGATAAGAAACTATACCTGCCCTAGCTGGTTTGGCTCAGTGGATAGAGCGTTGGCCTATACTATAGACTGAAGAGTCCCAGGTTCCACTCCAGCCAAGGGCACATGCCTAGGTTGCAGGCTCGATCCCCAGTAGGGGGTGTGCAGGAGGCAACCAATCAGTGATTTCCTCTCATCATTGATGTTTCTATCTCTCTTTCCTCCTCTCTTTCTCTCTGAAATCAATAAAAAAATTTTTTTTTCTTTTAAAGAAACTGTACCTAAAACCTCTACCTCTTTCCCACATTCCAGGTGACGACGCCATTTCACCCCTCGGCAGCTCCTCTGGGAGTGCCTGCCAGTTTGGGGCGATGGGGAGGCTGTTTTAGCCAAGCCTACACAGGTGCGGCTCCGTGGGAGGACCAGCGTCCCCTCAGACCTCCTCGCAGCCATGCTTTCCCCTCAGAAACATATCACAAAACTCTTCATGATGTTGTCTTCCACATCCACCTCTGGGCCTTCTAAGGAATGAGTTGGAATAAGTCACTTTTGTATCATGAAGGGAGCACAGATCATCTCCTCAGCGCCCAGCCACAGCCCCCAGAATTGCTGGTGCTCCCAACACATTGTCTGCGACGTTACAGACGGTACCAGTCTGCCTCTGCGCATACCTCGTGCCTACAATGACCACGTCCCAAACCCGGCTCCCCCTCCTCACCTCCCTCCTCACCTCGTCCCCCAGGCCTGCACTCCTGGGAATAACAGAAACCTGGCACCCACACCCAGGTGGCCCGAAACTATCTTACCAGGCAGATAATCCACCCACCTCAGACTGATGTCAACACTGGCATCAAACATTCTAGTTACCCCATCACTTAAGGGAACAGACACCACGAAGCACGATGAAAGCTATTCCTTACGTGATTATCTGTGTGAAGGGGGGAAGGAAGAGGGGAAAGATGGGGGGTGGAAGATTGGAGGTGGAGGAAACCAATCCACCAGTGAGCCAGGGTGCCTGCAGCCTCTTGTGCCCCAAGTCATGCTCCGCCCAGCTCTGTCCTGCAGGAGGCCTGGAGGAGGCGATACCCTCAGAATAGAAGGTGCACTGGGGCTTGATTGAAAAAAAAAAAAAAAAACACTTAGGACAAGCACGTCAAACTCAAAGACTAACACGGGCCACGTAAGCAAGGTTTAAATTTATGTGGGCCACAAAAAAACAAAAGCTTCAATTGTCATAGAAACATAGGTTTGTTGCCATAGAGACATGCTGAGCTGAATACAAAGGGCTGAAATAAATGAGTAATCATTAACATAAAACAATAGAACATTTTGATAAAAATATTTTTTCTTGAATATTAACTTATCAGACATGAATAACTGCACAAATTAATAAGCACAAATAAATAAACCTGTTTTTCTTGTTTCCAGAAACGAGATATTTTCTCTTGCGCACACCGAACAAGTCAGTCCAAGACTAATGACATGGCCATCGGCTGCTAAAATATTCACTGCTGGTATTACTAGTAGTGGAGAGAAATGGTGCGCCTGCTCGTAAGGCGTGTAAGGGAGATGAATGCAACACAATTATAGAAATCCGTTATTAGCAAACGTTGTAGTTCATTATTAACAATCTTGTATAATAAAACCCTAATATGCAATCTACCAAACAGCGGAACAACCAGCTGAACAACTGGTCTTTATGATGCACACTGACCACCAGGAGGCAGATGCTCAACACAGGAGCTGCCCCCTGGTGGTCAGTGCACTCCCACAGAGGGAGCACCGCTAGCAAGAAGCTGGGCTCATGACTTGTGAGCACAATGGCAGTGGCAGGAGCCTCTCCTGCTTCTGCTGCAGGCGGGCGGTAAGGACTGAGAGGTCCCAGACTGCAAGAGACTCGGACTGTGAGTAGGATGTCTGACTGCTGGTTTAGGCCCGATCCCCTCAGTTATTTTTTACCTTCTGTATAGTATATTTCTGAATTTCCAGCAGGAGGACATCCTCCAAGGGGTCCCAGACTCCGAGAGGGCACAGGATGGGCTGAGGGATCAACCCTCCTTCCTCCCCCCTACCCCCCCCCCCCACGCCAGCCTTCAAATTTTGTGCTCCGGGCCTTTAGTTTTGTATAACAGAATATTGTAAAAATTAAGTTATGAAATTTTTATTAAAACATTTCTTAAATACCGTATATTGGCTGGGTCACAAAAATATTGGTTATGGGCCACATGTGGCCTGCAGGCCACGAGTTTGACATGCTTGACTTAGAAGATTGGCTTTAGGCTCTGAAGGCTAACAGCAACTACTTTAGCTGCCCTTGGCTCCCTGGCAGCAAGCCCCAATTTCATCTTCTTAAGTTATAACTAAGGACGCTTAAACGCCATTGCCTGGCAGCAGGGGAGCTCAAGACAGCCTGCCAGCTCATTAACCACAAGGAGAATGTTTAACCTCCCGTCACCCCAGACAGTAAAATTAATAAGATGCTCATGTGTCACCTGCCAAATTGACAGATATATTTTAAATTGCAGTAAGTGGCATCTGTACACAGCTGGTCAGAAATGTGTATACGCTTCCAGGAGAATCATTGGATAGTATCAATCCACACCTTTTTAAAATAAGCTAAATTTGGACAGGAAAAGGAAACCCCAAGGATGTTCACTACAGCAATGATTATAATGGCAAAATGAAAATATTGAAATCAACCAAAAGGGCACATGGTAAAGAGTTGGTTAAATAAACCAGAATGTGTCCATTCATGAATGATAGGCAATCAAATGATAATGTAGAGTGATGTAAAGACACAGGAGCATGTTCATAATACCACATTGAATGAGAAAAGCAACTTACAGAATACCGTGATCTTATTTTTTTAATTTATTCATATAAGCATATATAAATGTGTGAGTATCAATCCTGAAATAGATGTTTCAGGAAGTTAGTGGTGACTACCTAAGAGTTAACAGTGAGTTCTGAGTTATTTTTACCTTTTGTATAGTGTGTTTCTATATTTTCAGCATTTTCCACCATGAATCTGCAATAGTTTATTATCACAATTTTGGGAAAGACTATCAATGTTAAAGGTGCCGCACCATCTTTAGGGGTCTGACCAGCCTTCACTTGGAAGGAAGAGCGGGTACCCTGGACTCAGCCAGGACATTCCACAGAGACAGAGATGGAAACAAACCTGAGTGAAGTGGGACTGTCACAAGGACACGAGGCTGCTTCACTAATTTCCACAGTCCCCTATGGAAGGGTGCCTCCTGCTTCCCTCCCCGTCTATACCAGCCCAGGAAATTCAGCTGGAGTTGAAACTCTGGAAATGGGCAAGTATCTGGACATGCAGATATATGTGCTTAGCAACTCACCAATCATCCAGAAGAAGGTCAGCTAAGCCATGGAGACACTCAGCTTGGAGCCAACTCATGCTTGGGAAGACTTTCCGGCAGCCGACCGACCGGAGTCATAAAGGAACCCATCCAAGAAAATGCACATATTCAACCAAGCAAGCAATGGCCCTTCAGAGAAATGCAATGGGCCCTGTTTAACTATTGCCAGCACTTCCTTCTGTGAAAATAGTGGGAGAGGAGATAGAAATCGTGCAGCCCTTGATTTAACGTAGTAAGCCTCCAAGCAAGAGCAGAACTGGTGATATGAAAACAAACCAGTAAGACCTAAGAATCGTGGCATACGCACATGAAACAAAGCACAGCTCACAGCTACGCAAGGCTTGCAAAGCATTACAACATGGCGTAATTCATGGCTAAATGTTAATATCTTAGCTCAACTCTCTGTTAAAACAAGAGACTGGACTAAAATCTGACCCCTGCTTGGTCAAGGATTTTCCTGCTGTGTGTGAGGGGTGTATGAGGATGTGAGAAACAGACAGACCAACCAAAGCCAAACCAGGTGGCCCACAGAGGGTTCTGGTGGAGCACAGCTCTTCCCCGGGAAAATGCCTAAGCCTCAGCCAAATGGAAAGAACGCACTTAAGGAACATGTGATGTGGAGACATCCGAAGGCAGAGGATGTAGGCACAACCATGTCTCACAACACACAAGGTGTGACAAGGAATTCTCTTCCACACTCTTCCGTTCAGTGAAGATGGGACTGGAAAGGCCAGATTCTCTGGAGCTACCAGAGAAGGAGCTCAGTACTCATGAGCAGACAGACACACCCACCGCGCCCTAGGCATCCCCTTCCAGGTGACCCCTCACTCTTGAGACCCAACCTACCTGCCTGAGGCTTGGGACATAATCCTCATTGTTGTGGAAAAGATGTCATTAAAGATACTAACTAGCCCTAACTGGTTTGGCTCACTGGATAGAGCATTGGCCTGCAGACTGAGGGGTCCCAGGTTCGATTCCCTTCAAGGGCATGTACCTTGGTTGTGGGCACATCCTCAGTGGGGAGTGCACAGGAGGCAGCTGATCAATGTTTCTCTCTCATAGATGTTTCTAACTCTCTATCCCTCTCCCTTCCTCTGTAAAAAAATCAATGAAATATATATATATATATTTTTAAAGATGCTAACTAAAAGTGAGGGATTTCACACACACCCCTTCTCTCTCTCTCTCTCTCTCTCTCTCTCTCTCTCTCTCTCTCTCTCTCTCTCTCTCTCCCTACCAGGAGGCCAGTTCAGAAAAGATGGGGGGAGTCTTTTCAGAGAGGGGAGCTAGAGAGGACACATGGGCCTCAGATGCCCCAACCCCTGACCACAGGAGCTAAGCACATTGACCTGCCTCACCACCCGCCCAGCAGGGGGGCACAGAAGACTGGGTCGGGTGAGGACCGCAAGCCGAGCCCCCTCCTGCCTCCACCACGGCCTCCCTCTCTGGAGCAGAGCCTCCAGCTCTAAGCTTGGCAGGTCCATGAGGAGCCAAACCCTGGAATGGACACAGATGGTCTGACCGGAGAGAAACAGGAAAAGGCAGTTCACTTCCGAATCTAGCTCAGCTACCCAAGCATCCCAGGGCCCAAGCCCCCTGGTGGCTCTAGGGCCCTGTTATGCGAAGAGAAAATCCCCCTGAAAAAAAAAAAACACAAACTCCTGCGGGGGAAATCCCCAGAAATCCCCTGGCTCCTCAGACCCGAATATCCCTCAGAAGCATCCCCAGGCAGAGTGAAGCCCGCAGTCAGGTGACAAGCACCGGGTGCCCATGGCCTGAGGCAGAGGGTCCAGGAAGACAAGGTCTCCCCTTCCTGCTTGGCTGCCTCTGTTGGCCAAGAGACTGTAGACCTGTTTCCATCACAGGCCCGTGCATAGGCACACGCACGCACTCACGCACACGCACCCCTAGTATCTGGGAAGGGAAATTCTCTCTCTTGTTATAACCAAGTTACCCCGCTTTCTGACCTTAAAAAAAAAAACCACAAACCAGTGGGTTTCCTTTGAAGGCTTCAAACCTTATTAGCCACAGTAAAATGATGCTTTAATGGGGCTCTGATGGTCCCCCCCTCGGGTGTCTGTGTACGCAGCCATATTACTTAGCAACACCGCGGCCGTTTAGGTTTAATTTCCTAGCTCGCCTGATAAGGAGGCTGCCAATGTAATTTGTGGGGCCGCAAGCTGGGCAAACACGCGGGGCTATTAGATGAGTCACCGGGTGATGCAGGCCACCGCTCAGCGCTCTGCGGAAGAGCAGAAGCCAGCCCTGATCTGCGGGCTGATAGGTACCGCCCAGGGGGCTCACGGCTTTCTGAGCATGTGGGGGGCTGAGGCCTGCGCTCGGCCTGTCTGGTCCCACGCCATCATTTATTCAGGGGAGTTCTGCTCCCCTCTCAGCCCTTGTTAGCATCATCTTCCGGCTTTCTGAGCTCCACGATTCAGACCTGCAAACGCTAGCCCTGCGAGACCAGGTAGTCAGATGATGATGAAGCAGCAATAACAACGAACATGTTTTACTTGGTTCTAGTT
Organism: Pipistrellus hanaki; assembly: GCF_964339955.1. Classification (NCBI taxonomy): domain Eukaryota; kingdom Metazoa; phylum Chordata; class Mammalia; order Chiroptera; family Vespertilionidae; genus Pipistrellus; species Pipistrellus hanaki. The sequence continues at coordinate 35,774,272 of NC_140503.1, read as the reverse complement.
GCTTTGTATGAGTTATCTCTGTTAATTTTCCTTAAAAAAAAACAACAAAAAAAAAACAGGAGGCACGCACTGCTGTTATTCCTACTTTCAAATGGGGAGACGGGCAGGGGAGGGTAGTAGCACGTAAGACAGCAGAGAGAAGGGGCGTGATTGCCCACGGACCAGGGCACACCCTGCCAAAAGAGGCTGCCATTTAGGGCCAACCAGCCAGATCTCACATTATCCTAAAGAACAGGAAATCAGATTTTTATATAAAATGCCATGAGTTTTAAACATCTGCAACTAATTCAGCTGTTTAACAAATACTGTAAGAACCAAACCCCAAATATATCTACCGGCCAGATTCGAGCCAGGGCCCACCTTGTCAGTAGGCATATTTCTCAATAAATACACTCCAATTTTTTTAAAACTTGCGTGCATTCTTTTTTAAAATATATTTTATTGATTTTTTTTTTTTTTTACAGAGAGGAAGGGAGAAGGATAGAGAGTTAGAAACATTGATGAGAGAGAAAGATCTACTAGCTGTCTCCTGCACACTCCCTACCAGGAATGTGCCCGCAACCAAGGTACATGCCCTTGACCGGAATCGAACCTGGGGCCCTTCAGCACACAGACTGACGCTCTATCCACTGAGCCAAACCAGTTTCAGCTACACTCCAATTTTTAAGTTTTGCTCCCAGGAGCCATTGGTGTCCCAGCCCTTGGGTCGTCCCTCAGCCGTATCCTTCCTGGAGCCTCAGTGGTGCTCCATTCTCCCGGCTGCTCAGGCTCGCCGTCTTAGAGGCCCCCTGGGCTCCTTCCCTTCTCTCACACCTCACATGCCATCTGCGAACAGATCCTGTCAGCTCTACTTAAAACCCACAATTCCTCCACTTCCCACACCCTCACCGTGACCAGCCTGGTCCAAGCCCCATCATTTCTTACCTTAATACCATGAGCCACCTGCTACACCCAGCTTCCCTCTTAGTCCATTCTGAACCAGACCAGCCGGGTTTAATTCAGTCCTGGCACTTCTCTGCTCAACACCCTCCAATGGCTCCTGTCTCACTCAGTCAAAGTCGAGCCCTACAGGTCCCCACGTGCCACCTGTCTCTCCTGCACCCCCTGCACTGCAGACACACTTGCTTTGCTCCAACACACCAAATGCACTCCAGCCTGGGGCCCTGCGACCCATGTTGCTTTGGTATCTCTCCCCACAGGTGTTCTCTTGGCTCTCGCCCCGCTCTTTGCCCTGTTCAGTTGCCCCCTAGTTAGAAAGACCTTCCTGGACCGCTTATCCCAATTAGCAACCTCCCCACCACTCTCCCTCCCCTTGCCCTTAGCACTACAACATGCCCTGTATTTGTTTGTGTTCTCTCTCTTCCCAATGGAATGCACCTGCCATGAAAGTAGGGGATTTGTTTTCTTCTAGGCTCTATCCCAGATATTCTTCATAGCAGAAATTCATTACATATTTGTGGAATGAATGAAGAAATGAATGGTCCATACAATGGGCCCTGTGATAGCTCCACGCTTGGCCTCATCTTCACTCTGTGTGCACATGGAGGACAGCAGGCCTCCCCACTAGCTGTTACCGCCTCCACACACAAGCGCAATAAGATGCCAGATGGATTACCTGCTGAAAATGACCTGCTCTCGCCCACCTACGGTGTGGAATAGGAACTTGTGATCTGTGCGCATCTTGTCCTGGATAGAAGGAGCAACAGCTTAGTCATGACGGAGGTGAATTCGTCATTATAATTTATAGTCATGATTGAGACATGGCAGGTTTTGTGTGAGAGTAGAACATTTTAATCCTAAGTTACAAGACTGGATAAAAGTGCTTTATTCGTTTATCTACAGAATTTGTTGGCCTTATTTTTATTTCTGTATTTATTTGAAAGCTTATCTATCCCAGGAAGGTAGCCATTTATGATGTAATCCTGAATATTTCTCTCACATAGACAGGGCCAGAGAAATATAGGCTGAATGATCCCAACTCCATCCCGATCCTCCAGAAAGTCTGGACAGAGCTGAGGTGATTGGACACAAGTTTCCTCCATGGACCTCCGTGAACCCTGCACGCCCTCCACAGGACCCAGACCCGCCTCCTTCTGGGGCAGGGCCCTGACCCCGCCACAGATGATGTCCGAATATTTTTCCTTCCTTGGCCACTAAACACCCCAGCTCAACAAGAAGGTAAGCCAGGATGCCAGGATGACCCTCCCCAAAGCTGAAGCTTACTTCGGAAGGAAGATTAGCCAAGAAGCCAACCAGACATACACCTACATAGAAGGGAAAAGCTTCACCTAGCAGTTTGGACTCTGAGCTGATAGAAGAGAATCGAAGAGCATGAAGTGGCTTAGCCCAGGTCTAGTCATGAGTGGGAGATGCACGGACCCATGCATTTGCTGAGGAACCCAGCACGTGGCATCTCTGTTTGATTACCTTCTCTGAATTCCAGAGTCTCTCAACACCTTTTCATCATTGCCTCAGAACTCTCACGCCCATGCTTTCCTTGAATGTTTGCTGAAAAGGTCCCATTTTAGGCATAGGTCCCACCCATCATTGCTATCCTTTCACCCACAGCTACCTTTCTGAGGATGTGACAGGATATTATCCTGGAGTGTCCACAGCCTCGCCTCCTCTGCCAGTTGACCAAAACCAAGCGGGCATTTGCCAGGTGACCAACCCTGCATCTGGTAAGAATGGTACTAAATTTTTTTAATGATTGGAAAAAATATTTCATGACATAAAAATGATATGAGGCCAAAGCCGGTTTGGCAGAGTGGTAGAGCGTTGGTCTGAGGACTGAAAGGTCCCAGGTTCGATTCCGGTCAAGGGCATGTACATTGGTTGCAGGCACATCCCCGGTAGGGGGAGTATAAGAAGCAGCTGGTTGCTGTTTCTCTCTCATCGACCTTTCTAGCTCTCTATCTCTCTCCCCTCCTCTGTAAAAAAATCAATGAAATATATATATATATATATATATATATATATATATATATATATATATATATTTTTTTTTTTTTTTAAAGATACTAACTAAAAGTGAGGGATCTCTCTCTCTCTCTCTCTCTCTCAATAAAATACATTTAAAAAAATGATATGAGATTCAGACTTCAATGTCCATAGTTGCACAGCATTGGATCACAGCCACACTCATTCATTTACATGTTGTCTATGGCGACATTCACACTACAATGGCAGAGGTGAGTACAGGTGACCCTTGATCACATGGGTTTGGACTGCATGGATCCATTTATATGTGGCTTTTTAAAAAATAAATATGGCCGGGACCGGTTTGGCTCAATGGATAGAGCGTCAGCTTGGGGACTGAAGGGTCCCGGGTTCGATTCCTATCAAGGGCATGTACCTTGGTTGCGGGCATGTCCCCGGTGGGAGGTGTGCAAGAGGCAGCTGATCGATGACTCTCTCTCATCGATGTTTCTAACTCTCTATCTCTCTCCCTTCCTCTCTGTACAAAAAATCAATAAAAAATAAAAATAAAAATAAAAAAAATAAAAAATAAAAAGAGTCTCTAAAAAATAAATATGGTTGGCCCTTTGCACCCCATTCATGGATTTAACCAACTATGGATTAAAAAACAGTGTTTTTACTCTGAGGTTGGGAATCCACAGACTCAGAGGGCTGGCTAGGCACATGATTCTAAGCCATTTTATACAGGGGACTTGAGCATCTTCGGATTTTGGTATTCAGTGGTTACTGGAACCAATCCCCCATAAATACCAAGGGACAACTCTAGTTAAGTTTTAGAGGAATTAAAAGTTATATACAAATTCTCAACTTCTCAGGGTTGGCATCCCTAAGCTTGGGCTTGTTCAAGGGTCAATTGTAGTTGCAACAGCAACGGTGTGACCAGCCAAGCCTAAAATATTTACCATCAGCCCTTTGTAGGAAACGCTTGCCAACCCATGATCTAGAACTCCAGAAGGCCTCTGGCCCAGCCAGTGTGGCTCAGTGGTTGAGCGTCAACCCATGAACCAGGAAGTCATGGTTCAATTCCCTAACAGGACACATGCCCAGGTTGCAGACTCAATCCCCAGTGTGGGGCGTACAGGAAGGCAGCCAATCAATGATTATCTCTCATCATTGATGTTTCTATTTCTTTTTTCCTCTCCTTCCTCTCTGAAATCAATAAAAATATATTTTAGAAGACCTCTGAATTACAAATAAATAAAATGCAAAAATTCAGGCCAAATAAGGTTAGGTCAGAGCAACGATTCTTTCATTTCATCCAAGAATTCACGTACTTCACTCTTATCCTTTTGTTTCCCCCAAACATTACTTTAGTTGTAACATTCGAGGATATTTCAAATACTCATTACAGATACTATGCTTACCTTTATTTCCCTGGCCCCATATATGTAGGTAAAGATATAGGTATATTTTTAACTTTTAACAAAGTATATACAGCTGAAACTGGTTTATCTCAGTGGTAGAGTGTCGGTCTGCAGACTGAAAGGTCCCAGGTTCGATTCCGGTCAGGGGCATGTACCTTGGTTGCGGGCACAACCCCGGTAGGGGATGTGCAAGAGGCAGCTAGTTGATGTTTCTCTCTCATCGACGTTTCTAGCTCTCTATCCCTCTCTCTTCCTCTCTGTAAAAAATCAATAAAATATATATTTTTTTAAAAAGTATCTACAGGCACATAATTTTTCAAAAGTCAAATTGTGACAGAAAGCTTTTAATTTAAGCAAGAGTCCTCCTCCACCTCCCCACTTAAGGAGACAACTCCTTAAAAGTCATTTAGCTATTTCTCCTTGCAGTTTCTTAACTAAAAACTGCATGGAGAAAATTTGCTTATTAGGCTTTTATATATTTAGAACTCCCATGGGGAAAATTTGCTCTTCTTGATTGATGAGTTTAGCTTTATCCAAATTGTCATGACAGGTGAGAATTGAACTCATACTCCTGCCTCCCAAAACAGAGGTTATCTCACAATTTTTAGTTAACTCAGTACTGACATAATGACAATGTAAATATTTGTCAGAGATGGCCCTGGCTGGTTTGGCTCAGTGGATAGAGCATCAGCCTATGTACTGAAGAGTCCTAGGTTCGATTCCAGTCCTGGGTTCAAGTCTGGTCTAGGACACGTACCTCAATTGCAGACTAGATCTCGGGTCTTGGTCAGGGCATGTACAGGAGGCAACCAATTAATGTGTCTTTTTCACTTTGATGTTTCTCTGTGTCTCTCCCCCTCCCTTCCTCTCTTTCTAAGAATCAGTGGGAAAATATCTGGAGTGAGGATTAACAACAACAAAAATTTGTCAGAGACAAATAGTGTTTCGTGGTATTATTTCAAACTTATACTTCATTTTGTTTTGTTTCATATGCTTACAAGCTAAGAAGAGGGACTCTGTGTCACAATACTTACCAGAAGTTCTAGGTCTTTAATAACAATCTTCCCCAAACTCAGAACACTGCAGATTATCAGAGCAATCACATATCTATAAAACAAATTATGGAAATGCTTTAAAAATAAACAGTCTGATCAGAATTACAGGAACTCAGTCCTGAACCTCCCTTCTGAGTCATAATATCTCATGTGGCTTTTATATAAGGGAGAGTTTGGGCCTTTGGTTTTCAATTCTAAGGGAAAAGAATAAGAGGAAAGGGGTGAGAAGAGCAGTTCTGCACCCCTCACTTCATCTGCTTACAGACTTTATCCAATAACAAATTTCCCTAAGCCTCCCCACTCCAACCGCTAACGTTTAAGAGAATCAAGAATTCATGACCCCCAGCCCACAGGCACCTCTTAAAATGAGATACTGGCTAAGCTCTTGAGGCGTCTCAACAAGAACTGACCAACTGCCCTGCCCAACCTCAGAGCTCTGTTCGGTGTGAGCCCAAGAAATAAGCATGAACAGTGGCTCAGAACCCGGCACCTCTGGATGGAAGAGTTCTAAAACTCACAGCCCAAATCACATGTGGTCAATGCACATACGTTGGGTTTAGAGCTGACTTATAAACAAGAGCTTTCTTATCACAGACAATGCTGCAATGAATGACCCTGTACACAAATGTCCCTTTCACACATATGCAAATACATGTAGAGGATAAATGCTCAAAAGTAGAATTTTGGGGGCAAAGGAGATATGCATATATCATTGTTTAAAATGGCAAGTATATATAGGGTCTTTCCGAATCTGATCGTCTTTGCTTATACTCCACAAATGACTTCTAGATCTAAAATGTACATGACTACATGGCTAAATTAAATTGCATTTTTCTATGCATCGTACGTATTAATTTTTCCAGGCTAACTTGGGAATTATTTATCATATATTGCATTCCTGGCCCAATATACCTCCTCATCCTCAATTCTACCTGTCACCCATCCCTTTACCCCACACACTATTGTTTACATCACCTCTATTCCAAGTCCACCCTTCTATTGTTGTTTATGATCAATTCCAAGTTCAGCAATGCTCTGACTTTAACAGAATGATAGCTTATAAGGAAAAGTAGATGCCCACTGATTCACTGGAAACCAGTAAGAATTCCAACCCCACGAAAAGAGCCAGTGTGCCAAGGGACTGGGAGGACCCTGACTAGCAACAAGGTAATTTCTCCGAGAGAGACTGAGAGAGTCTCTCCTCCAATGAAGAAAATATATTTTCACCAAACTGGGCTTAGAAAAAAATGCAAATATCCTTTGATTTAGAACAAATTTCCTTTAGAAATAAGTTTAGCAAAAGCCTTCCAGTCTGCCCTTAGCCAGAAATCCCCATTAAGCAAAAATACTATTGCCTCAACCCCATGAGCAGTGCTTCTATGAAGTTAGCACCAGCTTTGTTAAAGACAGAAGACTGTGTGCTTATTGCATCTGGTAGCTTTGGTGATGTGATTTTTGCTGAAAATAATGTTTTGAGGTATTGTACAACCAGAGAAATGCAAGAAACGTCTGCCCCATATTCACTAGGAGAGTATTTTCAATACTCTTTGAGAGCCAATTTGATAATAAATGTGTTAAAAGACTTTAACATAGGGATAGGACAGTGAAGATACTGTTCACCTGGTAATATTTACATTTTTAGAATGATACTCAATTCTGGTAATACCTGGCCAGGAAGTAAATGGAAATATCAAGAGTCTTTTTAAAATGTGAAGAGCTGGGTGTGTGAATATAATAAGGCAATACAATGGATCCTTGTGGTGTTGAAACTGTTCAATATTTTGACTGCAGTGGTGGATATACCAACCCACACAGCAATACAATTGCATAAAACAATACACACACACACACACACGCAATGCACAAGTACAAGTAAAACTGGGGAAATCTGAAGAAGGTTAGTGAATTATATCACTGGCAATATCCTGGTTGTGATATCATATGATAGTTTTTGCTAAATGTAGCATTGGGGGAAACCCAGCAAAGTATACAAGGGATCTCTGTGTAGGGTTTCACATGTAAAACTACAATTGTCTCAACAAAATTTCCTATTTTTTAAAAACAAGGACATGCCAAGATAAATGAGGTACAGAGGTACTCCTGGGTAAAGAAGGAATTAATTTTTGTGCTAGAAGATGTTTAGCTATAAGACAGTTATATATAAGAGGATGTCTATAGCCGAAGCCGTTTTGACTCAGTGGTAGAGCATCGGTCTGCGGACTGAAAGGTTCCAGGTTCGATTCCGGTCAAGGGCATGTACCTTGGTTGCGGGCATATCCCCGATAGGGGGTGTGCAAGAGGCAGCTGGTCGATGTTTCTCTCTCATCGACGTTTCTAGCTCTCTATCTCTCTCCCTTTCTCTCTGTTAAAAATCAATAAAAAATATATTTTTTAAAAAAAGAGGATGTCTATACATTGTAGGGGTTGGGGAGGTGTGAATAGCTCAGTGAGTCCATTGTTGTTCCTTAGGGAGGGGAGGAAAGAAAGATGGGGTATCTTTTGGTTCCATAACTAGAACCCCATCCTTGGGAAACAGATGTTTACTGTAGTATTATTTATAATAATAAAAAACTGTCAACGATCCAAAAGTACATCATTATGAAAATGATCAATACAGTATGACATTTCTACCATGAAATGTCATGTTATCATTTAAACAAAACTACAAGACCCATCCATATAACATACCAAGATAAGAGAAAGGCTATGTGTACTTTATAGTGTTATAGATCGTTACAGGAGAAAGAATGGCAAAGACTGCAGAGTATATATCAAAGTGTTAGTAAAAGAAAATTGGGAAAAGGTCAGGGAGAATGGGTATGATATTAAGGCATCACTGTAGATTTTTGTTGGATATAATAATGTGTGGGCATATGTGTGTGGATGTGTAAGTCTTTCCTTACCCTTTTATCCATTAATGTTACACACTCAAGTAAATACAAACAAAATGCTATAATGTCTGGATGGACTTGCTTTCCATACGACTACAGATTTGCTTTAAATACACTTCTGTAGCATTTCTTTTATTTTACTTACTTTTAAAAAATTTAATTGATTTTTGAGAGAGAGGAAGAAGGACAGAGAGAGAAAAACATTGATTTGTTTTCCACTTATTTGTGCATTCATTGGTTAATTCCTGTATGTGCCTCACGAGGGATCAAACCTGCAACCTTGGCATATGAGGTCAATGCACTAAACCAACTGAGTTACTGGCCCACATTTAACATACACACAATTTAAAAAGTAAAATTTAAAGGTTAACCATAATTATCTCTTAGCTAGGTAATTCTGGGTACTTAGTCCTTTTCTTTAAGGCTTAGTGTATTTTCTGTTTTCTATAAAGAATAACTATTAAAAAACCAGGGGGGGAAGTAGGATATGTTTAGAAAAATCAGACCAGAGAGCTAAGTCATTTATACACAGGTAATTGCAGCCTGATTGTATTAATCTGCAGACAGTCCTTCTTAAGAGGCAATTTACCTTTAGACTTATCAACTGAGCGGTTGCAGACACCCTGACCAGTGGAAGTGGAACCGATTGCTCACAGAGTGATTCATGCAGCTATTCTCCCAAACCACCTGGGCTGGGCCCAGCGGCTTCCCGTTGGGCTCTCGGGTCTGAATGGTTACATCTCAGGCTCATGTTTTCCAACCAGGAAGCACACTACACAACCAAGGGCAAGCACAAACACTGAGCAGGTTTCATGGGGTGTAGACACACGCGTTATCTAAAAGTTCCCCAGGTGATTCTGACGGGCACACCTGGTCCAGAATCTCTGATTCAAACAAGCAAACAGATACAATTATACAGAACATATAAGTAATTTTCTGTGTCTATGAATTTTCCTGTATATGTCTTAGGTGTTTTTGGAAGTATATGTAAGAAGGCAGTAAAAAACAGTGACTGAGGGGAAGGGGACTGGGTGGCTGGGGACATATACACTTTTCACTGTATATCCTTTCATGCTTTGTACATTGTATGCAAATGAATCATTTCCTTTTCAAAAAAGGTGAACGTAAAAGAAAACCAAATTTGAGACGAGCCTCTGCTTTAGACACTCAGCTGGCCGGAAGCACTTCTTTTGCAGGATGGTCCAAGTTCTGTGAAGTGGGCATGTTTGGAGGCAGGAGTTTCGCTAAAATCTTTTCCGAGAAAGTATCTAACGTTGACTTTGGAAGAACACGAGACATAATCATCCAAATGGCTCTTCCGTTCAGATAGTTACAGGAACTACTCACCACTTTAGAGCTGCACAGTCTGCCGTTCACAAGTACAGGCAGGCAGCCAGGGTGTGGGAGAGAAGGGTATTCCTTTTGCAATTACAGGAAAGCATTTCATAAAATATCCCTGAAGCTAGCTGTTGCCTGGCTCACTCGAGGGCAGAGATGAAGGTAAGCTGTTCCTCCATATCCTTTTGTGCTGTTTGAATTTTGTGCTAAGTAGATGTATTGCCACTTGAAAATATAATTTCTTAAAGAGAGCCTTTAAGACTGTCATCAGCCCTGGCCAGGCGTGGCTCAGGGATTAAACTGAGGGTGCACACCTGAGGGTCTCCACTTTGATTCCCGGTCAAAGGCACGTACCTGGGTTACAGGTTCCACCCCTGCCCCTCTCCCACATCGATGTCTTTCTCACATTGATGTTTCTCTCTCTTCCTTCTCTCTCCCCTTCTCCCCTCCCTTCCACTGCCTCTGGAGACAGTCCTTCTATGGGGGAAAAACCTATGGGGAGGGGACTCCTTGAGTGAGAATTTTTAAAAAGGCTGTGTGATCAGATGGGACTACAAGTGGCTGATTCACACTCCTATCTTAAAGTTGCTCCCAGCAGCACATTGGAGTTCAAAGGGCAAAGCAGGTTGCAAACATCTTCAAAAATCTGAGTCCAGTTCCAAAGACAGGGTGGTGCTTGGGGTTACAGAGGTCAGCTGGGAAAGACTAGCAGCTGCAGCGGTGAGCTAGCGGTGATCTAATGCCGGGCTCATCGCTTAACAGAAAGACCAACAGATGGAGAGCCCAGACAGGAACCTCAGCTCCTCACCCAGTGGCAGTGATGCAGTCATTTAATCCTCCCCAAGCCCCAGCCTACTCACTGACAACATGGGAATGTTCTTTACGTAAGAGAGCTGCTGAGAAAATAATACCTGTGGAAAGTGCTATGAAAAGTTTAATATACCCAGCCACCCAGTCCCCTTCCCACATCACTGTTTTTTACTGCCTTCTTACATATACTTCCAAAAACACTTAAGACATATACAAGAAAATTCATATACACAGAAAATTCTGTTATGTATAATTATATCTGTTTATTTATTTGTTTGAATCAAAGTTTAATTAAAAAAAAAGTAGTACCTTATAACAACTTTTCAGATTTAACTTTAAGTACACACACACACACACACACACACACACACACAACATTAGATCTGGAAGATTTCTGCCCTAGCTCAGTGGATAGAGCAAGAGCCTGAGGATTGAAGGGTCCCAGGTTTGATTCCATCAAGGGCATGTACCTTGGTTGCAGGCTCAATCCCCACAACCAATCGATGTGTCTTTCTCTTTCTGTCTCTCCCTCTCCCTTTCACTCTCTCAAAGAAAAAAAAAAAATCAATAGAAAAATATCCTCAAGTGATGATTATCCAAAAAAGAAAAAGAAAAAATCTGAAAGATTTCTCTTCCACCCCTAAAACACTAAAATTCAGGAAACATAAATGTTCAGTTTTCAGGACTCTAAGTTTTACCTTGATTTTAATTTTCTTTAATTCTCAATTAAAAGGGCCATGAGAACTCATATTGACCTCTCTATACTTCAAGGGCACCTGACACTTTTTATTTTATAATTATTTTTAAATTTATGTGGAAATTCTGTTAACAAAGCATTGATATAAGAAGCCATCCTCCTCCCGCCCTTTCATTAAGAGGTGATGTTGACAGCCGCTGAGTAAGAGAAGGTCAGATAAGATTTGATAGAGGCTTCAAATTCACATGTTCCTTGTTCACAGGCAAACCACCTTTCCGAAACAGCCACAAATAAGAAGTGAGAAATTTTGCTCTGGGATTAGCTGTCCTTGGTTAAAAGTACCTTTCAAATGACCAATCTGAACTAATTTTGTGGCCCCTGCTCATCATTTTAAACTGATCTTTATGTACTAGCTTTTCTGCTTTTTATTCCATTTATCCCTTGGTTTTAGACATGAAATGGCTCTGCAAGGAAAAAGCTCTCTATAAAGAAATTTGCCTTATAGAACATGACTGCAAAAATTAGTATGATAACACACATAATGGGAAACCCCACAAAAAGACAAATTAGAAAGAAAAATATCTGATTTGTTTATTCGTTCAGCACATTTTCAAACAGGAAAAGATCCAGAAAAAGGAGGGAGGAAAAGAAATTCATCCTAAAATCAGGAGAAAATCAACAAGGCATAAAAGGGACAGCCTTGGAGGATGTTTTCACAGCTGTCTGGGTATTTCATCACAGGTCTCCCTCAGCACAGCCTTCTCAACACTGACCAACAGTCCAACCATGTCTGTCTGGGCAGCACAGCCAGTTCCACAAGTGAAAGGATCTGCTCAAACCAAACAGGAGAATGCAGAAATAAGCAGATGGATGGATGCGGGCTGTGCAATGCATGTGCTAGAAGTTCTCCCAACAGGACTTGTAAGCGAGTCATTACTACACCATTAAGGAAAGGGAAGAAGCAGCTTCAATAAGGACCTGGTGTGTCACTTCCCTCCCCACCCAGGTCAGCCAGGGCCTGGTATTCTTACTCAGAGAGCCGTGGAAATGGAAGAAGTCAGCTACCCAGCACTTCTACCATTCCATCTAAACCTTGAAAATTCCCAGAGATAGACTCTCAAGGTGATGCCATGTCTTTGTGATTCACTATTTCCAGTCCTAACCCTGTCACCTTAACTAAAATCATGTCGGCCAAGGAAGTCATGTGACAGAAGCTTTAAAACTAAAGACTGTCCAGAAAGGACAGGCCTACTCCACCCCTACCCACCCATTGCAAAATAAAAAATAAAAATGTGTTTGGGAAGGTGAGCATGAGTCACAAAACAGAGAAGAGCTGTGCTCAAGCTAAAGGCTGAGCAGGACCAGGCCAACCCCGGTTGCCTCAGAAGTAGGAGTTTGAGGGCATGGGGAAGTGTTTCTACAGAAAATAATACTTTTTTCCTTTGCTAGCCAAAGTTCCACTCCTTTCAGACAGCCACAGACATTCGGGCAGTTGACGTTTCTTAGGGTAAATATAGGGCTTCTCCAAAAACAAATGCCCACCTTTTTCTTGCACTGTTGGTGGGAATGTAAAATGGTAGGGCAGCCATGGAAAACAATATAGCTATTCCTCAAAAAAAGTTTTAAGGAATTACCAGGAAGCCCTGGCTGGTGCAGCTCTGTTGCTGAGTGTCATCCCATACACCAAAGTGTTGCTGGTCCATTCCTAGTTGGGGCACATGTCTGTGTGGTGGGCTGGATCTCTGGTAGGGGGTGTGCAGGAGGCAGCCAACTGATGTTTTGCTCCCACATCGATGTGTTTTTTTTTTCTCTCTCTCTCCCTTTCCCCTCCTCTCTCTCAAAAACAAACCAATTAAAAATATTTTTTAAAAAGGATTACCATATAATTCAGTAATTTCACTTTTGCATAAATATCCAAAAGAATTGAAAACAGGGTCTTGAGAAGATAATTTGCACACCCATGTTCATTATTTACCATAGCCAAGAGGTAGAAGGACTCTAAATGTCCACCAGTGGATGAATGCATAAAGAAATGTAGTTTAGACCCTAGCCAGTTTGCCTCAGTGGATAGAGCATTGACCTGCAGACCGAAGAGTCCTGGGTTTGATTCCTGTCTAGAGCACGTACCTCAGTTGCAGGCTCCTCACTATTCTGGGCCCTGATGGGGGAGTGTGCAGGAGGCAACAAATCGGTGTGTTTCTCTCTGTCTTTCCCTCTCTCTTCCACTCTCTCTGAAATCAATGGAAAAAATATTCTCTGGTGAGGATTAAAAAATAATAGTAATAAAAGCAAATGTAGTTTATATAAACCCTAAATTATTCAACCTTCAAAAAGAAGGAAATCCACCCTCACTTGTTTGGCTCAGTGGATAGAGTGTCGGGCTGAGAACTGAAATGTCCAAGGTTTGATTCCGGTCAATGGCACATTCCTGGGTGGTGAACTCGATCCCCAGTGGGGGCCTTGCAGGAGGCAGCCAATCAATGATTCTCTCTCATCATGGATGTTTCTATTTGTCTTTCCCTCTTCCTTCCTCTCTAAAATCAATAAAAAAAATATTTTTTTTAAAAAAAGAAGGAAATGTTATTATATGCTAAACATGGATGAATCTTAAGGACATCATGCTAAGTGAAAAAAAGCCCATCACAAAAAGACAAATATCCATGATTTTACATATATGAGGTATCTAAAGTAGTCAGACTCAGAAACAAAGTAGGTTAGTGGTTATCAGGGGCTGGAAGGAAGCGACAAAGAGGAGTTGTTCAATGGTCATAGAGTTTTAAAAATGTGTTGCACAACAATGTGCATATAGTTATTACTGCACTATACAAAGATGGTAAACTTTGTTGTGCACCTTTCATCACACACACACACACACACACACACACACACACACACACACGCACACATACAATAGCCCTGAACGGTTTGGCTCAGTGGGTAAAGTATCCGTCTGTGGACTGAAAGGTCACAAGTTCGATTCTGGTCAAGGGCACGTACCTTAATTACAGACTCATCCCTGACCCTGGTCAGGGCACGGGTGGAAGGCAACCAATCAATGTGTCTCTCTCACATCAATGTTTCCGTCTCTCTCCCTCCCTTCCACTCTAATAACCAATGGGAAAAGATCCTCGCTTAAAGATTAACAACAAAATAAACCAGATCAACCAATTGCAATGTATGAAATTCATTTGTGCCTGGATTTAAATAAACTGTAAAAAAGAACTTATGAAACAATAAGGGGAAATTGAATGCTGACTAGATGTTTAATGTAGAAGCATTGATTTTGTTTGTATAATGAATGGTTTCAGGGGTTTTTTGCATGATTTCTTTTTTGTTTAGATAATCAGAAATATTTATGGATGAAATGCAGCCTGGCTTTGGTTGATCGCTCGTAAGGAATATGAACATCCATTCACTATGTTGTACACCTAAAACTAATACACTTTATGTCAATTGTAATTTGCTAAATAAATTAAATTAAAAATAAATTTAAAATTTTTTAAATGATGTCTGAAATTTGCTTTGAAATAATCCAGTGGGTCCCTGGATAGTTGAGCCTTGGGCATGTACCTCGGGAGGCAACCAATTGACGTGTCTCTCACACATCGATGTTTCTCTCTGTCTCTCTCCTATCTCCCCTCCACTCTCTCTAAAAAATAAATAAAAAATCAATGGAAAAAAATATCCTCTAGTGAGGATAAAAGAAATAGTCCAGTGGGAATGGGAAATATGGAGGAATCAAGATGGCCAGGAGTTGAGACTTATTATAGCTGGGTGATAAGTATATGGAAGTTAATGTACTTGTGTATGGTCTATCATCGTACATTTCATTTTCCCATAGTAAAGACTAAAATAAACAAAGCAAATGCCTCTGGGAGGGTGGTGCTGTCCGGAATTTACACTTCCCCTGAACTCATCTATTAAGATGCTCTCCTCACCTTCAGCATCTTAATAGATTCAGGCAGCTGAAACCAGTTTGACTCAATGGATAGAGCGTCGGCCTGCGGACTGAAAGGTACCAGGTTCGATTCTGGACAAGGACATGTACCATGTACCTTGGTTGTGGGCACATCCCCAGTAGGGGGTGAGCAAGAGGCAGCTGATCGATGTTTCTCTCACATCGATATTTCTAGCTCTCTAACCCTCTCTTCCTCTCTGTAAAAAATCAATAAAAATATATTTTTTAAAAAATATTCAGATCATCATGAACCCAGCTGTTCTGTGTTGACAGGCAGCCTTCTCTAAATCCTTTGTTGTCTGCACTGCTCTTCCACTAAGTGACAAAACAAGGAACTCGGCCAGTCAATCTTTAGGGGAAAAACTCAGGAGCAACATCTTGGGCTTAGTTGAGAAGCTCGTTGTTTCATTGACATCTGTGAGTTAGGTTTTAGGAATGTTTTATTTCCATAAGCCTTACTAATTTGGGGATGACACTTGCTACCCAACAGTCTACTGGGTCCTTTGAGGAGCCACCGGCCTCTCCAGTGCTCCAGCCCCTGGACGTGCTGACAACCAGTGAGGGCAGGGCCTCTGCCAGGTGGAGCGGGGAATGGAGGGGAGACCTCCGGGAGAAAGCATTTGATGAAGTCACCAGGCAGACAGGAAAGAGGCAGCAACATCTTTGCACCTACTTGGAAGTTTTGCCCAAGATGGGCTCTTCTCTAGAAGGAGGAAGACTTTCTGGCACTCCTGGCACTGCCGGGCTCCGGGCCCCAGCCCTTCCTTCCACAAGGAAAGGAGAGCCAGTTCCCAGGGAGCTGGAGTTACTCAAACTAAGCTTAAAAGAACAGGGACACGGAGGCTACTCAGATTCCTCTCTCTCATCCCAGACCTCCCCTTCCCATGACGGCAGGAGCTGAGGACCGTAACACCCAAACCAAATGCCAAGGAAGACAGAGCCCCTCCGGATAATTTGTGCCGTCACTGGGATTTACCTTCCAATAGCTTCCCGGCTGCCAGAAGCCCTTCCGGCGGGCACCATTGCTAAAACCGAATACAATGGAAACAACCTGACGATCTATACTAGTGGTTCAAGAAGAAAGTACTTTCACAAGAACAAAGTTATATAACACTTTAATAATTTAAATAGAATCAACTTCAGGAATATACACACACACATACATAAAATTCAGACAATTTCATTGAACAGTGTTAAAAGTCCCCAAAATGGACTCAAAATCGTGGATATGAAAAGGTAATTTTAAAGCACTACAGACCAGAGTAAAACAAGGCGGTTATTTTGCATTTACCAAGAAGATGGCAGCCTGTGGATACATGAGACCTTAGTGAGAACACTTCTAGGGGGCATTAGCGCAGAGTCATTTACAGAGGAATACAATGGATCTCAGGAAAATACATTTATAGCTAACAATTTCTTTGGTCCTCCAAGCCACACCTGGTTTTACTTTAACATACCAAACATGAGTTTGAGTACTTAATTCTACTTCTAAGTATCTAAATATTAAGCAGGATAATGTTTTTATTAGCTTCAATTTTTAAAGGAACTAAAAAATCAACCACCACTGTACTTTAGAAACTCCACGTACAGACGATTATAGGAAATGGGAGTAGAGAACTTTTTTTTTTTTTTAATCTCTCCCATTTTGTCTCATCCGAAGCCAAACAAAGGGATCGCCGGGGGAGAGCTAGGACTGCCAGAGTGAAAGCGATCACCCTGGGGAAGTCTTCTTAAGGTAATGGGATGTTTGAGGAGCACTACGTCAGCCAAACAAGAGGCTTCTTCTTCAAGAATAATGAATCGTGTTTGTGTTTTGGCAGGGGCGTTGGGTGGTTTTATTGTTTTACTTTGGCCCAACGCTGCCCCACTAGAGGAGACCTTAAGATAATCATCAATAAGGCAACAGCTTCCTGGACTGAAAGACCTGGACCACTTGAACAGTTACACCGAAGACAAGACCTTCATGGACCACAAGGGAAAGCAGAAGGGGCTTCCAGTATTTTCCAGGGATTCCAGAAGGTTGCGGTGCCTTTTCACAGACACCACCACAGGTCATTGGACACAGGGTGCAGCTCCCGGTGCCGCCCACCACTGGTGCATTCTGCACTCTTTCATGTTCACGGAAGCTGTGGTTCTGTGGACCCGAAAGTGATGAACACTCAAAACTTCATGGAATACTGGGAAAACTACTCAGAAGATAACAGAAAGTTTTGAGGGATCCACAAGAAACACGCAAGGTAAGCTCCCAAGAAACATCAAACGGCAGAATGTAGAGGACTCGTTATTTGTAGTGTCAGTACTAAGTCTCATAAAATAATGGCTTTTAAATAAAGGCAAAGGTAGCTACACTCCAAATGGTGTGATATTCTCATCAAGGCACAGAGAGTTACATGTCAGAATCCCTGTATGTTGACATGAGAACACACTCGTAAACAACTCCAGGAACTAATTCCCGAGACATGAATTTTAAAAGAACAGAAGGTAGAAATGTTCCTTTTTAACTCACAGTAAAATAAAATTAAAAAACGTAGGTAATTCACCACCTGGCCTGGGTGACTAACATTACCACTAGACAGTCAAAAAATAAATACATAAAAAAATAAAGCGTTCATGGCGATTTAATAAACATGATTAAAGTGGAGCCTGGTGGACTTTGAATTTGCAGAGCTGTCCAATAACTTATTTTAAGCACTAACACCACTTTGGTTGGGGGAATGGCAGAAGCGGTATATTGGCCATAGTTTTCTCCCATTCCCAACACTCCTACGCTTATGAACCAGATCACCAGGCTATTGGAACAAAATACACACGTTCTTCCTCCCCAGCATCCTCTGTTATCGAGCGGCAGTGATAACGTAACACTACTGGCAGTGTGCGTGAGCGTGGCCACCAAGCAGCGGCAGGAACAAAGCAGCGGGCCCGCCCCTACATTAAAATTAACTTTATTTGATTTGCAATAAATAATTACTAAACACAATTAGTGTCAAGGAGTACGTTTCACGATTGAGAAGGGGATTGTACAAACAATTAAGACCAGACAACCAATGCTGCTAGAGGCGTGATCTGCAGAGCACACGGCGGACACTGCGAGTTCAGCTCCTGATGAGGGTGAGGAACTCCTCCCGCGTCTTGGGGTCTTCCCGGAACACGCCCAGCATCGTGCTGGTCACAGTCTTGCTGTTCATTTTCTGCACCCCTCGCATCACCATACACATGTGTCTGCAAAACAAGCCAACGAAAGGAGAATAAACAGTTATTGGTCTGGTTTTAAAATAAAAAGCAGGCCAAAATGTTAAATCTGATTAAACTGGGTTTACAATAACCATGTTTGTCACTTAGATAAATTTTATCTAAAAAAAATACAAACTTTTAAAAAATATATATTTTATTGATTTTTTACAGAGAGGAAGGGAGAGAGATAGAGAGCCAGAAACGTCAATAAGAGAAATACATCGACCAGCTGCCTCTGCACAATCCCTAGTGGGAATTGAGCCTGCAACCCAGGCATGTGCCCTTGACCAGAATAGAACCCGGGACCCTTCAGTCCGAAGGCTGACGCTCTATCCACTGAGACAAACTGGCTAGGGCTAAATATATATATATATTTTTTTTTTTTAATTTTTTTTAGTTTAATATCTTCTATTCTTCTCAGCTGTCGAACCCTTACGGCATCCAACAGGAGAGGGGAGAAAGGGACAGTCTTCCTAGGTGAAAATAATACAGTGGTCTATGAAGATACAAGCTCAAGATAAGAAGAAATCCAGAGTTCTCACTTCTTCTGTTTCCATGACCAAGACAGCATTATGCTAGCTGAGGGGTTCAGAGAAATGGTGAAGTACGCTGGGCTCACCAGCCAGAATCCAGGACGCTGACCACAGTGAGTGTGAGCGAACTGGCGCAGCTGGAGAGCACGCACAGTAGAGTCCATGCCGGGGGAAGCGGTGGGAACTTTGCCCACAAGCTGCATGCGATTCTCACAATGCCTTCTAACTGAAAGAAGTGTCTTCTGGTGCCCTTTGAACCCACCCTTAGTTCTATTTTTTTTAATATGTGCCAAAATATTAGAAAAACTCTGCTTGGAGCAACAGAGAGCTAAAGACGAAGTCAAGAGAAGATATACAACGCGACTGCCTGTGCGAACCACTACGCCTAAGCTCAGGACTCCCTACTCTCCCCCAGCCCCCGCCCCCAAACTCACACACACACAGCAGCCTCCCGTGCCCTCGTTCCCACAGTGGCAACACGGTGAGTGAAATGAATATCCGTTCAGGCACCACCATGACGTTATTACAAGCAAACACGGACTTACGTTGCTTCAACCACGACCCCGACTCCAGCAGGCCGCAGGGCTTCCGTGATTGCTACGGCAATCTGCTTCGTAAGGCGCTCTTGAACTGTGGATGTGACAGGGAGCTCAGTTTAAGTGTCTCGCACAAACAGCTGAACGTTTTTGCTTTCTCTAGAACATATAAAAATCTCAAAATGCAGACTTCCGAGAGATGTAAACGCCGAGATGCAGCAGCTGGCTTTGTCTGCTGCCTGGGCCACTGGAGGCCCCTGTCCCATGCCCGGCCCTCAGGGCAGGTGCTGCCCAGAGCTCAGGAAGCCGGGCGCCCTCCAGCACCCCTGGAGGGGATGGATTAGAGCAGCCACTGTCTCTCCCGGTGCAGCAAGACCAACGGGAGACTGGTAACAAGCACCTCCACCGAGGAGAGCAGAGCAAAGGAAAAAATAGCTCGGCAACAGGATTCACAAGGGGGTGACAGTGTGACTATTGAATTGTACTCAGAGCGATGCTGAAAACTGGTGATTTAACCTCAAGAATGCAGTTCCACAGCTGATCCCTGAATACATACATTCACGGCAGCACTGCACCCCTTGGGAAGCTGACACATCTCCCAAGTTGTCTATCAGAGCGGGGGTGATCAAATGAAGTCGCAGCACAGCCGTGCAATGGGACGCTGAACAGCGGGCAAAACAAATGAGATACTTACATGTCTGGGGGGGAAATGTTTAAGATGTAAGGGGGGGGGGGGAGATAGGGAAAAAGAGAAATGAAGCCCATTATGTATAATATGAGCCCGTTTTAAAATGCAATAAAATAATTTTCTTTTAAAACATTTGGATATGCATAAAAGAGTGAAGGAATGTATACAGCAAACATTTTCTGTTTTATATTCCTAGGAGGTTTTAATTTTTTAAGTCATGTGTATTATAAGAACAATAAGAAAATTTTTTTCAGTAAAAAAATAGTTTTAAAATTTACCTTGTAATCTTCTACTATAGATTTCTACAATCCTAAAAAAAAGAAAGATTTGTTTTAGTTAATGATAAAAATTTTTAAAGTGAAATTGCTAAGGCTTCCTCATAAGACTAAAAGGACTTCATTGAAGCAATGATAGGATGTGGACAGGAAACCAGTGCTCACAGGAGGATAGAAAGGTATAAAAACCAGAGGACAACGAAGAGGGAAGGCCTAACCGAGACCAACTAGGACAGAGTGGTGTGTCCCTATGGCCCCAAAGAGAGAGAGAATTAAGAATATATAGTTCACTCACAAAAAACGCAATTACAGATGAGTAATTTTAAAACTCTCAAGTCACCAATTCTAAGCCAAAACTCAAGTGTTCTAATATATATTATTGATTTTAGAGAGGAAGGGAGAGGGAGAGAGAAACAGAAATATCGATAATGAGAGAGACTCATTGATCAGCTGCCTCCTGCAAGCCCCTTCCTGGGGATTAAGCTCGCAACCCAGGCATGTGCCCTTGACCAGAATTGAACCCAGGACCCTTCAGTCCGCAGGCTGACACTCTATCCACTGAGCCAAACCAGCTAGGGCTCAAGTGTTCTAATTAAACATATTGTTTAATCAGAGCTTAAAGTTCAAGTTAAAAATAAATATTTGTTCATTTGTTCAATGTCAACTATTGTGCCAACTAAACCTATTATAATAATCAGATTAGAATTGAACAGACACCTCTTTATATAAAAGGTCCATCTGAGCAATCAAGATGATTAACCCCCTCCCAAAATAAAAGCTGACTGATCTTAGCTTATAACACAATCTGTCAAAGGATGATTTTTCTCCTCTCAACAGCTTTCACTCTAGTTGTGAAATGTAAAGATGGCCACATGAATCACCCCTCCTATTTCTTTCTCTGTTATTATTGATTTTTAGATAAAGGAAGGGAGAGAAAGAAAAAGAGAAACATCTCTTTGTTGTCCCACTTATTTATGCATTCATTTGGTTGCTTTTTGTCTGTGCCCTAACCGGGCATCAAACCCTCAACCTTGACGTAATGAGGATGATGGTCTAACCAACCGAGCAATCTGGCCAACGCTGTGAATCACCCATTTTAGAATAATTATTCACACTGAGGACCTTTAGTCGTGAATTTGGACTCAAGGTTCACCTCGTCTATGTGGCATTTTAAAGCTCTTCTCTCCAATATGACCCTCATATAAAACTGGCAACTTGCACCTTTATACCTGTTACAGCAAATAAAGTCAATAAATGGTGGGTTTCCCTAGTCACTGCTCAACCTGATTCTTCTGTGTTCCCAGCAGGCAAACAACATTGAAGGAACTCCAATATATATGTTTTTTATTTTTGTTTAATTAGTATAATTATTTTGAATCCTCACCGGAGGATATTTTTTTCCATTGATTTCTAGAGAGTGGAAGGGAGGGAGGAGGGGAAAAGAGAGAGACAGAGAAACACTGAGGTGAGACACATCAATTGGTGTGGCCCTACCGGTGCTATGGAACCTGAAACCCGTGCCCTGGACCGGGTTTTAAACCCAAGACCATTCAGTGTGCAAACATACAAAATATGTGCACCAAAGCATTTTTTTCTTTCTTGACGGTATCCTCAAATGGTAGACTATACTTACAGGTATCAAAGACTGGTTAAGTGAATTCTATTAATCAGTCAATGAAATACTATGTAACCATTAAAAAGGACTTTGGACTTTTGGGACTAAAATATGTACAAGGGATTTTGATGTATTTTAAATAGAATTTAAAAAGTTGTAGTACAAAATGTAGAGTATGATCCTTTATTTATTTATTTGGCTTTGTTTTGTTTTGGTAATTTTAAAGAGCTTTGTTTTTGTATTTTCATAGAAATTTTCCAGAGGATAGTGAAAGAAATATCTGGTTTTGATTCTGGGGAATAAAAATAGGAAAGAAAAACTTTCCTTTCACTCACTCATTTGAATTTAGATTTAACTGGTATGTATATGTATATAATTGAGGAAGGGGGCGGGGGGGAGATGTTCTCTTTGTAATCTAATGCCTCCCCTGCCTTTTTAACTATCTCCCCATTCCCCCTGCCCACATCTCTTATTTCTAACAATCAGACGTGTTTCCTATGCCTTGCTCCTACCCTCTTATCTGCCTTTGCTTAGGCATTAACTTCTCTTCCGCTTAGAATTCCGCTCAGCCCTCCACCTCTGGGTCTGTTCAGCCACTGCCAGGCCACAGCGACCTTGCCTCCTCTACACTGGGAGCTCCAAACCAGGCGCCTGCATGGCACCTGCTGCCTCATACTCTCACCTCCTTCAGGGTGGAGGCTGTGTTCTACTTCTCTCTGGCACGGTGTCCTTCCCCGGAAGGCGCTCAATAAATAGACTAACCACGGCTGCCACGAGGCACGGCAATTCAAAATTCAAGATTTAATGCTGTTCACTTGGTTATTAAGGCCAGAAAAGTAATACACGTTCAATGGATTTTTAGCAACAAAAGGAATTTTTTTTTTCTTTTTTTTTCTTTTTTTTTTAATATGGGACGTTTCACAAACTTGCGTCTCATGCTTGCGCAGGGGCCGTGCTAATCTTCTCTGTATGGTTCCGGTTTTAGTGTTTGTGCTGCCGAAGCGAGCATAGCAAAAGGAATTTCTATTCAGACTAGGTTTACTCTAGAATTCTACTAAAGTTCAACCAGATCAACTCACTTCTGGCATTTTCTTAGCACTTAAGGCTTTCCTGTTGGGCTGATGATATTTGACTTCTGTGGCACTGAAAGGTCATTCGTTTAAAGGCAAGCACATCACAAACTTCACGTACAAGAGTAAAATGAACAGTGAAGTTGTGCAAAGACATTCAGCTCCCTTTATTACTCTTCATTCCCTGAATATTCCTACTTCTTACGAGGAATAAGCAAGTTGGATAAAAACTTAGCCTTCTTGCCCTAGCTCATTTGGCTCAGTGGATAGAGCATCTGCCTGTGGACTGAATGGTCCCAGGTTCTATTCCAGTCAAGGGCACAAGATCAGGTCTCGGGCTCAATCCCTAGTAGGGGGCATGCAGGAGGCAGTCTCATCATTGATGTTTCTATCACTCTCTCCCTCTCCCTTCCTCTCTGAAATCAATAAAAATATATATATATTTTAAAACTTAGCCTTCTTTTCATTTAATAGACCCTTTATTCAAATTTTTTTACAATAAATCTGAAACTAACATACACTCAGTTTTTCGTTCAGCTTTCCTTCCCCCATACAGTACTCTTAAATTTTAATCCTGTTCATTTAAGGACAAATCTCCAGGCTAATAAACAACTCCTTTGTATTGTTTCATAAAAGCCTAATTATTTGAGATCTTTTCCTTGCACTAGGAAAGGAAATAACCAAAGATGATTTCTTCTATTTTCAAGTTACCATTTATTCCAAGATCTCACTGGATCACTCTGGAACCCACTTCCATAAAGTGTTACCTATGGTCTATATATGGTGGTCTTTGAGAGAAGGTGCTCACCTTAAGACCAAGGCCTATGTAGTCTACCAAGCTGTTTCATAATATGAAAACTCTCTACTACATACCTTTTACAGTGGGGCAGGCTGTGAATGGCACTAGCAGTGCCAGAATACCTACATGGGGAAGATGCAGAGTTGGCAATAGGAATTACAGTAGGGTTCATTACCCCTCACCACCAATACCCTTTCTCAGTCACCCCTTGGCACCGCCAATGGGTGCAAATCCCTGAAAGGTGGAAGGTGTTTCTGGATTTGTGTTAAGAGCCTTATTGCTGTGAAGCACTTACAGCTGAGACAATAACATCCTTTCAGAGCTCTGTCTGGTGGCAAGATTACTGACCAAGAATAAAGTCAGACACTAGGAAAGTTAAAATTTTCTCTTCTACTTACTTTCTCCTTCTACCCTAGAGGAAATGAGTGAAAAGAGAGTGAAAAAGAACAGCCATGGAAGGCAACTGCCAGGCTGGGTGGTTTTTACAGTATCAACATGGACTTGAAAAAGATCTGGATCATTTCAGGACTGAGGCAAAACTCAGTCCAGGTGGGGAAGAAGCAGAAACACCTCAGAGCCACAGAATAGTCACATGATCATGACCAATTTTGATATGGTCACTATAACCTCCATCAAGCTATGAAAACTTAGCTTGGCTTGTTGTAAAAAGTATGTTTTGGAGGGGGGGCACTTGACTGTGTATTTATTACCTATTTTTCTTCATTTTGTTCTTAACTCTCTCTCAAAACACACACACACACACACACACACACACACACACACACACACACACCCCTCCCAGGATTTCTCCAGTACTCACTATTTCTATACAGAGAAATTACAAAAAGGGGCATTAACATACTGGTAATGGATCTATCCAAGATAGATAAACATGGACCTTCAAGTTGGATGCCAGTTAGTTGATTACCATACTCTCTTTCCTAAAACCCTAATAAAAATGACAGCAGAAGAAAAATGTTTAAGGGAATGAACATGTAGGCTAAAGAATAGAAAAGAAACTGTAGCAGAAAGGAAAGAAGTGGGAGAGGAGAGTAGGCACTATCTTGGAGGAGAGCTGAGAGGAAGACACAGACCTGTTTCTGCAAAGGCAACGAAACCAGAAGTGAACTGATTGGCCCTGCATGACCCCAGAGAGATGCCTGAAGGCAGGGTTGAGACCCCACATGATGGTTGTTTGAGGAAAGCCTGAAAACAGTGCAGTGCAGTTACACCCCTGCCAGGTTTCTTCCCCCGCCCCACACTGTCAGCTAAGCCACCCTGAAAGGACCGGAGCTCGGGTCCTCTCCAGTCAGGAAGGCTCTACAGAGAAAGGCGTGAGCTAGGACTTCAAGGATATGCCAGTGGATGAAAGGGGTGGCAGGGAGGTGATGGGGGAGTGAGGAAAAGCACATTTGTATTTCAGGTCCTGTCTTAGTCCTCTAAGTCTTTATACATTTTAAGTTGCAATGCAAGCTCGACGTTAGATCCACACCGGTCAAGAAGGAAAGCCTGCTGAGATCCTCGCTGTGCAGGCCCAGGTCCGATAAGCCTGCTTTCCTATTCCCGCGCAGTCATGCTTACCTCGCAAGTTTGCTGAGGCCAAGGACTTGCTTGTTGGGAAGGTAACCGATGTGGACCTTCGGAGGAGACAGAAATGATGAGCTAAGTGAAAATACAGCACTTTCTTGTGACAAAATAAGGAAATAAAGAGACATGATACAGAATGTTTTTATGAAATTCAACTCATAAATGTTTGAATTTGTTTCTTTAAAACATCTAGAAGACGTAAGATTTAAAAAATAGAGCACATAGGTAGACATTTAAAATTTACATAAATGCAGTAAAAGGAAAATATATAAGAATGATTCTATTAATAATGATTCTATGAATATAGTCATGGTATTTCCTGGTGAAGTTAAATTCTCTTTACAGTCCTTAAAGTCTTTCCTCTGTTGAGGAGAAACATATCAAAAAAGTGTAAATTATCTTGCAGCAACAGTAAACTGTAGGCAAGGCTCAACCAGTGTGGCTCAGTGGTTGAGCATCAACTCATGAATCAACAGGTGCCCAGTTCAATTCCTGGTCAGGGCACATGTCCAATTACAGGCTTGATCCCCAGTGCGGGGAGTACAGGAGGCAGCCAATCAATGTCCCTCTCATCGATGCCTCTATCTCTCCCTCCTTCTCTCTTTCTAAAATAAATAAAAACATTTTTTTAATGGAGCCATAAAAGTCTCCTAGAAATGGTTGAAACTATAACTTTAAAAATTGTCATTCCACACATCACTGTAGCCTTAACAATCCCACCCCATTGTACAGAAAGAGGGGTTCCATGCCCTTTGTCATGCATGGGGGCCTCATTTCTAAGCTGCTGGAGAGTGCCAGAAGAGCCCAGATGCAAATGTGACTACAAGAGCCTGGATCCTACCACTTATGTTTTTTTTGGTGTGGTTTTTTTTTTTTTTTTAAATATATTTTATTGATTTTTTACAGAGAGGAAGAGAGAGGGATAGAGAGTTAGAAACATTGATGAGAGAGAAACACTGATTAGCTGCCTCTTGCACACCCCCTACTGGGTATATGCCTGCAACCAAAGTACATGCCCTTGACCGGAATCGAACCTGGGACCTTTCAGTTTGCAGGCCGACGCTCTATCCACTGAGCCAAACCAGTTTCAGCAACACTTATGTTCTTATAGAATACTATATAATAAAAATGTAATATGCAAATGGTCGTTACACCATAAAGCATAACAACTAATCACATAACGACCAGATATGGAGCAGCAGGAGGGTGGGGCATCGAGCTGCAAGCAGGCAGTGGAGAGCTAAAGGAAAGGGCAGGGCAGCAAGCTATGGGGGAGAGGGGGGAGCTACAGGAGGGCGGCGAGCTACTGGCGAGCTACTGGCACACGGATTCATGCACAGAGCTACTAGTCTACTATAAAGCAAAGCCATTTCTATAATCTTAATAGGCACTGATTAATATCTAATATGTAAATGTTACTTCTCTTTGAGCTATGCATTGGGTATGGAGAAAACATTCATTCTCCATAAAAGCTAAAGGTAAATAAATGATCATTGTAGGCCATCAATTAACCTAATATAAAATTATAGACTTATTTGCATCATGGTGAGCCAGCATTTGTTGCATCTGTTCAACTACTTTTCTATACATGTGAATAATTGATCTAGTAATAATTAGTGATTTTTCATCTACTGTCACTATGCTGTGGGAGTTTGCAAATACCCACACATCACCTTCCTGGTCAGCAGAAGGAGAAAGTAAAGCAGCTCCTAAATGTTACTTCATTTAGGTATTCAAAGAAAATTAGTGAGTTAGAACTTTCCCATAGAATCAAGGCCTTTGAGCCACTTGAAATGTTTATACTAAGGTGCAGAGCTACAATCTGTGCATTGTTTGTACTATTTTTTATCTTCCTAAAGATCCTAAGTCATTTAAATGTCCATTTTAGAAAATCACCACTGAATATTGTATTTAAAACAGAATTAGCAAAAACACAAACACAGCCAAAACCGGTTTGGCTCAATGGAAAAGCGTCGGCTTGGGGACTGAAGGGACCCGGGTTCGATTCTGGTCAAGGGCATGTACCTTGGTTGCGGGCATATCCCCAGTAGGGGGTGTGCAAGAGGCAGCTGATCGATGACTCTCTCTCATTGATGTTTCTAACTCTCTATCTCTCTCCCTTCCTCTCTACAAAATCAATAAAATATATAAAAAAAAACAAACAAAAAAACAAAACACAGAGGTGCTCCTAGCAGAAAGCAACAGGGTATAGCAGTGAGATACTGTGATTAGGAAAAAATATGTATTTGGTCTTCATCCACCATTCCTGACTCATAGTTCCCAAAATCCTTGGAATTTCTCAGGTATTGAGGAGGAGGGGAGAGTATATTTTGTTATGTTAATGAAGTAGCTTGGACAGTGCCTAAGAATGGGACCTGGTTGCCAATGGAGCCTACTAGGGTGATGAAAGGATTGGAACTTCCAGTCCCACCCCACCTCCACACATACCACCCAGGAGAGGAGGGGAGAGAGGCTGGAGGCTGGATCTATTGGCAATGGCCAATGATTTAATCAATCGTGACTATACAATGAAGACTCCATAACCACACAAGCAGATGGGGTCCAGAGAGCTTCCCAGTTGCTGAATGCATGGGCCTGTGGGGAGAACGGCACGAAAGCCCTGTGTCCCTTCCTATGGACCTCCCGCATCACAGCTGTTCTGAGTTATATCTGTTCCCAATAAGCCAGTCACCGAGTAAGTAACATGTTTCTTTGAGTACCTGTGAGCCATTCTAGCAAATTAATCAAATCCAAGGAGGGGGCTGCCAGGACCTCCAATCTGTAGCCAGCTGGTCTGAAGCACAGATCAGAACCTGGGTTTTCAGCTGGCTCCTGAAGTGTGTGTTGGCAGGATGGGCCTCCAGACTGAGGGCTGGAGGGGGGTGGGGGGGGGGCGCATTCTAGAATTAAGCCCATAACTTGTGGTCTCTAATGCTAACCACCTCCAGGTAAACAGTATGAGAATTGAGTTGAATACTTAGATGCCTTGCTGGCTTTCTGGAATGATTTGTTGGTGTGGGGAATTCACCTCGCCATGTTGGAATTAAGTCTGAGACCCCTTGAGAAGTGGTGAGAGACTGAGTCCAGGATCAAGCTCCTGGGTCTGGCCTCAGCCAAGTCACTAACTCCCTTTGAACAGAATAGATGGTATTTGTGCGTAATGGAATATATAGCAGTGAAATGAAACAAACTACAGCAATAGGCCATGACATTAATGACTTAACAATGTGGAGCAAAGGAAGCCAGATACAGAACACGTGCTGTAGGTTCTTTCCATTTATATATATATATATATATATATATATATATATATATATATATATACACACACATATAGTCATGTGCCACTTAACAGAGGCAAGTACTAAGAAATGTGTCCGTAGGCCATCTAGGTTATGTGAACATCACAATGCACTTACACAAACCTAGATGGTACAGCCCACCACACACCTAGACTATTTCTCCGTGGGGGAGGAAAAATATTTTTCCCCTCTATCCTTCTAGGTTCTTGGCTGAGACTTCCCTGTAATAAAAGATAGATTAACAGGAGAAAAATAAAGTTTAATGGCACGTATATCTTCTGTATGCATGAGAGACACCCAGGAAAAACGGAGAACTCTGCAAAGCCACCACCTCAAATACCATATTCAGCTGACAACAAAAGAAAATATTAGGGGTAGGAGAGTCAGTTAAGGGGATTTACCAGGAAAAGCACAGTAACAAGGGAAAGGTTGTTAAGCAGATTTAAGTCATTGTCTTCTGCATTGATAAGAGATAAGGTATCACTAAGATAGGAATTTCTCAGGTCCATTATTATCTTTTGGGTTCCTTAATTAACCCAAAAGTCCTTATGCAGCACATGACTGTAGTTAAAAAACAAGCAAAACCAATCTACCTGTGCGGACAAGAGGTGGGTTAGGAATTAGAAAAGGGTCACGAGGGGAGTTTTCAGGAATGCTAACAACATTCTAGTTCTTGAGCTGTTCTAGTTCTGGATCTAGATCTTGATATGTTCTGGGCACTTTTCTGTTTTACTTCTATAAAAAATAAAAATACAAAATACTTTAACAAAAATATTAAATTTAGGTGATGAGTATATAGGCATTCACAATACTATTTCCTATACATCTTCTGTTAGAAAATTATTAACAAATCGTCAAAATAAAATAAATTTTTTATATAGGGGAAGGGAAGAGAATGGACAATTCTAGGTCCTAAACCCACAAGTTCTCAAAGGTATGTTAACTCCAAGCTAGATGACATTATCTAGTTAGAATGAGACACACTTTTCTGAACATAGAAAGGGTTGGAAACAAATTAAATCCACTAGAACTGTAACCTCTGCTGCAAAAAATTCTGCATCATTACAGCTCGTGTCACATTATACCAAAGTCTATCTTGGCCCTGGCCAGGGAGCTCAGTTGGTTAGAGCACCATCCTGATCCTCCAAGGTTGTGGGTTCAAGCCCTGGTCAGAGACACACAAGAATTAACCAATGAATGCATAAAATAGTGGGACAACAAACCAATGTCTCTCCCCACCTCAAAACCAATAAATAAGACTTTTTAAAAGTCTATCTTGAGTCAAACATTATTTAGTCAAAATAAAGGACACAAAGGTTTTCAGAGCCTGCAGCAACTACCTAGGAAAAAAAGAGAGAGACTTTAATCTCATTACTTTAACCCTATTAACATGGCATTTGCAGTGAAATCCTTTCCCTGAGGGCCTTCTGTCACTGTTTATATTTTGTTAATTTCAAGCAATTAGATTAGTCAGGTAGGTGAAGAATGAAAGTTTATATGTAATTGTAAATATCTGGGATATTTGGGATTAGGTGACAATTTTAAAGCTTGAATTAAGGGGTTTTTTTTAGATGGTTAAAAAAACAACAGAAAAAACCTTACCTTTCCAATAAATGGAACTAGATGATGTTCACACATGGAAAACATATCTATGTCCTTCACAATCACCATCTCATCGTGATCTTCATCAAATATAGCATCGTTTAGAACATCTGAAATCAGAGGCTTGCTTTAGTAACATTTCCAATTTTGTGAAAAGATACAGAGCAGAAAACCTGACAATCTCTGGCGATAAATAAACTGACAATCCTATTAATCCTAACTAACATATTAAGGGAATGCCAATTAAAATTAGTTCTTTTTCTCCCATCAAATTAGCAAAGTCTTTTTCTTTAAATTATGGGGGGAAATTTTTTATGATATAGTATTACATAAAAAATTCAGGATTACAAATATATATGCAGCATGAGAGAGGGAAGGGAAGGAGAAATTATGCAAAACAAAGAGTGGCTATTTCTGGTGAGAAAAATAGGACCTTTTCACTCTCTTCCTTACATTTTTTTTCATACCTCACACTTTCTCTATTATGGATGTGTAGAAAACCATCTCTGAGAAAAATAAAATCCTTAGTCTTCTGACTTCTGAGGCCAGATCCACACTCCTATAAACTTCACCTTTCTTATTAATCCCTCAAATAATTTACTTCTCATAAAATTTATAGTTATTGTTTGCAAGAATCAGGCTTATTCTAAATAGCTGCCTTCCTCCTTCCAAGGGAAATAAATGCTACAGTCTTTGTGAGTATGCTTGCCCAGGGTGTCTCTGGGTAATGAGCCATGTTTTGTTTAACCCGTGGACTCTGGCACATATGGCCAGACATGCAACAGACACTTAGAAACAAAACACTTCTATTTTAAAAAACTGCACTGATTTGAGGACAGTTGGGAGACTAGGTACATTCAAGACACTGAGCTGAGTGATTTCAAGGACTTGGGGATGCCCAGTCTGCACAGAGAAGAGAGAAGCTGAGTAGAGATTTGCAGCCACCTACAGCTACTTCTCCTCAGAAAGGCAGGCTGAAGTGTGAGTCACCAAGAAGATGTGCAAACGTCCACCCACACAGCCCGACCTTCCGTGGTCCCACTACCACTACAACAGAGGCTCACAGATACTGAGTCACCATCCAGCCACTTAGCATCCCTGGAGTCAGGCTATTCAGAGACACATTTGACTGTGTAGTAGAAAAGTCATTAGCGTGGTCAACAGAAGTGAACAAGTGGGGCTTAGACACACACCCACAAACACGACCCCCATTAGGTGAGGCTGGTAAAATCCAGGAGGAGAGGGCTCAGTGCCTTTCTTTGGGTAAGCACTCCTCCAAAAGCAGATTTCTATTCTGAATATTCCACCCTAAATAACCTTCAGTCATATTTCTGAATGAATCTAAAAATAGATCCTTAGTGCTCCTCAGCGTAGACTGGATTTCTCCAAGATTTTAGTGTAATAGTGCCAGGCATGGCTTACTAAAATCAGTTACGCAAGGAATCTTCCTGAAAGTAAAAGCCAACAAATGAAAATATTTCTTAAATATTCTTTAAAGAAAGCACAATGCCAAAACCGGTTTGGCTCAGTGGATAGAGTGTCGGCCTTCAGACCATAGGGTCCTGGGTTCGATTCCGGTGAAGGGCATGTACCTTGGTTGCGAGCACATCCCCAGTGGGGGGTGTGCAGGAGGCAGCTGATTGATGAGTCTCTCTCATCGATGTTTCTAACTCTCTATCCCTCTCTCTCCTTCTCTGTAAAAAATCAAAATATATTTTTTTTAAAAAAAAGCACAAAAGAGAACTGTCGAACGAAGGAAGTTCTCATTTGTTTTCCTTGGCAAAGAATGAGAACGTCCCCCTTCTAAGCTCTAACAACAACCAGAGGGCCCATGTGAAAAGCCAGCCCTCAGGTTAGGCTAAGTAAGCATCCAGCTCCATCACTAACTAGACCTTAAGCAAGACACTCTGTACCTCAGTCTTCTCAGCTATAAAATGGGCATGAAAAAAGTGCTCCTTCACAGCTCCTAAGGATTAAATTAGGTAATCTACATGGGTTTAGAACTATGCAGGTGTGTAAGTGGTAGCTGTTATTATTATGATTACAATTAAGATTGAGGATGTTAAAAAAAAAAAAAGGATGGAGGATGTTGTCAAACTACGTGTCCCATGCACACTGATGTACACCAGAACTTAAAAAGCAATAATTTTGATTCTAAAAAACCAACTACAGAACAGGAAAAATAGTAACTTTATAGTGGAGAAATCTGGCAGAGAGTATCATAAGCAAGTGAGCAGTAATAAGACATATTTAATAGTGTGTAGCTCCTGATATAATATGAGAAAGGCACACCACCTCTCTGGTATTCTTCCCAAAAAATCTGTAACTGCAATCTAATCACCAGACAGATGGGGGGACATTCTACAAAATACCTAAATAAGTACTCTTTTAAAAGACATGGAAAGTGGTCCTGGCACAAGAGCAACAGATTATATATATATATATATATATATATATATATATATATATATATATCTGTTCTAGAGAACCCAGAAATCAACCCAAGCCATTACACTCAATTAATATTTGACAAAGGAGGCAAGAGCATGCAGTGGAGTCAAGACAGTTCCTTCAATAGATGGTACTGGGAAAATTGGACAGGTACATGGAAATAATGAAACTAGACTACCAACTTATACCATACACAATAAACTCAAAATGGATAAAAGACTTAAATGTAAGTGGTGAGACCATAAAAATCCTAGAAGAAACCATAGGCAGCAAATCTCAGACATCTTTGGTAGCAATATTATTTCAAAATAATACCATCCTGGAATACTGTGCAGCTATAAAATAGAAGAGTCTCTTACCCCTTGAGGGACCTGGAGAGTGTTATGCTAAGCAAAGTCAGTCAGTCAGAGAGAGACAAGTATCACATGAACTCACTCATATGTGGAATCTAATGAACAAAATAGATCCAGAGACATTGAAGCATGGAACAGACTGATGAGTGTCAGAGGGAAGGTGGGGTAGGGGAGTGGGGAGATTAACCAAAGAATTTATATGCATATTACCACCCATGGACAGAGACAAGTGTGTGTTGAAGTTATGGAGGGGCAGGGGGACGTGGAGGAGGTCAATGGTGAAATAAAAGGAGACATCTGTAATACTTCCAACAATAAAGATACTTTAAAAAAAAAAAAAAAAAAAAGACGGTACATCTACACAATGGAATGTTATGCTGCCATAAAAAAGAAGGAATTCTCATCATTTGCAGCAACCTGGATGGAATTGGAGAACATCATGCTGAGTGAAATAAGCCAGTCAATGAAAGAGAAACACCACATGACCTCACTCATTTATGAATAATAAAGAACATTATAAACTGATGAACCAAAAGATATAGAGACAGTAAAACAACAAGCAGACTGTCAAATTACAGCGTGGTGGGTAGGGAGATCTGGGGAAGATAAGAGATCAACCGAAGGACTTGTATACATGCATGTAAGTACAACCAATGGACACAAAACTCTGGGGAGGGAGGGTATG
The DNA here is from genome assembly GCF_964339955.1 of Pipistrellus hanaki. Classification (NCBI taxonomy): domain Eukaryota; kingdom Metazoa; phylum Chordata; class Mammalia; order Chiroptera; family Vespertilionidae; genus Pipistrellus; species Pipistrellus hanaki. The sequence goes on along the minus strand of NC_140503.1, from coordinate 35,740,453 downwards.
TATGAGAGGAGAGGGGGGCAATGGTATATGTACACAGATAATAATTTAATAAAAAATAAATTTTAAAAAAAAGACATGGGAAGACTGAGAAGCTGTCACAGATTAGAGGAATCTAGATGCAATGAAAAATCTAATATCCTAATAAACTCTGTAGTTTAGGCAATAGTATTTGTACCAAAATTAATTTCTTAAGTGTTGGTAACATTACAGGAAGCTGGGAAAGGGTAGACAGAAACTCTCTGTACTGTCATTGTTATTAAGCTCTAGGTCTAAAATTATCTCATGGAGGAGCGGAACAGAGCAGACCATCGAGGAGCGAGCAGAGCTGTCCAACCGGGGAGAGGCCTGGCCCCAGGGCCATGCTATCGCTGAGCTGTTTTCACAGCCATGCTGTTTCAAACTGAGCTGTTTTGCACTGAATAAAGTTTCCTTCTTTCCCACAGCCTTCCCCCAAATCAAAATAATTAAATAAGTAAAAGTATTTTGAAATAAAAACTTTTTGAAAAGGCAGTATTTATCAACAGAATGTATAAACAATGGAGCACTACTCGGAATAACTTCCAGTACCTGTACTAACAGGGTTGAATCTGTCACCATGTGAAATAAGCCACATGTGCACGCACACAGAACTATGTCTGAGGTTCTGGGAAAGGCAGATACCACGCTGGCAAGCAGACAGGTGGTTTATCAGGGACCAGAAAGGTGGGGCAGAGGATTGGCTACAAAAGAGTAAAAGGAAACTATTTTGGCTGATGCAAACAATCTTTGCCGCACTGGTGGCTATACAACTGTATGTATTTGTCAAAACTCAGATTATACACACTAAGTTGGTGAATTTTAATGAATTTAATATATACTTTAATAGAGCTAATTTTTAAAAATAATTTTTTTTAGAAAATTGTAGTATAATATGCAACCTTTTGTGTAAACAAATTAGAAAAAGGGAACATACACACATACCTATGATTATCTTCAAAAGCAAACACTAAAAGATTAAATCAAAAAGTGAATAAAAATGATTACCCATAAAGGACTAATTGCAGAGAAGAGATATGGATGGAAGTGAGACATATTTGAATAAATTGGTTATAATTTTCACTTTGAAATCATGTATGCTTTACATATTCCAAGTTATATCAAAAGGAACAAAACTAGTGTCCCTTACACGTCCAGCTGCTTGTGTGGTAACGGAACACTAATGTTCCCTACGTCCCATTTCATTAAAATGAACCCAGACTATATAAACTTGACCTGGCCAAATCATTTTTCTTCAACAGTAATAAAGTTCCCCTGCTATATTTATGTTTTGCTTCAACATATCTGAAAGCTACCATCTGTGGCTAATAAGAACAAAACACTATCACAGATTGTTTTAATTTCCTGCCTGTTATCAGCAACAAGAAGGTAACCCTGGAAACAAGGATTTATGACATTTTATTTCCTACAGTAGGTTATAACCAATAAAGAGAACCAAAGTAGCTCCAAGAGTTAAAGGTTTGTCTATATATACCAACACCACACACATACACACATACACTCACACACTCTCACACACACACACACACACACACACACACACACACACCATAGAAGTACATATACGTTTCTTGTACCATTAATGACAGCAAACAACCCTGCTGGGCAGCTGTCTCTCAAGTATTTAGTCCCTTCCTAAAAGTACGGGCCCACTGTAGGACCCCAGTACCTATTTAAGCATCCCCACCCACAGAGCATGTGGGCCCGAGAATTTGCATTCCTAACAAGTTCTCAGAAGATGCTGATGCTCCTATCTAGGAAACACTTTGAGAGACCCTGTTTTGACATATTTCACGGGCTGTGCCGTTACACAGAATCTTCACAGCTTTAAAATGCTCCTCCTCAAACAAAACAGGTTTCTGTTGGGGAAAAGGGAGGTAAGAGGAAACTCCTTGGATATTCCCCCCTAAAAGGAAAATTGCATCTAATGGGATTGCTTTTGAATGAGTGGCAATAGGAATTAGCACTACCCAGGGCTGTGGTCAGCAAACGGTGGCTCACGAGCCACATGCGGCTCTTTGGCCCCTTGAGTGTGGCTCTTCCACAAAATACCATGGCCTGGGCGAGTCTATTTTGAAGAAGTGATGTTAGAAGAAGTTTAAGTTTAAAAAATTTGGCTCTCAAAAGAAATTCCAATCGCTGTACTGTTGATATTTGGCTCTGTTGACTAATGAGTTTGCCAACCACTGACCTAGGGTGTTGGGTGATCAGCACCAAAAATTAGAGAAGGGAGCCAGAATGACACACCTATGCTTCTCCCTGGGAGGGCAGAGCTAAGAGACACTGGAGGAAGACTGGGAACATTGAACAGGCAACCAGGTCTGCCTGCTGGTTTTAGAACTGAGAGAGAACAAGACAGAAAGCAAGACCTAAAAAGCCTCTTTGATCTTGGCTGGAATTCAATCAACTCAAGATGCTAATAAAGATGGCCCCACCCTTCCTGGAGAAAGGTCTGAATCCCGGACCCAAACCTTCCCAACACCAGAGAAGCACCTGCCAGCACGCAGATGTTAACGCTATCTTCTCCCAACTGTGAAAGTCGGCATTGTGACTTCAGGCTTTGGGAGTTTCCACTGAGCCCTGTATGCCATGTACAGGGCCAGAGTTAAACATAGATCCCCTATTTTATCCAATTAATGTGTCAGTCTGTACCCTGTGATTACTTCCTTAAAATAGATTTAAAGAAGGGGGACTCCAAAGAAACTCGTGTGGCCAAGGGAACATAAGAATTCTTACTGCAGTATTATGGATAATAGCAAATATTAGGTCTTTAAATCTGCATCGGAGAAAAGGATTACACAGTTTGAGTAGAGTCAGACAATAAAATATGAACCAGCAGTGAATGCGACTGAATCTGAGCTGCATTTATAATTTCTGGAAGCCATGTCCAACGCAAGAGCAAGTATCAGAAGCAGTAACAGATGTATAAGTTATGGTCTATTTAAATGAAGTAGGAACAATACTATCTGTTGTTGGTGGGCATACACATAAAATAAAAATATTAAAATATTATATTTTAATATAATATTTATAAGAGCTAGAGACCAAATTCAAGATAGTGGTTAACTCTGCAGAGGGAGGGTAACAGGTTCTGTATTTTTAAAAGCAATTATTAATATTTGCTAAAACTGAATGTTGATTAAACTAGTTCTTTATACTTTTCCTTGCATATCTGAGACATTTTATTAATTGAAAAAGTTTTAATTGAGGTGTTCATACACAAGCTGGTGTTTTGGAGGTTTTTTCCCTGAGGAAAAACAGCAAGAAACCTGGATTGCCTTTGCACGGAAGGACTGGGGCTGGAGGAAGATGTCACAGGAAAGACACAGCCTGTTTCATGCAATGCTGCAAACTCCTGCAGATACCTCCCTAAGCGGCAGTCTGCAAGTGAACGGCTCCTGCCCTGAGGGTGGCCTTAAAACTTGCTGCTTCCCACCTCCCTTTTAGTGATTAGGGGGTGATCAGGCTGACAGGCAGAAGTGGTCAGGGGCAATCAGGATGGCAGGCAGGCAAGTAGTTGGGAGCCAGCAGTCCTAGATTGTGAGACGGATGTCCAATTGCCCGTTTAGGGATCCTACCGGGGATCGGGCCGAAATGGGCAGTCAGACATCACTCGAGGGGTCCCAGATTGGAGAGGGTGTAAGGCTGGACTGAGGGACACACACACACACCCCTGCACAAATTTCATGCACCAGGCCTCTATTTTATTAAACAAGACTTTTTTTCCTGACTACAGTAGTAATGTTCTTTATAGTTTATAAGATTATGAAATACCGAAATGAAAAAAAATTAAAGCACTTATAATCTCTCTCCCCAGACACAATTACTTAACTGGCTCTTATGGAACCACAAGCACAATGGTTCAACTTAGAATGGTAAAGTATAGCAATAAATTAAGAGAGTTCAGAGACCTGAGTCCTCATTCGAGCTCTGTGCAGACTGTGACCTGGGCTAGAATGTTTTCAAGGTTGGAAAGGAGTTTAACAGAACTCCCAGTTTCCTGGCTTGCACAACTCAAGGTGTTAGAAATCAATACCAAATATCAACAGTTACCCACTGGTGAGCCTTTGAGATGTGCATAGTAATGGTTAGTGGCTTTCTGAACTAAGGTAGGGAAAAGCACCTGTTCTAAACTATTCAGATTTATTCATTGATAAAACTGAAGGCTGCCAATCATGCACATTATTAACTTTCAAAGTGATCCAGAGTTAAAAAAAAAAAAAAAAAAAAAAGATGTATATTTGCCAAATTTAGTTTTTTAGTTGGATAATTCCGTATATCTTTCACAATCCAGCTGTTAAACTGAAAATGGAATTTACAAACAGATGGTGGTAACAAGGTCTGGTTCACAGCAGTTCTGAAGAAAGACACACCAACCTGATGACTATGCATTTGCTTCAAAAGCCTGTAGTGGGCTCAGCCCTTATCATCTCACCATCACTCTTGCCATGAGATTTCACAGAGATAATTAATGTTATGGAACCATCTGTTAATTCTACCTGATGAATAAGTACCAACAGGGTGTGCAAGCTACCATCATTAGTGACAATGATTAAGGGAGAAGGCATCGTATTTTAGAACAGTGGCTCCCAAATATGGCCAATCATGGAGCTTTGGAAAATACAGCTTCCAGAGCCTCTCTGAGAAATTCTCTAAGTGTGGGGTGAAACCTGGACAAAAGCGATTCTGATGACCAGTCAGGTTGGGAGCATGGGTTCTTGAGGAGTGAGAGAAAATGGGGGTTGAAAAGGGACCCCTACTGGCCCTCATTGGCTGTTTAACAAGGCCAAACAGTGGGCAATATAACACCTCACCGTAAACCCTCATTACAGTCACCAAGTCCGAGGGTGACAATTCCTGCGGAACACTGCGATGTCTGCACACCAACTGGAAAAAGAAGGCCGGGAACAGACAAGTTGGGGAAGGGGTGATAAGAGGGGAAACAGGAGGAAGGAGCTGCAGAGGAAGAATCTGCAGTCAATTTTGCCTGGAGCAGGCAGCAGAAAGGAAGAGTGAAAATGAAGGGAGGACCTCACCTAAGAAGTTGTAGCCCCAAGGTGGGGAGCGGAACCACACACGGAGCAGTAGCATAGGTATATACCAGAGGCCTGGGGGCAGCAAGCGTTTGGTGTGTTTTTTATTTTATTTTGCAGCAATCATTTATATAAAGGAAAAATGACGGGCTGGGAGGAACAATGCGGCTACACTGAAGATGAAGATTTGACCCAGGCCCCAAGGATGGCTAGGAGGAGAGGAAGAGAGGCACCATATCAGATAAAACACAGCAGTGGGAAACAACACCAGGCGGACACTATTTCGGAGCATTTTTCAAATTAAATGTTACCTTCAGTTCATGACCTCTCTCAAGCCCCGCCACACTCTGCGTGAGCTAAAACAGCTATCGTTCCCGTTTCATAGATGATGGTCTGTTTGGAAACATTAAGTTCTGCTGAGGAAGAGCCAACTAGTTAGTGCAAGAGCTGAATGTTGACCCCTGTCCTCTGACTTCCAGATCAGAGCCTCGGTCACAGCAGCGGCCAGAAGTCTGAACCTGACCTACCAGGAGCGTGGACTGAAGGGGAGGGTCAGAGGGAGGAAACCTGGAGTTAGGGCAGGTCACGGTCCGCCATAAAGTCAATAACAGCAAAGGAAACGAGAGAGAGAAACCTGATTTGTTAAAACAAAGCAAAATTAGTTATCAACGTGGGGGTTAAGAGAGGAGAGGGCCCAGGAGAGCAGATAGAACAAGCAGCCTGATGCCAGCGGCCGCTAGAGCCCAGAGTTACTGAGCATCACTCACAAAATACTGTTTTATCAACCATTCCCTGGGTTTATATGAGGAAAACTTCAGTAATGTAATGCCACTTTGACCTTTACTTTTTGAAAACGGGGACAGTTTCAAGGGAAAAAAGAATCCCATTAAATCTTTAAACTAATAAAAGGGTTGTGTGTGTTTTTAAAGGAACTTCTCTACAGAAGTTTATCCTAGGAAACCACTCAAGAATCATTTATCAAACCAGAGTCTTCAAATCTTCACATTTAGATATTTTCTGTCTCCTGGTTGTGATTCTGCGTGAAGAAAACAGCATTCCTGCTAAACACGTTTCCCCTGAATTGAATTAAGTCTTTAGACCTCATTTCCAGTTTCCAGGAATATGAGGCAGGGAGAAACAAGTTAAATGGGAACAAGAAGAAAACAATCAGACAAATCCCACGGGTGGGTCATCTTAAAGCACAACTGACCATCGCTGATACTCAGTATCATGTGGGGAGGTAGGAGGGGAAGATCGCAGGGACTCTTCTGGATTAAACCTAACAATCAAATGCCAATATGTGGGTCTCCAGTGGGTCCTGGTTTGAACAAATCATAACGAAAAGACATATGTGACAACAGGGGAAGTCTGAATACAGATTAGGTATTAAATGATTTGAAGGAATTAATAGTTAATTTTACTAGTCATTCTGTAAGTGGTTAAGAAGGAAAAAAAAAAAAAAACACCACCACTTCCTAGGGTGACATTTCACCTCTGAATACACATTTCTGATTTGCTCTCAGTGAAAAAATAGAATATGCCAATATGGCAAAATGTTCATTTTGAATCTAAGTGGTAGGTATATAGCTGTCCATTATACAATTTTGTCTATTAAACTTTGCATAATAAAAAGTAAAAGTGAGCCGAAACCGGTTTGGCTCAGTGGTAGACCGTCAGTCTGCGGACTGAAAGGTCCCGGGTTCAATTCCCGTCAGAGGCATGTACGTTGGCTGCAGGCACATCCCTGGTGGGGGATGTGCAGGAGGCGGCTGGTCGATGTTTCTCTCTCATCAACGTTTCCGGCTCTCTATCTCTCTCCTTTCCTCTCTGTAAAAAATCAATAATATATATATATTTTTTTTAAAAAAAAAAATACATAACCCTATAAAAAAATTTAAAAAATAAAAAAGTAAAAGTGAAATTCAATGTCATTTCCTAACAAAGAATATTCATTTTCTTGGTATGACTGTTCTACCAACTAATCCAACAATTCCTCTTCTAGTTAATAGGGGGCCTTATTAATACACTAAAACCTCACATGCTAGTAGGACAAGCAACTGCTCATTCTTCTGGTAGATGTGTTTACAATATTCCTGAGGGATAGTCGTTAAATAATGGCTTTGTCTAATCAAAGGGGCTACAGGTCAGGAGACCACAGACCGGAGAGGGCATACAAATGAAGAACCTTTTCAAAAATCCACCTCATAAGAAAAACAAGAGACGTGTTACCATAGAAACTATTTGAGTAGCTTGAGTATTTCAAAGGAAAGCAGCACTTGTAACAAGGAAAAAAGTCTGAGGTCCTTGCTAGGACCTCACCTGTCAGCTGCTGAAAGTCTACAGGGTGAGCAATGAGTCAATACTGGCCAGCAAACCCGTATTACGGAGACCTCAGCATGACAATTCAACTCCTCGTCTAACCACCTCTCCCTGTAGACCAGATCATAAAAGTCTTGACGTGACTTGTATAAATAAGACATAAATAAATAAATAAATAAATAAATAAATAAATAAAGTAAGTAAGTAAGTAAGTAAGTAAGTAAGTAAGTAAGTTAGTGAGGATGCTGTGACTTGCCCAGACTAGTTGTTCTTCCCAGTATACCAGGCTGAGTCTTTGGACTCCACCCTCAAAAAGCTCCATGTATTGTGGTGAAGAGCAAATAGAAAGAAAGAGATGGATATTAAAGTGAAAGAAAAAGCAACACGGATAAGCATGGCTTCCACTGAGGCAAACCCTGAAGGTACTGACAGCTGGAGGCTGTCAGCTAACTACTCCTTGCGCCTGAAAGGCAAATAGTGTCTGGTGGGCATTCAGAGTGGTGCGCCTCCGTGGTTACCTGTGTATTAGCAGGGGCACTCTTATTTTGAAGGAGCGGTCAGTTAGAGATGTATGATCTATAGCAGCTCTATGGCCCCTCAGCGGAACTCCAGCACTCAGGGCCTTCATCACTGCATCTTATCACAAGTACATAAACTGTACAATAGGTATCATTGTATTTTAAGCCATTTTAGGAAGACGTGCCTTGTTTGGGACGTTGGGTAATGGCCTCTGTTGAACTGGGCACTGATTCCTACTTAGAACAAATAAAAACAAATATCTGTTCAGAAAACATACCATGCCTCACAGCAAGAGCTTCCAAATATTCAATCCAGAACTCAGAAAGGGCCAGTTTCCTCACCTAACCCTGGCTGCTTATTCACAGAGCTCTAGAGAGGCAATGGCTGTTGATAAATTGCGGGAGAAGGGAGGATTCCCTCGAGGTTAGCAACCTAAACTAAAAAAGATAGAAAAGGAAGATTAGAAGAAGAGAGTAAATAATAAAGGCTAAATATTGCAGAACGAGCCCCGTGTAGGACGTGTGCTTCATCTCCAGCTCCAGTGTGGGGATGAGGCAGAGTGGTTTTTCAAGACACACTAGGCACTAAACTAACATACCAAACTGGCCTGGTGAGGAGATGGTGATGGAAGATTAGGAAACAAATGCAGGCAAGAGGCTGGGACATAATAAAACCTCATAGCCATGGCGAGGAAAGACAAAGGAAAATCAGCCAAGTGTTTTCAGAAGGAAGAGACCCACCCGATTTTAGTATAATCACATTGGCACTAGGGATTGGAGCAGAATAAGCTAAGAGGCATTGCAGACAGCTGAGAAGTTACCGTACTTCAGGTGAGAGGAGGTTAGGAGTCAAAACAAGAGAAGATACTGAAACTGGTTTGGCTCAGTGGATAGAGCGTCAGCCTGCGGACTGAAAGGTCCCAGGTTCAATTCCGGTCAAGGGCACATACCTTGGTTGAGGGCACATCCCCAGTAGGGGGTGTACAGGAGGCAGCTGATCGATGTTTCTCTCTCATTGATGTTTCTCTCTATCCCACTCCCTTTCTCTCTGTAAAAAATCAATAAAATATATTTTTAAAAAAGAGAGAGAGAAGATTAGACAGTCTAAAGATACTCAAGAAATAGGACTTAGAGCAAGAATAACCAAGAGGAAATTCTTTTATTTTTTCAAATAATAAGAAAAAAGACTAACAGATAAAACAACTAATTACAAAGGCTAGACCAACTAGCAATGTGTGTTTGAGTAAAGTTCATTTGAAAGGCTAACTGGCCAGAATAGGCTTTAAAACATCTGAGAAAGGAGCCAGCCCTAATGCCTTCCTGCTGATCTTTAAAAAGTTTAAAATGAACCTAAATGCTCTGAAAGCTTCACTTAATTTTTTAATATATTTCTGTTGATTTTAGAGAGTGAAGAGAGGGAGAAAGAGAGAGAGAAACATAGATCAGCCTCCTCCTGCATGCACCTTGACTGGAAATCAAACCTGCAACGTAGGTATGTGCTTTGACCCAGAATCAAACAGGCGACCTTTGGGTGCATAGGCTGATGCTCAACCAACTGAGCCACACCAGCCAGAGCAAGCTCCATTTAATTTTAACTTCGTGGTACAGACAGCTATGAATATTAATGTATTCTTTTTATTCCAGAACAGTTAGACAAAATCTTCTCTAACTCAACATGGACTGTTTCTGTTTTTAAAAAATTTCCTTCTGCCTTCAGTTCAAAAACTGCCTTCCCATAGTCACCTGTAGCTCCAAGTCTCTCTGCCGGAGACTCCCATTGGCTACTAGCACAGACCATGGGCTCCTTGAGGGCCAAGACCTGGCCAACAAGTTTTGCTTCCCCTTAAACAATTGGCACAGGGTCACTCATATCGCTGCTGTTTGATAAATATACAAAGAGTACATGTTCAATTCTAAGAGTTTCTTAAAATAAGGAAATGAAAATACAATAGATGTAAATGTAAGAATATACAACATTCTACAGGGTGAGGTACTGCCTCAACAAGAACAAAACGGGTCTCTTCTATCTTCCATGTGATGTTCATGATCAACTGGAAGACATTAGGCTAAGTGAAATAAGCCAGTCGTGGAGGACAAACATGGCACGTTTTCACTCAGATGAAGTAGTACCCAGAATAGTCAAACGAATACAGAAAACAGAATAGTGGCTGCCAGGAGCTCGGAGGATAGGGGGATAAGGAGTTAGTTGGTTAATGAGTTTCGGTTTGGGACGGTGAACCATTCTGGAGATGGATAGTTGCACAACAATGCGAATACACTTAATGCTACTAACCCACATACTTAAAATGGTATGTTTTCTCTTATGGGCATCTACCACAATAAAAAGCAAACAAACCAAAAGAATATACAACGTTCAACTATATGCACTTGGACACAGTTGCAAAATATATAGTAGGGAACACAATTCAGATGTTAGCCCAGATGGAACATAATTATGTTGTATTATGTATGCCTAATTGTTCAAAAGGAGTTAAAATAAACGTGTATCTGAAATGTACTTACAGATAAAATTACTTTATTTTTAAAAATTTTTTTTAATATATTTTTATTAATTTCAGAGAGGAATGGGGAAGGAGATAGAGAGATAGGAACATCAATGATGACAGAGAATCATTGATCAACTGCCTCCTGCAACTTCCCCCCTCCCCTCTCCCACAGGGGATGGAGCCGACAACATGGGCGTGTGCCCTGGCCAGAAATCAGACTGTGACCTCCTGGCTCCTGGGTGGACACTCAACCACTGAGTGACTCCGGTCGGGCTAAATTTATTTTAAATGAAATGAAATATTAAGAATTTGTAACCGCAGCCGAAACCGGTTTGGCTCAGTGGATAGAGCCTCGGTCTGCGGACTGAAAGGTCCCAGGTTCGATTCCGGTCAAGGGCATGTACCTTGGTTGCGGGCACATCCCCAGTAGGGGGTGTGCAAGAGGCAGCTGATGGATGATTCTTTCTCATCGGTGTTTCTACCTCTCTATCTCTCTCCTTTCCCCTCCATAAAAAATCAATAAAATATATTTAAAAAAAAAAAAAAAAGAATTTGTAACCGCAATTTTAAAAAGTTCAAGCCCTAAAACACATATTTAAAACCGAACTGAAAAGTTTCCAAATAGTAAATCCATTAAAACAGACTTGTATTTATAAACTATAAATGACCACAACATAACTAAATGTGCTTAGACAAAAATATATAAAATTTTGGTTTTCAAACATCTCCTTCAAAAGAGTAAGTGTGGGACAGGCTTGTTAGTTATTAGTCCACCTTACAATTGAATGTAATTTAACTAAATTTTTTTGCAGTCATTCATGAATTCCACTGATAAAAAACTTTATGAAATATCTTTAAATAGGGTTCAAAGAAATGTCTCTAAACTTAATCTACTTGGCTTTCTCTTTGCTAGAATTCAGGAAGAAAAGCAGAATTCCTATTTCTTACGATTCTCACATATGAGTTGGGTCTTCATATGAAATTCTAACAGAGGCATTAAAGCCTGAGTCCAATACCTCCCATTAGGGCTATCTCTGCCGCTTCTTCTCTCTCTCACTATCTGAATGCAGACATCTCCTAAAGTTTTACCGTGAAGGGGTAAAAATGTGAACCTGGACACATTTCTTGGCTTTAGGATATAATCTCCTACAATACCACATCATAAGACCAGAGAATCCCTCACTGTTACCTTGATCCCAGGATACCATCTCTATGTGCTGTCCATGTTAATTATTTACTATATTGTACCCACCCATGTAAAAGAAGTATATGTCTCTCCATTTTACTTCCTATCCAATCCCAGAGGTTTCCTTGATTTGATTTTTCTTACCTCCTTAATCTACCATCAATGGTAGATTATTTCTTTCCCTGTAACTCCAATAATGTAATGCAGTATCAAATTTCTGGACTTCACGTAACCCTCTTTACATCTCTTTCTTTGATTCTTATCTATATAATAAAAAACCTAAGTGACCATTACAACTGAACAACTGAAATGGCAGGTCAACTTGTCACAATGATGCGCCTGACCACCAGGGGGCAGACGCTCAATGTAGGCGCTGGCTCCTGGTGGTCAGTGCACTCCTACAGCCAACCTCCCATGGCCCCTACCTCCCTGCCAGCCTACCTCCTGCAGCCCCTCCCCGTCAGACCCAATTGGCCAGCCTCCCCATCAGACCCAGTTGGGGGGGGGGGGGCTTCTGGCCAACCTCCTGTGGCCCCTCCCCCTGGCCAGCCCTTTCCCATGGCCAGCTGGCCCCTCAATAGGCCTCGATCGCTGGCCAGGCCAAAAGACCAGACCAGTGCACGATTTCGTGCACCAGGCCTCTAGTATATAAAATAAGCTGCAATACTGTCAACCTCTGAAGCACTTTTTAAGTTCACTGAAGACTTTGCTTCCCAGCAATTGCCATCAGTTTGACTCAAATAAACTCATAAAGATTCTCAAAAAAAAAGATGAGCTGGTACGAGGTCAAGATGGTAGATTCAAAGGATAGCCAGTTTGGGGGAAAGGTGACAGTGTCTCCTCCAGCCCTCCCTCCATCCCAGCCTACAAGCTACAGCCAGTGTTGAACAGGAACCCAGAGAGTTGAATACACCCATGAGAAGGCACACATTGCGAAGTAAGGGGAAGGTGTACCAGGCACCTTTGAAGAAAAGCATGGAGAACTGACAAGCTGCCCGGAATACCAGAAGTTAGTATCAACCCACCCAGGAGGAACTGAAAATAATAGTAATAATTTTAAGGATGTAATGTACCAAATTATTTTATATTTTATGAAACATATATATCAAACTATTAATCAAGAATATACAGAGAGCCGAAACTGGTTTGGCTCAGCGGTAGAGCATCGGTCTGCGAACTGAAAGGTCCCAGGTTCAATTCCGGTCAAGGGCATGTACCTTGGTTGCGGGCACATCCCCGGTAGGTCGATGTTTCTCTCTCATCGACGTTTCTACCTCTCTATCTCTCTCCCTTCCTCTCTGTAAGAAAAATATATAAATAAAATATATTTTTTTAAAAATTTAAAAAAATATATACAGAGATATAAAATATCTTGTTTACAATCATAGAAAAGAAGTTTGTTTCCATCCAAAACAATCTATGTGTCATTGGCATATGCGCTCTTCTAAAGAAATTAAAATTAGGGATTGCGCAGGACTGTTTTCTCTGTTACTCTCTTCTGCATTTTCTACAGGTTTAAGTATCCTTCCTTCTCTCTCCCACCCAGGTTGGTGCAAGTCTTCAACCACTACCATTTCAGGTTTATCTCTTTAAATTCAGCATCATCCTCATCATCCCCTCCTCTCCATCTTCTTTTTAACTATGCACCTCTAAAAACTGATATTAAATCCTTAAGTGTAATTCTCTAGTGAATTTCAAACTTTTGGTGATAACCCACAATAAGAAATACATTTTACATCTGGGGCCAGTACACACCAGAAAAAGTCAGATCGATAAAATCTACACAAAAGTTCCTCAAAACATCTACCCCTACCATGTGTGATATGATCTTCTCTATTCTAATCCACCTTTTTTTTTTTTTTTTTTTTTTTTAATGCTGGTCACAACTATTAGGTCACAACTCATAGTTTGAAATACTTAGTAGATAAGACACACTGACACATCTCTCTCTAAGTGGCAACGTGAGAAAGTGGCTATGAGTTCTGACTTTAGGCTGCCTGGATTCAATCACCAGCTCTACATGAAGCTGTCACCTTCTCTGCCTCAGTTTCCCTGGCATGGGTGCTATTCTACTCAAAATTGAACATCAACCAAGACTATCGACATAAAGCACTTATAGCATAAAAAGTATTCAGTTAATGGCTCAGTAATTTTTAAATAGTCTATGGACTTTTCATTGTGGTAGAATGTAGACACAATCCATCATTTTAACCATTTAAAGTGCACAATTCAGTGGTGGTGCATCACTTTTGCCTGTTGAGCAACCATCACCACTCTCTGGTCCCAGAACATTTAACACCCCAAAAGGAAACTCATGCCCCTCCCTCGCCCCTCCCCAGGCCCTGGCAACCCCTAATCTGCTTTCTGTCTCTAGGCCCGCAGACTTTTTAAATAATAAAGTAACACTTGACTAGAGCAGTTTTCTAACGTAGAATGAAGTGTCCTTTGGCGTCATTAGTCCTATGACTCAGAGACAAATTTCTGCTAACCATTTCTTAGGAAAACCTTGTGAGCCACGTTAGGTAAATTCTGGGACCTGTCTTGGGATCAGCAATCCCTCTCTCCTGTGAATGTTTAGGGCAAAATTCCCAACGCCTGGCCAGTGCAGTGAGGAGAGGGCTTTCAGTGCCCGCAGGAGGCAGAACGAGCAGGTCTCACCTAGGAAGGTGTTTTTGATTATGTCATGGAATTTCACCAAGTGGAGCATATTCATCAAATATTCTCCAGTCTTTGTATTTTGAAGTTTTGCTTTTGAAGCTCCGAACTTTTACCGTGAAGGGGTAAAAATGTGACCTTGGACACATTTCTTGGCTTTAGGATATAATATCATTTCCTTTTGGGGCCCCACCCCTCGCTCCCTCTGATTTGCCACCCTTCCTTTGGGGTGTGGAACGCTGGACAAAAATAACTTTCTTCTTCCCAGGACCTATTCAGGCAGCTGCAGGAGAGACTCGTCAGGGAAGCAGCAGCGGCGGGCAGGCTGCCTTCCTTGCCAAGCAGCACGGTCACTCTGGGAAGCTGTTAAGGCAGAAGGCTTCTTAGGCCAACGAAGTGAATGTCACCACAAGGCACCAAAGATGTGAACTACAGAATATCTTTTAGTCCCAGGTGTATGTCAGAATACCTCTCTCTCTCTCTCTCTCTCTCCCTCCCTCTCTCTCTCTCTCTCTCTCTCTCTCTCTCTCTCTCTCTCAATTGAAGACCAACACCGCTCACCCAGCAAATAGGCAGGAAAGTCCTCAGTCATTTTCCACTCCCTCTCCACCCCACCCACCCCCACCCCCTGATTTTCCTGCTCCTGGTGAAAGCCTGACCCTGAGTGATAGCAGTGGGCCAACCTGGCTTATTTGGGGAGAGAGAGAGAGAGAGAGAGAGAGAGAGAGAGAGAGAGAGAGAGAGAGAGAGAGAGAGAGAGAGAGAGAGAGAGAGAGAGAGAGAGAGAGAGAGAGAGAAAGAGAGAGAGAAAGAGAGAGAGAGAGAGAGAGAGAGTTAGTTGTGTGTGGTGGGGAGCAGGTGACATAAGGATTCAACTCCGTGTCCCAGAGTTCAGCAAACATCCCTGCAACTCTGAGAGAGTCACTTTATTGCTTTCCAGGAAAATAGAGGGAGAAGGTTTAAGTAGCAAACAAGCCCCAGAAACCTCACACCTCCAAACTCCAGGAAGCCTGTGCCCAGAACTGTACCAAATTCTGGAAGAGTCCTGAACTAGAGTGAACTTGGTGTGGACCAAAGAGAATGACAACTTTCCGAAGACCCGGTGCCTGGCAAGTCAGCGAGAGTGCAGGCCCCCCGAGTTTGCGGTGCGGGATCACCGAGGGCACCACCTGCACACGAAGTCAAGGCTACCCCCCCCTCCAACCTCCCCCCATCACCTACCAAAAAAAATGAGACCTCCCGAGCAGCGCCGGCCCAGGAAGCACTCACTTCCTCGAAAGCGCCCAGCTGGTCCTTCCCGGGGTCCAGCAGGTGCCTCCAGCATCCTGGGCAACTCAGGTCTCGCCAGCCTAGGGCTCGCTGCAGGATCAGGGGGCACCCTCGAGGGCGGCTGCAGCGGCTCCGCAGGTGGGGAGGCCCTCATGCGCCCCACGCAGGGCCCTGGCCTTGGCGGGGACCCGGGCCAGGACCGAGGGCGGGGTTCGGACGGTGACAGCACGGGGCTCCCGCTGCCAAGAGTGAGGCAACCCTAGACTTCCCGTAGCCCGCGCCCTCCCCGCCGCCCCCTGCCCAGGGCTCGCCGACCTGAGATGGTCTCCTGGTAGCCCTTGGTGAAGAACTGCATGGCCGTGGCCGCCCGCCACGGCGTCTTGAGCAGCCCCTGCCGCTGGGGGTCTTCGCCCAGCGAGCGCAGGATGGACGAGTAGGCGGCGGCCAGGTTGGGGAGGTGCAGCTCGTTGTCCTCCTCGCTGCGGGGCCGGTCGCCCTTCCAGCCGTCCGTCGGCTGGGCGCTCTTGGTCTCGGCACGCGGCGACTTCTCGGCCGGGCGGCCGGGCGGCCCGCGCCGCGGCTCCCCCTCCAGGCACCCATTGCTGCACCCCGAGTCCCGCGGCTTCGCCGGCGCCGCTCGCACCGGGCCCTTCTCCATGGCCCCGCCGCTGCCGCTCAGGAGGGAGATCGGGACGTCCGTCCGGGAGCTGAGACCAAACTTCCCCGGGAGGCCGCGGGCCACGGGCTGCGGCGGCGGGAGGAGGCGGGCGCAGGTTTGGGGACTGCTCGGCGGCAATGTGTGCGGAGCAGCCCCGAGCTCCTTTATAGGGGCCGGCGGCCCGGCCGGCGCCGCGGGGCGTCCTGATTGGTGGGAGCCGCCTTGCGTCACGGACATCGCCCCGCCCCTCGCCTCTCGCCCCGCCCCCGGCCCGGGGCCCAGGACCCTGGAGGGGTCAGTGCGCCCAAGGCACGCAGAGGGGCTCGGAGGGGCGCGCCCCGCAGCGGCCGCGGGGCTGGGGCCGGGCTGCGGGCCCAGCGGGAGCTCCTCCTCCGTCGGAGAGTCGAGTCGGTGTTGGTCTCCCTCCCGGAGGTGCAGCGGGACGAGCGCAATCTGCAGGAGGCAGGTGTCTGCGGCTGGAACCCGGGCGGGGCGGGGGCAGGAAATTGACTGGCCTCCTAGGCATCCTTCATCTAGCATAGAAAAATAATATTCATGTAAGTGGGTTTTCAAAAGATAGTTATTAAATTTCTATATAGATTGAATACCAAATTGTAAAGTTTTTTTCCTCCCTTTGGCAAGGTCCTGCAACATTTTTTCCCCTTTAACTGTACTGCCCACTGTCCTTATATTTAACAAATGAAAACAGATACCAAGTGTGGTACTTTAAAAAAAAAAAAAAAAAAAAGGAGGGATTTGATGGAGATGTTTTCATTAAGGGTGTGTGTGGCAATCTTTTGCCTTCTTTTAAAAAACATTTGTAAACATTAATATCATATTTTCCGAAGACTATTTCTAGTGGGATTTTTACCCTAAAAATTAACATGTTCTTATAAACACTGCCTCTGAGGCATCCTGTTTTAGGGTAAAGAGGAGGCCGCATCAGAAGTGCTCCGGTCCCCTCGCCCAGTGAAAGATGAGCAAACAGGTGGCCTCGAGGGGGAAGAGACTGGTTTAAACTGTGAGTTAGGAAACCACCGCGTGTGCTTTCAGGGCAAGAGAAGAGCATGGCTTGAAACTCTTGCACGCGGTAGCTTACAACATGTGCAGCGCACCCTTTGCTCGGTTTCAGAGCTCCGTTACCCCAAGAGGTCCTGACCTGAGCCTCTACGTCAAGGGCCGGTATATTTGATCCCGGAGAACTTTGACCCTAGAGAGACTGATTTGCAAGAGAAGCGAAGCTCCTTTCCCCTGATGTTGATACAAATTGTGAAATGTTGTTATTGATCAGTTGGATTCTTAACCAGGGACATCTATTTTGACTGTTTTAAGATTTTTAAAAAAATGTTTTTATTGATTTCAGTGAAGAAAAGAGAGGGGGAGAGAGAAACGTCAATGATGAGAGAGAATCGGTGATCGGCTCTCTCCTGCATGCCCTACACTGGGGATCAAGCCCGCAACCCAGGCATGTGCCCTTGACCAGAATCGAATCCGGGACTCTTCGGTCCGCAGGCCAGGCTCTGTCCACTGAGCCAAACCGGCTAGAGCTGTTTTAAGATTTAGAAAGTGACTTTTTCCCTCACTGGAGGAATTATTTCATAATGCCAAAGGTAGGTTTTAAAACATGTATTAAATTTGCTCCAGAGAGTTTCTAATGAGCTGTTTGTCTGGCATATAAACTGTATTAAAAGGCTTAGGATCAGACAAACCAGGAGGGAAGCCCCTGGGTTATTCTATACTAATAAAGTAGCTTAGGCATTGTAATTAGTATTTATTGGATGTCTGCTCCAAGAATTGCTCTGTTCTAAATATTTGAGAAAGAAATATGGAAATTGACTGGCCTCCTAGGCATCCTTAATCTAAAATAGAAAAATAATATTCATGTAAGTGGGTTTTTAAAAGATAGTTATTAAATTTCTATATAGATTAAATACCAAATTGTAAAGTATCCCCCCCCCCCCAACTTTGGCAAGGTCCTGCAACATTTTTTCCCCTTTAACTGTACTGCCCACTGTCCTTATATTTAACAAATGAAAACAGATACCAAGTATGATACTTAAAAAAATGGAGGGATTTGATGGAGATGTTTTCATTAAGGGTGTGTGTGGCAATCTTTTGCCTTCTTTTAAAAACATTTGTAAACATTAATATCATATTTTCCAAAGACTATTTCTAGTGGGATTTTTACCCTAAAAATGAACATTTTCTTATAAACACTGCCACTGAGGGAGGCATCAGCACATTTGTTGCCAGTTATCATCATAAACTCTCTGGATTTGTTCTAGAGTAGGGGTGTCGAACTCAATCAGAGAAGGGGCCAAAATCTAAAATCCAGCCTAAATCGCGGGCCGAATGGTTTACTGAACAGTCATAAACTGACAATGTCATAAACTGACAGTGGAGTGCAGTGATGACAGCGCGGTGCGGGCCACATTGCAAGGCCTGGCGGGCTGGATTTGGCCCGCGGGCCTTGTGTTTGACACATGTGTTCTAGAGCATACTTACATGTAAAATGGAGCCAATGCCTTCTAGCTAAATGACCAACGGTAACATGAGGAAGCTTTAAAATTGCCAACATAAATAAATAGTTTGACTATGAAATGTAGGTAGCTGGGTGTCCATAAGTAGAAGAGAAAAAGAAGGGATAAACTAAAAGATGAAGGGTATGTTCCACAGAATCTATCAGCATAAAATGTTCAACAGCAAAGCTGTAAGCATTTGCAGCTAGGAATTGTGACAGCATCTGTTTCTAAACTAGTACCATGACCCGTTTTCACCTTTGACCCAACCTGGGAGTTGTTTTCTACCAAAAACTCAAGAATTCTTCTTCTTTTTTTTTTTTTTTTTTTTAATTCTTCCATTTCTAGGGTGGTAACAGAACAGAAAGATAGGTGAGTGAGGTACATAGCATCAAAGATTGAACACAGAAGAGCTGCAGAGATATAGTCACTTGTCAAGGATAACAGGTAAACTAACATTAGGCACTGGGCAGTGGTAATTGAAAAAAAAAAAAAGGCAAATTTCTTTCAGTGCACTTGATAGAGGTTGTATATTTGAAATTCAAATGTAGGAAGAAATTCTGGGTCAAGGTGGAAAGATACACAATAAAAGTATCCTTATCCCATTCCTACCTTCCAGAAACAGGACTGTGGAGTCAATGGAATCCTTAGATGCCTCACTAAATCCCCCAAAGGTAGCAAACTGAATGGAGGCCCTTACCTTTCTTCTCTTCTGACTGAGGAGGAATGGAAGGACTTTTAGAGAGAAAATGAAAGAATGTGAACACTGAGCTTACCCTCTGAGATGGAAGGGAAGACTTGAGGGCTTCACACTGAGTTGAGGAAACTCTCCAAAGACACCTCGGAGGGGAAGAATAGATGTGCCCCAAATAGTCGCATGTCGCTGGTAGAAGATGTTTAATACAATCTCAGAGGAAGGAGAGGATGCTGATGAGACAGGTGCTGATGAAGAGTACACTCTTCCACAGCCGAACGCTGTCCCAACCTTCTCAATTCCTCACAGAACAGGAGATATAAACTTCTCAAGACACAAGTGTGGGAGAGTCAGAAAAACAAATGGACGTCCACTATAATGGAAAACACAGAGAAGTGACCCTCGAGAATATTAGGCATGGACAGAAGGCAGAGAAACAGCCTGGCAACTGTGCAAACATACAACAGCCAAAAATAAAAATAAAAATAAACCAAACAAGGTGGGGAGAATAATACAACATGTAGGAGATGTAAAAACAAAGAATGCAATTGAGAAGAAACTAAAGCTCATGGAACTGAGGGAAATTCCTCATAAATGCTTTCTGCTACCGAACAACTTAATAAAAACATAAACTCAATATGAAAAAAAAAAACAAGATAAAAAATAATAGAATTTCAAAAGGAGTTAGAGATCTAAGGAAATAAATTGAGGATCCTTATTATTATGTAATCAATTAGAGCCATGTACAAAATAGGTTCTGTGGAAAATTCAATTACCATTATACAATAAGACACAAGAATGAATGTACAATAAAAGGAAGATGAACTGAAACTGGTTTGGCTCAGCGGTAGAGCGTCGGTCTGCGGACTGAAAGGTCCCAGGTTCGATTCCAGTCAAGGGCATGTACCTTGGTTGTGGGCACATCCCCGGTGGGGGGTGTGCAAGAGGCAGCTGGTCGATGTTTCTCTCTCATCGATGTTTCTAGCTCTCTATCTCTCTCCCTTCCTCTCTAAAAATTCAATAAAATATATTTTAAAAAAAGGAAGATGAAAGTTATTAGAGAAGACAAAGATGACCTAGCATTAGAATAATTAGGGTTCCTGAGGTAGAGAACTCAATAAATGATAAGATATAGTCAAGATATAATATTAGCATATTTCTCTCTACCAGAAATAAGCCTTTCTATTTATATGCAATTGATTTACAACAAGGGTGCCAAGACAATTCAATGGAATAAAGAAAACTCTTTTCAATAAATGGGATTAGGACAATTGGATACCTACATGGAAAAAGAGAGAAGTTGGATCTCTACCTCACACCATATACAAAAATTAAACAGATCAAAGACCTAAATGTAAGAGCAAAAATTGTAAGCTTTAGAAGAAAACATAGGCATAAATCTTCATGAGCTTGGATTAGGCAAATGGATTTCTTGCACAATGGGAGAAAATCTTTGCATATCATATACCTGATACAGATTAGGATCTAGAATAAATAAGGAACCCTCACAACTAAATGATAAATACACTGACAGTAAGTGGAGTGAGGCTTGGTAGCAGGAGCTCAGAAGGGGCTCAGGGCTAGGTGGCCCCCACTGCTCGAGGGCCAGGCCGGCAGCCGAGCACTGGACCTCCCCAGGTGGCGTGTTCCAGCTGCCTCCAAACCAGTCCTTGTGGACAAGTGCCACCTCCCACACCGGGAAACCAGGTCCCGAGTCCTGAATTCATTCCTCCAAGAGGAAGAGCAAATCCTCTGAGATTTCAAACAGAAAGAAATGTTAAGGAATGAGAAAAGTACTTCACATTCCAGAGTTCTATGTTGGAAGCATTCTTTGTGTTACTACAACCCATATGCCAGTGGAAAAACCAGTCGGTTCTTGGGGATTAGCATCCAGAGATCAGGGAAAGCACCTGGCACTGCTGTTGAAGGACAAAGTGTCCAGTTGGCTTTGAATTTTAGAATTCTAGAGCCCAGGAGATCCAAGTGGTCAAATTAGAAAACTGACTGGGTGACAGCTTCTCTGTGCTTGTGAAATGCCTTTCCCGGAACCAGCACTTTTTTTTTTTTTTTTTTTTAATATATTTTATTGATTTTGTACAGAGAGGAAGGGAGAGAGATAGAGAGTTAGAAACATCAATGAGAGAGAGTCATCGATCAGCTGCCTCTTGCACACCCCCTACCGGGGATATGCCCGCAACCAAGGTACATGCCCCTGACAGGAATCGAACCCGGGACCCTTCAGTCCCCAAGCCGACGCTCTATCCATTGAGCCAAACCGGTTTCGGCCGGAACCAGCACTTTTGATATTAAGATGAAACCAATAGTATAAGAATGGAGCCAAGAAGTTCCTGTTAATCAGTTGGAAGTAAAAATGAAGTCTAAGGCCTGGTCCAAGCACAGGGAGTATCCAAAGTCCAATATTAAAGGAATCAGATTTGATCTTTATTTAACTGAAGAGAGTGCAGATGAAAGAAGCTCAGAAGTGGAGTCAGCCATGGCTTGAGTTTGATCTGATGAGGGAATATGATACTGCAATATGGGATGAAACTGAAGCATCGAAAACGTCCTGATCTGAAAATGAATTTAGCTACTTGCAGAGGATATACTGACTCTCAGAAGGTTTTTTTTAGAGACCAATTTAATTTCCTGTATAAGGACATAGCCATTAAATCGACTAAACATCCCTTATTTTATGAGTATTGTTTTTTAAAATAGCACATCGGTTCATTACTTTATAAAGAGAAATATGTAAAAGTAAATAAATAGCAAATATACTGACAATCTAATTTAAAAATGGGCAACAGCCCTACTGGTTTGGCTCAGTGGATAGAGAGTTGGCCTGTAGACTGAAGGGTCCCGGGTTCAATTCCAGTCAGGGCACATGCCTGGGTTGTAGGCTCGATCCCCAATAGAGGGTGTGCAGAAGGCAGCCAATCAATGATTCTCATCATTGATATTTCTATCTCTCTCTCTGAAATAAATAAATAAATAAAATAGGCAACAGATTTGAATAGACATTTCTCCAAAGAAATAGACACATGGCCAATAAGCATATGAAAAGATGCTCAACATCATTAGCCATCAGGAAAATTAAATCAGGGGTGCCGGGACCGAAACTTAACATTGCCACTGGTAATAAAATGTAAAAAGAGTTGGCCAACCTTGATGGCTCTGAATGGTGGGAGCTATTAACTCATCATCTAGTTGAGATAGTGGTGGTTGAGGCAACTTTAATTTGTTAATCATATGTAATATTCTTGTTGATTTTCGGTTGTTGGAGCTTCCCGCCTAAGAGATGTCTTTGTTTCAGAATCTCAATAAAAGGAATGGTAAAAGGCCAGAGAGCGGTTAGTCTTCCCCTAGAGGTGGACTTCCCGCCTGGCCCCCGTTTTCCCAAATTAACTCTTTTCCAGTCTTTTTATTTTAGTGTGCGGCCTTCTCCAGAAATGGACCCTGAGTGGGCCCTGAACCACTCAGGTCGTGTTAAGGGATCCCACACAGGGACTGGGTGGGTGAATACTACTTCAATCTACTAGGATGGCTATATTTAAAGCAGTAGATAATGTTTCTAAGAATGTGAAAAAAAATCAGAATACTTACACACTGGTAGGAGTATAAAATAGTGCAGCTGCTTTAAAAAGCAGTCTGATCCATCTGGTGTGATTGGACATCGACCTATGAACCAGGAGATCATGATTCGATTCCCGACCTGTGCACATGCCTGGGTTGCGGGCTCAATCCCCAGTGTGGGGCATACAGGATTTTCTCTCATCACTGATGTTTCTATCTCTCTCTCCTTTTCTATCCTCTCTGAAGTCAATAAAAGTATTTGTATTTTTTAAAAACACACAATCTGAACCTCCTGGAACCAGTTGCCTGAGGATCTCAAGGGGCATCCTGTCGGTTCTGTTTCTCTGGAGAACCCTGACTAATACAGATTTTTCCAAGTCGACCCTTTAGATTTGCTCCAGATGACTTTTTTTCTATTAAATTTAAACCGCGTGGCTGTATTTCTATTAAAAATAGCATTCCTGGTTATGATGTCATTTGGCAAAGGGTTTCAGGCAACCTTTAGTGAAGACTGGAATTTCATATTAGCAAGCCACTGCCTGGTATTCATAGTCACCCACCCAATAAACTGTATGTGGTTCTCCTCCTATAGGTAGGGTAAGCTCAGGTATAAATCCCATTAAATCTCCAGGTACAGAATAAGCCACATGGAACCTCAAACTGAAGATGGAATACTTATGGCCAGAGATCACAGTCAGGTACTGCCACTCTGGGAAGGATGTGCATCATGTTAATTATAGCACAGGAAATACGTTTAGAGAGGGCAAAATCCAGGTTCCTGTTTCCAGGTTAGCTCTTAAAAAAAAAAAAAAAAGTCAGGCAGCATATGCTGTCTCCACCCAGAGGATATGGAACTCATAGGAAGAACTAGAAAACAAGCATTCTTCAATCTACGTGGTGATGGGGTTGGAAGTGAGGCCGCGATCCTGGGAGCCTTTCCCTCAGTTGCTGCCCTGGCTCAGGACCACCTGCACACCCACTGAAAAATCCAACAAGCCTCTTCCATCTATTGATACATTCCAGCCGACATTGTCCATGTCATTAGGCACAGGGAGAAGACCTCCTAGAGACATTTTCCCCTGTTTGATACTGGATCTAAAAGCAGATACGAACTTGTAATCTGCAAGCGCATTGTGCAGCAGGCCTGCCGTTAGGGGATGGGGCAGGCATAGCGTCTGTCAAGGGTTCAGCCTCGCTTTGTGGTTAAACACAAGGGCTTTGCAGACTCAATATCTGGGTTCAAATCCAGATTCCACCCAATATAAACTCCATTATTTGGGGCATATCACTGAACTCCCACATTCACTATTTTTGTTGTAAAATGAGGAATGTAATCTACTTCATGCGTTTGATGTGCGAATCAACT
Organism: Pipistrellus hanaki; assembly: GCF_964339955.1. NCBI lineage: Eukaryota > Metazoa > Chordata > Mammalia > Chiroptera > Vespertilionidae > Pipistrellus > Pipistrellus hanaki. Next base: position 35,716,123 of record NC_140503.1, on the reverse strand, counting down.
GAAATGATTCATAATATCAGTGCAAATTCTTTCAAACGAAGGAAGTCTGCACTGTTAAAAAAAAAAAAAAAAAAAAAAAATTGGAGGTTGAGAATACAAGGCAAGAAGGAGGAATTTCAAGTTTCATGGAATTATTCAAATGCTTTCACTCTGAGCTGATTCTCTCTAGACTTCAGTCAATTCCTGAGTCAGGTGTTCCATTGTGTACATGCACCACAGCTTTTTGATCCACTCATCTATTGATGGGCACTTGTGCTGTTTCCAGATCTTAGCTATTGTAAAAAATGACTAGCACAAGATTTCTGTTAAGACTCTACCTCTTAAAAAAAGAGAGGTTGGCTGAAACCGGTTTGGCTCAGTAGATAGAGCGTCGGCCTGCGGAGTGAAAGATCCCAGATTTGATTCCGGTCAAGGGCATGAACCTTGGTTGCGGGCACATCCCCAGTAGGGGGTGTGAAGGAGGCAGCTGATCTATGTTTCTCTCTCATCAATGTTTCTAACTCTCTATCTCTCTTCCTTCCTTTCTGTAAAAAATCAATAAAATATATTAAAAAAAAAAAAAAAAAAGCCGAAACCGGTTTGGCTCAATGGATAGAGCGTCAGCTTGGGGACTGAAAGGTCCCGGGTTCAATTCCGGTCAAGGGCATGTACCTTGGTTGCGGGCATGTGCCCGGTGGGGGGTGTGCAAGAGGTGGCTGATCGATGACTCTCTCATATCAATGTTTCTAACTCTCTATCTCTCTCCCTTCCTCTCTGTACAAAATCAATAAAATATATTTTTAAAAGAAAAAAAAAAAAAGGTTGTCAAACTTATGTCTGATGCGAACCTGGGGGCAGCACTCTATCAACTGAGACAAAAATTATCCCACACCGAGCAACATATCTGCACCGAGCACCATCTCCAACACAGCCATGTGTGATGACAAGGCTGTGCATCCCATCCGCACATTTCCACTGCTCATGCCTTCTCCCTGATCTCCTCCACAATTGGAGTCGTAGCTATTTCTGGGGGAAGCCGAGTTTATCCAGAGTACTGTGGAGGATTTGTTTTCTAGACAGCAGATGCTCTCAAGCGACAATTGAGCTGTCAATGAAAAATAAGTGAAAGGTGTTGCGAATTCTGTGAGATCTCAGCAATTCACGGGAGCTCTGTTGACATCGAATGTATCTCCCTCTCGGTTGCCTGGGGAACTGCATTTTAATGTCATGCATCAAGCAGTTCTTTCCTGACTGTAATAGTAGTTTTTCTGATGCCATGATTAAAGCTGTTCAAATGTTTGGCTTCTGACAAATGTTTCCAAACATCATTCGTGACAGTGATGGATCTGAAACCATTTTTAATACACTTTAAAATCCCACTCACCTGTTGAATAGCCAGAGAAAGAATCCTATATAAGTGGAAAATATCTTTATTTCCAGGAAAGGTATCTAAAAAGATGCATGGGAATCTATAACGTTCTGCTGTTTCAAGACCAGTGTTGGTCCTTTGCAGGATTACACCTCAGAGGCCCGCTGTGACCACTCTTTGGAAGGTGCCATATAGTGAGATGCAGCCCTGTACTGGATGGACCATTCGTTTCTGGCAGTCACATCTAGATCCTGCCCACTATTCTTTCTCCCTTTCTGTTTGTTGTTGTTTTGTTGTTTTTACTGAAAGGTCTCCAACTTACTCTACGGAGTCAATATGCCTGGACGTGGCCAAAAACACATTTTCCAAGCTCCCTGCAGCTGCAATTGTCATGTGACATGGTTCTGTATAATGAGTTATGGGTCGCTGGGTAGTGCTTCTGGGAAAGGCCTTTGAAGGGGTGTAGACAGGTGCCTAGCTGATAGGTGCCTTGTGCCCTTCACCTCTTTCTCCTGCCAGGAGTGCAGAGGCCATGCTAGAAGTGCATTAGCCATCTTGGGCCCAGGAGACCACAAGCCCATGCCCAGGAGGACTGAACAGAAACATCTGAAGATCCTGAGTCCCCAGGTGACTCAGCAAAGCCTCCCTTCCAGCCCTGGACCACCTCCTGCCAGGCTTCCCATGACTTGAGAAAAATGCAGCAACTTGTTGACCCACCCATGCTTGAGTCTCTGTCATTAGCAGCCAAACACAGTTCCTAACCGATAGATCATTTGGCACCTGTAAGTGGAATTCTCGGAGTGCCAGGGAGGAAAGGAGTTTTCTGGAACCCCTAAGGGTTTTGTGGAAAGCTTTATGGAAAATATAAAATAAGGGAGTTCCCCTCCAAGGTCCCATCTCCATCCATCCTGCATGGAAGAAGTCCAATCTTGTCTTCAGCAGAGCCAGAAGTAAGGCCACTGCCCAGAATTTCTGCTCCATATTAAAGTACAGTTCAGTCCAGCATCCTGCATGTGGGGTTCACACAGCCAGGGGCCATGCAGCTGCTTAAGGTCACATGGATATGGAGAGACAATAGTTGAGCCCACAGGCAAGTCCAAGGTCACAGAGCAAGAGAGAATAGGAGCGGAGCAAGAGAACAGGAAAGGAGGGAAGTCTTTTTCTGGGGATTTTAACTTTCCAAGATATAGCAAGCTTCTGATGGGGTCTACCTCTTAGCCAATCCATTGTTCCCCAGGCTAGACTGACAAGAAAGCACCTTCACTACATCACCCCAGCTTCGCTGCACACGCATCCTTCTTCCCCTGTGTTTGATCTCTCCCCCCAGTGATTTGCAGGGAATGCATCTTGGGTTCCCAGGGGAGAGAGAAGCTGTAGCTTCCTACTGAAGCTGCCCAGATGACCATGCTTGTAATGTCTGGCATCCTCTCTGCTTTCCTCCCTTTATTAGCTAGCTGATTACGATGATAACAGAATGCTGTAAGTAAAATAGGAAACTGCTAGTAGGTGTTTGGACAGAGAGCTGACGCTCTATCCATTGAGCCAAACCGGTTTCGGCTGTTCTAAGAACTTTATTAACTTGTTTAATAACAGGATTATTATTGGAATAGTCTGTAGGTGGGAATTTTTATAATAGTTTTGTAGGTGCAGAGAGCATGGATAACTAGGTAATTTGTCTAAAATCAAGTAATTAGAATTAGTGAGTGGCTGTGCCAGGATTATTGCAAGTGTTCTAGCTCTTAACTGCCACACCTAAATGTTGCTTTAGTGTATGTTTCTTCACTCTTCATCATCATCTCCACTCCAAACTTTGGATAGCAGCTATTGCCTGATGAGTTTGGGTTTTTAAGTTTTGGTTTGTCTTACTGCGTATTTCTCCTTCTTCCTACCTGTGAGAAGGTGATTCTGGATTCAGGCTTCAGGGTCCCAAGAAGACAGGCTCTCTGTAGGGATGATTAATTTATGCTTGATGCTTTTTAAAAAAAAAAAAATTGTAAAAATTTTAAAATTATTATTATAACACTAAAGCATGAACGTTTGCTGATTACTATACTGACTCGTGTGGCAGAGAATCCCAGGTCTCCCTGCCTCCCTTTGTCCGTCGGTAGGAGACAAGGATTGTTACCCCCCCTTTACAGAGGAAGAAACTAGTTTTTACTTGCAGCATGTCAGGAATTTGTTCGGCTTGAAGCCCTAGCAGGACCAACCCACCTTTCTAAGCCCCAGGGGGAAAGGTCAGGTTATCAGCAATTTCCTTTTCCAAATGTAGCACCTGCCTCAGGAGAAATAAAATGGAGGAGCTCCCTTCTGACCTCTGGTCGGCTCTCGGAAACCCAGGATTGACAGCCACGAGCCAGATGCTTACCTTGACACTTTCCTTCACACACCATTTGTCTACTACCTGTCACCTGGCCCTAAGACCTCAGGATGCAGCCAAATTCCAGGAGGATGCACATCAATTTCCATACTGTCAGTGCCCACCAGCACTCTTGTCCATAGCAATCTGTGTGGCAGGTCTCCTCCCCACTTCACCTGTCACAGCTGCCCTGTTCTGACTTTGCCATAAGAAAGTAATCTGCCTTGGGTATCAGAATAGCTTTCTGTCACATTGCCCCAGGCCTCCTGCAAAGGGGCACATCACCACGCTGGCATCTGTGTCGAGAGAATGAACATGAAGCAAGTGATGTTGCTCTCGATTATTTGCTTTCATCAAAATTAAAGCAACATCTAATCATGTTGTCACTTAAGATAATTCGTGAGAGATCGTTTTTCACTGTATAACTTGGATGCAAGGTAAACAATCTTGAGTTGTTGTTAAACTTCTTCCTATACCCATCTATTTAGTGCTTGTTATCTATAAAATCAAAAAACTGGAGGAGAATTAACTCTGAATCTTGTCTCATTCTAGCAGTAAATAATATTCATCCACAGCTACATGAACTAGTGAGGAAGGTGGGGACCAGTACTGTCATTAAGAAATAGGTTTCCAATAAAATTGTACTGTTAATAATTATCTAGTTTTGTGACATGTTCATTTTGTTGTGACACATTGTATGATGGAAAGATAACTTAGTCCAGAATAACTTGGAAAACATGTAGAGCCTTATAGTCACAGGGTATATTTTTAAAATTTATATATAAATTCTTCTTATAGAAAGGCTTGGCATGGACAATCAATAAGAGACTTCCAAATACAAAGGTTGAATAAAGTTCTGTAGAGGAAAGAGAAATGGACATACAAGTTTTAGAAGAAAAATGAAGAAAAGAAAGAGCTTATTCAATAATTTGTATATGCAGACGGTGGTAGGGAACAAAGAACTATAGTATTTACATTCCATTGACTATTCTTAGAATGCTGTCACGACCTTGTTTTAAAGTGAGTGTTTAAAATACACTGCAATTTAAATCTTTACAACTATGTAATCTTAGAAAACCTGTAGTTACCACCTAACAATGCATGTGTGAGGCACAGGAAGGTTGAGGGCCACATATTTTTCTAAAATTCTTTTGGAGGTACTTGAACAAAAACAGATCTAAAGCCATGTCCAACATCCTTTGGAACCCACCCACAAAAAAGTTTCTTTTTATTAATCATTTTATTTGAATATTTTTCTCTGAAAACACACACACACAAACACACACATACACACACACACACACACACACACACACAATGATCATTTGGCTGTTATGGTGAAAAGAGTCCAGGCTGCTGAATTCAGACAGAGGTGGGTTCTAAATCTCAACTCTACACTTCACTGTGTGACCTTGGGGAAATGCTTAACCTCTCTGGGCTGTAATTTCCTCATTTGTAAACAGGGAAAAGTTGTTATGAGAATTGAAAAGAATATATGCAAAGGACCTTGTAAATGTGTCATAATAAATATGATGATTAGGGAAAACAATCATTCCTATTCTTTCTTTTCCTCAAAACCTTTCTATCAGTTTTAATACAAAATATGAGCAAGCCTTTCATCTTTCTAAGGGAAGAAAAAAAAAAAAAGCCTAAATGGTGTTTATGTGGCTGCACCTGTCTGTTCACTTAGTGTCACCATTTCCCAGGGATCAATATGATTGTTTGCCCCTGGACATAGTTTCCTGGCAACACACATCTTGAACTAATTCAGGTGAATTTCCTCTGTCATTTATGGTCACTTGGCTCCTGTATCAAGTGGCTCCTTGCAACCTTTCATAAATATTAGGATTATGCTTGCTTAAGGGAAATGAGCAAATGTTATGTTTATACATCGTTTTTCTCTTGGGATTTTACAAGGCTGAGCAAAGAGCCATCCACTGAGGTCACCACAGTCTCTTTGAATGCAACTGGGTGGGTATTTTTGCGCTATGCAAACAGAGCAGAAAAGATTTATTCCCAGGGTTATCTAACCTGGAAAAAAAAGGGAATAATTCCTCAATGAATCCTCAACAACTATTGTTGACGTTCAGGAAAAGCACAGGAAATACCTGATTTTTCCTGCACATGGGTTTGCCCTGACATTTTCTTTTCTTTCCACTGGGAGTAGGCTGGCAAGGACCTTTAAGGCAAATCAACAGTCAGGAGTTATTGCCAAACCATTTAGCAAATAGTATATGAATTTATCTATGTTTTAAGTGTAAATATTCTTCTCTTTAAATTCCCTTTACCATTCAAAGTCTGATTTTAAAAATAACAATAATTCTTATTTGAATCCCTAAAGGCAAGACATTTACTATAACATTCATTACTAAGCAAACATATATTTGTAATAACGATACAGTTCTTCATCAAAGAAATGATAGTTTTTTATGAGATTAAAGTCTCCCATAATCTCACCACCTTGTTATCAATTTACTATATCTCTTTTTTAAAGTTTTCCTGTGTACTGTTGACAAAAGAAACATCCCAACCTGTTTATGAGTTTATCTGAGACAAAACTGATGACACTTGCTGGGAAATAAGAGCTCAAATACTCCAGGAGGGAAAGTAAGGAAGATCACATGAAAGTGGGAGAAAGTAAGGTAGAGGGTTGTTGACAGGATTATGTGCTTGCTTGATAGGTCTGGGAAAGAGGGTTACTTCTGGGATTTCAAAGGTTTGCTCACCAAGATGCACAAGAACAATGGACGGGTCTGGCTTACAAATCTTTAGCCAAAGAAGTTATAGGCCTGGGGCGTGACTACCCACCATGACCTGCCCAGTTAGGACTTTATGATTTATTACAGCACCCCTTTTGCTTGCACAGATTTTGCTGTATTAAACAGAAAACCACAGGCCCACAATAGTGTCACCCAAGCTGAAAGCCCTTGAAGCCAAACCTAAATACCTGATCTAATTGTAGTTCAACCTCTCCCCGAGAAACATAATCAGCCTGGAATTTCCTGACCAACACCCTGAGGTCATCTGCCTGATAAGACCCTCTGCCTTCCCCTGTGGGAAGATGCCCTTGCCTGAAACAATCCATTCTTTAATTTTTTAATCCCACCCTCTTTCTGGCTATAACGTCCTTCATTTTATATAATTCATTGGAGCCCTTCTAGTTGTCCTGTGGGATGCTCCAGATTCATGGATTGCTTAAGTAAAGCCAATTCAATATTTAAATTTACTAGGTTGAATTTTAACAACTGTAAGCTTATTTTTTTTTTTTATTATAAAATGCCTTGTATGGGGAAAAGGGAAAAAAAAACAAACTACTGGACTTGCTTTTTTTTTTTTTTTAAATAAATTTTTATTGTTCATATTATTACAAGTGTTCCTTTCCCCCCCACTTCTCACCCCACCCTCTGCCCTTTCCCCACTCCCCATTGTCCTCATCCATAGGTGCACAGTTTATGTTCAGTCTCTTCCCAGATTCCCCTGTCCCCTTTTCCCCAAGAATCATTAGTTCACTCCCCTTCCATACCTCTGATTCTATTATATTCAACAGTTAATATTGTTCATCAGATTTTTTTTTTTAATTTCCTTGGTTTTTAGATTCACTTGTTGATAGTTACGTATTTGTTGTTCATAAATTTTATCTTTATTTACTTTCTCTTCTGAAAGAACCCCCTTCAGCAATTCATATAATTCTGGTTTGGTGGTGATGAACTCCTTTAGCTTTCTTTTATTAGTGAAGCTCTTTATCTGACCTTCGATTCTGAGTGATAGCTTTGCTGGGTAGAGTATTTTTGGCTGTAGGTTCTTGCTATTCATCACCTTGAATATTTCTTGCCATTCCCGTCTGGCCTGCATGGTTTCTGTTGAGAAATCAGCTGACAATCGTATAGGAGCTCCTTTATAGGTAACCACCTGCTTAGCTCTTGCTGCTTTTAATATTCTCTCTTTGTCCTTTGCTCTTGGAATCTTAATTATGATTTGTCTTGGTGTGGTCCTCTTTGGATTCCTCTTATTTGGAGTTCTGTGTGCTTCCTGGACTTGTAAGTCCAATTCTTTCCCCAGGTGGGGGAAGTTTTCTGTCACTATTTCTTTCAGTATGTTTTCGATATCTTGCTCTCTCTCATCTTCTGGGACCCCCATGATTCTGATGTTGGATCGTTTGAAGTTGTCCCTGAGGTTTCTTACATTATCTTCAATTTTCTGGATTCTCTTGCCTTCTAGCTTCTGCAGAGAAGTGTCTTCTGGCTCTTTATGTTCCAAATCTTTGACTTGATTCTTGCGATCTTCTATTCTGTTTTTAGGACTCTGTATAATATTTTTTATTTCAGACAATGTATTCTTTATTTCTTGTTGATCCCTTTTCATATCCTCATAGGTCTCATTTATTTTATCGGCCTTTTCTAGGATACTCTTGAAAAACCTTATAAGTGTGGTTTTGAACTCTATATCCAGTCGCTTTTTGTCCTCCATTTCTTTCGTTTGTGATCTATTTGGTTTAGGCATTTTCGCAGGCAGTTTTCCTGATGGGGCGGGGTTTCAGGGTGGAGCCTACAGCCTTGGCTTCCGTCAGCCCCACCCTATGCGACTCCTGAGACTCAGGGTCCTTCAGTACTTGTTGCAAGCGCCTCTGAGAGAAAGGTGCCCTCGATTTTCGCCTGCTACCAAACAGTGTAGGCTCTCCCACAATGGGCCCGAAACTGGGGTTCAGTTCAGTTGGAAGTGGAATTGGAGGTGGCGTTCAGAGCAGTCTGGAGCCCCTGTCTCCTTCCCGCCAGGGCAGTCCTACGGCACAGCTGGCCGGCCGGCCCTTCTCTGCGCGCAGTGTGCGCGCCTCTGGGACCTCCTTTCACCGGATCTCCGGGTTCCGCCTTACAGCCCAGCTCCCTCTGTGTGAGCCTGGGTCCCTGGGGTCTGGCCTAGAACGGGGGTTCAGAGCAGTTGGGGGCCCAGCACAGTCGGAGTGTTTATCTCCTTCCCGCTAGGGAACGCCAGCCAGGCACTCGGCCTCCCTCCTCTCCGGCTCCGCCCTCTCCACGCGCCGCGTGTCTCCGTACCTTAGGCTTTTACAGCTCCTCCGCGCTTCCTTCTGGTTTTCTCCTTGCTTCTCGTTGTAGAATTTCCAGTCAGTCGACTTTCTTGTAGTTCTGGGTAATGTCCATTTTATATTTTAGTTGTATTTTATTGAAATTGTTGCGTGCGGCTGCGGCTAGGTGCCTACCCGAGCAGCCATCTTGGATTCTCCCCTGGACTTCCTTTTTATTTTTTGAATATTCAATGATCTCTGAACTTATTGGCCTCCCCAACGGGTGCGCCACCTCTGCTGCCTTAACACCTCAGAACTTTGGTGTTGTTGACCTCACACACTACTTTGCCACCCACAAGCCTGCAGTGGTGTTCTTTTAGATGGATTGCATGCAATTCTGTGACCAGAGCATCACCAAGACTGAAGTCTTCTCCTTCCAGAAGGAGGAGGTTGGTGGTGTTCTCAGCCTCCAGCTTGGCCTTGATGCTCTGCAGGGCCTCCTACTCCTGGGCCTGGCGCTGCCCCTCGGCCCTGGCCTGGGCCAGGTCTGTCTCCAGGACCAGCAGGACCCCATTGAGCTGTTCCATCTGATGGCATAGCACATCTCCACCTCCACCAGGATGTTCTCCTCCACTCTGGCCTTCAGATTCCTCATCCAGTCCAGGTCAGCCTCGAAGGCCTGGTCTGTACATCTCAGCTCTTTGAATGTCATTGTTGTGGGGTCAAACCCTGGCTTCAAAATAAGACCACCAGAAGTTGATGATTGATTAAAAAAAGCAGGCAAGGCTGAAACTGGTTTGGCTCAATGGATAGAGTGTCGGCCTGTGGACTGAGGAGTCCCAGGTTCGATTCTGGTCAAGGGCATGTACTGTGGTTGCGGGCACATCCCCAGTGGGGGGTGTGTAGGAGGCAGCTGATCGATGATTCTCTCACTTTGATGTTTCTAACTCTCTATCCCTCTCTCTTCCACTCTGTAAAAAAATCAATAAAGTATATATAAAAAAAAAAAAAAAAAAAAAAAAAAAAAAAAAGCAGGCAAGGATTTATTGAAAAACTGGCCAGGATGGCCATGAGAGCACCACAAGCAGGTGGGCTGCACTGTTCCAGGTGTAGGCAAGTCTTTTTAATGGTTCAAATCACAGGAATTTTCCTTTGTTCTAAATTCTCATGGCTGGGAACATTGGAATGTGGCCCTAATACAGAAGCAGAACTCAGAGGTTAATCTCTAAAGGTTATCTATAGTTTTTACCCCCGGAGCTACTGAGTCAGTGGGAATCAATCTCCTGTAACTACCCTATTGTTTAAGCAGAGAAGCAAAGGTCAAAGTCAGAATAGTAAGGTTAAAATTCAAACAGCAGTTTTTACCAAAGTATGGTTGCTACCATATTTCATCATCTCAGCGGCTCATCTGTGAGGTGACCACTGTGGTGCTCTCCTCAGTCTGCTGGGACCAGTACTTGTCTAACTCTTCTGGGTTCTTCTGAGCCAGCACATCACACTGGGCCCAGATGTCTGTCATGATCTTGCTGAGGTCCTGATATTTGGGGGCATCCAACTCCACAGTCAACCCAAAATCGGCAATCTGGTTTTGTAGACCATTTATTTACTCCCTCCCTGTGGTTCTTCTGCATGAAGAGCTGCTCCTCCTTGAGAGCCTTGATGTCTGTCTCTAGCCACAGCTGAATGATATTGGTGTCATCAATGACCTTTCAGAGCCCGTTAGTCACTCTCCATGGACTGGCAATGGCCAGCTCCGTGTCATATTTGACTCTGAAGTCATCAGCAGCAAGACGGGCTTTGTCAATGTACAGAACGATATGGGCATTGCCCACAGAACTTACAAAGTCCTAAGCCCTCCAGTCCTCAATGATCTTAAAATAATGCCCCCAGCCTGTGACATGGGGTCCCTTCTTCTCCAGGTATTCCCATATGTCACTCTCCAGTCTCCAATTATCAGCCTCCAGGCTCCTTGGCCTCTCCAAGTAAGAGGTCATTCAGGCATTACATTGTCTCCTTCTCACTGGATGTCCCCTATGCCTGCCGGATACCCAGCCCTCCCTGCAGCCAAGCTCCTTGACCTCCCGCCAGCCCGTACACTGGTGGAGATCAGAAAGCCTGAGCCCCCAGCACCTGCACACATGCTGGCCTTGCTGCTATCCTGTGGGGCCTGGAGCGTGGATGACTGCAAGGATCCCAGGGTCCAGCAGTCTGTGGAGACACTGGAACAAGTGCTGAAGTTCATGTTGTTCAGGGAGGAAGGCAAGGGGCTAAGACTCAGGTTTGAGCCACAGTGAAAAGGCTATTAGACTTTTCAGTGCTTTTTAAAAAAAATTATATTGTGAAATAATTTTAGTTTTAAGAAAAATTTGCAAAAATAGCATAAAGAATTCCCATATACCCTTCTAAGAGATCTTGTAAATGTTAACATTTCCCCACGCTTGCTTTGTCATTCTCCCTCTCACTGTTTTAAGTCACTCAATCCTGTGTATGAGTTCACATGTTTTCTTTACAAGCGCTTTCTTCATGTGAACCAGGATGTTCTCTATGGTACTTATTTCCTACAATTTACAGCTCAGCATTAAACACACATACACACTTATAATTCATCCAAGGGATACACACAAATGGTCAAAAGACAAAATAGAAAAGATGTTCTTTCGATGGAAAGCCACAGTTCCACCCTCAGCTCTGCTTTTCAGAGGCAACAGCTTCTAAACAGTCTTTGTTGCTTTGGGTTCTTCTCAAACCTGCACATCCCTTATGGATCTGCTTCTACTTCTGCTTTTTACTAATCAACTTTGGACATTTAGCTTTAACCTTCTACTATGACAGACACGAATGTAGCCCATGTACTCCCTCTTTGCCATAGTGACATCACTATTAGTTCTTCTACTGATCCCCTCTGCATATTCAATCATACTAAGTCTCAATTTTCATTCCAGCCTCCATAGAAAGTGAACTGATCTCCCCACTGTAAGCAGAGGGGATTAGCACTCGAATTCCTTCCCCTCACCTAAAGGCTGTTCCCTTACTTTCACACAATCCATTTATATAATAATATTTTCATTCTGTTCTATAACCACCCTTCTAATGTCCATCATTTGTCCATGAGTTCATCCTACATGATGGAGAACTAGTAAGAACTAAATTTCCATGACTATGTGCCAGGGCAAGCAGCATGCTAGGAGTCTTCACCAGGGCCAGGATCACAACCACCTGTCACTTAGTGGAGAACCTTCTTCGTGTCAAATGGAAATGGGGATTCTATCTTTTCTCTCCACCAAATCCCTTAACCAATCTGCATGTTTTCCCCATTTCTTGCTACTTCCTGGTCAGCCATTGTCCTGGCATCACCTGTTTTTGTGTCTGGCTTTCTCCTTCCTCCTCAGGCCTTGAGGGCATCCAGAAACCCTTCAAGTTTCAGAATGTGCTGCTCTGCTTCTCCCTAGAAAACGTGCTGCTCCCTTTCTTTATTTTATTTTATATTTTTTAAAATATATTTTATTGATTTTTTACAGAGAAGAGGAGAGAAGGATAGAGAGCTAGAAATGTCGATGAGAGAGAAACATCGAACAGCTGCCTCTTTACACCCCCTACCGGGGATGTGCCTGCAACCCATGTACCGGAATCGAACCTGGGACCTTTCAGTCCACAGACCGACTACCACTGAGCCAAACCGGTTTCGGCTGCTCCCTTTCTTGAGAGCAGCCTCCTATTTTAATTAGTTACCAAGAATAAAACAAGTTCAGGAGATTTTATATAAATTCTAGATTTGTCTTCTACTGAAAAATTACAAGATTGGACTGGAATGCTGCAGCAATGCATATGCTGTAGAGCCACAGTTCTAGCTCTCTTCCTCTCGCCTGTCTGGATTCCGTGGGAAGGAGTTCCCAGCACTTGAAAGAGACTTGCACTTAATTTTCTTGGCTCCAACCACACCTCTCGCCCCTGACCCGAAGCCTCTGCCAGGTTCCACAAGGCAGACTGCCTCCTCTGGTCTGCAGCCCCTCCTGGTGTTTTCTCCCTTGCTACTTACTCAGTGTGTGGCCTAGACCAGAACAGCCTCCGTGGCATCACCCGGGAGCTTGTAGATGCAGAACCTCTTGCCTACCCTGAACCTCCTGAATCATATATTCTGCAGCTTAATGAGATTTCTTGGTGATTCTAGGCCAATTAAGACACAAACTGGTCTAGAGAACAGTTTTCCTGCCTTGCTTCATTGGGCATCTTTCCTCCAACCCTAAATGTAATAATTCTCTCATGCATGGATGTCCCTCACCCTTTTCACTTCATTATCAATTTTGTGAATGTGTTTGCTTTCTATTTCCATTTCTTTTCCTATTACTTGATGGGATCTCTAGAGGCAAACGGTTCTTTGTGGTCAATAATTCAGCAACTTGACAAGTTTCAGACACAAGTGTTAGAACAGTAGAGCAATAAAAATGTTTGCCATGCCCTGTGTTTGTTTTGTTTGTTTGTATTTTACAGCTATCCTCTCAACAAGCGCACGGGTGTGAGGGATTTAACAGATGTTTATGATCTTGATGGGACAATTCTTCATGTGGGAGTCACCTGGTGCCCAGGGGTTGATTACTTTACACCCGGAAAACAGCAGAGACACTGCTGCCTGGAAGACTGGCGGCCACCATTCTGCCAGAAACAACAGCAGCAAAGAATCCAATTGGAAATTGCAACTGTGGGGAGGAAGAAAGTTTTCTCTACTCGAAAGGTTCTTTTTGCTGGACTGGTAATCAAACACACATGACACGGGTTAGAGAGAGAAAATAACCACATTTAATATCTACGCATGTATGGGAACCTGCCCTTACACCAGGGAGTCAGAGATTCCACATGCGTGAGAAGTTGAGAGACAGAAAGGGGAAATGAGGAAGCTGTGACTTTCTTTTTTTTTTTTTTTAATATATTTTATTAATTTTTTACAGAGAGGAAGAGAGAGGGATAGAGAGTTAGAGACATTGATGAGAGAGAATCATCGATCATCTGCCTTCTGCACACCCCTGACTGGGGATGTGCCCGCAACCAAGGTACATGCCCTTGACCGGAATTGAACCTGGGACCCTTCAGTCCGTAGGCCAACGCTCTATCCACTGAGCCAAACCGGTTTCAGCAGAAAGCTGTGACTTTCTGAGCTAGGGCTGAGGTAAGGCACCTGGAGGCTTTAGAACAGTGTTTCCCAAACTTCTCTCATGATGAGAATCACCTGGTGGAGTTGTTAAAACACAGATTCCTGAATCCCAACTAAGAAGTGCTAAACTAGAATTTTTGAGAACATATAGGTAAAATTGCATACCTAACTTAGTGCTCTGTATATAAAATCTGTCTTAGAGCACTAGTTAAGTATACAATTTTACCTATATGTTCCCAAAAATTCTAGTTTAGCACTTCTTAGTTGGGATTCAAGAATCTGTGTTTTAACAACTCCACCAGGTGATTCTCATCATGAGAGAAGTTTGGGAAACACTGCTTTAGAAGGTCATTGCAAGGAGAGCACACGTTTGGTAATTAGTAGTTTGCCCTGCCCTATAGATAGATTATCTCTGAGAGAGAATCATTATCAGACTTGAACCTGGGATCCATTAATACCCTATTATGAGCAAGGCCTCTAACTCACATTCCTCGATCAGTGTTTCCCAAACTTCTCTCTTGATGAGAATCACCTGGTGGAGTTGTTCAACTACAGATTCCTGAATCCCAACTAAGAAGTGCTGAACTAGAATTTTTGGAAACATACAGGTAAAATCTGTCTTAGCTTAGAGCACTAGTTAAGTATACAATTTTACCTGTATGTTCCCAAAAATTCTAGTTCAGCACTTCTTAGTTGGGATTCAGGAATCTATAGTTGAACAACTCCACCAGGTGATTCCCATCATGAGAGAAGTTTGGGAAACACTGCTCTATCAGGGGTCCTCAAACTTTTTAAAGTGGGGGCCAGATCACGGTCCCTCAGAGAGCTGGAGGGCCGGACTATATGAACTACTAATTCCTACTGTAACACCTCGGCTGCGCTCACTGCCCAAAAAACCTGGCGGGCAGGATCAGACTCCTCTGGGGGCTGCATGTGGCCCTCGGGCCGTAGTTTGAAGACCCCTGCGTCTAGATAGTTAAATTTCTCTTGAGTCCGCAGGGTCCAGTTGCCTGTAGCTCAAAATAATCTGCATATCACCAAGGTACATCCTGGGGTGGCTCTTCCTGAATGTCTCCCTATACAACGAAGACCACAGGAGTGGAACAGTGTAGCAGAGCCGCACAAAACCAAGTTTCTTTGTTATTCTGGATGTGTTCTTATTTTTAGCATCACAACTGCTACTGCACAGTTGTCCCAGCCAGTCATCCAAGTATTTGTGGAAATTAACTGCAGTGTTATGAATGCTTCACAGATGGGTGAATCAAAGCTGATGAGAAAACAAACTGGTTCTGATCTTGTCACCATTTTTGGAGAGGAGTTTTATCTGGCTGAAAATAAGTATTTTCCATCAGAAACTACTATATACATAGAAAAAACATGTTTGGGTTTTTGTTTTGTTTTGTTTTTTTTTCTGCTAGAAACTGAATACCCAACCGAAAGTGGTTTGAACGATGGCTCTCCAAATTTCCTGCACTTTGGCATTGCGTGGGAAACCTGGCTTCCACCTGGTGAGATCTGATTTTGTTGGTCTGGGATGTGGCCGAGGCGTTGAGAGGGATTCTCAGGTGCAACCGAGGTTGAGAACCACAGCTTACACGATGCAGACGCTGACTGTTCCGCTCAACCAGAGGTCTGCTGGCGATGGGGTGGCGATATTGTAGGCATGGCTCGGGACTCAGTAATGTCATCAAGGACACAGGCTCTTCAACTTTCTCCTTATTCTCAACATGTCAGTGTCTCCACTCTCAGACACAGATGGCTGTTTAGCTCCAAGCATGAAGTGTTAAACACAACAGGGGAAGTGGGATAAAAACCGTCTCCTCTCACTTCTCTTTGTCAGTGAAAAACACTTTCTAGAAATCCACACCCCTACCTCATGCTGGAAATGTCTCCTTTATTTCATTGGCTAGAACACAGCCACCCATGGACCAGCTGCTGGCAAAGAAGCATGGCTAATTACAATTAGCATGTTGCTTTTATAAAACAAAATAAAGGTTCCATTAAATTAAATAATAAGAGGAGCCCTAGCTGGTTTGGCTCAGTGGCTAGAGTGTCAGCTTATGGACTGAGTCTAATCAAGGGCACATGTTCAGGTTGCAGGCTCAATCCCCTGTTGGAAGCAGCCAATCAATGATTCTCTTTCATCCTTGGTGTTTTTCTCTCTCTCTCTCTCACTCCCCCTTCCTCTCTGAAATCAATAAAAATATATTGAATGAATGAATGAATGAATGAATGAATAAGTAAATAGAGGGGAATGGCTGTTCAGTGGGCAACCAATAGCATCTGTCTCTGTAATCTTGTTATCCAAAATAAATTAGTAATAAACTCATCATTAACTTGTGGGATACCTCCAGGCTCCACTGGACCTGAAAACATTTATTCTTTTTGGAGCAGTTCTAACTATTTATAAGAGTATGATTTTGTGACTTTATTTTTTTTTATTTTTTTTAAATATATTTTTATTGATTTTGTACAGAAAGGAAGGGAGAGAGATAGAGAGTTAGAAACATCGATGAGAGAGAGTCATCGATCAGCTGCCTCTTGCACACCCCCTACCGGGGATATGCCCGCAACCAAGGTACATGCCCTTGACCGGAATCGAAACCAGGACCTTTCAGTCCCCAAGCTGACGCTCTATCCATTGAGCCAAACCGGTTTCGGCTGATTTTGTGACTTTAATTTTTTTTCCCCTTAGAGGTCTTCCTAAGAACAAAGAGAAAATTTAATTTAAAAAATATATATATTATTGATTTTTTACAGAGAGGAAGGAGAGACATAGAAAACTAGAAACATTGATCAGCTGCCTCCTGCACACCCCCTACTGGGGATGTGCCCGTAACCAAGGTACATGCCCTTGACCAGAATCGAACCTGGGACCTTTCAGTCCGAAGGGCTCTGTAGAGGGCCACCTGAGAAGGCACATGGACATTCTTTAAATTGTTAGCTTAGCCCGAGGCACTGGTAGAGTACCTTTGTCCACGTGTCAGCAGGGACAGGTTTAGATATGTAAATCCAGTAATGCTAGGGACTAGTTAAGAATGCAAATAAACTCCTTTGACCCTATAAAATAAACCTGCTGCGTGGTTCAGTGCTTGCTGCCTCTCCATTAGAGAGTATGGCGCCCACCTAGCATCCAGCTTGATGAATCTATTTCTGCCTCTTGGTCTCTTCTTTCTTTCTGTAATTTCTTAATCCCCAGCTCCTCCACTCAGGAACCTGACTGTTTCCTTTTCCATGATGGAGATGGAGACGGAAAACAGAGAAACAGCTCTACCCACTAAGCCAAACCAGTTTTGGCAGAAATTTAATTTAAAAATAGGATAAAAATCATTCTATCTTGATGATTAACATGTGGCTCTATTGACACTTTTATAAATCCATCTAAGATACATTATGGGAGCTTACTGATCTTATTTTTCCTTTTTCATGCTTTCATTGCCATTTCATCACTTATCATATTCTTCCATTTCCCCCCAGCTTCATTTTAAAGAGGAATAATTAAATAATGAGAACATTAAAAATAACTGAATCACCTAAAAGGGTGATGCAATGGTAAACACACACACACACACACACACACACACACACACCAACCACATTGTTATCCTTCAGTTTTCTTATTGCACCGCCCAAAGTATTGCATCCTTTTTCAAGAGGGAATAAAAGACTTGAGAAACTATTTTCATAGTTTGCTTTAAGGTTTCATAGGACAAGCTAAGAATTTAGAATTTTTCATTTTCCATCCATCCAAACTGACAGGATGATATTTCAGAATTATTAGATGAATCAGATGATAAATGCAAAGAGACAGATACCAACACTCTAGACTCTAATAATGAGGATGGAGGATGGAATTACTCATATAAATGAAACCTGATTGTAAGTTTTCAGATGCTATTGTAGATGAATTTTCTCAGACCCACGAATCAATGAGTGGTCCATGTATTTCTATGGAAAAAAGAAAATGTGGTACTTTTTATCCTTTTACTCATTCAACAGGAAGCACATCATCACCCAATATTTTTGGCAAGAACCTGGACCATCTTGTTTTGTTAAGAAAAAAAAAAAAGCATAATGGTATTCTTTAATCTTTCTTTTATTGTTTGTGCACCAGTATTGATTTGAAGGTTTGTTGTGTTTAAATTCTTCTTAACACTTCTAATAAAACGTTTTTCTTACCATCCCTATATTCTTTTAGAAATTAATCACGAAATAAATTTCAAACTGGTGATGAGTATTTCTCTTTATATTGACAAAGGTCACTCAGATTACCCAGCTGTGGGCTCAGGATCCTTTATCAGTGTCAACAAGAGAAGTACATCGCTTACCTTGTTTAGGAGAGGCACTATGCCATGCTCTGAAGATAAAAAAAGAAGAAGAAGAAGAAGAAGAAGAAGAAGAAGAAGAAGAAGAAGAAGAAGAAGAAGAAGAAGAAGAAGAAGAAAAACAAAACAAACAAAAAAAAAACAGGCCTGCTCTTGGAGAGCTTATAACCCAGTTGTGATTCAGGAATATCACTTTTCTCCCATCAGCTATAAATGCCACATTAGAGTTTTTCATTGCCAGTTGCAGGATCCCCCTAACTGATTCTGTGTCTGTTGTCCATTTACCCCCAGCTTTCCCCAGTGTTAACATCTTACACAACTATAGTGGGATGTCAAAACCAAGAAATGGACATTGGAACAATCTATACAACATACTCAGATTTTACTAGTACAGACAAACTTCTGTGTGTGCGTATGTGTTTGTGTATAGTTCTATACAATGTTATCCCTTGTAAAGCCTTATGAAACCACCACCATAATCAAGATACTCAACTGTACTATCACAAGACTTGCTCTTCTCGCCTTTATAGTCATATTGATTCCCCTCCCCATCTTTAACTCTGGTAACCACTAATCTTTTCCCCAACTCTGTATTATTTCATGAACATTACATGAATGGAATCATGCAGTGGAATGGAATCAAAACATCCTTTTGATTGGATTTTGGCACTCAGTGTAACTTCCTTGAAGTTAATCCAACTTGTTGGGTGTATCGAGTTTGTTCCTTTTTATTGCTCAGTCGTACACTATGGTGTAAATGTGCCACGGCCTGTTTCACCATCTAGCTCTTGAGGGACATTTGGGTAGTTTTCCAGTTTGGAGCTAATAAGAGTAAGGCTACCATGAACAGTCGTGTACAACAAGTTCCTGTGTGAAAATAAATTTTTATTCATCTGGGATAAGTGCCTAAGAGGGCAACTGCTGGTTATATGGTAAGTTCATTACAGGTTTTTTTAAAAAGCTGCCAAACTATTTTCTAGAGTGACCGTACCATCTTACATTCCCAGCAATAAGAGTGATCTGGTTTCTCTGCATCCTCACTTGCACTTGGTGGTATCACTATTTTTCATTTTAGCTGCTATGATAGGTATATAGTGATATCTCACTGCAGTGTAATTTGCATTTCTTTAATGGGAAAAAAACTTCAGAACATCTTTTCATGTGTTAATTTGCCATCTGTATATCTTTAGTAAAATGTCTGGGTTGTGCACATTTTCTAATTAGACTATCCGTTTTATTGTTTAATACTGAGTTTAAGAGTTCTTTATTCTAAATATACCCAGTTACTATTTTTTTTTAAATTATAGTTGGCATACCCAGCTATTTTTAATCAGCTGCTATAACATTTAATTTAAGGGTCAAATGATGTCATGAAAAGTCTCTATCTCATTGAACCATATTAATACTCCTCCCTCTTGAGCAAAACCAGCTATATCAACTCCCATCCAGCTGTCTTCGAAGAGGAACTCTGTGAGGGCCAGTTCCAAGCCTGGGCAAAACATTTTATTTTTGCAAAGCAGTTTATTTGCCTTTAATCTGCTCCGCACTATTCTTTAAGGATTAGAGTCCAGCTCTTCGTCCTCTGAGAAGAGGTCGTGTCATCAGAGTCTTGAACGTGGCTGATGTTGACAACTTTTCTGTTTTTAATTTTCCCCATTTTCACTGGACGGGTTTTCTTGCTCATTCATTTCTCTGCTTCCCCTTCTATGGCCACAGCACTCACTTCTACATGCCTGCACAGCTCAGTCCCTCAGATTAACTGATTCTGCTTCTGTTGTCCATTTCCAAAGCTGGGAGAGAGCCTGGACTTCGAGTGCACCTGGGAAAGTGATGGCAGGGAGCATGTGGCTCTCCTGGGGATGTGGCCTATGCGGTTCTCTGAAGAGAAGGCATGAACATGAAATTACTGTCACCTGTATTAGAAGGACCCCAGGGAACAGAAAGCCAGGAGAGATGAAGGGGTCCTCAGAGCCACAGCTCCAGTGGGAGAGGCAGGAAATAAACCAGCTCCAAAGCTCACACTGTGTTGACTATGGCATTCACCTCACCAAAAACCTGGATTTCTTGGTGAGGAATTAAGTATCCATGATTACAAAAGAGAGACACATAAATTCCAATAGAAAACCATACCAGGAGAAAACAGAAGACATAAATCTATTAAGTGAAATACTATTTATAATTAAAAGAACAACAGCGTTACTATCTTTTAACAAGTTTGGCAGTAGTTTAAATTTATGCTTATATTATCCTCCTTAAAAAAATACTGAACTGTAAAAAAAAAAAAAATACTTTAGTGTGTTTATGAGCCCTTGGTTGGCATGGCTTAGTGACATACAAAGTTAACTCCATAAAGTGATAGGAAAAAACAGAATGGCCCAAATCCCTTTGAGAGTGTTATGCAAGAACACTCTCATTTTGTCCTTTAATCAGAATGAACTAACTTTCTAATGTTAAGACATGGCATTTTAGGATTGAGTGAATGGGGTAACTAATAGTACCTTCTTAAATGCAATCTTGGATCTTATCTGCTAAAATTTTTACTTATGAGTTTCTGTCTATATTTATGAGTGAGACTGGCTTATAATATTCCTTCTTGAACCAACCCTGTCAGGTTCTGATATTGAGATTATGACAGCTGCCATCTTCAATAATGTGTATAAAATTGGGATTTTTACTTGACTCTAAATTCATTTAGCCTGGTGTTTTCTTTTTGAGAAGAATTCTAAATATAGACTAACTTAAATTAGATTTTCTATTTCTTTTAATTGGGTCAACTTTATAGAGACATAATTCACATATCATACTTAACATATCATTAGCATATTACGCTTGATTGGTTATTCAGTTCTGCTATTCGTTCTATTTGCATATTATCCTTTTATTATATAGGATGGTGCTCTGAAGAGTCATGTACAGAATATTTTATGGAAATATTGGGTCATATAACTGTTCAACATTTTGAGGAACTACCAAACCAACAGTTTATATTCTGACCAGCAATGTCTAAGGGTTCTGGTTTCTCCACATCCTTGTCAACATTTATTATTGTCTATCTTTTCCATTATAGCCATCCTAGTGGGCACAAAGTGATTACTGCTTTGTAGGTGCTTTTTGGCCATTTGTGCTATCTCCTCTTTGGAGAAACGCCTATTCAAGTCCTTGGCACATTTTTTAATTGGGCGATATGTCCTTTTACTATTGAGATGCAAGAGTTATTTTCATATTCTAAATACAAGTGCCTTATCTGATATGACTTGCAAATAATTTTTCCCATTGTGTGGGTTGTCTTTTTTCCTTGTTAGTGTTCCCTGAAGCAGAAACTTTTATTAATTTTGATGTTGGCTTCATCTAGTGTGTGTGTGTGTGTGTGTGTGTGTGTGTGTGTGTGTGTGTGTTTTGGACTGTGCTTTTGATTATATATAAGAAACCATTTCTTAATCCAAGGTCAAAGATTTATGCCTATGTTTTCTTCTAAGACTTTTATAGTTTTAGTTCCTATATTTAGGTCTTAATTCATTTGGGATTGATATGTTATGATATAGGGGTCCTATTTCTTTTCTTTTTTTCTTTTTTGCATGTATCCAGTTATCCCAGAGCCATTTATCATTATGGATTCTTTCTCCATTGAAATATCCTGGCCACCTTGTCAAAAATCAGGTGACTAAATGTGAGTTTACTTCTGGACTCTCACTTCTCATGCCAGCATTTCACTATCTTGATTATTATAATTTCATAGTAAGTTTTGAAACTGGGAAGTGTGAATCCTCCAACTTGTGCTTTTTCAAAATTGTTTTGCCTATTCTGGGTCCCTTGAATTTCTATATGAATTTTAGGATCAGCTTGTCATTTTCTGCTAAGAAGGCTGCTGGAGTTTTGATAGGGACTGCATTGAAGCTGTAGGTTAATTGGGGAGTATTTCCATCTTCACAATATTAAGTTTTCTGACCCATATACATGAGATGTCTTTGCATTTATGTAGGTCTTCTTTTATGTCTTTCAACATGCTTAGTAGTTCAAAGTGTAAGTTTTATACTTATTCATTAAATTTATTCCTAAGTATTTTAGTCTTTTTGTTGTTCTGAGTGTTTTAATAAGCTCTGCTTTTGTAAGTACTTGTTCATTTCATGAAAATTTTTCAATCTGTCATGAAATTATTTAAAAGTCTTGAATTAGTCAGTGTTCAACCAAAGAAACAGAACTAGTATAAGATATCTTAGAAGCTCGATGCACAAAGATTCGTGCAAGAATGGGCCTTCCTTCCCGTGGCTGCAGGCACCACCTTCGCTCTGGCCAGAGCTGCCTTTCCACCTTCCCACACTGCCCAGAGGCCTGGAGCAGCTGGGGTAGTTTGGAATGCCTGCATCCTGCCCGCCCTGACCAATGGGCCCCTGCGTATGCAAATTAACACACCATCTTTGTTAAGGTTAATTTGCATACTCATTCCTGATTGGCTGATGGGTATTGCGAAGGTGCGTTCAATTAGCATGTTACTCTTTTATTAGTGTAGATATTAAGAGATTTATTAGAAGGAATTGACACACAATGGTGGAGGCTGGATGATGAGTCTAAAATTCTAAACCAGTGACATTCAGGAAGGGCAGGCTGGGTATCTCAGGCATGAGCTGAAACTGCTGTTCACACATATAATGTCTTCTCCCTCAGGGAAGCCTCAGTTCTGCTCTTAAGGGCTTAAGTTGATTGAATCAGGCCCACACATATTACCTAGGACCGTGGTCAGCAAACTACGGCTCACAAGCCACATGCAGCTCTTTGGCCCCTTGAGTGTGGCTCTTCCACAAAATACCACAGCCTGGGCGAGTCTATTTTGAAGAAGTGGCGTTAGAAGAAGTTTAAGTTTAAAAAATTTGGCTCTCACCTAAACTGGTTTGGCTCAGTGGTAGAGCGTCGGTCTGCGGACTGAAAGGTCCCGGGTTCGATTCCAGTCAGGGGCATGTACGTTGCTTGTGGGCACATCCCCGGTAGGGGGTGTGCAAGAGGCAGCTGGTCGATGTTTCTCTCTCATAGACGTTTCTAGCTCTCTCTCTCTCTCCCTTCCTCTCTGTAAAAAATCAATAAAATATATATTTTTTTTAAATTTTGGCTCTCAAAAGAAATTTCAATCGTTGTACTGTTGATATTTGGCTCTGTTGACTAACGAGTTTGCCGACCACTGACCTAGGATAACCTCACTTAAAGCCAATTGATTATGGATTTTAACACAATCTATAAAATCCCTTCATAGCAATCCACAGGTTAGAGATTGACTAAATAATTGCCAATGGAAGCCTCATCTGTTGACACATAAACCTGACCATCATCAGCTTTTTACCTTTTTAAAATCTGTACCATTTGTAGTTAATAAATTCCTTGGCATCCTTAATATCACTATTTGTGTGTTTTTATCACGATTAATCTTGCCAGATATTTTCCTAATTTATTAATGTGTCAAAAAAAAACTTTTGACTTTGTGATTCCATTATGTTTCTTTTTTTTAAAAAAAAAATATTTTTATTGATTTCAGAGAGCAAGCAAGAGAGATAGAAACATCAATGCTGAGAGAGTATTGATTGGCTGCTCCTGCACACCTCACACTGGGGATTGAGCCTGCAAACTGGGCATGTGCCCTGACTGGGAATGAAACCATGACCTATTGACTCGTGTGTCAACATTTAACCACTGAGCCATGCCGTTTGAGCCATGTTTATTTTCTATTGTATCAGTTTTTGCCCTTTACCATTCAGTCCCAGAGCGTAGAACTTGGCACTAACCACAAGCAAACCTCCAGGGGGAAAAAGGCCACACTTTAAACTGTAGGCTTGAGTTATTTTTTGTTATTTAATATTTTTAAATTGATTTTTAAAGCACAGAAAGAGAGAGACATCAATGTGAGAGAAAAACATCGATCATCGGCTGCCTCCTGTATGCTCACTACTAGGGATTGAGCACACAACCCAGATCGAACCAGCAACCCCTCGGTGCATGGCATAATACCCAACCGAGCCAGAGTGAGCTGTTCTTTTTAAACATCTCTATGGAATACTAAGTAGGGTGGGGGTGGAATGCACAGAAAAAAGCAATAATGACATGCACCAAATGTTAACAGTGGTTATCTCTGTGTATTAGAATTGGGGATGATGTTTTTCCTCATTCTTTCCTGTATTAAAAAGTAGGTACTACTTCACTGATTTTACATTGAGGGTATGGGGGAGCTAAAGAGCACTTTGGGGAAAATTTTTAATATGAAACATGTTAGGCAACAATATTGTGTTAAATTTCTTGAACATAAACATACAGTATCCCCATAAAAGACTATGTTCCTAGGGGATACCTGAGGGGTGAAGTATCATCACACATATTTCAAATGGTTCAAGAAAGACATTGTTTATAAAGCATACATGGGAATATGTCAACAATAAGTCAATCTAGATAAAGGGAATACCTGTATTCATTGTACTATCTGAAATTTGCTGTAGATCTTTTATATATGAAAGGTTAAGCGACCGTCCGACCGGTAGCTATGACTCACACGGACTACCAGGAGGCAGATACTCAACGCAGGAGCTGCCGAGCTGTGGTGCCTTGGCAGCAGTGCTTCTCAGGTGATGCATTCTGGAACCAGAGAGGAGGGAACCCATTCCAGCATTCATCACCTGCGAACCACCCTCTTGCAATCCGGGACTCCTCGGAGGGTGACAGAGAGCTAGTTTCAGCCCGATCCCCACAGGCCAGGCCAAGGGACCCCATCTTCCAGGGGATCCCACTCACTCCACAGACGCCTTTCGAGCTGCAGCGATACCCCAGTGTAGCTGGCCGGGGAGTGGCCACAAGAGGTTGGTTCCAGGGTGTGTCTGGCCTGTCTCACTCAGTCCCACCCCGCCAACCACCTTCTAATTAATTTCCTTTCAATGTGCACAAATCCGTGCACTGGGGCACTAGTCTATATATATAAAAGGCTAATGTTAAGTGTCCCTCCGGCCATTCAACCGGTCACTATGATGCACACCACCATCAGAGGGCAGATGCTCAACGCAGGAGCTGCTATAACATGCACTGGCCATTTACAAAGAAATGACACCGCAGACCAGGTGCCAACAGTCCAACACTAGTCTTCCTCCAAGTGGGACACATGCCCCACCACCACCCTGGAGCAACATCCCACCAAATTGCAGCCAACACTGCCGAGACCCCATGGAGCAAAATGTGGCCCACAACCCAGCCCAGCCCTGAAACGGTAGCTGTGGGTGCCGGGTAATGACATCAGGTAGCAACGCCCGGCTTCCTCTCCTAGCAACTAGCATCCTTGGAGTGTCTTCAGCCCAGGAACATGACTTGCTTTATAGTCAGGTGCAAACATTTTACACTTTAACCAAATATCTGTGAAGTGTTTTCATGTGCCTCATCTCATTTGATCCTCACAGAAGTCCTGGAGTGGACAGATAGGAGATTCAATGGAATCCTATTTTCTCTTCATTAGCCAGAAAATAGAGACTTAGAAAGTTTAGAATTTGACCAACTGAAAAGAAGAAATGGTGGAACTTGAAAATGACTTCAGATTTTCTCACTGCGCAGAATATAGTCAAACACTGCTAGTTAAATATTTCACCCTTTGTTCTCCCTGTGTGATCTACAATAACAATCTGCTTTGTGTTGATATTTACTGCTGTGTTACTGACAATTACCTGAAAGAGAAGTTGGGGTGCTTCACTGGGCTGGAAAAAGTTTAGCTAAATCAGAAAGCAGGTCTAATTAAGCAAGTTTAGCTATATATATAAAGCTCTCGCTGGCGCCAATTGCATGCATGTTTCCATCTGTCATTGTTGATCATGAATTTGGTTGACACTTCTATTATAGAGAAAGGGTGAATAGCAATATTAAAATATTTCTTCTAATTAATTTCTTTTCAATGTGCATGAATTTGTGCACTGGGCCACTAGTTTAGAAATTTAAAAGGGGGGGGGGGATTACATCTAAAGTAATGAGAAATATGCAAATTGACCATACCTCTGCAATGTCCACCAGCCAATCAGGAGTATGCAAATTAACCCAACAAAGATGGCGGGTTAATTTGCATACACAGACGCAGAGTGGCTGGGGGTGGGGTGGCCACTTGCGTGCACATCGACACTAAGCAGCCTGCATCCCAGGGACAGGTGTCCTCAGGAGCCAGGCCACTCTGAGCCTGTAGGTCCACACGTAGGCCCGGAGCAGCTGGGGTCCCGGAACAACTCCCAGCCACTCCAGGCCTACGCACACAGGTGTGGAGCATTCGGGGAAGGGGAAGGAACAGCTGTTCCCACCCTGCAGCCACTTACATGTGCACCAGCACCAAGCAGCCTGCATCCCGGGGACAGGAATCCTCGGAAGCCAGACTGCTCTGAGCCTGTAGGCCTGTGCATAGGCCAGAGCGGTTGGGGTCCTGGAATGGCCCCCAGACAGACTTATGCGCGCAGGTGTGGAGCAGTTGGGGGCAGGAACATTCCTAGGACCCAGGTGTTCTGAGCCAGCACACGCAAGCGGCCAGGGGCAGGGTGGGAACGTCTCCTGCAGTGAGCACGCGAGCAGAAAGCAGGGCCCTGCTTGCCTCTGGCCCTGGCGGCTAAGAGCAAGCAGGCCGCCACAGAGAGCAGACACCAGGGCCTGCAGTGGCATCAAGCAGGCAGGTCCACAGAGAGAGAGAACCACGGGGAGCAGGCCTAAGCCCTCAGTAGACATCCCCTGAGGGCTCCCAGATTGGAGAGGGTGCAGGTCGGGCTGAGAGACCCCCATGCATGAATTTCATGCACCCCTAGTCCTTCTATAATAAAGCAGCTGGAAAACAAAGAAGTCCACAAGACAACCAGCCACTGATTAAGATGCTTTCTACATGGATGGGTCTCATCCTTTTGTCTAAAGCACGTGTGTCAAACACAAGGCCCGCGGGCCAAATCCAGCCCGCCAGGCCTTGCAATGTGGCCCGCACCGCGCTGTCATCACTGCACTCCGCTGTCAGTTTATGACATTGTCAGTTTATGACTGTTCAGTAAACCATTCGGCCCGCGATTTAGGCTGGATTTTAGATTTTGGCCCCTTCTCTGATTGAGTTCGACACCCCTAGTCCATGTTCGTGGCAGTGGCTCACCACAGGCTGCTGCACCGATAGGAGAGGCTGTAGATTACCAGAGCTGGCAGATATAACCCAACGCTCACTCACGTGCTCTCTGGAATAATTAGATAATGCCCTTTTCATGAGTGTGAAGCTATAAAATGATCTCATCTTTGATAAGCTTTTGCTACTGGCAAATAAAATTAAGCCATGACAAATTTCTACAGCACATAATAAGCTCAGAATAGGCAGAATTACTGAAATCAAGATGGTGGGTAATAAATTATTTCCATTTTCTACATTAAGCACCAATTCCCTGAAACTTTTTTATTTTTTAAAAATATATTTTATTGATTTTCCACAGAGAGGAAGGGAGAGGGATAGAGAGCTAGAAACGTCCATGAGAGAGAAACATCGATCAGCTGCCTCCTGCACAACCCCTACTGGGGATGTACATGCCCTTGACCCGAATCGAACATGGGACCTTTCAATCCGCAGACCAACACTCTATCCACTGAGCCAAACCGGTTTCTCTATCCACTGAGCCAAACCGGTTTCAGCTGAAACTTTTTTTTTTTTTTTTTTTTTAAGAGGTTTAATCTTATACAGCAAAGGCATCAGGATAATGGTTTCTTGGTTTCAATGTTCTGATTTGTAAGTTAAACCAAACCAACAAAAAAACCTCCCTTCAGTCAAATAAAAGTAGAGGATGAAAAAAACCTTTTGCAAATCCTCGGTATTATCAGGTTCCTATGGATCTGAAATAGAATACTTAAGGATTATATCCTTAAGTATTATACACTGTGCACAATAAGCAAGTTGAGGCAATAAAAACAAAAAATGTATGTCTAGAAACATGCTTTCCAAAGTATTATAAATAAACCTTTACTTCAGGATCTTGAAATCAAATCGTACTCACCATCAAACCAAATGACAAAGCAAGATGAAATAGGCACTATGATGATAACAGCTGACATTTATATTCAATATTACTATGTGCCAAGAACCAAGTGCTTTTATCTCATTTAATTCTTACAACAATCCTATGAAGTAGATACTATTATTATACCCCTAGATGCCCAGTGCCCAAAATTTGTGCATGGGTAGGATCCCTAGGCCTGGCCAGTGACAAGGGCCAACTGGAGCCTTCCTTCCCCAGCTGCCAGTCAAGGCCTTCCTTTGTTCCATGTTGCCCCCTGGTGGTCAGTGCACGTTATAGCAAACAGTTGAACTGGTCTCCAGGTTGAACTTCAGAGGGGACACTTTGCATATTAGCTTTATATATCTATATCTATCTATATCTATCTATCTATCTATCTATCTATCTACCTACCTACCTACCTACCTACCTACCTAGATAGATAGATTATGAGATTTTATAGGTCAATGGACAAGGGCAAACTTACCCAAGGTTATTTAGCTGGTAGGTA
The DNA here is from genome assembly GCF_964339955.1 of Pipistrellus hanaki. Lineage (NCBI taxonomy): Eukaryota > Metazoa > Chordata > Mammalia > Chiroptera > Vespertilionidae > Pipistrellus > Pipistrellus hanaki. Next base: position 35,687,416 of record NC_140503.1, on the reverse strand, counting down.
TTGCAGTGGTTTTTCAAACCTGGTGTTATGTTTCCCAATACTAGATACTAATTAAAATATCAGAATTGTATTCCTTCCAAACCTCAATCATCACGAGATAAAGAATATCCTTTGGCTCCTATATATCAAATTTTTTAAAAAAATTTCTTTATTGATTAAGGTCATTGCCCCCCCCCCCCCTTGCCCTCACCCCCCTGTTGTCTATGTCCATTGGTTAGGCTTAGATGCATGCATATAAGTCCTTTGGTTGATCTCTCCCCCTTACCCCCACCCTCCCCTACCTTCCCTCTGAAGTTTGACAGTCTGATCGATGCTTCTGTCTCTGAATCTGTTTTTGTTCATCATATTTTGTTCCTTTCAACATATAAAACTATCCTCAATTTTGAACTACATGATTTTATTTTACTACTATTCACCCATCCCCACCCCTGTACCTTGCCCTCATTAACTGGCTGTATTTATATTAAGCTCTACTTAGAATAACAAAAAAACTATGAAATAATTAAGTCTTGTTTCTCAAAATAAAACAAACATTTTCTCTAATTTTTTAACTACTCTCTTATCAAGGCTTCAGACTTGCTCAGAAAAGTACCACTGATGCTCATAACCAGAGTACCTTACCAGGAGCACATCATGCTGGTGGCAGACTATCAAAACACTACCTTCAATTCTTCACTTTCATGTGTATGATGTATAGCAGGATGGGGCTGATGGAGTAAATGATGGCAATAAATAGAAAATATATTTTTAAAAAACATTTTTATCCCATGGAAATACAATGTTAAGGCCATAACAAGTTAAATATGAAAATGTAAAAGTTTTATTTAAAAAAAAACTAGGCTATGAGGATAATTAAAAGCCACATATGAAGAAATTTCCAAAACAAAACATCTCATCTACAGAAGTATTTACATGTTTAGGGCCCATATTAAAAACCATGGCCCCCTCAGTCCAGTATAGACAGGGAGCAGTCCCTGATAACCAAAAGAGGAAATCCCTACAAGGTATTTCAATGCTCAGGTTTTCAGACCTTGCAAATGGCCCTCTATTTGGGGGACAGAGCAATCTGTAGAAATGATAGTTTTTACACATCCCTGCTACCTCCACCATCAAACCAAATGACAGTGAAATAAGCCAATCAGAAAGACAAATACCATAGGATAAGGTAATCGTTTAGTTACCATGATCTTATAAAGGCAAACAATTTTCTTTAAACTCTTTAAAAAAATATAGAGAGTTTCCTAAAGACTTTTAAAAGTCCAGATTCATCAAAGTTAAATTTTTAAAAATCCATTACTTTCCAAAGGCCACTTTCTTACTCTATTCCTGCTTAAATGCAAAAGCTGACAGTTTCTGATTCGTAGAAAGATCTAAAGGTTTTTGCTTTTTAGGCAAATTCATATTCTCCTTTGCTTTTTCTTTCTGGTATTCAGTTTCTTCACTTTCGTCGGCCACATGTTTTCGCTTCTTTGCTTCAGCTCCATCACTTGCAGTTCCATGTTTGGCCTTGGTAGTCCATGCCTTTGTAAAAACATGGGAGGAGAAAAGATTTTTACTTAGTAACAAAGAAGTAGGAAGAACATACTTTTATTTTTCCCAAGTAACATTCCTGTTTATAAAGTAGCATAACTAGCACTTGAATTGTTAAGCTAATCGTTAAGCATTCTTATTAAGAAATTTCTTATTACTTAATTGCAGAACACATTAAAAAATTTTACATCCTACCTCGATAACGTTTCAATCTAAACTCAGCTTGTATTTAATCACATTAATTGCAAAATACTTTTAAAAATGAAACTTTTCATTTTGAGATTGTAGATCCACATGCTGTTATAAGAAACAGTACAGAAAGATCCCATGTACCCTTTTCCCAGGTTCCTCTAATGGCAGAATCTTGAAAAACTGTAGTGCTATATCACAACCAGGATATGGACATGAGCAACCCCCTTTTACTTCTACTTGGGTGTGTATATGTTTTTAATTCTCTTGTAGGTTCATGTATTTACTACCACACTCAAGGTACAGAACTTCTGTCACCACAAGGGTCCATCATGTTGCCCACTCCTCACCAAGGCCCCACCTCCTGGCAATCAGTACTCTGGTCTTTATCCCTATGACTCATTTCATCTGCCTCTTAAATCTCTCTTAATTTGTAATAGTTTCTCCTATTACTACTCCTCTATATTCTTCCCCTCTTATTTATTGTAGAAAAGGGACCCTTTGAGCTGTAGAATTTCTCACATGAGCAAACTAGATGTATGTAAATGTTTTGTGGTTTTTTTTGGTGAATTTAGATTTTTTTTATTTTTTTTATTTTTTTGTGTGTTTTGTTAGTATCTTTATTTTTTTTAAATAAATTTTTATTGTTCATATTATTACAAGTGTTCCTTTCCCCCCCCTTCCCACCCCACCCTCTGCCCTTTCCCCACTCCCCATTGTCCTCATCCATAGGTGCACAGTTTATGTTCAGTCTCTTCCCACATTCCCCTGTCCCCTTTTCCCCAAGAATCATTAGTTCACTCCCCTTCCATACCTCTGATTCTATTATATTCAACAGTTAATATTGTTCATCAGAATTTTTTTTTTTAATTTCCTTGGTTTTTAGATTCACTTGTTGATAGTTACGTATTTGTTGTTCATAAATTTTATCTTTATTTACTTTCTCTTCTGAAAGAACCCCCTTCAGCAATTCATATAATTCTGGTTTGGTGGTGATGAACTCCTTTAGCTTTTTTTTTTATTAGTGAAGCTCTTTATCTGACCTTCGATTCTGAGTGATAGCTTTGCTGGGTAGAGTATTTTTGGCTGTAGGTTCTTGCTATTCATCACCTTGAATATTTCTTGCCATTCCCGTCTGGCCTGCATAGTTTCTGTTGAGAAATCAGCTGACAATCGTATAGGAGCTCCTTTATAGGTAACCACCTGCTTAGCTCTTGCTGCTTTTAATATTCTCTCTTTGTCCTTTGCTCTTGGAATCTTAATTATGATGTGTCTTGGTGTGGTCCTCTTTGGATTCCTCTTATTTGGAGTTCTGTGTGCTTCCTGGACTTGTAAGTCCAATTCTTTCCCCAGGTGGGGAAAGTTTTCTGTCACTATTTCTTTTAGTATGTTTTCGATATCTTGCTCTCTCTCATCTTCTGGGACCCCCATGATTCTGATGTTGGATCGTTTGAAGTTGTCCCAGAGGTTTCTTACATTATCTTCAATTTTCTGGATTCTCTTGCCTTCTAGCTTCTGCAGAGGAGTGTCTTCCGGCTCTTTATGTTCCAAATCTTTGACTTGATTCTTGCGATCTTCTATTCTGTTTTTAGGACTCTGTATAATATTTTTTATTTCAGACAATGTATTCTTTATTTCTTGTTTATCCCTTTTCATATCCTCATAGGTCTCATTTATTTTATCGGCCTTTTCTAGGATACTCTTGAAAAACCTTATAAGTGTGGTTTTGAACTCTATATCCAGTCGCTTTTTGTCCTCCATTTCTTTCGTTTGTGATCTATTGTATTTGGTTTAGGCATTTCCACAGGCAGCTTTCCTGATGGGGCGGAGTTTCAGGGTGGAGCCTACAGCCTTGGCTTCCGTCAGCCCCGCCCTATGCGACTCCTGAGTCTCAGGGTCCTTCAGTACTTGTTGCAAGCGCCTCTGAGAGAAAGGTGCCCTCGATTTTCACCTGCTACCAAACAGTGTCACAGTCCAGGGGTCCTCAAACTTTTTAAAGTGGGGGCCAGATGACGGTCCCTCAGAGAGCTGGAGGGCCGGACTATATGAACTACTAATTCCTACTGTAACACCTCGGCTGCGCTCACTGCCCAAAAAACCTGGCGGGCCGGATCAGACTCCTCTGCGGGCCGCATGTGGCCCACGGGCCGTAGTTTGAAGACCCCTGGCTCTCCCGCAATGGGCCCGAAACTGGGGTTCAGTTCAGTTGGAAGTGGAGTTGGAGATGGCGTTCAGAGCAGTCTGGAGCTCCTGTCTCCTTCCCGCCAGGGCAGTCCTACGGCACAGCTGGCTGGCCCTTCTCTGCGCGCAGTGTGCGCGCCTCTAGGACCTCCTTTCGCCGCTTCCCCGGGTTCCGCCTTACAACCCAGCTCCCTCTGGATGAGCCTGGGTCCCCGGAGTCTGGCCTAGAACGGGGGTTCAGAGCAGTCGGGGGCCCAGCACAGTCGGAGTGTTTATCTCCTTCCCGCTAGGGAACGCCAGCCAGGCACTCAGCCTCTCTCCTCTCCGGCTCCGTCCCCTCCGCATGCGCCGCGTGTCTCCGTACCTTGGGCTTTTACAGCTCCTCCGCGCTTCCTTCTGGTTTTCTCCTTGCTTCTCGTTGTAGAATTTCCAGTCAGTCGACTTTCCTGTAGTTCTGGGTAATGTCCATTTTATATTTTAGTTGTATTTTATTGAAATTGTTGCGTGCGGCAGCGGCTAGGTGCCTACCCGAGCAGCCATCTTCTAGATGTATGTAAATGTTTAAGGTTTATCTTAAAAATATTTATTACAATTCTAAGTATTCAAAAACAATTACAACTTTTGCCAAGTTGCTTTTAGAAGCCATTTTACCTAATTCTTTAGAATGTTTATCCTATTATAAATGCCTAAAAAAAAAATAAGAAACACAAAGTTGCTGTCAAGATTCTAAATGAGGCCGGAGTTGGTCAGACCAGTTTCTAGCTTCCTCATTTTGCAATACCTTTATTTATAAAACCAAGTTTAGTAAGGCAAGAATCTATGTCCCTAGGTGCCCATGCTGCACACTGCCATCCCTGGGAAAGTGAAGTCCCAGGATTTAATGGATACACCACACACATTCCTTCCCATTGCAACAGAAAGCTGGTCCCAGTCTTCCTTCAGATGCAGAAATTCATGTGAGGAGCAATTAGGTACAAGCAACCAGTTCTAATTTCCATGTGAAAGACTCGAAAAGAACACTGAAAGCAGTATTCTTAGTGTAAGTAAATAACATTTATAAAAATTCTGCAAACAAGACCCTAAAGCAAGCATGTCAAACTCAAGGCCATAGGCCGCATGCGACTCACAACGAATATTTTTGCGGCCCAGCCAACATAACAGTATGTAAGAAATGTTTTTTCTTCTTCATTTTTTTATTAAGGTATTATATGTGTGCATATCTTACTGTAAGAAATGTTTTAATAAAACTTTCATAATTTAATTTTTACAATATCCTGTTATACATAATTATTAACAAACTACAACATTTGCTAATGACTAATTACTATAATCATGTTGCATTCATTTCCCTTACATGCCTTACACGCAGGCGCACCATTTCTCTCCACTAATACTAGCAGCAAAAATTTAGCAGCTGATTGCCATGTCGTTAGTCTTGGATCGACTTGTTTGTTATGGGAAACAGAAAATATTTCGCTTTTGGAGAACAAGAAAAATAGGTTTATTTGTGCTACACTTATTAATTTGTGCAGTTATTCAGTTTCTGATAAGTTAATGTTCAAGAAAAAATATTAATTTTTATTAAAGTATTCTATTATTTTATGTTAACAATTACTCATTTATTTCAGCCCTTTGTATTCAGCATGTATCTATCGAAATAAACCTACATTTCTATGAAAATTGAAGCTTGTTTTTTTTGCAGCCTATATAAGCTTTAAACCTTGTTTATTTGGCCTTTGTTAGCCTTTGAATTTGACATGCTTGCCCTAAAGTACTAATCTAAAAATGTGAATTAATTTCATTTTTACTTACCAATTTTATTTGCTTTTAATTTATAACTAAGGCACTTTTTCTTGAGATATTCCCCTAACTTATAATATGCAGGAACTTATTCAGATGTAAACAATATACCTGCCCCCAAATTAATCATTAGCAGTAAGTAATAACTACTATATATGCAAATGTCAGTTCCATGCTGAATTTTAGTTATTAAATTCCTCTATTCAAAGTTTGTTGAAATATATTCAATTTTCAAAAACAGAAGTGTTTTCTATAAGAATCTTTAAAACTTGTGAATTCACTAAGATCTCAATCACAGCAAAATATCCTTACCTTCCTTTCTTCAGTTGATAATACCCTAAATCGAAGCATTCCTTCTTTTATTATGTCTGCTTCATCTGAAAAGTCAGGGTTATCAGACAAAATATTACTTCTGTTTTCTTCCAGCCACATCTGGAACCCAGTCTTTGGCCTACAAGATCATAATCATGTAAAAAAAATGTTATATTTGAGACACGATTTAAAGTGCTTTATGATTTTTCAGGTTAGTAATCAAACACTACTCTTTACATCACCATATAAAGTAAGAGACACAATTACACTTGTTAATATTCTTTTTTTTTTTTTTAAATATATATTTTATTGATTTTGTACAGAGAGGAAAGGAGAGAGATAGAGAGTTAGAAACATCAATGAGAGAGAGTCATCGATCAGCTGCCCCTTGCACACCCCCTACTGGGGATATGCCTGCATCCAAGGTACATGCCCCCGACTGGAATCGAACCCAGGTCCCTTCAGTCCCCAAGCCGACGCTCTATCCATTGAGCCAAACCAGTTTCGGCAATATTCTTAATACATATTACTTAAAACTGCCTTGAGACTGCAGGGATAATGAACTGAAAACTTCTTTGTAAGGTCATTTAAAGTTAATGTGCCCTTGTAATTGTACTTTCCAAGTTGAGTAATTCATGCAGCAACTATGAATTCTGTACTTTCAACCCTTTTTTAATGTTATCAGGCTTAAGGTCTCCAATCTCTGGCCTCTCTGGCCCAGCAAAATTACTCCATGTGGTCTTGGTAGGTTCTTTCTTCATTTCCCAAACCAGCTATTTGCAATCTGTAGGATTTCCCTCAACCTCCTCAGCCATTTTCTTATCCTGGCCCTCTCGTCTGATCTGGGAGTGTGGGTCCTTTCTTGTATCATCATGTAAAACATGGACACAGCACACTTGTCAATTTTATTAGATTTCATCCCACACAATTGCCTTTAGTCCACAAGGGTTTAATGCAAACATTTAATATTCACTGAGTACTTTTTCTGTATATCCAGTTATTAGTATAAAAAACCTGAATCTTAAAATATTCAGTTTAATATCTAAGCTGAATTCAGAGCAATATAGGAAAAATAAAAATCATAGTTTCCCCCTCGAATTAAACTGGTTAACATAAGATAATGATTAAATGGGACACTTACTAGTAAAAATAAAATGACGATTTCTTCATTTTAACCAATCCATCTTAAATAATTCTAGCATAACAGAGATCAAGAAATTTGGTAATGTATTGCAAAGGTGGAGAAACAAGATGTGTACAAATAAGAACTCCCATATTGTTGGGATGTGTAAAATGATAAAACATCAATGCAGAACAATTTGGCAATATCTATGAGAATTACAAGTGCACATTAACTTGAACCATACAGAAATCCTTAACTACATGTCTGTGACAAATGACATTCATATAGTTGTTCGTTGCAGTACTATTTATACTAGCAAAAGACCTTTTTTTTTTTTTTTTACCAACAGAGAACTAAGTAAATTATGATATATCCATTCAATTAGTATAAAAAGGTAAAAGAAACATTGTGTAGTAATCTGAAATGATTTGCAAAAGCTGTTAAGTGGCTGAAACCGGTTTGGTTCAGTGGAAAGAGCGTTGGCCTGCAGACTGAAAGGTCCCAGGTTTGATTCCGGTCTGTGCAGGAGGCAGCTGATGGATGTTTCTCTCTCATTGATGTTTCTAGCTCTCTATCCTTCTCCCTTCCTCTCTGTAAAAAAAATCAATAAAATATATTAAAAAAAAAAAAAAAAAAAGCTGCTAAGTGAAAACCAGTAATGTACAGAACAATGTGTATGCTACCATTTCTGTAAAATGTAAAAATAAAAAAAAAATAGACCAATATTCTGGAAAGCTAAATAATAAAATATAATAAACTTGTTGCAGTCACTATTTGTGGAGAGAGGAAATGGTAGATAGGAAAAAGATTTATTCTTTTTTTTTTTTTTTAATATATTTTATTGATTTTGTACAGAAGGAAGGGAGAGAGATAGAGAGTTAGAAACATCAATGAGAGAGAGTCATCAATCAGCTGCCTCTTGCACACCCCCTACTGGGGATATGCCCGCAACCAGGGTACATGCCCTTGACCAGAATCGAACCCGGGACCCTTCAGTCCCCAAGCCGACGCTCTATCCATTGAGCCAAACAGGTCCCGGCAAAGATTTATTCTTTGTTACACTTCTTTTAACCATGTTTCTCCATGTAGTAACTATATTATCTATTAAAAAAAAAAAAAAAGAACTGCCTCAACAGTGTGATTCATTGGCTGAGCGCCAACCCTTGAACTAAGAAGTCAGGGTTCAATTCCCAGTCAGGGCACATGCCAGGGGTGCAGGCTTGATCCCCAATAGGGGGTGTGCAGGAGACATCTGATCAATTATTCTCTCATCATTGAAATTTCTCTCTCCCTCTTCCTTCTCTGAAATCAATAAAAATCTTTTTTTTTTTTTAAAGAACTAATTATAGGCAGTGACCACATAGCTCAATGGGTTAGAACATCATCCTGATATGCCAAGGTTGTAATTTTGATCCCCAGTCAGATAACATACAAGAATCAACCAGTGGGGGAGAAACCAAGATGGTGGCATAGGTAACTGCCTAACTGCAGCCTCACACAACAATTTCAAAAAATACAACTAAAATATAAAGTGGACATTATCCAGAAATACAGAAAAGTTGACTGACTGGAAATTCTACAACGAGAAGGAAAGAGAAAACCAGAGGAGCTGTAAAAGCCTAAGGTACGGAGACACGTTGCGTGCGCAGAGAGGACAGAGCCGGAGAAGAGGGGCAGCTGAGTGCCTGTCTGGCGTTCCCTAGCGGGAAGGAGATGAAAGCTCCGGACTGTGTTGAACCCCAGTTCCAAAAGCACTGAACCCCAGTTCTGAGCAAGACCCTGGGGACCCAGACAGATACAGAGGGAATCTGGGCTATAAGGCAGAAGCTCAGGGGAGCGGCGAAAGGCAGAGCCCTCGAGTCATACACATTTCACACAGAGGACAGACTGTTCATTGAGCTGCTGGATTGCCCTAGCGGGAAGGAGACATAAGCTCCAGAATGCTCTTAATGCCACTTCCAACTGCACTGAACCCTAGTTGCGGACTCGTTAGGGGAGAGACTAGACTGGTAGTGGGAGAAACTCTAGGGCACCTTTCTCTCAGAGGTGCTTGCAGCGAGTACCAAAGAACACTGAGGAACACTGAGACTCAGGAACCTCATAGGGCAGGGCTAACCGGAAGCCAAGGCTGTAGGCTCCACCCTGAAACTCCACCCCATCCAAGATGAGCACAGAAGCTCTTGCAGTTTTCCAAGTCTAGTCGAATAAGGCTGTCTCTTAGCATAGATACAGCTGATCTTCCCACCCTACCAACTCAGGGAAGCAGCGAAAATGTCGAGACAAGGAAACATCACAAACGAAAGAAATGGAGGACAAAAGGCAACTGGATATAGAGTTCAAAACCACGCTTATAAGGTTTTTCAAGAATTTCCTAGAAAAGGCCGATAAAATAAACAAGACCTATGAAGTATGAAAAGGGATCAACTAGAAATAATAAAGGATCAACTAGAAATAAGAATACATTGTCTGAAATAAAAAATATTATACAGAGTCCTAAAAAACAGAATGGAAGATTGCAAGAATCAAGTCAAAGATTTGGAACACAAAGAGCCAGAAGACACTCCTCCACAGAAGCAAGAAGACAAGAGAATCCAGAAAGTTGACAGTGTAAGAAACCTCTGGGACAACTTCAAGCGAACCAATATCAGAATTATGGGCGTTCCAGAAGATGACAGAGAGCAAGATACCGAAAACATATGGAAAGAAATAGTGACAGAAAACTTCCCCCACCCGGGGAAAGAAAAAAACTTACAAGTCCAGGAAGTGCACAGAACCCCAAACAAAAGGAATCCAAGGAGGACCACACCAAGACACATCATAATTAAAATTCCAAGAACAAAAGACAAAGAGAGAATATTAAAAGCAGCAAGAGAAAAACAGGTAGTTACCTATAAAGGAACACCCATACGATTGTCAGCTGATTTCTCAACAGAAACCATGCAGGCCAGACGGGAATGGCAAGAAATATTCAAGGTGATGAATAACAAGAACCTACAGCCAAAAATACTCTACCCAGCAAAGCTATCACTCAGAATCAAGGCCAGATAAAGAGCTTCACAAATTAAAAAAAGCTAAAGGAGTTCATCACTGCCAAACCAGAATTATATAAATTGCTAAAGGGGGTTCTCTGGGAAGAGGGAGAAAATAAAGATAAAAATTATGAACAACAAATATGTAACTATCAACAAGTGAATCTAAAAACCAAGGGAATTAAAAAATCTGATGAACAATATTAACTGTTGAATATAATAGAATCAGAGGTACGGAAGGAGAGTGGACTGATAATTCTCAGGGAAAAGAGGAGTGGGGGGTGCGGGAAGAGACTGAACATAAACTGTGCACCTATGGATGAGGACAGTGGGGGGTGGGGAAAGGGCAGAGCGTGGGGTGGGAACCTGGTGGAGGGGAAAAAAATGAGGAACTTTTGTAATAATATGAACAATAAAGATTTATTAAAAAAAAAAAAAAAAAAAAACAATCAACCAGTGAATGTATAAATAAGTGGAACAACAAATCAATGTGTTTTTTTCTCTCCCTCCCTCTCTAAAATCAATAAAATTAAAAATAAAAATAACTAACTATAAAGTATTGTCCTAATAAAATGTTTCTACAATTTAAAACACATCCAACTTATAAAAGCACACTTTAAGTAAGCAATGTAAATATACATAAATCAGTATTTGTGACTTTCTTAAAGTTAGTAAGTATTCAGAATGTCCACTACCAGTGTCAATGTGTGATTTATAATACCGAGTAACAGCTGTATAATTTTGTATTGCTGCTTCTGTATGCCTTTTATTGGGAGACTTTAACTTGAGAATACTAAATTTCTCTATGTACTGACCTTTGGTTTTCATTGTTTTGAGGACTCATAGCTGGGGTTTCAGATGACGAATTTTTAGGATTTTCTGCTTTCACTTCCTCAGTCTTATCAACTTGAGAAGTCCTTTTCTGGAAATAGGATACTGCAGATACCTGTAAAAAATAAACATAACAAAACCTAGTATGGTTTTATATGTTACAAACAAGTTGTGGAAAATGAAGAAAAGTATTTATTATAATTATTTAGAATTCTTATACCAACATGGTAAGTCCTGAAGTTCTCAACTGAAAGTAAGTATACACACACACACACACACACACACACACATTTTCAAATTCCATGTTTTCTAAATGAATAAAATTATATGAGATGGAAAAGATACATAAGAGATCTATTATATTGACAACAAATATAGAATGAAATCTGGGAGGTAAAATAAGAATACAGAACAAGGAAGGAGTAGAGCCAGGTATTACACCAGTTGTCATTAAAATGTGGGAAATTAAAAAAAAGATAGATGCCTGAATCCCCAACGTCTGGATATATATACTTGAGCCCAATGCATGAAATTCATGCAAGAGTAGGCTTTCCTTTTCTCTGGCCACTGGCAGGCACCCGGGACCCGGGCTTCCCTTGCAGCCCCAGCTTCATCAGAAAAGTCATCCAGTCTAAGAGGTAGTCGTGGCCGAGTGATTAAGGCGATGGACTAGAAAAGTCATCCAGTCTAATTAGCATATTATGCTTTTATTATTATAGATATATATATTTTTTTAAATTATTCTGAAGCAAAACCAGAATTGAGAACCTCTGCACTTGCTAGGCAATCAATTTTAAACAACAGAGCAAAAATTTCCAGGAAAAAAAACTAAATGAAATAGAGGCAAGCAAACTGGAGTTCAAATGAATGGTTATAAGAATGCTCAAGGAACTTAGTGAGAACTTCAACAATATGAAAAAGGACATAGACACCATAAAAAAATAAATAAAAAAAACACAGAAATGAAGGACACACTAACTGAAATGAAGAATAATTTATAGGGAATCAATAGTAGAGTAGATGAAGCTAAGAATCAAAGTAGAGAATAGGAATATAAGGAAGCAAAAACCACCCAATCAGAATAGAAAAAAAAAAAAAAAGGAATTAAAAAAAACAAAACAAAAATGAAGACAGGGTAAGAAACCTCTGAGACAATTTCAAACATACCAAAACTGTGTCATGGAGTTGCTGGAATGAGAAGGCTGCAAGAAACTAAAAAAACTTTTTGAAAAAATAATGGCAGAAAACTTTCCTAACTTGGCGAAAGAAACAGACATATAGAAGTCCAGGAAGTGCAGAGTCCCAAATAAGATGAACCCAAAAAGGACCACACCAAGAAACATCATAATTACAATGCCAAGGGTTAAAGACAAATAGAGAATCTTAAAAGCAGCAAGAGAGTGTTACCTACAAGGGAGCCCTCATGAGTTACCTGTCAGCTGATTTTTCAACAGAAACTTTATAAGCCAAAAGGAAGTGTCAAGGTATATTCACAGTGATGAAAACCAAGAACCTACCTACAACCAAAATTACTCTACCCAGCAAAGCTATCATTTAGAATTGAAAGTCAGATAAAGAGCTTCCCAGACAACAAAAAGATAAAGGAGTTCATCACCACCAAACTAGTATGAAATATTAGAGTCTTTAAGGAAAAAAAAAAAGATAGCCCTACACAGTTTGGCTCAGTGGATATAACATCAGCCTGTGGACTGATGGGTTTGGGGGTTCTACTTCAATCAAGGGCATGTACCTCTATTGCAGGCTCAATTCCCCGACCCTGGTAGGGGCCCGTGTGGGAGGCAACCAATCAATGTTTCTCTCACACCAATGTTTCTCTCTCTCTCTGTCCCTACCCCTCTCTTCCACTCCCTAAAAATCAATGAAAAAATGTCCTTGGATGAGGATTAACAACAATAAAAAGAAATAAAAAATATGGACAATAAAATGGCAATGAATACATAGCTATCAACAATTGAATAAAAAACAAAATCAACAAGGAAGCAGAAAAGAAACATACTCTCTGATACAAAGAACATTTTGGCAATTGCCAGATAAGAGAAGGATTAGGGGGATGGGTGAAAAGGTGAAGGGATTAAGAAATACAAATTGGTAGTTACAGAATCGTCATGGGGATGTAAAGTGTAGCATAGGGAATATAGTCAATAATATTCTATTAACTATGTATGGTGTCAGATGGATGCGAGATTTATTGGGATGCTTACTTAGTAAATTATATAATGTCTAATCACTGGGGTGTACACTTGAAATATAATATTGTATGTCAACCACAATTGAAAAATAAAAAATAATTAAATGGCAAGAAAAACAGTTATAAACAGCTGGAACCTCCTGAAACAGTGAACAAACAGACAAACAGATTTTGTGCTTTCTGCAGATGTGGGTAGTTGAAACAGTACCTGCTTAGATTTTGGCTTTGGCACTAGAGGCTTTATTACTGGAGACTTTTCATCGTTTGTAGCTCGATTAAGTGCAGTAGATTTCTTATATGACTTGTTCATATTATCTAAAATATTAGAACGTCCTGAGTTCACTGAAATGGCTGGCTCTTTGGAATTGGCCGATACCTAAGAGCAAACTTGTATAAGCATTTTATGTTTAAAGAAGTAAAAGAACCCCAGTAAATTTATTCTTCCTTAAAATTTCAGTTAAGTTTATATTGTGGTTTCATTTTTTGAACTGAGTACCTTTGGTACAACCCAAATTAAGATTGATCCACATATTCCCAAATACCACATCCCCAAGAAAAGAAGGGAGTATCTTTCAAAACAATAGATACTTAGTAGATAGGTAGAAAATATACCTTATAGCCCAAGTGTGAACCTGTACTGCTTTTGTCTTTGTTATCACAAATATCTGTTGTAGACTTTGATGCCTCCAATCTGGGGAGGATCATCAGGTGGTCTGAAATATTTCTCTGTATGGAAATGTACTTAAATAGGAAGTATTACTGGAAAGAGTTTACCTTGAAGGGGTTTACTCGTCCTGGGTTACTGGAGGTAACTGCACCTTTCATAGGAAAGAAACCTTTATTTAATAGTGATAAAACACAGAAGACATCTGACTTCTATAGTAATAAAAGAAATATTTTAATATGTATTATATAAAAGCAAATGTACTTTGTAACTTTAAAACTATTAACAATTATATATGACTTCCTTCCTATTCCCAAGACAAAATAAAAGCTTTTAGATGGGAACTATACCAACCCAATACATGTAGATCTATCATTTTCTCCTGTTATCATGGAAGAATGGTGTCTTATTTTAATGAAGGTTATTAATTCTTCTCCTTGTGCTTTCAATCTCATGCCCTCCTGCTTTGTCAAGAAACTTGTCCTATCATGGCTACACTGTCTTAGACTTCTTTTCCCTCTTTATTGGCTGTTCAAGTTTCCCAACTTAAACAAACAAAATACAAACTCTCTCTACCCCACATGCCCTCCAGCCACCACTTTGTCTTACCTCCTCACACCAGCCCAATTTCTAAAGAGCTATCTACATGGCTATTCCCATTTCTTTACTGCTCATATGTTCCAACATCCAATATAATATGGCTTCCAGCCCTCCTAACCACCTTACAGAATCTGTTCTTGCTAAGAAATCAATAAAACTCTATGTAGCCAAATCTGGTAGATACTTTTCAACAACAACAATAATAAAACAAACAAAACAAAACAAAAAAAAACCCTAACAAAACATTAAAAACAAGGCCCTAAAGGGTAAAGTCTATTTGAGTAGATGTATCACTTTAGACTATTTACAAAGTTTTTGTGATATTACAAAATTACAAATATTTCCTACCTGACTTATCAGCTGGCACATGAGAGGAATTTGCACTTTTGGAAAACGGGTTCTGCCCTATGAAATAATTAGATAATACAATATAAATGGGAATATAAAGTCACCCTCTACAATCAACACGATGTCTTGAAAAAGTATGGGTACAGCAGTCTCCCCTTATCCATGAGAGATACATTCCAAGATCCTTAGTAGATGCCTGAAATCAATACTAACACATACAGGGTGGGCAAAAGTAGGTGTATAGTTGTTTGTATGGAAAATAATATAATTATTAACAAATAATAAAATAAACTGTTTTGGATATTCACAACTATAAAGTTACTTTTGCCTTATCCTGTACATACCTATGATAAAGTTTAATTTATAAGTTAGGCACAGTAAGAGATTAGCAACAATAACTAATAATAAAATAATTATAACACTATGCTGTAATATGTTATGTGAATGTAGTCACTCATCTTGGGATCCATGCTAAAGGCTTCCAGAGGCTCAATGCTTTCTAGTACAACACGCTGCCATTAGCCAGAACATTTTCTGTTCACGTCTTCCACTACATCTTAACTAAGCACTTAACACACACCATGGCCATAACTTTTGCACTTTTGAGGTGTGACAGCAAAACTAGCACAATTTCTTTTTCTTTCTTTTTAAATATATTTTATTGACTTTTTACAGAGAGGAAGGGAAAGCGAGAGAGTTAGAAACATCGATGAGAGAGAAACATCAATCAGCTGTCTCATGCCCAACCCGCACGGGGGATGTGTCCGTAGCTAAGGTACATGCCTTTGACCAGAATCAAACCCGGGACCCCTCAGTCCGCAGGCTGACGCTCTATCCACTGAGCCAAACCAGCCAGGGCTCTTTTTCTTTCTTACCAGAGATCTTACCAAGCTCAGCATTATACAATTTTTTCTTTCCTTATGAAGTTGAGAACTTTTATCTTTTCACTTAAAGGAAGAACTTTATAGCTTCTCTTTAGCATATCTTAATTGCCAGCATCACTCATGTGCTTTGGGGCCATTATTAAGTCAAACGAGGGTTACATGAACACCAGCACTTCAATACCACAGTAGATTTAATAAATGAGTGACTGACTAATGGGTGGGTAGTATACACCATGTAAATACAATGGACAAAGGGATAATTCACACCCCAGATGGGATAGATCACACAGTGCAAGATTTCATCATGCTACTCAGAATGACACAATTTAAAGCTTATGAACTATATATTTCTGGAATATTCCATTTAATATTTGAGCAACTGACTGTGGGTAATTGAAACCACAAAAAGCAAAACCATGGATAAGGGGATCTACTGTATTCAATTTTCCTAGCTAAGTAAAGTAGAGAAAACCCCACACGTATTTCTCCTCTTTAAATTGCTTTGAAAATGTATCTTACCATGCTTAGGTTCTTCTGATGTTTCTTCTGTATCATCAGCTTCCCCAGTGTCTTCTGCTTCTTCTTCAACTTGATTTCTGAACCTTGGCTGGCTCCACTCTGTAGGAGTATTACTGTAACTAAAAGACAATATTATTCAATAAAGAGCAACATGCAAAGACCAAGCTAATATTCAGATTGGTTAAAAAAAAAAATTCAAACAACTGAATATTTCTTACCCAGCACTCAGTTTTTTTCTGAAATCTCCTTCTTCCTCCTCTTCCTCCTCTTCCACCTGGGTTGCTGCCAATTCTGCTGCCTTCTCTACAGCTAATTCACTAAGTTTTTGGGCCAATATTAATCTCCGAGAACGAGAAGCATATTTAATGGCTAAATTCACAGCATTTTGAGTCATCAGTTCAGCAAGTTCCACACAACGAAATTCTCGCTCCAGTTTACAGGAAAGCTAGCCCCAAAGGAAAACAAAACAAAACAAAAAAATCAAATCATGTTGTTAAACTTTTTACTATTAAAAATAAAGGAATGAAACTACTAGTAAAACCGAGAAAAGAGTTTTCTAGATACCATATCTGAAATGCACATTTTTACATATTTTAACATCTCTGAAATTGGGAAGTGTGTTACAATTCATGGTAGGTCAGTTTAATTGGCAGCCATTTTTTTCTGTCTCAGAGGTTTAAATAAATAAAACAATAGTGTGTTTTATAATCAATAGCTTAGATTGGCATATCATTTTAAGCTATTCATTGCAAGGAAAGTAAGAGATCCATTTAAAATTCAAATGTGGTTCTAAATTTGTTTTCCCACTCTTGCCAAATAGGATAGCAAATTTAAAGAAGGAGTAAATTGTTACTATTTTGCCTAGAATTGGCACACAAAAACTACTAAATGAATTTGTGGGGGCAAGCAAATTTAACCAGTAGTTTTAAAGTGTGATTGTCTATGATTTCAAACTACCAGAAACAATTATACAACCTCCAAATTAGCAAATAACTTCCTTTACACCTTGCTCTATCCTATCTAATCAAATATGCTAATTGACCATCATGCCCTCAAAAAGATGGTGGCACCCACAGCCAATAAGAGGGGAATATGCTAACTGACTGCCATGCCTTCAAAGATGGTGGCACCCACAGCCACAAGATGGCGGCACCCAGTCCCCTCAGCCCTGCCCAGTCCCCTCAGCCCTGTCGGGTGGCAGGCGCATGGCACAGCTGGGCTCATCCTCAGGCAGATCTGGCCATTCCACATGCCTGCCTCCAGAGTCAACCAGTCCCTTCAGCCCCGCAGCTGCCCAGGGCCGGCCCGAGGAGCAAACAAGCCTTGGATGGTGGCTGCCCAGCTGCCCAGGGCCGCCCGAGGGTCAGGTAACCAGGGCCAGCCGAGGCTTGCACTTCTGGCAGTGGCAGCAGCAGAGGTTTGATGGGGGCATCACCTTTCCCTGATCACCGGTTGCCTCCTGTCCCTGAGGGCTCCTGGTCTGTGAGAGGGGGCAGGTGGGGCTGAAGGACCCCCTTCTCCAGTGCATGAATTTTTATGCACTGGGCCTCTGGTTTAACAATATAAAACAAAGGGCATTCATTTAACATCTCTTAAGAAACACTGACCTTTTTTTTGGCATTAATTTTGACAACTCAAAGTAAGGCAACTCAAGTACAATGTGAGAAAAATTAATATTTCGAAGACTACCAAGGGTCTCATAATTCATAAGGTAGAAAGACTATTTTGCTACGTAGACGTCACATGTCTGACTCATTAAACAGAAAATTTAGATATTATTCACTTGCAAGTCCTTCTCAAGTTTTCTAGTATCACTTACCTATAAGCAGTATTTCTCAGGGTGGTACACTGTCTCAGGGGGGTATTTAGAAATAAAAGGGAGTACAGCAAATCTCATTTAACATGGCTGATAGGTTCCTAGAAACTGCAATTTTAAACTAAATAATTATAACAAACTGCCAAGCCAGTGTGGTTCAGTGGTTGAGCATCAACCTATGAACCAGGAGGTCACAGTTCAATTTGAGGTCAGGGCACATGCCCAGGTTTCAGGCTCAATCCCCAGTAGGGGGCATGCAGGAGGCAGACTATTAATGATTCTAATCATTGATGTTTCTCTCTCTCCCTCTTCTTTTCTCTCTGAAATCAATTAAAGTATGTTTATTTTAAAAAGAACATATAACAACCCAATTTTACTATAGGCTAATTGATATAAACAGGAGTTGAGTTCTTACTGCATATTTCTGGTCACAAACATTTTACCAAACTTCCCAAAAACAGTTTCAATATTAAATATTGAAATAAATATATTATACATATATTTAAGAACGATGAATAAAAATGAGTAAGATAATTATTTGCCAACCCACCATTCCAGTTCAGGGTCACAGGTGGCCAGAGCCTATCCCTGTAGCTCAGGGAATCCCCTCTTGAAAAATGCCCCCCATCACAGGATGCACTCACCCACACACCCACACTCACTATGGGACAATGTGGACATGTTATTCACCTCACGTGCACATCTTTGGGATGTGGGAGGGAGGAAACTGAAGTAACTGGAGAATACCACCCACAGACATGGGGAAAACATGCAAACTCCGCATAATCAGCGACTCCTGCCAGGAGTTGATTTTTTTTTCTCTTCAGTTATAACTTATTGACATTGAATCGAATAATGTTATTTAAGAACCTGTTGTAGTAAGATTCTCACAGTAACTAGGTTGAAGAGGCATTTGCCAGGGACCAGAACGTTAAAGACCAGTCCCCAAAGCTACTAGTATCCTCCTGAGAAATACTGTTCCAGAGGAAACACTCCTATAAAACTAAATGGTAAACAAATCAAACGTTTCCTTGAAAGTGTTAGAGACAGTAAAAAGGTTACTAGTGCCTAAATCACAAATGACACTTTTGTTCCTTCACAAAAGGAGCAAAACTTACTCTACAATAAATGAATTAAATTTCTTTAGTACTAGATTCAAGGCTGTGTTGCATAGTGGTGACAATAGTGAATACCATGTTTTGGAGACTGTAGTTACAATTAGCTCTGAAGTCTTAGATATCACTTTTCCCTCAACTTTAAAATGAAAAGTCTGGCCGAAACCGGTTTGGCTCAGTGGTAGAGCGTCAGTCTGCGGACTGAAAGGTCCCAGGTTTGATTCCAGTCAAGGGCATGTACATTGGTTGAGGGCACATCCCCGGTAGGGGGTGTGCAAGAGGCAGCTGGTCGATGTTTCTCTCTCATCGATGTTTCTAGCTCTCTATCCCTCTCCCTTCCTCTCTGTAAAAAATCAATAAAATATATTTAAAAATAAATAAATAAATAAATAAATAAATAAATAATAAAATGAAAAGTCTGGACCATTTACTCTCTCAAGAAATACTGAAGTCTACTGTGTATTCTATTCCATTGAGTACCTGGCATGGCCCCTGCCCTGAAGGGGCTTATAGCCTAGTACCAGTTGAGCAGAGAAGAAATTATACTATACTCCTCTTCATAAACCAAATTTACCTCCAAAAGTAAAAGCACTTAAATATCCCAGGCACCAAATATGGTCACTGGCAATAGATATACAAAGTAAGAGGATGACCAAAAAAAAAAAAAAATAGATATATCTAAAAGCCTTATGAAAGTTCTGAAAACTGCCCACCCTTGGAGGTTTAAAAGTCTAGAAACACTGTTGCACAGGATAAGAGCAAGAGGTAGAGGTCCTGATTCTCAAATATTATTAAGCATCAAAATCACTGCAGAACCCATTAAAACAGCAAAAAGGGAGGTTGCACCAGAGCAGTTTATTACCACCTATAATCTTAGATACATGGTAATGTTTTAAATATTTTAAATGCAATGTCAACTGGAAAATTGAACTTTTTAAGGGAGAAAAACACCACTGGATACAACTTAAAAATTCTAGGTTGTGAAACTCAGTGCTAATTCACATACCTTAAAGAGATTCAAATTTAGAAAAATATTTAACTTCCATTTTATAAGTATATTTATTCTACTTACTGCAAGCATTTTCAGTAAAAGTTCCTGTTGTTCTTTAATTGCTTGATTTTTAGTGTTCTCTTCATATTCATAACCATTTTTAGCTAAATAATCAAGGTGGTTGTGAAACATAACCGAACGCCAAAACTGTTCCTATAAAAGTGAAAAAATAAAAATTGCTTAGAGTCAACTACCACTTAATACTAGATAAGTTTAAATATTTATCTTAACATCAGCTTCTGAATAAAATATTTTCTGACTCATCTCTATAGCATCAAATTCTAATTAATGTGATATTATGGCTTGACTTTATATCCTACCCTTAAAAGGGGGGCAGAGAAAATAGAATGTTTTAAACCATTTCCTAGCTACTATAGTTAATGCTCAGAGACTTGGTAAACTAGTTTTTTAGAAGCCACTTTGCTTCTTGTTAGAATAACTAATTGCAAGATTTCTAACAACTTTTGATGATGCAGGGCTAGGACTAGGGTGAATCAAGCCAGGTGCCCATGGCACAAAAATGTATGGAGGCACAGCCCCTCAGGACTTGCCAGACCCTGACAGTGAGTGCCTGACACTAGGGAGGCAGTGAGAATACCACCCACTTACCTCATAAAGTCCTTGGCAGCAGTGATGGCAATCAGGTGCCCTGGCGATCATAAGCAGTCCCCTCCCTCCCTGCTACCTCTATCTACTTAATTATAAAGTAATGAATAGTCAACACTGGTCATCAAGATCATTTTTAAATGGCTGTACAATATCCAATTTAGAGTGTCAAGGCGCAATTTCCACATACCTCCATTTGTCCCTTCTCTGTTGCAACCTGACAGTAAGGAAGTTGAAAGGATAATATGGCTACAGCAGGGCGTGGAAGGGT
Organism: Pipistrellus hanaki; assembly: GCF_964339955.1. NCBI lineage: Eukaryota > Metazoa > Chordata > Mammalia > Chiroptera > Vespertilionidae > Pipistrellus > Pipistrellus hanaki. The sequence goes on along the minus strand of NC_140503.1, from coordinate 35,666,338 downwards.
GGGAGGAAACCGAGAGCCTTTACAAGGAATGCACCTGTGAGTAAAGAAAAGGTCTCACCATAAAAACTTGTAATATTAAGTTAAATATACCTCTTTAAGATAATGGCATTCATTAACAAAATGAACCCTCTTGCTTGAATAAACTTTAGAGGGAACGTAAAAATCCTTATAGGTTCAAAACTTAACCTCTTAAGATAAAAATGTGAATTCTGTCATCCAAATTACTAAATAACTTGATTCCTGGGAATTACATGCAAAAAATAACAAACATACTCCATTTGGTAATAAAAATATCCATAATGGAATATTTGGAGGTTCAGAAAAGGTAAGACAGAAATATTAGTCAACAATTCCTCTATGGCTCTCTACTAGGTTTGATTTGCATTTCCTAAGACCATGTTCTCTCAAACTTCCCACACTGCTAATCACTGCCCTAAAAAATACCCTGGACATTGCTTCATAATCTGCTACCACCACAGAAGCCATCAGAAAGGAATTCCTGTCACCCTTCAACTGCCAAATGTATCTGCAATCTTTTGCTAATAGTAAGTATCCTTCCCTGTAGGATATCTTCTACATGTTTCATTTCCCACATTTGCTTGAAACAGTATTCCTTAAACTTGAATGTGCATACAAATCACCTAAAGATCTTGTTAAAATGCAGGTTCTCATTCGGTAGGTCTGATGGGAGATTCAGCAATTCTAACAATGCTGATGCTGTCCATGGATCACACGTTAAATATCAAGCACTAGTACATCTGTAGGACAAATCCTACCAGCAGAATTATTGGGTCAAAAGGCATATGCATTTCTAATTCTGGTAGTTCTTAACAATTTGCCTTCCATGGGGATTATAACCAATGGGTACTCAGTGTGATTATTTCACCATAGCCTCACCAACACTGAAAACGTTATCAAATTTTTTTTATTTTTCCAATTTGGTAAGTAAAAATATGGCTTTGATTGGTATTTATCTTTTTATATATATTTGAGAGCCATTTTTATTTCCCATTCTTACTACTGACACCCCCCCCCCCCTCGCAAAAATCAAGGGACAGAGAGACCCTGCATCTGTGGTGAAGTGTGACTTGTGCTGGCGATCAAGGACCGGGTACGGCAACACGAACTTGATCTTGGAGTCATGGAATTACTTGACTGCTGGATAGCGGCACTTGCTGGCTGCAATCTCCTCCACCTTCATGATCTGGATTGAGTGGGCATGGGCACCGTGCCAGGCCCCCATATGTTGGTAGCACTGGGTGACAGTGCCTGTGGTGGTGAGGTTCCGGTACTCCCGGTACATGTTGTGGGTGCCACTGCGGGAGTTGTAGTGCAGCCAGATGCCAAAGTTCTTCACCCGAAGGGGGAATTTTTTGAACACCTGCCCACAGCAAACGATTTCCCCTGAAGACTCCTTCATCTTATTCAGTTGAGACACAAAGTACCAGAAGCGGGACTTGGCAACAACATGACTACGTGCAAAGATGCACATGCAGTAGAGGGGTGGTGTGTGGCACTTGGGGTGGGCAGGCAGCGCCCCACCACCTTGTAATATAGAAGTTTGCTAGAGGCCTTCAATGGGGTTCACTCTGCTTCGCCACCACACACAAAAGGAAGTGTCTCCACACTATTGCCTTTTTCTTGAAATAGTCCCCACTTGAGAGTGTCTATTACATGACTCTCTTCAGATGATTTTTCTCTTACTTGCTTAATCTTTTTTCCCCCCCATGCAAAAGTGCCTATTCTAATACTAACCTCTAAATGTTGGGATTTCTTAGGACTGGGTTTTGAGAGTCTTCCCACCCCCCCTTTCAGTCATCTAATTTATTCCTATGACTTTAAATACCTTCTGTATTCTGGTGACTCCCAAATTTCTATCTCCAGCCAAAATTTCTCCTCTGACTTTGAGTTATATATCCAACACCTTCTCGATAGCATCTTTGGATACTTTGCATTTCAAACTTAACACACCCAAGAGAGAATTCACTTTCATATCCCTTATCCATCTAGTTGCTTTTAACTAGAAATATAGATGTCATTGATTTTTCTCTTTCACTTCCAATCCCCAATCTAATAGAAGCAAATTCTACTGTTTCTTTCTTGCACCTGCTTCTCATCATTTCCACTACTCCCACACTAGTTCCAGCCATTGTTTCAGCTCAGCTGGATGATGACAACACCTTCCTCAGTGTTTCTCAAAGAAGGCACTGAAAGCATTTGGGATAATCTGTAGTTGAGGACCATCCTGCACACTAGGAGATGTTTAACAACCCTGGCCCCAGCTCTCTAAATGCCAGAGCAACCCCTATCATTATAGCAGCTAAAAACAATTCCCCACATTTCCAAACAGCCCCAGAAGGGATGAGTCCCCATACTGAAAACTGGTCTTCCTATTTCTAGTCTTACTCATGCCAATACATTTACCATCATATATTCCTTTTTATAGCATAAATCAGATTACACCATTCCCCGGGATAAAATCCTTGAATGGCTTCCTAATTTATTTCAAATAAAATCCAAACTTCTCTACCATGGACTATAATGCAACATGTGTCTAAATATTTGTTATCATCTTGGACTTATGCCCCCATCACCCCTTGATTCTTATATGCTATCCACTTTAGATCCTTTCAATTCCTTAAATATATGAAGTTCTTTCTGACCTCAGGGCCTTTGCATACACTGTTTGCTCTAAATGAATTGCTTTTCACCCCGTTCTTTCATAACAGACTCCTTTGCCTTCCAGGTCCCATATTAAATACTACCTCCACTGGGGAAGTTGGGGGACGGGGTGTGGGAGTAGCCGGGGAGAGGTCAATGGGGGAAAAAGAAGACATATGTAATACTTTAATCAATGAAGAATAAATAAATAGAACCTAAAAAACAAGTCTTTTGTGATCACTCCACTTAAAACATGCCCTTCGATTATTCTCTATCATGGGTCAGGCTCAGATTAATTAATGTCATTTATCCCAATTAGTAATTAATATTTAGTTGTTTCTGTTATCTGTCTCCCCAAACTATAAGCTCTATGAAAGCAGAAACCTCTTTGTTCACCAAGTACTTACATATCCTTGACAATTTTACACTAAGAAGATATCAGGTGTCAAAAAAGAGGGAAATCTTCAACACAATATTGAATGGGAACTATTTGGACTGAAAATTTCACACCTGCAGTAAACTATTAAATCTCTCATCCATTGCAATTATTAAGCTAAAAAATCTCAAAAAACAGCTACATTATATGCATCCAATTCTAAATCATATTTAAAAATTAGAGGTGATAAAAGATAAAGTAAGATGTCTAACCAGAACTCCCCTCTCTATGTTATAGCCACACTAATAAACTTAATTTCTATTTTTTTTTTCCAATAAGTTCCAAGTCAAGCAAGTAGTTGAAAACTTCACAGGGAATATAAACAAATCCATAATTTAGTGAATACAGAAAGCAAATAAATGAACTAAGGGGAAAGACAAATAAAAATACACTTTAAAAAGCATTTTCTAATAGCCTACCTCAGTTGCTGGGGATTTTCATGGATACCAACCACCCAGTAGTGATCAGATTTTCCTTTGCAGTGTTCTCTTGTATTGCACACAGGAGTCCACGTATTCCCAAGCCCTCTGTTAAGCATTCGAACAATGCCTTCTGAATCCACAAAACAGGGGGTACCTATACCAATAGAAAAACCAATCATTGCTACATATTTCTTAAGTAAATGCTATTTTAAATACTCACACCAATGATTCAACTTTTAACTCAAAAGTAAACAGAAAAAAAAGGCAAAAAATCCAAGTTTATTTTCTCACAAAATTTCATTAATCACACAGAGTGAAACCTAATAGAAGGTGGAAAAAAACGTAAGATATGACTGAAATTTACCCAGATAAAGAGAAAAAACAGTTTCAGTGAAAACTATGCCATCTGCTGGAACATAGCAATATTTTCAAAAGCCCCAATTTCAGTAAAAAAAATAAAATAAAACTTGTATCTGAAGTTCCCTGGTTAAGAGCGATTTGGAAAAATACCAAATTTGAGACAAGGTAAGGATACACAGAATCTATGTTTAGTACTCTTCTTTACTTCTTTCTTTCTTGGGCTTTATTACCGTTCTGTCCCTCAACTCCAACCCTTGTTTCTCACCTACTCTGCTCCCATCTCAGGAAGTACGCAGCAAGTTCCCTAATTACCCCTTTTCTTTTCTGACTTTACAGCCCTCCCACTACGCAAACAGCAGTTTCTTCAGAGTCTAGATTTGATTGGTAACTGGAAAAAAAGATACATGAATGGAAATTATTCAAAGTCACATTATTAAAACATAAATGACTAGTAATATCCTAATAGAAAATGTATCTAGAAATGATTGATAAAGATAAAACTGGAATTTCAAATGATGTAACTGAAGGGCAAGAATCTCCACTAATAGAAATACTTAAGCCAGGAAATAGGATTAAAAGGCTCCTTAAAATAAGATTAATCATCCGTATTCTTCAAATCATCTGTCATAGCCACTACTAAATGAGTTTACAATAGCACTGTCCAACAGAAATATGTGAGGCACAAGTATAACTTTTAATTTCCTAGTGTCACATGAGAAAAGGGGGGAAAGTGAAGTTAATTCTAATTTATGTTTTATTAAGCCCTAGATACCAAAAATATAATCATTTTAATATATAATCAATATAAAATAATTATTGAGACAATTTATGTTCTCTTTTTAACTAAGTCTTCAAAATTCGTAGAGTATTTTATACTTACAGCACATCTTAATTCAGATTAGCCACATTTCAAGTGTTCGGTAGCCACATGTGGCTAGGAGTTATTATATTAGACAGTACAGCAATAGAAAATTCCTGATTTTTGTGTGGGACCTGCTGGAATAGCCACAACTTTACCATTGATTTGTATCTCCTTGTTCTGTTAATAAACTTTCTGAAAAATATATTTCCCCTTTATAAGTTTACTAATCAGAATACTCACGAAAAAGAGATCTTGTAACTAAACAATGGCTACCTTGCCAAACAATGTTTCCAGTTTTGCCAACATAATGAAATAAAGAAATTTAAACAATTTATTTATAAAGAAATTAATTAGGAAAAAACCATGAAACAACTTTCTTCTTAAAAAATCTCTTTAATATAAATAAATGAATTTGTCTTGCCTTCAGCTGAAAATCCAACCCATACAAGGTAGGATTTCTTTGTGAGAGGAAGAGGATCGCCATGCAAAATTTGTTGTTTCCTTTTCCCCATCTGTAACAAATGAACTCCAAGACACTGATCCCCATCAAATCCTGTTCCTTGTAAAAAAATAATAATAATAAATAAATAAATATAAATCAGGTATCAAAGGTTACTTAGCCATAATACACTTTAAATTATATTCTAACCCAACTAAAGGGGGCACCATTCAGGTATTAGAGGCAAAATACTATGTTATATGGACTATCTACATAAAGTGGTTGGATATAAGTAGTAAGTCATTCACTCAAGAAATATTTACAGAGAGCTTATTATGTGCCAGGCACTGGGGCTGCAAGGATAAACAAGACAAAGTTACTGTTCTCATGAAATTCATATTTCAGGTAGGAGAATACAAGCAAATGAACTTTAAAAACAAACAAAAGATCAGAAAATGCTAAGTGCTATCAAAGATTTAAAGTAATATGGTGATACAGAGTGCCAGACCGAGTGGTTATTTTAGATTGGCTAGTCAGAGGTGGCCTCTGAGAAAGTAAAATTTAAGCTGAGATATGAATTGTAAGTTGGAGCCGGCCATCCAAATGTTAGGAAGAGGAGCTCCATAGTGGACACAGAGAACACCTAATGAAAAGGTCCTAAGGTGGGAATAAGCTTGGTGAGTTTGAAGACCACAAAGAAGCCAGTATGGCCAGAAGAGTAGCAACAGTAAAAGTGGCAAGAGGTGAGGTTGAAGAGGCAGGCAAAGATCAGATCATGTAGGACCCTGTCAACTGTGATAAGTAGTTTGATTTTTATTCTAAAAGCACAGGCAAGTCAGGCAAGTCATCAGAGGAATTTAAGTGAAGAGATTTGTAGGGCTTTTTGTTTTCTTTCTTTTTTTTTTTTCAAACATATTTTACTGATTTTTTACAGGGGAGAGGGATAGATAGTTAAAAACACCGATGAGAGAGAAACATCAATCAGCTGCCTCCTGCACGCCTCCCCCCCCCCAACCCCACCCCCCACCACACACACCTGGGATTGTGCCCGCAACCAAGGTACATGCCCTTAACTGGAATCAAACCTGGGACCCTTCAGTCTGTAGGCCGATGCTCTATAGATTGAGCAAAACCAGCTATAGCAAAAGATTCATGTTTTTAATAGTTTACCCAGGCTGCTAAGTGGAAAATGAATTATGGAATGCAGGATTTGAAGCTGAAAGACTGGTTAGAAGGCTACTGCAATAGCCTGAGAGATGACATCTGGGTTGGACTGGGATTTTAGTGGAGATAAAGAGACAGATTTGGGATGTGTTATTCCAAAGAGCTGACATGATGATATGATCTTACTGACAGTTGATCTGGGGGATGAGGGAAAGAGAATCAAGGATAATGCTTATATTCCTGGCTTGAACAGCTGAATTGATAGTATGCTGTTTACCAAGATGGGTTAACTAAGTAAGAAGCAAGTTTGGAGGGGGAAAAATATATCAAAGGTTTTATCATGACCAGGTTAAGTTTGAGGTGTGTATCAAACCTACATAGATTTCAAGTGGGTAAGTGTGAAAATAAAAGAGATGAAGGCTGGTGATACTAATTTAGACGTTATAGACACATGGATATATTTAAAAACATGGGTCATAATGAGATTCCCCAGGATAGTTTCTCAAACTGCATTTTTTTAAACCTATGAGTGATAAAATTTATTTTAGAGTTGCAACCGCCATTAAAAAAAATCAAAAGTCCACGAGACTTTTACTTCCGTTATATTTGGTATGTTCAGAATAGCAATATACGTAGAATATAGTACTTATCATGGCTAAGCAGTCAAAGACTGAAAGTTTCTGACATAAAAAGTACTAGGGCCCTAGCCAGTTTGGCTCAGTGGATAGAGCGTCGGCCTGCAGACTGAAGGGTCCCAGGTTTGATTCTGGTCAAGGGCTCATGCCCAAGTGGTGGGCTCAATCCCCAGTAGGGGGCATGCAGGAAGCAGCCTATCAATGATTCTCTCTCATCATTGATGTTTCTACCTCTCTCTCCCTCTCCTTTCCCCTCTGAAATCAATACAGAAACATTTTTTATTTTTAAGTACTAGGAAGAAAAAAAGAGTACTAGAGAAGAGGAGCTGTGACTAAGTCCTAGCGCATTCCAGGGGTCAGTATAAGAAGAAGAGCCAGTAAAAGAGCTGAAAGAGCTATCAGTGAGGAAAAAGAAATCAAGAGAGGAATGGCACAGAAGTCAAGATAAAAAAGTATTTCTGATAGAATTATTCTTAAAAAACAAGCATAAGGAAATCATTGGTAACCTTGATAATCCAGGCTGAGCATAGTGGTGGGGACTGGAGAATATGCAGTGAGGAAAAGAAAGCAGTAACTTAAAAAAAAAAAAAAAAATCACATTCAAAGCTGTTTTGGTTAATCATACTAGAGTTAGTTTAGTTTTTGAGGCATTTAAACTCTGAAAATCTTTTAAGATATAGAAGTAATTAACCAAACTCTTCCATGAAATTCTCTCCTTAATATAGTTCTTCTATAACTAAAATAACTGCAAAAGGAGGTATATAATACAAAACAAACAAAACAAAAAGAAGAAGAAAAAAGCTCAAGTGATTTCCATTTATTTTAGGTTACGGTAAAATTATGAAAGACTGAAAAAAATCTACCTCTATGATAAACAATGAAAAGCTGTTCTCCATGTCCTGCTATTGACACCACAGGCCCGGGAAGACTGAAGATCTCTTTCTGAACACCTCCAATAGAAAACAATCGAAGGAGCAAGGCACTAGTGGCAGCAGCAGCCCATCCCTGGCCAAGGCATATGGCCTCAATATCCTCATTCTGGGGCATGTCTACTATCCACTCTTTGCTTGAATCCCAAGAACTAAAGTGTAGGCAGTGAAGTTTGCTGAAAATGAAAACAAGATAGAAACAATCAAACTTTCATATTAGATATTTTATATATATAATCATGACATCTAGTAACAAAACCAAATATGTAGTTTATTTTTCTGATATATACACATAGTACAAGAAATGTCTTTAAGAAAGTAACTATGAGATATGATTAAAATAAACTGTACTAAACAATTAACGATCAAGTTACTGAAGAATATTTAAATGTACAGGAAAATGCTCACAACATAATGTTGAATGAAAAACAAAACAAACAAACAAACAAACAAAAGGCTAAAATCTGCAGAGTATGATCCTAGGTTGTTAATATATACAAAAATCACAACCAAATTTTAAAAAAAAGGAGAGCTTACATTTGTTAAAAAAAAAAAAAAATACAGCTCCATATGTCTTGCATTACAAATCAGGTCATGTCACTATGACAGGTAGTTAGAGAATGTAACATGGGGGTAATTAGGCAAAAACAGATATGTTCTGGGGTATTATGGGTGTGCTGATAATTATACTAAAATAAATTTTACGCTATAAAGGTATAATTTTATTAACTTTTTGTACTGAATTTCAACAACTGTATCTAACAGTTCAATAGTGACAATGTTTCCTAATAATCTCAAAGTTACCTTGCTAGTTCATCAGTGCTTTCACATGCCAACAAAATAGCTTCATGGGAAAGATCTGCTATTGTATAATTCAAAGTGTTGGATAAGTGTGTTGCATGGTGTATAGAGGTATCATGGAACTCCACATCTATGGCATTGTCTTGCTCATCATTATAGCAGCGAATGATTCCAATGGAGTTCCACATCTACAAACATGTAAGGTTAAATACAAGTCTGAGAAAAACCAACACTCTGAGAATCAGTAGGCTAAAGTGGTACAATTAACAAATATTATAATTCAGTTTACATCAGGGTTTAAGCTATAGGAACAACCACAGCTCATCTACCTCTAAATAGTTTCAGGTAACAATAGTAAACATCAGAGCTACAATAACTAATTATTCCTATCTTCAAGAGAAGAGAGTACATATAACACAAATTTACTAGGAAATAGAATATTTCTCATTTAATATTTTAAATTACATTACTGTCATTTAAAAAACACTTTTTATAAATGACAGCAATTTTTTTTGTTTCAAATAACTGGTTTATATTATAGTAATAAATATGTATATTTTAAAGCAACAAAAATCAATTTTATTTTGGAAATTTGCCTTCCACTGATGTACACTATAAACTTAAGAGGCTCTATAGTGTTTTCTTTCCTCTACCACAAATATAACTTTATATAAATAACAGTTGACAACCAAAAATTAAGATTTATTTCGTGATGATTATTGATGCAAAGTGTTATTAAAATAAAATGTCACCTTTAATATTTACATATAAACTTCTGCCAGGCCTATATCTTTAGAAGAAAAAAAAAAACAAGCAAAGTTCTCAGTGGAAAACCTCAAATAATGAACAAAGTGAAATATTAAACATTTTTAGCTCTCAAACTTAAGACAAAAAAACTAATATTCATTCATCCATTCAAGAAATATATATTTAATGCCTGCTGTGCCATACACGGTTCTAAGTACTATCAGTAAACAAAATAGAAAAATATTTATCTGGGGGAGCTTACATTCCAGTGGGGTGGGGGGAGGGGAGGGAAGGGGACAGAGAGTACTTTTTCATAGATGTATCACATAATATACTATAAAAGCTGCCTTCTAAAAAAATTTTCTAACTAGCGTTTTGTAGTCAGTATAATCTCCTATATAAAAACAAACATAATATGTGAAATAAGATTTAGAAGTATAGTCAAGAGGTATCACAAGATTTACAGTCAAATTTACTTAGGTTCATTATATATCATTTTGCAGAGAAAACTTTAACACAATTTTCAAAAATAAAGTTGAAATAAGACTAAGGCTGTGACTTAACCGTAAAACAAATCAACCACAAAATTAAAATCAACCAGAGTGCTCCAGGCTAGTTTTTTTAAGTTTTTTAAAAATCAAGTGTTTTAAAAATACTTTTTACCAAACTAATTAGCTATAGTGAGATAAAATGCTTCAAAGTGAGAAAAACTATTTAAAAGTTAAGCGTAGACCCAAGGCTTACCATGAATCTGTGAGTGAGATGCGAGGGTGTTGAACCTGACTGAAATGGCTTTTGCCGGGGAGTTGGCATTGGCCCATCATACAATGGCCTTTGGGATGTTACAAGTGGTAGGTTGTAAATGCTCTCTGCTTGATCATCTTCCTCCTTCTCTTTCAGAAGACTAGAACCAGTTTTTAGCAATGTAATATCTAAAACACAAAGGATTATAATTAGAGAACCATAAATACCAATGACCTGGAAAAAGAAAAGCACAATGAAATCTAATAACCTTTTCAGTCAAACTTAGTAACACCAACAGGCTATATTTACCTCTTTCACTTTGCTAACATTTGCAGTGATGGTGCAAAAGCAATGGAGGGTAAAACTACTGGTGCTTTAGCATTAATCAAGGCAGGGACACCAATCTATTAGTGGTCAATGCATTGTTAATCACCACTCAATTACAGCAAAAATATAATTTTATTAAATCTTGGTCACTGCATAAATTTTTTAAAAATGTTTTCTGTGTTAAGATGGGAAGTGTACATAGATATGATGGTTGTCTCAACAATAAAGCATTTGAGCAATTGAGTTGTAAGCTGAATTGATTTTTTTCATGAACCACCATTTTTACTTAAAAGAATGCCAGATAAACTATAGTTATGCAGATCTGGGTCTTTGGCAAACATTTTCTTGAAAATGATTAACTGACAGAATTTGTTGCCACTAAAATTTGACCTTACGAACAAAAATCAAAATATTGGAAAACTTGTATCGGTTGCACCATGAGCTTGATTGCTTCCCAATATTTAAAAACTTCTGATGAGATTGGTGATGATACTAACAAATATATTTTAGACAATGCATTCATATTAGGAAGGTCCAAAAACCTCAGAGAATCAGTATTTATCAAATTACCAATGCATATACTACAAAATCAAACATGGTAAAAGATCAATTCAAAGTTCAAGTTAGACCAATGGATTTTTAAAAATATTTTTATTTTTATTTTTTTTTTTTTATTTTTTTAAATATATGTTATTGATTTTGTACAGAGAGGAAGGGAGAGAGATAGAAAGCTATTGTAGAAACATCGATGAGAGAGAGTCATCGATCAGCTGCCTCTTGCACACCCCCTACTGGGGATATGCCCACAACCAAGGTATATGCCCTTGACCGGAATCGAACCCGGGACCCTTCAGTCCCCAAGCTGACGCTCTATCCATTGAGCCAAACCGGTCTCGGCAATATTTTTTTTTTTTTTTTTATTGATTTCAGAGAGGAAGGGAGAGGGAGAGAGAGAAACATCAATAATGAGAGAGAATAACTAATTTGCTGACTCCTACATGTTCCCTACTTGGGATTGAATCTGCAACCCAGGCATGTGTCCCTGACCAGAATCAAAACCAAGCCTCTTCAGTCTGCAGGACAACTCTCTATCCACTGAGCCAAATCAGCTAGGGCAGACCAATGGATTTTAATGTAAAAGGGTTGAAAAGTTCATTGAAAAGTTTTCAAGCCCTGGCTGAGTAGCTCAGTTGGTTAGAGCATGGCCCTGCTACACCAAGGTTGTGGGTTTGAGTTCGGGTGAGGGCATATACAAAAATCAACCAATGAATACATAAATAGGTGGAACAACAAATAGATATTTCTCTCTATTCCTCTTTCTCAAAAATAAATAAATTTAAAATAAAAGTTTTCAGATTTCACATTGCAAATAATACTTAAGAAGCTTTCATCATGTGTTGAGATTTTTGGTACAGTGGCAAAGAAGAATATCCACACTTATTTAAAAAGGCTATTAAAATACTTTTTCTGCCAAAACCAGTTTGGCTCAGTGGATAGAGTGTTGGCCTGGTCCAAGGTTTGATTCTGGTCAAGGGCATGTACCTTGGTTGCAGGCATATCCCCAGTAGGGGGTGTGCAAGAGGCAGCTGATGGATGATTCTCTCTCATCGATGTTTCTGACTCTCTCTTCCTCTCTGTAAAAAATCAATAAAAATATATTTTTTTAAAAATCAACTACATTCTAATTTAAAAAATAAATAAATAAAAAAAATACTTTTTCCTTTTCAAACTACATTTTTGTGTGGGACTGATTTTTCTTCATAAACTTCCAGCAAAAACAATATATAGCAGTACAATGAGCTCTTGAGACCAAATAATTCTCAAACGATTCTATTCTATAAACTCAATATGATTCAAATGCAGCACAATTTACCACTGTGCATTGGCATTTTACTTGTTACTATAGTATGTGCGTTGTTACAATAGGCACTTTATTTGAAAGTTTTTAATTATAATCTCAATTTCTTTAACAGATATAGTACTATTCAGATTATCTATTTCTTCTTGAGTTAACTTGGGAGTTTGTATCTTTCAAAGAATTTGTCCACTTCATCTAACTTGTTGAATTTATGGGCACAAAGTTGTAATATTCTATTATCTTTATTATATTAATAATAGTGTTGACTTACCTAAACATAATGTGAACTATATATGTAATTTTAAATTTTCTAGTATACATATTTTAAAAATTAAAAACATGGGTAATTAAATTTAATAATATATTGCATTTAAAGTATAATTTTAGCATGTACTTAATGTAAAAAATGATTACAATATTTTATGTTCTTTTTTTCATACTGTCCTTGAAAATTTGGTTGCATTACACACTTAACATCATTTCTTAATTTAAACTAGCCACATTTCAAGTGCTCAATAACCACATGTGGCTAGTGGTTACCATTTTGGATAGTGAGGATCTATAGGATCTATGGTAACGAACCCTTTTCAACACTTATATCAGTAATTTGTATTTTCTCTTTCTTTTCTTGGTCAGGATAGAGATTATCAATTTTATTGATCTTTTCAAAGAAATAGCTTTTCATTTAATTGACTTTTTAAATAGTTTTATTAGGAAGGTCCAAAAACCCTCAAAATTCCATTGAATTCTGCGTTTTATTATTTCCTTTCTTTTGCTTGCTTGGGGTTAATTTCCTCTTCTCTTTTTAATTTGCTAAAGCAAAAACTTAGGTCATTGACTTTAAATAAAAGTTTTAATAAAAATTGAGATTAATCAGCAGGATGGATCATCACATCCACAAGTCAATTCATACCAACTGAGTTTTCATCATCTTCTAGGAAGTGACTTCGCTGTCTAGGACGACCTGAAGCCAGCATGATGTCATCATCCTCATCATCATTTATAATCCCTTTTGAAAAAGAGGGGGTCTCGACTGTATTGTCATTTAGAAAATCACCAGCATTACTTGTATCATCCCCATCAAAAAGATCATTGTAATCCTCTTCCACTCTGCTAGATACCTTGAACAAATGAATACAGATTAGAAAATATTAGTGAACTATTTTGATAAGCTCAATTACTCAAAAGGCAATCTTTTAACATGCACCTATAAACTCTATTAAGCAATGATCTGATAAGATTACTTAATTAATAAGTGTATTTATGAGGATTACATTTATATAAGGCTTAGTCCTTATCTTAAATGCCTTGTAGTCTATGAATGGGCCAGGAGTATGAAATAAGAGTGTGCATATACCCAAATACCAGGCAAGTTTTATTCCCCAATAGTCATTCCCCAGAGAAGAAGTCACCTACAAGTCCCTAATTATGACATTCTCTCATTTACTTTTATTTTGAACAAAATACTACTTAGGTAAGATATATTTGCTCTAAATTATCTCAGTTAAGGCTAGTTTTGTTTTGTTTGTTTTTTGATGCTTTAGAAGTAAACAGAATAGAACCAATAGGAAAACAAAGAAATTCAACAGAGTTCATCATTGATCCCTAGGAATACGAACAGACCATGTATTAAATGTAAACAGTTTTTGAGATCACTTTAACTGCCTTCTATTAGGGAAGGGAAGGATTTGGTGCCTTTTTCCAACCACCTCTGTCCCCATGTACACGTCTATACTATTCTCCTACCCTAATCTTCCCAATATAGACATATTCTCATTTTGGTCAGATCGATAGTATTTAATTTTTACGACAATGCTATTCATAACAATACTTATAAAGTACTGTGCTAGAGACTTTTCTAAATTTTTTTTGCCATCTTTTAAAATTAGTCTGAAAAATGTTGTCCACAGTAGCAATTGAAGTAAAAACCCCAACAATTTTTTTTAAAGGCAACTATCCTACTTCTAATCAATCAAATCTTCCCTTTCTCAGTTCTAAGGTATCAGGTATCTGAGCAGGAATGACTATATATAAAGTCTATAATCTTCAACTGGAAGACCAAGACTTGAAATATGAATGGAAGAATAATGAACAAAAGCAAGGAGATGTATAAAACAAGCTGTACTGATTTGCTTTTTCCTTTCTCTCTCTTTTTTTATTTTATTTATTTTTCAGGGTGGAATGTTTAGATCAAGCCTTCAATAGGGCTGCATGGCTAAGCATAAGAGGTATATGGGGAACTCTAAAAATTAAGGCTAATTCAGAGCAGAAAAAGTTTATAGCCTAAAACTAAGTTATAATTATTAACCTAATTGTTATCTATGAAACATTTACAAGCATACCTCATTTTATTATGCTTCACAGATAATGCATTTTTTACAAATTGAAGACAAATACCCTCCATTAGCAAAAACATTACAACACACTGAGGCTCAAAAGATGATTAACAATTTCTAGCAAGAAAGTATTTAACTAACAATCCTGAAAATACCTAGATAGGAAAACAGTATTTTACAAAGATGTTTCTTAGAAAGTTAAGGGATATTAACAGGCACTATATGGGGGGGAAAAAACAGCTTCTTAATAAAATATATTTGGGATATATTAAATTAAACAAGTTTAAACAGTTTTTATTACAGAATCATTACTGAGTATCTAATATAGAGTTACATGAATTGTAATTTTCCAAGAAGTAATGCAGTTTGTGATGTTTTCCAAATCCATATAACCACAGATATATGTTCAAGAAATTGTTCTACCATATTACTTATTACCTTACTGCTTGATATCTTTCCATTGGGGTTACAAACATTCTCCAGTAGCCCTAGATTTCCTTCTGCATCAGTATAAGCTATTCGACCACAAGTAGGATGCCAGGCCAGGCCACAAATTGCATAACCTTTCTCATGTTTCACTCTAAAAATTAAAAAGTAAGTTCTTAAGGCACTGTCAAGAAAAATGTAAGCTATACATTTCTTTAGGTAAATTTTAGTTAGAAAAGGTTAAATGGTAATAATTATACACGATTGCCCTGAGTGGGCAGGGCCTCCCTCTGTGGGGACAATCCATCACGGAGCCCTGGCTGGGTGGGCAGGGCCTACCTCTTTGCGATCTATCTCGGGACTCCCAGACCGTGAGAGGGCTCAGGCTGAGCTGAGGGACCCTCCTCCCCCTGCCTCGAGTGCATAAATTTCATGCACCGAGCCTCTAGTCAATAAACAAAAAGGTTAAATGACTTTTGACACACTACTAGTAGGTTTTTGTTTGCATTTTGACAATCTAATAATTACAAATTTGAAATGCTTCATAAGACAAACAAAGGCCTAATTAAAATAAGCAATTAAGCCAAAACCGGTTTGGCTCAGCAGTAGAGCGTCGGTCTGTGGACTGAAAGGTCCCGGGGTTCGATTCCGGTCAACGGCATGTATGTTGGTTGCGGGCACATCTCCAGTAGGGGGTGTGCAGGAGGCAGCTGGTCAATGTTTCACTCTCATCGACGTTTCTGGCTCTCTATCTCTCTCCCTTTCTCTCTGTAAAAAATCAATAAAATATATATTAAAAATAATAATAAAATAAAATAAAATAAGCAATTAAGAGAAAAAAGATACATTGAATCATACCTTTCCATGCAATCTTTGGTTTCCACATTCCAAACTATAATTGAACCATTAATACTCCCTGCAGCTAAATAATGCCCACAAGGAGACCAGGTTACTATATTGAGGGTCTATAAAGAAAAAACAATAAATGACAATTTTGTATAATTTGAAACTACACACGTACTTTACCAAATTCAAATTTGTATAACCCTTATTCAATATATTCCAGGTAACTTCTAATTAGGTCTGAAAACAAATCTTGCTTACTTCTTTCTTTTTCAGTAATTTTCAACTACTATCAGTAGCTATTAGTTTATCATGAGAAAATTATTCTGGCACAGTTTTAAAAGCAAAATCTAAAAAAAATGTTATTATCCTGGAAAGAGAGATAACACAAGGTATCCTGTTAGCAGTCACTATCAAGATAAAGAGAAGCAGTCAGTGAAGTGAACCTTGGTAAGCCATTGCTCAATTACTGGGCTTGTGTTTCTTTAACTGCAAAATGGGTATGTGAGAGTGAAAGTGAGAGAGAGAATATAGACCAAAAACTTTTCCTGTTCTAAAATTATAGAGTCTATGATCATAAGTCTCAGTAAAACTCATTTAGAAATAAAGGTCAAATACTGCTAACATGAGAATAACTTCTAATACTATGTTAGGGTTAAATTTGACTTCTTATAAATTAAGTTTTTCTTATCAAGTTTCTCAAAGAAAAACTGTCAGGTTATTCGCTAAGTGAAGAAAGGCTGAGGGGAAGAAAAGGACACAAAAACAACAGACTGAAATTCTCCATTTCTAACAATATTTAACTACAACTGTGTTTAGGCAAAGTATGTATTAAATATTCCCTTTAGCCTACTGAAAATGTCCCTTTCAAAACTTACCTGAGAGATAAAATTATCTGAAAGATCAAATAGATTATTCCAAGTTTCTCTTCTATATAACTTAACAGATTTTTCCACAGGAACTGCAAGCAACTATTAGAAAAGATAAATTGATTAAACAAAAGTTTACATTAAATTAATTGAAAGAGAAAAAAAGGCAAAAAATTTATCCAAGCTTACAAAACATAAGGGCAAATTTGTATTTTAATTGGCAACTAACAAAACTCAGAAAATTACTTAAAATTTTGATAAGCAAAGAATGAGTGATGTTCACTCCACTCCACTGAAAATCAGAATGCTTGCTACTATGTTTTTAATACTACTTTTTAAGGTATCTAAGCCCTTTGAATCCAAAAATTCATCTTATTTACCTGAAAATCTTAAGAAAAGGAAATTTATCTTACTATATATTCTTCCAAAGAAATAGACTCGAAAAAATTTAAAATGGTATACTCTTTTCATGTTACTTTTGAACTTTGACTACGGTATATTGTATGTGAAAACCAGACTATCACTATAATTTCATTTTGTATTCTTTAGTATGAAAGGTTATATATACCAGATGTACGAGGTAATAATGCAGATTTTTTTCCCAATAGATGGAATTACACATATGTTGATATATATGCAATTTGATATGTATGCTATTTTGTTGTAATGACAGCAAGCTTCAAAACTTCATATGTCAAATTTGCTGAAGGTGTTAAATATCAAATTTCATGCCAAAAAAAGAGCATTTGCAAGAAGTTTTAATTCACTGCTTTATTTTGAAGAAAATTGCTGCTGAAAGTTATCTTATTCTTCGGGAAGCTTATGGTGAACATGCTCCATCTCAAGATACTTGTGAACACTGGTTTAAATGCTTTAAAAGTGATAATTTCGATGTGAAAGACAAAGAACATCCAGATCAACCGAAAAAATTTGAAGACTAACAATTAGCAGCACTATTGGATGAAGATGCGTGTCAAACTCAAAAACAACTTGCAGAAAAATTAAACACTGCTCAGCAAACAATTTCCGTTCATTTACAAACAATGGGAAAGATTTTAAAAGAAAAATGGGTGCCACAACAACTGAATGAAAGAAAAATGGAAAGCAGAAAAGTTATCAGTAAAATGTTGCTTCAATGGCATGAAAGAAAGTCTTTTTTGCATCGAATTATGACTGGTGATGAAAGTGGATGTACTTTAGAATCCCAAATGCATAAAATCATGGGTTGATCCAGGTCAACCATCAACATTGACTGCAAGGCCAAATTGCTTCGGAAAAAAGACAATGCTCTGTGTTTGGTGGGATCAGGAAAGTTTGGTGTATTATGAGCTTCTAAAACCAGATGAAACCATTAATACTGATTGCTACCGATAACAAATAATCAATTTGAATCACACTTTGATCATAAAAGGACGAGAATGGGCCAGAAGACACAGCAAAGTAATTTTGCTTCATGATAATGTACCATCACACACTTCAAAACCAGTTAAAGACATGTTAAAAGATCTTGCCTGGGAAGTATTAACCCTGCCCAATTAGGGTGGGGGGCTGCTCTGGGGTGGGGGGCTGATCTGGGGTGGCAGGCTGATCTGGGGTGGCGGGCTGATCTGGGTGGGGCCAGGTGGGGGGAGGGGCTGCAGGAGGTTGGCCAGCTGTCCCCGCCCCCTATTGGGAGAGGCAGAGGGGTGATCAGGGGGTAGAGCCGGCAGGGGGGAGGGGCTGCAGGCCAATCAGGGTGGTGGAGGCCCACTGGGTGTGGGCTTGGGGGAGGGAGTCAGGGGAAGGGGCTGCAGGAGGTTGGCCAGCCAGCCTCACCATCCATTGGAGTAAGGGGGAGGGGGCAATCAGGGGCAGAGCAGGTGGAGGGGCTGTGGACCCATGGGGGTGGGAGAGGCCGATGGGGGTGGGGGGCCCCATGCCCTCCCTGATCAGGATGGTTCGATGGCCACAGTGGGCATCATAGTGACTGGTTGTTCTGATTGTTAAGGCGTTCTGGTCCCTGGCTTTTTATATAGATGAAGTTAGCTCTTTGTCATATTGTTTCAAACTTCACAGTTTGTCATTTGTCCTTTGGCTCTGAAATATTTTTTATCATACAAAAATATTTGCTTTTTATATTAATCATCTTTTCTGAAAAATTTCACACATACAGAAAAGTTGAAAGAATAAAGCAGATTCACCATGTGATGGGAAGTCTCCAAGATGGTCATCCTCAATGGCTTTCACCTCCTGGTATTTATGCCCTTTGCCAATTCAGTTACTAAATCTCCTTTTCTCCGCCTTTATTATACACTAAATTTCCATATATATTGGATCCATTTCTCTGTTTAATAGATATCTGTCCAGTCATTCAGTAGCAAACTTTTAACTCGTATAGCATCATAATGTTATATTTGACTGGGTTAGCCTCCATCATTTTTCTTTTTTAAGACTTTAGTTTTCCATATGGATTTTAGAATCAGCAGCCTGATTTCCCAAAAAATCTTACTGATATTTTATATATATATTTTTTTTAAAATATTTTTTATTGATTTTTCACAGAGAGGAAGAGAGAGGGATAGAGAGTTAGAAACATCGATGAGAGAGAATTATCGATCAGCTGCCTCTTGCACACCCCCCACTGGGGATGTGCCCGCAACCAAGGTACATGCCCTTGCCCAGAATCGAACCCGGGACCTTTCAGTCCGCAGGCCGACGCTCTATCCACTGAGCCAAACCGGTCCCAGCTGATATTTTATATTTTAATGTTGTCCAAACTATAGAATAATTTAGGGAAGAATTAAATCTTTATTTCTATAAAAAATTTCCGGTTTGGCTCAGTGGTAGAGCGTCGGTCTGCGGACTGAAGGGTCCCAGGTTCAATTCCGGTCAAGGGCATGTACCTTGGTTGCGGGCACATCCCCTGTAGGGGGTGTGCAAGAGGCAGCTGGATGAAGTTTCTCTCTCATCGACGTTTCTAGCTCTCTATCTCTCTCCCTTCCTCTCTGTAAAATATCAATAAAATATATTAAAAATAAATATGAAAAAAATCAATAATATATATATATTTTTTTTCATTTCCTTTCTAAGACTAGGATATATTTTTCTATTTAGCAAGTCTTCTTTGAGTCCTCTTGCTAGTATGTTAAAGTTGTCTTTATATAGATGATCATATTTCTTACAAAATTATACCTAGTTATCTTTTTTGATACAATTCTTTTTGAAAATGATAGTTTTATTTTTGCCCACTGTATATTCTAAATGGCTATTGTTTATATATAGGATTGTTATTGATCTGTATTTTTTTTTTTTATGTTTTTATTGATTTTACAGGGAGAGGAAGGAAGAGGGAGAGAGAAAAAATCAATGAGAGACATCAATAGCTGTCTCCTGCATGACCCGACTAGGGATCAAGCCCACAATCTGGGGATGTGCCCTGACCAGTAATCGAACTAGTGACCTTTTGGTTCATGAGTCAGTGCTCAACCAATGAGCCACACTGGCCAAGCTGTTATTGTTTTTGAATATTAATTTTGCTTACAGCTCCTTTACTCAATTTTCCCAGCTCACTTTCTTGGAATTTCCTTATATGCAAGCATTTTATTTGCAGATGAGCATTCTCCTTCTTCCATTCAAACCCTCTCATAGCTTTCTAGTGTCTAACTGTATCTGCTAGTACAGTACATCTTCAAAATGTTAAGTAATGGTGGTAAAAGTGGACATAATAAGACTGTCTCCATTAACCATGGATGGTAAGAATATAAAAGTAATTCATTCATGCAGAATGTACTATTTAAAGATTCTTTAAAAAGCTGAACTATTTCACCGAAACCGGTTTGGCTCAGTGGTAGAGCGTCGGTCTGTGGACTGAAAGGTCCCGGGTTCGATTCCGGTCAAGGGCATGTACATTGGTTACAGGCACATCCCCGGTAGGGGGTGTGCAGGAGGCAGCTGGTCGATGTTTCTCTCTCATCAACGTTTCTAGCTTTCTATCTCTCTCCCTTCCTCTCTCCAAAAAATCAATAAAAATAAAAAATAAAAAATAAATTTAAAAAAAGCTGAACTGTTTCTCAAAGCATTTCAATATTAATTAGGCCTGGAGCTCAAAAATTTATAATCCAAATAAAATAGTTACAATTTAAAAACTATTTTCACACCCTAACTGGTTTGGCTCAGTGGATAGAGCGTAGGACTGTGGGCTCAAGGGTCCCAGGTTCGATTCCGGTCAAGGGCATATATCTTGGTTGCGGGCACATCCCTAGTAGGAGTTGTACATGAGGCAGCTGATCGATGTTTCTCTTCCCATCGATGTTTCTGACTCTATTCCTCTTCCTTCCTCTCTTAAAAAAAAAACACCAATAAAATGTTTTCTAAAAAAAGTTTTAAATTTTTTTCTAAAAAATACAAACCTGTTCTCACATTCAAACTTGTTAATAACTAAAACAAATAATTTTTTTAAAAGTTGAAAATTAGAGTCACTTACCTTCCCACTTTTTGGCTGCCAAGCAAGTCTGCAGATTGATTTTGCATTTATCTCATCATTGACCTTTTGTAGCAGTGGCCAACTGATAGCACATGTCTAATAAAAAAAAAAAAATTACTTCCCTTTATAAAAATTCTCCCCAAAAGATATGCAGAACTGAATATTTAATAGGTGGATTCTTCAAATTGATATGTAGCTCAGAAAAAAAGTCAAATTAATCACTTTCATCTAATTATGACAATGTTTGATTTATCGAAATTACTTTAAATATTTCAGAGGTATGAAGTGCTCAAGTTTTAAGTAATTGGATTAAAAGAAACATTTCCTATGTAAAATAAGTAAACTATACTCATTGAATAAACATACATATACACACATGCAAAAAACTCCCAAACTATTACATTAAAATTTTTAAGTGTCTACAGAAATAAATTTGGTCAAATTAATAATTCTTTTTCTTTACAGTTTCTTTTGAGTAACATTAGTAACTGTTTTTATGGTCGATTTCCATAATAATCTAATGCAAAAGTATGTTGAAGACTAGTTGTTTTCTTACTTAATTACAGGAAAATTTCATTTTTAGGTTTTATAAATCAATAAGGGAAATTCAGTCTTATAAATTATTTACAAACTGCCATCTGTTGGGATCTAAATATTGGGATACAAAAATAAAATAAAGCATGGGCCACACTTAATGTGGATTCATATAACAACTATTCTAACCCAAACAGATAAAAGATTTTTTATTTATTTATCTTTATTTTTTGCTTGTGTAATTAAAAAGATAAAACATATCTATGTTTATTAGCTCAGAGCCTCCTCATGACAACCCGGTGAGGTAGGCGGAGAAGATTACAATTCCCATGGTATATGCATATGTATTCAGAAATGAAGCTCAGAGAGGAAAAGTGTCAAGTCCAGTGGTTCCCAAGGTACAGCACACACCCACAGGAAGGGGGGAGGGAAAGGGGGAGACAATTTGATTTTAAGTGGGGGCAATTCAAGAATGAGTTAACAATGAATTTTTTGCATTTCTTATGGTTCTAGGGGGCCTCATCTACAGAATATCCTATATAATAAAAGGCTAATATGCAAATAACCAAATGGTGGAACGACTGGTCACTATGATGTGCACTGACCACCAGGGGGCAGACACTCAATGCAGAGGCTGCCCCTGGTGGTCAGTGTGCCCCCACAGGGAGAGCTCTGCTCAGCCAGAAGCCAGGCTCATGACTGGTGAGCACAGGGGCAGTGGTGGGAGCCTCTCCCGCCTCTGTGGCAATGCTAAGGATGTCTGACTGACATCTTAGGCCCAGTAAGCGGTCAGTCAGACATCCCTCCCAGGGCTCTCAGACTTCGAGAGGGTACAGGCCAGGCTGAGGGACCTCCCCCCAAGTACACGGATTTCGTGCACCAGGCCTCTAGTAATATATAACACTCAATATATTACAGAAATGGGCAGAAGTTTTAAATTCAAATTGATGAGTTTACCTGATCTGAAATTTGCCACACTTTGACAGATCCATCACAACTAGATGATGCCTGCAGGAATAAAACAATAGATTTTTCTGCAGTTACAGCCATATATAATACTATATGGAAACTGGTTGGATTAATATATCAAAACGACTTTTATCAACTGGATGAAATTTTCTAATTCTCTTACAATTTCAAACATAATAAAGAAAAATGCAAAAAGAGAAGAGGAAAATTATTACCAGAAAGATGTCCTTAGGATCAAAGGAAAGACTTAAAACAGGGGCTTCATGTCCTCGAAATGTTTTCTGTTGGCTGCAATCCATCACATCTACAACTTTGACTAGAAAGTCACTATGAACAATAAGAGTAATGTACATGAATAAATGCCAATACAAAAGACTCTCCTAAGCCCTAGCCGGTTTGGTTCAATGGATAGAGCGTTGGCCTGCAAACTGAAAGGTTCCGGGTTCGATTCCGAGCAAGGGCTTGATCCCCAGTAGGGGACATGCAGGAGGCAGCCAATCAGTGATTCTCTCTCATCATTGATATTTCTATCTCTCTCTCTCCCCCTCTCCATTCCCTCTGAAATCAATAAAAATATATTTTAAAATAAAGGAGTCTCCTAAAAGCTATGACCCAAATATTTCAAAATCACAAGAAACTTAATTCTTTAAAGCAACTTGTGAAGTCTGACAGCCAGATTTAATGACCAACATTTTAGTTTTGCTCTATAAAGATGCTAAAAACACAAGTCCAGATTTCCCATTATGTTAAAATACAAATATTCCATAAGTGGTTTCCATAATTACATTTTAGACTTCTATTATTTGCTAATATAATTACTGTCACAACCATTTTTAAAAGATCTGTACCTTTTACTCCACCATGGCAACTCACCAATTACATATTTTTCCTATGACAAATAAACCTCAAGAAAAAACACAAAAATCCTGACTGTACAGGCCCAATTCTACCTGAAATAATTTTTAAAATTTTGTATCATATTATCATCCTTTACCAATCTTTTTCTAAATAGACTGTCTGCAAAGCAATATACATATCACAATTCACAAGCACAAGTTTTCCCTTCAAAAACCTTTACTAGTTAAAGACTTTAATATATAAATTAAGTGAACAAACAAAGAGTCATGAAAATGTTCATCTGAAAGCAATGAATGAGGCCATTCTGTTCTAACAGAATTATTTCCTTTTCTGATATCAAAGAGCCTTACCCAGATCCAGCGGCGATTTTTGTACCACCACTATTAAAGACCACATGATTTGCATTTGTGGTGAAGCGAGTCAATATACCATCTGGAACTCCTTCAGGAAATGTATGGACTTGAATAGTATTGTTAGATACTGCAGTGACCAATTTTCCACTCTAAAAGAAAAATAAAAGAAATATTGACAAGACAAATCCAAATTGATTGGGAATCTCTCCATAGTTAAAAATCTTAAAAACAAAAACAAAAAAAACCTTATAAATATAGCACATGTCAAAAAAATTATCAATGTACAATTTTCCTGAAATGTATATTAGCAAGACAAACTTATTTGCTCCTTTTAGAAAACTTCACCAGCCAAAAATTTAGCCCCTGATTTTTCTGGTTAAGAAACATATTTAATTAGTATTTTTATGGATTTCTGAGTGTCATTTAAAAAAACACAACTAGTCTGAGTGAGGGATGAGCATATTAGAAGATATAGACACAAAGGTTACACTATAGTTTTCACACTAAAATATTTACATTACATGTCTTTCTGGAATAGGATAAAATCTAAATGCAGAATCCACAGCACCTTTGCAAAAACAGTGAATAGTCCTAGCTGATGTGGCTCAGTTGATTGAGCATCATCCTGTGTACTGAAAGGTCACCAGTTCAATTCCTGGTCAGGGCACATACCCAGGCAGCTAGCACAGGAGGCAGCCAACCAGTATTTCTCTTTCTATCTCTCTCCCCGCTTCCCTCGCCCTCTCTGAAAGCAAAAAAACCCCACAAATTTTAGCCCTGGTCGGTATGCCCAATGGTTAGAGTGTCAGCCTATGAACCAAAGGGTCATGGGTTCGATTCCGGTCAAGGGAACATACCTCAGTTGCAGGCTCAATCCCTACTGGGCATGTTCGGGAGGCAACTAATCAATGTGTCTCTCTCACATTGATGTTTTTCTCTCTGTGTCTCTCCCCTTCCCTTTCACACTCTCTAAAAATATCCTCAAGTGAGGATTAACAAAAAAGAAAACAACTAAGTACACAGAAAATTTCAGGCTCCTATATGATCAACAGATACCACTGTTTTGCAGAGTTTTTAACTAAGAGTCATAAAAGGTTAAGGATCTGCCTTAGTACTATAGTTTGATTACGGTACTTTTCAAAAAGAGAGATTAAGTCTCAACATACTAAATCATAGCTTACCAACCCAATAGAAGTTTTTATTAATTATCTGGTCAATTTATTAATTTCCATTAAATAATAACCACTAAGAGAAACAAACTACTCAAGTTTGTTAACAAATATACTCTATCATATAGCAATAAATCTCAGCCACATTTGCACATTTAGGACCCTTAGCCTACCTACAGCACCTGCTTCCACTCCAGTGGAAATTGAACTTGATGATAACAATGAGATGTTACCAAAAAGCAAAATTTGGGAGAATGCATATATCTGTTTGAATAACAGTACAGATATTCCAAATTTGAACTATAATTATACATTTATCAAGTTGAATTACTGGTTGAATTATAAGTTGAATATAATGCCTACATTATAACTAATCCAAGTAATTAAAAATAGTTGCTGCAATTGTTTTTAATACCTTCAAAGCACATGAATATGCCTTTTCTCCAACATTAATGGACTTAGGATCATCATCATCCAAGTCTTCCCAAATCCTCACATCACCATCACTTCCACAAGTCACAATACAACTGTGAAGGAAACACACTCATTAAAAAAAGTCACCCAGAGGAGAATCCAAGATGGCTGCTCGGGTAGGCACCTAGCCGCAGCCGCAAGCAACAATTTCAATAAAATACAACTAAAATATAAAATGGACATTACCCAGAACTACAGGAAAGTCGACTGACTGGAAATTCTACAACGAGAAGCAAGGAGAAAACCAGAAGGAAGCGCGGAGGAGCTGTAAAAGCCCAAGGTACGGAGACACGTGGTGCGCCAGGAGAGGACGGAGCCGGAGAGGAGGGAGGCCGAGTGCCTGGCTGGTGTTCCCTAGCAGGAAGGAGATAAGCACTCCGACTGTGCTGGGACCCCAACTGCTCTGAACTCCCGTTCTAGGCCAGACCCCGGGGACCCAGGCTCATCCAGAGGGAGCTGGGCTGTAAGGCAGAACCCGGGGAAGCTGCGAAAGGAGGTCCCAGAGGCACGCACACTGCGCGCAGAGAAGGGACGGCCTACTGCCCTGGCGGGAAGGAGACAGGGGCTCCAGACTGCTCTGAACGCCACCCCCAACTCCACTTCCAACTGAACTGAACCCCAGTTTCGGGCCCATTGCGGGAGAGCCTACACTGTTTGGTAGCAGGCGAAAATCGAGGGCACCTTTCTCTCAGAGGTGCTTGCAACAAGTACTGAAGGACCTTGAGTCTCAGGAGTCGCATAGGGCGGGGCTGACTGAAGCCAAGGCTGTAGGCTCCACCCTGAAACTCCGCCCCATCAGAAAAGCTGCCTGCGAAAATGCCTAAACCAAATAGATCACAAATGAAAGAAAGGGAGGACAAAAAGCGACTGGATATAGAGTTCAAAACCACACTTATAAGGTTTTTCAAGAGTTTCCTAGAAAAGGCCGATAAAATAAATGAGACCTATGAGGTTATGAAAAGGGATCAACAAGAAATAAAGAATACATTGTCTGAAATAAAAAATATTATACAGAGTCCTAAAAACAGAATAGAAGATTGCAAGAATCAAGTCAAAGATTTGGAACATAAAGAGCCAGAAGACACTCCTCTGCAGAAGCTAGAAGGCAAGAGAATCCAGAAAATTGAAGATAATGTAAGAAACCTCTGGGACAACTTCAAACGATCCAACATCAGAATCATGGGGGTCCCAGAAGATGAGAGAGAGCAAGATATCGAAAACATACTGAAAGAAATAGTGACAGAAAACTTCCCCCACCTAGGGAAAGAATTGGATTTACAAGTCCAGGAAGCACACAGAACTCCAAATAAGAGGAATCCAAAGAGGACCACACCAAGACAAATCATAATTAAGATTCCAAGAGCAAAGGACAAAGAGAGAATATTAAAAGCAGCAAGAGCTAAGCAGGTGGTTACCTATAAAGGAGCACCTATACGATTGTCAGCTGATTTCTCAACAGAAACCATGCAGGCCAGACGGGAATGGCAAGAAATATTCAAGGTGATGAACAGCAAGAACCTACAGCCAAAAATACTCTACCCAGCAAAGCTATCACTCAGAATCGAAGGTCAGATAAAGAGCTTCACTAATAAAAAAAAGCTAAAGGAGTTCATCACCACCAAACCAGAATTATATGAATTGCTGAAGGGGGTTCTTTCAGAAGAGAAAGTAAATAAAGATAAAAATTATGAACAACAAATACGTAACTATCAACAAGTGAATCTAAAAACCAAGGAAATTAAAAAAAAATCTGATGAACAATATTAACTGTTGAATATAATAGAATCAGAGGTATGGAAGGGGAGTGAACTAATGATTCTTGGGGAAAAGGGGAGAGGGGAATGTGGGAAGAGACTGAACACAAACTGTGCACCTATGGATGAGGACAATGGGGAGTGGGGATTGGGCAGAGGGTGGGGTGGGAAGTGGGGGGAAAGGAACACTTGTAATAATATGAACAATAAAAATTTATTTAAAAAAAATAAAAAAATAATTATATTTTAATATCTACTGTGTTTACATGTACTAAATTCACAAAAATATATTTTTGACCAGTAATACTAATTTAAAGGAACCTTTTGATTTTAACATATTGTAAATTAGCATTTGAAATGTGTGGAATTCATTCAAAGACATTCATTTTTGTAAACTGTGCTGTTTTCTACAATAAATTTTATTTATTAGATTAAAAAAAAAAAAAAAAAAGTCACCCTGTTTTCAGGCCGATTTTTTTAGAATGCTACTTAGGTGGGAATTTTTTTTTTTTTTAAATAAAATCAAGATATTAGATAATACCCTGTTTCCCCGAAAATAAGACAGTGTCTTATATTAATTTTTGCTCCCAAAGATGTGCTAGGTCTTATTTTCAGGGGATGTCTTATTTTTCCATGAAGAAGAATACAGTACACATTTATTGTTAAATGAAAATAAAGGAAATTTATTACCTGTATACGGTATGCTAGTACGGTCGTTGTCAACACAAACCAGACAAACTGTGAATCCTACAGTATCAAAAATTTACTCATTTATTCAATGACAATCATGTCATCATCTTCTGGAATATCATCATAACAATCCAATTCCTAAATTTCCTGGTGAATTTCTTATGACTCCATTTCTTTCAGAATCAGTGGACCAAATCTCTCATGTTTAGCCTAGGGGGGCCTTATTTTCGGTGGATACCTTATATTTCACTCAGAAGGAAACCTGTAAATAGGTCTTATTTTCGGAGGATGTTTTATTTTTGGGGAAACACGGTAGGTTTTCTCATTTTACATTCATAAGCCTCAATAACAAAGACCATTAATCTCCTATTCTGTAAAGAAAAAGGTGAGTTTAATGTTCTCTTTAGTTCCTCCTTAGCATAAGTCTTTATTTGTAATAATGTAAGAAAGATGGTATAATCTCTATAACAGCAGAGACCAAGTCTCCCGTCCTAACCATTGCGTCTTTAGCACAAAGCAGTCTATTATATAGGAACTTTGATGAATGTTTGTGGAATGAATAAATGGATGAAAGAGTTAAATTATCCCAACCTGATTATGCAAATGACTACCTACAGCTCTCAAATCTTATCCTATAAAATAAAAGGCTAATATGCAAATTGACCGAAGAGCAGAACCACTGGTCACTATGATGCGTAGTGACCACGAGGGGGCAGATGCTCAATGCAGGAGCTGCCTCCTGGTGTTCAGTGCACCAGAAGCTGGGCTCATGGCTGGTGAGTGCAACGGTGGTGGCGGGAGCTTCTCCCACCTCTGTGGTAGTCAGATTCCCAAGGGCTCCCAGACTGCAAGACTGAGGACAACCCCCTCCAAGTGCATGAATTTCATGCACCGGGCCTTTAGTTTTACATATTGTCTTGCAAGTGCTTTTATTCATCCAGTATATGTCCTATCTACACAAACAAAAGCCAATGAAATATAAAAATAACATGAAAAATGGCAAAGAGGAGCCATAAAAGAACTGTGAATATTCAGAAGAAAAAGATTAATTTCCACTTGGAAAATCAGAAGGGTGGTATTTAACTCTGGGAAGTCAAAGGACAAGTAGGATACGCTGACATTGGTAAAAAGAGCAGTTTCAAATAGATAAAACACATGAAATAGGAAGTTAGTAAAGCTTGTGGGAATTTCCCTAGACAGTCCAGGAAATATTAATAGACAGAAAATGTAGATTGGGATCATTCTATTTAGGATAACCTTAATGCCATAGTGAGGAGCTTGGACTCCATTCTTAAGGAAATAAATAAGAGGACCATAAGTATCAGTTTCCCCAGGATATCCCCATTTTATGCATCCAGCTCATTTAGTGTTTATCCTTGATCAGTATTAGTTGCATCAAAATTGGTTGGGGTGAATTTGACAGCTCTCTTCTTTGCATTTCCAGCTTTTGTCATGATCCTGTTTAGTAATGTAACAAATACAATGAATAGAGTTCTCACTTTAACACATAGGTAAATCTGAAAGACAACTGAAGATAACTCATCTCCCCCTTTCCTTTCTTGATGCAAGTTAACACCTCCTTTCAAGGACAAGAAGTATTAACTGATAAAAACCAAAGTAAGGCCAAATATTAGTCCTTAGGGAAAGTGATTTTTTTCAGTATCCAGTGGTGATGGGAAAAATATTTCATATTGCTGTCCCTAACAAATATTTGGTCTACCAGCCACAGGATATATACAAAGTTGCTAGGGGGTGGGGCCAGTGGGAAACAATAGTAAAGTACTATGGAATTAACAAGAAATATGTGCAAGAAACAGTTAAGTAGTCTTTTGAAGATCTTTTAGAGTAGTTTGAACATTCTTCCTACAGTATTTTTGTCGTTTACTGTAGAAATAAAAATACTAATTTTATTATTGGCTATACTTTTTAAATTTTGCAAAAACAAAAAAACTCTCAGTACCAATGAACTGAAGAAAAATACTTCAAGTACATGTTTAATAAAAAATTAAATATTAAATTTGTCTGCTCCTCAAGCATTTGACAATAAAAGGGTAACTTGAACAAAATCTTTTTCTTTTTTTTTAATATATTTTATTGATTTTCTACAGAGAGGAAGGGAGAGTGATAGAGAGTTAGAAACATCGATGAGAGAGAGTCATCGATCAGCCACCTCTTGCACACCCCCTACTGGGGATATGCCCGCAACCAAGGTACATGCCCTTGACCGGAATCGAACCCGGGACCTTTCAGTCCCCAAGCCGATGCTCTATCCATTGAGCCAAACCGGTTTCGGCTGAACAAAATCTTAATTGACATTTACCATGGAGCCTATAGTGACAACACCAACCACAGGAAAGTCAGAAGATAAACAACTCCTAAAGAAGCATCAGCATCTATTTCATAAGTCCACAGACTGCCTGTAGCTGCCAGTGAGTTTGATCATGATGGACGGTCTTGTCAATCATGACTCTGCTGTTCAGAACTTTCTGATGATGGAAATGGTCTACATCTGGCTACTGAGCAATTGAAGTGGAACTTAGGAACTGAATTTTTAATTTAGTTACTTTTAATTAATTTAAATCTAAATAGCTACAAGTAGCTAGTAACTACAGTACTGGACAATGCAGTATTAAAACAAATGACCAGCCCCAGCTGGTTTGGTTAGTGTTGGCCAGTGGACTGAAGGGTCACAGGTTCTATTCCTGGTCAAGGGCACATACCCAGTTGCAGGTCCAATCCCTAGCCCTAATAGGAACAAGTGCGGAAGGCAACTAACCCATGTCTCTCTTTCACTTTTATATTTCTCTCCCCAGCCTCCCTTCCACTCTGTCTGAAAATCAGTGAAAAAATATTTGCCAGTGAGGATTTAAAACACACACACACACACACACACACACACACACACACACACACACCACGTTCTAAACCAATTTTATTCATTTTTCATTCTAAGTTTTCTAGTGCAAGTATGAAAAGTGAAATGATAGCTGTTAATGTATTGTTTCCATTAGTAAAAGAGTTTTCAAACAGTTAAATGATACTGGTTTTACATCAATGTCATCAGAGTTTTGAAATAGAAAGTGAGTCAGATTAATTCCAATAATGGTTTAGTTTTCCATTCAGTTTACGAAAACAAAATACAGCTTCTGTAAGTTCATTACGTTGAAAGTGAAACATCTAACATTATAAGGAATTCTATCAAACTTCATTTGAAAAGTTTAATGCTACAGATAAAATTCTTACTTTTTATAATAACAATATAAATTCTCACAGAGCACAATACTGTAAAAACAATGTTCTTACTAATCTATAAAACACAAATGTACTTGGAACTTGAATTATAATTCATAATTATGCCCAATTAAGCTGTGATAATATACCAATCAAAACAGAAGCCATACTTGTCAAATTTTTAGATAATTTAAAAAATATATATCTTTATTGATTTCAGAGAGGATAGAGAGAAAGAAAGAGAGAGAAACATCAATGATGAGAGAGAATCATTGAGCAGCTGCCTCTTGCATGCCCCACACTGGGGATCAACCTACAAACTGGGTATATACCCTGACCGGGAATCAAATCATGACTTCCTGCTTCATAGGTCGATCGATTCTCAACCACTGAGCCATGCTGGCTGGGCTAGATTATATGTTTAATGTTAGATTATCAATGTAAAAAGACTTTTTTAGTGTTAAATGTCACAAATGTTTTTTAGGAAATTTTGTTTTGAAATAGTTTTTGAATAGAAACGTCATAAACCAAAACAGAGTAATTTGCTAATCAATAAATAATTCAAAATACTACTATTGTAATTGCAATTCTCTTGAAATCCTTATCCTCATTCTCAAAGGTCTTCTAGTTCAGCGTTTTTCAACCGCTGTTCCTGCAGACAAGACAAGAATTTTATAATTTTTCACTATTTAGTTTACTTAATATTTCATAATAAAGTAATTATAAAATACTTTCTTTGTGTTTATTTGATTCCTATTCAAGAGAATTACTTTATATATAGTCAATGTAGGCACAGAGTTAAATTTTTTAACATTTTCTAATGGTGGTGTGCCTCGTGATTTTTTTCATGAAACAAGTGTGCCTTTGCCCAAAAAAGGTTGAAAAACACTGTTCTAGTTTATACGATAAATTAAGAAATCCCCTGTAAGTTTCTGAGAACCAGGACAAATTCTATTAATGCCTTTATCTTCCTTAGCACATGTTTAACTACAAAAAGGCAATGATTTCAAAGGCATTTCTCACCATCTGGATTCTCTATCCTCACAGAGCAATGTTGTTCCCTATCAGACCAGCCCTCCCTAACTTTTCCATTGGGCCTCATGAGATTCATGATCAGGCACCAGCAAAATTTCTATGTCATTAGCTCTTTTTCTGAACATTCCTCTAAGGACACTGCTTCCTCTTAAGCCTCTTAAGTGGTGGCTGATTTCTCTTCTACATTCCTCTGGGGCCTAGAGGTAGGCTTTCCATGCATTTCATGCATTTCCACTTGCATTCTGCCACACTCTCTCTTTAAAAATAATTTTTTTTGAAGTGTGAAACTGCCATCAGACCACCTATAGATTCTTAAAGAGAAATCCCCCTAGTTTCCTAAGAATTTGTAGCACAAGGCTCATTGTTATTTTCTAATACTATTCCTTTCATTATTCTTAGTGTTTTCAACATCCATATAGGTGAAACTTTCTGATACTCAATCTTGCCCTCTGCCCCATCTGACTCCCATAGTGATGGACTAGATTTTGTCTTTATCGATATAGCAAATGCTCCACAATCTCAACTACAATCATCCTCATAACTTATCTTTTCACCTGGCACCTTTAATATCCCAACTCCAACAATTTTTAAAATTCTAATTAGGATCTACAATCTAATGAAACTACCTTTTCACTGTCTTTCCTTTCGAGTTCTACATCCCTCCTAAACTGGCTTAGATTCCATAGTCTGTTACTAAAATCACTCTGCATCACCCTGAAACCCCTTGGCCCTTTTTGACTTTGTCATACTAACCAGGCTAAAATCCCAACTTTGGTTATATCCAATTCTCTGCCTATTAAAATAAATTTGCACTTGCAAAGCTAAATAAGGCTGAAATAAACAACCGAGTATATGTCTCGATTTAAATTTATGATCATTAACCTGAAGTAGGCCTTTAGTGCTGCACAGCAATCCAACTATATTCCCTGGTTCATTCAATTTTCCATCTCTTCTATGTCTCTCATATCTATTTCTCTTGTTTTAAACCTCCACCTTCAACTGATGACTTCACGTCCTATTCACTGAGAAAACAGAAGCAATCTATAGAAATTGTCCACATGTTCTCCCCATCCCTTATAGAAGCCCCTTCCCTCCACATATAGATTTGACCTACATTTGGCCAATATCTCCCTCTAGTACCTGATATAATGCCCCACACCTAATCAGAACATCACTCCAGCAATTCTTCCCCTTTCTGCTATGAAATTAAGTTACCCCTCTCTCTTGGATCATCTCCACTCATATGTATGCTGTAATCTTTCTCACCTTTTAACAGAACAAAAATCTTTCCTGACCCCACCTTCCTACCCAATTACCCTCATTCTTTGAATGTCACACTCACTAAATGCAAATCCTCCCTTTCCATTCTCTTGATTATACTGCAACAAGATTTTCTTTTTATTTTATTTTATTGATTTAAGAGAGAGAAAGAAGAATGGAGGTAAGGAGAGAGGGAGAGAGAAAGAGACACCAATTTTGTTGTTTCACTTATTTATGCATTCACTAATTGCTTCTTGTATGTGCCCTAACTGGAGATCAAACCCACAACCTTGAAGTATCAGGATGACACTCTAATCAACTGAGCTAGCTGGCCAGGGCAAGGTTTTCATTCTTACCATTCCATAAAAAAGCTCAAGATCATCCATGTCCTCCATGTCACTAAAGCTAATGGTGAATTCATAGTCCTGAATTTGACCCACCAGCAATATTTAACATACTTTATTTCCTCCACAAATACTTTAATTGGCTTCTAGACATCATTCTTATATCTTGGTTTTCTATTTTCCTTGCCAGCCCTTCTGGATCTCTAAATATTTTTAATTGTTCCAGGGCTTAGCTCTTGAATCTTTTTTCTTAATTACATTAATCCCTTCCCTAGGTGATGTCATCCAAGTTCATACCATTAAATACAATCTCTATATTGACAACTCCCGCATTTAGATTTGCAGTCAAGACCTCAATCCTGAATTCCAGAAGGCATCAGCTAACGATGTAGATTTCTATCTCTAGTTCACATTTCTTCTCTGAGATTTAGACACATTTATTCAGCTGTCTACTGCTCTCCTTGAATATCTCAAAGACATCCTACACTAAATCATGTTCAAAAGCAAACTTAATCTCCACCCCCATTCTACCTCTGAACTATGCTCCTCTCCAAGCTTTTTAAACATCTGAATAGCGCCATTACTTCCCCATCTAGAATCACAGATGTTATTCTAGACACCTCCCTTTTCTTTATCCTTAATATCCAATCCATCCTGTTGATTTCACCCTTTTAAAAAAAATATTTTTATTGATTTCAGAGAGGAAGGGAGAGGGAGAGATAGAAACAACAATGATGAGAGAGAATCATCAATCAGCTGCAGGCTCCTTACTGGAGATTGAGTCCACAACCCAGACATGTGCCCTTGACCGAAATTGAACCCGGGACTCTTCAGTCCCCAGGCCAACGCTCTCTATCCACAGAACCAAACCAACTGGGGCTGCTTTCCCTTTTTAAAGAGTTCCTAAATGTATCCTGTTTTCTACATACCCATAGACATGAGCTTCCATTACATGAACCAGACTAAGACAGATACTTTCCAATAGTCTCTCTGCATCCACTCCTACTCATTTTCTTCCATGCATCCTCTGAAAAACAAGAGTCTGGCCCTACCCGGTTTGGCTCAGTGGATAAAGCGTCAACCCACAGACTGAAGGGTTCCAGATTCAATTCTGGTCAAAGGCCTGTACCTTGGTTGCAGGCTTGATCCCTGGCCCTGGTCAGGACTCATGAGGGAGGCAACCAATCTATGTGTTCCTCTAACACTGATGTTTCTCTCTGTCCTTCCCCCACTGCTCCTCTCTCTCTAAAAATCAATGGAAAAAATATCCTTTGCCCTAATCGGTTTGGCTCAGTGGATAGAGCATCGGCCTGTGGACTGAAGGGTCCAGTGTAGGATGTCTTCGATTCCGGTCAAGGGCATGTACCTTGGTTGGGGCACATTCCCAGTAGGGGGTGTGCAGGAGGCAGCTGATCAGTGTTTCTCTCTCATCAATGTTTCTAACTCTATCCCTCTCCCTTCCTCTCTGTAAAAACATCAATAAAACATAACATATATGTACCGTGTTTCCCCGAAAATAAGACCTACTTACAGGTTTCCTTCTGAATGAAATATAAGGCATCCCCCCGAAAATAAGGCCCCCCCCTAGGCTCTGTCTCAGAATGAAAATTAATTTATCGTAAACTGGTCGCTAGGGCCGCCCCGATTGGCTTCTAGCAACCAGTGACGTTTCTCATTTAAAGACAGTACTATTGCTAAACATGAGAGATTTGGTCCACTGATTCTGAAAGAAATGGAGTCACAAGAAATTCACCAGGAAATTCAGGAATTGGATTGTGATGATGATGTTCCAGAAGATGATGACATGATTGTCATTGAATAAATGAGTAAATTCTTGATACTGTAGGATTCAGTTTGTCTGGTTTGTGTTGACAACTACCGTACTACCGTACTGTATACAGGTAATAAATTTCCTTTATTTTCATTTAACAATAAATGTGTACCGTATTCTTCCTCATGGAAAAATAAGACATCCCCCGAAAATAAGACCTAGCACATCTTTGGGAGCAAAAATTAATATGACACTGTCTTATTTTCGGGGAAACAGGGTATATACGTCTATATATCCCCATCCACTGATGAGGATTAACAACAACAACAAAACAAGAGTCTGATCATATCTCCTCTCTGCTTCAAATCTTTAGTACCTTCCTACCATAGGAAGTCAGGATTCCTTAATAAAGCCCAAAAAAGGCGTTGGATAGGATGCCTACCTTCACACATTCATCTCATGTCAATCTCTGCAACACTATCCACTTTTAGCATCACTAGCTTTCCTTCAGTTCTTTGAGCACGCCACAGTCCCTATTCCCACCGGGCTTTTACACATGGTGTTCCCCCTTCCTTGGTCAACACCACCACCCCCCTGCCACCACCTATCTCTTTATACTTCTTAATTACTGCTGTCTTCAGATCTCATCTTAACAAACACTTCCTTGCTGAAACCGGTTTGGCTCAGTGGATAGAGCGTCGGCCTGTGGACTGAAAGGACCCAGGTTCGATTCCGGTCAAGGGAATGTACCTTGGTTGTGGGCACATCCCCAGTGGGGGGTGTGCAAGAGGCAGCTGATCGATGTTTCTCTCATCAATGTTTCTAGCTCTCTATCCCTCTCTCTTCCTCTCTGTAAAAAATCAATAAAATATATATTTTTTAAAAAAAACACTTCCTCATGTTAGAGCATCACCCAAATAGACCAAGGTTGCAGTTTCAATCCCCAGTCAGGGCACATATACTAGTAATTATCAAGCAAGGAAATCATAAGTGTAACAACAAATCAACGTTTCTCCCTATCTCTCTCTCAAATATCAATTTAAATAAACAAAAAGAAATACTTCCTCAGAGAAGCCTTCCCTGCCTCTTCAAACTAGATCAATTCCCCTTCATTTAGGTTTATCATTGCACATATCATTTAATTATTAAATGATAAATGTACATTGAAGAATTACATTTAGAAGTATTAAATTTTAATACTTCTAAGTGTAATTCTTCAATGTACATTTATTTTATGTGATTAATTTGTGCTCAGTGTCAATCTGAAAAGACCTTAAAGTCAATGAAGGAAACGATTGCTGAAACCGGTTTGGCTCAGTGGTAGAGCTTCTGTCTGTGGACTAAAAGATCCCGGGTTCGATTCCGGTCAAGGGCATGTACATTGGTTGCAGGGGCTGTGTGCAGGATGCAGCTGGTTGATGTATCTCTCTCATCGATGTTTCTAGCTCTCTATTCCTTTCCCTTCCTCTCTGTGAAAAAATCAATAAAATATATTTTAAAAAATTTAAAAAAGAAACAATTGTACTTTGTTAACATTATTGTATCTCTAGCTCTCAGTGGAATAGCCATATAAACATTTTTTCAATGAAAAAAAAATCAACATAGACGTGACCGAGGAAGCCACAGAATTAGACAGTGCTGCATAGGAATGGGATTTAGAAAGATAAAAGGGACAGTAGCCCTGGACAGGTGGCTCAGTTCGTTGAGGGGTCCTCCTTACACCAAAAGGTTGCAGGTTAGATTTCCGATCAGAGCACATACCTAGGCTGTGGGTTCGAGTCCCACCCCACCCCCTTTCCCCGTCACTCTCTTCTTCCCGCCCTCAGTCCCTACCTCCCTTCCTCTCTCTTTAAAAATCAATGAAAACCAAGGGTGTGAAGATTTAAAACAAGAAGGTGGGGGTGGGACCAGAATAACCCTGGGAAAATATCACCGTAGGGACTGAGCAGAGGAAATAAATTAGGGGGGGGGGGGGGGAGTGTCATCAGAAAGTTTAAAACAACAAAAAAAGGAAATAGCATCACCAAAGCCAAGGGAGGATAGAATACAAAAAAGATAGAAAGGGCCACTGAATGTGACAACTGGGCACCTACCAATCTGACAAAATAACCAGTGATGTGAGATGCTGTGAGGAATTGAACAAAGCTAAAATACAGAGGAAAGCTCACTTCTTTCCAACTCCCCTAGAAGCAAGATTTTACACTCATTGACTTTTTCTTAAACTATCAAGACAGTCCATATAGAATAATAAATCTAAGGAAAATATGAGTGCCATTCTATATTTCAACCTTATTTCTCTCTATTTATACGAGTCGTGTTAGGCTGACTGCTTATAGGACACCTAAGGATAAACGTTCTAACATTTACACCTGAAACGGATTTTTTGCTTCCCAAAGTACTTTACCTCCCAGAATCGTCAAAACAGACATCCGTGTGTCCCTCCGTATGCCCGTATCTCATCGGCTTCTGTGTGGCAGGCATCTTGTCCTTCCCTTCCCTAGAAATGTTTCATAAAATCTAGTGTTATTTTAAAGGAGAAAAAGCGGGGAGCTGGGGAAGAAGGGAGTTGGTTAGCCTCCCCACGGGCGTGCTCTCGGCAGCCCCTTTCCCCCAACCCGAGTGGCACCAACAGAAAAAATAAAATAAAATGGAGGGTCTGCCAGACAGTAATCCTGGAAGAGGACACTCTCCTCTCTGGCGCGACTAGCGAGAGGAAGGACTCACCAAGGCGCCTGAGCCTCAGGGACTGGAGAAACCAGAGGCAACCACCGGCGCCCGGACGCTTCCCGCGCTCAGGCGCGCGCGCCGCACTGCGCCTGCGCCGGCCCGCCCTCGCCGGGCGCTCAGCCCGACTGGAGGTCGCGGGCTGGTGACGTCACTGCTAGGAAAAAGCCGGCCGCCGGGGGCGTGAGGAAGGAAGACCGGGTGGGAGCCCAACGCGGAAGTGGGGGTGGCCGCTGGGGAGCCGACGGAGGCGGCGACCGCGACGTAAGAGACGGGAACCGGGCGCCGAGAGGTGGGAGCCCGCAGGAAAGGCAGCCGCCTCGGGAGACCTGCATGAGGTGCAGGAGCGGCTGGGCCTCCCTTCTCCACCTCAGCGAGCACCCAGACTGATGGCGATGGTGATGGCGGCTATTCCTCGGACAGCGCCAATGAAACTGCGCTCGGAGCGGTGAGTGGGGGCAGGGTGGTTGCTGCCTGGCCTCTGGGATTGGGGTCCGTCCGCTCCTACCTTTCAGGCTCTTCTCCACGTGCTACCACATGCGCGACCCTGACCGGGTCCAGCCCTGGGCGCCCGGCTGGAGCAATGGCACCTTTGAGGCATCTTCTCTAGAAAAGAGGAAGGAGAGACCTTTCGCAAGCCTTTCGTCTTGGCATCCTTCGCACCCTCGCCTCACCTTGTCATTTTTATAGAGATAGGAAGGAGGGAAATTTTAATCTCAGTTTTCGGTCCCTGAAGGTATTGGCAAGTACATTAAGGCGTAATCTTGGGGACTGACTCCCCGTATGTCCCTGAAGAAGAAAGTTGGATGTCCCTGTTCAGACCCCACTTAAAGTTCACTGAGGTGCGCGTTTGGATCTAAAGGAAGAGCTAGAACTAAAGTATATTGTTGAGTACTGCGGTCCTTTTCCTCTTTGCTAAGGTCTTGGTCGTTAAGTTTATGTTTTGCTTGTGTCTTCACAATTCTCCATATTAGTAGACCGGTCTCTGAGGAAAACCTTCACAAAGTGTGTGTGTGTGTGTGTGTGTGTGTGTGTGTGTGTGTTCCCCAACACAGCCTCAGGTCTACATTCTTGATGGCTTAAGGGAGACTGTTTTTCTGTTGTAGAGATCTCCCTATTGTCTTCCATCTCGTTCCTTCTGCATACAGAGTTAAGACACCGTGGTATTGTTCTGACTGTGGTGCCATTGTGTGAAGGGCTGTTTTGAGTACTGAGGCCCCAAATAGGCTTGCTAGGTACTGAGGTTTGGTGTGTGAATGAAGAGGAAGAGTGATTGGCTGAAAAAGAACTTGGGATTTGTGGGAAATGAACCAACCTATTGTTGAATTCCCAAGTGAAAGGTACCTGAGACAATTCATCTGAGTTTTTTAGATAGACTGACATAAAGTTGTGTGTTTTTTTTTAATCAAAGTAATTATCATTATCAAAGTAAGGGTCAAGCTGAACTCCGACATTGTTCATCTCAGTACTGAATAAATCATGATGAGATTTCAGTGTAGTACAATTCAGAGCTCAGCATAAGAAGAATTTGGAAATTGGAAAGAGAATTATAGCTATGAAATGCCCTATGATGTCTATAATACCATTTGACTTTAAAAATATGAATGCTGTCTACATTCCGTCATTTCGCTTTGCTTAGCAATCAAGAATTTTGATTCATAAGATAAAAAAAAATTTTCCCTTACAAATTTCACATGTATGAAAAGAGCTTATGCTTTACAGTCAAACAGCCCTAGGCTTTAATTTTGATTAAACCCTGAATACGCTCCTTACTTCTCCATTGTCAGGTTTCTCATCCCCAAAATGTAAATGATACCTCTCTCCACCAAACTGCTAAAGTATATAGGAGACATTCATGGATGTATAAAACTAATTATTATTAATGTGTATTGAGTGGGCATTTGATGGTTTCATTTAAAATGGAGTTGGGCCAAAACCGGTTTCTTCGGTCTGGGGACTGAAGGTCCCGAGTTCGATTCCGGTCAAGGGCATGTACATTGGTTGCGGGCACATCCCAGGAAGGGGGTGTGCAGGAGGAAGCTGGTCGATGCTTCTCTCTTATCGATATTTCTAACTCTCTATTCCTCTCCCTTCCTCTCTGTAAAAAAAATCAATTAAAAAATTTTAAAAAAAATAAAATGAAGTTAAAGTCATTATCCTCTAAAATTTTTCAAATATTAAAGGATGTAATCTTGTTTATACTAGTGTGTTTTTACATTTCTGTTTCAGTCAAATGCCTGCAAATTTTAATGTCTTCAGTGGGTTCATGGTCTTCCTGAGGAAAGCAGACATTCAAATATGTACAAGATTATAGTACAATAATGAAATGTTAGCAAGATTTTTGGTTATTTAAGGTCACATGGCTTTTAAAAAAGAAATCAATGTAGTTGTCTGTCACTGATGTAGCTATCAAAATTTTCCAAATAAATGTGTTTATCTTTAATAGTGCATGTCTCACAGAAGTGAGTAGCTGAATGAACTCATTGAAAATGATGCCAAGGTCAGATTCTATTGCAGTGAAGTTATTTAGATTTGTTCTGTTGTGACCATTCATAGTACCCTTAGGCTCACAAAAATTTTTGGTCTCAAGGGCAATAGGAAAAGAAAACATGAATATATTACCATTCGACTAATGGTGGTATTACCTACATAAATAACAATATTACAGTGTTAGAGTCAGTTTATCCAAGAGGAATATTAGTATTGCCTTATGGAAGGGATTTTAAATATACCTTTTCAACAAAATATGTACTTTATATAAAAGTCATTGATCCTGTGAAAGAGAGTATAATAATAATTGGAAAAATAACATTGAAGGGCCCTGGCTGGTTTGGCTCTGGATAGGGTGTGGGCCTGTAGACCGAAGGGTCCCAGGTTTGATTCCAGTCAGGGGCACATGCCTGGATTGTGGGCTCAATACCCCTTAGGGGGTTTGCAGGAGGCAGCCAGTCGGTGGTTCTCTCTTATCATTGCTGTTTCTATCTCTCTCCCTCTCCCTTCCTCTCTGAAATCAATAGAAATACATTTAAGGGGAGGGGAAAAAGACATTGAAGGGAGTTTAGAAATCTGAAGATTTTTATATATCTGAATGTATGCTAAAACTCACCAGTCTTTTTTATTTATTTTTAACATTTTTTTATTGATTTCAGAGAGAGAGAAACATCAATGATGAGAGAGAATCATTGATCCATGGGCTGCCTCCTGTATGCTCCCCACTGGGAATCGAGCCCACAACTTGGATATGGGCCCTGATCAGTCGTAGGTCGACACTCAACCATGGAGTCAGACCGCCCGGGCTCACCAGCCTTGTAAATTTATTTTGGGGGTAAATAATACTTGCACGTTTACAAACCTTCTAGGATATAAAAGGGAATACAGTAGAAGTCCTGCTCCTAGCTACCTAGCTCTCCTGTCTAAAAACAGCCAGTATTTGAGTCTTGTGTTACATTGACACTGGATCCTTATGACAGCAAGACAGACATAATCCCTATTTTAGTGATGAAAAAAACTGAGACTCAGAAAGTTTATAATTTGTCCAAGGTCACATTCCAATCAGATGTCAGAGCTACAGATATAAACCAGGTCTTTTACCTTCTAATCCAAGGTAGTCTTACCCCACTGCTATCCAAATCATATCTATTGCCATAAAACTTAGAATTTAGTAAAGC
This sequence comes from Pipistrellus hanaki, assembly GCF_964339955.1. Taxonomy (NCBI): domain Eukaryota; kingdom Metazoa; phylum Chordata; class Mammalia; order Chiroptera; family Vespertilionidae; genus Pipistrellus; species Pipistrellus hanaki. The sequence continues at coordinate 35,624,183 of NC_140503.1, read as the reverse complement.
ATACCAGGACATTAAAGCAATTTGTTTAAGTCTAGAGACACCTTTCACTAGGTTGTAGGTAAAACTTGTTCCCAAGCTTAAATATAAGCATATGTAATTATTATAAAGCAACGAAAAGAATCGTTTTATAATAAAAGGCTTATATGCAAATTGTCCCTGCTACCTGGAGTTCCACCAGGGGGCCCGTGGCCCATCCCCCGCAGCTGGCCCTGCCCCCATTACCCCCTCACCCCAATCAGGGGCAGGGCAGCCCTGCCAACCTCCCACGTCTCCTCCCCGGGCCATCCTGGCTCTATCAGCTGGCTGGACCTCTAGTAATCTATAATTTAAAAGAAGTTTTCCTTCTATTTCTGTTGAAATCTATTACTAAGTTAGCTTGCAGAAACTATAGAACTTACATACATCCATAATATTTTTAGAATTTTTAAATTATTAAGCTTGTTTATTATCAGAAGTAATATACCATAAAGTGCTTGTGATATTTCAGAAATGCTGAAGTCTCTTTTGCCTCAGTTTCTTTCTTTTTCTTTTTTATTTATTTTTAAAATATATTTTATTGATTTTTTTACAGAGAGGAAGGGAGAGGGATAGAGAGCTAGAAACATCAATGAGAGAGAAACATTGACCAGCTGTCTCCTGCACACCTCCCAGCAGGGATGTGCCCGCAACCAATGAACATGCCCTTAATTGAACATGCTCAGAATCGAACCTGGGACCTTTCAGTCCGCAGACCAAAGCTCTATCCACTGAGCCAAACTAGATTTGGCTGCCTCTGTTTATTTATGTTTTTGGGGTTTTTTTTGACACAATGTCTCTTTATTTATTTTTTTAATAAACCTTTATTGTTCATATTACAAAAGTTCCTCATTTTTTCCCCCCTCCTACCCTACCCTCTGCCCTTTCCCCACCCCCCATTGTCCTCATCCATAGGTGCACAGTTTATGTTCAGTCTCTTCCCGCACCCCCCACTCCTCTTTTCCCTGAGAATCATCAGCCCATTCCCCTTCCATACCTCTGATTCTATTATATTCAACAGTTAATATTGTTCATCTGTTTTTTTAATTCCCTTGGTTTTTATTTTGTTTGCTTGTTTGTTTATTTATTTATTTATTTATTATTGGCTTCCAAAGGGGAGTTTAAGGTCAAAAGGAGTTTCGGGTGTGCCCAGATCCTATTCATCAAAATCAGGGTAAGCTCCTTATTTTTTGGTACAAGATTTAGCATATCGAGACCTGGGTGAGTCAAGGTCCTATTTGTTCCTCTTTATATATGTTTTTGTGCAGATTTTCTAGCCTTATATATAAGTAACCTTTGTTTCATCTCTTTTTTTAATCTTAATTTTGCTACTTTCCACCTTTCATTTTTAGAAATTAGCTTCTACCTGAAAAGTTATGAGTAATAATAGAAAGCAGCTAATATTTTCATTAAGCTCAATGTATTCTGCTTTTGTACATTTTAATCCTGGCAGTAAAAACATGAGGCAGCTGGCATTATCCAGACTTTATAAGGGAAATACTGAAGCTAAATGAGATTTTTAAAATCAATTGACTGGTGACAAAATCTTAATTTTAGCTTGTGTTTGATGATTTAGTAGCTCATGCTATTTCACCTGTACCATGCTTCATTTGAATAGAGTATAGTGAAAAACTATAGGTTATTATTTTTTATGGAGCTTAAAAACTTTAAAATTTTGTCTTTAGTCTAAATTGCTCTTAGAGGGAAAATAGACTGCAAGGAAACCAGCCAAAATGTCTAAGTTGACTGTGCAATTGAATTACAGTTGACCCTTGAACAATTCGGGAGTTAGAAGCCACAATCCCCTGCCCTCATGGTCAGTCAAAAATCTGAATATGAATATTTTGACTCACCCAAAACTTAACCTACTATTGACCGTAAGCTGTCTATTAACACGTATTTTGTATTTTATATGTATGTATATATTTTTACAATAAAGTAATCTAGAGAAAAGAAAATAATATTAAGAAAATAATGAGGCTGCCAAAACTGGTTTGGCTCAGTAGATAGAGCATCAGTCTGCGGACTGAAGGGTCCCAAGTTCAATTCTGGTCAATGTTGCAGGTACATCCCTAGTAGGGAGTGTGCAGGAGGCAGCTGGTCAATGTTTCTTATCCATGTTTCTAACTCTCTATCCCTCTCCCTTCCTCTCTGTAAAAAAAAAAAAAATCAATTAAAAAATATATAAAGAAAATCATGAGGAAGAGAAATACACTTACAGTAGTGTATGTATGTATTGGGGGAAAACCCACATACCAGTATACCCATACGGTTCAAACATGTGTTGCTAAAGTGTCAACTGTATAGTGTTTTTCCTCTTTTACTGATGCATTGATTGATTGATTGATTGATTGTTTCTTAGAGAGAAAAAGAGACATCGATTTTTTGTTCTACCCATTTATGTATTCATTGATTGATATTTGTATGTGCCCTGACTGGGGATCAAACCTGAAACTTGGGCTTATCAGGACGATGCTCTAACCAACTGAGCTACCTTGCCAGGGCAGGCATAATTTTGATTCATTCACGCTGAATACTATTCTTGTGTTGGCTGTTCTTTTTTTTTTTAATTTAACAATCTTAAGTTAAAAAGGTCAGTGCCCCTGACTAAATAGTCAGGTATTGCATGTTTTAAATATTCTTGTGGCACACTGGTTGAAAATTGCTGCTCTAGATTAACTTCTTTCAGTTACAGGTTACTATACTTTTCTCATTATCTTTAGCTCCCATGTTCAGGAAATGTACACTAATTTTAATAGCCCAAGTTAAATATTTCCTCAAGCCGAAACCAGTTTGGCTCAATGGATAGAGCGTCGGCTTGGGGACTGAAAGGTCCCGGGTTCGATTCTGGTCAAGGGCATGTACCTTGGTTGCGGGCATATCCCCAGTAGGGGGTGTGCAAGAGGCAGCTGATCGATGACTCTCTCTCATCGATGTTCTAACTCTCTCTCCCTTCCTCTCTGTACAAAATCAATAAAATATATTTAAGTATTTCCTCAAAATTTATTCCCCCCAAAAAAATTATGTAAGTCAAATATCAGAAATCATTGCTTATGCAGGTTTCCTTTTATTATTTTAATGTTCATGTTTTTTAAAATCTTTATTGCTGAAAATATTACATATGGCCCCTTTTTTCTCCCATTGACCCCTTATAAGCCTGCTCCCCAGTCCCCTGCCTTAGCCTTCACCATCCTAATATCTGTGTTCATGGGTTATGCATTCACACAAGTTCTTTGGTTGGTTTCTACCTACCCACCCACTTCCGCCTTTCCACTGAGATTCTACAGTCTGATCCATGCTTCTGTGTTTCTGGATCTATTTTGTTCAACAGTTTATTTTGTTCATTAGATTCCACATACAAGTGAGATCATGTGATACTTGTCTTTTTCTGACTGGCTTGTTTTGTTTAGCATAATACTTGCCAGGTCTCTCCATGCTGTCTCAAAAGGGTAAGAGGTCCTGATTTTTTTTTTTTTTTTTTTTTTTTTTTTTTTTACTGCATAGTATTCCATGGTGTGAAGTATCACAGCTGTTTTATCCACTTATCTACTGGGCAATCCACATCTGTGGCTCCCTCTGCTGGGCCTGGCTGCCTTTGGGACCAAGATGTACACTATGGTCTGCTTTTCCTAGCCCTGGGCCCAGAAGGAGATCAGGCAAAGACTCAAAGCCTCCAGAGATCCTCCTCTGCCTGCAGTCTGATTGTATTCAGTTTTGATTAGCCTCAGGCTATTGGCCACTGGTTGGAGTGAGAGGTTTTCCAACAGTGTGGGGTAATTGCTTCCTTCTGCTGGCTGATTGTTATTCTTAGTTTCACAATGGGTCTCAGAAACTCCACAGATGGGGTAAGGAGTTTTCCAATAGGGTGGGGCAACTGCCTTACTCCCAGTCAAAAACCACCTAGATAACAAAGGTCCACTGGAGAAAGAGGTCCTCTGTAGCATGAAGGAATGACTCAGCCCAGAAAATCATGGTATCTGCCTTCTGGTGTCTAACCCTAGACCCCCCCATCCTTGGCTTCTGTTCACATAGCTCCAGTCCATTCTTCTCTCCCTCTGCTGGAGTCCAAGGTGAGTGGCTGCACATGAAACTTTGTGTGTTGGCCCTTTAAGAAGCTAACTCTGACTGGTAGACAGCAACCCTGCTGCTTTACACAGCCAGATGTTACATGGGTACCTTTCTCAGTTCTGGTGCTCAGGGCTAGGGAGCCCATCTTAAGGTTTAGACCCCAGAGTTCTCAATGGGAAGTCCCCACAGCTGAGATATCCCTCCAGAACTTCAACCCATTTGTGCCTCCACACTTTCCACCAGTCTCTATGTGATCTCCTCTTTCCATTCTTGGTTATCAGGGTTATCTCCAACTGGTATTCAGCATTGTTTTTCTGTATTATAGTTGTTCTTCCAGTTTTGTCCTAGAGACGTGTTAATGTAGCATCGACTTACTCCACCACCATTTTGGTTGTCCTCTTAAGCAGGTTTCTTAACTGAAGGACCTCTTGGAACCTTGCACAAAAGCAAACTGTTTTTAGGAAAGTAAGTGAGAAAATGGGAGAAGGAGGGCATAGTAATACTAATCAATGAGTCCTTTTCAAATAAAAAAAAATCCCATTAAGTTCTGCCTTGGCTGGATAGTTCAGTTTGTTAGAGTATCATCTCAATACATCAAAGTTGTGAGTTTGATTCCTTGTCAGGGCACATACAAGAAGCAACTAGTGAATCCATGGAACAACAAATAACTATTTCTATCTCTCTCTCCCCCTTACTCCTTCCTCTTAAAATTTTTATAAGCAAAAATAACTCAAGTTAATACCCATGAGCCCTGGTAGCATGAAAAAAGGAGACACAGTTGACCCTTGAACAACACAGGTTTGAACTGCACAGGTCTACTTACATGTGGATTTTTTTATATAAATGTATTGGATAATTTTTTGGAGATTTGTAACAATTTGGAAGAACTCACAGATGAACCACGCAGCCTACAAAAATCGAAAAATTAAGAAAAAGGGATGTCATAAGTGCATAAAATATATATAGATACTAGTCTGTTTTAACATATACTACCATAAAATATACACATGTATTATAAAAAGCTAAAATTAATTAAAATATTCACAAACATTTACAGATTATACATGATGCCATTCACAAAGGAGAGAAATAGAAACATAAAGATGCAGTATTAAGTCATAATTGCATAAAACTAACTGCAGTACATACTGTAATAATTTCGTAGCCACTTTCTGTTGCTATTGTGGTAAGCTCAATTGTTGTGAATAACTGCTTAAAAGGCTGTGTGATGCTAATCATCTCACTGTGATAAGTTTGTCTCTCCAGTAAATTCTGTATCACAGTAAAAACTGATCTCTCATGGTTCTTGGTATTTTTTCATATTTAGTTGAATACCATAAACCTTAACATGGACCCATATGAAATGACACTATCGATCTTGGAAGTGCTCCAAAGAAGCAGAGAAAAGTCATGACATTAAAAGAAAAAGTTGAATTGCTTGATATGTGTCATAGGTTGAGGTCTGCAACTGTGGTTACCTACCATTTCAAACGAAATGAATCCAATGTAAGGACCATTGTAAAAAAAAGGAAATGAAATTGTGAAGCTGTAGCTGCTGCTTACACCAGTAAGCATGAAAATCTTGCACTTTTTGAGAGATACCTTTTTATCTTGTATTGAAAAATGCATATTTTATGTAGTATTGCAATAAGAAAGACATACTTACAGATTCTAATATGATTCAAGAAAAAGGGAAGTCATATATCTTAAAGCAAAAGGAAAATGAAGGATCTAAAGCTAGAGAACTTCATGCCTGCAAAGAATAGTTTGATGGTTTTAGAAAGAGATTTGGCTTAATAAATGTCAAGATAACAGGAAAAGCAGCTTCTGCCAACCAAGAGACAGACAAGTTCCCAGAGGCCATTAAGAAAATAATTGAGGAGAAAGAATATCTGCCTGAACATATTTTTAATGCCGAGCTAATAGACACCACAGCAAAGAAATTAATAGAAGATGACTTGATGGAGATGAGTGTTTCCAAACCAGAACCAGATGATGAGGAAGGAGACGTAAAAAGAAACAGCACAAGAAAACAAAATGACATTAGACAATCTAGAAAAGGGTTTCGATTATTCAAAGTGGCTTTTGACTTCTTTTATGAGATGGACACTTCTGTGATACAGACATTGAAACTAAAGCAAATGGTGGAAGAAGGTTTAGTCCCTTATAGAAATATGTTCAGAGAAATGAAAAAGCAAAAATATCTGACAGAAATTACAATGTATTTTCATAAACTTATACTTGATGTGCCTGCCTCTCTTGTCTCCTCTTCCACCTCCTCCACTTTTTCTGCGTCTGCCACCCCTGAGATAGCAAGACCAACCCCTCCTCTTCCTCGTCCTCAACCTACTTAACCTAAAGACAAGGATGAAGATCTTTAAGATGTTCCACTTCCACTTAATGAATAATAAATAATCATGTTGTATAGTTAATAAATTGATCTGTTGTGTATGCATATGAAACTCTACTGTATGGCTAGAATTGTTTGAGGCGTTTTTGTGCATCATCATTACCTAAATATTCATTGTGTAGAACATCATGTGCAAAACTTGTATTGTGAAGGGGGTAGCCTGTCCTTAAATAGGCATAGATGAATGATACTTAACATTAATAATATGTTAGTTTTCCAACTGCTTTATAACTTGCTTTCCAATAATTACATTACTATTCAGCATGACTCTTACAATTGGAGAAACTGTTTGTCAGCCTATCATCACAAGTAAGTGGTTTTAAAATATACATAACAATGTTTCCAATACTGTATTATGAATATGACTGTAATTCTGTATGCCATAAAAATTTTATAACAGTTCATTCATTAGTGTATAGGCTAGGGTACATGAAGTAATGGTATCAATTACACAAGACTACCATAAAGCGATCATATTGCTGCTTCTTTATGAATCATTATATATGTAAATAAAGAGGCATTTTTTAACATCTTTTAATTTTTTGTTCTGTGTTAGTAATACTATGTAATATCTATGAGTTTGTTTGTATTATCTACACTAATAAAAGAGAAACGTGCAAATTAACCATTATTCCACTATGCCCACCAGCCAATCAGGAGGGAATATGCAAATTAGAAGGTCAAAGATGGCAGCCACCCAGCTGCTCCAGGCACGAAGTGGCTGGTCGAGGCAGGTGACCAGCAGTCACGAAGGGTCCCAGATTGGAGTGGGTGCAGGCCAGGCTGAGGGACAACCCCCCACCCCCACCCCTATGCATGAATTTTGTGTACCAAGCCACTAGTAATATATATTATGTAATACATATAACATACAAAATGTGTTGACTATTTATGTTATCTATAAGGCTGCTGGTCAACAGTAGGTTGTTAGGAGTTAAGTTATTGGGAAATCAAAAGTTATACACAAGTTTTCAGCTCTGTGGGAGGTCAGTTCCCCTAATCCCCACAATGTTCAAAGGTCAACTATACTTTAAAATATATACTGAAAAATGAACCTTAGTGTTTTTGTAATTAGAAAAATTTTTTAGTTCAGACATCTTCTCATATAAATAAACCCATTTTTCATATTTTTTTCTTTATCATTCCAAGAAATTCATTTGTTTTTTACTATCCACTTTATTCCACTTGTGGTATCTAAATGTTTCCATAGAATCCACTCTGTGGGGCTTGACAGGGGACCTCAGGCCACGTCCCTCACCCTGGCATCAGGCTGGGGACTTCAGGCCACAACCCCTGCCATGGTGCCAGGCTAGGGGACCTGAGGCTGC